>NC_136059.1:205456403-206771601 GCF_964261635.1 Lissotriton helveticus
TCACGAGCTGGCAGTCAAGCGTGCCCTTCGACTTGAATGCAGAAGGAGCTAAGAATAGCAAATCATCATTTACCTACATAGTTCCCTGCAGTCACGATAATTTGATAGCTGAGGTTTTGGCCCTAATATTTTGGCAGGTTGATATTTTTGTCCTCGATATTCTAACATACAACCTTCAAGAACACCACATCCATAGGTCCGTTCCTTGCCTCGCAGACCTTGCCGATGTCCTCAAAGGTCTCCTGGACATGATCGCCAAACTTTAAGGGTTCTACTGACACCGATACCTTTTCAGCGCTTCAGAAAGGGTCATCCCTGCTGCTTCTTTGGGTGAGCCAGGGCTACCTGTGTGGTTGCCTGATTAGCATGTGCTGGTGAAAATGCTCAGCTGTTTGGCAGATGTGGACACAGCATCCTTCCCTTTGAGGATCAAGTTATCCCTGGTCACCAGTCTTAATATTTAGTCCAATCCAGTTTAGGTTTTATTATGGGAAGCACTATTTTTACAAGCGTTATATATGCTGGTATTACCAATCTTTATTTTCAGATATTACTTCTGGTTTAACTCCATTCTCTTCCAGGTTTTTTGCTATTTGAAGACACTGGATTTTCTGGCTGGTGAATGGCAATGCCAGTTGTTGCTCGCTCCAGAAGATTATCCAGTTTCTGGACCTATAACTTCCACAAGGATTCCCTTTTCTCAACATAGAACTCTACATGGAATTTCGAGTTTTTTTTTGTTTTTTTTTGCCCCATCAATTTTTTTCTTCCAGAGAATTGTAGGTTTTAGGTCGAGCCCAACAGGCAGCTCAGGGTGTCTGGTTGTGAAGGGTCTTTTGTAACCTATCAGTAAACTCAGAGCCCGCCCGTACCATACAATTTAATGGCTTTATTGTTACTCGCATTAGCTTGCTTTTTATTAATTGCCTTGTGTGTGCATGCCTTCCTCTTCTGAGTTTGCTCCTTACACTTCTTACTTTTCAGGAACTACTTTTTTTGTTAAGCACTCCATGAAAGTCCTTGTGTTTTCCAGCTGTCTTCCATATATACTTCGCTTCCCCAACTCTGCTGTGTTCCATATTGCCTTACTCTTGTGCATCTTCTCATTCCTCTGTGTGTTCTACTTTCCCTTGTGTGGTTCTCCCCTATGTTGTGCTCCTCCTCCCTGCCCGCTCCTTGTTGCTGCCCCCAACCGGGGTCTTTTTAAAACATATTTTCTTCATGTTACAGCAGCAAATAACTGCATTTTCGTGCTACTTCTATTTCTTTTTTTAAATTCCTGATCCATCTCAGATCGGTAAAATAAGGCATTATTTTGCAGGCAAGCATGCTTAATAGAGCAGGCGTGTGCCTACAAAATGACGCAGCCTTTATTTATTTTTCTTCCATTTTTAGCGTCTTGCTATGCTGTACAGTGTCTTGCAGTGCTGTGGAGCATGGCTGAAAGGCAATGGGAAAGCCAGTAGGTCCCAAAGGCGTACCAATTGGTTTTGCCAGTGCCTGTTTACAGTCTGCTTCTTCACAGTTCTACAACCCGTTACAGGCCTTGAGCAGTAAAAGGAGGCGCAAGCCTTTTCTTTGCTCACTACTACTTCCGGTGACTAGAAGACCTGCTCTTGCAAGTGCCTGCCCACGTCTTGTTTCAATAGTTGTCAGTTTTTCTGTGAACGTTGTGTATGTACACATGTATTTTTAGATGTACACATTTGCGAATGTGCCTGTCAACATGTGGGAGCTTTGATATGCGCCTGTGAGTTTGTTGTATGTTTGTACATTGTGAGTTAATGCACATTTGTACATAAATCAGTGAGTGTACGTTTGGTAGTGTGTACGCAAGTGTGCTAAAAGTTTGTGTGTGTATGTTACCGTGTATTTGTGTACACGTTTGCATGTCTGTGTAACTATGCGTCTCTTTGAGGATGTCCGTTTTCATGTCTGTGTCAACCTTTAAGTTAGCATAGTTATATATATGTGTGTGCAGTCGCTGCTGCTACCTGGAAGCAGCGGTGGGGTGGGGGAGAAGGGGCAGGTGGGGGGGAAATCCGGTTTAAAAAAAAATCATTTACCTCCCAGCTGGCTGGCCGCCGACACCTCTTTTGTGTCGTCTTCCTGGCTTCTTGGAGGAAACAGGAAGCACCAGGACTCCCACGCTCCCCGCAACCAATCACAACGCTGCAGTGCAGCGTTCTGATAGGTCTGAGCGCTGTGACACGGCGCTCAGCCAGGGGCTGGAGGGGTGGGCATGTTCGCCACGCAGGCTGTAATGCAGCCTGCAGGGAGAGCAATCAAAGCAGGAAAGCAGGGCCGGACTGGGAACTAAAACCCCCAACACTGGAGGGGGGGGGTTTGGGGGTGCGACCGCGCTTTATGCCAGGGCCGGTTTTCGGCCGATTTTGTTACAAGGCCGTTTTTGCAGCAACGTGCTGCAAAAATGGCCCTGTAACAAAAACGGCCCCCATGGGCCCAAAACCGGCCCCCCACCCTTGCGGCGTGCCGGGGGATTGTCCGGTGCCCGCAACGGTCAGTCCGGGCCTGAGTGAAAGTGTGCATGACTGTTTTGGGCGGCCTGAGAGGGCCGGCCAATCAGTCATTGCGCACTTATTGGAGGGTTCTACCACTCCTCCCCTGCTCTTTAGCTCCGCCCCTCACGCAATGCTGCCGCAGCAGGAGGACAAAATGATATGATAATAACATTACGGTATTATCATTTTATTTTTTCCTTTCTTTTACTGCTTCAAGGCAGTGGGAAGATGCTCCTCTCCTGAGCCGCCACTGTATGTGTGCACGTGTCTTCCCTTGTGTGTATGGTTAAGTTTGAGCATTGTTCTATTTAAAGATATGTGTTTGCCTGTCCAGTTGTGTACATCTGTATGCTAGTGTGTGCCGGTTTGCATTGCTGTGAATACGTTTCTGCCTGACTGTCTTGGAATGCCTGTGAATGTGAGAGAGCGCAAACTGATTTAAATATATGAGTACATCACACTTACCTATAGTAAGCACAAGTCATGATGAGAAATGCCATGAGTGCTAATAGTATCTGAAATTATATTCTAAATGTATAGCTAATATAGAGATTTAAGTAGAAGTGGAACTAATACAGAAATGTGTGACATTATATGATTTTATTAGATGTGATTATTTTTGAATCCATGTCGTGAAGCTGCTAAAACATAAGGTGGTATGTGGATAAGAGCAGAACGTGGTAGGCCTCAGGGCCAGAGCTGGAGGGAAAGGGAAGGTGGTTCTTTTCACGACACAGATTGTTTAACGTTTTTGGTCATTGCATTAATGGGCCATGATTTATAGTAATGTTTTCTAAATAAAAGAATAAGAGTTTTAACATGCTTTAATTAAATGAAGAAGTTGAATGCTATAATCATAATGAGAAATATTGTAGGCCTGAAATGTTTTAGCATTGATTTACACGTACATGTCTGGGCTGAGAAATGTTGCAAGCCTTTTTAGAAGTCTATGAGAGTTGGGTTCTTGGCGGCAGATATCTGTCTGCAACAAGAAAGGGGGGATCCAATTATAAGTGAATGAATAGAGGTCTGTTCAGTAGACGGCCCAGACATGGAGGAGGGTTTTGGAATGTTTAAGGGGTATCAGCGGGCCGGAGAAGAATCTGAGAAGCAAGGTCAACTCTAACGCATGAGGCCCAAGACAAAGCATCATGGAAAAAGCCTGAAGTTGCACCACGTGAGGGGCGTTCCACAAGGGGCGTCTCAAATGTTGTTGACTGTTTTGTATTAGGGACAGCACCCCTGGGTGGAGTTAGAGCAGAGACCTGAGGACCCTTTAGAGAGCGGATGGGTAGGCAGTGAGGGGTCATGACTGGAGAACTTTAGGTTTTCACCAAGAGACTTAGAGTGGGTGACTTCCCTTGGGGGTCATTCACTGCTGACACCTTTGTTAGGTTGGGATTTGGTTAAGTAGGGATACCATCTAGAACAGGGTAGGGACGCCTAACCTGTGTTTGTTTTCCTCCAATCTAAATGAAGGAGCGATATGCGTCGATGCTTATAGCTTTACTATTTTTAGAACTTGTGTTAGTGATTTCTGTTGCTCGTCTGAGGGCTTTTCGAGAGCACATGTATGTAATTGGACCTGTGTATCTCGTGAATCTCATTCTGAGATGCTTGTATTTGCAGCTCATTATATCTTTACAATAAACTTTTGAAACCTAGAAGTTGTCCGTGATCTTTAAGAGTAGAGTCCTTTATTGGGTGAACTAACTTGCAGATAGGTGTACTGTTTTCTTCCAAGACAGGCAACAAAGGTTCAGTCGACCAGATCGAGGTTTGGATCAATAGATATAAGGTATCGATCAAAATCTCGCCCTTTCAGTTGGTAGCTATAGAGGATGGTTGCCTTCTTGAGGACGGTGACCTAGGCCAGGTTAGCTTACCCCAAGGCCCCTAGAGATCGATGATTGGAAGAACAGCCCGCAGATGAAGATCCGGATGACGTGAGACAGAAAAAGCAGCAGTATCGGTCGAGAGTGAGTATAAAGGGTTATGCGTGTTAGATTGCGGTGTTTTGTATTGTATCTATGTTGTAATGTCTGGCGGAGTTGAATGTCTGTAGAGTGACTGTGGAACAGGTTGTGAGCGCGCGCAACCGGTGGAAATCTTAAGTTCAAGGAGAGCTTAAGTGGTTCGGGTGTATCGGACACCCAGAGTAATTGTCAACTAGTGTGAAGGGGGTCATGAGGTACCATTGATCACCCGAGAGACCGAGATAGGGGGAACGTAAGAGTGAGTGCGTGAGTAACGGACGCTGGTCGGAAGTTACTGTGTGTGTAAGCAACCTATCAGAGAGACGATAGACATCTCGTCAGTTGTGTTGACAATTACAGATAGACTGTGGACGTACAGTCGAGAGAAGTGACCGCTTGGTCGGAAGTAGTCATTTTTCGGTGTATGAATGGGACGCATGCATAACCGGGAGACGAGTTGAGAAAGGAGGGGTGCTGCTGCGAAGCGGAGAAAAGAGACGTCAGGTGGTGTCGCGCAGTGATTGGCTGACCGGAGAAAGACCGCGCTGTGATAGGCCAGCTAGCGAACACGTCACACAGGGTCGCGACGTGATTGGCCGACAGGAGAAAAACCGCGCTGTGATAGGCCAAGCTAGCAAAGCCGCGACAGGATTGGTGGAGTGTCATCAGGAAGTAAACAGAGTAGCGAGGCTGGATTTTGTGCGCATAATTATGAAGTGTTTTAAATGGTTGAAAGCGCTGTTTAAGAAAGAGAAGCGGGGATCGTATGAAGGGGAAGAAGCCCCGCCGGAGGGTACGCCAGCTCGTTACATGGCAGTAAACGTTGGGTTGCATACGATCCTTTGGATATCAGAGTGGAGTAAGATTACTGAAGGAAATGAGGAACTGACGTTCCCGAAGTACGGGACGTTCAGATTAGAGGTGTTACATCGATTGAAATCAGTCATGACCTCAAAGAGACCCTTGCCTAGACCAACCCAGTTTGAAGCCCTTGATGCATGGCTTAGGGCAGCGCATGAAAGGAATATGAACAGACGACAAGAAAGGGTGAAACGCTCGGTAAGGGCAGTACAGGATGCCAGGTGGGATGCGGATGCTAAAAGATGGAGAGTGCATAATTTGGAAATAAATAAACTGTACCCAGTATTAGAGGCGCCAGTAAATAAAAGTCCCCTAGAAGAAGATGATGAGAGCGAAACAGAGGACAGCCTGATAAACAGATTACTGACAGACAGGCCACCCCCGTATAATAGAGCAGGGGGAGAGGTCGAGAATACTGAAGGAGCAAAGGGGGGCAATGCAGGAGAGCATAGACCGCTTCCCAGTTCAGAGTGGGATCCTGAGCCAAAGAAAGAGTTGCTCCAGCCTAGTCAGGTGCAACAGGTAGTCGGTAGGTTTGTGGTACAAAGAGCGCCGGAAACGGAAAGTGCCACATCCTACCCATTACCAGATGCACTACAAGTACCTGTTACCATAGGTCCTATAATATCGATATATGACCAAGAGAGAGCAAGAGGGGAAGAACGGGTACGGAAAGACAGAGAAAGAGCAGAGAAGGCTAGGAGGAACGATACCACTAATTCCCCAAGTCAGATGCCGATACCCAGAGAGTGGAGTACACCGATGCACACAGCAGGGGACCCAGGAGGAGATCCTGGGGGCCCCAGATGGCCAATGGATCTGAGGGGATCTGGACTAAAATCCTTCCAAGAGCTAAATGAGTACATGAAGCAGTGGGACGAGGCAGTGAAGGCTCAAAAGTGCATCAATGCTGCAGAAGCAGAAAGGGAAAGTCAGGACAGCAGAGCACGGACTCACTGCGGGGCTGGGGAGAGTAGCCCGGAGTGGGACTGTAGAGGGAGTAGGGGAGTCACCCATTGGGCCCGGAGTGGAGGTAGAACAGACCTGGAAAACGGGGGCCCCGGGAGTGAAGGGGTGGCGCGCCCAATACTCAGTGAAGGGGAGAGGAGAGCACAAGAGTACAGAAACAGCTTTAAATGTCCACACTGTGTGCCCGGCACCAGAGAACTGAATGGGAGTTGTGAGAGGTCGCACCATAGTCCCTGTGATGACAGAAATGAGCGCAGCCCAGGGAATATGGGGAACCAGGAAGGATCGTATCGGATACTGAGCGATACGAGGCAAAGGGAGTGTAGCGACCAGAGGGAAAATAACAGAGAGATGTGCGGTGAGAAGAGAGAAGAAGATGAGAGTGGGCAGAGAGAGAGTAGGGATAACAGGCCCGTGTTCCATCACCTTCCAAGATCGGATGGCCGAGCATGGGACCTGGAGAGATGGGAGCAAGGGAGGCCACCCATTAATTCTCCTGAGCCCAAACGCAGAGCTCGAAGTTGGGATGGTAGGGAGACCAGTGAGCCCCCTTCAAAAGACATATTGCGAGCTGAGATAAAAGCCAAGAGACTTGATGTCTCCAGCTTAAGGTCAGATCTGGATGACATGGTAGATGGTACCCTGCCTTTAGAAAGAATGGAAATGTATGAACAGGATGAAATACTGTATATGGCAAAGGACATCACACGAAAAGCGAGAGCAGTCCATGAGAAGTTAGTCGAACTAGCAGGCAAATATATGGTGGACTTGTCAAGAACCAAAGCATTACAGGGTAACCACAGGCTACATTACTCAGATCGGGACCTAGATGAGAGGAGAACGATTGGGCTGAAAACACACATAAGGGAACTGATTACTGGAATAAGGACATGGAGGGCACTAGATAAATGGGAAGAGAGGTGGTCCAAGAAAGGGACCGGCAGAAGAAGCATGATTGGTATAACACCAGGACAGCAGGGAATAGAAGCTTACCCTTTGCGTGAAGTTGCCAATGGGAGCTATGTACATGTCCCTTGGAGTAGGGGAGATTTAGCTGCTTTTACCACATCTTTCCCCAAGTTACGAGAGAGCCCCGTGGAGTGGTACAAGCAAGTCGAGAGGTTTGTAAAGATCTCAAAAGTCCTATGGATAGATCTGAACACGCTGTTTGACATTGTAGTACCAGGAGATCTGTGGACAGCATGCAAGGTTAGCGCTGAGTGGCCCACAACGGAGCCAGAGAGAGATGCTAGGACTAATGGGCCGTCCGAGATCGTGATGGCAAAATTCGAGAGAGTGATGACTTGGCTGAAAGAAAAAGTGCCAATGCAAGACATAGATTGGGTCAGAATAGACAGAACGAGACAGGAACCCAAAGAGACAGTTCACGAATATTACGAGAGATTGCTGAAAGCGTTTAAACAGTATAGCGGCTTGGATGTAATGGATCCAAAAGATATAGGGCAATTTGTGTCCAAGTTCGTCCTGGGACTGAGACCGGATATTAGTTTAATGATTCAGCAACACTCGATTTGTTGGCAAAGTAAACCCCTAGATGAAATACTGAGATATGCCAGGTACTGCTGTGATGAGGTAGACTCCAAGGCTAAGAAACTAAAAGAAAAGCTGATGGTGGTACAATTGCAGACAGCAGGAAAGGGGGGACCGCAACAACAGCAGCAAGGGACAGGTACAGGAGGTAAGAAGCAGTACAGTCAGAACAAGGGTAATGAGGAGAGTACTACCTTTAGACCCAGAGTAGACATAGCTACCTTGAAGAAAACGACTAGGTGCCACCAGTGCAACGAGCTGGGGCATTGGAAACGCGAGTGCCCTTACAATGTAGAGATAGGAGAGCAAGAGATAGAGGAGGAAGAGGTCCAGAGCGCACCTATGAGAGGGGCGACGCCATACCAAGGAAAGGTGCTCAAAGGGGGGGGGGCTCCTCCCCGAGCCCAGTTCCCGCAACCTCCTCGAGTAGGGAGTATGGGTAAGACCTATAGACAAATGCCCCTGTTTATGGAAGGGGAAGAATGCTATTATGTGGACCCATTAACCGGACAGAGAGTGGAAAGAGAAGACTGCACCCTCGGGGCAGCCTTAGAGGTAGATCAGAGGGGACCCTATGTGGAAGCAGAAGTAGCAGGGTGCCCTACGACATTTCTGGTGGACACAGGAGCCACTAGATCCACGATCAGATCAGCTGCAGTTCCAGACCTGCCCATGTCTGGAGAGACCATACAGGTGGTAGGGGTCGCAAACAGGAGAATAACCAGCCAATTGACAGAACCGGTACAGGTGAAAATAGGGAAGTACAGCGATGAGCACCAATTTGTGGTTTGCGATTCAAGCCCTGTGTGTCTGCTAGGAAGAGACCTGTTGTGTAAATTGAATTGTACTATATACTGTACACCCCAGGGAGTGGAGGTATTGACTAATGATGATGATGCAGATTTCAAAGTTGCAAACTCAAGAATATGTGTGGAGCTGTACCCTACTTTGACAGTAGACGAGCTTCCCTGGGATTTGAGAGAGACAGTGGCATCAGAGGTATGGGATTTCACTGGGGAAGAGATTGGATTGGTCAAAGGGGTGGACCCAGTGAAAATTGTAGTGAAACCGCATGCTGAGTTCCCAAGAACACCCCAATATAAATTGACTCCAGAAACGATTGCGGGCATAAAACCCGTGATCGAGTCCATGATTAAACAGGGAATTCTGAAAGAAATCGTGGGTAGTCCATGCAACTCCCCGATTATGGGTCTACAGAAACCAAATGGGAAATTTCGGATAGTGCAGGACCTTCGAAAGATTAATAACATAGTCGTTTCATGTTGTCCAGTGGTACCGAATCCATCAGTGATACTGTTTCAGATTCCATTCCAAGCAGAGTGGTTCACTGTGATCGATCTTTGCCAGGCTTTCTTTTCGATCCCTTTGGACGAAGATAGCCATTTTCTTTTCGCATTTAAGCTGGAAAATCGCGTCCTAACATGGTGTCGTATCCCTCAGGGGTATACAGAGAGCCCATCGATCTTTAACCAGCTTTTGAAGAAAAATCTTGAAAGTCTAGTGCTGCCCCAGAAGTCAGTTCTGGTCCAGTACATAGACGACCTCCTTGTGGCGTCAGAAACAGAAGAAGCTTGCAGGGAAGACTCCATTGCTTTGTTAAATCACCTAGCTGCCAATGGGCACAAGGTGTCCCCGGGAAAATTGCAGTACTGCCTGACAGAAGTACAGTACTTGGGACACAGAATTGAGAAAGGCAAACGAAAGGTGTCACCAGACAGGATAGAGGCGATCATGAAAATGAATGCGCCTCAGACACAGAGAGAGGTCAGGATGTTCCTAGGGATGGTGGGTTATTGCCGACAGTGGATCGTGAACTTTTCACTGAAAGCAAAGCCCTTGCAAAAACTGACGCACAAAGAGGTGAGTGATCCGGTACCATGGGACAAAGACTGTTTGATGGCATTCTTACAGCTGAGAGAGGACCTGTGTCGTGCTCCGGCATTGGGAATGCCTGATTACAATAAACAATTCTTTCTTTACTGTTGTGAGAGAGAAGGTTGTGCGTTGTCTGTGTTGGTCCAAATCCATGGGAATGCCCGTAGACCAGTTGCTTATTTCTCGGCTACTTTAGACCCAGTAGCCGCAGCGTTGCCCGGATGTCTCAAATCCGTTGCTGCAACGGGTGTCAGCATTGAGAGATGTGAAAATATCGTCATGGGGCACCCGTTAGAGGTGTGCGTGCCACATTCTGTTGAACTGTTGATGACCAGGACCAAAACACAGCATCTGACCAATAGCAGGCTCACGCGCTATGAGCAAGTTATTCTTGCTGCAGAGAACGTGACCCTCAAGAGATGCTCTGTTTTGAACCCTGCTACCTTAATGCCACTTCCAAATGATATTGATGATGATGATGAATATACAGACCATGACTGTCTCGATGTGACTGAACTATGCACCAAACCCAGACCCGACATCGTAGATGAGCCACTGACCGACCCAGACGAAGTTTTCTTTGTCGATGGCTCATGTGTAAGAGACGAAGTTGGGCAGTTGAGAGCAGCGTATGCTGTTTGTACAATTGAAGGAGTTGTGGAAGCAGGGTGCCTGGAAGGAGTAAACTCCGCTCAGGTAGCCGAGATTATTGCCCTGACACGTGCTTGCTTAGCAGGCAATCAAATTCGAGTCACCATCTACACCGACAGCCAATACGGGTTTGGGGTAGTTCATGATTACGGGCAGTTATGGTCTCAAAGAGGGTTCATGACTTCTTCAGGCTCTCCCATTCGCAATGGAGAGTTTGTGCGCTTGCTGTTAGAAGCATTGCAATGTCCAGCAAGTATCGCAGTTGTAAAGTGCATCGCACATACCAAAAATGAGGACTTTGTTTCGAAAGGCAATAGATATGCTGATGAAGTTGCACGGTATTGCGCGGAACAAGGTTACTCTTTCACAGAGGTGGATGTGGGTGGAATAAATGTAAGAACTGAATTAGCCATGATACTAGAAACTGTTGATACTTGGGATGAACTGTCAATCATGCAAGAAAATGCTCCTGATTCTGAAAAAGAAACGTGGGAAAAGGCAGGATGTGTAATGGGTGAGACTCATTTTTGGGTCTCAGCAGACGGCAGAGCAGTGTTGCCCAATGAGATGGTGAGTCCAATGGCTAGACTCATACATGGTCCCGTACACTTAGGGAGAGATGCTATGCTGAGAGTGTTTAGACAGACTTGGTACAATCCTAAGTTTAGAATAGCAGCAGAAGCAGTGTGCCAGCGTTGTGTGACCTGCCAGCAGCTGAACGTAGGAAAAAGAACACCAGTTGCACTAAGTCACATAGGAAGGTCTGGAGGTCCATTCAACAGAATGCAGATAGATTTCATTGAAATGCCAAGATGCAACCGCCTCCGCTATGTCCTGGTGGTTGTTTGTGTGTTCTCCAGATGGGTTGAGGCATACCCTACACGTAGGTGCGACACCCTCACAGTGGCTAAGTTACTGCTTAGAGAACTTATCCCTCGTTTCGGGGTGCCGGCCTTTTTGGAATCAGATAGGGGAACACATTTTAACAGCGAGCTTGTGAAGATGATTTGTGTTGCACTGAATATAGATCAAAAGCTCCATTGCAGTTACCGACCAGAAGCCTCAGGAATTGTGGAACAAATTAATGGCACGATCAAGTCCAGAATAGCGAAAGTTTGCTCCTCAACGACCCTGAGTTGGCCTGATGCCCTGCCATTAGTCCTCATGAGCCTTCGTAGTACCCCAGACAGAAGAACAGGGTTGTCACCACATGAGGTGTTAATGGGGAGAGCAATGAGGCTGCCATCTATTCCAGCTACTGCATTGTTAAATATCACAGATGATATGATCCTGGACTATTGTAAGGGGCTGTCTGACGCCATGCGTTCTGTGTCCCTTCAGGTGCAGGCTGCAGAGGTTCCAGCGTGCCAGGGCCCTTGCCATGACCTGTATCCTGGGGACTGGGTCCTGGTGAAGAAACATGTGAGAAGAAGCTGCTTGGATATTCGTTGGCGTGGGCCCTACCAGGTCATCCTGATCACAAGTACAGCTGTAAAGGTGGGAGGCCTGCCCAATTGGATACACGCGTCACATACGAAAAGGGTTCCAGCACCTCTGGAAACAGCTCCTCTCTCGGATGGACGTCCAGCTGAGGACCAAGAAGCTATAGAGGGGGCTAGCCAAGCTGTAGAGGTGCCAGTGGAAGCAGGGAACGAGTCTGACCAAGCTGAGGACGGTCAGTACAACAGCGAAACAGAAGACGCTACAGAAGGAGAAGACAGCTGGGAGTACGAGTCTGACCCTGACAGGTCTGAAAGAGAGCGAGAACAGACCAGAAGGAGAAGGAGTAGAAGGGCACGTGGAGAAGCAATTTGGCCGCAAAGAAGAAGTTCTAGCCTGAGGTCAACTCCAGAAGCAACCCTTCCTCCGATATCAGAAGACTCAGACCCAGAAGAAGGTGCTCAGGGCGCTGAAGCACCAGACCGAAGGAGGTCAAGAAGAGTGCGTGTGCCTAACAGAAGATACTCCACACCTGAGTGGACATATCTGGCGACAAATGTCTGTGAAACCGGAGACAGGGAGGATCCGAGCGGTGGTGGTGTCCAGTTCTGAGCCCATTATCACCGTGGAAATACAACTGTTGGTACCCGGTGTCGAACAAGAAGGGTCACTAACATTCGTGCTCCCCAGACCTCCCCGCCTCAGCAAGTTAAAGCACATGTTTCTTACAGAATTGCAATTCCCCGACTTTGGTACAACGATAACAGCACATGAAGAGCATACTCTTCGCATGGAAATATTGAACTATGCTATTGAAGCTGCAACCACAAATCTGATAGTTGACTGTTAAAGGACTTTGTAATTAAAGCAAGCAGAAAAAGAAGATTACCTAGCGCCCAGGAAGCAGAGAATTTTAGGGAATCCCTTGAGTTGATGGAGAAGGGCTAGGGTTGTCTTTTTGAACTGTGAAAGGACTTTTGCGAAAAAAGGCTGTCAGCCTCCAGCTGTGTGGATTCTAAAGACAAAAAAGGATTGAAAGAGACTGTAAAGGAACGAGAGGAAAAGAACTTTTTTTTGCAAAGAGAGAGGGAAAAGCTAGATTGTCTGACGAAATGGAGGCCGGCACCCCGAACCGCAGAGCTAAATGTATAATAGGTACACTAATAGTAGGAGTGATAATATTAATAGCTTTAGTGGTAACAATTTCTTATGTAAAGGGACATGAGGAAGAGGTGAAGGTAACTGATGCGAATTCTGTAGTAACACTTACACCCACTGTTGCAGGTGAGAAAAGGGAAAACACTCAAGAGAAAGCGTTATTGGCTGCAGAAGCCCGCAGGTTACATGTAGACGAGTCCCAAGGAGACTTTAGGTCGAATGCTTATGCTAAACTTTTGTATGAATACGTGGATGCCATGGAGGTTAAGGATTGCTACGTCTGCATGCAGTTGCCTGCGTCTGTAGATGAAGGAATTCGATATCATCACCTCCCTCTGACATATGGCATTACATGTAGCTTATTGCTTAGTATATTTTATGAGAGAGATAGTTTTGAATACTATTTCTCCAATTATGATTCTGTGTTGCCAGAAGTCCCGAATTATAAGCAGATGAATAAATGGGATTACTGGAAGAGTGAAGACAGATTGGCCAAGTTCTTCATTCCTTGGATTACCTTAGATACTTCACATGCCCGTAGAAATAATCTGACATGCAAGGTGTCCGAAGTCGAGAAAAAGTTCATAGGGCAGGTGGATGATCGTTACAGGAGACAAAAGATTTTGAAGAAATCAGGACAAGGGAAATTAGATTGGACCGAGGAAGAGAAGTCACATAAGAGAAAGGGTAGTAGTGGTCCAATAGCTTTAGATAAAGCGCAGAGAGGAAAGTTATGTCTTCACCGAGCCAAAACGTATTATGAAAATGTATACGTGGGTGAAGTTGACTGTGAACATGCTTTTAATTTAGAGTACTACACTAAGGATTTCCTGAAGGGAATGCAAGTGATTCCAAATGTGTATTTTGTATGTGGAAGAAATGCTTACGTGAGACTACCTGACAACTGGTATGGATCATGTTACTTGGCAATTGTCTTCCCCAAAATATATCATGCACAAGACTTAGTGATCATTGAGGGTCAGACATCATCGAGGGGAAGGAGAGATGTAGGTGATGCCGAAATGGTTGGAGATGTCTTTGGAGCTATGTTCCCTCTTTTGGGAATAATCCTTAATGATGTTAAAATTAGACGACTGGCAACAGTTGTCGACAGGTTGTCTGCCAGCACTGCACAGTCCTTAATGCTGGTAGAAGGAGAGATGCAATCGATAAGGGCTATGGTTCTTCAAAATCGGCTTGCATTAGATGTCTTATTAGCAAAAGAGGGCGGAGTCTGTAAGGCTTTGAAGGTCCAGGAATGTTGCACTTACATTCCAGACCTTTCAAAACCCCTTGAGAAAGTTATTAAGAACATAACTAATATTCACAAAGAGATCGAAGACTTGAGTAGAGAAAATGTCTGGGAAAAGGTGGGCCACGGAATGAGTGCAGTTGGAGGGTGGTTTTCCACCTTAGGAAAAAGCTTTATTTGGTATATCCTAAAGCCTATCATCATAATATTGATCTGTGGGATAATATTGTGGGGATTGGTGAGGGTATTCAAATGGTACAGAGCAAGAAGGTCAGAAAGGGCCCAAAGAGAGCAGCTGCAGAGATTGGCTGCCATACAGGATAATCAGTACAGGAGCCTGAGAGCTCTGGAAGCGCAGAGAATGCTACCCATAACCTCAGTTTAAATGTTAGTGATGACCCCGAGAGGTCATCAAAGGGGGGAACTGAGAGAGCGCAAACTGATTTAAATATATGAGTACATCACACTTACCTATAGTAAGCACAAGTCATGATGAGAAATGCCATGAGTGCTAATAGTATCTGAAATTATATTCTAAATGTATAGCTAATATAGAGATTTAAGTAGAAGTGGAACTAATACAGAAATGTGTGACATTATATGATTTTATTAGATGTGATTATTTTTGAATCCATGTCGTGAAGCTGCTAAAACATAAGGTGGTATGTGGATAAGAGCAGAACGTGGTAGGCCTCAGGGCCAGAGCTGGAGGGAAAGGGAAGGTGGTTCTTTTCACGACACAGATTGTTTAACGTTTTTGGTCATTGCATTAATGGGCCATGATTTATAGTAATGTTTTCTAAATAAAAGAATAAGAGTTTTAACATGCTTTAATTAAATGAAGAAGTTGAATGCTATAATCATAATGAGAAATATTGTAGGCCTGAAATGTTTTAGCATTGATTTACACGTACATGTCTGGGCTGAGAAATGTTGCAAGCCTTTTTAGAAGTCTATGAGAGTTGGGTTCTTGGCGGCAGATATCTGTCTGCAACAAGAAAGGGGGGATCCAATTATAAGTGAATGAATAGAGGTCTGTTCAGTAGACGGCCCAGACATGGAGGAGGGTTTTGGAATGTTTAAGGGGTATCAGCGGGCCGGAGAAGAATCTGAGAAGCAAGGTCAACTCTAACGCATGAGGCCCAAGACAAAGCATCATGGAAAAAGCCTGAAGTTGCACCACGTGAGGGGCGTTCCACAAGGGGCGTCTCAAATGTTGTTGACTGTTTTGTATTAGGGACAGCACCCCTGGGTGGAGTTAGAGCAGAGACCTGAGGACCCTTTAGAGAGCGGATGGGTAGGCAGTGAGGGGTCATGACTGGAGAACTTTAGGTTTTCACCAAGAGACTTAGAGTGGGTGACTTCCCTTGGGGGTCATTCACTGCTGACACCTTTGTTAGGTTGGGATTTGGTTAAGTAGGGATACCATCTAGAACAGGGTAGGGACGCCTAACCTGTGTTTGTTTTCCTCCAATCTAAATGAAGGAGCGATATGCGTCGATGCTTATAGCTTTACTATTTTTAGAACTTGTGTTAGTGATTTCTGTTGCTCGTCTGAGGGCTTTTCGAGAGCACATGTATGTAATTGGACCTGTGTATCTCGTGAATCTCATTCTGAGATGCTTGTATTTGCAGCTCATTATATCTTTACAATAAACTTTTGAAACCTAGAAGTTGTCCGTGATCTTTAAGAGTAGAGTCCTTTATTGGGTGAACTAACTTGCAGATAGGTGTACTGTTTTCTTCCAAGACAGGCAACAAAGGTTCAGTCGACCAGATCGAGGTTTGGATCAATAGATATAAGGTATCGATCAAAATCTCGCCCTTTCAAATGTGTCTAAATTTTTCTTTTCAAATTGTGTGTAGATTTATGTGTGTGTATATTTGTATACCGTTGTTTTGTATGTGCATCTGTTTTTCGCTTTATGTGTGTTTTGTTTCGATATATATATATGCCTGTGAACACATTTTTTGTGCTAGTCTGCACAATTGGGTAGTTGTCTGATTGTTTAAAATGTAACTTCCTAATTGTGTAGCCATTGCTAGCCCACACATATATGCATGCTTGTCTGTTTGCACACATCCCGATGATAGTGACGTGTGTGTAGGGTCTTGGGCCCTAGGCACACATGCTCAGGAATAATGGACACCAACACAGTAGGTGTAGTACTGGACCTGGCCCAGGGCACGTGCACCAGTCCCTTTTTATTAGCAGGGTCACCTGACCGTTGATGCCTGTGATGGGTGGGTGTACAGTGTGGGTTCAACTCAAGGCTGAACATTAGAACGTGTCCAGCAGGGCACTACAGCGTGTGCGTGTGTACGTAAGCACGGATCGGCTCTTACTAAGGATTATGTAAATAGAAACAAAAATAAAAACTCATAAACGCTCCAGAATGTAGCAGTTTGCAGCCTCTTTGCTGCCGTGATCCCCCTTAGAGGAAGACGAATTCCCGTCATTTACACATAAAAAGAGACGAAAAACAATCTTCTAAATGGGGTATTTTTAAGGTTGGGACGGAGGCGAGCGCTTAAAAAACATAGTCTTCTCAGACAGGAGAAATCCACAATAATGTTGATGAATAAACACCCAGGGCTGTAAGTAAGCAACTGGAAAATAAAAAAGAAATATTACACTTTCGAGCTGTAATTCTAGGAATCGTGCTCTCTGGGAAAACGACACAATTCAGGAGCGTACAGTAAAGTGTGCTTCGTTCGCCAGTTCTTCTTGTCAAAGAACCATTTGCCCGTGTGAGCTCTTTCCATCACTGCGGCCTGGGGGTATGAAGGATGTGAGTATATTACGCACTCGTCACATGCTCATGGGCCCATTTATGAAGGCGTGTGCTCCCTCAGGCCCAGGCACGCGCGCCTTTCTCTATGCGTTGCATATTCTAAAGCGTATATATTTAACTGGGAATATCTCCGATTATGGACCTGATTACGAGTTTGGCGGTGCGGGAGCGGGTCTGCCCTATTGCCACGTCGCCAAACCCATATGCCACCATCCGCCAGATTATGACTTTTTCAGTGACTTGCGGGCGGTTCTTCGGCGTTCCCACAGCGGTGCCAATGAAACAGACACCGCAATAGGAAGGTCAAAGGCAGCATAGACTGGTGCAGCCCATGCTGTGCAGGTACTGGGGTGTATGCACACAGGGGGGCCCAACATGTGGCCCCCTGCATGCACTTCATAGCCTGAGGCAACAGGGGGCACTGTAGGGCCCCTTTTGTTTCCTCTACGGCATGGTTTTCATGAAGAAGAATCCATTATGAAAACCGTGGTTGAGAGGAAACTTGTAATATGCTTGTGGTCCCGCCAAGCACATGTAGCCTCAAGACCGCTGCGCCAGCCCAAGGGATCTCTGATCCCTGGTAGTTGCGGTGGTGCAATGGCAGTTCGACTGCCCTAGTTGTAATAGGGTGGTGGGAAGATAGCTACTGCCCCGCCCCGCGAGTCTGGCGGTCCGTGGACTGCCAGACTCCAAATCAGGCCCTTAATGTCTATGCTGCTTAAAGTGCCCAGTAATTGCCTCTGTTTCCGAGCTGTGCTCTCTGCAGCTCATGCACTAACCTAGAGAAATTCTGCGTTAAACATATGCACTTTAGAATGTGCAGTTGCATAAACAGGTGCACAGTTATGCAATGTACAACTGCACACCTTCACAGTACTGCTCCTGGTGTACAGTACATGGAATAAAGTACCCCCTCAAGTGTGAATACAGAGTTCTTTAGATATTTGTTATGACACAAATCTGAACATTAAATGACAACAAAAAAATGCATGTAACTTAATAAACTATCTAGGGCCATGTGAACAGCTCTGCGGGATAAGTGCAGAGCGGTGCCCTGGTTATTTAGCATCTGACGTGTCTAAAGCACCTACATTTAACTAAAAATTTCTCTGGGTTGGCGCATGAACTGCAGAAAGCACATTTAAGAGACAGCAACCAGTGTCTGACCATGTGGATAACTTTCCATGCCATTTTCCTGCTCGCTTACCTGGAAGGAATATCTAACCTGCTTGGCTGGGATGGAGCCGCCACGCTCTGCGCAGCAACAGCAGGAGGAAGTGCGTGTCTCATTGGGGTTTGTAATACAGATCGCATCCAGCCCAAGCTGGCTCATGACAACTCAAGAGAGGAGAAATACCCCAAAATGTATTTCAATATGCGTGGCTTGTATCTGCATGTTTGACCACTGCAACCCGTCTTGATTGGTAGTGAAACACATTCCACCTGCTAGAACCTGAGACTGTCAGATGGGTGAAGCCTGACCACAGTACAAATAAGAGCCAGGTGGAGAACTACCGCTACGCAAGACCTGGAATCATCTGCTGGTGCTTCCTGGTCTGGAGCTGAACACCTGCCAGTCCATCAATATTTGGGACCGAGCTGGAAGCTGACAGATGCATGCACACCCAGAGATGGAAATTTCAGGGATCAGAATCCTGCGCACAAGAGGGAGTGGTGCTGTGGTCATGGTGCAGTGCTTAATTTGAGCAGTAGTTTCTGGTGCTCGGCACCAGCACTTAATTGCTGGAACCTGCACTTGTGACAGCTGCCACATGGTGGCACTGTTTGTTTGCATAATTTAAAGATGAGCAGAAAAACAGTTGTTTGTTCATTCAAAATACATTAAAAACAGCTAATAGATGCTGCCCAAGCCATTCTTAAAGCTCTGGCGACCCGGAACAGTCTAAATTGTCACACTGGTAGCAGTGTGATGGTTAGTAGTTGTGTAAGTACAGTGGCAATGTGTGGTGCTAACTCCAGTGGACTCATGACGCGGGCCCGGCACTTATTTTGTTTTACAAATTAAGCTCTGGCGTGGTGCATTACTCTGTCCTCTCTGCTTTTATAAGTACGAGGGGCCATCAATGCACCTATTCTAAAACTCCATATGAGAGTGTACCTTTTTCCACTTATCTTAGGGTGGGCCAATGACCTGTGCAGGTTTCATAAGAACAATAAAGGCTTTGCAGATCAGGATTTCTCACACTTGCATGCGGCTTGCAGATCAGGGAAGAATCCCTTTTTTTTAATACATGTTTGCTGAAACATCTTAAGTCCATTCCATGTTTCAGAAGAAGCCTTAGGACCATGTTCGTAGTACTGAAGAGTGGTCTCTCCGCTGCAAACTCCAGCGAGTACTGCCTGTATAAAAGGTACTCCTTACATAATGAGGACAACTAAGAAGTGTGTTGACTCTCTTGTGCCCAGTTAACAGGGGTGTGTGACACCACCACACAAGGGACTGCAAGAAATCACCTGAATGGATCCACCCAGCCTTTCTGCCCTTTTAGAGTATGAGGTAGTTAGAAAATCTCCTCAGTGGCCAATGGCTGAACTGATCTGTGGGCAGTGATGCGCCGTAGAGTGGCCTGTACGGGAGGACTCTCATATGCTTGGCGACTCGCGTGCTCAGCCACCGCCATTCATCAGGCTGTCAATGCATTTGCATACTGTCTCTATTAGAGGCTTGAGGACTCTAGCACAGCACCTCATCCGTTTATCTTATTCATCGAAGATCATTTCGCTGCCTCATTTTCTTCTTCTCCCTCCCACTCCGCTTTTTATCGCATGATAAATGCTGCGGAAAATGAAGAAGAGAATCCCAGCCCGCGAGACTATCTCGCTGTTGCCATTGTTACTGTACATTATACCCCCACCCTGTTCAGGGAAACACTGTGAGGTGGAAAAGATAAATGGTGAGAAGTGGTGTGAAAAATTAATCCAGTTCTATGGGGTGCTGCAACTGGGCGGCTGGGCAGCCCTACCATCACTCCTGGTGTGCGCACAGGACTAGGGTGGTGTGATTGGCCAATAACCTACCGTGCACAGCATAGCATCTCAGTGAAATATGGGCATCGTTATAGCAACAACACAATGGCCATTGATCCTTCCTTGACTCTTCCACAGTGAGAAGATGCACTCTTATGCTTAAAATGGCGCCTTCAGACTGTGGAATCCTAGATTTAGCCATCATCCCAGACGTGTTTCTGGTCCTTCGGGCTTCCTCAGCGATGGTTCACTCAAGTCACTAGTTATAGTGAGCAAGAAAGTAGCAATCCAATCACTTCTCACCACTCTGGGTTACAATGAAATACAGAAGTTTTGATAGGGCATCCATTATGACATCACCAGTATTCTAAAAGTATGTAGGATCCCATTGTTATGTCTCAGGAAGCGGCGCAGACATTTTCAGTCGCCGCCTCCAGCCGCTCAGACAATGGCCTGAAAGAACCGCTGCCAAGCCGCGCGCGGAGGGGACTTTATTGCTTTGTCCTGGTTGCCCATCTCCATTGCTGCATAACTTCCCCAGGTCCCTTGGAGGTAGCTTGGCTAATGAAGTTTGAGACATTTTTCCATTGAGTGGATTCAAGTGTAATAGAGCTTCGGCCCAATTAAACATGTGATAATGAACTCAGAGCTATAAAACGCCACCAGCGCCTCAAGGAGTACTTTGAAAAATTATCATATTTAGGCTACATTCAACTCAGAATTCATTATTTTCCACTAAGTATTTGTCTCCCTTTCGGAATCTACAAAGGGCTCTGATGCGGGATGAATGTGTTTCTTTGTTTGCTAATTATTCACAAATGTAATCCAATCAGCTCCTGTCACGCTGATATATGTCCCTTCACAAAAAACATCAAGCTCTCCAGTGACCCTGGAGGTGGTGGGGCAAATTCACAACCTGGAAACAACTGAGGATTTACTTTTATCAGGATCAGGGAAAGAGTGCCCCCTCCCAACCCCCCGAATTGACAGGGGTTTAAGGGGAGGGGCTTCTATATGAGGAAAAATATTTTCTCAGTCGAGAAAAAAAAGATAAAGTTACATTGCGGTTGAGCGGCACCTTTAGACATGCAGTAATGTGCACCAGCTACCGCTACACATGCAATAAATATTTATTTTTCACGTGGAAATCGCCTGGAGCTTATAAATGTTATCAAGTAATACTCTTGGGGAATTGAAACTGCCTCCTTGGAGTACTCCTGAGAAAATCTCGATGAATTCTGCAAATATCAGAAATGTACTCCTAACACAGGTGTAAATGCGTGGGAGTAATGTCTGACTTTTTTTTTAGACTCTGGTCCTAAAATGGGAGGAAAGTCTATCAACCTCAGCTCTGCAAATATATTCTTAGCCTTCAGATTTATGCGCTGACTTAGGGCCCGATTGCGAGTTTGGCGGACTGGGACTGCTCACGCTTTTCCGGCGGTCTTTCCGCTCGTTGCCTTGGCAGTCCATCCGCACGATTACGATCCTGGTGGGCACTCGGCTACAAGACCGCCACCGAAATGCAGCCACTGTTGAGACTCCTGCTACCGCGTCAATTATGGGAGAGCCAGAGGTGAGTTTTGGCGGGCGTCCTGCCAAGTTTCCAGTTGGGTAGATAACTATCAGCCTTTCTGCCGAGCTGTTCATGGTGGGGACACCGCCATAATCGACTTGGCGGAAAGGTAGATAAAGAGGTGAAACCTCACCTTTTTTAGGCACCCACTTCCGAATCTCTGTTCAACGCCATTGTCCAGGTCATTCCTGTGTTGCCGCCACCTGACAACGACGCTCTGCAACCCCATTGTCCACTGGCGTAACGAAAAGTGAGGGGGCCTCCCTGCACGCTACTTAGGGGGGCCCCCTCCGGGCTCAACCAGGAGCTCTCCCGGCCAGAGTTCAGTGCCGGGGGGGCCCCTTGGAGCTAGGGCCCACCCGCACCACGTGGGCTGCGGGGGCCTGTGTTACGCCCCTGCCGTTGTCGCCAGAATCGAAGGTAGACTTCAACATCACGTCTTCTACATAGTGCATGGTAACAGTTCGTGGTATTTAACATGCAACAAAACATACATTGGATATGACCCACATACGACACATAAACAACATATATATGTGTTTTGTGATAATCACACATGAGTACTTACCTATCTTTACAGCAGAGAAACGTCACTACATTGAGACTCTGCCGCCAAGAGACCGCCAGTCCATCTGGAACATCGAAATTGACTCAGCAGTTTACTGCCAGGGTAAGGGCAGTGGTGTACTCCAACCGCAACATTATAATACCGCGGGTGGAAGACCATCGACGCCATGGTCTTCCTCGGACCGCCGACGCGTTGGCCCTGCGATAAGACCGCCAAACTCGTAATTGGACCCTTACATATCTTAATCGAAGCCACAATATTCACAGCATGTTATTCCTCTCGCCTCAGTCCTTTTAAATTGATACAGAGTTAAAAAGTAATGGGTAATCAATTATGATCTAATTATTTCTTTTATGCTAAAAGAAGCAACTTCTTTAGCAAGGAATGCACAGGAACAAGTGAGTAATGCACCGGCCCATATGCTACACTGAACAGTGGCTCCCTCACTGAATAACCTCAAGCTGTGAATATACAGCACTGGCAGTGTTGGTGCCTGATTTTTTTCTGTTTCCCGCCTTGTTTCTGTGCCTGGTACACGGATGAGAAAATAACAGATTGTTCACCAGGTGCTCGGCGGCTTCGGGATGGATGGCACTAAAGCAGGAACGTGCTTCCACAAACCGAAACCCACGGCTCTAACTGCTTTAAAAAGCACACTGCAAGAAATGCAAACACAGCAAACCACCCAAGAGGCAGCAAGAGAGGGAAAGAGAAGCATGATGAAAGTAGGCCTGGAAGATTTTTAAATTATGCTAGGGAAGTTTGCATAATTCTCGAATTCTGGGTAGGCAACATTGCTAAATGACTTGAAATTCCACATTACGGAATTGTGAGCATGTGAGAGAAAATATCTTTGTATAGAAAAAATCTGTCTCAAGACATTTTTTTTTCTCAAAAGTGGTCCCCTGCCAGCATCTCTAGAAGTCACACAAGACATAAGCAAACCACAGATCGCTCTAAAACCAATGGGGTGGATTTATCAAAGGCTTTGTGTCATCCTTGTGCCACGCAAGGAGACGCGGAGTGATGCAAAACTTAGAGTGAGATTCACTATGGCACGGAAGGCCAGCTTTCATGGCTTTGATAAATCCAGAGTAATGGAATGCAGCACAAATCACTGCGTTAGGTCACTCTGCCCCAGGGAGGCGTTTCACGGGTAGAGCGTGGTTGTTCCCACGCATCCATCCATGGATTTTGGTGCATTTTCAGTTTTACCATGAGTAGTACACTTGGGAATGCATCAAAATCCTACACCTTCCATGGGGAGGGGTAGGAAGAAGAAATATGTTTATTTCGTCTTGTTTTTCCCCTGTCGAATACAGCACACGTAGAAAGAGGAAAAAGCATCAGAGGCTTGTTTTTGTGAAGGAAGGTGCCCATTCCTGCACAAATACAACCCTCCCTGCAACAGAGGCACCCTTGCACCGCGTTGCGTGCAAGGGTGGGTGCACGGGCGCTAGACCACACATTGTGCACCAGCGCAAAGAGAGTACAGGACTGAGCTAAACAGTGATAAATACGTCGCATTGCTGCCCTCTCCCTGTCACACAACGGAGCACACCAGGTATCTTGCTGCGGTGCGGTGTGTGACATTTTGATACATCTGGTCCACAATGTTGCTAAATTACTCTGGAAAGTTGCACAATTTCTCTGGAAACGTTTATGCAATTTTGGCCACCCGTGGTTTAAAGCTGCATTGTTTACTCTATGCAATCGAGTCTTTGAGCACACATCAATTTAACCCCTTCGCTGTGGCCACGGTTTTTCCGCTGTGCGGTAAACAAAAGAACAGGGCGTGGCGGCTGGGGTTCGTCACCAGCATGGGAGGGGTTAAAGAATTTAAATAGACTTAAAAAGAACTGGCCTTGTGCACAGACATAAACCACAAACCAACAGCTAGCCTCACAGTCAATGAAGGAGGGAGTGAGTAAGTAAACTGCATACTGCAAATCAGATCACTTCAATGCTTCTGGCTCGCCCTAGATACATCAATCTACCTTTCTAAAATAAAACAGCATGACTCATGGCCCACAAAGCCATGGACAACAAGCTTAGGGAAAGCCTCACTGATGGTGTGAGGTCACCTCAGGTACAAAGAATCAGGAAGTTCACTTTTTGGAATACTCACAGATAATGGCCCTCATTGTGTGAGACCTAGAGTAATCCACTTTACTTCTATGGCCCAGAAATACAGTTACTGGGCCTTACTGCAAGCCAAGGAGCAGTCCAGAATGTTCCAACACTAAAAAAGACATACATACTCCTTTCAAAATGCATACTTTGCCACAGTGTGATCATGGATCTCTCACATACCGTGACTCATAGATTCGCCTAACGTTCTATTGATGTGAGAATCACGGCTAATGCTCTTGTCTGCTTGTGAATTTACCGCCCTGAAACTAACTTGGTTTATTCTTTGCCCATTCGTGAACTTCCATGCCTGGTAAAGTGCAGCCTGACTCACTTTCCTGGCAGGAATGCGCTACTCTGCAGAGAACAGCCCAGTCCAATGCCCATACATTCTCCCTTGCAGTGCTCAATTTGTGCCGGTGTGTGTGTCGGCACAGGCACTTATTTCTAAACACCAGCACTTATTTATGAAAACCTGCCTGCTAGTGGCGCTGTCTGTCTACTTTTGAGAAGAACTTATCAAGAAAGTGTTCAATATACGTCAAAAAATAAAAACAGCGAGTCCAGGTGACCGGAATGAACCTAAAACGTCACACTTATATTGTGCAATTGCTAGTATCTGTTGCTGCTGGCAGGGACCGCGGATACGGCCAATCACAGTGGTCTCCTTAGTAATACCTCCGGCCATGGCAGTTATATGTTTACAAGTTAAGCACTGAAACAGACTAATTTTCTGTGCGTCGATATCGTATCCTAACTGAGCAGCTCAAGTTACTTTCCATGAATGACTGTTTCCCTTTGAACTATGTTATGCCTAGCTCATGATGATGTATTTTGCCCATGCCCAAAAGTGCCCATTTTACCATTGCTCATGCATCAATTCTACATTCGGAAAATGAATCCATTGACATATAGTCACCTGCTTATTCCCCTCTATATATCTATAAACATGAGTATAGACTGCTGTATCCTGGAACCCATCCATACGTCATTTCCACCTGTCTACACTCATCAAATCCTGACCTCGCCCTTCTGCTAGCAGTCCCTTGGTTGTAGTGCCAGAGAAGGACTGTTGGCCATCCAATGCTCCCTCTGTGGATTCCAGTGGTCCCTGGCACCAACACTGCCAGTGGCCTATGATAGTGCTACGCCCCGGCCCGTAGGTACGCGCAGGAAATCTGCGATGGATGCTCAAATGATGTAGCTGCTGCTCCCTCCTCCTGGCTTCCTGGCAACTGGGAGTGGAGGTGGGGCATGTGTCTTGTTGGGCTCTGCAGGTGACTCTGTCCAGGTGTGGTTAGACCTGAACTGCGACCACAGGAGATGGAGAAGAGAATGGAAGGATGGTGGACCAAGGCCACCAGAGAGATAATGAAAGGAGCCTTTCAAGGAAACAGAGTCCTGCACATGGCAACAAATATAGACCACAAGAGGGCAGAGAAAGATGTGCAGGCATCATCACAAGGAGAAGTTAAGGCATAATAAGTGAAAAATCAAAAATAGAACATTATCTTTTAGGTTTAAGAAAAGGGCGGGGGAAGGGTGAAAGATTGTGAAGTTGGGTATTTGAGGATTTTCCTGAATCGCCCCAAAGAGGCTGAAGGTCTGAGTAGGTAAGGGAAAGGGTTCCAGAGCCTTGGGCCATGTGGCTTAGAAGGGCTCAAGGATGCCACCTCATTTGCGGGGGTCCCTGACCACCACAACATCTCTAAATGTTCGACAGGGAAGGGTGTAGGCGCTTCTTTTTGCCAGCACTAGTATGGAATGGGGTTCAGCTGACGGTGAGACCTATTTAGCAAATGCACACGTCACCCACTGAAGACCCGGCTTCCACCTCCAGGTCAACGCAGGGCATCAAGGCTCGCGTTTAGCAACAATGCGCAGTGATTACATGTTTACCATTGCATTGCGTTTCATCATTAATAGTCATTACCTTGGTACCTCCATAAATTACTGGCAATTACTCCTGCCTGCAACAGGCTGGGGTACCACAGTTGGGAAAAGATGCAGAATTTACAGTCAACAGCTAGGCTATCACAGCGTCATATCCTCGCCATATCCACAATGGTCTTATTATTATTATTATTATTATTATTATTATTATTAATATTATGGTCTAATCTGCCATGGACGTCATTAGGGGTTGCCATGGTTTGCAGCTGTGACCCCTGGCTTGCCTCCTACGACCCTTGGCGCTGTCGGTGCGACCCCTGCCTCAGAGGTGGTAAGGACAGTGTCAGAATTTGGAGTGAAACCAGGCTCTGATGAGCCTTCTTTACTTTCTGTGCCCCTCAGCAACATCCTGTCAAAAAGAGGGGGGGGGCGCCGTGCTGTCTGCTTCTGCCCACCAGCATGTGAAACATGCATTAAATACAGGAAAGAGAGAGTATGGGCAGAGGGAAAGACTGTGAGGGGGAATAACAAAAGGAGGAGCCGGAAGAGGACACTGGAGAGATGGGTCGGACATTGAGAGACAAAGACGGGTGTGTCTGTGTGTGACTGAGACAGACAGGGGGATTAAAGGGACATCAGAGAGAGATGATAGGTAAGAGAGAGATACAGACAGATATGAAAGATTGTAAGAGAGGTGAGGGCGATAGACACATAGGTAACAAAGAGACAGCTGAGAATCAGAGAGAGGGGAAGACTGTTGAAAGGGGAGGGTGGTATGAGACAGCTGCGACACAGATAGAGACAGATGAGAACAAGATAACTAAGAGAGACAGAAAGAGAGGGTGAGGCAGGTGTGAGAAAAGTGATAAAGAGATAGCTGGTGATAGACAACTGAGAGGCAGTTATGAAGCTACAGGTCAGAGTTGGGCAAAGAAGAGAAAAGCAATAGAGAGTCAGCTGAGAGGGTGAGGAAATGGTTAAAAGAGGTGGGATACTAGTGAGAAAGAGTGTTCAGGGAAAAGGAGTGGCAGAGGGTGGGGGAGACAGGTGTGGTAGAAACAATGACGATAGAGACAGCTCAGAGAGAAAGGAAATAGGTGTCAAAGAGGTATGATAAACAGGCATGTTAGAAAGACAGCTGTGGAAGGTGGTGAGGTCGACAGTTGTAAGAAGGCAGACAAATGAGAGAGTGGTGATAAAGTGGCAGAGATGAAAGTGAGACAGCAGTAATTCAGTTTAGAGAGAGGGAAAGTGGAGATAAGAAGATAGGTTATAAAAAGAACAGTTGAGGGAGAAGTGGGGAGAAGGAAAGGTGAGAGATTTGGAGGCGGTAGTGAGACGCTAGTAGGTGAGGAACAGAGAAAAGACAGAAAGAGAGGTGGGAGACAGGTGAAAGAGGTGAAGATGAGACAGAACAGGTGGGAAGGTCAGGTGAGAGAGAGAAAAATGCGAGATATTATAAGGTGATCGGTGAGAAAGACAGTTGACACAGAAGAGTAGACAGGAGGATTGAGAAAGAGACAACGTCAGATGGGAAAGACAGGAAGGTGTCCCTTCTTGCACAAAAACAATCCTCTCTACAATGCAGGCACCCTTGCACCATGTGCTAGGCTGCACCGTGTGCACGAGCACAAGGACAGAGCAGGGATGCACCCTAGCTTGATTGACGGGGCGCATTCCTGCCCTCTCCATTTGACGCAGTGCTGCAAGTTGTCTCGCTGCGTTGTGCTGCGTCAAAGTTTGATAAATCCAACCCCATACTTTCAAGAGCAAAAGAGCATTGTCACACTTACAAAACGCAGCCCACCTCGCTTCCAAACATCAGGCGCAGAATATCACATGGAAAGTGATGTCGCCTCGCCAGTTCAGCAAAGAACTATCAATGCAAGCAGTCAAGCTGCGCATTGATGACGCCCCAAAGTTCGCATTTACAAGGCACCGGTCTGCCATCTCTGCTGCACAATGTGAGGCTGATTGTGTCGAGGCACTGACAACGCCTGAGACACTCAGCACAAGGTCAGGCGCCCGGGAGAGGGTGAGCCATTCCACTCTATTAATATAAATGTCAGGGAGTTTCTGTCACTCACTCAGTGTGCTTACAGCTTTTAAAAAACACGGCCTAATAGTTCCATAATTGATGAGATGGAAAATGATTTCCCTGAGTGATGGACATTCTGGATGGAGTTTAATCTGTCACAAAATATACAGATCTCCCCAGGATACGGTGCCGCGCTGCTGAGACACATTCAGCAAGGCAGAGTCCTCGCCACTCACTCACTCCTCACTCACTCACTCATGCGGTTCCACCATTAGTGCACACCGATACAGAACACATGCAGCATGCATACACACGCAGACATGCACATGCATGCATACACACGTATGCTCACCGACATGAACATCTACCAAACCCATAAACATATATGCAAAGAAGCATCAAATCGACACTTTGAAGTAAAAAGCCCCCACACACACATGCACATGCCTAGGATATTCATATGCTTTTGTGTAGGGGTGTTGCCCCCTCACACACACACAAACACACACATTTCTCCCGCGCTCAGAGATCTGAAATGGTTACCAGTTGTAATGCGGGCCAGCTTCAGAACTGCCTGCCTCACATACAAAGCCCTGCACACAGGGAAACCAGAATACTTTGCCTCCAAACTCAAGAAAGAGGGCCAAGTAAGAAACCTCAGGAGTTCCAACTCTCTCCTCCTCATTCCCTTAAAAATACATAAACAAAAGACTGCTGCCCGCTCTTTTGCAGGAAACGCCCCAAAAAATCTGGAACGCCATCCCAAACAACATCAGATCCACCCCCTCCTTTCCAAAATTCAAAAGCCTCCTTAAAACTCTCTACCTCAACCGTGCCTTCCCGAACGCAATTACGTGATGCTCTTGCTTCCTCCTGGCTGGCTCCCGCCAGCGCTCCCTCAACGGTAGCCACCAGTCATCGCACAGCCACTTCCTACCTCTTCCATTCTCAGCCCCCCGGCTGACACCACGAAACAAACTTCTCCACCACCAGTCGAGCCTTCCTAAGACTTTGATACCACCTCCTGACCCCTCCTCCTCTATGCCTCGCCTGAGGCTCCTTCGTCCCCTCTACCTCAATCGGCTCACCGCGAAGACCCAAGAGAACTGTAAAGCCTGCTTTTGAACTTTTTCTCCCTCAATCGGCCTCCCTCTGACACTCAGCTGAACTCTGTAATGCTTCCATTTGAACTTTTTCTGTATCTCTCTTTCCTTGCCTTTACCATGTATTTTTGTCTCCTCCTCATCTTGTTGTAAAGCGCTCCGATACCCTCGGGTCTGGCCAGCGCTATAGAAAACTTCCAAAATAAATTAATAAAATAAAAACACGAAAGTCATAAGCAAATATAACAAGAAGCATAACATTCACAGACTTTAGGAAAATCATCCACACACACATGCACAAGATATTCCTATGTCTTTGTGCATGAGTGCGGCACACATGCCAAATCCACTTGTGTGCAAAAAATCATGGAATTCACACACTGTGGAGAAAAGCCGTCCTCACACACGCGCTTGCATAGGACATTTCTGTGCTTTTGCGTACAAGCAGTGGTGTAGCAAGGGAGGGTGGCGGTCTCCCCCTCTTACTTGTGCCCGTCGTGGGTGGCAAACGAAGGGCCAGAACGCCCCCCCTCAACCCCCAACAGCTTTTACATTCAGCCACGGCGGGTAGCAAACGAAAGGACCACCACAGCAGCTATGGGCTAGCTCCACCACTGTGTAAAAGTGTTGCACACACACACCCACATACAAACGCACAAAAACTGACACAAAAATCATAAGCTTATGTGCCAAGAAGCATAAAATGCATATTGTAGAGAACCCCCTTCACATACACATGCACTGCATGAGATAATCCTATGTCTTTGCGTATAGGTGTCTGCACATGTGCACATACACACTCATACAAGGATACACACACAGACATACACAAACAACAAAGCCATACACGCATGCAGAGAAGCATAACATTCACTCCCTGCCGAGAACGTCCCCCACACACATGAAAATTCACAGGATATTCGTATGCCTTTGCGTATGAGCGATGACACGAACACAGTCATATATACACACACCGAAAGCATAAGCTCAAAGGAAAAGAACTACACCGTCCATACATGTAAAGAAAAGCGCACCCCCCACACACACATACACAGAGTACTCCAGCGTGTTTATTTTTTAGCGTTCGAACACAAAAAGACACAATGAAATACACACGGTCACAGGCTTTCACAAACACAAAGGTTAGTTTAATGAGTTTCTGGATTAGTGTTTGCACACACACGTATGCTCTTTTTCTCACACGTGTGCGAATAGGGCATTTCTATATGTTTGTGTATGGGTGCTGGCACACACACCCAGACTTTCTTTCTACACAAATGAAATACACCAATGGGTTGGGATATGAGTGTTGATACACACACATACAGCTAAAGACCAAGGGACTCGGAAAGCCAGAGTTGTGTAGGTCAGCGTTCTGACACAGTGGTTTACTGATACACACAAATATGACAGTGAGATACACTAGAAATACTTGAAAATACTTACACGAAGACACTTAGGAACACCAACACAATGCAACATAAGGAGAAGTGATTGATTGGCAACAACAAAAACAATGCTGGGCGAAAAAAACACATGGGATTGCCTAGAGTTAAATTGAAAAGACACTGACAAAAAGAAACAGAGGCACACAAGTGCCAAGATAAATCAGGTCCAAAAGTATAGATACACTTAAATATACACAAATAGTCCAATGTCATCGCATGCACAAAGATACAAAACTTTTCCAACACTAGATACGGTTTAACACCAACACTGATGTATTAACCGAACACTTGGAAATACACTCAATCAACACATAAGATCGCCCACACATACATGCATGCATACTCCCAAGCATCAAATAAGGATGGTCACTCACGCACATGTGAACACTCACATAGGATTAATCACCAGATAGGTGCACCCACTGAGAGGCGGATATGAATAGCCAAAAGAAATTGGCAAAGCGGATCCATAGGCACATTCCAACATTCATACAAAAATTACTCCCTTTAACCAGCTGGCGGGACACTAAGAGAACATGGATCAAAAACAACAGTGGAACAACAATACAAGGACAAGGACACCCACATAAAAGGGAACATCCACAGATAAACCAAGGGCAATTCCCTCAAACGCAAGAATTGGAGAAAATTCATACCACAACACAGTGCGGCTCCCACACACAACGGGTGGATACATAAAGCGCAGGAGAAATGCTAAACAGAAGAAACGAGGAAACTTCTACTCAAGCGGGGCACCCACACATAAACACGAGTGCAGACTAAATACAATGAGTTGAATATGCAGAGCGGGCAGCCACAAACAAGTTCAGTGGAATGGCCACACGCGAGCACCAATGCAGAGCAGAACATCCACACACGGTGGTGAACACCAACCACAAACACAGCGGCATAACTCCCCTACAGACCTCCACTATATATTCAACACTTTTGATGCCATTCTCTTCACATAAAGACCTGCAACTCCTGTAAAAACCACACCACAAAAATCCCACAAATTCTTTTTTAGGATTCTTCCACTGCATATCAAGGTTGAGTGGTGCATGCTGCCTCGTTATCTGAGATGATCAACTTTGTCTAATATTTCATGCCTCTTCTCAGATTTGGAGCTAAGTCTTCCAACAAAAGAAAAACTCAAATCGATGCACCAATCAGCGGTACCTGTTGAAAAAATAAAACTATGGGCCATATGTATCAGGGTACCAATTAGCGATTCTGTAATAGCGATATTTAAGAACTCGCTATTTCAGAATCGCTAATTGGTATGTATCAAGAAAATTGCAATTATTTAGCGATTTCTTGAAATTCCTTAATTGCGAATTCGCAAATTGCGAATTCGCAATTAAGGAATACTTTCCCATTCATTTCTATGGGCCAGGAGGCCCATAGGAATGAATGAGAAGTTATTCTCAAATTGTGATTCGCAATTTGCTAATCGCAAATTGAGAATAATTTCAAGGGTGCAGGGGTGTCAAAAGGACACCCTGTTGCACCCCTGAAATATGCATGTGTGCACATGTGGCGCACATACATTCCCTAAGGGCATGTATGTGCATCACATGGCACTTTGAAAAATGCAAAAATGTGCATTTTTCAAGGAATTCGCAACTTACCACCAACTAGAAGTTGGTGGTAATTTGCGATTCCTCAAGGCCACTTAGCAAATATTTTTGGCTTCTTACATTGCATTTAAGGAATCGCAAAATTTGCAATTCCTTAAATGCAATCGCAAAATAAGGAATCGCAAATTTTGCGATTCCTTATTTTGCATGCAGATTTGTGTGATACCATTTTGCGAAAATGCGTTCGCAAATGCCGCATACGTTTTTGAGTTTAAGTTCGGTGTTTGCGAACGCATTTGGGCATGATACATATGGCCCCTAAATCTTTGCACTATCAGCACAGTGAACAAACAAAATACAAAAAAATCAAAGCAAGCCTTCAGAGATAATAAAAGTAAATACTGCATTACAATTCCAGCTCCTGCCCATGCAGGAGCAATCAGTTTATAATCACAGTATACAATTCATGTTCTTTCAATGTCACACATAGTTACCTACAGCAAACCCTGACGAGCAAAGATGATTATGTATCGCAGAAAGCTTTCAGCATGCCCGTGGTTCGTTTTGTCTGAGAATTCATCTACCAACTGCTCCCTACAACCTTGCCAAGCACAGCGTTGAGGCAGCGCTCCCAGAGGCATGCGCGGTACTGCACATTGCAGCGTTGCAAAATGGAGCCCAGAACCGGTGCCCTGAGAGCCCAGGAGAAGACCTGTGTACTTTACAGACGAAACCTGACTTGGAGCATTGTGTCTAGTTCTGGAGCTCTCATCTCGAAGACTACACCCTATTATGTAGAAAATGAAAATATTTTTGTATTTTTACTCATTATTTTTTTATAGATTTAAGCCCTACTGCCAGAAGCGTGGTTCATAAATTCAGTAGAGTTTCTAATGAGATTTTTAGATGAGTGGGTCTGTGAAGATGGTAAGCAGCCATGACGACGCGGGCTTTACCCCGCGCTGCTATTACGACGCTGCTATTACAACGCAAGTCGTTAGAACGACTTGCGCTGGAGGGCGCTATTGGTAAAGGAATAGTTTAATTTTCTATTCCAACACCTTCCCTACTGTAACATGGGCTGGAGTTGGAATAGAAAATTAAACTATTCCACGATCCAGCGCCTACAGCGCAAGTCGTGGTAACGACTTGCGTTGTAAAGGATGCGTCGTAATAGCAGCGCGGGGTAAAGCCCGCGTTGTCATGACAAACATCTGTAAATCTCTGATTCCAGATGATGATGTGGGTGGTGAAGCACAGATTAAAAGATAATATCACATACATTACCATAGATATTTAGAGATGTTGCCATTTTTAATATGGTAGGAAGTTGTGGTCAGGTATTAGATGTGTGGTGTCAAACCCATGATATGTTTAGATGTGTGGTGTCAAACCCAGGATATGTTTAGATGTAGAGTGTCAAACCCAGGATATGTTTAGATGTAGAGTGTCAAACCCAGGATATGTTTAGGTGTGGGGTGTCAAACCCAGGATATTTAAAAGGTGTGAAGAGGAGCTAGATAATTGAAGTAGCAGTTATGAGGTGATGGTTTGCGGAGCATGGGGGGTGCATATAGGTGCGATATGGACACACCTAGAGAATTGTGATTCAGTTTTGGAGGTGCTTCAGACCACATCTCCATATGGATAAAGATGGACCCGGGCAGGCTCTACAAAAATGGCGCCTGATTAAATGAAAGGTCCTTTGAGTGAGAATCTGTATGTTCAAGGGGAGGATGTGAGGGTGGGAAATCTGTCAGAGGACTTCACATCTTAGAAGCTAACAAACAGCACGAGCATGCTCATTGGAAGAGAGTTAGGGAAGTGTTGCATGAAGGAAGGGAAGCCCTTGGGTGCAGCATTAGGCTTTTTTCATAATCTTTGCAGTGAATGTATAGAAAAGCCCCTGAGCAGAAGCCTTTGGATGATGAAAGAGGGAATGCACTTGGAAACATCAGATCCATGCACTGCAGAGCAGTAAGAGATTTTAGAATGAATGGGCTCTAAGCATATTTTTGGTTGCTGCTCTACAGCCAAATCAACAGCTATCATCTTTAAATTCTTCCAGAGGCTTTCTTGTAACGAAATCTTATAGTGTCAGACAGGACTGGGAAGAACAGACCTCCTGAGTGGAAGAATAGCAGGTCATTTCACCCCTGCTTGGCTTTTGGCCATAGATGGAGTCCTGGTTCCTTGAATACAGAATCCTGTTCTTGCTCACAGAACAGCTGGGAGCATCCCATACCAAGAACCAATAGGGGCTTTGCCTTAATATGATTGGCTGCTGATCATCCAGTTAGAAAGGCCAGAATTCTCCTTAGCTGTCCAAGATGAAGAGGCTGCTGGGCAATCTGTGGGGGATGATATGCATAGAAGGCAAAGAGGTAGCAGAATTTCTGTAATTCTGCTCTAGCTCATCCAAGAACATTCCGTTGTTTGGTTCTATGCAGAACCATCCTCCGTTGGACGAGTACCAGAATCATTAAGACTAATGATATAGGTTTGGCATGAGAAGTGATCCCATGTTGCATCAGTGATCTAATCATACCCTATTTTGCCCGTGTCATGCATTTGCAGGTAGCGTGTGACATGGCCACATACCCCATTCTGTGTATCAAGAGGACTCCTACTACCTAGTGTTAATCAAACAACTTTCGTAACTTTGTTTCACATGCATGGATACACAAGTATTCCAAAGCTTTCTGGTACATTTTAATATGTATTAGTTTGTTATAATTTACCCTGCTCTGAAAAGGTGCCACTGAAAAGTGCCATTTCTTCCAATGTGTATTGCGTACGGTGACAGACTGACGTTCAATTGGCTTTTTGATCTGGTACCAAACAGGAAAGCTATTTTGCAAGTCTTTTCCAAAAGTTTGAAAATGTTGTTCCCGCATGGTTGAGAGGATGTTCTTCACACTGTGGTACCCTCCTGAAAGCATTTGCAGATGGCAGACTGAACAGCGCACAGGTGTTCGCCTAGCGTCCGCGGCCAAATATGCCGTTTTCTAAAAGAAGGCTGAATTATTTACATCCTACACTGGTCCAAGGTAACAGATCCATAATTCAGGGCTGAATTATTCAGCAGTGCCTCTGCCGACCCGCTGATTGAGTTTTGGAGGGTTAGACTCTGATGCCCGGCGCCTGGCTCGTTTGAGAGTACCATTTCGACTGCCAGCCGCTGTGATACGCGGGGCATGCCATGGCATGGGCTTGGGTAAGTGCCAACAGAACATTTACTTTTAGGATTTCAAGGTTGACTCGTACTTAGTTTTAGCTTTTTCTTGTTGGAAGAAAGTTACAAATGGTAAATTAGAGACCGCCAGCTTAATATCCAGAGAGCGACTCTTCTACAAATGCCACTCTTCCTTTAGATTTCACTGCCTGCATTGTTGAGATAACAGTGGTCTCATTTAGTGGAACACCGCTCTTCCAATCACAGTCAGTTTCAATCCTCACAACCCACAAAAGATCTTAGCTCCTCCTGTCCAAAGCCAGTAGCAACTTTTCCTACTCACCGTAAAATCTCAACTTTTAAAGACCGCAGCAAATATCAGCATCTGCAACCCACAGCCGATCCTAACCTCATCACTGCGGCGCGAATTCCGCCACAGTGCTGAACATTCCGATCGTGGGTGTGGTCATGACTGCTCCCGGCCGTCATCAGCACACGCCCACCGTGACTCATGACGGCCGAGAGCCGTCATGAGCATGGAAGAGGTTAAGTATACCCCGCTTACCCAAGAGCTCGACTACTGCATCGAATCATAGCAGATCTCATAGCGTCAAACCTATTATTACATTTAGTAGTAGTAGCACTAGCAATACTAGCAGTATAGCTTTGTTGTTGTTGTTGATAGTAATATAAATTACTTATTAATATATACTACAACCACAGATCCTGCTACTATTACGTCTATTAATCTTACTATTACTACTACTAATATTATTAATAAGAAGTAAAATAAGAAGATTTATAAGACCATGACAAGTTGTCTCTTACAACAACCCATAGACGATGCCACCGCCAGCCTAGCGTAGATCTCAACTCCTCCCTCCCATGACAGATCTCAAGAGTTCTCAACTTCCCCAACCCACTGCAGATTCAACTAATACAGCCTAGAGAAGATTCAAATTCCTTCAACTCACTGTCAGCAGAAGATCTCAGCTCAAATTTCCAACAGGTGTCCTCCGACCCGGAGCAGACCTGACGGCCAGCAACAGCAAGCGGGAACTCACCCCATTTAAACTGCAGTAAAACTTAGATTCACCATGCCACAAGAAAACTCACCTCTTGCAACACCCAGAAGATCCGAAATCTTCCCTCATACAACATTTTTCAACTCACTTGGTCCATGATAGGTCTCTACCCCATCTCTCGCACAAACCTAAACTTTACTACAGAATGGCAGGGCTCACTACCTCCTATCCTTAAACGGGCCCTGCGATGAATGACATCACAGTTGTCTCGAGAGCCAAGAAGACGTCATCAAACAAAGCAACATTCTAGAATATCTATTGTTAGCTTGCAAGTAAGGGCGAAAAAATCAGTTTTTTTCTCTACACCGTGTAGCCCTTTTAAACAAGTCTAATTGCTACTCTAGACAGGAAGTCACTGTTCCTACACTTCACCATAGTTGGAAACTCCTGCACTGAAATTCAGGTCTCTAACCTCGGGTCTTGTGCTCTACAACAGGTCCAAACCACTGGACTCATCAGCTGGGCAAAGTGCCTCGCCTTTTAGAACCCACGTCGCGACCAGCGACACACAGTAAGTGTAAATTGTTGTCACACACAGAAAATCAACAATATTTCCATCCTCCACGCCAATCAAAGCAAGAAAAAATACATTCATTTTAGGATTTTTATCTACATTTTTATCCAAGCCTGAAACTATGTTCTGTGCTTCGAAAGGGTCCAGGGGTGATGTTCTCGACTTGCTTTGTATGTTTGTACAGGAAAAGCACAATGCTTCTGCAGGGGTTGGCCACTATTGCTGTCATATTCCATGAGCCATCGCTGGCCCTACTTTCGCCCTCCCCTTAACAAGTACTGTGAAAAGCTGCTGCCATACAGAAAGAAATATGGCGGCAGGTATTAATAATTAATGTTTACAATTAACTAAGGCGGGTGGAAATAAATGGACTCCCTTTAATTCACAGCTCTTTCTGCTTTATGAACGTCACATAAACCATCTCTGCTCCCCTGCCCGGGACTCAAGTGCGCAAACCATTGGTTTAATGGCCGCCATTTCTCTGTCTGGCACCGCCGTGGCACGGGTCCACAGCGGATCAGTCAACTACACCTTCGGAAAATAAAACAGAAACCAGTGCAGGAAAACGTGGCTTAGCCGCAACCTGGTCAAGGGAATACTGCTATGGCTGCTCTGCACTAGAGCGCCACCTACCATCTAGGCAGACAGGGTGCATTTTCCTTCATAGGGAATGTGGTTGTGACATCACTTGGAATTTATTTATTTATAAAGTTCTTTATAGCGCAAATATGATCCTAAGAGGGTATCAGAGTGCTTAACTTTAGAGAAACAGGATGAGAGGGACCCAAAATGAGGAAAGAGGCCTTCACCCGCTACATATACATCTACATGATCATAGGAGTCTAATCATTTACATGGTTATAGCAGATGTGGCCTAGTGTGGACAGCTAATAGAGTGCTTAACCTCATCACTGCGGCGCGAATTCCGCCGCAGTGCTGAACATTCCAATCGCTGGCGTGGTCATGACGGCCCCACGCCCACTGTGACTCATGACGGCCGGGAGCCGTCATGCGCATCGAAGAGGTTAAAACGGGATTCTTCTTAAGGGGGGGATGTCATGCAACAATGAGGGCTCTAAGACCCTGTAGCAGCAAGTCCACCATCTCTTCAGCTAGGACACAGGAAACCAATTCCTGTCCAAGGTTGTACTAGAATTGAAGCAAAAGAAGTAGTCAGTCTAGAGTACAGCACAGGGTAGAGGCAAGCCCTCGCCCCCCTTACCTGGCAGTACAACCTAACAATTTGGGCTTTGGTGATTGGAACTAGAAGAATGTAAGCACATATCTTGCTCACTGCACATAGACACATGAGTTCCACCCCATAACTTAATGTGGCAATATTTTTCACCATACCTATAAACTTACCCTCTTCCATAGGAAGATGCCAACCATCTGAAGAAGACCTTTATCATCCCAAACATCAAACGCATCTATTAGCATCAATGGGAATCCTCTCCTGGTGGGCATTCTTCATTCTCTAGAAAGTGGTTGACTTCATATACAAATATCTTGCAGCACAAAAAGTATTTCTTTTTTTAAATCTCTGTTATTCACGGAAGTTTCACAGCACGTACATGGTTTAAGAAATGTGGCTAGAGACAGAGCACTCCCTCATTAGAGATGTGTCAACTCACCCAGCTCTAAGAATCTGTTGGTTATCAAGTTTTAATATCTTTGCTTTTAAGTCATATATATCAAGAGGGAGGGACTCGGAGCGCATAGAGGCCCAGCAAACATGCTCCGATTAGCTAATCATGATCACCGGGGTATGCAGTTCCTAGTATGTACGGATTTGTCTGCTTAGGTCATTTAAGATCCACAGAGTCTGCAGGGAGCATTACTCTCTAAGCCGAATGTTGACGTGTGGGCTTGTGGGTAAAATAGTAGATGGGTGTATTTTAAGGAAATATGAGAAAGAGTGGGATAAAAATCGGACAAGGGTACTCTACAGAAATATTTTAATGATTGAGTTCTACTGCCTATGTTAAAATATGTGGTGCCACCTACTAGAAGTGATTATCTAAGGTAGCTGATGGTCGACATGCTTCAAGCCTAATTTAGTCATTTGAGTGATCTAGCGACTTTTATTCAGGACCATAAAAACCTAATCTACACAGTGACTGGGGTTTCGATATATAGGAGATCAGTTGTGTTACTCCCAGCCACCTATACTTCTCCATGTAACCATATAAGTAAATAATTTTTTTAGAAGCCCTGTAGTACAGACACAATTATGAAAGCAACAATGTCACTATTGCTAAAAAATGGTCAATTTGAGACATGAAAGCATGCTCACATGTTCATGCTCGCTCTCTAATGCGTCCCATGTATTAAAAAGTGCAATTCACCAACACCACATGGAAGATAAAACATACATCATGAAATTCCAACACAATCTGTTGATCAGTGAGGAAACATACCCACTGAGGGTATAAATCAGGACTCCTTGATTATTTTGCCTGGTGACACGCCTATTAGCGTGCTGTAAAATATCATAATACAGGGTCAGTTGACAGGTGGCAATGATCTGGCGAGTGGTAAATTGCACCAACACTCTCTTTTGGAAAAATTGTGCAACTATGCCGTACTCACGAACTCCTGTGTGCCAGCACACTGGAAGACCTACTCACACGAGCAACCTTGGAAGTGCTGAGCATGGTGGGTCTCCAGTATTTAGGTTGTCTTCCATCAGCGTTAATTGGAAGCAGGTGTGTCACGTGCAGTTTCCTCACTGATCAACAGAGTGTGTTGACATTTTATGATACAGGTTTTATCTTCCAGGCGGTGTTGGGGAGCATGTACATGTGAGCATGCTTTGGAGTCTAAGATAATAGTGAAATTGATGATTTTATAATTTTATCTGCACTACAGCTCCCCAATGGCCTTAGGCAGCTGCGCTGTCTCTCCGGTGACTACACCCTCAGATGATCACTGACTCTGTGATCTTAGACTGCATTTCAATGCCTCCGATAAATAGACAATAATTAGTTATACTCGCTTGGCTTTAGACAGCAGTACTATCTCTCCTGATTTGCTATCCCACATGGTTACCAACTTTGTGGACCTAGCAGTGTATGTAACCCCAGATGGTTGCGGACAACATGGCTTTGGACAGCAGTGCCATCCCTCTTGTGTATGTAACTCCAGATGTTTGCAGACACCATGGCTTTAGACAGCAGTGCTACCCCTCTTGTGTATGTAACTCCAGATGTTTGCAGACACCATGGCTTTAGACAGCAGTGCTATCCCTCTTGTGTATGTACCCCCAGATGTTTGCGGACATCATGGCTTTAGACAGTCGTGCTATCCCTCCTGTGTATACAACTCCTGATGGCTGCATACTCCATGTAGGCTGCAATGCTGTCCTTCCTGGCTACAGACTTCCGGGTCTTAGACAGCAGTGCTATGCCTTCTGTGTATACAACCCAAGATGGTTGCAGATGCCTTGGACATAGACAGCAGTGCTATCCCTCTTGTGTATGTAACACCAGTTGGTTGTGGGCACCATGGCTTTAGACAGCAGTGCTATCCCCCTTGTGTGTGTAACCCCAGATGGTTGCGGACACCATGGCTTTAGACAGCAGTTCCATCCCTCTTGTGTATGTACCCCCAGATGTTTGCGGACACCATGGCTTTACACAGCAGTGCTATCCCCCTTGTGTGTGTAACCCCAGATGTTTGCAGACACCATGGCTTTAGACAGCAGTGCTATCCCTCTTGTGTATGTAAACCCAGATGTTTGCGGGCACCATGGCTTTAGACAGCCGTGCTATCCCTCTTGTGTATGTAACCCCAGATGTTTGCGGACACCATGGCTTTAGAGAGTCGTGCTATCCCTCTTGTGTATGTAAACCCAGATGTTTGCGGACACCTTGGCTTTAGACAGCAGTTCCATCCCTCTTGTGTATGTAACCCCAGATGTTTGCTGACACCATGGCTTTAGACAGTCGTGCTATCCCTCTTGTGTATGTAAACCCAGATGTTTGCTGACACCATGGCTTTAGACAGCAGTGCTACCTCTCTTGTGCCTTCTCTGCACCCTGAACCACACACCCCGGGCTAGTAACTCAGGTGAAAGGCTGTGAGCTTGTAGAAAGCTGGGACCAGGCTAAAACAAGCAATTCCAAGAAATAAAGATTTTTGTGTTTGTCCTTTCCCATCAATTCTGACAAGCTGCTCCTGAGACCAAACAAATCCAGCTAGTGATTCATTTATAAAAAGAAAAGAAAAAAGAAAAGCCCTCCCCTCGCGTGGGGAAGCTCTTTAAAAAAGGATTTGAAAAGATTTTTTGTTTGAATGAAGAGCTGAGCGAAAGACATCAAACCAGATCAAAGCAGGCCATGAAAGTAGAGAAAAAAAATTCAAAAAAGGGAAATTCTCCTTCTGTAACATTGGAAGAAAATTAAGCGGCTCAGATGTGTTTTAAAGATATGCCGTTTGATCTTTTATTTCTGTGCTCTGATTATGCGGGCGCCCTTTGATGTGTGCCTGCCGCACAGAGTGATGCATTTGATAGCAATGTATGCATTAATGTGCCCTGCACACACGCACCATTGGAGGGGCTTGGCCGCTAAACCACGCCTTGGCGAGGCAACATGGGTCCTCTGAGGTTCACGGTGTACGTCACAATAACAGGAAATGACATGCCTTGGAAAGACCCGCCCAACAGGAAGGAGTTAGAGGTGGAAGCCCGGATTAAAGTGAGAGAGCTAATTCAGTGTCCTCAACCACCTCAACAAGGAAGGTTACTGTGTCCATCAAATACTGCGCTGTCTATTCTGCATTACGCCAATCATACACGAATCTGCTCGAAAATCTCCCCCGTTTCAGACATCCACTGCTTCTAAGGGTGCCTGCGCATCATCCAAACCTGGATGTTGTGGGAGCCGAACCCCAATAATCACCTGTTCCCCAAAATTTGGTCACTACAATATTTACCAATAAAATGCGGCCCCAGAGTATCTCGTTGATCTAGTGGTTAGAGACTACACTCCTCATCAGGTAAACCACAATTTAGCAGAGTTCAATGGAATAAAATATGAAACGCATAAAGGACTGAGTTCTAGATCAAATGTATGGCAAAAAGAGTATTTATTACAGAATAATCAATATGCGGATCTTAGGAGAAATACATGGATTGCCATGAAGGCCCAACACAGAAGTACAGATATATTCAACATCATAAAACCCTAGTTAGGCACATTCTAAACAAAAGTGTGAGACTTGTGAAGGGCACCGACAGCAGGACAAGTCACCTACAAGGAAAATGGCAAATGAAATCCCATAGAAAAAATCTCAAGAAACACAGAATCCCAGACAAATCACACAAGCTATTTATAAATTCTGCAAATTCAGCATGGTATGATCATGGTTAGGCTCACTTATGGCAAATCAGAATCAACAATGTAATGTTGATGTAATGTTTCCCAGTCCTACCTTTATAGGGAAACCGGCTAAGAACTTAGGGGTGTGGTTTGAGGAAAATCTCTCTTTTGCCACACAGATTAAAATACTTATGGGGACCTGCTTTGGGCTTTTGAAATCTTTGAGAACATTTCTCCCACTTCTGCCTATGAAGGCGAAGGAGTCGGTTATCTGTGCCCTTATTCTGTCTGGATTGGACTATGCCAATGCCCTTTATGTGGGCATTCCGGATTACTTGTTAAGGAAACTTCAGGCGGTCCAGAATGTGGCAGCCAGGCTCCTTTTGGGAGTTCCCATCAGAACTAGCATGAGACTGCACTTGCGCTTTTTGCATTGGCTGCCGGTGGCTGAACGGGTCAAATTTAAATCCTTGGTCATGGCCCATCGTGCCCTGCATGGGCTTGGCCCCACCTACTTACAGAAACGCTTTGATTTTTACACCCCAGCTCGTTACTTGCGTTCTCTGTCCCAGTGCCTGGCCTTGGTCCCCCGTTGCCAACGTCAGATGCTGGGTGGCAGCTCCTTGGCAAGGAAAGCGGCGGTTGCTTGGAATGCTCTTCCTTTTTCTCTCCGGAATATCCAGGATCCAGACATTTTTAAGAAGAAAATGAAAATGTTTCTCTTTGCCTAATTATCTGTTGGTACCTCTCTTTGCTCCGTGCCGGGACACTTACGAGTATCTGCGCGCGTTACAAATTTAAATAACATAACATAACATAACAATTAAAACTACTCAATTATTTAGCCCTAAACCATTTCATACTGTAGGACAAATCTTCTGTTGCTTCCTCAGCTACTGCACTGCGGAGACCTATAACACAAATCTAACATTGCTTGATGAGTGGCTCATACAACTAACATGTCTTCCGTGCAGAAATGATTGAAAATGATACTATGGGTGCATCAGGGAAGCTTGATTCACAATGCACGCTTTCTAACAATGTTATACATCGCTAATATATTTACGTCGTTCACTTGATGCACCATGAAAGCACGGGGGCGGATAGCTTTGTAGCTGGACACTAATTGGAAGGGGGAATAAGCCAGTGCTTAATTTGTGCTGTGGTTCCTGGTGCTTGGCACCGGCACTTAATCATCAACACCGGTGCTTATAGAGCAAACTCGACCCAAAGGTTTTTGAGCGCTTTTCATGAGCACCAGTTAAGGACATATTCATTTTTTGTAGGCATGGGGAGGTTAAGTGATTTGCCCAGAATCACAGAATGTTGAGCCTACGCCGATACTCGAACCTGGTTCCCCAGCTCCGAATTTGGCAGCTCTGGCTGTTACTCCCAAATCCTCTCTCCACTTGTAGGGTTTCATGGTCAGTACCTGGGGGCATATTATCAAGGACCGGTGTTAAAATTATTGCCGTTTTGTCGGCAGGAAACTGCAGATAAAACGGCGATAATGGGCTTGATAATACGCCCTTTGTAATTCCCATAGAAGCCCATGTTCTGATATTAACATGGGCTTCTATGGGAATTAACAAGGGCGTATTATCAAGCCCATTATCGCCATTTTATCGGCAGTTTCCTGCCGATAACACGGCGATAGTTTTAACAATGGTCCTTGATAATATGCCCCTTAATTCTGTTATATGCGGCGCTAATAGGAGCATGGGCTGGTGCAAGCTGCCTCCTGACGAGAGCCCCGGCTCTTTTCTTTTCACAAATTAACCACTGGAATGAGCGGGAGAAGCTGAACAGATTACAAGGAACTGCCTCCATGTTAAATTAATAGCATGCTAATGTAGCATAACTATTCACAGGATGCTCTACACTTTTAAGTGAGGTAGGTAACTTGTTTCAGGTGCAACTTCATTACTTCATTGGTTCCGACTGCATGCACTATTAAAAGTCAAATTATTCAAAAGTAATTTTCACAAAATACTTGCAAATTTTGCCTATTTCAAAAAACACTATAACAATGTTCAGAATCTTTCCGAAGCCCAACCTAGCCAAGACAGAATTCCTCTTTAAGTCCAACAAAAACAGAAACAGCACAAACCTGGCCCAACGACACAAAGTTTGATAGCTTTGGATTTCACATTTTACCGAATGCCAAGGCACTTGTATTCACATTGAACGCGAACCTCATCCTCATGGAACACATTGCCATAAAAACAAAAATGGACAGGGACCAGCTCTCTCTTATAACGAAAGAGGAACCATTTCTTTCAGAAAGCGACTTCAGAACCGCTGCTTAAGCCCTCTCACTTGCATATCTGGATGGGGATAATACCCTGCTTCATAGCACCCCAGACTCCACTCTGGCATCCAACATGTAGCGACACGTCTCATCCAGGCCCTGAAGAAATATGATCACATCATCCCCAATCTTGATGGAACTCCATTGGCTCCCCTTGCCAGCACTCACAATCTTCAAAACCAAGTGCATCATTTAACGGTGCGGGCGTTCTACAGAGTGGGCGGGGTTCCGTCGGCTGTTGGCCGACGGCAGCACCCGCAAGATGGTGCTCCCGTCGGCCAACGGCTGACGGGAGCACGGAACGGGTTAAAAAACCATTGCAAATTGCACTTGCTTTTCTTGCAGGAAAGTTCACCACGTCCGGTGACTCTCAGCACACCCACAGCCAGGACGCCATCAGACGGCAGACTAAGAAGTGCAAAAAAGAAAAAAACACTAAGCAGAAGGCCTTCTCCACCTCTTTACCCAGGATCTGGAACAACATCCCTCTAGCCTTTGGCACCGCCGTAATGCTGCTCCAATGTAGGGAGGAGTTGAAGATGCAGTGTTTTAATGAACACTACAACGCAACGCATCACAAGCCAGCTACTTCTACTGTCACTTGTTGTTTTCATGCCTGGGTTTGACCCTGGACAGTGCTCCGCTACATGTTGGCTAGATTTGTGCTATAGAAATACCAGATACATGCACATATACGAATGTTCATACATATGTACATATGTATATACGTAGACTCCCCTATTTAGGTCTGGGCTGAAGGCACAGTTTGTCCACAAGACATAAAGAGAGAGTGGACTTTGGAGCAGCCCCTTAAACCATCGGCTAACTGGGTCACCCTCTTTTGACCGCATTGTCAATCACAATATAGTTCAGCTGAAAGATGCAATACTCTTGCACCTCATTCTTCCTCCTATGGAGTGTTCACACTGCAAAGCATAGAGACCTATTTCACTTTGAAAAGGAAATTCATTCATAAAGGTTTTGCCACATTCAATTTCTTATCGCATATATACATCCTTCACAGAAAGCAATGTATTTTAACTGTGGCGGGTGTTACCAATATCACAAATACCACCACTACAATACCACTAGCATCCCCAACATGACAGCTGATACCACCACCACCAGTGACATACAATACCACCACCACCAACTCAATATCACCAAAAGCATCATTACAATACCACCACAGGTGAGGTGGGGGAGCGTACTATCACGATTTCTGTAAGCAGTCAGGTACTTTCGGCGATGGACTTAGCACCTAGGGCCATCACATGGGAGGACAGAGGTTTTTTTTTTCCCCTTGTCCCATGCTTTTCAAGGGCCCTGGGCTCCTGCCACAAAAAGCATTTATGTGATAAAACCAAATAAGGCCTGTCCTCTTAAATTAGGATGAGGCGCCTAACAAGAGCCATACCACTAGGTGCGGCCAGATGCTGGAGTTCTATGGTAGGTTGCCAATTTGTGTGGTGGAGTCCTGAGCCTGAAGATGTCCTATGGAATATATATATAGTTTTAAAAAATGTATCTATCTTTAGTTGGCAAATGGCTCTCTTTGTATATGTAGTTCTACCCTAAGCCATTTGATGGGGTATTGAAGAAAAAAACCTAAGATATGCCCAATTGAAATGAAATGATGTGCTTAAGTTTAGAGAGAAATTAAGTAGCCAAGTTCCCATTTATTTTGTATTCCTTAGGAAAGACAGGTCTGGCCAGTTGAGCCGTTTTACTCATCAAACATTGTTTCCAGTCCTGGACTTTTCTTTAGTAACAAAATGCATTATGGGAATTTGAAATCTTAAATTAACTGAATTTGGGGAAAAGTTAGCAATATTTTTTTTTTTACTCTCCTACTTAGAGTTACATTTTACTGCCTCCCCCACCAGAAATGGCGCTTGTCAGGGCATTAATGCTATTAATACCACTATAGGCGGCTGCCTTAAATTGATACACCCTAGGACCAGCTTTTGCTTAGGTACAGTGCTAGGAAATCCCAGAAATAGAAAGATGATGTGCTAGATTTCAGAGCACTGTCTGGTGGCTCTTCTTGTACGAGATGAAACGGGGCAGTGGTACGGCTCGCCCCGCCTTCCTGGCCTTGTGTGATCGACACTTCTGGCAGTCTCCGGTCAATGGCTTATTTTCTGTTTGGTTCCCATCACTGCTCAGCCTCAATCCCCACTAATCTCTTCTTGTCTATGGATCTGCTGTTCTTTATTGGTAATTCTCGACTTCAGATCAGGACGGTCCGCTCTCCACTGTCCTCCGTCCGCCATGTTGTCCCTTGTGTTTGACGCCCCCGTAGAAGCAATATCTTTTCTTTTCTCTGATGGTGATAAGGTGGTTTGTGGATTATTCTTTTCTTTAAACCCACAAGGATGTGTAACATTGAACGAAAAGGCTCATTTTACCTTCGTTTCTTTCAAGGGCCTCCCCCACCGCCCTCCAAAAATCAATGGAGGTAGGTTTTTAATTAAAACGAGCGCTCCGCCGCCTTGTTCTCTGGAGGGGGGTCCTGTTGTTCTGACTGTTATCTGGCTGTTGCTTTTTTATCATTTAAGTGAATGGTGGCTCAACAGGCTCCTCTATAACCTTCCTGGCTAATGAGAAGAGTATCTTTACCACAGGGCGGAGCTACTTGAAAGTGTTCACAAAGAGGTCAGGAATGATGTACAACTATTGTGAGATTATCCCTTACAATATATTTTATTATTAGGATTTAAAAATTTCACAACATTCTGCCGGATGCACGTCATTACGACGCACACTTTTACAACGCGTTCCATTACAACGCGGTTGTAACAACGCAAGTCGTTACAACGACTTGCGTTGGGGGGGCGCAAATTAAAAAAAATTCATTTACTATTCCAACACCAGTCCCTGTGGATAGTAGGGAAGGTGTTGGGGTAGTAAATTAAATGATTTACTATCCTTGAGCGCCCCCCAGCGCAATTCGTTGTAACAACTTTCGTTGTTATGACCACGTCGTAATGGAACGGCGTTGTAATGCTTGCGTCGTAAACGTCGCATACCCATTCTGCCTCAAGGATATGGTGACAGCATCATTAATAGTTGGAATCTTATTGACACTTATTTTAGCAACATTCAAATGATGAAAGGCTGAGTTGATCCTGCTTCTATTCATTCCCTTGAACCTCTGGTTACATTTAAGTGGTTGCAAAAGGTGGATGAGCGCACTGGACTTTTTCACCACCCAAAAAATAATTTCTAGATGTGGTCAGTGAGGTGCATGTGGCCAGAGAATTACTTGGCATTTAGGCAGTGGTATTTAATGGTGTCTCTGACACACAGGAAGAAAGTTTGTATAAGATTAGATTTTAGATTCAAGATTGTTTATCGTTTCAGTTAGTCTGTATAAGAGAGTGAGCTGACGTCTGGATCTGAAGGCTCCAATTGTAGTGACGTTCTGGGTTCAGTAGGAGGTGCATTAACCCACAGAGCTAGCTCAGTAAACCGGCACTTGCTATTCCTTTGCATTTCCAGACTGAGAAAGTGTAGGCTGTGCGTGTGGATATTTTATCTGGAGTTTGCAGTTTCCAGTCCCATGAGACTCAGATTCTACTTAAAGTTTAGTGCATGACAAATATTTTTGGACCAAAATCTTTTGGAACTAAGAAAGGCAGGGGATACATGAAAAGTCTCCCCCCAAGAAAGACAAGTGTGGCCCAGGTGTTTGGTCTGTTTACCTCCCGAAAAATCGTTCTCGTTTTTAGCAGGAACCCCAAAGCTTGGCTGTTTAAAGAAGCTTTTTTCTATTGTCACAGTCCATTTTATAACTCATGTACGATTTATCTTCGCAATGGAGTCTCTTTTCACTTTTTTCCACTTGACTGTACATTTTATGCGACTCCTTCTTCTTCCTACATCTGGGCCGGCGTCTAAGCGCTTTATGATGGAAACTGTAACTCCTTAGCAACACTCGAGCTCAAGGAAGGTTACACCGCCTCTCCCATCCAACATGGCCACAACTGGTCCTCATGCAATCAAACCTGCTTCTGAACTTCAATACCACCCAATGGACTCAGCAAAGCATAACACTTTACCTGAAACCTATAATGGTATGTCACATCAGACTCTGGTCTGTGCGTGAACCCTAGAATCCACCCACAGCTCAACAAGGCCATTGTAATGGAAAATATGCGTCATACAAAGATAAGATAAGATAAGATAACCTCACTCAACACAATATAACATAAACTAACATTTAACTCAACATAACTTGAGTCTTCAGTGAACTTTCCTCTCTTCCTCACCAGTGGCGGATGGCACAGGTAAGAGCTGTGGGTGTGGCGGGGTGGGGGAGGAGTTGACAGATGACAGGCTAGGTAAAATTAAATGTAAAAAAATAAAATCGCTTACCTTGAGCTATCCACATCGCTGAGTCGGCAATGCAGCAAGAGCAAGGTAAATGGTTTAATTAATTTTTTTATTCAATTTTACCCATACTGTTGTCTGTCTACTCCCCCACCTCACCGGCCTAGACGCTGCCCTACCACTCTTACCTGTGCGGGCCGCCATTGTTCCTCACTCTTTTGCTCAAGGCAACTCTTGCATTCTGGGATCTTTCGATCATTGTCTAGGGAGATTTACCCATTGAATTTACAATGAAGCTTGAACAAGACCTTGTCAAAACACTCGTTTGATCGTCATGGGAGGATCAGAGCACCGATTCTAAGCCCCGGTGCGCGTCAGCACGTCAAAAACGATTGAGATTAAAATTTGAGGGAGAGCTGAAGCATCAACAGAGTTACTTGTAGGTTTATTTGGCCTCTTTGTCCCAAAACCTACCTCCACTTGGAACTTGCTTCCAATCCAAGTCAAATAAGGCTAAAAGGCTATTGTGGAAAAATAAGTTTTGACAAATCTGCACCTTGAAGATTCCGTGGAGCAAAAGTGTACAAAGTCCACTGGCCAACAAAGAGCCATTGTCTCTTATCCGCTTGTGCCAGTGCCTTCCAAATGGTAAGATGCCTCTTGTGCTCTATTTCAATGGGTGGATTCCCTCACTCTGGTTCTATTTCAAAGTAAAAAAGTCTCTTTAAAAAAACATAAACTTTATAAAAAAACAAATCTTTAAATAAACCCAAATGAGTGTCTAATTTTGGAATGGGTGATTCTTATTTTAATTGGACAATTGTGCGTTGGAAATCCTTGCCAATCAGACTCTTTAGCGTTGATTATGCATAAGTTGTTGCTCGCTCCAGGCCAACATGAACCTTGGAAGATCACACTTTGTCGAAGACCTTTTCAGAAGACGGGAAAGTGTGGATTATTCAGGATTTCCAACAACCTCACAGGTTGCTGCGACAAGTCTGTTTTTGATAGCGCTAGAGTTTGTGAGAATCTCAGTTAAAGTGTGAGCATAACTTTTAAGCATCAGGATGGTGTGATCATTTTTTACTTCTGAGGGTCTCACTATGAGAAAAGAACAAGCGTAAAATCTCCAGATTTACCCAACAAATAGTAATTCTGCATACGGTAAAGAAAGTGAGCATCGTATAAGCTTTACAAAAGGATGCTACCTTATAGTGGACATAAGTATATGGTGCAAATTCTTACAATGCTATGGTCTTGCAGTGGCAGTCTGACTCAGAACCTTCTTGCCCTAGTTTTAATGATTCTATCTCAAACTGATGTCTGGAGTTGATTGTGAGTAGAAGTAGGTAGTTTGAGGATATGTCTACTTTTGTTGTTGATAAGATTATTTTTTGTAATGTTTTTTGTTGTGTCTGGAGTTCTAGCCAATGTGCTTATGTGCTAACCACCTATAGATGTGGCTAGTATGCACACCTTTCTGTAAATACAGCCTGAGAGTAAGATGCTGTACTTGTTATAGATGTTTTCTACTCCAACCACCCTGATAGGTCACCTCATGTGGTTTCTCATTAATCGTGGGAATATTTCGAACACAATCTTGAAACTTTAAGTGGGTTATTTAAAGCGCAGCAGATGTTGGACATTGTGCATACATGTCCTATCTGCCCTATTTAAAACATACACCCATTTAATCACCCTCAGTATAATGGCTAGGACAACTGGCAAACTTTAAATATCCCCCCTTAATCCTTTGGTGTTCCTGCTTCCTTTATCAGAATCAGGTAAGGCTCGTCTATTAGGCTGCTGCCCATCAATTGCTTGGTAAAAAGGATGCATGTTTACTCCTAGGTTTTTACTTTTGGGACTATGAGGCAGTGCTCTCTGACTTTCCATCCTTTCTTCTCACAGTCTAAAGCCTATGTGCCAATCGGTGCCTGAGGGTCTGGTGTTCGACTCATAGTGGGCGACACTTGTATATTAGGTTAAGATACATGCATTTGTATAGCATATTTCCATACTTTGTGGGTCCATAGTACTTGTGGAATCCGGGATACCTCTGTGGTTCTTGGATCCTTGTTGACCAGAGACAAGTTAGTCTGTGGACACTGGATTTGGTTGAATTTCACAATGCTTTTAATTAGCAGGTAATAAACTACAACAGCAGAGGGATCCCTAATGCCACAGCCTTAGGGCAAAAATCACTAGCCGCCAAACCGAATACTTAAGGTTTTATTGCATCAAAATGACCATCATCTAGGTACGATGAACTTAGTAAATGGTAAATACTGACCACCAGTGGTCATTATGTAAAAGAGACTGGGTTCTAGAACGTATCCATGTCTACATCTATTAGTTGTAGGTATATCTATGTTACAAATTTAGGGTGGTTGATAGAGGCTTACAATCCTCTTTGCGAGGGCCTCAGTGTTTCCTAGTTTTCTGCCTGACAAAAAACAATGGACGATATCAAACACAGATTTCCATTTAGGAGGATTGAATTTAATGGGCTGTCCTATTACCACCTAATAATCCCATGAATAGCTCTAGCCTCGTGTTCTCCTTGTTCCCATCTTCCTTGCTTGTAGATACTGTACCTCTTTATTTACTTCTAAAGCCTCCTTAAGGGTCATCCTAAAGGACCGTTATATAAAATTGGGACATAAATACATAAATGGTGTGTTTTTAAGCAGAAGCACAGTGGGTTTGGATTGAAATGATCTTTCCTTCATTTATTCTTGGTCTTGAGCAGAGTCTGACCAGCATAATATGGATCCAGGGGCATAATCGTGATTTCTTCGCCCCTAATGCCGAACCACAGTACTCGTAGCATTCTCACTCTTTCCGAGGCTTGCTATAAAAAATTCTATCACAAGATGAAGACAAGAAGGGGGCAGCAACAAAAGACTTCCTAGAAAAACCCAATCTCTCAAAGCTCAACGACCGATAAATTGAAAACCTTGAGCAATCTATTCCTAAAGAAGCCGAAGAAAGATGCAGCCCCAAGAGCTGTGCTCCGCCTGGGCCGGAACTTATTTACTCTCAAATGAATGAGGGATTCTCAGAGATGGTTTCCCTGATGCTCCTCCATCTATTCACCAATTTTCCCATGTTCCTGAGACCATACATCCAGGTTATATTCTCAGAAATTTGACTTACTTCACCAATGTTACTCTTAGCCACCAATGTCCCACTTCAACAGCTACTTCAAGTTAAAAATAATACATCGGCAAAACGGACAGAAATCATGGAGTCGCCAAAAATTAGACACCCAATAGGATTTTCAGAATGATCAACAACTATGCAGGTAATTTTGCATACAGTTAATTATATGTTCATTTTTGTCTCAATTATTATTTGTAGCTACCTCGAAAAGAATAATTGGATTTTATTATTAAGTGTGCCCCTTTCCCAGTCCGAAGGCTATCTTCACTCTTAATACCAAGTCTTAAATATCAATAATACATCTTCTGACACTCACTCTCTAAAGAGGGAATGATACTTTTGCATGGATTGGGTCTTCCGTCCCACAGGACTTTACTTCTACCTTCAGCCCTCCAATCCCCGCTTTCCATGCTGCATTCACTCTTGATGGCTGATCCCTTTGGCAGCCTGTGCAGATGTAAATAAACGTCTCCTGATGCATTTTATTCTCAAAATAATATCCTGTATTTTACAGTAGCACATCAGTGCTTGTATTCTACTTTTTGAGATGGAGTCTGGAGTCTGTTTTTTTACTTAAAATATTATTATTTTTTGTAGTCTATTTTTGAAGATGGAATCAGCAGATTGTCTCTTCCACAGTACCCCACACTCTGATGTCCGAAGGCGCCATCTTGGTAAAGAGGAACACAAACAAGCATGCAAATTTTACTGGAGACTGCTGCCATCTTTTTGAGGCTAAAGTGGCTTTTTGCAGATACATTTGCAAAGATGCTCAGGTTGAGGCCCATTCTGGCCAAGAAAACAATATACTATACAATGATGGTGAGAAGAGATCTTGCAAATAAATGGAAAAACATTTAATCAAGACTCTTTCGTTAATGAGTCTTGCAACAGATAATTTCATCACCTCTTCAGAAGGAAACCCAAAGCTTCAACAGGCACAGGTGTATCCCACTCACTCCATCTCCAACAAAAAGCACTAAACCATTCCTTGATATTAGACATGAAAAGACAATACTGCTCCTGTTCACCGTTTTCACTTACACTCTGGATTGACAGCCTGGCACAAACTACAAGAAACAAGCTGACCATCGCCCACTTTTGATTGTATACACAAACTAGTATGGATAAGTAGGTTCTAGATCAGGGTTCTCCAAATTTTTAAAGATAACTACATTTATCTAAATGGGGGTATGCTAAAAATCCGGCCCTTCAGGACCAACTTTGGAGAACCCTGTTCTAGACCAAGTTAAAGAAGGCCCCAGTGCTCAATTCCACAGACCTTTTACTAATATGTATGACAAGAGGCTTTAGCAGGTCCGGACGGGGAACAAAAAACGACCCTGGCAAACTGCTCAGCTGGCCCCCCCTGGGGAGAGGGGGAGTGCAGCCGAGCAGTTTGCCACGGCCAGTTTCGGACGATTTTTGTTACAGGGGGCTGATATTGCCGACCCCCGGTAACAAAAACGTCCCCCCAGGGGCCCAAAACCGGCCCCCACACTAGCAGCCTACCGGGGAAACGCCCGGGGCCCGCTATGGCCAGTCCGGCCCTGGACTTTAGCTTTACAAACTCTAAAACAGGTATTTTTTCTGACCACCCAGGGTGGCCAATATTGGGGTGGGTTCCTTATTTATAGATTCTAAGGAGGTTAAAAAGAAGGCATTTGTTGGAAGGTTTGTAAAAAAAAGCTGCATTTTTGTGACACGTATAGAAATAGACATTGAGGGCTGACAAGGCCACAGGGCCCATGAAACCAGGTAATCTCCTTGCATGGTTCAACATCACATACTCTTTTTAATCTTCAGCTCTGCATTTGCTTTTACACTATAATTGGGGTCACATGTAACAGTTATAAAAAGCATTAATGCAAGTAAAATTATAAATTGCCCTTTGGCAGAACTATTAAGTCACATGCGCATGTTTATTTTGTGCTACGTTCACAACTTTTTTAACGTTTAGTAAGGTTTATAGAATAAACACCAACATAGTCTAATTTCCTATAGCATAGATTAAGAGGAAGAAGGTACAATGAGGTGGGAGGGGTCAGCCCGTTCCATGATTGGCTGATTATAAAACATTTGAGGAACATCTAAAAAATATGCATGGAAAGAATATATGAAAACCTGTTAAGGGCATCTGTGGTATTTTTAGGCATAAACACATGAACTCTATATCCTTGGGGAATGTTCTGTAGTGTTTATAGTGGACATGATCCTGATAGAACAATAAACAATTTGAGGGTATAAGTGAATTAAAGTGGAAGATGCCCCTATGATCCCTTAGTGGTCTTATTGTCATTATGGTCTTAAAGTTACAAAATATTACTGATACAGACAGGACTATGTATGCAAGCACCTAAAATACATGAAGCCATGTTTTAAAGTCACAGGGGGGGATGATGTGAGATCACACTGCAGCTCACATGTGACATTTTATGCCACCGGGGCACCATTTCCTGCACCACACTACTGTGGCCTTACTGAAAAGTTAAAAATGCTTTTGGGAGTCAACCATCCTTTTCCATGTTTAGGGGTCGCAGGACATGTACAAGGGGCTGCTGATCACGTGCTCAATGTTCCAGAATCAAATTGCGCCGAACCACACCCAAACGTACTACAGCAAGGCAGGGAGGGGGAGACTGCCCGTGCACACAGTTTAAGAGTCACCAAAGATGAAAAGCAGAGCGATCAATGGCAGCATTTGAAATCCCTTGTACGTTACCTGCAAAGCAATCAATACCCTGCAACACGCTGCGTGTAGAGTTTAAAATACCTACAGGGCTGCTGTTCTGGAGGCCTGGAGTCTGCAGGGTATGTTAATCTAACCACAGAACCTATAGGGGGGGTTGTGTTGATTAAATGCCATTCCATTTCCTGCTCACCCCCAGAACTCATATATTGAGCCAAGTATTACCACTGCAATATTTTTAAAGATAAGTATTTATTATTTATTTATTATTTATTTATGCGTTTTTATATAGCGCGGACTTTACCCGAAGGTGTCAGAGCGCTTCACAATAGGAACAGTACTGATACATGAGAACATTACAAGTGAACAAATTACAAAAGCAAACGTTACATTACATGAGGCAAAAGTGACAATCGTGAGCAAACAAAATACAAGAGGTAGCAAACGGTGCATTACAGGAGGAAAAAGTGACATGTGTGCAGGTTACAAAAGTGTACAAAGTACAAGTAGAGGTATAATACTGCAATAAATGGAGGGGACTGCATGGGTCAGATAGAGGTGTAGCGCTGCGGCCAGGAGGAGTGACGCTGGAATCTGGCGGCAGATTAGCCGAGCACCGTGTGACTCTGGGCAATAGCTTGCTTAATCTTCCTGATGGCCCCCAGCGCCTAGAGACCCTTACGGGTGATTGTTTGCTTTACAAAAGTGGATTATTATAGGGCGAGATTTTGGCATGGGCGAGCCCTGGCTCAGGCTAAGGGTGGCTAAACTTGCAGGGGCGCACAGGAAACTGACCTCCTGAGCTGCCTTGAATAAATCTTTTATTTCAGACTGCTAGTTCAGTTTATTGCATTCAAGCTGTATGTAAAATCATGTTTTCTTTATTTTCTTACACTCTCTCGATTACCTCTCTCCCACTCCCCCACCCTTCTGCCTTAGCCTCCTCTCAGGGACTCTCACTTCCAGTTTAGCAACTGAGTTGGGTGTTTGGGGTGAGGGGACAAGGTGCAGATGTGTGTTCACAGGCTGGGCACTGCTCTGAGGTGTTCAGCCGGGTCACTGTTCAGCCAAGGCATGACCTCATTGGTGTAACGAAACTTAAGGGGGGCCCCTACAAAGTACAAGGAGAGCTCCTCTTCGGACACACTCAGGATCTCTCAGGCCAGGGTACTGTGCTGTGGGGGCGCCCTGGAGCTTGGGAACCCGGCACTGCAGGGGCATTTGTTACCCCAGTGCATGACCTGTGCGCACAAAAGGAACGCCCACTGGGGTCACCAATGGGAGGGGAAGAAATGGACAGTTAGGACTTTTGCACGAGGGAAAGCGCGGCCCTGGATCAGGAGAAAGTGAAAGAAAGTTTGCCCCCTGAAGTGTGGGAACGCTGTTGTGCAGTCCTCGTGGGATGCAGGTAAAAAGCGATGGAACCAAGACACAACACAGGCTCCTGTAGCCCCTCCTACACAGGAAGCACCCATTCATCTGATTCTAATGATTACCTGTGCGCAGGGCTTTAAGTGGGATGAAAAAACTGGGGGGGTCTCATAGGGGCGTGGCCGATGTAATTAAGGGTGTGGCTTAAAATACTCACGCTAAAAATCTGTGCAGAGCATAGTGTGCCGCCTGACTGGTATTTTGTTGCTTCTGTCCATTCATCCAGATATATCACACAAGTGACATTACACGTACAAATTAGCAAGAACTATGACTCTGTGGTGTATAATATTGAAAAAGGTGCAGTTCTGGTGGGCGAAGTTGTGGCGTAAGCCTAAGGCTGTGGACTTTCAATCCTGAGAAAGCAGGTTCGTGCCTGACATGCGCTCAACATTCTGTGATTAAAAAATGACCATGTCTTTGTGCAATGTAACTGCTGCTCATATATAGCGCTCCACGTTTACGCTACATAAAGCTGAAAATCGAGTCACTTTGAAATTCCATCAAAAGCAATGACTGGTGCTACTATTGCAGAGTTAAGTTTTTATGTTTTTTCCCTCTGCAACCCGAGGGTAAAAATGGAGAGCCCGATAGGGACCCTTCTCGGCACCTGCTTTTAAGAACTGCTGGTGCTGTCCACTTAAAGCACTGACTGTGCTATATGGGGGACTCTGGGACCAACTTCGTATTCTGCTGGGGATCCATGATTTTGTGTTACGCCACAGCATGGGCGACGCGCGGTCGCGCCCAAGCTAGGTTTGCACTATAGCGATACCCTTACACAGGGCTTTAAGTGGGCCGGGTCTCACCGGGTCTGAGCACCGGCAATTTTTTTAAGGGGGCCTCGAAACGGGTCTCTATCGGGCTCTGCTTTGTGCCGTGTCACAGGCGGTCTGGTTTTTTCCCCGTACTGCAGTGACAGCAGGCACATTGATGTGCCCGAGGTGAGCGTTGGTGAGAAAGGGAAATCCTTTAAAGAGAGTACTTTTCTCTCTGTATTTCACTTCTCTTTTTGAAACTCGGGAGCAGCAACATTGTCGTGGTGTCACCAGGGCTTTAAGTGGAAGTTTTTTCAATATTATATACAAGCCATAGTTGCTGCTTATTTATCTTATGCAACTAACAACCATTGACAAAGCCAATAGGCCTGACTTGTAGATTTGATGTGACTTGTATCATATAGCTGGAGCGAAGCAATGACAGGAACAGCAAAATACATGTCGGGCGACACACTGTGCTAAACACAGATTTTTAGCTTACTTGTATTTAAGCCACGCCCTTAATTACGTTGACCACGCCCCTTTGAGAGGCCCCCCAGTTTATTCATCCCACTTAAAGCCCTGCCCTTACATACATACATACATATAGGCATACATTCTTGGAGGCAGCAGCTGCGAGGTGAAATGAAGGGGAAGCCCCGGTGGTTAGGGGGGGAGGAGGTAAGGAAGCGTAGATAAAGTGTTAGGGCCGGGAGCACAGGGCATGGTGCTTTCACCACCCTGCTCTGGCTATCTCCAGATTTCTCTTTTTTTCTTGCATAATCCGGGCCTTCCTCGCACATTCCCGAATAGTTCTGCAAGAGAGCGTCGAAAAAGGACGGCGATGAATTACTGCCCTAAAACGAATGACTATAGAAAGGCCTGTCTGTTAGAATCCATCCCTTCTCCGGTGAGATATTTGCCCTCTGACCTCGGGTGTCACTAATTTGCCGCCTCCACTGAAGGCCGATCCTTACCGGGCCAGGCCTCATCTATATTCAAAGACTTGTCGCGTCCACCTAACGCTAAGAAGCTAATCAGGTGCAATTTTCTCTCCCCCTCGCGCGGAGATGGATTCGCGGATGCAATCAAGGCCCTTTCACGCGCCCGCCGGAGAGGAAGAAAGAAACCGGGGAGAGAAGGGCCCAATCCAATCAGGGCCAGGAGGACCCGTGGACATTTCTAATTTACTTTCATCTCGTGGACGCGGCGCCATGAAAAGCGACGGTGATGAGGGGTCCGCGCGGCCGTCTCAAGATGGCACCGCGGCCGGGCGGCGCGCGCTACTTTCTGACATTGCCTCAAGGGCACAGGAAGCCTCTGGGAGACATGTTTTGATCTTTGCTTCGGCAATGGGCCGAGCAAGCAAGGGGCAGTGCAATGAATTTCTTTTCGAATTAACGCCACCAAAGTTTCATTTCTAGCATAGTTTACATACTACTGCCCACTCGGTGCAGCAGGTGCAGTGGCACCGGGTCTCGGAGGTTGGGCCTGTGTAACATTCCGATTAGATGCAGGAATGCCACCGCTTAACTTGTACTGGCGGTTGCAGCTGCTTGGTTCCGGCACTCGTTTTGGGTACCAGGACTTTCCCATGAAAGAGAGAGAAAGGCAGATATGGGGGAAATAAGAACATAGACATAAGGAGAATACAGGGATGAAAAAGAAACCATACGAGTTAGGACGAGACAAGGTGTGTCCTGGAAGAAAAGTGTCTGAGGTGGTATCAAAAGTAGACAGACTTGGGTCCTACAATCCACGCATTCAGCAGCACTGGCGGCGCTAGAACGAAATATGTGTGCCCTTGTATTTATGTATGTATGTATTTATTTACAAATTAAAAACCGAGCAACACTACAACTCTAGCAGCATGTCTCATTGACCTGACAGAGTGGCTAAGTCAGCGAATGCTTTCTGCTCAAAGTGTGGTGATCTGCAGGTCACCAGTATGAATCCATGTATGGCCCACTCAGCCTTCAATCAAAGGAATTGTGTGGCTTTGGCCATTTTTGCATAATTATAGATTTGCCACACAATCCATCATCTGCCACATAATCTGCAGATTTTAGGGGGGGGGGGAATATTGTTTCTAGCTCAAACGGTTTAAAAGTTACTAAAAATGCAGCAAAAAAACGTTGCAGCGCAGTGGAAGGCCCTTTGCAAGGGTTGACTACTTACATTTTTTTTGTTGCTCATTGTTATATTTAGGTTTTAAGCTGGTACTAATGAGGTGCAACTAATGCCTCCTAGACGATGTTAACCAGTTTGAAAATCACAAAAGAATGAATTAATACTATCACAAAATGTGCAGCATTATGTTGCATCATTTGCCTTTTCTTGCTGCATAATTTACTCAACCCTGCAGCATAATTGTCCATCCCCTGACGCATAATTACAGTGGTCCTGTCAATAACTTGAGCACTGTTGAACAGGTATCTGTAAGACCATTTATTTACTATACTCAGAAAGACAGAAGTACAATACAAAGTAGAAAATGCACAAGCACTGGCAAGCTAGTAGCAGTAACAAACCTGGTGGGAGTGATGGAAACACTCGGAAGTATTAATATCCTTGCGGCGGGGAATGCGCATCTTACGAAATCTGATTGCTTTAAAATGGCTAAAGTGAAGCACTGCAGAAAAAACTAATTTACTGACTTATGTAGCTCCTTCAAGGACAAGCCATGCATTGTGGGAGCTGATCTTGTGTCTGCGTCCGGCCATGACATTCCTATGATTCCCACTTAAATGAGGTTACAAGTGGTTCCTTAAACTTCTCTGTAACACTCGCCCCCTTCAGTGTTGGCCTAGTGCTGATTAACTAATCAGACCATGTCGGCACTCTTTGGGGCATATTTACAAGCCGCTTGTGCCACACGTATGTCACTTTTCCCCTGTTAAAAATGATGCAAAAGTGGCGCAAGGTGCTTGTAAAGAAGCCCCTTTGTGTTTCGTGAGGTTGTCAGTCTCTTCAGCGCCAAGAAGCCACATGGCTCGAGAACACAGCGCTTTACAAACCACCATGAACACAGCACTCCATCCAGGATGCATCGAAGACCTCTGGCCCAGCTTGTGTTCCATTGAAACGCTTTCGAGTGCGCCATTGGTCTCTTTACGCCTGCCACGCGTCCCGCCATTACGCGCGCATTCTACGCTGCGCCTCGTTTTCTGTTGTCCCCATACTCGGCTGTCTCTCTCGCAGTGATACATCCTCTGCATCCTCCTTTCCGCACTGCCGTGTCTCGCGCGGAATGGATGGGTAAGTTCATTAAACGGGGCCTGCCAAGCTGCTTCATGAATAAACTACATCCGCGGCTGACACCTGTCACTTTAAGTGGAACATTTATTTTAACAGCTAATGCTGCTTTTTCTCGACGACACCAGATTTTTCACCGTTTTACTGGTCTCGGGACAAGGCATTGTCATTTTTGTTTAAACAATTATTCATTTCCTGTTGCTTAAAATACAACGTGTCGCATTTTCAGGGCTCTTTGGAAACAAATTTGCATCGTTTCTTAGTAATAGTCCACAACTGACATTTTCACCAGTGAAGTTTTGCAAAGTTCACAGAGTCACCAGTGCTCAGCATTTCACAATACATACCCTCATTATCGGTGACCTGTCTTTTGGAATGCCCCCCCTCCACCGCCCGAGTCACCCGTAACATGAATATCAGTAACCCTGGGACTGCGAGGTGTACACTCCTAGAAATGAGGGATTATTGGCCCCAGTGGAATTACAGGTCAACTCCCACTGAGGGTCAGAGATCATTTTCACTGCAGCGCAAAATAATTTTCACTCTAATTAAAAACTTTAAGCTAGAAAACGTATGTTGACGTTGACTTTGAGGGTCGCCTTTTGTTGAGCAGGATAAGCCCCTGCAGATAGGGAGACCACCTGACTTCAGGCCATCATACACATGTATCCAGTCCTGCATTCTCATGTGACTCCCCAAAGCGTTCTGGGTGTTGTAGTTTTTCCATTGAACTAGTTAGAGCAACCCAGCTGAGAGCAATGATTGGCGCCTGGAAGCACAGTCTGTGATGAGGTCAGGTGGTCAGTCAACTCATCTCATGCCAGGGGCCACCATAAAATGAAAGTTGGACGCAAAAATGTTTGTGCTTGATTTTTGATTCTGAGTTGGGAGGCAATTTTGCATGCCAGGATTAAGTCCCCCTCGAATCCTGGATTAATTTACCTGGGAAAGGAGGTTAGTAATGAATTACAAAAATATAAATGCATGTGTGGTGAACCCACAGCAACATATTATTCCACATTCCAACCTCAAACCCCCAGAATTGGGCTGTAAAATCACCCAGGAAAAAAGCCACACAAAATAGAAACCGATTTACTCAGAGGCGACTTTTCTGTCCCATGGAATGACAACTTGCTTTCTGTGAAGACGGTCTTATGAAGTATCCGTTTTTAACCACTTGGATGCTAAGGCCTATTCCATCGTTGCCATGTAATTTCCATTGAAATGAATGGCATTTCCATGACGAGCTGAGCTCGTCATGAGCGTCCAAGGGTTAAAGTGCCACGTTCGGATCTATGAAACGTAAAATGTTTAAAAAGTCACTATATGCTCAAGTTGAAAAACTTTGCAAACTTTACAAACTTTTCAACGATGCAAAGGCTTTACAAACAGAATATATATATATCTACAACGTGGAGAGCATGGAAACCCTATCAACACTTGATTACATTTTTACACGTTGGACTATCTGCCAAAATATTCCTATGCCGTTGAATTCCAAGCTCACTGACCTTAGAAACTATTCCCTGAAAAGCTGAAAGGTTTGGCAGTGTTTGGACCCACAACACATTCCTCATTGTTGCGCTTATGGATTGCCTCAGCTGTGGCTAAACAAGAAGCTGGCTGTGGGGCAGCCAGGGCATTTCAACCTATTCTAGCGCCGCGTTAGGAGGCACCCTCCGCTAGGTGCAAAGGCTCTGTACTGATCTGGGGAGGGTGCTTGTCCTCCCATATGAATGAAATGAGTTTGGTGGTCTCTGCCCATTATCTGGTGGGTGTGCAGAGCACTTGTGGGTATCAGGCCCCCATCACAAAGCCCACCACTCCTCATCCATACAGCAGTTTGCCTCAGGCCCCTTGTGAGGGGGGCCTCCACTCACCTGCATTCAAAGCACGGAAGGTTGGCAAAGCGCAGGACACCTTGCATTGGTTGTGAGAACTTCCTGCTGGTTGCGACCAATGGCAAGCGTTGTAGCATTGCAAGGTCACCAATGGCAAGTTGCACTGCAAGGTCACCAATGGCACTGCAAGGTCACCAATGGCAAGTGTTGTAGCACTACAGAGTCGCCAATTGCAAGTGATGCAGCACTGCAAGGTCACCAATGGCAAAATATGTACCATTGTAAGGTCACCAATGGCAAGTGGTGTAGCACTGCAGGGTCACCAATGGCAAGTGATGTAGCATTGTAAGGTCACCAATGGTAAGTGGTGTAGCACTGGTGACCTTGCAGTGTGACTTAATATTGGTAACCTTGCAGTGTTACACCATTTGCCATTGGCGACCTTGCAGTGTTGCATCACTTGCCATTGGTAACCCTGCAATGTTACATCACTTGCCACTGGTGACCTTGCAGTGTTACAAAACTTGCCATTGGTGACCCTGTAGTGCGACCTCACCAATGGCAAGTGATGTAGCACTGCAAGGTCACCAATGGCAAGTGATGCAGCACTGCAAGGTCACCAATGGCAAGTGATGTAGCATTGCAAGTTCACCAACGACAATAGATGTAGCACTGCAAGATCACCAATGGTAAGTTGCACTGCAAGGTCACCAATGCACTGCAAGGTCACTAATGGCAATGGATGTTGCACTGCAAGATCGCCAATGGCAAGTCGCACTGTAAGGTCTCCAATGGCACTGCATGATCAGCAATTGCAAATGACGTAGCACTGCAAGGTCACCAATGGCAAGTGATGTAGCACTCAAAGGTCCCCAATGGCAAGTGATGTAGCATTGTAAGGTCACCAATGGCACTGCAAGGTCACCAATGGCAAGTGATGTAACATTACAAGGTCATCATTGGCAAGTGATATAGCACTGTAAGATCACCAATGGCAAGTGAGGTCGCACTACAGGGTCACGAATGGCAAGTTTTGTAACACTGCAAGGTCACCAGTGGCAAGTGATGTAACATTGCAGGGTTACCAATGGCAAGTGATGCAACACTGCAAGGTCGCCAATGGCAAGTGGTGTAACACTGCAAGGTTACCAATGTTAAGTCACACTGCAAGGTCACCAATAGCAATTGATGTAGCACTCCATGGTCCAGTGCCTGCAGGCACCTGCTCTGGTGTTAACCTGGGCTTCTATGGGAATTCACAAGGGCATATTATCAAGCCCATTATCACCGCTTTAGCGGCAGTTTCCTGCTGATGAAAGCAGTAATAATCTATCGACCTTTCTTGATAATATGGCCCCTGGTTACTCTACTCGGTGTTCCTCTAGCTCGTGTATAATAAAATGATTCAAAAAGACGTATTGTCTGTTGTGCAACCCTTTCCGAAAAGCTCGGGCTCCAGGGAGTGCCCACGCCACGCTGGAAGGAAGCTGTGTACCTCTTGAATCAATGTCCCAGTAAAAGCTTCATTGACGGAGCTTAGTGTAATGTTAGAAATTGGATTTCTGGTTGGCTAGGGCAACCGCCTAAGCCAAGCAAGCAGCGCTGCAAGCCCACCTGTAGCATTTAATTTACTGGCCCTGGGTATCTGAGATACCACTTTACAAGGGACTGATAGATAAATTAAATATGCCAAACAGGTGTAGACCAATCTTACCACGTTTACCATAGAGAGCACATGCACTTTACACTAGACAGCAGTGATAAAGTGCCCAGAGTCCTAAAACCACCAACACCAGGTCAGAAACAATACCAGGAGGAAGGCAAAAAGTTCAGGGATGACCCTGCAAAAAGGGCCAAGTCTAACAGGTAATATTTTAAAATATTTGAAAAGAGGGTCGCAAATGTAAGCAAGGTTATGAGATGGCATGTCTGGCGTAGCGCTGTAACAGGAAGTGCTTTATGTAGGCAACAGTGCCCTGGGAGGTGCCATGAAAAACGACAGTCTACCCAGCAGAGCCGGCTTCTAAGTGCTGCCGATCACGACGCATTCGCCAGCAGCACTGCTCGGTATGGAGAAAGGGCACGTCCACCTGAGTCAAGTCTTGAACTTTTCCCAGAGCTGTCCATCACAGCCGTGCTCTTGTTTCTTAAACCGACTTTCCAGCGTGCTAACACAGCGTGAAGGTAGTTGCCTCCCAGCCATCTCAGATTAATACATTTTTTTTTTTTTTTATGTAGAAACTTAATCATTTTATACAAAAAAGATTGATTAGGATGCCAAAATAAAGGTTTAAAACCAATGTTTAATGTAAGTTAATACGCATTTTAAAAAATGTGCTCGGTAGTAAGGGGGCATCGACCACCCTGGTTATTGTATACAAAGGGTTTATTTTCTATAAAAACATTCAAAAAAATAAATATTTAGTTTACATGTGCAATTTAAAGCAATCCGTTTTGTGCCAAGAGTGTATAACCACCTTTTTTCTTGCTAGATCAGGGCTGTATTTCTTCTCTTTGTTCACTAGTAAGACCGGAGACAAAAGCCGGGACTTACAAGTGTCTGAGCATGTTTAATAAATATTTACAAACTTGTTGACCACCGTAAGAGTTTTTAATGCATCCAGAGTGTTACCTGCTGCAGCGAGGAAGCTGCAGAAAGTGCCTAGACATGCTTCTTAGGCAGGGCTCGAGTCGGGGTACCACGTTGGTGGACGGCGTCCCCTCACTTATTTTACCGGGGGGACGCCATCCCCCCTGCCAAACAGCTGGACTTCACTCTTTGGCCTCTCTGGGACGAGGAGCTCGGCACCTTTCCTGACATCACTTCCTGTTGTGACATCACTTCCAGTGACAGCGTCCCCCCACTTCTTTTTGTACGACTTGTGCCCTGTTCTTAGGGCTTCGCTACCGACTGGCTGTTCCATTCTGAAGTTACCGCACACAATGGAATCATGAGTTTTGTGTAGATCCCAGCGGGTGAACCCGCCTTTATTAATCGGAAGGAAAATGCCTGGTAAATACCAGCGAGTGTGAATTTGGCTGCAGTAAGCAACACAACCTGCATGTTATTCCCCAGAAACTCGTGGTAGCCGATAATTATCGCAGCTCATAAATACTGAACACCTTGGTGTTGTTTTTTCACATCTGATGGAAGCCAACGCGTGATGAGTTATCTCATTGTTTATGATCAGGAGGAAAATATATTTAGCGCTGGCTTCCTTCTAGGCTTTGTGCATGCATGTGAGCACATTTCACCCTGGAGCATTTGTATCTGCATGCATGTGTGGTCAAAGCACTCCAAAAGGTTCACCGCCATCTCATACATGTACCCGTCCTTTCTACATACACACCAAAGCTCCAAAAACCAGCCCGTCAGCGATTCACGCATTCTCCTACATGGCACCAAAGACATGGAACAACCTCCCTCAACACACCAGAGCCTCCTCTCTCCTTGAGCTCCGCAAGAAGCTGAAGACCTGGCTATTCGTCTAAGCGCCTCGGAGACCACACACTTGCACACCTACCCAAGCGACTGGATACCCTCATGGGTGTCTTGTGCGCTTTACCAATCAATATAACATAACATGTTCCTTTCAACACAACACTTACATTACCGTTATCTTGCAGCCTCACTTTACATGAATGCACAGCTCTTCAGACCTGGCTGCATGTTCACCACAGCCTAGAGCTGGTCTTCAGAGCCAGCTGCATGTTCACCTCAGCCTAGCGCAGCTCTTCAGACCTGGCTGCATGCTCCCCACAGCCTATCGCAGGTCTTCAGACCTGGCTGCATGCTCACCACAGACTGGTGCAGCTCTTCAGACCTGGCGACATGCTCACCACAGCCTGGTGCCGCTCTTCAGACCTGGCTGCATGTTCACCACAGCCTGGTGCAGCTCTTCAGACCTGGCTGCATGTTCACCACAGCCTGGTGCAGCTCTTCAGACCTGGCTTCATGCTCACAACAGCCTGGTGCAGCTCTTCAGACCTGGCTTCATGCTCACCACAGCCTGGTCAAGCTCTTCAGACCTGGCTGCATGCTCACCACAGCCCTGTGCAGCTCTTCAAACCTGGCTGTATGCTCACCACAGCCTGTGCAGCTCTTCAGACCTGGCTGAATGTTCACCACATCCTGGTGCAGCTCTTCAGACCTGGGTGCATGTTCAGCACAGCCCGTGCAGCTCTTCAGACCTGGCTGCATGCTCACCACAACCCTGCACAGCTCTTCAGACCTGTCTGCATGCTCCCCACAGCCTAGCGCAGGTTTCAGACCTGGCTGTATGTTCACCACAGCCTGGAGCAGCTCTTAAGACCTGGCTGCATGCTCACCACAGCCTAACGCAGCTTTTTGGACCTGACTGCATGCTCACCTCAGCCTAGCACAGGTCTTCGGACCTGGCTGCATGCTCGCCACAGCCCGGCGCAGCTCTTCAGACCTGGTTGCATGCTCACCACAGCCTGTTGCAGCTCTTCAGACCTGGCTGCATGTTCACCACAGCCCGGTGCAGCTCTTCAGACCTGGGTGAATACTTACCACAGCCCGGCGCAACTCTTTAGACCTGGCTGCATGCTCATCACAGCCCAGCGCAGCTCTTCAGACCTGGCTGCATTTTCACCACAGCCCGGCGCAGCTCTTCAGACCTGACGGCTTGCTCACCACAGCCCGGTGTAGCTATTCAGACCTGGCTGCATGCTCACCACAGCCCGGCACAGCTGTTCAGACCTGGTTGCATGCTCACCACAGCCCGGTGCAGCTCTTCAGGCCTGGCTGCATGTTCACCACAGCCCAGCGCAGCTCTTCAGACCTGGCTGCATGCTCACAACAGCCCTGCACAGCTCTTCAGACCTGGCTGCATGCACACCACAGCCCAGTGGCAATACACGTCGGGAAACATCCTTTACAACGGAACCGCTACAACGCGGTACCAATACGATGCAGTTTTAACAACGAAAGTCGTTAGAACGACTTTCGCTGGAGGGCGCTCTAGGATAGGGGATAGTTTAATTTACTATCCAACACCTTCCCTACTATCCACGGGGACTGGTGTTGGAATAGTAAATTAAACTATTCACTATCAGCGCCCCCACAACGCAAGTCGTTATAACAACTTGCATTGTTAAAACTGCGTCGTAAAGGGACGCGTTGTAACGGTACGCGTTGTACCATCATACATCCTCCACGTCCCATGACAGACCAGAGTCATGCAGTAATGCACCAGGAGCTTCCGCGTGGTCGAGTGCACTGACAGAGACCACCACTGAGCACCCTTTAGTATGATTTAGAGCATTGCCCTGCTTAAAGTGCATATATGTAGCTCAGGAAATTCTTAGAGTTACTGCATGAACTGCAGGTAGCATGGGTTGGAGCCAGGGAGAAGTGGTTGCCTCCCCCTGTTGCTGAGCTGCACAGCTCATGCACTAAATCTGAGAATTTCTGAGTTAAGTGTGTGCACTCTAGGCAGTGCAGTGTTCCCAGCTATGCGCTGCGCTAAGGCACATGTTAATGGTACGGCCTCAGAGCTCTAAGAAGCCCCCCAGTCACAGACGTTCAAAGCTTCACTCTCCCAGCCTCCTTGGTGACACCTTTAGGCTCCGAATCTCAAAGGACCCCTTTGAAGGCCAAGAAGCACACAGTCAAAATTAGAAATTGCTATCACACATGGCCATCACACTGAGCCAAAGGGGGCCTACATGATCTTGGAGAGCTGTGCCCACTAGTCCCCCCTCAATAAATTTAGAGCGTGCCCCAATCTTAGCTAGGCCTTGTCTTCCAACGTTGAAGTAGGCAACAGCTAAATGTATTTGCTTTGTAAGATAACTAGATCCATTACAAACCATTACCAGCTGGTCAACTGGGATGTCCATCCGGGTCGCTATGTCTCCTAAGCCTCAAGCAGGGCTCGAGTCGGGGTACCACGTGGGTGGACGGCGTCCCCCCACTTATTTTACCAGGAGCTCGATTACTGGAGCAAATGCAGCCACACTTTCACTCTTTAGCCTCTCTGGGGCGAGATTGGAGCTCATTCAGAACGCTGCTCACGCGCTAGCTTCTCTGATGCAATCGCATCTAAGGGGGGAGCGAGGGGAGGCAATGAGTCTGATGGTGCAAGCAACCTTTCGTGACGTCACTTCCTGTCATGACATCAGCGTCCCCCACTTCTTTTTTTAGGACTTGTGCCCTTGCCTCAAGCTACTTAAATTTATATTCATGAAGCATCTACCACTAGTCCCCGATGAAGATGCTGTATTCATGCCCCCTTGAACAGCAGAGCAAGCAGCTTCTAGCAATTGGGCCTTCTTATACCATCCTGTACCTTTAAATCAGTGGTGTTATGTAGGCTGCTGCAACCTCCGCGGTGTGGGGGGTGGGCCCCCGTTGCAGTGGCACTACCTCAGCACAGTACCCTGGCCAGAGAGCTCCTGATTGAGGCTGGAGGAGGGGTGCTCCCATCCCTGTACCTTGCAGGGGGGGGGTCTCAAGTTTCGTTACGCCACTGCTTTAAATGTATAGTTGTGTCCCTGCCTATGGAACGAGGAGCGCGTTTCTCGCTTGTGCCGTTGCAGAACAATGCACCGCGGCCACTCATCAAACTCCAGGAATGAGTTTACTGTGGGTGTCAGACATCTTGTAACATGGTTGATAGCGGCACTTTCTCGTAATGATTTTCTTATTGATGCGCCATTCACATACTGTAATCAGTAAATTATTTTGGCCTCTGTGCGCCTGTAATACTGATCGCTAACCAAGAAGCTATTAACATTCTACTCAAGGTCAGCAAAGGGGACAGTAAATAAAGATTAGTAAATGACACACCAATAAGGAAAGGTCAGCTATACGTCAGCATGAATTCAGTGTCAGTGAAGCGCGAAAAACATTGCGTTTTTGATCAAAGTGTATTTATAATTGCAGTCCTCAGTATGTAGATTGAAATTTTCTTCTACCAATAGCTATGCAGGCATATTTATAGTACATATGCAGATGCACAGAGTGGAATATAATATTTATTACTTTTACAGAGTGTGGGCAGGTGCAATGACTCAAGAGAGGCGAAGCCTAGAGTGGGTCATAATGTCCCTAACTCTCGCAATAATAGTAATAAATAGCATATTACTCTCTGCACATCTGCTTATATGGTTTATGCAGTGGCATTTTCCATATATATTTGTATTACACAATAATAGTAATAAATAGCATATTACACTCTGCAAATCTGCGTACATAGGTTATTCAGGGGCATTTTTCATATATATTTGAATTAAATAATAATAGTAATAAATAGCATATTATACTCTGTGCATCTGCGTACCTGGTTTATGCAATGGCATTTTCCATAGATATATATTTGTATTAAACAATAATAATAATAAATAGCATATTACACTCTGCACATCTGCGTACATAGTTTATGCAGGGGCATTTTTCATATTTATGAGTATTAAACATAGTAATTTAAGCAGAACCAAAGTACAATCTGATTGCATAGAAGTGTGAAACTCTAAAGCCAAGAAGATGAAGCAGAGCCCCCCTCCGATCCCCCGATATGGTAATGCATCACATTCTTCACTTCAAATTTCCTGCCATTTAGCATTTCCAATTTTAGGTCCCTAAGCATGTGCCTCTTCTTGCCAGCAACAGCGGAATACATTAAACTCTGCATGAACATAGATTTGTAGGCTATAAAGGTTTTTTTTGTGTGTATTTGGTCATTAAATCATGTGGCTTGAGGGATAATCCATCCTCCATACCTCTAAGGACCGGTGGATTCCCGCGATCTGGCAGAGAAACACCCCACACAGGGAGAATCACGACTATCATGGAAGAGCAAAACCTGTCATCTAAATAAAAATTAAAAAAATTTAAAAACGGCGTCAGAGAACGAGTGGGTCTACATGTGGCACCTCCAAGCAACACGGTTCTGCCGCTGCCATGCGGGTTCTAGAAACAATGACGGTTGCCATCTTGAATCCGCGGACCCAAACTAAGATCCGCAGAATTTAGCTAAAATAGGAACAGCACATTGCCCATATGAGGACAAAACCCCAGAAGACTGGGGGCCTGATTTAGAAGTTAGAGGTAGGGAATAGTCCTTCACAAACGTGACGGATATCCCATCTGTCGTATTACAATCACATTCTATCCAATGAGGAACGTAATATGGTGGATGAAATGTACGTCACATTTGTGAGGGAGAATTCCCTTTGCCGACTTCTAAATCAGGCCCAGAGTGCAGAGCGTGGCTGAAAGCCACGCCCTGCACACAGATTCTGATTTACACACTGATTCTGATTTGTACAAACAAACACCATGTTCAGAGGCAGGGTGTGGCTGGAACTCACGCCTTTCATCTAGATCCCATCGTGCACACCAAAATATCTGCTCTGAGGGTCCTGGGGACTCGGCGGACTGGCACAGGGCCTGGCTGGATGGATTGGCTGTGTACCCAGTGGAATATTGGGGCAGAGCACCTGCCTGCAAGTGATCCCGATGGGCTGGTCCTCGACTGGACCCGGTGGGTTCAAAGGACAGACCCTGGGTGCAGGGCGTGGCCGGAGCGGAACCATGTGAAAGAATAATAATAATAATAATAACCTTGAATTTGTAAAGCGCACAGCTACCTCCGAAGTGGTTTCCCGGCGCTGGGGGCCCTCGGGAAGATTAAGCGAGCTATTGCCCAGAGTCACATGGTGCTGGGTTGACCTGCCGCCGGCGATCGAACAGTGAACCCCGTGGTCCGGAGTCAGGCACCCTGGCCGCTGCACCACACCTCTTCCACAGAAGGAAGCTCTCCAACGGTTTAATGAATAGTTCTACATGAATCATGTCCGGTGATGATGTACAATATTCAGTATGGCTGCTACAAAGCACACACCAAGCCTGATTTTGTACAGCCTTATTACTGAAGCAAGAGACTGAAATGTTCTATGATTGAGCATAAGACAATCGGGCCTAAGAACCAATTTAAAGTTGGATTTTAATGGCTCGCAATTCTGTATAAAAGGCTATCTCCGTAGGAGGCTTCGCTGATGGAATTTCCAGAACCAGAGGAATGATCTGCCCACTTGAAGCAAAGGCATGAAATAATCATGTGCAGAAGGGTCCAACTAAAACAGCAGGAGGCTGAAACTACTTTCATCAAAGAGCTCAGAGAAAAGTCTGAGCATCTTTAATTCTACTACTTGAAAGGAGTGATTATCCGTAGTCTGAGACCAGAAGGAAGAGCCCCGGAGGTCCCTCCCACCACCCTCGACCACAATTCTTGTTTTGGAATTATTAAATTGGAGTCATTCGTACAGGTTTCAATCCCTATTCCTTCTCTGTGAGAACATCTGTTCATTGGAACTGCAGCCTTTCCTCTCTGTGCAGTCTGTGATGGGGCATCTAGTGCCCGGCTGTGATTGTTGATCTATGTGACATTATTGTTGATGTCACAGGTGATGTCACAGGGCGTGTGATAGATTCATGGCCAGAGCCATCTTCAGTGCGCGTGGCTTCCCGTGCAAGAATGTTTGTTGGTGCCCCCCAATGAGCGCCTCCACCACGGCTTCCATCACATCACCCTTTACCAAAGACCCCTAAGTCTCCATAACCACTCTCTCTCCCTCACATGACTGTCTTTTGTTTTATAGCACCACTCATACCAGTTTAGGGTGTAAGAGCACTTTACATTACACACACATTACACAGAGACAACGAATCATATGTGTGTAAATCAGTGTATAAGAAATGTTACATAAGACAGAGGCCTACAAGGTGTAGGAGTCACCTGCCTACGATACTGGTAGACAGTATGGTTTAAGAGGCCTTGGTCTGGAGAAGCACAAACTCAGAATTTAAAACGTAAAACCATGGTTTTGGGTTGTCTTTAATAATAAAAATTGATTAACATCCAAATGAGCCCTTTTTACAACTTTAGGATAATGAAGCACTGGGAGTAAATCATAACTTTCTAACCTACACCTTGCAGTTTGCATGCAGGCATTTGAAAGACAGTAATAGCTCACTGGGCTATATTAGGAATTTAACCTATAAAATGCAAGTAACAAAAGGATCTCTCTGACAAAAACAGCAACTCATTGAACTCGCAACATTATATGCACTTTTTGATCTGCATGGTACACATGCTTCGGAGCAAGTATGCCACTAGATAAAGCTCTGATCTCTCTCCAGTAGGTCCATCAATCACCAGAGTTATCTTTGCATTTTTATTGCTGCCTGAAAATTGATGGAGGCAAGGAATAATGCAGCAATTGCTTTTAGAACCATAATATACTTGAAAACAAGTCTCCCAAAGTCAGTGCCCGGTGCGGTGGCACCGGTTGCACCGCCCTAGAGCCGGCCCAATTCATGGCTAACCATAACTGATGAAGTCCAGTGATTCTTTAGGTATTGGATAATAACTATGATGCGTATGCAAATGAACTTTTTCCGTTTTTTATGTTTTTCTACAACACTTTTTTGTAATTTTAGTAGCCAGCCATGACATCCATTTAACACAGTGTGGAGTTAATTTCTTTATTCTTATAGTGAAAGGTTTGGCCTATGCCTGCACTACCTCTAGTGCATGGCCCGTGACTGTGGTCAGTGAACACTGGGTGTGCCCTCCCCAGCATTAAGAACCCAATGTGCGCAGAGTTTCGCTTCACGCAGAGACCTCTGGGCACCGTTGTGCCCTTTGGCCAAACCCAGTCCCCTCTCCCCTGGAGTCTCTTAGACAGAGAATTTGGATATACCCAGCTGCCTCTGGGCTAATATCTTGACCGTAGACCAATCCTATACCCATACTCCATACCACCATGGTTGACACGCCTAGTGACCTCTGGGCACGTGGCTTGGCCAACAGATAGGCCCTGAACCAATCATACATGAACCTAGAGTCATCGGAACACGGTCTTTGGCTTTGCCCAGGTGGTGTTTGTCCAGAGAGAGAGGAGTGGGTTATTTCCCAACTAATCCTACACCCAGGAAATCCATTAGTCACAGGATTTTTTTGGGGTCAGGGGGCTTCTTAGCCACTCCCGGCGCTACAGTCCTTCCACGTCCCAAGCTAAATACTTTGTTTCCTGTCTTTATCTACTTTTTAGTTTTTCAGAAGCTTTTTGGGTGCTATTTTGACACCCTAAGTGCAAAAGGACTTTGCACAGCGCTTCCTGAACTGTGCAAAGAGGTCTGAAAACTAGACAAACTAGTTCACGAACACCGCATCTTACATTTATAATGTGTTGGGGAGAGGGCGTTTTTGACCTGCTGGAGTGTGACCTGCCATCCTCATGTTAAAAATGCACGTATCTTCCTCCAGATATGGCAACAGCAGCATTTTGCTCATGAATCTGATTTTCTTTTCAATATTTGACCAAAACCTGTCAAACTTAAAGTAATGAGTGTGTATCCTTTTTATTGCAAAAGTTCATGCAAATTTTCAAGCATATTTATGAACCCGAGGCAGAGGGTCTAGGAATTTAATTGGTGCAATGGTGTAAATTAACAAATACAACCAAGAATCAACTCATTATCGCTGGCTCTGAATTATGACTTGTCTTTATTTAGTACAGGAAGACGTGTGATGCATATGTTAAGAGGTGATAAGACCACAATTACCCACATTGCTTCACATGTCCTATTAGAAGACATGTGCATTCAAATGGTACCCTCCTCACACCACTGTTTTAATGAATTATTTGCATGTCTGTGTTTTGACAGCTCAGTGATCAAACTGACACATTGCTCACAATGTACATAGAGTGTGGTGTAGTTCCACCCCTATCAACCATTGGCTTTCTTTCACCAGCTTCTTTCAGCCATTGGTTTGAGACTTGGCTCATCCCAGGGAAGTATTCATATCTAATTTAATTCTAAGTTGGGGGGCTGAGATGGGTGTGTGCGTGTATGCGTGCGTGTGTCTGTCTATTTCCATCTCCATTCAATGTCTTGCATTGAACTACACGAGGGACTACTTTACAACTACAGCCCTCTCTATCACACCTGCATCTCACTCTAGTGCCCCAACACTAAATCTGTTTGGACATTAAACCTTGGCTTTAGCGAGCCTTGGCGTTATGGGTGCCTTTGACTCATGCATATTACTGCTTTTTGTCTTGGTAATCGACAAAACAAGTCACTACATCCACAAAAGGCGGGAAACTGAGGCACATCAGAATAGGAGGGCATCGTCTACCTGTGGAGAATGAAAGCAAATCAAATTGACTTGCTCCTCTGTCCCTCCATGAATTTAGCAGCCAAAACTTCACGCAAACAATAGACGCTTACAATAGTGGGCAGGAAGTAATGAAGAGACCAAACTATTGTGGCAACTCTGGTTTCAGGCTGCCTTCACAAAGTGGTACCACCACAGTCACTCTGACGTCCAGCAGGAGACTGACTGCCCCACCACAGCCGTACAACATAAATGCGACAAATATTTCATTGACAACAGCGGAGCACGGCTTACGCTGAAGGTTTCGCACTATTATATGCAGCTTATAAATGAGCCACGAATCAGTGTGTTGTGTGTGTGTTCTTTGTTACCTATTTGTTGCTGTTGAAGGTCAGTACACTGGTCTGCATAGTGGGGTAGCTAGCCCTTGTGCCGCACTTGGCGGTCACTGCGTTAGCTGCCCATGGAGGCCGCATGAAAGACCTGCGGGAGAGGGGGGCTGGCGGTCTCTGTGTTTGCCACCCTCAGTGCCAGCCTGAAAGAGTAAGGGGGGACACGTCACCCCAAAACTCATGTCCTCCACTACCCCCTTGCAGCTAAGCCAATGGGTCTGTACTCCCTGGGATTTTTTATATCTTAAAATCCACTAACTGTAGGACTTAATACCTGCTATTTGAAGGCTTAATAGCCTTCCTTTGTAGAGAAAACATTGTGTGGCGTCACTTCCTGTGATGTCATTAGGGTCAAAGGGTGTGTGATATCACTTCCACCATCCTTTAATTTTGGTAATGACACTCAGAGAAGTCCAGGCACCCTGGACCTGTGACCTCACGGACAGCTTTGGCCTCGAGCTGCAGTTTTTCGGGCTGTTTGCAGAGTTAGTCTTGCATCATCTCCAGGGCCCGGGAAGCCCCTGAGAGAGCGCAAACTGATTTAAATGTATGAGTACATCACACTTACCTGTAGTAAGCACAAATCATGAGGAGAAATGCCATGAGTGCTAATAGTATTTGCAATTATATTCTAAATGTATAGCTAATGTAGAGATTTAAGTAGAAGTGGAACTAATACAGAAATGTGTGACACTATATGATTTTATTAGACGTGATTATTCTTGAATCTATGTCGTGTAGCTGTTAACATGTAAGATGGTAGGTGGTTAAACGCAGAATGTGGTAGGCCTCAGGGCCAGAGCTGGAGCTAAGAGGGAAGGTGTTTCTTTTCACGACACAGATTGTATTAATGTTTTGGTCATCGCATTAAATGGGCCATGATTTATAAAATGTTTACTGAATAATAGAATAAGAGTATTAACATGCTTTAATTAAATGAAGAAGTTGAATGCTATAATCATAATGAGAAATATTGTAGGCCTGAAATGTTTTAGCATTGATTTACACGTACATGTCTGGGCTGAGAAATGTTGCAAGCCTTTTTAGAAGTCTATGAGAGTTGGGTTCTTGGCGGCAGATATCTGTCTGCAACAGGAAAGGGGGGATCCAATTATAAATGAATGAATAGAGGTCTGTTCAGTAGACGGCCCAGACATGGAGGAGGGTTCTGGAATGTTTAAGGGGTATCAGCGGGCCGGAGAAGAGCCTGAGAAGCAAGGTCAACTCTAACGTCTGAGGCCCAATACAAAGCATCATGGAAAAAGCCTGAAGCTACACCACGTGAGAGGCGTTTCGCAAGGGGCGTCTCAAATGTTGTTGACTGTTTTGTATTAGGGACAGCACCCCTGGGTGGAGTTAGAGCAGATACCTGAGGACCCTTTAGAGAGCGGATGGGTAGGCAGAGAGGGGTCATGACTGGAGAACTATAGGTTTTCACCAAGAGACTTAGAGTGAGTGACTTCCCTTGTGGGTCATTCACTGCTGACACCTTTGTTAGGTTGGGATTTGGTTAAGTAGGGATACCATCTAGAGCAGGGTAGGGACAGCCTAACCTTTGCGTTTTCCTCCAACCTAAATGAAGGAGAGATATGCGTCAATGCTGATAGCTTTATTATTCTTAGAACTTGTGTTAGTGATTTCTGTTGCTCGTTTGAGGGCTTTCCGAGAGCACATGTATGTAATTGGACCTGTGTATCTCGTGAATCTCATTCTGAGATGCCTGTATTTGCAGCTTATCATATCTTTACAATAAACCTTTGAAAGCTAGAAGTTGTTTGTGATCTTTTGGAGTAGAGTCCTTTATTGGGTGAACTAACTTGCAGATGGGTGTACTGTTTTCCTCCAAGACAGGCAACAAAGGTTCAGTCGACCAGATCGAGGTTTAGATCAATAGATATAAGGTATCGATCAAAATCTCGCCCTTCCAGTTGGTAGCTATAGAGGATGGTTGCCTTCTTGAGGACGGTGACCTAGGCCAGGTTAGCTTACCCCAAGGCCCCTAGAAATCGATGATCGGAAGAACAGCCCGCCGAAGAAGATCCAGATGACGTGAGACAGAAAAAGCAGCAGTATCGGTCGAGAGTGAGTATAAAGGGTTATGCGTGTTAGATTGCGGTGTTTTGTATTGTATCTATGTTGTAATGTTTGGCGGAGTTGAATGTCTGTAGAGTGACTGTGGAACAGGTTGTGAGCGCGCGCAACCGGTGGAAATCTTAAGTTCAAGGAGAGCTTAAGTGGTTCGGGTGTATCGGACACCCAGAGTAATTGTCAACTAGTGTGAAGGGGGTCATGAGGTACCATTGATCACCCGAAAGACCGAGATAGGGGGAACGTAAGAGTGAGTGCGTGAGTAACGGACGCTGGTCGGAAGTTACTGTGTGTGTAAGCAACCTATCAGAGAGACGATAGACATTTCGTCAGTTGTGTTGACAATTACAGATAGACTGTGGACGTACAGTCGAGAGAAGTGACCGCTTGGTCGGAAGTAGTCATTTTTCGGTGTATGAATGGGACGCATGCATAACCGGGAGACGAGTTGAGAAAGGAGGGGTGCTGCTGCGAAGCGGAGAAAAGTGACGTCAGGTAGTGTCGCGCAGAGATTGGCCGACCGGAGAAAGACCGCGCTGTGATAGGCCAGCTAGCAAACACGTCAGACAGGGTCGCGACGTGATTGGCCGACCGGAGAAAGACCGCGCTGCGATAGGCCAAGCTAGCAAAGCCGCGACAGGATTGGTGGATTGTCATCAGGAAGTAAACAGAGTAGCGAGGCTGGATTTTGTGCGCATAATTATGAAGTGTTTTAAGTGGCTGAAAGCGGTGTTTAAAAAAGAGAAGCGGGGATCGTATGAAGGGGAAGAAGCCCCGCCGGAGGGTACGCCAGCTCGTTATATGGCAGTGAATGTTGGGCTGCATACGATCCTTTGGATATCAGAGTGGAGTAAGATTACTGAAGGAAATGAGGAACTGACGTTCCCGAAGTACGGGACGTTCAGATTAGAGGTGTTACATCGATTGAAATCAGTCATGACCTCAAAGAGACCCTTGCCTAGACCAACCCAGTTTGAAGCTCTAGATGCATGGATTAGGGCAGCGCATGAAAAGAATATGAACAGACGACAAGAAAGGGTGAAACGATCGGTAAGGGCAGTGCAGGATGCCAGGTGGGATGCGGATGCTAAAAGATGGAGAGTGCATAACATGGAAGTAAATAAACTGTACCCAGTGTTAGAGGTGCCCGTAAATAAAAGCCCCCTAGAAGAAGATGATGAGAGCGAAACAGAGGACAGCCTGATAAACAGATTACTGACAGACAGGCCACCCCCGTATAATAGAGCAGGGGGAGAGGTCGAGAATACTGAAGGAGAAAAGGGGGGCAATGCAGGAGAGCATAGACCGCTTCCCAGTTCAGAGTGGGATCCTGAGCCAAAGAAAGAGTTGTCCCAGCCTAGTCAGGTGCAACAGGTGGTCGGTAGGTTTGTGGTGCAAAGAGCGCCGGAAACGGAAAGCGCCACATCCTACCCATTACCAGATGCACTACAGGTACCTGTTACCATAGGTCCTATAATATCGATATATGACCAAGAAAGAGCAAGAGGGGAAGAACGGAAACAGAAGGACAGAGAAAGAGCAGAGAAGGCAAGGAGGAACGATACCACTAATTCCCCAAGTCAGATGCCGATACCCAGAGAGTGGAGCACCCCGATGCACACAGCAGGGGACCCAGGAGGAGATCCCGGGGGCCCTAGATGGCCAATGGATCTGAGGGGATCTGGACGAAAATCCTTTCAAGAGCTAAATGAGTACATGAAGCAGTGGGATGAGGCAGTGAAGGCTCAAAAGTGCATCATAGCTGCGGAAGCTGAGAGGGAAAGTCAGGACAGCCGAGCTCGGACTCACTGCGGGGCTGGGGAGAGCAGCCCGGAGTGGGACTGTAGAGAGAGAGAGAGTAGGGGAGTCACCCATTGGGCCCGGAGAGGAGATAGAACAGACCTGGAAAACGGGGGTCCCGGGAGTGGAGGGGTGGCGCGCCCAATACTCAGTGAAGGGGAGAGGAGAGCGCAAGAGTACAGAAACAGCTTTAAGTGTCCTCACTGTGTGCCTGGCACCAGAGAACTGAATGGGAGTTGTGAGAGGTCGCACCATAGACCCTGTGATGACGGAAATGAGCGCAGCCCAGGGAATATGGGGAACCAGGAAGGATCGTATCGGATACTTAGCGATACGAGGCAAAGGGAGAGTAGCGACCAGAGGGAAAATAACAGAGAGGTGTACGGTGAGAGGAGAGAAGAAGAAGAGAATGGGCAGAGCCAGAGTAGGGGTAACAGGCCCGTGTTCCATCACCTTCCAAGATCGGATGGCCGAGCATGGGACCTGGAGAGATGGGAGCAAGGGAGGGCACCCATTAACTCTCCCGAGCCCAAACGCAGAGCTCGAAGTTGGGATGGTAGGGAGACCAGTGAGCCCCCTTCGAAAGACATATTGCGAGCTGAAATAAAAGCCAAGAGACTTGATGTCACCAGCTTAAGGTCAGACCTGGATGACATGGTAGATGGTACCCTGCCTTTAGAAAGAATGGAAATGTATGAACAGGATGAAATACTGTATATGGCAAAGGACATTACTCGAAAAGCGAGAGCAGTCCATGAGAAGTTAGTCGAACTAGCAGGCAAATATATGGTGGACTTGTCAAGAACCAAAGCATTACAGGGTAACCACAGGCTACATTATACAGATCGAGACCTAGATGAGAGGAGAACGATTGGGCTGAAAACGCACATAAGGGAACTGATTACTGGAATAAGGACATGGAGAGCACTAGATAAGTGGGAAGAGAGGTGGTCCAAGAAAGGGACCGGCAGGAGAAGCATGATTGGTATGACACCAGGACAGCAGGGAATAGAAGCTTACCCTTTGCGTGAAGTCGCAAATGGGAACTATGTACATGTCCCTTGGAGTAGGGGAGATTTAGCTGCTTTTACCACCTCTTTCCCCAAATTACGAGAAAACCCAGTGGAGTGGTACAAGCAAGTGGAGAGATTTGTAAAAATCTCAAAGGTCCTATGGATAGATTTGAACACGCTGTTTGACATTGTAGTACCAGGCGATCTGTGGACAGCATGTAAGGTTAGCGCTGAGTGGCCCACAACGGAGCCAGAGAGAGATGCCAAGACTAATGGGCCGTCCGAGATTGTGATGGCAAAATTCGAGAGAGTGATGACTTGGCTGAAAGAGAAGGTGCCAATGCAAGACATAGATTGGGTCAGAATAGACCGAACGAGACAGGAACCCAAAGAGACAGTTCACGAATATTACGAGAGATTGCTGAAGGCGTTTAAACAGTATAGCGGCTTGGATGTAATGGATCCAAAAGACATAGGGCAATTCGTGTCCAAGTTCGTCCTGGGACTGAGACCGGATATTAGTTTAATGATTCAGCAACACTCGATTTGTTGGCAAACTAAACCTCTAGATGAAATACTGAGATATGCCAGGTACTGCTGTGATGAGATAGACTCCAAGGCTAAGAAACTAAAAGAAAAGTTGATGGTGGTACAGATGCAGGCAGCAGGAAAGGGGGGACAACAGCAACAGCAGCAAGGAACAGGTACAGGAGGAAAGAAGCAGTACAGTCAGAACAAGGGCAATGAGGAGAGTTCCACCTTTAGACCCAGAATAGACATAGCTACCTTGAAGAAAACGACTAGGTGCCACCAGTGTAACGAGTTGGGGCATTGGAAACGCGAGTGCCCCTACAATGTAGAGATAGGAGAGCAAGAGATAGAGGAGGAAGAGGTTCAGAGCGCGCCTACAAGAGGGGTAACGCCATACCAAGGAAAGGTGCTCAAAGGGGGGGGGCTCCTCCCCGAGCCCAGTTCCCGCAACCTCCTCGAGTAGGGAGTATGGGTAAGACCTATAGACAAATGCCCCTGTTTGTGGAAGGGGAAGAGTGCTATTATGTGGACCCATTAACCGGACAGAGAGTGGAAAGAGAAGACTGCACCCTTGGGGCAGCCTTGGAGGTAGACCAGAGGGGACCCTATGTTGAAGCAGAAGTAGCAGGGTGCCCTACGACATTTCTGGTGGACACAGGAGCCACTAGATCCACGATCAGATCAGCTGCAGTTCCAGACCTGCCCATGTCTGGAGAGACCATACAGGTGGTAGGGGTCGCAAACAGGAGAATAACCAGCCAATTGACAGAACCGGTACAGGTGAAAATAGGGAAGTACAGCGATGAGCACCAGTTTGTGGTTTGCGATTCAAGTCCTGTGTGTCTGCTAGGAAGAGACCTGTTGTGTAAATTAAATTGTACAATATATTGTACACCTCAGGGAGTGGAGGTATTGACCAATGATGATGATGCAGATTTCAAAGTTGCAAACTCAAGAATATGCGTGGAGCTGTACCCTACTTTGACAGTAGATGAGCTCCCCTGGGACTTGAGAGAGACAGTGGCACCAGAAGTATGGGATTTCACTGGGGAAGAGATAGGTTTGGTCAAAGGGGTGGACCCAGTGAAAATTGTAGTGAAACCGCATGCTGAGTTCCCAAGAACACCCCAATATAAATTGACTCCAGAAACGATTGCAGGCATAAAACCCGTGATCGAGTCCATGATTAAACAGGGAATACTGAAAGAGATCGTGGGTAGTCCATGCAACTCCCCGATTATGGGTCTGCAGAAACCAAATGGGAAATTTCGGATAGTGCAGGACCTTCGAAAGATTAATAACATAGTCGTTTCGTGTTGTCCAGTGGTACCGAATCCATCAGTGATACTGTTTCAGATTCCATTCCAAGCTGAGTGGTTCACTGTGATCGATCTTTGTCAGGCTTTCTTTTCGATCCCTCTGGACGAGGAAAGCCATTTTCTTTTCGCATTTAAGCTGGAAAATCGCGTCCTAACATGGTGTCGTATCCCTCAAGGGTATACAGAGAGCCCATCGATCTTTAACCAGCTTTTGAAGAAAAATCTTGAAAGTCTAGTGCTGCCCCAGAAGTCAGTTCTGGTCCAGTACATAGACGACCTTCTTGTGGCGTCAGAAACAGAAGAAGCTTGCAGGGAAGACTCCATTGCTTTGTTAAATCACCTAGCTGCCAATGGGCACAAGGTGTCCCCGGGAAAATTGCAGTACTGCCTGACAGAGGTGCAGTACTTGGGACACAGAATAGAGAAAGGAAAACAAAAAGTGTCACCAGACAGGATAGAGGCGATCATGAAAATGAATGCGCCTAAGACACAGAGAGAGGTCAGGATGTTTTTAGGGATGGTGGGTTATTGCCGACAGTGGATCGTGAACTTTTCACTGAAAGCAAAGCCCTTGCAAAAACTGACGCACAAGGAGGTGAGTGATCCGGTACCATGGGACAAAGACTGTTTGATGGCATTCTTACAGCTGCGAGAGGACCTGTGTCGTGCTCCGGCATTGGGAATGCCTGATTACAATAAACAATTTTTTCTTTACTGTTGTGAGAGAGAAGGTTGCGCGTTGTCTGTGTTGGTCCAAATCCATGGGAATGCCCGTAGACCAGTTGCTTATTTCTCGGCTACTTTAGACCCAGTAGCCGCAGCGTTGCCCGGATGTCTCAAATCCGTTGCTGCAACGGGTGTCAGCATTGAAAGATGTGAAAATATCGTCATGGGGCACCCGTTAGAGGTGTGCGTGCCCCATTCTGTTGAACTGTTGATGACCAGGACCAAAACACAGCATCTGACCAACAGCAGGCTCACGCGCTATGAGCAAGTTATTCTTGCTGCAGAGAACGTGACCCTCAAGAGATGCTCTGTTTTGAACCCTGCTACTTTGATGCCACTTCCAAATGATATTGAGGATGATGATGAATATACAGACCATGACTGTCTCGATGTGACTGAACTATGCACCAAACCCAGACCCGACATCGTAGATGAGCCACTGACTGACCCAGATGAAATTTTCTTTGTCGATGGCTCATGTGTAAGAGACGAAGTTGGGCAGTTGAGAGCAGCTTATGCAGTTTGTACAATTACTGGAGTTGTGGAAGCTGGGTGCCTGGAAGGAGTACACTCCGCTCAGGTAGCCGAGATTATTGCCCTGACACGTGCTTGCTTGGCAAGCAATGGAATTCGAGTCACCATATACACCGACAGCCAATATGGTTATGGGGTAGTTCATGATTACGGGCAGTTATGGTCTCAAAGAGGGTTCATGACCTCTTCAGGCTCTCCCATTCGCAATGGAGAGTTTGTGCGCCTGTTGTTAGAAGCATTGCAATGCCCAGCAGGTATCGCAGTTGTAAAATGCACCGCACATACCAGAAATGAGGACTTCGTTTCGAAAGGCAATAGATATGCAGATGAAGTTGCACGGTATTGCGCGGAGCAAGGGTACTCTTTCACAGAGGTGGATGTGGGTGGAATAAATGTAAGAACTGAATTAGCCATGATACTGGAAACTGTTGATACTTGGGATGAACTGTCAACCATGCAAGAAAATGCTCCTGATTCTGAAAAAGAAACATGGGAAAAGGCAGGATGTGTAATGGGTGAGACCCATTTTTGGGTCTCAGCAGACGGCAGAGCAGTGTTGCCCAATGAGATGGTGAGTCCAATGGCTAGACTCATACATGGTCCCGTACACTTAGGGAGAGATGCTATGCTGAGAGTGTTTAGACAGACTTGGTACAATCCTAAGTTTAGAATAGCAGCAGAAGCAGTGTGCCAGCGTTGTGTGACCTGTCAGCAGCTGAACGTAGGAAAAAGAACACCAGTTGCACTAAGTCACATAGGAAGGTCTGGAGGTCCATTCAATCGAATGCAGATAGATTTCATTGAAATGCCAAGGTGCAACCGCCTCCGCTATGTCCTGGTGGTGGTTTGTGTGTTCTCCAGATGGGTTGAGGCATACCCTACACGTAGATGCGACACCCTCACAGTGGCCAAGTTACTGCTCAGGGAACTCATTCCTCGCTTCGGGGTGCCGGCCTTTTTGGAATCAGATAGGGGAACACATTTTAACAGCGAGCTTGTGAAGATGATTTGTGTTGCGCTAAATATTGACCAGAAGTTGCATTGCAGTTACCGACCAGAAGCCTCAGGGATTGTGGAGCAGATCAATGGCACGATCAAGAGCAGGATAGCAAAAGTGTGCTCCTCAACGACCCTGAGTTGGCCTGATGCCCTGCCATTGGTTCTCATGAGCCTTCGTAGTACCCCAGACAGAAGAACAGGGTTGTCACCACATGAGGTGTTAATGGGAAGAGCAATGAGGCTGCCATCTATTCCAGCTACTGCACTGTTAAATATCACAGATGATATGATCCTGGACTATTGTAAGGGGCTGTCTGACGCCATGCGTTCTGTGTCCCTTCAGGTGCAGGCTGCCGAGGTTCCAGCGTGCCAGGGCCCGTGCCATGACCTGTACCCTGGGGACTGGGTCCTGGTGAAGAAACATGTGAGAAGAAGCTGCTTGGATATTCGTTGGCGTGGGCCCTTCCAGGTCATCCTGATCACGAACACAGCTGTGAAGGTGGGAGGCCTGCCCAATTGGATCCACGCGTCACATACGCGAAGGGTTCCAGCACCTCTGGAAGAAACAGCTCCTCTCTCGGATAGACGTCCAGCAGAGGACCGAGAAGCCATAGAGGGGGCTAGCCAAGCTGTAGAGGTGCCAGCGGAAGCAGGGAACGAGTCTGACCAAGCTGAGGACGGTCAGTACAACAGCGAAACTGAAGACGCTACAGAAGGAGAAAGTAGCTGGGAGTACGAGTCAGACCCTGACAGGTCTGAGAGAGAGCGAGAACAGACAAGAAGGAGAAGGAGTAGAAGGGCACGTGGAGAAGCTAATTGGCCGCAAAGAAGGAGCTCTAGCCTGAGGTCAACTCCAGAAGTAACCCTTCCTCCGATATCAGAAGACTCAGACACAGAAGAAGGTGCTCAGGGCGCTGAAGCACCCGACCGAAGAAGGTCAAGAAGAGTGCGTGTGCCTAACAGAAGATACTCCACACCTGAGTGGACATATCTGGCGACAAATGTCTGTGAAACCGGAGACAGGGAGGATCCGAGCGGTGGTGGTGTCCAGTTCTGAGCCCATTATCACCGTGGAAATACGACTGTTGGTACCCGGTGTCGAACAAGAAGGGTCACTAACATTCATGCTCCCCAGACCTCCCCGCCTCAGCAAGTTAAAACACATGTTTCTTACAGAATTGCAATTCCCCGACTTTGGTACAACGATAACAGCACATGAAGAGCACAATCTTCGTTTGGAAATACTGAACTATGCTATTGAAGCTGCAACCACAAATCTGATAGTAGACTGTTAAAGGACTTTGTAAATAAAGCAAGCAGAAAAAGAAGATCACCTAGCGCCCAGGAAGCAGAGAATTTTAGGGAACTTCCCTTGAGTTGATGGAGAAGGGCTAGGGTTGTCTTTTTGAACTGTTAAAGGACTTTTGCGAAGAAGGTTGTCAGCCTCCAGTTGTGTGGATTCTAAAGACAAAAGGATTAAAAGAGACTGTAAAGGAACGAGAGGAAAAGAACTTTTTGCTAAGATAAGAGAGAGCCATATAGTCTGACGAAATGGAGGCCGGCACCCAGAACCGCAGAGCTAAATGTATAATAGGTACACTAATAGTAGGAGTGATAATATTAATAGCTTTAGTGGTAACAATTTCTTATGTAAAGGGACATGAGGAAGAGGCAAAGGTAACAGATGTGAATTCTGTAGTAACGCTTACACCCACTGTTGCTGGTGAGAAAAGGGAAAACACTCAAGAGAAAGCGTTATTAGCTGCAGAAGCCCGCAGGTTACACGTAGACGAGTCCCAAGGAGACTTTAGGTCAAATGCTTATGCTAAACTTTTATATGAATACGTGGATGCCATGGAGGTTAAGGATTGCTACGTCTGCATGCAGTTGCCGGCGTCTGTAGATGAAGGAATTCGCTATCATCACCTCCCGCTGACATATGGCATTACATGTAGCTTATTGCTTAGTATATTTTATGAGAGAGATAGTTTTGAATACTATTTCTCCAATTATGATTCAGTGTTGCCAGAAGTCCCAAATTATAAGCAGATGAACAAATGGGATTACTGGAAGAGTGAAGACAGATTGGCCAAGTTCTTCATTCCTTGGATTACCTTAGATACTTCACATGCCCGTAGAAATAACCTGACATGCAAGGTGTCAGAAGTCGAGAAGAAGTTCATAGGGCAGGTGGATGATCGTTACAGAAGACAAAAGATTTTGAAAAAATCAGGACAAGGGAAAACAGATTGGACCGAGGAAGAGAAGTCACACCAGAGAAAGGGTAGTAGTGGTCCAATAGCTTTAGATAAAGCGCAGAGAGGAAAGCTATGTCTTCACAGAGCCAAAACGTATTATGAAAATGTATACGTTGGAGAAGTTGACTGTGAACATGCTTTTAATTTAGAGTACTACACTAAGGATTTCCTGAAGGGAATGCAAGTGATTCCAAATGTGTATTTTGTATGTGGAAGAAATGCTTACGTGAGACTACCTGACAATTGGTATGGATCATGTTACTTAGCAATTGTCTTCCCCAAAATATATCATGCACAAGACTTAGTGATCATTGAGGGCAAGACATCATCGAGGGGAAGGAGAGATGTAGGCGATGCAGAAAAGGTTGGAGATGTCTTTGGAGCTATGTTCCCTCTTTTGGGAATAATCCTTAATGATGTTAAAATTAGACGACTGGCAACAGTTGTCGACAGGTTGTCTGCCAGCACTGCTCAGTCCTTAATGCTGGTAGAAGGAGAGATGCAATCGATAAGGGCTATGGTTCTTCAAAATCGTCTTGCATTAGATGTCCTACTAGCAAAAGAGGGCGGAGTCTGTAAGGCTTTGAAGGTCCAGGAATGTTGCACTTACATTCCAGACAATTCGAAGCCCCTTGGGAAAGTTATTAGGAACATAACTGACATTCACAAGGAGATCGAAGACTTGAGTAGAGAAAATGTCTGGGAAAAGGTGGGCCACGGAATGAGTACAGTTGGAGGGTGGTTTTCCACCTTAGGCAAAAGCTTCGTTTGGTATATTCTAAAGCCTATCATCATAATATTGATCTGTGGGATTATATTGTGGGGATTGGTGAGGGTATTCAAATGGTACAGAGCAAGAAGGTCAGAAAGGGCCCAAAGAGAACAGCTGCAGAGATTGGCTGCCATACAAGATAATCAGTACAGGAGTCTGAGGGCTCTGGAAGCGCAGAGAATGCCAGCAATAACTTCAGTTTAAATGTTAGTGATGACCCCGAGAGGTCATCAAAGGGGGGAACTGAGAGAGCGCAAACTGATTTAAATGTATGAGTACATCACACTTACCTGTAGTAAGCACAAATCATGAGGAGAAATGCCATGAGTGCTAATAGTATTTGCAATTATATTCTAAATGTATAGCTAATGTAGAGATTTAAGTAGAAGTGGAACTAATACAGAAATGTGTGACACTATATGATTTTATTAGACGTGATTATTCTTGAATCTATGTCGTGTAGCTGTTAACATGTAAGATGGTAGGTGGTTAAACGCAGAATGTGGTAGGCCTCAGGGCCAGAGCTGGAGCTAAGAGGGAAGGTGTTTCTTTTCACGACACAGATTGTATTAATGTTTTGGTCATCGCATTAAATGGGCCATGATTTATAAAATGTTTACTGAATAATAGAATAAGAGTATTAACATGCTTTAATTAAATGAAGAAGTTGAATGCTATAATCATAATGAGAAATATTGTAGGCCTGAAATGTTTTAGCATTGATTTACACGTACATGTCTGGGCTGAGAAATGTTGCAAGCCTTTTTAGAAGTCTATGAGAGTTGGGTTCTTGGCGGCAGATATCTGTCTGCAACAGGAAAGGGGGGATCCAATTATAAATGAATGAATAGAGGTCTGTTCAGTAGACGGCCCAGACATGGAGGAGGGTTCTGGAATGTTTAAGGGGTATCAGCGGGCCGGAGAAGAGCCTGAGAAGCAAGGTCAACTCTAACGTCTGAGGCCCAATACAAAGCATCATGGAAAAAGCCTGAAGCTACACCACGTGAGAGGCGTTTCGCAAGGGGCGTCTCAAATGTTGTTGACTGTTTTGTATTAGGGACAGCACCCCTGGGTGGAGTTAGAGCAGATACCTGAGGACCCTTTAGAGAGCGGATGGGTAGGCAGAGAGGGGTCATGACTGGAGAACTATAGGTTTTCACCAAGAGACTTAGAGTGAGTGACTTCCCTTGTGGGTCATTCACTGCTGACACCTTTGTTAGGTTGGGATTTGGTTAAGTAGGGATACCATCTAGAGCAGGGTAGGGACAGCCTAACCTTTGCGTTTTCCTCCAACCTAAATGAAGGAGAGATATGCGTCAATGCTGATAGCTTTATTATTCTTAGAACTTGTGTTAGTGATTTCTGTTGCTCGTTTGAGGGCTTTCCGAGAGCACATGTATGTAATTGGACCTGTGTATCTCGTGAATCTCATTCTGAGATGCCTGTATTTGCAGCTTATCATATCTTTACAATAAACCTTTGAAAGCTAGAAGTTGTTTGTGATCTTTGGGAGTAGAGTCCTTTATTGGGTGAACTAACTTGCAGATGGGTGTACTGTTTTCCTCCAAGACAGGCAACAAAGGTTCAGTCGACCAGATCGAGGTTTAGATCAATAGATATAAGGTATCGATCAAAATCTCGCCCTTCCACCCCCACGCATGCGCTCTGCGGCGGCGGTGCCTTTTGGGGACGCCGGGCCGGGGCGCCGTGCAGTAATGATGTGCCGTGGCGTCGGTGCGTGGCAGCAGCCGGCAGATCCGCCGCCGAGCCGTCGGAGGCACGCAGGCGCACGCACGGGCCCCGTCAGGACTGACAGACCTGCCCAACCTGAAATCATCCGAGTGCGCTTTCTGAAAATCGTTTCAAAGCGGAGTGTCAGGAAGATGTTGGCGCGGAGGCTGACATCTCCTCTCGGCGCAGTTTAATGGCATCCCTCGCTTGTCATCACTCCCTTCATGCTTCACAAATAATAACAGTGGAGGAAAAATGCAAGTTTCCGAAAAAAGGCAGTAAAGTGCAAATGGCCATGAAGAACGCCGCCGCCGCCGCGGCGCAGGAGCGTTAACTGGTCGAAATTAATATGAAAAGTTTGTGGAGTTTTAATTCCCTGCGATCCCCTTCAGCGTAATGCAGCACGAAACTAAAAATTGCAATACTACTAGAATACACGAGATGTACTTTTGTAAAAACTTCATAGCACGCGGCACTGTGCCGCAGGGGGTCTGAAGCGACAGCTGTCTGATCTTTGTGAGCCCCCCCCCCCCCCCCCCCGGCACCTCCGTGGGGAGATAGGGTGGCCGGGAGTTATGATACCGGGTGGTTTATAGCCCCGTCAGATAACAGTGATAGCAAGGTGCTTCCCTAGGAATGAGGAATAACACGTGTCACAGGTGACACCGGATCCAATTCCGCATGTTCTTACCCTTCCAGGAGATACAAAGGGACCAGATTTGCAAAAATGCATCAACTGAAATTTGGTACATGGTGAGGGGACATTCCCGGGTGGGGGTGCGGCTGGAGGGAAAGGATCCCTTTACTTCAGATGAGGGGAGCTTCCTCTGCCTCCCCCATGCTTGAAATATATGGCAGCGCAGGGGCCAGGAACAGAGGCTGTCTGCAGCCAGAGCCGGCCTTTGCTCAGATAGGGCTCATGGCATGGGTGGGAAGAAACGTGGCAACCTTTTTTTTGTTTGCAGATTTATATAGCGCAAACTCGACCCAAAGGTATTGGAGCGCTTTACATGAGCACCAGTTACGTTACACACGGACACATTCATTTTTGGTAGGCACGGGGAGATTAAGTGATTTGCCCAGAATCACAGGATGTGGAGTCGACCCCGAGGCTCGAACCTTGGCTTCCCAGTTCCAAAGTCAGCAGTCTAGCCGTGAGACCACATCCTCTACCCTTGCTGAGGGTAGTACCTTAAATGAGGCATCGGGGTCCCTTGTGTGTTCACTGGTCAGTACCTGGATGAGCAGGGACTGACCCCTGAACACAAACATCCCGGTCCTCCCCCAGCGCACCTAAATCACCGATAGCATAGCTGCCCCACGCAGATGATAGTTATGTTGATGTGTACCAGCAGGGGTCACAGGGTGAATGGAGGACAAGGAAGGGGGCCATAGGCATGTTAAAAACATTGCCCGCCGTATGATAATGAGACTAATACCACTTTAAACTGGCAAATGATACTGAAAAGAACAGGCAGGACAAGGACAAGGCTGGAGCAAGATGACAAGGGCGCTGCTGTTGGCATAACCATAATACACGGATCTCCATGCACCCCTCAGAAAATTGGTGCCCTGGACCTGCCTACAGCCCCTACCCCCAGCTTTGCAGTCGGTTCCAGGTCAGTAATTTGCAAATCTAGAATCTGAAGACCCAGAAAACTTTTCCAGGTCCGCGTGGTTTGAGGACCCGGAAGTCTTGTGGTTGCCGGCAGTGGACCGCACATGGAAACTCGTGATAGGGCCCATGGTGTTTTAGGAACTAGTCTGTTTCCATTCCTTGGCGTTTCACAGAAAACTTTTGACATAGATTTCGGGTTGGGCTTCGACATATGTGTTTGTGCCTGACATTGGCAAACGGCCCCTGTGGGCCCACCCCACTGACCCATTCTAGAATGCTGAACAGTATACAGTTACCATTGATGGTGGGCGTGCCCGACAAATTGAGCGCATGATTACTTTCAAGCGTGATGACCGCAGGCCATTATAGGATATTGGACATTTGTCACATCCAGGCTTCTCCTGTCTCCAACTCCTCCTTTTACTCAACTCCACTTGATAGGCTCTTGGCAACTCCTGTTTTTTTTAATTTTCTTTAGTATCACCCCTTCCTTTCAGCAGTTCCTTCTCCAAGCCGTCCCCCGTTTCCCCATATACAATTATTTTTCACTCTGCCCCTCCACTATCTCCTTATACACATTAGTCTCTCTGAGCTATCTTCTCATAATTGACCCCTGGCATTCTCAGTTCATGGTGTATATTTTTTTTCTTACCGTATTAGACATCTGTCGGTTACCCTTACCATAGTTACCTTACCACAGGTATCGTAATTCTAAAATGCGACGATTCAATGTTTTCAGGGGCTAACATTCGGGAATGTTGATGTCCATTCTCGTTTCAACATGTTTGTTTCACCCAGAACTTTATTTCATCAGGTGAACTGCCCGGGTACCTGTGGGCTTGTAATTCTTGTGTAGAGTCATCATAAGGCACGTAGACATGTAGAATGTGTTTTTCTATTTTGTGAGCTGAGATACAATTTTGCTTGTGGTATTGCCAACTACATAGTAAAAGGACGTTGCATTTATATATTTATTAACCCAAAGCAGTTAGGCTCTGTTTTGAACATTGTGGTAGCATTTTGTAGTGCCTTGGCATTAAAGAAATTGAATTTCATGATGGAGTAATTGGTACTGTACCTTTTACATCATATATGCAATGATAATCCTAAAGAAAAAGGGTGAAAGAAAACGAATATGTATTTTTGGGCGAGGTTAGCCTTCTGGTGTCTGAGCTTCTTGAGAAACGTTTAATATTCTTACTGGATCATAAAAAAAAGTGCAAATTCGTCTCATCAAAGCACCGAGCATATGTTAGGAACGCAAAAGAAAATGGAAATGAAATTGTCTGCTAAAGGAAGGGTCCCTGGCAGCCCCGTGCTTCCAACCATCCCCTTTTTCTCCTGTAATTTCCTTGGAGATTGCAAAATGATTTTCCAGATGTCTGCGCTCCTTCCAGGTGGCGTGTCGTACATGGCTTGGAGCATGGCCAACGTTGCGTATCCCCCTTCCAACATGCTGACAGACCAGAGCCACCTAACGAAGAGGGGGCCTTCAGCAAACACATGGTGTGCGTGCGTGGCGGCCATGTTGCCTGACAGATTCCAGGATATCAGGAGTTGTTCAGTCAAGATGTCGGGCTGGGGAGGCTTCCCAGGCACAGAACACTTAAAAAAAAAAAAGAATAAGAAAAACCTCTCTCAAACCCCTGTGGCCAAAAAATTAACAGGAGGTTCATAAAAGATATCAGAGTCTAGACAGAATTCATCGTTGTTACTCATTACTCGACTGAGTATTTGACAAGCAGTCCCTGGAAGCGGCCATTTTTGTTAGCGCGTTCTTGAAAACATTTCTCATCATGGCTGCTAAAAATTATTTCTCAGAGGAAGAGGGGTGGACGTCAATTTTACCAAAACCCGTAGTGCTTTGTGAAATCCGCCCCTGGGCTTCCTAGTTGATCGCACTGCGCCGACCGAGCTTCCATCTTAGTTTGGTCACCAGCCCAGTAGGCTCAAAGGGCTTGGTCCTGCATTAGCAAGGGAGCGTTGTCACGTGTCGCGAGCCACAGTGGAATCACGACGCGCACGCTCTATTCATTTTCACTGGTGTTCTTCAAATGAAGCGTATCCCTGCAATAGACAAATTAGATAACATGGAGCAGTTAAACGCTCCTTAAGAGGTATTTCTGGTAAATAACTGCAGATCTGAATGGCCTCAGAAAGCGTGGTGGACCTCATCTAACGGCGTGCTCATTTAAACTTTTAACACCTGCTCCAAGAACCTCATCCTTGCAAAGTACAATGTTTATGACACATCCCTTCCCCATGGAGCTGTTCCCGAAGTAAATTGCATTTGTTTAGAGTATGAAATAGAATTGGCGGAAACGCCGGATGCTCTGACCAAGCGCATCCATATTGGTTCCTTCTACGGGCCATAAGAGATCATTGTATGCACATAGGTTTAGGCTTTTTACGGTACATCAAGAGCACACCATTTCAGACTCCTGGGGGCTATTTTGACGGATTGCGAGATACCACTATGTACCCCCCCCCCCTTGCGTAGAAGCAAAAGAGCAGAGAATAAAGGTCGATCTGACCGCTTGTGAGAAGGCAGGTCAGGAGACGAGTGTCTTACTCCTGTAGGTAAACACTTCCATAACTGTACTACAGGATGGTGCCCAGGGCACGGCAAGGCATTGAACAGGAAGTCCTCTCTTGCGCTACAGGAAATGACCACGACACCTCGAACACTACACTGGCGGTTTCATTCATGAGACCCAAGGAACTGCTTGACACTAGACTGACACTCCTTTCACGAGACACAACGAGGGGTACAAAGTGCAGAAGAGAGCAAGGGGGTCATCTTCCCCAACCCCTGCACTTTTTCAGGGACCTACACTTCTGCTGCAACATTTATTTATAGATTTTAAGAGCCAGTCTATTTTTTTTAATGACTAAGGGCCAGATGTAGGTAAATATCATTTACCGATTCTAAAATACCGAATTTTACCGATTCGGTATTTTAGAATCGGTAAATGGTATGTAGCTAATGATTCGGTAAATTTTACCGAATCGGTAAAATTCAGTAAATACTGATTCGGTATTTACCGATTCGGTATTCCCCATTCATTCCTATGGGCCTGGAGGCCCATAGGAATGAATGAGAACTACTGATTCGGTAAATACTGAATCGGTAATAGGGGGTAGACTTACAAGGGTGGCAGGGTGGCACATTGACACCCTGTTGCACCCCTGAATAGTGCATGGGTGCACATGTGGCACACATACATGTCCTAAGGGCATGTTTGTCTGCCACATGGCACTGTTAAAAAAAAGCACAAAATAGCTTTTTTAACGGTTTTCGTTATTTACCACTTGAAGTTGGTGGTAAATAACGAATCCTTAAAAGTGAAAAGCACTCACTTGAGTGCTTCCTACATTAAGGATTCGGTAATTACCGAATCGGTATTTAAGAATTCGGTAATTTACCGATTCCTTAAATTACCAATTCGGTACATTACCGAATCCTTAAATTAGGCCCCTACATCTCAAATGCCTAATACCGGTTGGTATCGGCCGAAATTCGGTAATTACAGCCATTACCGACCAGTATTTGGCTTCCTACATCTGGCCCTAGGCATCTAAAAAGGCTTAACATCAGTGATGGTGCCAGATGCTGTGAGTTTGCTGACCTAGGTCCCGTAAACTCTTCTGGCATTTATGGTGCAGAAGAACACACAGGGCTGACTTGAGAAAGGTGTAGCCAAGTAGAGGGAGGGTAAAACGGAGCGATAAAAGCCTAAGACAGAATGGTGGTGGCTTCGTTTATAGAGCACCAAATACCCCCAGACATTCCCAAGCAATTGGAATCTATTTAAAAGGGTGATAGTGAGTCTGAAGGAACAGAGCATCCTAGTAAATTTGCAGTGTGCCCATTAACCAATGAATCAGTTTGTGGTAGTGATAACCAACGTTAGATGTGGACCTTGAATACTGGTTTCAAAACCTCTTAATTCAATGTTAGAACAGTGATGTCAGAGGAGTGAAAAATGTAAGTTTGTTTTTCCCTCCTCTGACGTTTGAGCAGTAGAATGCGACTGTGCAGCGTGCGCTCTGGTGACTGCCGATCGGCCATCTTATCTCGGGTCAGCGGAGCTCCAAGGAGGGTAGGACTACTCAGACCTGAGGGAGGGGCCAACCAGTGCTTGAAATGGAAAAATAGAAGTGGGGGTAGTACCTGCTTGTTCTGAGAAGTGCTGGCACACTCCAATTAAACCTATTACGTAATTCTTGAGAAGTGCAGATATGCTCAGTCTCAAAATAAAAAAGTGACGGTACTCAGTACCAGTCAATACCGGCTCACTTAAAGCACAGGGGCCAACCCCAGCTCCACTGTCAGCTACAGGTCTGCACAGACCCTGCGCCCTCAGAACCACCATCAATGCAGAGCCTGCACTTTGTTCCCGAAGAGTGAGGCGAGTGGATTTAGACGGGGAGGGGGTGTGAAGGTCTAAAGTGTGGTGGGAGAGAGTGGCTGGACACAAAGTATACATTTTTTAAATTCTAGGATGGGGTAAGAGTTATTGTTGGTGGTGTGGAAGGATGTCAGGACGCTCGGTATTTGTTTTTTAATGTTGTGATGGAGTAGTGAGAGGGTGGTGTTGAGGGTTGTGGTGAGGTGGGAGGATGGTGGGTATTTTGTTTGTACATTTATTTTTGTGGGGAAATGGTTCCCCTTAAGGTGCTGGGGTAGGTTACCCAGATGTCAGGCTTTTTTCTCTTTTTAAAGATGTGGGCATTGTAGGGTGGAAAGACGGCCAGAGGGTAGTCGGTGTACATGGCTGGACAGTATCTATAAGCTATGTAATACAGCTAGAGGGCGGGGCATAAAAGAGATGAGGCTAATTTGTGTCTGGCTCCCCATAAACCCACTATCCCTGCTCAGGTGATTCTTTGACCCAGCTGAGCAGGTGAAGAGAATCTGGGACTGACAGACACAGCTTATACATTTTTCAGTAGCTGGGAATCCTGTACCCGGGTTCAAAGCTGTTAACAGACAACTCAAGCCGTGCTCTCGTTGTCTATATAATGTCACCTGGAACACCTCAAAGGTAAAGAATCACTTGATTGACATATGCCAGGCTAACATCCTTTGCATTTTTGACCAACTCAGAGATGCCTGTTTTCCCAAACTGAGTGGATCTACCAGGAATCCAATTTGTGACCAGATGGTTTAAACAGCCCACTGAATTGGACACATTTTCCACAAAACCATCAGACTTGGGAAGAGTGGACATATTAAGAGTAAACTAAGGGTAACATAAGAAAGAACCTGGAGTCAATAGACATTTGTAGGAAGGAACAAATGCTACCATTGGAGCCGAATGTCCCTCTCACTGTCATGAGGTTTGGGCAGTTCAAGAAGAGTGTATATGCAAGGTGCATGACGTGTTGCATCAGACCAGACGGTGATCAATGCTGTTTTATACAGGTGTGACATCACGGCACAACTAACATCAGCTATATTCTTCTATGTTGTAAAATGTCAGAGAATGAAAACCAAATATGACTTGCACATAATCCTTAGTGAGTGTGACTAAAGCGGTATGGTGCCTGCAAATCGACTACAAAATATTGTTTGACCAAAATGTCAGAGTCAAAATATTGTGATTGCAAAAGATATCATAGCAAAGTACATTTTCATATTTGACAAAATAAATGAATTGTAATAATATTGTGATATATAACAATGTTAATGTATTTTGTTATGTATTTTGTCGTACTTTTACATATACATAGTTTAAATTAATGATTTATATTAATTTATATTTTTGATATATATCTTTTTTTTAAATAAGTGTTATTATATTGAGCATTGAACTGAACCATTTAAAGATTATTGAATAATATATTGGGTGTTTATTGATTTTTTAATTTTGTTAATATACAAAAAGGTTTGTGCTTTTTGGGGGACTTGGTGTTTAGCCTAATATTTTCGGAAGTTTAAATGATGCAAATATTATGGGCACTATAGAGATGCATACTTTAATTTTTTTATCTGTATTATTTTTAATAACAATTGATTCACTATTTAAATTCTTGTAGTGTCGCAATTTTGTTAAATCTACAAAAAATCTGAATCCTACTTATTCTTATTTTTATTCTGTTTTACTCATTCAAGAAGTTTACACTTACATATCAATCCAAACAATGTTTTTAAAAACATCTTTCTTACAAAATAAAAGCATATATTTTTTATTTATTTAAAATGTAAACATATATATTCAATGCTTGAACATTTTGCACAATTGGAGTAATGAGAGAAATGAGACCCCTGTAACCACCAAACAATATCTGCACTTTCCCAAATGTTAGCGGGAATGGGTTTGAAACAGTAAATTTGACCACCACCCCTCCAAAGCGCCAAATGTGTGCACTTTCTTTGACATTTGTGGCACCATGGTTAGAAGCATAAATATGACTTTATTACCCAATTATATACACTTCCACCAATGGTTGTGGGATGTCAGTTAGAAAATACAATCACTTTTATAAGACAGAAAAGTCTGACTCTCAGAGGGGCGTTTGCCACCCTGTTCAAATTGTAAATGAGAGGTGGTGGGAGGAGGTGTTCACCTATTTGCAATTTAGAAAGGGATGATTCAGTTATCTGTGACCGTAATTGTGGTTGCAAACCTTTGATCAGGCACTCCCCCTAGCCCGACTTGGAGTGATTTGCAATGTTTGAAACGTGTTCACTGCCTCAGAGGGAGCAGGGAGTTGTCCAAATGGGAAAGATTCTCTTTTTAAGCAACATTTGTCTTTTCAGTGGACCTGGACTTTTTTTTTCTTAAAAAGGTTAATGTTTGGAAAGCAAATTCAGGGACAGAATTCTTCTGTCCCTTGCAGGCCTCCATCCTCTACCGTCACAGCCAATCACATGGTATTCACTATTTCCGGTTGGAGATTTACACCTACATGGACCATTAGGACTAAATTTATGAATGCAAAGCTACTGCTATTGTCTTTTCACCTGCTTTTCGAGTTCTCCTATCCCAGGGAGGAGCAATCAGAACAGGAAAGGAGGAGAAACGAAGGTGGCGCTCTCGGTCCATAGGTTTCATGGACTGCTTTTTGCATGAAGTAGCACTACTGGAGTATTACTTTACATACTACAAAATGCAGTTCGCGAATTGGGCCCTGTATCTTTAAACATCCATTGCACACATTGGTCTGACAAAACATGAAGAAGCGAGCCTGCGTTCACACACCCTGGAGCATTTCCAGTCAATAATGGAGTCTCTTTAAATTCTTGATCGCTGTCCAATCCTTCCAATGAGTTTATCAATGGAAGTGAGGGGGCGAATCGCCATCTGCCCAAAGACAACAAAGTCATTTTCAATGGCAAGCGCACATCTGGCGCGCGAAGGCTGGTGCGCAACCCGGCAGTGGGTTTAATAACCGCAAAGACCTTGAATGTGTACCTACGACAAATACAGAAGCCGGGGCGCCATTTGTCGGAAGGTGAGCAATACCCAAGGCGACCCGACACGTGAAAGCGGGGAGCAATCAGTATTCCGGTGCATCTCAGCTGTGCCATTTGCTCATAATTGACAATTCCCATTAATTCACAATGATCAGCTGGCTCACACACAAAGGCCATGTTGTGATATTGTGCGCAGCGATTATTTTTTCCGACCATTGTGAGCAACCTGCCCTATCCGCTATGCCGACATTTTGCAAAAACATTCGGTGGTTATTAATAAAAATAGTTTTTAAGAGAATGAAGAGTTCCAATTTCTGGTTTGACCTGCAGATAACTATTTTGGATCCGAGAAGGGCTGTGTCAGCTATTTATCCCACAAAGGTTGTTTTACTGAGTACCATTTATTTGGGTACCTGCACCCAATGTTATTTACTGGCAGCATTCCGCCAAACTCTAAATGACCCTTTGAGTATGCCTCATATTAGCGATTAAATTAGTGTTGAATTAATAGAAAATCATCCTACCAAACCCAATATTGCTTATTTCTTGAACTTTGAAAGGGTGAATTCCTGAGTGAGTCCTCCAGATATTCATAAGTCTGTACACTGTGTTCCGTAGAAGATTCTCAATTCTGGTAATTAACTGTCTTCGGCACCAAATAGTTGAGACGAGTGTGCTATTTTAGTAGGTTCTTTCGCTGTATCTTTCAGTTTTCAACAAAGTATTCCTTTGTCAAATTTGTGGCCTAGTCTCAAAGTCATTTTGAAGTACATAAAGCACTAAGTACACCTACGAGTACTATCTTTGTTACATGCCTTTGTCAATTTATCCCAAACAGCTAAAATGGGAATGTAATTGGAATATTCAGGGGTTACGATCAGTGCAAATAGAAATGACCTCTTTACACGGGCCGTGGCACTGGCATCCCAGATCCCCACAGTGCTGCGGGGTACAGAAGTGCGCTCTACGACGCACTTACCTGCTTGTGGTCTTTAGGTTTAGGGCACAAGCCCTAAAAAAAGAAGTGGGGCGACACTGATGTCACGACAGGTAGTGACATCACGAAAGGTGGCTTGCACCATCAGACTCATTGCCTCCCCTCGCTCACCCCTTGGATGTGATTGCATCAAAGAAGGCAGCGCGTCAGCAGCGTTCTGAATGAGCTCCGATCTCGCCCGAGAGAGGCCAAAGAGTGAATGTGTGGCTCCATTTGATCTAGTTATCGAGCTCCCGGTAAAATAAGTGGGGGGACGCCGTCCACCTGCGTGGTACCCTGACTCGGGCCCTGATTTAGGTTGTATTTTTTTTAGCGGACAAGCGCCGCTCTGGGCAAGCATAGCATCGCGAGCGGACGGACCGGATGTGTCCTCTGCGGGAGTGTGAAGGTGGGGACGCTCCCCTCCCAGGGCCCCGGCGCACAGTCGCAGATTTAGCTCCAAAATCAGCTTAGAGTCCTGGGGGGAGTGCGAGTGAGTAAAAAGGCAGATTAATAATTGCTTCTCATTAATCTTTCATTTACAAACCTCTTGGCTGAAACAAACGAGAGAGTAACCGACGCTTCGCGCTGTTTGGCTTAAATATTTCATTGAGAAACAAAACGGAAGTGGACGGGGGCCGGCGAGGCACCTGCGGGGACCCAGTTATCCCAGAATAACCCCATCTGAGGGGAGGGCGCGAGACTCCCTCGTGGAACATGTACATGTCCTTAATGGCGTCCCGTGGGCCTACTTGAGACAGGCGCCCACGCGCGCGCCGCACAGCTCATTGGCTCCAGAATAAAGCTGCTCTGTCAGGCAGGCACCGAGGACGACTGCACGAGGGGCCCTGATGCTGCAAAGCCCAGCCTGGGAGACTGCTCAGTGGGTGGAACCCCTGCTGCAAATGTCAGCAGATGACTCCATGTCACTGGGAACAACATGCTCCAGTCCTGGGCTTTTCTCTTACGAATCATTGTTTTCAGCTGTGCTAGTCCAATTGATTCAGTTCTGAAAAGCCCCAGCCACATTTTCCAGAATGCAGTAGTTTGTCAAATGAAAGCCATCTGGCAACTTTATGCAAATGTCTGAATCTAATCTGCAGTCAATTAAATGAGTTCTGCGAAGTTAGAAAATATTAATGTGTCATTCAAACAACGAGACAATCCAGTATGAAAGATGTACAGCCAGGAAGGTTATTTCAAAAGGTGAGGCACACAGTCAACTGTGGGGGAGGTTCGCTGAGGCTTAGTGCAGGCGATCGCGCGACACCTTTCGCTGCGTTGATTTACTCACCCATACGTGTGCCTAGGGGCGCAGCAACGATTTGTTCAGCGCATTTGCGCCCACACAACCCTTAGTAAATGACCTCTGAATTATTGAACTGCGTACTGTATCAGGTACAAGAAAACAATATTTCTTCCTGGCTCTAGTGGAGTCAGATGCTGGACCATCAAAGTGTTTACACCAGCAAAGTCAATCACATACGCCACACCACGACCCCTTGCACACTCACGTATGCAGTTCCAAGACAGCCATGATGTCCAATTAGAGGACCATCAAGACACAAACAAAGGACTACACCACCGCAGCTAGCACAGCCTAGGCACTAGACGCAGTGCTTAATTTGTAACCAAAAAAGTGCCAGGGCCCTCGTCGGGAGACCACTGCAGAATGCACCATCCCTTGTCCTTACCAGTACTGCCATGGACTGTACCAACACAACCGCTAACATCAAACTCCTACACGTGTGACAATTCAGACTACATGAGAGGACTGGGTGGCAGGTATTAGTAATTAGTAATGTATATTAAATAAGTAAACAACTGTTGTTGTGCTCTACTCTAAATTAGACAAACAGTGCCGCCATGTGGCAGACTATCATAAGTGGCAGTGTTGACAATTAAGTGGCAGTACCGAGCACCGGAAACCACAGGCTCAAATTAAGCACTGGTAAGACCTGTACACCTACTACAATGCACACTTGCTGAGACAAGCCAAAACCAAGATCAACGTACATGGGTTTGACCAGCACGTCACAAGAAATCTCCCCCGTACAGAAAAAAAATCAACTCTTCATACAGCATTTGACTCATTCGACACAGGGATGATTTTGGAAGTCTCTTACGGAAGACCTCCCTTGAACCTACAACAGGAGCCACATACTCCAAAAGCACAAAAAGACTAAAGGGCTGATTTAGAGTTCTGAGTTGGGATTGTACAGCGCCAGGGTGGTGGATTAAAATACTCTGCCACCCTGATGGTCGCCCTGACGTAGTACCCATACTCCAAATTCAGAGATGTCCACCCGCCCAGCAGACATCTTTAGTCGTTTGGCAGGAACTGCAGTCAAGGCGTTTCATGTCAAGAAGTTAAAAGTTTGACTGCTGGCTCAGTCAAACATGACTGCTGCCCACCAAAATTGTAACTTCTTTTTGTTTCTTCAAAAACAAAATCCTAAGCCAAACTTTTGGCGTTGTCTTCCATGGTGTGGTGAGCATTTAAACCTTTTCACTGTGCTTTTCCACCAGGGCTTTTACAACAGTAAGGGATAATAAAAACTGGCCATTCGACCACCCACTCTAATTTGGCAAAGTGGCCGAATGGCCAAATCTCTGGCAGCCCTTACTCCGTCTGGCTGTTGGATGAGAATGTCCACGATGGAGTCAGAGTGGGCTCTATTACTGACATGCTTATGTCCTCCTGGCTGTAATTCAGGCAGGTGAACCTTCAGTTTGGTGGCCAAGGTGCTCCCTTACCGTTGGGATGGAGTACCCTCTCCGCCAAACTATAATCCGTCCACAAGTAATTAGTGAATCTGTGGTCCATAAGAAAAACCCATAACATATATCAGAACAAACCTCAGACTACGCCGATGTCTACACTACGAACTTTGGGGAATGTGTGCTAGGAAGAGCATTCTGTGCAAATCTTCCTGTTTTCCACAGAAAGCTACTGACACATTACATTACTGCCCCTAAATATATCACAGACATTCGAGGAAACATGTTAAAATTGGTCATTGAAAATAATTAACCACAAATAAGCGCCCATTATATGTGCCAAATCTACAGTAAAAACTGGATGAAGAAAGTTAGCTGAATGGAAAATGTTCTGCTATGTATGTTTGTTTTAGATGTTTAAATGAGACTGTGAATTAAAGGAGAGAACCTTTTAATGTATGGATGTGCATAGCAGTTGGGCCCACGGATGTGTAGGACAAGGCTTAGGCTATATGACTGAATGTAAATAATGATAGTTTCTCTTAGGGGTCAGTTAGTGTAATCAAATTTGTTACCATAAATGTGGCCCGTGCAGGAGCGTTATGTAAAGAAAGCTAAGAATTCTAGGGGTGATGACTAGGGCGCCCCATGGCCTGCCTGGTCACTTAAAGTAAAAGAGGGGTTCAAAAGAAGGTGGAAACAATGTCTCCAGTGAAGCAGAGACTCTTGTGGGAGCTGACGCTCCCCAATAAACGTGGCTGGGGATTTGCCAGAGCATTTGACGGGAGAAGAACTTAGATAGATTAATTAACGATCACGACTAATGGGCTGGGGCGAGGAGCAGACCATCCCTGAGAGGGCCTTGGATCACCGACCCTGACCCCTGCAGTTCCCACTTACACACACCCTAAAAAGCACTGTGCCATCCTACCACCCCCAAAAAGGGGGTATTTGCTGCGACTGAAGTTGACCAGTCGAGGGTTGGGAGATGGTTGGATTAGGCAACCCAAACACAGAAGAAGGAAACACATCAGGACCATTTCCCTGGGGATTCCCTTACACAGGCAAGGTCTATTTTTGCACAGCTAATAACTGGAAAAAACAGCAGCGGCTACCCCCCACTTACACCATGACCCCCAATCTCGATACCAGTGTAACATGTAGCGTGCCCTCTGTATTGTGCGGTGCTCAAAAGGTAAGTACTTTTTCTTTGTTAGTGCAGCCCCAGGGCTTGACATTGATATATTGACTATTAGAGGATGGTTTGCTGAGTTCTGAGTCTCTAAGCCCACATTACATCCCTCAGCAAGCCTTGGACTGCTTGGTTTTACTACACAGAATTTCAAGTGCTAATACACTGTACCTGAAGTGCTGATACACTGTACCTGAAGTGCTAATACACTGTACCTAGTGTTCAGTTCTGATCCCAGGAGTGAGGTTAAACCGTAGGACACATGTAGGAAGGCTTTCCCTGTCACACTCTAAGCCCTGGACCACTGACTGCATTGGGACTCCTGAAAGAGTTATCACAGAAAACAAATACAATTCTTTTAGGGGTCGTAGGTGATTTGTTGTTAAAGAAAGATGATGCTCCTGTCAACTGTGCCAGACCTTCAAGTTCTTTGATACTCGCCTGTAAATCTGATGGACATAATAGGCAATAGATCAGGAAAATGATGCATTGAAATTGAAACAGGCCTATTTACAAAAGAAACCTCGTGCTTGAGGACCACAAATACTTTTGAGGAGGATGGTATAATTCATAAACGCATTTTGTAAAACACAGTTTTCTTTTTAGTCCTGCTGCTCTTGGACTGTAACAGTACTGGAAATTGAGACGGACAGTACCAACTGTCAGTGTAATATGAACATATATATCTAAATATTCACACCTCTATCACATCATTTAGCACATCATTTCTATTGAGATAAAAACATGTTTCAACTTCAATCAATGAAATGCTCTTCTTCAGAAAAGGTTCACTTTGAAACCCTGATCTTTGCAAGCAAAACTGTGCGTATCCCTTAATTGTGAATGATAAGCAGAACAGTAACTTAGGAAATACCTAATTTCATGTGGACATTGTTTATTGCAATACAACACAGTAAGTCTGGGCACATTTTGAATTTCACAGTTGTGAAAAGGCTGCAGCTTGTTGAATTGCAAATATTAAAGACATAATATTGCCCATAGAACGACGTTTCTTGCAAAAAAATATTTTTGGGAGGATTTTTTTCTATAAGTGGACGTAGGCAAAATTAGACAATGGTGCTTACCCCTAGATGTAGTACTTTGCTATTGTCTCATTGATTAACCAACAGACTGCTAACATTTCTAACACTTATACTTAATTGTTATGTTATGTGTATTTATATATAGCGCACAACTTATCCAGGAGGGTATCCTGACTTGGTCGTGAATCTTAATTACACCAGTCTCAAAGATCCTTAGAACAGGTTTGTCATCAAAGACTTCCTGAAAACTGTCAAGGAGATGATCTGTCACAGATGTTCCAGCAGGGGAAGCCCTGGTAAGGAAAAGGCTTTTCTCCCTGGGAAAATAGTTGGATCTAGGCTCTATTTACCATTTTATTTCAATGTGCTTGTGTCATAGGCCATGCACTTGTCGTCTCTATACCTGCTAAAAAATGTAATTGTATGCATTTCAAAATTCAGGCAAAGAGTAAAGATTTTCAGAAGAGACATACGGAAAAAAATTCAGGTAGAAGAGGTCTGCAGAGAAAAAAAATCTAAAATGTAAAGGTGACCTCCCCAATATTATAAGCCAGAATACCTTCAAAATAGGATTTCAGATAAGAAAAGTAAAAAAAAAGATGTTTTTGTTTTGCTTAAGTGCTGAAGTTCACAAGTCACTGTTTTTATTTAAATTTGCCAGTTCAGTTTCTTTGAAGTCTGAGTCCAGCTTGCCATGCCCTTTTTGCCAGGCCAGACTGGCCCTACCGGGCATCTAGCGTTTGCTTAGGTGGGTGGAAGGGGAGGGTGGTTGAGGGGGTGGTTTTGTTGGATGTATGACGGTACAACGCGTGCTTTTACAACGCGTACCGTTACCACACAGGTTTTACAACGCAAGTCGTTACAACGACTTGCGTTGGGTGGCGCTGAATAGTGGAATAGTTTAATTTACTACTCCAACTCCAGTCCCCGTGGATAGTAGGGACTCCAGTCCCCGTGGATAGTAGGGAAGGTGTTGGATAGTAAATTAAACTATTCCCTATCCTACAGCGCCCTCCAGCGCAAGTCGTTGTACCGACTTGCGTTGTAAAACCTGCGTGGTAACGGTACCGCGTTGTAAAAGTTTCGTCGTAAAGACTTGTTCCCGGTTTTGTTAATGGGGGAGGGTAGTTTTGCAGCAGTGCTCCATTATCAGCCCCCAGTAGCAAAATCAGCCGGCCAGCACAATCCACTCCGCACTCACTGTCTGTTCCAGCCTCCCAGTGTTGTGAAATATGTTATGGTTTTATAACCACCCGCTGCAGAGTTCCTTGTATATCTGGCAGTTTTCTGGGATCAATAAAAGTGTCAAGATATCTCTGGTGATTAACCTTCCTCCTGGAGAGAGATCTGCTTTTTGTCTGGATGCAGTTTGCGGCAGATTTGACTCATCTAAGGCAGCGCAGAGGGTTAATATGCCTGCTGCAAAGAACATGTACCAAGTAGATCATAGAACTGCATTTTATATGCATAGCTGGGTGGCTTACTGCTTTTGTCACAGATACTTTGCAGTTAATAAGTTACAATTGTAATCTAGCACAGTGAGCCATGAACAGCCATTAAAGAACTGCATGCAAACTGCATGGTACATGTTAGAAAGTTATGCTTTTTCCCAGTCTTTCATTATTCTTATGTTGCAAAAAGGGTTTGTTTGGGTAGAAATTTTTATTAGTAAAGCCAACCCCAACCACTGTGTTACATTTTGAATCCAGAGTTTGTCCTTCAGGCCATGAACTTAATAATGCTTACCAGTATGGATGACAGGTGAATCCTACACCTTGTAGTCCCCTTAGTCTTATATACATTTTCTATTCACTGATTTACACACATATTATCCGTTTCCCTGTATGTGTGTGCTGTAAAGTGCTCCGAGACCCTACACTGGTATGAGAGGCACTATAAAACAAATGAAATACAGCGGAGAGAGGGGCTATGGAGAGATGAGTTGCCCTGTTGGAGGGTGATAGTGAGGGAATCATTGATGGGTGCAAACAAATAATGTTGTATGCAGGAACACTGCAAGGTCATCATTTACTAGGCTTTAAAAACGAATTCAATTGATTATATAATACAAAATGTGTCGTAGAGTGCCCCAGTTTTGCCATTTTCTCCCTAATTTGTTTTTGGGGGGAACTCCCCAAAACATCCCATGTAGTGGTCAGCAATGCTTACAGCGCTTGTTTGCTACACAACATATGGGGGCTGGTCTGCCAAAATTTGCCAGAGCTGCTTTGGATTCCCAGTCCAGCCCTGCCTTTTTCTGTCGCCTTCCACCACGGCCCGCTCCCAGGTGCACTCGCTTCTCACGCGCAAATGTTTCCTCGAGTCAGGCTATGCGGCCATGTTGCTCATTTCTCCCCAGTGCACTCTAGACCCCCCATGCCTGACGCCAGCCGGAGCCCTGGAAGAGTTATGTGACTATTACGCTGTGAGCAGCCATGATGGATTACAGAATGTAGCAATATGTCCTATTAATGGCACTTAGGTTTCATTTCTTTATGACTAAATTCAGACTTTTGCAGGAAATGGATAGAAGTGAGGCGGGGCACGCGTCTTGGAAAATTACATGCTATATTGTTCCCAAGGCACTAGAATTGCTTTAAGGGCATTTGTAGTTTCCATAGTTGAATATTTGCACTTTTCTTCTAGGCTATTTCCACAACTCAAGCCATAAAAATTTGGTATGAATTCATTTATGTAAAATAATACATAATTGTGCAGCAAATATTCTATATGATGGGCTGTTCACTTTAATATATTTCCATTATCTTGGTTAACTTAGAATTGTCATCAGGGGGCCACAATGGCACTGTGAGTTGAATGCTCGCTGCTGACATCTATCACAGTTCAAAATTCTGGCAACGCAGACTTCAATGTCCCATCCTTGCTAGGTTGGGGAAATTAGTACTGCGATAGTGTTGATAGTATTAATGGTACTAAAACAGGAGACGCGTAGTATGAAGCTCCCAAAAATATTTTATTATTGTCACTGCTACTTCATAGCCAAGATGCTATTGACCGTGTATTTGGTAAGAATCTGGGTTGGTGCGTGCTAGAATATTATATTTAGAGATACATGATTACAGAAAAAAGCTTAATTTCATTATGCGCGACATGTGCTGAGAATCTACATATAAAATAACACAGGTATCTATGCCGGGAAGCCCCTCGTGGTAGCTGCATGCATTATAAGTCCCTTAAATAAATAAATAAATAAATATACTCACTCACACAAAGAGTCAAGTATGAGTTTGTCGTGGTTTCCCTTTGCAAGTAGGTTTTCCCTAACAGGTGTTATGATAAAAAAGCATCTGGGCAAAAACTAGAGGATGTGGACTTTCTAGTTGGTTACTGATTAGATACTACTCGCTGGAGAAAGGGAATGATTCTCCCAACATAAAACCATCTATTCAATTTCCAAATCAAGAGACAATAGGCACACTCAGTTCCATAGTAAACAACCAGCAGACAATGTGTGCCATCACCCGGCTCCATATTTTATGTCGGTGCAAAGCTTTGGGCTAAGTGGGAAAAAGTTAAGAGGCAATCACTTTACTCCAGAATTTATATGGAATTTATATGGAAGCAACAGAAAATTCAAATTAGAATTCCTGTATTTTTGTGCACCGCAAAAGTTGATGTGACATGCCAATTCCAGTCCATATGTTCAATCACTCCTAATAACCTACGTTTTGGAGCTGGCACCTGGCCGGGTCGCCTCTGCTATACAGACCACTTTCTCTTTCTATATGTTGGAGTCTTAATTTATGCAATGTTTTCTCATTGAATTTGTAATGCCTATATTTGAGCACTCGCCTGCGTTGAATAATCACAGCACACACAACTATGCCTGGTTTGTCAAAGCAACTTTACTAGTGACATTTTTTAATTAGCTTTCAGTTGCACCACGCATGGTATTATTATTATTAATGAAGGTTACAAGAAATAAATCACCCCCCTTAATCATGGATTCAAATCTATAGCAGCTAGAGCAACAGAGGAATGTGGCAGAGAGAGTAACTACACATGGGAGACAGCTGAAAAACACATACACAGTCATAGAGTACTTAACTAAGAAGAAAAATGGTGCCTGAAAAGTAAGCAGTGGAAGACACAAGTAATATGGCCATGCTCTACGGGAGGGACAATTACAAGAAGAGGAAGGAAAGCCCACTCGAGCCAATGAATAAATAGCAAGCAAATGAGAGTGACAATAAAGCCAGCCAATGGTGAGCAATGGGTAAGCTCCAAACCAGCTGTGAATTGACGATAGGTCTATTTGCAGACAGACAGCTTGCACTGGTGATATAAAATAAATCACCAACAAATTGGACACACAAATTCCAGGGGGAAAAAATAGCTGGTGTTTAAAGTTAATATAAAAATAAACTTTAAAGCACACTTTGAACCATCTTTGACACTGAAGAGAAAGGAACCATTTTTAGATAATGTGAACCATGTACAGAGCTTTGTGCAGTCACTCACAGTGAAGGGAGCCTGTGGGGAAAGTGGGCTGTCCCAATACCCCATGCTGTATGCTGTGGTGGGAGGGAGCAGAGTGTGAATGACAATTTAACAGACCAATGGATGAAGCCCCCTGACCAAAGCCCCTCCATATATGCACATTATGTATGTTTTTTTTGGAAAAACAATAGTTTTGTAAGACAGAGCTATCTCAAAGGTCGGACCTAAAAAATCCATAAAGTTGTGAATCATTTAGCGTCTTCTCACACCATTAGAAAAAACATGTTCCTATCTAGGTTAGCAGATATAATCTTTATAGGTAGAAACAGTTATTATATTGTCCAAGGCTGGAAGGCATCATGAATCTCATTAGGGCCATGGGTATTATATCGTTTTTAACTTCTCTGCTGGTTTTTCCCAGGCTTGTATTTCAGCTCACACTTGAATGAATGCCGACGCCTGTTCACGAGCTGTGCCCTACACGTGTGTCGGCTGCACGGCTATGCGCTGGTACGCCTGCCTGACCTTTCCCAAGGCGCGCCTGGCAGAGCCCAGAGCAGTTCAGCCCATGCCGCCTGGACATCAGACATCAGAGCACCAGTTCTCTCCACCTCAATGGCTTGTATTACATATTCTCTTTCAAATTAATGTCTGCAGCGGAACCATCTGCTCTTGCGAAGGAAGGCGCCCCCGCGACACTGAAGGCGCAGTCAGCCGCAATGCTGGGGATTCGTTCATGGCCCCTTGCTCCATTCCTGGCTGCCGATTAAAGGGCCTGGCCACTCTTCTTGAAGTTCTGAGGACGCATTGTGTGACCCTTGGCTCCTGTCAAGGCCCAGTGTCTCTGATGAGCTTTGAATGTGACGTAAAGAGGTCGCCATTGAGTGGCCACCACAATACCTCTTTCTGAGCCTCATTATATTAGTAATAGCTGCATTCATTGGGCGCTGAGTACTGCAGTTGTTGCTTTCTCTGAGTTCTCTGATAATAACATATGTTATTAACCACTTGAACGCTATGGGGATTTTTCCCCTGTGCTGGAAAATCCAGAACATCACTCTTCATGACGAGCTGGGCTCGTCATCAGTGTAGCAGGAGGCTACTGCATGACGAGCCCAGCTCGTCATGAGCGTGGAAGGGGTTAAAGTCCATTTTAATTCTATTCCGAGATCAGTAACCTCAGAAGAATGAAAGGCTGAGTAGTTCTTGTTGGGTTCTGGCATTTGAGCATGTGACCTGCACTTATTAATAGGGTGATCAGCCGTCCTGTATTTGCCTGGAAAGTCCTGGGTTTCCACCAGCTGTCCCGGCAGATTTCGGCAATTTTGACTCATGTCCCGGTATTTAGAGGGGATCGACTGGAAACAGTGAGAGTCACTTATTGGGTGTACTAACGTTGTGCTAGTTAGCAGCTCTCATAAATAGGCAATTTAATTAACAGGTATGATGCTGATTTTAGAAATGACATTTTATTTATTTTCTTAGTGCTTCTTCTGTGTTCCTATGTTGATAAGAGTTGTCATTCTGCGCAGCACCGTTGATGTACATTTGTAGTCCTTCTTCTATTTTTGCAAAATGTCCCGATTTTTGTTTCTCGAGATCTGGCAACCCTATTATTAATTCATGGTTGGGGGTCTATTTGGGTACTGAGAACACGCACAACACACCACCCTACCCCACTCCTATGTATCTAACATAAACCTTTTTGAGAAGCCATTCTTGGAAATACATTGATGGGCACAGACACATGAAAAAACTCACATACTGCTGGAACCACACAAGCACAAACTGTGAACCCACTGACCCATCCAGACACAGAGACTTGTCTAACGGCTTTAGATGGTTTGGGCCTTTAACGCTGGAGCGGGCCTTTAATAGCCGGTAAAGCCTGCTACGGCGGGCTATAAGGCTATATTAGAACATTGGAAAGTTTGGAGCTCCATTGAAAACAATGGAGTGCTCCGGGCTTCTAATGGCCGGTAGATGCATAGAGCATTAACCTTTCCATTTTTTACCAAAGGTCTCACGGAGCCCGAGGGGATTTCAACCCTTTCAGGCTCTGTGATGCCTTTGTTGTACAAATTAGAGCATTCTGTCCTCCAGAAGCAGAATGTTCTAATAGCCTTAGAGCCCTTGTTAAAGGCCTTCGCCTTCGACTCAGGCCTTTAATGCTAGGGGAGGACCTTTAATGGCTAGTAAAGCCGGCCATAGCGGCCTCTAAAGCTAAAATAAAGAACTTACCTCCTGCCTAAACTCCTGCTGAGTCATTTTTACAGAAGACTCTCTTTGATAACTGCTACAATTCAAGCTAACTTACAGGAAAATGTTATTCTCTGGCAAAGGTAAGCCTGCAACGTCCAATTGTACCTGCCTGTGGGGCTGCGGCGTCGCATTGCACCGCTGCATGCATCGGAATTTTATGAAAAGTAAGCTATTTTTTATCATTATTACTTCCAGGGCACTGCTTTGAATGAAAGATTCGCCTGCCACTTATGAAAATTCAGATGGTCTCCAGGCATCATCGGGATGATTTGACGGCGTAATCTACCGTCATCTCCCGGGCTCAGTGACAGCGACAAGGAGAGGACGGATTCATCAAACGCGCCCTGGCATCTGGGTGACCCCGTTTTGCATAAGCAAACGCCGAGGCCTTCACTGCTCCTGATAGCAAGATTTTTTTTCACTTATTTCTATTTCTCATAAATATTATGATGGGCTGCAGCCATATTTGGAAGCTTGTTCGTTAAGAAAGACTTTTGTTTGAGTTGGGCAACTGCGTTTTATCTCTGAAATGAAGTCTTTTGTGGAACAATTTTCATGGATTATTCTGTTAATACTCCCCACTGTGTAGTGACTCTACTTTCATTTATTTTGCTGTCAAATATAAACATGTACATTCACTAAAAGAAACTTTGTCAGGGCTATTTTACGTTTTTTTCTGCTCAAACATTTTGCAAAAACACTGACAGACATGTCTTCAGTTTCAAGCAAACAAAGAGGACTCTCAGGGGAACTGTGGATGACCCTCAAATGTTCCAAAACTATCTAAGAATACTAAAATCAAATAATGAATCACCGTCTGCCTTGTGCATTGGATGTTGGGTGGTCCGTTGAAGACAATGAAGTGCTTTGGGCTTCTAATGGCCAGTAAAAGCCCGGAGCATCAACATTCCAATGTTTCCGGTTCACAGGTATTGCTGTGAACAAAGGCGTTCACAGGTATTGCTGTGAACAAAGGCCGAGGGGATTGACATCCCCTCGGGCTCACTGAGGCCTTTGTTTTATTTGTTAAAACTTTTTGCCCTCTAGTGGCGGAATATTCTAACTAGGCATGAGGTGGGATTAGGACCGGCAGCCCTGGCATACTGCAACCTCGGCATTCGTTGTCTAAGACAACTTTGTACCCCTGCACTTTTCTATTATTGTTATTATTAGTTTTACAAATTAGGAACTTGCAGTAACGCGACCTCTAGACATAAAACGCACAATGTAAACTAGGTTATCTTGAACTAATATTAACCGGTTCGACTCATAACTAATAGTTTTGTATCGATTGTGACAAACCCAGGAGGATCATTGAGCGAAGTTATCCTCGTCAGAGGTTCAGGTGTGCATTTCAATTCATAGACCAGTCTCTGAAGCAAGCATGTTCAGCCCTTGGGCTAACCTCCCTTTAAAAAAAAAAAAAGTTTCGCTGTAGTACAAACCTCTCGTAGTCTGTAGATCTATAAAGAGAACATAGGTTCCTGCACTACAAAGAAAACTAACCACCATGTTAGCAGCTCTCCCTCCGAAACTAAGAGACACCTCTCCTAACAAGAATCAGACTACAGATCAGTAGTGCAAGCCTTAGTCCTCACACCTTTGGGTTGAATCATGATTCCGTTCAGTGTCCTCCTGACACCACATTAGATGCTGGAAGGATCATACATAATGCAGCATGCCTCATCACAAGCCAACAAGAGGCTTATCAGCCCAAAACAGAACTACACCAGCTGTCATTCCATGCCAGCATCAACTTCAAGACCAGCTATATCTCATACAATACCCAAAGAGCTGGCACACTGGCAGAGACGTTCAAGAAAATGACCACCTCAACTGGACAGTGCTGTGTCAGAAGGAGAAACAGCCATTACAACGTGGCCGTTACCACACGATACATTAACAATGTGTCCGTTACAATGCGACTACCGTTACCCTGCATGACCTTTACCACGCACGATTTAACAACGAGTATGCCTTACCACACATACCACAATGAATTTTGCTGTAAAGGTATAAATGGCAAATGCATATGTGTGGTAAAGGTTAGTATTACAGCCCGGCATACGCGGGGAAAAGATTTGTAGTACAGCCAGGGTGACTCTCGGTAGCCCATAAGAGTTTTAAAAAACCCTGCCGTTTTGAAGGGATATGGACGTCCTAGCTACCTTGAACTCTTAACTATTTTAAAAACTCTTACCTACAACATTATACAGTTAAAGTTATACGTTATACAGCAGCAGCGGCCGGTAGTGGGAGTACTGGCTGGGCGGTGATGTGGGGAGGAGGAGGGGCAGGGTGTGAGGTAGTAATGTATGGATTACGGACTTTAACAGGTAAGTAAACATATAAATACATAAAACGAATTTCATTGCATGCACTGCATCACCAAATGCGATGCAGTGCGCGGCTGTTATACAGCTTCTTTGGCAAGCAAGCAGAAGCGGGAAAACAAAGCCACTGGCGGCTTCGAAGACGGTTCTGGCACGCATTCTTAAGATACTTACTGGTGTCCTCCACAGAGTTCACGGGGACAGATGGCAAAGGTAAGCATTTCACTTATCGGTGAATTCAAAAACAAATTCCATTGCGAAGTCGGCCAGCTATTGCTATTTTATTACTGTTCACAAAACCTGCACTGTCTTTTAGTGTTTAAATGTTTTCATTTCGTTGGGCCGACTCGCGAACCTTAGGGAACAGTTTATAGCCATTATCTAGGGAACAGTTTCCGGCTTCATCATCACTTACATTGGGGAAATAGCTAATACAACACGGCTATTACCGTAAATGTAAAAGCTTTAACACACATATACCTTTCCCCTTAATGCCTGTAAAAAGATATTTGTTGTAAAGGCATGCATGATAAAGGCATATTCATTGTAACATCCTTTGTGGTAAAGGTAATGCATGGTACAGATAACGTACGGTAATGGTACTTGCGATGTAATGGGTGCGTTGTATAGGCATGCGTGGTTATCACATGTGTGGTTCCATCATACAACCCATCAGAAGCCACACTTCAAGCAAGGAAATTCAAAACCGAAAAAGCAGAAGGTGGCCATCTCCATAAACACACCACAGATGAGGAACAACCCCGTGGACATCAGAACTGCTCCTACTCACCTGCAGTTCAGACATCATCTGAAGGCACAGCCCTGGAGAGGACAACACAACCCTACACAATAGATGTAGACCGCCCGATCACTCTGCCTCAATGTATATATTGATTAATGGATTCTCAAGGCCTGCCCTACGTTCAACACTCGTTTGCACTTAAGGTAGGTTTGCAAGTACCACCAACATGCAAACATACATACACACATATGTACATATTCCGAGAGCCTTCATGTTGTTAGCCAAGTATCAGGGGATCTCACTCGAATGCATAGTTAAATGGAACATGTACAGTGTCTAACTGGGACAGAAAACAGGCCCGGGCATCAAAATAAAAGTGCCCCCCATTAGTGAATCAGATAGCTAAAAAAGTGGCCCACCTTTGCAAATCAGCTCAGTTTTGAACTTGTAAAGACACACTGTATACGTGTTTTGCAGCATATAGGCGACTACATGCATTTGTGCTTGTGGTAATTCCAGAGAAAACACTGGCCCATCAGACCATAAAACTGGCCCCCAGACAGTGACAAAACGTCCACACACTGACCTGCCAGACCTTGCTAGTTTGCCCTGTATGCCAGTGCAACCTTGAATCTGTAAAAGTGAAATTGACATAAAAATATGTACAATACTTAAAATTGGCACCGAGTCTCTTTCCCTCAACATCTGCACCACTGGAGAGTGCTTGTCCACCGAGAGAAGCAAGCCTAAGCTTCAGCCTTAGTCGTCTGGTCATGAAAAGTCCTCTTTAACTAGCACAGCATAGCAGATCACAGCAAGCTACCCTTCGGCTGCTACGACTGGCTTCTCTTTCTGAGTCTTCAATGCTAGACCCAATCTCTGAGCGTTTATTCACTCCTAAAATGGGTTTGGGGAAAGGTAAATAGGCTCTTTAACAGTGCTCTATAAGCTTTGCTGGGAAGGGTATTAACTGGCCTAGTCAAACTCTAGTACAGCTGCAGGAAATCTTACACAGGAAACACCTATTGCCTACTGTAATAGTCTGTATTAGTCTTTCTCCAGGCTAGACCCCATACTCAAATGATACAGGCACACTGGGGGTACCAACCTACCCTGCTTCACTGGCTTGCGTCCTTAGCGCGGAGATACCCCATGTGGGGTGATTCAGGCGCTTTACAAATGACATAAAGAAAGAAAGAAAGAAAGAAAGAAAGAAATAAAGAAAGAAAATAAAGAAATAAAATAAAATAAAGAAACAGAGAAAGGACTACTTGTTCCTTTATGTTTGTACTCTCAGCCAGGAAGCAGCGTTACACTCCCTCCACAAATCTCCTGGAACCCCATACATGCCAACATTTTAAAAGAGGAAAGGGGGAGATTTATAAAAATAATCTGAAGAATGTATTTTTCCCATTGACTTCTATTGAGGTCAAGGCCTTAATCGGGTCTATTGTCATGAATGGGACTTGCAAGTGTGCTGCTGCAAGGTCGGATATCAGAAAAGCAAAAATTAATTTTTTTAACCTGTCAGGAGCACGGAGAAAGCACTATAGCATGCAGAGAGAGCGTGACAAAAATGTGCACTGGCCTGCGGGAGCAAGTTACTGGCAGTGTATACTCCTGAGTCACATAAGACCAGTCCCTGTCAGCAGAAGCTTGTCGAAGAATTGGATTTTTGCATTCGGGAATCGGGAGGCGGGAGACGAGCCTTGAAATCGGTAGTCTCCCACCTGAATCGGGAGAGTTGGCATGTAAGGACAGTTTACAGTTACATTAGATCCTATAAGTTACAGCCGCTAGTTTTCAGGTGTGTTTCTCCAGCATTCTCATGAACGTGTCATTTCATGGGCTGAGAAGGCCGAAAGCAGCGCATTGATACATAAGCCCGGGCCAAGATGGCGGAAGCGGCTTGTTTATATTCCAATTTCTTCTTTTTCTGGATTGGGTGTTTAAAAGGTTTGCGGTCTGCCAGAATGCGTTTGATCTCCCGAAAATGATGGTGGAGCTTTAATAACAGGTTTTTTTGTGCTGGATGCGCTTTGAGGGCTCTGCTGGGGATTAACATTCATGGCGTAAAAAGCAGCAAGGTGCAGAGGAGGGGGCGCGGCAGACAGGGCTCGGCGGAGAGAGCGGCACCTCTGGCGGCGCGGCCCTGACAGCCTGCATGGGCTAATATGGAAATTAGCAGTGTTCCGCCGGCTCCGGCTCGCAAAGCCTATTTTCTACTTTTCAAAGGCGGCAGCGGGATCACAAGTTTTGTGTCACCGCCTGTCCTTTGAAATATTGAATGTCCATTAAAGGTTTAATGCATTCAGGAGGCGTCTTGTCCTTCACTTTACTGGAATATTATTAGCTCCTGTTTCTTTCTTTGAAAAGCGGCTTTTTCACATAATCCTCTCAATTCTTACATTTAAAAAACAATTTACAATTGTGATCTTTCTTTTTTTCTTTCTTTCTTTCTTTCTTTCTTTCTTTCTTTCTTTCTTTCTTTCTTTCTTTCTTTCTTTCTTTCTCTCTTTCTTTTATTGCCCTTTTCAACCTTGCTTAACTAATCTCCTCACCTTTATACTGGACTAGTGGGATTACTCGTTTCTACGGTCATGGCATTTTCCTCATAATAATGAATCTGTTGCATTTGCCATGTAATCCATCAGCTGCTGCATACTCTGCAGATTTTAACAAAAAGAATTAGTTTCTAGCTCAAGCGAATCAAAAGTTACTAAAAATTGGTGACAGCTGCCCCCACACAGTGGACAGCGCTTCTCAGTAGTTGACAGGTTATTTTTCATTAGCTTATTGTGTATTTTGGTGTTAACCCCTCCTGTGCTCATGACGAGGTCAGCTCGCCATGAGCCACGGCGCTCGTGTGCTCATGACGAACTGAGCTCGTCATGACCGTTGGAACGCTCGCAGGCTGGGCTGATTCCCCTGCTGTGCTGAGCGTTCCATTAAACGGGCACGGCCATGACGAGCTCAGCTCGTCATGAGCACACGAGCACCGTGGCTCATGACGAGCTAAGCTCGTCATGAGCACTGGGGTACTGTGCGCGCCCCTCCGCCCCCCAGCACAGCGGGGGAAACAGCCCCGCAGCACAGGGGTTAAAATGGTACTAACAATCTTTTTCACACAAGTCAGTCGGGCTTCAGACCCTATATTAGCACCGGGATGCCTCTGTTAGAAGTTGGGGAGCACATAAGGGGGCACACTAGGACAATGGGGGGAAGGCTGTTTTGATTATGTTAGACTTATCTGCAGCCTTTGATACAGTCCACCATCAGAGACTCCTTGATCGCCTCCAAGCTATTGGGATCAAGGGCCTAGTCTTGAAGTAGTTCTCTTCCTTTTTAGAGGGAAGAAGCCAAGAGGTTTGGATGCCCCCTTTTTCTTCCAAGACTCGGGAGCTAACGATTGGAGTGTTCTATGTTTATCTCACGCTCATAGCTGTGTTAGCGGAGACTCTAGGTGCTAAGGTAAGCTCATATTCTGACGATACCCAGCTTCTCTACTCCTGTGGGAAGGGAGAAGTGCTCGCTGGGGAAGACATTTAAATTTGCCTCTTTAATATATTCCATTGGTTTTCTATCACCAATTAAAATGTAATCCGGACAAAACCGAGATTGTATTTTGTGGCCAAACATCGCTAGATTTATGTAGGATCTTCTGGCCGAAGGAAGCCCCCCTCCCTGGCACAACATGGCACCGTAAAGAACTTAGGAATCAAGTTCGACAGAGCCCTCTCTTTTCAACCACAGATTCAGGCACTGGCTGACTACTGTTTTGGGCTGTTATGGACCCTGAAAAAACTCCTTCCCCTACTGACAGATGACTCCAATAGAAAGGAGATTCAAGTAGTAATAACCTCCAGGTTGGACTACGGGAACGCATTATACCTGGGCCTCCCAGAGTACCTTCTTGGCAGACTTTAGGTGATGCTGAATTCCGCAGCTCGTATCCTCCTCAATCTTCCCCCAAGAACACACATGTCCTTGTATTTTAAATCTCTTCACTGGCTTCCTACTAAAAAGAGCATTCGTTTTAAAATCTCTGGTCCTTGTCCACAAAGGTCTGCATGCCTCGGCAGCCGGCTATTTGATAGAGAGGATTCATGACTATGTCTCATCCAGAAACAGGGCCGGACTGGCCGTAGCGGGCACCGGGCAATCCCCTGGTGCACCGCAAGTGTGAGGGGCCGGTTTTAGGCCCCTTGGGGCGGATTTTGTTACAGGGCTGTTTTTGCAGCATAGCTGCAAAATCGGCCCTCTAACAAAATCGTCCGAAAACCGGCCCTGGTCAAATTGTTGCCCAGAGTGTTACTATGTGTAAAAATGACAAAAAATTAAGTAATGCTATCTGAAAATGTGCCACATTTTTCGGCACAATTTGCCTTTTCTTACCGTATAATCTAATCAACCCTGCTGTATAATTTGGTTCTCCTCTACCGCATAATTCCAGTGGTCTGTCTTTATACGACACATTATATTTTTTCACGATTCATTCTTTTATGATTCATTCTTGTACAATTCATTGACCATTCTTTCGGAATACTCTTACAGGTAACTTGTTACTTTTATCATTGTGTGAGATTAATGTCCCGTTTTGTAAATTTATTCTTACGTTTTATCTGTTAATTTTGTCTGCAGGGGAAAAGTGGATTTCAAGGTGTCCTTCAAGTCCCAGGAGCCATGTATTTTCTTTGATGACTATGTTTAGCCTTACAATTCCTAGATTTCAGTATGGTCAATGGTGTTTACATTGTTAGTGTGGCAATCAGCATGAGCGACAGAAGTTGGTTAGCAGAAGTCCATATATTTATTGTAATAACAGGAAAAGGAACAGCACACAACATCCCTCCATGATTCTTTCAGATTCAGCCAACAACTGACAGAATCTAGAATCCTTAACAAAGAGATGACACTACACACATTTAACCAGTGGCGTAGTGTGGGTGGGGCCACAGGGGCGGTTGACCCCGGCGCAAAATTCTTAAAGGCTCAAAATGTTAACATTTTCTTGAAATCTAATAGGGATGGATGACGTTACAACGCATACATTCACAACGCATACCATTACAATGAAACTTTTACAACGCAGGGTCCATTACAACGCATGCCATTACAACGCATGCCATCACAACGCAGTTACTATTCGAACGCATGCCATTACAACGTAAGTATGGGTAAGTATTTTTTTTTAAATTTAATTAATGGGACTGTAGTAGTAGTGTAAGTGTTGGATAGTGTAGTGGTTAAAATTACTATTCTAACTCCAGGGGGGTGTAATAGTAGGGTAAGTGTTGGATAGTGTAGGTGTTAAAATTACTATTCTAACTCCAGGGGGGTGTAATAATAGGGTAAGTGTTGGATAGTGTAGGTGTTAAAATTACTATTCTAACTCCAGAGGGGTGTAATAGTAGGGTAAGTGTTGGATGGTGTAGGCGTTAAAATGTAATTAAATACTTACCCATACGTACGTTGTTATGGCATGCGTTGTAATAGCAGCTGCGTTGTAATGGCATGCGTTGTAATGGCATGCGTTGTAATGGATCCTGCGTTGTAAAAGTTTAGTTGTAATGGTAGTGCGTTGTTTTAGTTGCGTTGTAATGGCTGTTTCCCATCTAGTAGATGTGCTTGGGGGTAAGGGTCTCAATACTAGACTGGTGGAAGGGACTCAGGAAGTGCTATCGGTCCGCCCCGGGTGCCGGCAACCCACGCTACGCCACTGACTTTAACATAAAACTCCAACACTTAAAGTAACAGCACTTTGTAAAATGCACCACAAACATAAGCTATCTTTCTTACTTTGCAAGCAGAATAATTTCCTGTGCCTAGTTTCTGAATGAAAATGCCGGCACTTTGCATTTCCAGGGGTTCCATCCATGGCAAAGAGGCGTTTAGATGTCCTGCACACCTTCAGCTCGGAGCTTTGAGTTTCCCTCCCAGTGTGATCTGCCTAATAAACCTGGCTATTAAAAATAAAGCCGCACAACTGGCCCTGTACCATCAATTACTTCTAATAGTAGAAAATGGGTCAATCATTCATCAGAGCCTTCTTGAAAAAAACCCACCATTGAGGCCAGGCTCGCAAAATGATATGACCCATTTTATTGGATTCATCCATCCTTGCTTCGATTTCCGCCCGCCCCCTCCTCTCCATCTGCTTCCTTTGATCTTTTGAGACAGGATTTGATCTGTATGCATATTTAGACAACGCAATTTATATGCATTAACCCTCGAATGACCCCGGGTATTCCAAAGTTTCTTCATCTGGTTTAGTTTTTATGTGGTTGACATGTATTCTGCATACTTTTGATTTTGTGGGATTTTGTTTTTCTAAATTATGTTAATTTAAGACAACTTTGTGCTTTTCTTCCATTTTGGAAGTGACATCGTAGCGTATCACGCAGGGCTCGAGTCGGGGGTACACACAGGTACACGGCGTCCCCTCACTCTTTTCACAGGGTGGACGCCACCCCCCCTGCCAAGAAGCTGCACCCCACAGAAATATGCTGAACGTGTCCCGGTGTAATTTTCAGACACCTGGAAACATTCAGCTTGTGACGTCATGAGGTCATTTGCATATTGTCAGTTCCCCCACTTCTTTTTATAGGACTTGTGCCTTGGTATCACGTATTCACTATTATGGGTATTATTTTCCCTGTACTAAAGAATCGTAGGCTATGCAATAGAAGAAGCAATTTTCCCAGATACAATGAATGCGATGTACCTAATCAAAGACACCCTGTCTCAGACCAAGTAACATACTATGTAGTAAGTCATTTCACATGAATAGGCTCTGGAAATGTCTGAGTCTAATGTAGTAGAATTGTGAGAGAAACCAGAATGTATTTTGAAGTAAAATATTTCTTCTTGCTTGTTCACCATTGTTGCATATCATGTGAACCTTGTATTTGTGGAGTAAATGAGTGAAATCCTGTGTCTGAAGTCCTATGAAAGGACACAATTTCTCTATGTTGGGGGACTCACCTTTCTTCCTTCTTTGAAGGCAAATCTATGCTGGATTTCCAGTAGAACTTTACTGAGTTCTTCTTATATTTTCTGATTTATATGTTTACATGCTTAATTGATTGATGGTCCAGGTTTTGTATTTCTGTACTTACATTCTTTGGATTAAACATTTAAATGTTAATCCCCGTCTGTCATTCTTCTTGAGAACGTTTGCAGCTTCCTTGTAATGTATGAGATTTAATCGCATTTTGCTACAAAAGCATAACTTTTAGAAATGGTCATGAAATTTCACTAAATTCACACGAAAAGATTATGTGATTTCGTTCAGCCCTAGCTTTCACTTCACATGTCCTTCTATTACCTGAAACCACTTTGCTTCTTTTTAAGAATTTATGAAGTTTTACAAAAAAGAAACTGTAGTTTTTGTACAGATGTGCGCACAAACTTTAAGGCCCTTTTCCTGGAGGCATATTTTTCTGGAATTTACGGATTAGATAAGCATGGTTGTTACAAGGGCGACTATTGCTTTGCTTCACCCAGACACTCCACGGCCACCCACCGACACCGAATGCTATTCATTCGGCTTTCCCTAACCTGTGGGCAGGGCAAAGCCAAAGCATACATTTCTGTAAACTGCTCCCCTCACATGCATCCCATGATGCAATGTGTTATTAGCTGTTGTCAGGCTGGAGTGCAAAGGATGCGCTGAAAGAAAACAAGTAAATAGCAGTAGCCGCCCACTGTGGACAAGCCTTGCAATTATCCACTCGGGAATCGATGACATTGAAAACAAGCAATGACGAAAAAGAACTCGACTGATGACGGGGGAAGAAGAAAGAAGAGGAAAAAAGCACTAAGGAGGGAGTAGAGGTCAGTGGGAGTTAGATGGGGGAGAAGTAGTACCTCAATCATTATGGGAGCAGCAGATAGGCACCACTTGGTGTCTGCTCCGCAGAAAGGATCGGAAGCAATGCCCAGCCTGCACTGGCCAATTAAGGCGAATGAGAAGAAGAGTGACACTGCAGCCAACAAATAGTCTGCAGGGGCTGGGCTCCAAGTCCTTTTTGTAAACAATAGTGTCTTGCAAGTGAGGCATGCTGTTGTAGGCTTAACTCAAGAAATGCATTACTGGTCCCCCTGGGGCACTTGCTGAGGTTTCACCTCCCAGCCTCACATGCTCTCTTTGCCGAGGTCATCCATATCAAACAAGCATTATTGTTTTAAATATCCCTAAACCAAAACAAATGGCCCCCGGAGGCTGGTGTGGATTACACGTCTTTAGGCCCACATATAATCCCTGAGCCCGTAATGCATCTGCACGCAAAGTGCAGAATTACAATATCTCAGGGGGGCGGCTTTGAAACTGCTGTAACATGGCACATAAAGCCCAACTGCCTCTTCCCTTTTGATTTCGGTCTTTTATGCAATAGTTCATATCTCCAGCTGAGGGATTATGCATTTTATCTCCCATATCGTGCTCCCGCAACTATGCGGTGTTCTGCCAGGCCTGGAAGGTGTCGTTGGAGATCGTCCCTTAGTGAACCTGTGGTTCCCTAAATAGGCAGTCACCTCCCCCATTGCTCCTAATTTAAAGTGGCGTGTTTTGCGCCCCTTCCTCACTCACACCTGGCCAAACCTTATTCCAGCCTGTTCCAGTATTTTTTAATGTGCCAAGAAGAGAGCCTCCGTGTTGATGGAGCTGCATGATAAAGGCTGCTGAGCAGAGGGATGTGCAGAGGTGATGCAAGTCATCCTCCCTCAGTACACATTCCCCTTCACACGTGTGTGCCTTGCCGCCTCCTGCTCACTCATGTATTGTTGCATTCCTAACCATCTTCTTTCTACCGTTCTCCACACTTTGCCAGAGACTCTCTTAGGCATATTTAACAAAAAAATATCAGAGCGCGGTGCTACGCCAAAATTAGCAATGCTGTGCTCAGCCATTTTTTAAATGCAGGGCTGCGCCATAGTCACACGAATACGGCACACCCCTATGTTTACTCTAGTGCTGGTGCAAATAAAAGCTGTCTAGCACTGGTGCAGGCTCCCTGCCGCCATTTTGCAAGGGTGCCTGCACAGCAGGGAGAATTGTTTATGTGCAGGAAGGAACACCATCCTGCACATAAACAATCATTCATGGGGATGTGCTCATTCTGAGGCAAACGTGGTAAGATAAAACAATAAGGAAAAATTCATAATTTCTCCACGTCTCACCATACTAAGTCCAGGCATTCACTGGCGTTCGTTTTTGGCGCTTCCTCACCTTGAAAAATCTGTGTCGGCATCAAAAAGTAATGGGTGTCGAGGTGGAACGCCTAATGCAACACCCATTGCATGCTCCTTGCGGCAGAGAACTGCGGCGGTAAGGGGCAGATTTACAAGGCAGAATTAAACCACGTTAAGTGGCACAGCCAGCTTGTAAATATGTGGAATGGCACTACACCACCTGAGCCTTAAAAAAAGTGTCGCTCCAGGGGCGAATGGGGCTTGTAAATATGCCCCTCTGCAGGGCCTGACTGACTACCGGGCGTTTTGGAATGCTGGCGAGCTGGAGGCTGATGTCACTGCGGTGGGGGCTGATTTCGTTGATGGAGACCTGCGTGTGCTTTGAAATAAACAAAGCAAAACGAATTTCGTTCAACACACGCAGGTCAACAAAATCAGCACCCAGCTCAGCAGCACTCCAAAACGCCCGGTAGCCAATCCGGCCCTGCCCCTCTGTCTCTTACGCTGACTCACTCTGAGGGGTTCCAGTGGAAAAACTTAACGGAGGAACAGATGTGCACTCCTAGAAAGTATGTGAACTGGTGTGTTTTAAGTTAAACCTGGCCTCAATCCCAACAGAACAAACAGCTGACATCCCTCAGAGGAAGGACAGAGTTTAACAACAGCATTAATGCCAAGAACCCCATGAGTGACATTCCTGAACACACTTAGTAAAAAAGAGATGAAAGCCAATTATTAAAAACAAGCCCACAATGGTAAAACACATGGATAAGCGGACTGGGAGACATGATTTATTGAAGAATAATATAAAAAACAGATCCATAGGTTGTAACCGACAATGCACTTTACTGAAAGTGGCCCCATGAGGTCACTCTTGCACCAGAAACGAAAACAAGGACCAGTTCCCATCCAACTGTTCTGTCTCACAGAGGCCAGGGAGGTAGGGGAAGTGTCAGTTAACTTTCAGGCGAGTACACCCCATTGCTTTACATCTTTCTGGTGCTCTTCTGGGATTGCAGAAATAACCCCAAGGTGGAGACAGACCTTTCTATCTCTGTTTCCTCCTGCAGTCAACAGCCCCAGTTTCTTCACTTGCTGGACAACCTCCTTGTGGTCGGTTGTAAAGCTACCAGACAGTTAGGGGAGGCTTGTAGGGTTCAGGCACCTGTTCAGCAGTGGCAGGCAAGCCCCATCTACAACAGTTCTCAGTACTAGCCAGAGGGTTCTTCTAACAAGATGATTTTGTTCAGCCTTTTATATTTTATTACAATCAAGCATGTGGCCCATTTATGCACAAGCACTTTTATTTTACAGATTGGTCTGTCGCTGCTGTCCATGTTACTTAGAGGTGCTTACACCAGGGCAAAAATGAAGCAAATTGGAGTACCTTTTTTTACACTTTACACACTATAATGAAAAAAATAGAATATTTTTTCTGCTTTTTTAATTGTAATAGATGCCAATGAGTTTAAAGCAAAGTCAGTGTTCCCTTCTTATCACCGTTGCAACACATATATAGCAAAACGTGATTCTCATTTGATAAAAGTTTTTTGGGTTTGTTAAAGGAAAACGATTTATAGGAGACAAATATTCTATTTAACAGGTTTTTAATCAGTTTTGCACTAATGCAAAAATCATTATGAAATGTGAATTGTGTGCTGTGTTCCCTGTTACACTCGAAGCAATTACTGAAGCAATTATTGTGCAATAAAAAGCCTATGCCATTGCAAAATTGCATTTTTTCCCACGTAACGTTCACTAAGTTCTATCGAAAGCTTACAAACTACAAAAAGGTGCTAAGTGTCATGCTTTCCAAGACTTTTGCTGCAATTTATGGCTCAAAAGTTGAAATTTCACAGGAAAGTTATACATATATTTGGCACTTTGCAGAGGAAAAACTGTGGAAAAGTAAAACTTACATCGAAAAAGTCTGCCTACTTTTCCACCTTATCTACATTTCAATTTCCGGTTAAAATGATGTCACACTGCACAGAAAACCCCCACTATGGAAGTGAACTTAAGCCTGGAAATTGTTCAAACTTCTTGAAGGGTGAAAATCGTGAACTACAGTGATGGAAAGGAAAGCTTTGCACACCCTCTGGTCGCATGTACCTCGTTTTTTACACGAGTGCACACGTTGTGCAACCTGATCTGATCCCAGGATGGTTTATCAGTGATATTGCATGTAGAGAACAACTTGTTTTAAGCTAATTGCTTTCTTTGAACGGAACCTGCCTTTAATGTGGGCCCTCTGGTGCGGATTGCCTTTGCGGCTTCAGAGGGGTGTTATTTTCGGGCTTTGCGCCATATGGCTTTTTGTTGGTTTTTCATCAGTGCTTTTCTATGCTCTCTCGCAAAAAGGGAACTAATTACAAGCAAAAATGTTCCATTTGTTTCAATTAGACGTCCCCGCACACGCACACAATTATGTGGGTTCGATGCCTCGTCGCATGTCATTATAGAAATTGTTAATTTGATTTTTCAATGCAATTAGGGCAGGCACGTGCGGGGTGTGACTGCTGCTTGGCATCGTCGTGATGATGTTGTAATTTATAGTGCACGCACCTCACGACGAGCTGTGGAGAACAGATGTTATTACCCAATCCAAAGGTGCTGGTGTTAACGACCTTGGAAGCATGAAAGGCTGAGTCTGCCGCATGGGGACTCGCAGCTCTGACTAGTAGGTAACATGCAGAGTGGATGTCGAGCCCTACGCAGCTGAGCTGGCACTCGATGTGCCCCTCATCGAGCTGGGCATTTAGGCGCTACACTGGGCCAGTGTAATGCGAAATAATGATGCAAGAACATGACGTACTGTATTGTACTTTACTTGCATTTTCATAGCGTTTCATATTCCTGGCTAATTGCTTTGATCGACAAGTAGATTGATTTTCGTTTCTTAAATATTTGTGTTGCCTCTTGTATCTTGTTATAGCGCACTGAGGCTCTGAACACAGGTGCATAGCGCTTCGCTCTGTGACCCAGTAGGGCAACGGCCAGGCAGATACTGGCCATAAAGTGTGAATTATTCTCTTGTGGGATATCACTAGTCCTTGGTAGTACGGGTTCGGAGAAACCAGGTACGAGTAGTGGGTACGAGGCCCGGCTTCCATTGGTGCAGCAGGTGCAGTGGCACCAGGCCCAAGAGGCCCACTGAACCCTGCTTATTGCTGATAGTTTAGAATTCAAACAGCAGCCGGGGGGGACACTTCCTAAACTGCTCAAAGGTCCATGACACACTGGCTACCTTTCGAAAGGTGTGCCCAGCGCTAACCAGGAAAATGTACCGCATACAGTAATACAGGCCTAAACAGCGTCAATACACTGCTGCAGAAAACAGGCTCTGCCTGAACCACCAGAATTGAGGGACCCTCCTCCTGGGCTCAGCCTGCTTCTCACCTCCCCTGTTCCCTGGCCAGGTTCCATCAGCGTCCCTCCGCCTTCACCCCACCAGTATGTAACCTGTCATTTCCGACCCAAACCTTGGTTTAATTCACAAGTCAATGTAGCTACTACAAGTCACCCGCACAAGCTCTGAGATGTACCCGGTCTTGTTCTTCCCACCAAAAACATCTCTGATTGTGTCTGTATTCATTGTGCACCTGGACGTTACAGATGTCGACTCTCGTCAGGTGTCCGAAATCGTGTTGCCCACCTCGTGTCCGGTCTCAAGTGAAATGACCACACCGTGCCTCACGCAAGACAGCCCATGAGCTCCTGCTCAATGAGAGATTTCACTTTCATCCTTTGTAAATTTGTTCATAAATCTCTCAAGGATCCCGGTCTAGGCCCCATAGCTGACGTCTTCTAGCTACATATCCAGGGCCAATGGAATTATTATTATTATTAATTAATACTTCTTAAGATCATAGCTACCCTATGGCATCTCAGCACGGTGCCGCGGTGCTTGTGACGAGCTCGGCTCGCCACTCTGCCAAGATGGCGCTGTGCTCATGACGAGCTGAGGTCGTCATGACCGCTGCGGCACTCCCACGCGGGGATAATTCCACTGCTGTGCTGAGTGTTCTACGAAAACGGGCGTGGTCATGACGAGCTCAGCTCGTCATGAGCAAGGCGCCACCTTGTAGCGTGACAAGCCGAGCTCGTCACAAGCACTGCGGCACCGCACGCGGCTCCCCTAACCCCCCGCACCACGGGGGAATTAGCCCCGCGGCGAAGGGGTTACATTTAATCCTCTCCTCTATGGAATGCCAGTGTACGTTCTTTAATCCCCTGGCTGCGGCCGAAATTTTGCGCCTGTGCGGCACATTCCGATCACGGGCGTGGCCATGATGGCTCCCGGCCGTCATCAGCACACGCCCACCATAACTGAAGACGACTGGGAGCCGTCATCAGTACCGAAGGGGTTAAACAGGGTATGGCTGACTGCGTTATGGGAGAGACTGATATTACTCGGGCGGTGCAGTTCTGTGCCACCTGAAGCTTCCTAAGGTAATTTAGGTGCTCCTAGGTACAGTGAGTTGCTGTAGTCTAGGCGTGAGAGAACTAAGGCCTGGACCATGGTTCCCCTTACCGGAAAGTAGGGGGAGGCTTTTCCGCAGCATTCAAAGGATGCTGTGACAGATACCTGCCACTTCTCCTGCTTACTGGCTGCTGCGTTTTTAGCATATTTATGAATTTGCCGCGTTTGCCACATAATCCATCACCTGCTGCAAAATCTGCAGATGTTAACAATTTTTTTTTATTTCTAGCTCAAACAGTTCAATAGTTACTAAAAAAGCACAGCAACACATGTTGCAGTGCAGTGTAAGGCCCTTTGAAAACGTTGATTGGTCCCCCTTCTGTTGTTAATTGCTATGTGTAGGTATGTTAAACTGGTATCAGTGAAGTGCAACCTATGCCCAGATAGTACTAACAAGTGTAAAAATTCCCAAATAATGAAAACATATTATCACATATTGTGCCATATTATGCTGAATAGTTTGCCTTGTCTTGCCACATAATTTGGCCAACCTTGCCGCATACTTTGTCCCTCTCCTAACTCATCATTCCAGTGGTCCTGCACATATCCATTTCCCAACCAGGCACCCAAGATTAGCTACACTGAAGCGTGCCACCCAACTCTTCGAGACTCAACAGATTTGGTCTGTTGTTCAAAAGTATGCGGTGCCATTGCCGGCTTCTCTCATTCTTCTCTTTTGTTCATAGCGCCTCGTAGACTACAGAAAGGAAGTTCTTCACAAAATCCCAAAGAACAAATTCAATCAACTTGTTGCATATTGTTTGCGAAACTAGGACCATATTATCAAGAAAGGGCGATACATTATCGCCGCTTTTATCGACAGGAAACTGCCGCTAAAGTGGCGATAATAGGCTTGATAATATGCCCTTGTGAATTCCCATAGAAGCCCAGGTTAACACCAGATTCTTGATTGGTGCTGCTGTGCCTATTAGTGTGACTCCCCTGGGTACTTGTGAAACTTGCTGCTTCCTCACCTAGAATCTGGGACAGCTGAAAGATTGTCCCCTTCCTCCCCATCAGAAATAAAATGAAGAGAATGATATCGGATCTTAAAGGACTGTGAAAAGTCTTGCAAGTTCACTTGATATTTACAATTGAAGTTACAGTCTTCCTAGACTGTACTGAAAACTCAGATTCATATATTCAATCGATCAATCAGTGCTTGTTGAGCTCAACTACTCACCCGTGAGGGTCTCAAGGTGCTGGGGGCTGCAGGTCTGAGTGGGCGCAGCGGTTCCGTCGAAGAGCCAGGTCTTGAGATCCCTCCTGAATTGGGTCAACGGCCGTGTATATTCCATACTTCATTGCTTAATTGGCTGAGCTATCTCACAATCCCCCAGGTGTGCGCCAAGCTTGATGTGTTCATCCACAGATGAAGAATGAACACTCTTTCCACCCTGAACGTCCATCAGGGGGTCAACCATTCCGCGCTTTACTCCAACACAATGAACAAGAAGTAACGCAATGAATACCAGTCAGATGTCTATGGTTTACGACTGCCGTACAATCACCTCCATGACATGAGCGGATGACCATGCACGTGTCCTCACGTGACATCTGGCTAAATTCACAGCCGTTCTGCTGGTGGGCAAGCGGTATCCCTAATCCCAAAGTACAGTGATCCATAATTAAGTCAGTATCCACTGCCCCTATGCACAGTAGCACATACTCATTGCTCAGTAACTACTACTGCTCTCGTGCCAATGCTCCAATGCAGTTTTCCTAGCGCGCTACCTCCTGGCAGCAGGCTGGCTCGCTTCCTTTATTCCCTACGGAGTCCTTCCACTTCAGCCTACTTTACCCTATAAGTGTTGCTGCATCACTGAAAGGAATATTTTACTCTGCTTTTACTTAAGTTAAAGGAATCAATAGTGTATAATAAACAGCAATGCTGGCTGAGCGGCATTCGGCTTGGCCTTATTCAACCCTTGTGTTTCTTATCCGCTCTGATCCCTGCACTGGCTTGGGATATATGAGGTTTTCATATGGCTGACTAGAACGAGACCGGGGGAACGTGAGGGGTGTGAGGGGCAGGGTCAGCGACGACCGGCACAGGTAAACGCGGTGGGGAGGGTTGGTAGGGGGGAAGTCAATAGACGATGGAATAGGTATAGTTAAATAAATAAATAATACTGATCCCGCCGTCTGTAGGCTTCCCCCCTGCCGCGCCTGTCCCCGCCCTACCGAACTTACCTGAGCTGGCCGCCGCTGGGCAGGGGGCTGAGCAGGGGGAAGTGGGTTATCACATCAGCTCATTTTGGTCGTTGAATATATCACAATGATATAGACAGCCAATGAAAAAAGGGAAAATATTTCATTGATATGGATTAAGATTAGACCATCCAATTGGCAGCAAGAATAACAGTGTTAGAAGGTGTGAGCTAATGGCGGAACCTCTGGTTCTGAATCCTGCAAAGAGGCATCTGTTCCTGCCTTGACCTTCCTTTCTGAAAAAATTACCGTATCTTTGTGGGTGCCATGCCATTATTCTAGCAAAATTAGCTTAGCTTAAAAAATGGATAATTATTGTTTTTGAAACCTGTAACCCAAGCTACAGGTCCAGGCTGAGGTAAGTGTCTATAACGAGGGAGAGGGCCTTTTGCAACTGGTATAGCCCGGGTCAGAAGGGCAATAAGGCTATTAGAACATTCCACAGCTGAGGGTAAGTTGTTTTAAATTAAAAAAGGTGAAACAGAAGCACAACCATTTGAAAGGTGAAGCAGAAAGTGTGTCCCAGTCAATAGTGGCCCTGAGACACTTCATTGTCTTCAACAGTGCTCCCAACAGTCCAATTTTCTTATTCGACTTAAGGCAATGGATATCTGTGACCCTTATTTTTCCCATAAATGAAGCTTCAGTGTCTGCGGGGCCATGCCTTTGCAAAATGCACTAAAACTGCACACTAGACAGTCTTTGAGAATTTAGACACAATTTGTGTTAAAAGCGGTTAAATATATCGGTGAGAGGAGGTAAGTAGTTTACTCAGAATACAGTGACCGAATTTTGGCAAAACCCAATGGAAACCTAAACTACTGCCAACGTTCCCATTCCGCACAATCTAGGCCGACACTGAAGACCTGATAAATACCGGTGTTGAAACGGAGCCATTTTTCCTCTTCTCCCTTCCGCTTGGTCCTGGGTACCGACATTGGCTGCGCATCAGACCCGCGGCCTTCATGGGTGAGTAATGGCCGAGTCAATGGAAACGGAGACGGATCGCTTCCACGCGATAAAGGTCAGTCTAACAAGATAGTTTATTGAAAATTCCCAGTTGAGGCAGATCAGTGATTCTGAAAATCCTTCTTTTTTAATGTGTTTTGTATCCTCCCTGGCGTGTTAGCCTTTTGTTTTTCCACTCCCTCCCCTTGGCCTTAAATGCAGTTGGCGGGTTCACAGAATATCACCCTGGTGATTGCATTAGAAGTGACAAGAGTGCATGTGATTGATGGCAGCTTAGATGCAGCTCAGAGAACCTCTCTCAGGCTGGTGTCAAACTACCATTTCTGAGAGCTTGAACCCCCTGCTTGATCTCTGCTCTTTCTTCTGTGACATCCCAGTGGAGGTACAATGAGAAGGATGGGGGCTGGTTCGCGTCTACCCACTGGCTCACGCGCATTCTTCATCTCAGTAGTGTGTTGTGGTCCAGTAGGCTGACACCCATCTCTGCTTTCAACTACGCCTTTGACTCAATCATGTGCCTCACCTCACTCACCAGTGTGCGGTGGTGAGACACATGGACATCTGGGTCTAGTCATGCCGTCCTCACTTTTTATTTTTTTATTTTTTATTTTACGGAGTTTTATATTGCGCGAACTTGACCCAGATTGGGTATCAGAGCGCTTTACATAGCACCAGTTGCGTTACATGAGGACACATTAATTTTTAGGTCTCGCGACCTGTCAATGCGCATGCGCATTGAGCGGAAGTGAGACTATAGGGCTTTAACCAGACTTTAACTAACTGGCGATTTGATGCTGTGCCCGTGTGCTTGTAGGTCAATGCGCAAGCGCATTGACCTAAAATGCGCGTGCACAGCATCAAATCGTCAGCCATCTGTTCCCCAGCTTGGTGGCGCTCCACCCCCTGCGGCATCAAAGGCTTTCACGGCCGGCCGGCCGTGCTTTCACTTTCACGGCCGGCAGGCCATGTCGTCGCATTTCTCCTCCCCCGTTCCCCCCTCCCCACAGCAATGCAAAGAGCTTGTTGTCCCTACCCCCATCCTTCAATAATAATTCCTCTTGCGCATCTTATAAATATTTCCACAGACTGTTGCACTTTATTTCGGCCTCGCATGCTCAGGTGCTTCATGTTCGCTGCTTCTCTTTCTCTCCCATTCGTTACTCACCCACGCCTCTTCCTCCCATCCGTTACTCACACTGCCCCCTCTGCATCTCCCTCTGCCCCACCCGATTCTCAAACTACCCCCTCTGCCTCCTTCTGCCTCATCAGTTGCCCACTCTCCCCATGCCTCTCGTTCTGCCCCATCCGTTCCTTTTACCTCTTCTGCCTCTCTTTCTGCCCACTCGAAGTTCATACTCAGTCTCTTTCTGCCCCATCCGTTGTTCATACTCCCCTTCTGTTTTTCTGCCCATCCTTTGCTAATATTCCCCCTCCTCTCTTTCTACCCTTTCCTTTCCTCATACTCCACTCTGCCTCGCTCTCTGCCCCATTCGTTGCTCATACATCCCTGCCTCTCTTTTTGCCCCATTCATTGTTAATATTTCCCCCTCCGCCTCTCGTTTTGCCCCATCCACTGCTCATACTGCCCCCTCTGCCTCTCTTCCTGCCCCATCCACTGCTCATACTGCCCCCTCGGCCTCTCGTTCTGCCCCATAAACTTCTCATACTGCCCCCTCTGCCTCTCTTTCCGCCCCATCCACTGCTCATACTGCACCCTCTGCCTCTCTTTCTGCCCCATCCACTGCTCATACTGCCCCCTCTACCTCGCTTTCCGCCCCATCCGTTGCTCTTACCCTGCCCTCTTTCTGCCCCATCCGTTGGTCTCACCCCAGCTCTCTTCCTGTCCCATCCGTTGCTCATACCCCCGCTCTCTTTCTGCCCAATCCGTTGCTCACAGCCCCGCCTGCCTTTCTATCCCATCCCTTGCTCATCCCCCCTCTCGAATCTCTTGCAGTTCCGACCCTGCTTTAGACGCAAGGGTCTGCTTTCCTCTTTTGCACCCCTTTTCCTACGCTTCTCCTTTTATCTGATGCTGTCCCATCACTTCCTCATACTCTATTCCCCGGTCTCGTCCTGCCTCATTTGAAGCTGATGCGCTCCTCCTGTTATCTGTTTCTGCCCAATTCCTTACTCACAACCCCTTTCTCTTTCTGTCAATCCCTTGCACACACTCTGTATCTTTCCCTTCCTGTCCCATCCCTTCCTCATACTCTCCGCCTTTTATCTGTCTACCCATCCATCGATACTACTCTGCAAAAATGTCCCTCCTTCCCTCTCTCTAAGCCCGTCCCATACTCAAGCTCTCATCCTTCGCCCTCTTTCTGTCCCATCTCTTGTTCACACTTTTCCTACTCCCCCTTCTGCCTCTTCCTGGCTCATACTACACCTCGCCTTCCTCTCACTGCCCCAGCTCACGTCTCCCGTTTCGTTCTTTTTCTCTCCCGTCCATTGATCATCCCCTCCCTCCCCGCTCTGCTCCATGCACATACACTTCACCTCCCCTTTCTATTCCTTCTTGTGCCCCATCATCACCTTTCTTTATGCCCATCCAATGCATATACTCTACCATGTCCTTAATTTCTGTTGCGCCCTCTGCTCAGAGTCTCCTCTTCCTCTTCCATCTCTTGTTCATACTTCCCCCACCTCCCTTTGCCTGCCTGTTTCTTGCACGGACTCTCGTCCTCCTCCATTCCACGTTCATTTTACCCTCGTTTCTTTTCTGCCCCATCCTAAGCCAGGCGCACTGAGACTTTCATCTGTTTATAGGCATAGTGTTATCTCTTTCTGTCCCGTCCTTCGCTCATTCTCTCCCCTCCACTCTCGTTCTGCCCCTTCCCCTGCTTACATTGTCCCTCTTTTATCTGTTTTGTCCCAAGTGAGCTTCGTTGAGGTTTTTATGCCGTGTTTTCACGGAATACGTTCTACTGGCACCGGTTACGTTAATGCTTACCAGAGTACTGACCAGGCATGAACATTGTCAATTAAACAAATGTGGTGTTCACAGTTTCACTTTTGCCCGACGCACCCATTCTAGTGCTTCCTGCCATCAGCAAATTTAAAAGCTCGACACTGAGGCATGTTATAGACTCCCCAATCGATGGGTTACATTACTTCCTTTTTAAATAAAGATTGCTAACTAAAAAATAGGTGAAATGATGACTGTTTCTGTTGGCATCCATGCCTAGAAAAACAAGCATTGGCATAGCCAATAGGTCTCGCTTTTGGGACCTTATAAGTATTTAGTTATGCAGCAGCACAATATCCCTGGTGCACCAACATTAGCTGTTGCATGGTTAAACACTTATAAGGTCCCAAAGCCGAGACCTATTGGCTATGCCAATGCTTGTTTTTGTTAGGCACGGGGAGATTAAGCGATTTGCACAGAATCACAGGATGTTCAGCGTCATTGCCGAGACTCAAATCCAGTTCCCCAGATTCGAGGTCGACCGCCCTAGCTGCTAAGCCAACTCCTCTCCCATTTCTGATCTCTTTCGTTTTTGTGGGGTAAGATGATGAGATAGTGTCCCTCTCGGGTCTCAAGTGTACCCCCTTAGCTCACAAGCATCCTTCATACCTTCCCTTTCGGTATTGGTGGTCGGAGCGGCATGTTGACATACATTTTTTTATTTCTCCGCTACTCTCTGACTCACTCACGTACCTCAGCCCTTTCAGAACTGTGCAGTAGTTTGGTAGCCAGACGCCCATCTCGCTGGCCATAACTCTTCGCACCAGCTCAGTAACGTTCACCATCCCTTCCCTATCACTAGGGTATGTTCATCCGATGCCCATCTCTGGCCTCGCTTCCACACATTGACTCACTCGCGCTCCTCATTTCTTTAGGTAGTCAACACTGCCCTCGCCTCTACACACTCGCTCACTCACACTCCTCTCTTAAGTAGAGTGGGGTGGTATTCTGAGCAGATGCCCCTCTGGGGTCTCACCTCTAGCACACTCGCACATTTGCCTTAGAAAACAGCTCTTCAGAACAACTCTTAGCCACTTCATGGCCAGCAAGTAAAACAGAGCACTTTCTTATTCATTCACTTCCTTGTTCCGTCTCAGACTTCCTCTCTCGCATTCAACTGATCGCTCACTCATCAATGCATGCACTCACTCACGTCCCCCACACGCTGTCATTCACTCTATTACTCAGTACCTCGCTAACCTACTCATTCACTGACATCTTCTGTCTCTTTGGCCCCCATTCAACTGAACATTCACCCAGTCATTTCCCATCACTCAGACACTGAGTCACCTACTTTCTCCCTCACTCAGCCCTCCTCTCTCACACAATCAATGTCACTGATTCACACACTCACATCCCCCTTAATCTGTGCCTCAATGCATCAAATACATTCACTCAAATGAATTGCTGCCTTATCTGAAACACATTCATGCATGAGAGAGTGAGTTGGTGAATGAGTGAGTTGGTGAATGAGTGAGTTGGTGAATGAGTGAGTTGGTGAATGATTGAGTTGGTGAATGAGTGCGTTGGTGGATGTGTAAGTGATGAAGTTGAGTTGGCGAAGGAGTCAATTGTTGAGTGATTCAGGACTTAGTAAGCTAGAGGATGTCTGGGTCCTCGAGTGAGTGCATAAGCGAGTAAGCAAACGAGTGAAACTAACACCCTATGCCCCTTTCTTGCTGGGTGTTGCACAGTGAAATCGCCTCTTAGCGCTATATCTCTGAGTTGCAGCGTGGGATGTCTGGAAGAGATGTTTGTTTTCGGATACTCAGAGGTTCACGTGGGCACTCTGGCGGCTCGACTGATTGTCACCTGTATTGATTTTGAGAACATAATGCAGCTACGGAGTTCACCATCTTCTCGTTATAAAAAGTATTAATCATTTGAGCAAATTGCAGACAACGTAAAAGAATTAGTAACACAAACAAAATTAAATGTTCTTTATGACCATTGACAGTCACATTCGTGAGTGAGGGGGCGGTGTAGGGGTGAAACAGATCCACAGCAGAGCACTGCATGGCAGAATGTAACTCAATGGTTTTAGACTCAAATATTTGTATTTTTCGATTCATGAGGGTCATCTACTTATCAGCTAATATGTTTAATGTGTAAAGCTTATTTATTTGCAATTTTCATTTTGAAAGGTAATTCAAAATCTAAATGCGCCAGAAATTGTCACCGTTTACAGCCTTAACATTTCTACCAGCTTCAATAATTCATATTAAGATGCAATTAATAATGTAATTAATAAAGGAAATTATCTTGATAAGTTTTATGGCATTAACTAGCTCTTTCAAAGTCCATCCACCTTCGTGGTGTTGACAAGATCCCAACAAATCGAATCAACCCTATGTTTTTGAGAGAAAACCTTTGGTAGACAAAGTTATTTTTGACTTGGGGATGCGTAAACTTTACATTAACAAGAACATTAATTTCCTTGGACGCGTGGAGGCCAACCTTCGTGTTCTTGTGCGATGGAGGCCAACCTTCGTGTTCTTGTGCGATAACATTATTACATGTCATTAAGGAGGTGCTATTGAACCTGTGACACCGTTTTCTAAACAGAAATACAACTGGATTCTGGAATGTGGTGAATTTGTAAAGGTATAATTTAGGGGTGTGCAGTGAATTTTTTTTTCTTGCAAACTTCCTGCGAAAAATTGATTTTGCGTATTTGGACTATTACTCCCATTTTTACTTGGTTTTAAAGAAAAAAGGCCGCCAACATCCATCACACTTGTGAGTAAATCATCTTTAAAGTTAAGTCACAAGAAAATAGCACAACTGTTCTCAGTGCCAAGTTGCACTTGCAAGTGAATATTGCTAGGTTGCACAGAAAAATCACACAAAAGTGTGAGTGTAGAATAGGTGAGAAATTCAGTTAACCACAGCTAAGCGAATAATCATGCAATACATAAGACTTTCCTCACTTAGTAACTTTGCCTACGTTAATTCCAAGGAGGGAAGACCTTGAGGTTGGAACTCAAGTTCACAGCTTTTATTTTTTTTTGCCTTCTGAGTTTGCATTTTCAGTTCGCATGAACAGGTTTTTCTCCCTGTACAGCTACATACACATACACTTCTCAGTCTGGTCTTTGACTGCTAGTTTTTCCTTTTTTAATTAACCTCTGGTGCTTTCTTTATTTTGTTATTGTTCAAAGATCCTTTCACCCAGTGCCTACTCTCTGCCAGTAATAAAAAAAAAGATAATGGAAGGAACAATAAATAAATAAAAAAAGAACAAAAAGTGTAACTGCATAAAAAAATAGAGTAGTGTGGGAATTCTTGAAGCAGAGGTAGAAAAAAGTTGGCCTGTAATTGTAAGCGCATTTCAATGATCGCGGCGCGGCCCCGTGTATCGCTGCTGCCGAATGAACAGGCATTGAAAGAAGCCATTCTCATGAGATGCAAGTAATACATTAAAAGAATGGATTTTTTCTCAGAGGCCAATGCCAGGGCCGATCACATCTTATGAAAAAGCGAACGGGATGTTTACAATGGAAACCGCCGAGGTCTTTCTTCTTGCCTTCACGCCGCCAGCTGCCGCAATCACTGACTGTTCTTGCTGCTCCACCACGCGCTCCCTGCAAACCCATCAGAGAGTTGGCTTCAGATACCCCTGAAGATCAATCCGGCTGCAAATTTGGAATCCTTGTGTTCTGCAGAGGATGTGGTGTCTCTGCAGGCGATGTGGGTTTCTCGCTTTGGAGCTCAAAGTGTGGAGGCAAAACTGATCTGGAAACCTGAGCTGAACATTGGAATGGGACTAATGAGCAGGCACGTAGAGCGGGCTTGGTATGGACTCCATTCACGTGTTTGGGGGGGCAACATTGCGGCATTGACAGCCATATGTGCATCATGTAAATCTGCATTTGTTAGAAAAAGCTCTCAAAGATGTCTTCTAATGCAGACATTCTGGCAGCCATGGGCGTACCGGTGGAACACATTAGGAGATGCTTGGAGCCGCCTAGTGCCCTGTTCGCAAGCTGTGGAACTGGAGATAATGTTGACCCACCTGCAACATCTTCAGGATGGGTGTGTGTGCAAGTGGAACTCACAAAGATGTCCTCAAGTGTTTATTACAGGCTCTCCAGGCAGATTCAGGGTACCTCATGTACACATCACAGGACGCGCAACTGCACCTCGCTGCTGCAGAGGCAAGACCATGCTTCCTCAACTGCACCTCGCTGCTGCAGAGGCAAGACCATGCTTCCTCAACTGCACCTCGCTGCTGCAGAGGCAAGACCATGCTTCCTCAACTGCACCTCACTGCTGCAAAGGCATGACCATGCTTCCTCAACTGCCCCTCACTGCTGCAGAGGAAAGCCAATGCTTCCTACACTGCACCTCACTATTGCAGAAGCAAGACCATGCGTCCTTAACTGCACCTCACTGCAGGAGAAGCAACACCATGCATCCTCAATTGCACCTCACTGCTGCAGAGGCAAGACCATTCGTCCTCAACTGCACCTCACTATTGCAGAAACAAGACCATGCTTACTCAAATGCACCTCACTGCTGCAGAGGCAAGACCATGCTTCCTTAAAGGCACCTCACTGCAGGAGAAGCAAGACCATGCGTCCTCAAATGCATCTCACTGCAGGAGAAGCAAGACCATGCTTCCTCAACTGCACTTCACTATTGCAGAAGCAAGACCATGTTTCCTCAACTCCACCTCACTGCTTCAGAGGCAGGACCATGCTTCCTCAACTGCACCTCGCTGCTGCAGAAGCAAGACCATGCGTCCTCAACTGCACCTCACTATTGCAGAAGCAAGACCATGCTTCCTCAACTGCACCTCGCTGCTGCAGAGGCATGACCATGCTTCCTCAACTGCACCTCGCTGCTGCAGAGGCAAGACCATGCTTCCTCAACTGCACCTCGCTGTTGCAGAGGCAAGACCATGCTTCCTCAACTGCACCTCGCTGCTGCAGAGGCAAGACCATGCTTCCTCAACTGCACCTCACTGCTGCAAAGGCATAACCATGCTTCCTCAACTGCCCCTCGCTGCTGCAGAGGCAAGACCATGCTTCCTCAACTGCACCTCACTGCTGCAGAGGCAAGACCATGCTTCCTCAACTGCACCTCACTATTGCAGAAAAAAGACCATGCTTCCCTAACTGCACCTCGCTGCTGCAGAGGCAAGACCATGCTTCCTCAACTGCACCTCGCTGCTGCAGAGGAAAGACCATGCTTCCTCAACTGCCCCTCGCTGCTGCAGAGGCAAGACCATGCTTCCTCAAATGCACCTCACTATTGCAGAAGCAAGACCATGCTTCCCTAACTGCACCTCGCTGCTGCAGAGGCAAGACCATGCTTCCTCAACTGCACCTCACTGCTGCAAAGGCATGACCATGCTTCCTCAATTTCCCCATCGCTGCTGCAGAAGCAAGACCATGCGTCCTCAACTGCACCTCACTGCTGCAGAGGCAAGACCATGCTTCCTCAACTGCACCTCGCTGCTGCAGAGGCAAGACCATGCTTCCTCAACTGCACCTCGCTGCTGCAGAGGCAAGACCATGCTTCCTCAACTGCACCTCGCTGCTGCAGAGGCAAGACCACGTCTCCTCAACTGCACCTCACTTCTGCAGAGGCAAGACCATGCTTCCTCGACTGCACCTCGCTGCTGCAGAGGCAAGACCATGCGTCCTCAACTGCACCTCGCTGGTGACCTGGGCAGATCCAGATTCCCTAAAGCGGACATCACAGGGTGCTGCATGCAGATCCAGGTTACCGCGTGTGTACATCTTAGGATGCTTCATGCAGATCCAGAGCCCCTCATGACAGGGTGTTCTGTATAGAGCCAAATTCCCTCAAATATACATCACAGGATGCTCCATGCAGATCCAGATTCTCTCGTGTGCACATAACATGATGCTCCATGCAGATCCAGATTCTCTCATGCGCACATAACATGATGCTCCATGCAGATCCAGATTCTCTTGTGTGCACATAACATGATGCTCCATGCAGATCCAGATTCTCTTGTGTGCACATAACATGATGCTCCATGCAGATCCAGATTCTCTTGTGTGCACATAACATGATGCTCCATGCAGATCCAGATTCTCTTGTCTGCATCTAACATATTGCTCCATGCAGATCCAGATTCTCTCATGTGCACATAACATGAAGCTCCATGCAGATCCAGATTCTCTCATGTGCACATAACAGGGTGCTCCATGCAGATCCAGGTACCTCCAGACCAGTACATATCGCAGTGCCACAAACATGCACAAATGTGGCCAGATGATTATTACAGGTGCCCGGATCTGCTCGCGTGTATTTTGCAGGCTGGTAAACCCGGATCTGCTCAGATGGTTCTTACAGGTGCTCCTAGCAGTCCAGATCTGCTCACGTGTATTTTGCAGGCAGACCCAGACGTGGTAAGATGCGCCGTGCAAGTGGTCCAGGCAGATCCAGATTTCCCCGAAGAGCACGTGACAGGGGCTCCAGGCAGACCCCAGATGATCCCAATAGAGCCAGATTCACTGAACCGGCTAAAATAAAACACTTTCACTATTGGGGTGTTAACAACTGTAAAACAAATAAAACTTGTCTTTATGGGAAATGTGCTCTTTCTGTTTGCACCTCGATTCTGTGGTGAAAACCTGTGAAAATGGCTAGTCAGGGGAAGGTTTAATTTCTCTTCCACACAAAGGAGTTTTTTTTTTACATTGAACATATTTGGTGTTAGCATCTTTTCTGTAGAACTGCAGCCTGCCTCCGAGAACGTGTTTCTAGCTTCATCATTTTACTGCGCATTAAAGCTGTGGCAACAGCTGTTAGCTTCGCTCATGAAACAATAAAAAATAAATAAAACGTGACCTTAGCAGAAAGAGCTGTTGGTAGAGTACCTTAAGAGACAGTCGAGTAATCTCCTCGTGCAGCAGGCAGAAGGCCAGCCGCTGGGCCTTCTGGGTAGCGTCATTACCGTTTGTCTTCTTCGATCTAAGCAGGGCCAGCCGCTGGGCATTCTGGGTATTGTATTATATTGTATTGTAATTGCATTTATATAGCGCTTACTACCCCTGACAAGGCGTCAAATCGCTTTTTCGGCGAGTAGCACGCTACTCCGGGACCCATATAGGATTAGTGTTGAATTATGAAACATGCAAGTACATTTTAAGTGGTGGATAGGTTAGTCAGTTATTTGGATTTGGAATGATAGCAGAAGGATAGAGGAGGAAACAGGTTTGTATTTATATAGTGCTTGTTACCCCTGACACACGCTATTCAGGAAGACCATAAATGATTAGTGGTGAATTAATATGGTGAAATATGAAGTAATTTCAGTAGTAGCGTCTTTACCTCAGTCATCAAAACTGGGGGGAAGGGCGGGGGTATACTCGCAAAATAAAAAAAATAAAAGAATAAAATTAACGTACCTGATTGCCGCCGCCTCTGCCGTCCACTCCATCGCACTCTTCCTGCTTCTGGGACACGCTCCCAGACTGCACTGCGGCCATTCATGACGCTGCAGGAAAGCAGTGTCAACATTGGCCTGAGCACTGGGACTTTCTGCTACCAGGAAGACTGGGAGCCTGTTCCTGCTCCCTTCAGCCCCAGTAACGCAGCTGGGGCTGGAGAAAGCTTCATTGCGCATGAGGTGTTTGGCCGGCCTGAAACGGCTGGCCAAACACCTCATGCGCAGTGACGGTACAAGGGAGTGCACTAGCGCTCCCCCACCACAGTGTCACCCCCCAAGACTCGTCAGAGTCCTGGGGTGGATTAAAATAAAATGATAATCAAACGGGTTACAAACCCATTTCATTATCGTTATATTTGCGGCTGGTGGGGGTGGGCGGTGCTCCTCTGCCCTAATGGAGGGTCGCCACTGCATTACCACTGGTCTTCTTTGATATAAGCAGGGCTAGTCGCTGGGAATTCTGGGTAGTGTAATTTCACCCTGTTTTCTTTGATGTAAGCAAGGCAAGTCGCTGGGCATTCTGGGTTGTGTCATCTCCTCCTGTCTTCTTTGATCTGAGACAGGCAAGCCACTGGGCATTCTGGGTAGTGTTACTTCCTCTAGTCTTCTCTGATCTAAGCAAGTCCCTAGCCCTGTTCCTACTTCTGGTGGGCACATTTCTCAAAAGAGATGGTCTCATGTGATCTACTTTTCACCGTCCTTGGGGCTGAGTGAAGCTGGTACCTCCCCGGACCCTCAGTGAAACTTCTAACAGCCGTAGCGAGATGACGCTGCCACTGGGGAATATTTCTCACCAATCGCCACTGGAGATGTCGCTTGCACTGAGCATTCCCAAACATGGTTCCTGAGAAAAGGCAAAGACCACAGGCCAACCCGCCTTCTTCATCAAGCGGTGTCTCCCTCCAGGTCACACGCCTCCCCACCGTCCTCGGGACTTGGACATTGTCTTATGTCCTCTGCACTGCACTGACCTCTGGTGGACTTTCTAAAGCAATGTTCATATTTTGTTCTCTGCCCTCTAAAAGGACTACTTTATAAATTGATGTATATATTTTACTTCTTTGTTTGTATTACCCACTCAGTGAACTAAACTGTATCTAAGTGCTGGAAAAACAGGAAGGATGCCATCAGAGAAGAGCAAGCCAACAGGTTATAAATGCATTCAGTGTCTCAGGGCTTTCCTTAGTACAGATTTTGTAGAATGCCCAGTCTATTAACAAATCTATCGCTCAAACACAGTGCCATGGCTCCATCGTAAGAACTTCTTCTGGGCATGGGTCTTTGTGTCTTCTATTTATCCCTTCTAAGTAACATTGAGTAAAATATCCACAAGAACTCAAGAGCGCACAAGAGAGAGTTGGGGTGCAGCGGCCAGGGCAGCTTCAGAGCACAGGGTTCATGGTTCGATCCCCGGCTCCGGCGGCAGCTTAGCTCAGCACTATGAGACTCTGCGCAATAGAATAGCTCACGTAATTTCCAATATGGCCCCCAGCCCCTTGAGACCCATAAGGGTGAGTAGTTTGCGCTTTACAAATATGGATTTAATTTTTTTTTAGTATCACTTGTTACCGGGGACCAAGAGGAAACGTGGTGTATCAGGGCATATGGACCTTTCAAGAAGGTCCCTGCAGAACGTGTGGTCGGATTTTGACACATGGACCGTAAACAAAGACGCTCAACTTTTCTATCGTAAAATATCTGACATGGACATCTTGTTCAAAATTGGGGGGTGGAATTTTTTTTATTATTCCTACCTAGTGAGGTGAATTCAGGAAGTGTTGCACTTTACGAAGAATTACAAAGCTCTCCATATTTGCCTGAGGGTGGCATACTAAAAACAAATTCTTTCTCGCAGCCTGATTCTTATTCAACGTGGACACCAGGCTGGAAGGATCAGAGTTTGCCTGCTGTCATCTGAGCAGCAACGGGGAACCGCAAAGGCTACCAGTTGCCCGCAAAGATCTCCTTTTTTGGCTAACAAAAGTCCTGCCGCCGGACTCCTGCCAGAGAGGAAAGGAGGTGGAAGGCGATGTCTGTTGGTCCTGAGTTAGTGAAGCGCTGAGATACACCTTCAATATGAGTCGCAGTGCTATAACAAGTACCAATACCAGTAACAGATGATGCTGATGACGTAGGTACTGCGACTGCTGCTCTGGGCCCTGCGTGCAAAGCGAAAATTTGCTCAACAGTGCATGGCTCTTTTTTAGCCCCACTTTATTTTGTTTGAGACAGCAAAAGGGTTCACAAAGAGAAGGCATTTTTTTCAAAAATCTGAAAACGTCAAATCTGATTTAATTTATTAGGAAACCGTAGAAGCACAGCGGGCGGTACTCCATTGGCTGGAGTAATGCCCTGGTGTATCTCCCCAATGACTACCAAGTCCAGAGAGAAATGGAAGAACATTTATTTAATTTAGTTATCGAGTTTTGTATACGCAAACTTGACCCGAAGGCATCAGAACGAAGCCCCTTTTGGGACATAAAGACCTATTTCAATATTTCAACAAAAAATAATTTCTTTTTTGAGGGCAGGGCAGGTTCCTTAAATCCACCAGCCCAATCATTAAATATGCAAAACCAGTCGACAATGTTTGCCTTGGGCTCTGTCCGCCGTGTCAGGTCGAAAGACCCCTTTAATGACCCATCTATAAAACATGAGCGAGACGGAAGGTTAGGCTGCTCTAAAGTGTTTTTTTAATTTTTAAGTTGGCCACGGAGCTCCCATGAAGAGGAAATCAATGTGCTCCTTGTGAAGGTTACCGAGCTGCCGCGTCGCCTGCCCTTTCCCTGTGTTTGAATTAAATCCCGTAAAAAGATAAGGGCCGCTGCCCAATTCACTGATCAAATACAAACGGCTTTAAGCCCCGGATCATCCCTGCTCCTTTTCATTTCCTCTAAAACAATTTCCTTGGAAACCTTCGAAAAAAAAGAATGTTTTAAGTATAAACCAATTTGTTGTGAGTCGCCTCATAAATAAATGTATATCGGAGTGGGGATAAACTTGGGGATACGGGCGAACATGGCGCGGCTCGTGCTCGGGAGCCTAAATTGGGTTCTGCAAACAAAGGCTCTCCAGAGCCCTCGCAGATTGCCTCTCCCAGGGCTTTGTGCTGGAGCGGTAATGAGAACAAGCCTTATCGCGCCTTCAAAGATGGCGAAACCTGCCCTACCGGGACCTGTCGCGCTCTTTCTGTACCTGCCCACCCCTGCGGCTTCTTGACCGGCACCTTCGGTTGGCCTATCGATTAGACCATCATATTGTTAATTATGTGTTGAGTAGGTGGGACTATTAGATATTAGAAGGCACTTCCAAGCCTTCTGATGGCCTTAAAAGGACAGCCCTGCACCTCTGACAATAGCTATTCTAGAATGTTGCTTTGTTTGATGACGTCAGCTTGAGGTTTGAGAACTATTGTGACATCATTCACTGGATGACCCCTTTAAACAGTAACATTACTCCGAAACTGGAAGGAGCTGGGAAAGCCGTCTGTAGACCTCGTTTCATGAGAAAGTTCCACAGGACTGCTTTATGTAAATAAACCTAGAACCTTAGAGTTTTTACCGTACTTTCATGCAAACATCAAAATGCTCGTGACTCTTTTGTTATATTGTGTCTTACCTAATATGCCTGTGTTTTGATTCTCTGTGGGTTTGTATAGGTGTTGCTTGTATGACTGTACACTACACAATGGCATGCAAGTTTTTTCCAACTAATTCTAACGTAATTCCTTGTGAATTACTAAGAGTTATTTTTCAGTAGGACTAGGAAATCCCTTGATCTTTTTTTTCTGGAGAACTAGAATCTATGGCAGGATTTGATAAGAACTGTGTTTTAGGATCTTTGTAACATCACCTCATGTCTGGAATTCTGAATCGCTCTCAAGACCTGGCCATTCAAATAAGCCTTCAGGGCCTGCAAACACGTGGGTGCCTGATTGGGTGATTAGCCACTACAAGGGCAATGGAATAAACAGTCAGCCAATAGGAAGCCACTTGGTAAAGAATTATTTAGAATAGTGTCCTGTAGGGATGTATGTCATTACAACGCATGCTTTCACTCCGCATGCCATTACAATGCAACTTTTACAACGCAAGTCGTTACAACGACTTGCGTTGGGGGGCGCTGGATAGTAGAATAGTTTAATTTACTATTCCAACTCCAGTCCCCGTGGATAGTAGGGAAGGTGTTGGATAGTAATTAAACTATTCCCTATCCTAGAGCGCCCTCCAGCGCAAGTCGTTGTAATGACTTGCGTTGTAATAGTTGCGTCATAATGATAGTATGGAGTAAAAGTTGCGTTGTAAAGGATGTTTCCCGTCCTATAGCAAATTAGAAAACATGTTATGGCTTTCTTTAAGGTTTTTGATTTTAATATGGAACCCATGAGTGAGTTTGTAAAGAATAACGTCTTCGAATGAAGCACTATCTCTATTTGATGTTGGTGTTGAACATAACCCGTCACTTTTGGTAACATGTTTTACAAGTAAAACATAGTTTTCGTCCACTTATTTGTCTCTGCTATTAATAAGGTGTTGGCTTGCCTACCAAAGGTCTCATTATGCAGATACCAATTATTTTGAAAGGTTTCATGCCCAACACAGGACGTGAATGATTGCTGAGCCTGAGAAGAAGCCACGGTGAGCCATCATATTTACAGTGATGGACATAGAGAAGTTACTGTGGAAGCGGTGTGATCTTTGTCTGTTTCATGGGATAAGACCTTGTACTGTAGAAGAAAGTCCCTGCAATGAGATTTTCATGAATGTATGGAAATTCAAGATTTTCTTGTCAGGTGAGCAGAGTTGGCCAGAGAAAACACAGGTCAGAAGGGTCCTTAAATCGAGCCGGGATGCCTAATGTCGGTCCGTGGGGAAGATATCCGTAACAGAGTAAAAAACATCTATCCCAAATACTTGGCATGGATCCGGCTTCCTAACCCTTCACAGGACACCTATGATCTAAGAAATTGTTGTCCGTCGACAACATTGTGTTCAACTCATATTCACCTTTCTGTGTGAGCCAAAGCAATTGTTTTAACCCTTTCCTTGCGCCCATTGGCCATCGTAAGCACTACCTCCGTAGTGCTGTGCACGTCCGTTGGCCGACGCGGCCCTGCCCACTCAATGGAACGCCCCGCACCGCGGCAGAATTGCTGCCGCGGTTAAGGCGTTAATACTCAGTGCATTTATTTTTATACCTGTTTTTGAAATAAGACATGCAAATTGTTGAAAATAACCTGAATATTTTTGGGGAAGTGCTGAGGGACACAAGTGCACAAATGACTGACATAGTCTACTGACTTTGTGGATAATGAATAGAAAGCAGAAGATCATTCACTGGCGGCAGTAGGTAGTCCTCCCTGCACTTCCTCATATTAAGGCACCTACAAAAATAAGTTAATGGTCCACGGCATGGATTCAGCCAGCAGGTCTCAGAGTGTTTGCCATGACACTGTGCTTCTGACACGAATGCCTTGAGGGCGCTGAGTACCGCTGAGTGAGGCCACTCCCTCTAATCAGTACGCTGCTCACAACATGGGAGCAGCGCCAGGATTGGTGCTCGCACTGCAGCATCCATTTCCTTTGAAGAGGTCCAGAGCGGTGACGTCAACTTCGGTTCGCGTAAGTTTTGTTTTTATTGTTAATATTTGCGCATGCCCGTCCCCCGTAGATGCCAGCTGCCACTGAAATCTATGCCAATGTTGGTCATAGTAACGAGTCCCAGCATCGGGTCACACACAACTTTTCCACGTTTTCCCAACATCTTTGCACAAGTGGATAGTGCAACCAGTTGAAGACCCACTATTGTTCCCCCTGATGACCGTCATTGTTGATGGTCGCAGTCCTGGTGCAGTTGACACCGATGCGCAAAATGAAAACCATTCCAGTGAAATCTGCTGCAAACGGTGAACCCAGCTTTGCGACCAACCAGACATCCAGGCTCTCGTTTGAAACCCTACCACTGTCCCGCTCTGCTTCCTGTAAGTGCACCCCGTATCTTGGTCCCGGGCATCAACCAGCCGCATTCTCATCAATGCACCAACCACATCCCCTTTAAAAGCCTTCCCATCCAATCTCTACCCTCATCGATCACTATCCTACTGATTATCCTTTTTCCTTCCCATAATCATGTTGCATTTTGTGCCCTGCCCTGTTTACATGCCTTTTTTCACCATGCCCCAATAACCATTTCACGTCCCTTTTCATATTCACCAAAATTCACAACAGGATGGCCACTGTGAATATTTCATGCTGCGTGGTAAACTTTGATGAAATTACCCTAGCTCAAATACATTTTAGACAGAACATGTTCTCAATTCATGCAAATTCTTAATTATGACTGACTTACGAGACCATCTCTGGGCCTCAGTCATGATGAACAAAACTGACTAAGGAACACTAAGATTGCATGGCCATTATTGTCCCAGATGCTATGAGGTCATGCAAGGCCTTAGGGTTGAACCATGCTTCACTGACTTTGATTGCTTAGAGATACCAGCTCACTACACAACTCTCAGTTCATTCATCTGCTCATTGAACGTTGTGCAGACTAGGCATGCAATGGGGTAATAAGTGTAGCAGAGAGAGGCATTGACGGCGCAGCACAATTGGTGTCCCCGGAGGGATTTTTCCCTGGTAATTTCCAAGGGGTTCATGCTACAGTTCCATTATCAGCAGGCTAAATGTTTACAAGCTATTGATACCATTTATATTATGATGTAAGTACAAGCCTACTGGAATTATGCTGCGGAGGAGGATCAAATTATGCAGCACGGTTGACTAAATTATGCAGCAAGTATAGGGAAATTGTGTGGCGTGATCAGGCTCATTTTGTCAAAGTATTGCTTCATTATTCTGACATTTTTACACATGGTAACATTGTATTGGTAAAGATTTCACCTTATTACTACCAGTTTAACACTCAAATACAGCAATAAGATATTTGAAGATGACCAGCCAACCTTTGTGAAGGGCCTTCCATGGTGTGGGTACGAGTGTTTCCACGTTTTCGCCTGCACTAGAAACAATTTTTATTAGCTAAAATCTGCTGATTATGTGGCAAGTGATGGATTATTCGGATAAATGTGGCAAATCCATAATTATGTGGAAAGCACCACGGGTGCAGAATCACATAATTCCAGTGGCCCTGGGTAAGTATCACACTCGAAAAGCAAATCTATTTCTATGCTTTGATTTTCCTTGCATTGCATTTTAAATGGATTGAATTTGACTACAAGAGAGCATTCATTTTAGATTTAAGCTTCATGCATTCTTCTGAACATTTAATGAATAAATGCAATAACTTTTTGTTTCAATATTGCCGGAGCAACGAAAGAATGCAGATAGCAATGGGACGTGCCCGCCACCCAGCCAGAAAGCGAGAAAAATTGTCGAGGTCATTAGCAGCTGCAAACGCTGCTCGCATAGATTGCCAATTCAGGGCAATCACCAGCATTGCGATGCAGAGAAAATAATGAAAGAACCCATTACAAAGTAATAAAGAGCCCGAGTCAATATGGGCAGAACTCGGTCCCATATTAGCAATAATTCTGCCCCCCAGCCCTCTCCGCTCGCGCGCAGAGCACTACTGGCTGGCTTTATAAATATCACCTTTGTGTGGAAGAATTAATCGGTAAAATCAAAAACTGGATTGCTGGCCTTTTAAACGATAAAGTAGCCATTAGCTTTTAACTGATAGGCTGGAATAAAGTATATTGAGATGGATGTATGGAAGAAATTAACCCTTCATGTTGTCATCATTGGTGGCTAGGATGTGGAGCTGCTATAGCCACATAATGAGCTCTGGATGTTTTGTAGCTTGCAGAGGGAAAATGCGCGGGATCAGAGAAAAGCATGTCGGACCCGTAAAATTAAAGGGATCCCCAGGGCCCAAACCACAAGGACCCTCCACAGTTGTGCCAGGAGCCCCAGAGGTGTGGCTGGGACCCCACAGGTGTGGTGGGACCTCCGAATTGCAGTTTCTCATTGCAGAGCTCCACCACGCTTGCGAGCCGTCCCTTGTCAAGACTGCGGAGGCCCTTTGTGAATCGGGCCCCAAGTGAATAAGCACCCCTTCTTCTCTAGGCTGATGGCAAGAGCAAAGCAAAGGGCCCAGTGTGGCTTTTGTGCTAAAATGATAACCCCTGACTAAGCAGAAGGAGGAAAATGACTCAGAGGATTGTTTCTGCGCAAAAACAATCCACAAGGGTGCAAGGGTGTCTGCGTGGGGGACTCGGCTGCACTGAGTGAGCCAAAGAGAGAGCAGGAAAGTTAGTAGATATAGAGCTTTCCTGCCATCTCCATTAGACACAGCGCAGCAAGTTGTCTTACTGCAACTGCATCAAATCCTTGTAAATCTGTCCCTTTGTCTCAGCCTACAGCTCACCGTTACTGCCCTGTCCCACTGCCCCTTTATGCAGAGCACTTTCAGCAGTTTCTTCAATATGCCATAGTCCGTACTGTTCACTTAAACATTGCTACTTATTACAGTGCTTAAAAGACCCAAAGTATTACTTGTTAACCACGCATCATTCTCTCCACACATCCTCAGCACATGCCCTACTTGCTCTTCTGCTCTCGTTAAGCTATAAACATGAAGGGATTACCAGGTAGACGACCTAGAATGACGCCTTTGACTGCTCAAAAGTCCTGTTGAGCCCCACTAGGCACAAGAAGTGCATGCATTCAGCCTGCTCCCGAACCCTAATCCCTTGCTCTTCTGAGAAGCCTGAGCAGCAAGGGAAGTGGGCCATGCTCCCATCACCTCTCCCTCCTCCCTGGGCTCTGGACACAAAAGGTAAATGACAAGGCTGACTGCAGACACTGCAGGAAGGGTGGGGTGGCACTGTCTGCCTCTCAGGTGCCATCTCTGGCTGATGCTTGCACTTATCAAGCAGTGTACCACAAATTCTCTGAATCATGACCTGACTATCTTAGAGTCATCCTTGCCACCCTAGTCTGCTGCTCTTCTCCTCTTGCCTAGTCCCTCTTACACTCGCCTTCCTCCATCGCCCATTACCTCTGCTCCTTCCTTCCTTCTTAACTACTAGTGAGACCCAAAATTCTGGCTCCCCGCAAAACACTATCCCTCTCTCCAAGGCATTTCAAGGAATGGCACTTCCTTTTGGCTATTCTTGGCTCCATTTTATATCTCTCCTGCTTCCATTAAGCAAATTGAGGCTTTGTTAGGATGGCCTGAAGCACTATGCAAATTATAATGTGCCCTTGAATGCATCTCACAAGTGCAAAACATCTCAAGAAATTGGTGCTTAATTTGAGGTGGTGGTTTCCCTTGCTTGGCACCAGCACTTAATTGCCGTAACCTGCACTTATTACAGCTGCCACATGGTGGCGGTGTTTGTGTAGTTTAAAGACGAGCAGAAAAACTGCTGTTAATTCAATTTATGTTAAAAACAACTAATACCTGCCACCCAAGCCATTGTTAAGGCTTTGGAGGCCGTCAGCAGTCTGAATTGTCACACTTGTAGTAGTGTGATAGTTAATAGTTGTGTAAGTACATCCTTACACAACTGTCAGGAGGCCTCAGTGGCCTCCTGACAAGCCACGGCACTTATTATTAGTATTATTATTATTTTTTACAAATTAAGCACTGCATGAAAACCCTGAAAAAGTTTGATAACATCAATCCCATATTGATGGAACTACACTGGCTTCCCCAACAAGTCTGCATAATCTTAAATACCAGCTCCACAATGTACAGAAACTCAAGAATTTACATTTCTCTGTACTTGACCAAAAGATAACCTCATCAGGTGGACAGTGTCATCAGAAACTAGGTATTCACCAGACTATTAACAAGAAAATTAAAAAAAGACAACATAAAAAAAACATCAGGCAGGTCTTAATCTGTGCAGCCAGGATCAGGAACAACATCTACAGAAACACCTGGATTGAAGAAAGAGCTTAAGGCACAACTTTTTAAAAATAGAAAACTACCTTTTTTACCCAATAGAATTAAGATTTCATTCCATGGTATATGACAGCTTGGAGCTATGAATTGACTATATTTTTTAGTAACAGTATAAATCTCCTGGAGTGCTCTTGAGGCCCTTATACTCTGGCCATAGGACACCTGAGGGACTGTGAAGCCTACTCGGGGGGGCCCCTGGTTTAGTAGAAAATTAAATATTATTAGCAGTTTAATAAGGTGCATATAAATAAAGAAGCAACATGTGAACATTTTAAAACAGTCTGTAATTGCTAAGAAATTAGAAATGGGAATCTAAAAATGAAGGGGCAGATTTATGACTGGCACATCCCTGCAAATCAGCAGGGATGCGCCAGGTAAGATGCGTCATGCAAGTTTACCCTTGCGCCACCATAAGATGTGCCGCATTTACTATGCGGCGAATCTGGCGCAAGGATAAACAGATGCGTGACACATCTCCCGTCGGAAGGGTGGCACATTGCTTGAGTCATGTCACAAGCGTGACGCAACTCCAGCAATGCTCGTGGCCTACCCAGACGTAACGTGGTGCCTCATGCCTTATGCCTGCTTCAAGTAGGCGCAAGGTTTTGTAGCAGCGTCGGAAAAGTGATTGAGTGGAATCTTGTAGATTTCCATCAGGCACTTTACCGAGGCTTTACTGCGCAGGAACGCCCCCCCCCCCGCGTCGGAACGCCTACATGAAACTTGACGCAGGTTTCATGTGGTGCAGTGCGCAACATGGTGCATGGTTTACACTGCCGCTGCGTCACAAAAGTGGTGCAACGGTGGCGCAACGGTGGCACAAAAGTGGCGCAAGGGGCTGAAAAATCTGCCCCGAAGTGGGTATCCTCAGATTGAATTGTGGGACAGTGGAAGGGCGTCAAACAGAATATACTGTGGACGATGGGCTGCTATAATTGAATTCAGAAAATCTTCAACTTTCGTATCAAAATAAAAATTGTGATTTTTTGAAAAATTATTTGTTTGTGAATTAAATTAACTATTTCATTTTTTGTGTATTGTATTGTTTAACGGTTTAAGTCATTGAAATTGCTTAGCACTGGGTCCCCAGCTTCTAGTAATGAGAGTGGGAACATTTGTATTCTGTGGGGGGGGCGGATTCTGCTAATTATTAAGTGGAGGTCTACAGAAGTCAAAAGGTTAAGAACCATTGCACCAGAATACAAATATTATTGTAGATTTATAACCCAAACTTGGAAGGAACTAAAGAACAAATCAACAACTGTTCACAGAAGAGACTTCACGCATTCTAAATAAACTCTCCGCTTCTCCTGGCTTTCATCACCTCTGTGCTCCAGTTTCCCTGCTTTTCCTGCTTTCAGGAGAAAATCAAATACCATCGAAATAAAATTGTTTTTCTCACTCCAAGGCAGATGTAATTTTGACCTTTCTCGCCTGACCCAGTGTGAAATTTATATTTCGCCGCAGCACAGTAGGATATTTTGCATGTCCTGTTCTCGTCGGCTGCTTGTGTTTGTGGTTGTGAAGTATGAAATTGTGTTGACATTGCCAGGCTTAGGAATCATGCCGGCTTCGCGAGCAGAAGTGGGGCCTTCAAACTGAAAGGGAAAAGGTATTTGAAAAATATATAGGCTCTTGTGTACAAAGATTCCATTTAAGTAAATTGCGACAAGTAACAATTCACAATTTTTGATTCCTTAAATATGTTGTACAAAAATGGATTTGTTAGAAGTGGTCACAATTTACGCACCAACTTCTAACTAATCCATTGTTTTTTGAGTACTGACTCATGTATTAATAGGTTGGTTCTCAAAATACCAATTTTTAGTGGGTGACAATTCCACCGACCTTATTATCATGCATGATGTAGGTCATAAGTGCAGACCCACTTTGATTGGCTACAATGACAGGCATGGTGGACTACTGGGGTCAGCAGACCACCATAACTGTGTTGCTTTTAAATAAAGCAACCTTTTTTTTAATTGCCGCCCAATTGCCTTGGAGGAAAACTGGATGCTTTTAATTTAAAAAAAATGTAAAATTACACAAATCTCAGTTTTTTATGGGCACGCAGCAGTCTCATAGATCACTGCCTGCTCCTGAAACACGTTTTTGTGAACATTCATTCACAAACGGGAACTGGTCCCTTGAAGATCCCTTATCACTTGCGAATGGCTTACCACCTCCTCTGAGGAGGTAAAATTGTATTATTTTGCAACTTTAATACACACCTTAAAGATTCAGGGGCTTATTTATGAGCCCTTGCAACACTTCTGCGCCACTGGTGCATCACTTTCTGTGACGCACCAGTGGCGTAAAAAATTTGCCACGTTGCGCCCTATTTACAAAGTGACGCATTTAGGCAGATGCGTCACTTTGTAAACCCCTGCGCCACATTAAACCTGCGCCAGGTATAATGTATGCAGGGTGGGCGTTGTCCCGCAAAAAGTCTCGTTAAAATGGCGCATTGAAATCTATAAGATTTCAGCGGACCACTTCTAGGACGCTACTGAGTCAATATCTTACACCTGCCTCATCTGTAAAACTGATGCAGGCCCTTTCACAAAAGTGAAAGGAATATTGCTGGAGTTTCGTTACACTTCCGACACACCTCCAGCAATGGGTCAGTTTTGCGCTGACAGATACGTCAGTAATACTGATGTATCTGTCATTCCTGGCGACGTGATTTGTCATACAGTAAATATGACGCATCAATAATGTTGCAAGAAGTGCGCACTGAAAAGTGTTGCATCGCTGCATTGTCACAGCGATGCAACACTTCTCATAAATAAGGCCCTCGGTATCTGGAAGGTACACCCTTAACACATCCCTTCCAAACACTGAATCTGTATTTATTCCCAAAACCATTCAGCGATTTGATGAGATTCGGTGGCATCTTACCGAATCTCAAATTGGGTTTGGTGAATTAAAAGATGCCATTTTGTGGTCTGAAAGGTTCTGATTATACGAATCGAAGCCTTACCAACTGTAAATTAGCCTCAAACATAAGGGCCATAGTTTTTAATTCCATGTTAATGTTCTTGGCTCATTGTGCTTATTTCCAGCATCAGTGCATGCAGAAACTATTGCGATACTAACTTACTCATTTAATATTCCGCCCCCTGAAATGTGAGAATTTTAAATCACCCTCTCCCCCCAAATGTTTTCAAGTTTGACACTCTAGTATTGATTCTAAAGTTTGTTATTTTAAAGTATTATCCTGCTGTTGATGTCTCTTACCATTGCGTATGATGGAGCAAGGATCCGCACGTAAAGCGCCTTGCTTGTATTCATGAACCTCGAATAACCCTAATCAATTAATCAACCTGTTTGTCTTATTAATTTGCCCTTTTTCGACACTTGTGGGTGTCCGAGTGAAGCTTGCCTATGTGTTTACTAATCCTAATACGCTTGCTATCTAAGATGGCTGCTGCTACGCAGGAATTTCTACTGCGCATGCGTCGGTCATACCCATGTGACGTGACGTTTTCGCAGTTCTGGTGGGAAACTGTTTGCACTTGCGCACTAGAGCTAAAATGGCTGCTTTGTGTTCTCACATGCGAGAAGCTTGCATTGCTGCTTTAGCTATGCTGTTTGTTCTGCATTAATTATAATGCTATAGTTATTATGAAGTAATGGGTATAGAGTAGAGATTCATGGTATACAGTGTATTCATTTTTTCTGTATTCTAAAACTGTTTCTTTTCCATTTCATGGTACATTAGGAAACATGGCCTGCTGTCCCTTGACGTACTCCATTTTGCTTGAAACTGAGTCTGCACAAGATCTGCTAGTCTCCACAGCAATGACCTTTGGAACTTTGCCAAGTGGCAGCCCCAGCCAAGATGCGCCTGGGAAGACGCACCCTCACCTAGTCGAAGAAGCTGAATTGTACCGATAAAATTACATTGTATGCAAAGCTAAATTCACCATTGTTATGTGAGGAGCATGTGTCATGGGAACAAGGCTTATTTCAAATTGCCCGACCATTGGTACTGGAGCTGTTTCTTTGGTATTGTCTTCCCAAAGATATACCATGTGGGGAAAATCACTGGAAGCACTGAAAGAACTAATGAATTAGTACGTAGTAAAAGAGAAAGTGTTGGTGAAATAGTAGGTGATATTTTTAGTGCATTGATACCTACAGTGGGAGTAGCTCTGAATACGCACAGAATTTGCAAATTGTCAACAGTAGTAGATCGGTTATCAACTGACACTGCTGGAGGTTTCCTGATGGTCAATACCGAATTGGTTGCGTAATCCAGTTTACTACGTACTTCCGCCTTACCTTTTGAAGACTAAAATGTACAGTAGCTACGGTGAGATGTGTAGTACCTAAATATGTTGGTGTTCTAAACATATAGCACACATGGAGATATCTGGAGTAGGCAGAGTACAGCTGCTGGTACATGCACTACAAGTCCAGAGATGTGTAATAGCTAATTTGTAACAGCTGTAAATAAATAACATAGGTGCAGTCCTTCCCTTGTAGCTTCATTATATCGGATATTAATGTATGTTATAAGTACAGAGAGACACAGTATGTAAAGCATGGCTGCACTGGTGCCTGACACATTTGCATTAGTTCCAGGCTTCTTTCCTCCGGTGAATTTTTGCAGTGGTATTTTCAATGAAAAATACTGAAAAACATGATCTTTGTACTGATTGGCCCATGCAAAAATAATATTTTGTCTCCTGATAGTGGGAGGAAGCGGTCAGCTGAAGGCTGACGTATAGCTGCACACAACAGAGCACAATTTCTCAGCTTCGGGGCAGAGCTTACAGGCACCAGCACAAGGGATGTGTGCTGGCCCTTTAAGTGCAGAGAATTACAGCAGTTGAATTATAGCTGCTGTAAACAAACACCAGACAAGCAGGGTAATACAGAAATATGCAGAAGCCAAATTGCATTTGCTGTAACCGAATTGTGCAGATATATGATAGCTAAATTATATCTGGTATAAATAAAACTGCAATTTCTAGTGCTTTTTTTGGTTGCTATATTATACAATGTCCTAGTAATCGAATAAAGAACACTTTGCTACTTATATATAATATTATAACTATACACAGACAGTAGTAGTACAGTATTACCGCATGTCTTATTCTTGATCAGCTCAGTATCAAATATAGTGCTATCAATATTAAACGGAAAAAAAATCCACTTTATAACTTTGGAAACATATGGGGCCTCATTTACAAGGAATTAACACAGCGCGGTGCAGCAAGCCATTTGGCTACACCGTGCTGTGTTAATTCCGAAGCACAGGGATGCGTCATATTTACACGGATATGACGGATCCCTTTGCTCTCCCCTGCGCTGGTGCACAATTTGCTGCCATGCGCCAATGGAGGTACCTTTGCACCATATTGCAAGGGTGCCTGCATTGAGGAGAATGATTGTGAATGTGCAGCAAGGTGTTTTTACTGCACATAAACAATCTGAAATGGCGTTTTTAAACTTTTATGTGTGCTGCTTAATGCAGCACACATAGAGGTGGAAAAACTGCATTTTTTCAATGATTGTTTTTGTTCAGGAAGGGACACCTTCCTTCACAAAAACAATCACAAAAGGTGAGTTCCACTTCCTACGTGTTCTGCAGAATGGGCACACATAGAAATGCAAACATTTCTTCTCGTTGCTCCTCCCTATGCCTCCCCTCGGGAGACGTAGCATTTAGACGCATTCCGAGGTTCACGATTTCTCGTAAATCTGGGAATGTGTCTGGTTCCATGGATGTTGCATAGGAACACCCACAGCAACACCCATGGAACACCCCTTTCATGCAAAGTGCTGTGTGTAAAGTGGCTGTATTTACAAGGACAAGAAAAGCCATGTAGGGTGGCTATTAGCATTCTTGCAAATATGGAGCATCAAAATGTGCCTCCGGTGCATCACAAAAAGTGTCGTACTGGCGGCATAAGGGACTTGTAAATAGGCCCTGGGTTATTTAACTCTGGGAAGCCTTACCCCAGTGACCACCGCCCCTTTGAGGTTGTAAGATGAAAGACTCCTCATAAGACTCAAGTCTCTTCTGAAACAGGCCCCCCTTTGTAGGCTCTGCTTCCAATGCAGGCCAGCAGACACTAATAAGATATTATACTGGTCAGACTTTGGTGGTACATCCTAATTCATTTACATGTTTTTATCATAGAGGACAGAAGTTAAGCTCTGGTTGTGAGTCAAAAGTGTCCACCACATGCAAAAAAAAAAATCAAACACAAACATGAAAAGAGAAAGACAAAATTACGCCCTTTTTGCAAGCCGTGTGTCTAGGGGTGTTTTTGGATCACACCCTTAGAGAGGTGCAGATCGAGACGTTTTAAGGCATGGCCAAGGTAGGCAATGGCTCGGGGTTTCCTAAGAAACAGATTTTTCTCTCTGTATCAAATCTGTACCTATATCTAAGCATCTTCCACTTTCTCTACTTACCTCAATCGCTCTTCCTCCTTTTATGTCTCTCTCTTCCCCCTGTCACTCTCAGGGTTTGAGGATCTCAGCAACACATATTTCAGCTGGTTTTGTTTAAATACATTTCTCTAATTTTAATGTATAATTCAATATTGTTTGGCATCTTGAAGGCTTGAATGAGCAGAAAATGAGTCATAAAATCCAAAGTTATTCATTCCAAATGGAGTCTTGCTTGGGACCCCAAAAATCCTTATGATGACACTGCACAGGGATCTGAATTTCAGACCCGCAGACCAATAGTCCAACCTTTAGATTTGGTCTAGTCTAACACAGTAAGTTGGCTGTGACAAGAGAAATGCAGCAGCATCTCACTATACCCCTTTCCACATCACCTGTGATTTTTTCATGGTCATTGCGCGATCACCCTACGTCAATCACACGCGGCTTGAGCGGGTGAAAAGAATCTCTGAGACGCTTCTCAATCACCAGCGCAGCGGCAGGGCATGGCCGTGTGACTTGCATTGAACTTTCTCTAGTGCCACTTAGAGAAAACATGTTAATATTTTATATAGTTAGTTTAATTTCAATAATTAATGTGCTAAGCATTGCACAGAGAGTTGCTGTCGCTAATGAGTTGGAGAAGCACAATTTGAACTGCGCTGTAATTCTTGCTGGGGGGGAAGGCTTGCTCAAGCACGCAGTAATAAAAACAATAATAACAAGAGATGCAAGATAGTTACTTTGTGAGGATCATAGTTCCAGCATTTTATTCCGCAAGCACATAATATCCTATTTGTCCCCATCTGACCTTAAGGCTTATAGGAACCGGCACTCTTATCGAGCGAAGTGTGCCTGCCCGCAGGTCCGCGGACTCCAGCAACAATACCTTGCAGTGTTTGACAAACAACTTTTTGTAACCAGCGTAATCTGTAATCAGGAATCAATAGGAGAGATATCTACAGGAAAAGGAAGATAAGGGAGAAGCCAGGCAAAAAAAATCAATGAACAACATCAGGGAATTGATAATTCAAGCCGGCTTTTTTGAGTCGGCACGCCATCGATGCTGACTCACGGCTTTGTCTTCTCTCACCTGATCCTTTGTCCACCTTTCAAAGAGGTCCCCTGCTTAGAAAGAATGGTTAATTACAGAGCTGCCTTGCAGTCCTGGCATACCCGCATGCAATGGCGCAGGAGTACTGCCCCATCAGGATGTCTAACACGCGGACAAGCCGAGTTGAGTTCAACCCCTTCTCACTGACTCTGTCTCGCTGTTTTTGGTGGAACGACAACTGTTGCCTAATTTGCAGCAAAGCCAATGCCTCAGGAGTGTGAGTGTAATAGGACAATGTTCTTGAAGGTGATGGGTATGCCTCACAATATTTTGTCACTAGTGATTAGGGTACAATAACTTGACCCGGGTCAGATGGGGGGGTTACAGGGCCAATTGTCCAGCAAGATACCCAGGGCTGGAAGGCGTTCGGCATGGGTGGGTACCTGCCCCCACTCTCTTTACTTTGAATCTAAATAGTATGGTTGACTATCTCTATCTCAGCGGATGTCCCCGTTATAGGTAACATCAAGATCCCTATTTTGTTACTTGCAGATGACACACCTTTAATATCAAAAACTCAGAGTAGTCTGCAAAATCTTTTTAACAAATTTGCTGCCTTTTTTCATGTTTGTGGCTTAGAAATCAACACAGCCAAAACGAAATTTATGGTGTTTAGCAGCCGTAAAAAAGTTAAGGGAATGCTGATGCTTGGGGATAAGGCCCTCAACAGGGTTGATACGTTTGATGACTTAGGGATCAAACTGTCTGACAATTTGTCATGGTATCTATGAGAAAACAAACACCTAGGCAATTGTATACTCTTGTCTATACAATGAAAAGTGGGAGAATGAAAAATTCAAAGTTCTATCTTTATTATCCAGTTTTTTATTAGTTCATAAAAATACATTATGCGGTATACACATTAGCTAAAAAATTGTATCAACATACAATGTAAACAAAATTCAAATGCGTAAGTGCAGTATAAAAACACGAAAATGTGGCACAATAATAATCGACGCGCGTTTCGGCGAACCAGCTCCTTCTTCAGGAATAGCCACTAATTACTTAAAAAAAAACATTCATAATAATCTCAACAGAAAGCGATAAATATATGAGTGTCACACTTGTAATCACATATTTATAGTTTTCAGGATTAACTTTTGTTGAAATGTTAATACTTCTTTATAAAATACTGTCTTGTTCGGGATGACGAATCTGACAGATATGGCTCAAAGATCAAAGTTTATTCCCAGTCTCCTTATCTTAAAATATTTCAATATGGCGGTATAGCCATCTTTTAGGTCAATAAAGTGAAGTGTGGAGAGGGCTTCGCATTCGGTTCCCACACACGATGACTCCCGATAGAGTCTAGAGAGTCTTTGCGACAAAAGTAGCCTTTGGTTGAAACTGATGTTGTTCAAACTGGCAATTTCTTGCGGCAGGTATAGCCTTCGATAGCGCCGATATTGCTTCAAACTTAAAGGTAAAATCTTATCAAGATAATCGAAGGCGAACTTGAAAACCTGGCGTCCTACGTCACAGGAACAATGGCGGATTGATATCAACACAGCCAAAACGAAATTTATGGTGTTTAGCAATCATAAAAAAGTTAAGGGAATGCTGATGCTCGGGGATAAGGCCCTGAAGAGGGTTGATACGTTTGATGACTTAGGGATCAAACTGTCTGACAATATGTCATGGTGTCCGCATATCTTTAGAGTTTGCTTGAAGCATAGACAGACTATTGGTGCCATTCTGAAAGAACATCGGGCAGCCCAGCTCTACAGGTGTACAAGCCAAGGTCCTTGAATCAGCACTTTATGGTGCTGATTTGTGGGTCTTTGGTGATGTCTCCGTGTTGGAGCGATCTGAGAACAGTTTTTAAAGATCACTGACCTTCCGTTCATTTAGTACGCCATTGCACTCTTTATTTTTTAACAATGCCCCTAGAGCCCTTGCAAATTCTGGTGAAGATCATGGGCTAACCCAGAGCTGTCCCAGTATGCTGCTGCCTTACAAGACATCATTAAGTTAGATGGATTACACAAAATCCCCTGATTGACGTCGACCAAAAAATTGTTGGCTTCTTTAAGTTTTGGGGACATTTAGCACCACCCTACTGCACCCCAAATTCCCTCCCAATGAGGTGCTAAAAATCAGTATTGGGCACTCATGTAACAGAGGGAGGAACAAAATGTTGCAGGAACTTCATTGATGGGAACATTTTTGATGTTTAAATTGGTGTATGGCCTAGAGAAGTAATGGGACTTGGTTACGGTGCCTTGAGACAGGAAGCTATACCATCAGTTCGGAGTAGGGACGCTCCCTCTGAAATAATTCACTGTAAAATGTTTGGGATTTGCCTCTGAAAAATGCCCGTTCTGTCGTGCTCAAACCGAGTCTGTACCACATGTGTTGTTTGCATGCCCGGCTTATGTCCAGCCACGCTCTGTATTGCTGGCATCCATTTGCAGACAACTGGGCACATCTAGCCGCTGCACCGCTTTGAGGCTCCTGAGATCTGTCCCTTCCATACTGTATATATGTGCAGTAGCAAAATATTTGGGGCTGATATAGGTAAATGAAAGAACTGTCTTAACATGATAATGTTTTGTTTATTGATTCTAGGATAGTGATGCACTGGAACTGGTTTTATCAAATGTATAATTCTATGTCATTTTTAAATAATTTGTAGTTTGTGCGCTTCCGCTGTTGATTTAAATCTGTCATTGGGACACTTGTTTATTTATTTATGTATTTATTTTTACCATTTATAGAGCACACTGCAACCCTGCGGGCATCCTGGTGCTAAGACACTTCCTCATTAAAAAATGTAATAATGTGTTGCATTTTTCTTATATCTATATATTTAATGTTTTTTCTTCAAAACTTTTATGGCTGTGCCGAAATAAAGTTACATTAAACTAGACTTGAGTGTAGAAGGACAATGGGTTTAGTGGCCATCCACAGGCTACGGCGGTGCGACAGGACAGAGGTATGCCTGCTGGACAGATGTAGGATAGACTGGTTGACCTACACAAAGGTCACCTTGAAATGACGGATAGACATGGCCAACAGCCTACTTTATAGCTAACCTTCCATTTGCCACTTTTCCTTTGTTGAGATTACATAGTCAGAAAGACCATTCAATATAGGGTTGGAGGGTTATTCCTTTCATATGTAGAATTATCTTGGTGACACCCAACTTGCGACACATAAACACATTCTATATTGCGCTTAGGTTAGAATGGCGAGATGCTCTTGTTGGGGTTTTCCCCCTATCCTGCTGCATGCTTGGTGATACATGCTGCTGCTACCTTTCAGTGACCAATCATCTAAAACCAGGAAAGGAGACTTACTGGCATGCTTGTTGCTTTACATTGTACACTTGTCACCATCTGGTCTTTGGGCGTTTCCATTTTTTTTAGTTTAAATCGTCTGTTCCCATATTCAGGATGAAACTCACATGATGGGAAAGTTGACACACCTCAAAGTCACTGCATTGGCTCCAGCAACCATAATACTCAGGCCTTTAATCACCTTGAAGACAAAATCTAAAGCCAAGAAATAAAGGTAAAACAAAATGTGGGTCCCCTGCACCGGCATCTTGTGGGCTAAGGCTCCCGCTTCCCACCCAGCTGTGGCCACCTCCACCGTGTTGCTACTTCAGGCCATATGAACTGTACTGCGCCTCTAGGAGCCAATTGGCAAAGAAGACCCGCCAGTCTCCAACTTCAATATTTGCTCAGAAATCGAAGCAGGAATATAGAAAAAGGAAATAAGGCGACTGTATGATCGTCTCAAGAGGTACTCGTCGCGTTTTCATACAGCGCAGGCTATCTTGGCAAGTGCTTCCCCGCTCTCGAAGAGATTGGCATACATATCAAAACCCGCTCAGAAAAAAATTAGATACAAATTGGACTTTCTGTTCCAAAGTCAAAGCACTCTTGGAAGAGAAGCAAGGAAGGGAGGAGAGGGAGAGAGAAAGAAATGACAAAGGGGTCCCCGACCAGGGACTTCACATCCTGTGCTTGAATGGGTGGAAGATCTGAGCTGAGATATTCTCAAGTCTGGCCAGAATGTTTGAAAGCTTAGGAAGACGCACCATAAAATAGACTGTTCGACTTCTTTTTTAAGAAAGTTCAATCTAAGATCCATTAATTGAATAGTGATACTCTATTTTGGCTGCACAAAATACTGTGCTCTGATTGAAGGGCTGATCCACAGAGGCAGGAATGAGTATGTGAGCTTGTACTCCTGAAGTATATGTCATTTAATCTTAAACGTCTTTGTGAATAGGCCCCAAGACATCAAAACTGGGAAAAAAGGGGGAATATTCAGGGAATATGCATTTACCATTAGTAGAACTACAAACGACTGTGCCTTCTTTGCACTTTTACCAATAGGCAGTTGGACATTTTGTGGCTGATTCACAAAGACATGTAGGAGTACATAAAAGCGTGCCCCTGTAGTACTGATTCATGTACTCGTAAATACCTTTGTTGATCATCCCAAAAGGTTTTAGGCATATGCAGTAGTGTAACACTGCAGATGCAGAGGTAGAACATGGCATGCAGACTGTTAGACTTAGCCCTTTTTGTACCTCGGGTGTGCTTCAACGCCTGGATACGGCGGAGCTGGTTTTGTGCAGTGAGTGTGCAGTGAAAGTAAAAGATTCTGATTTAAAACACTGTCCGTAGGGTCACAATTTACAACAAATGCTATTTTAATGTATGGGCCCTCGGTAGTGGTTAAAAACAAGAGGTGGATATGTGTGGAGGTAATTAGGCTCCAATATCTTCTGTGGTCTCGCAAACACACACTAGGAGCTTCTACATGGTAGCTAGTTCCCTTTGATATATGCATATAACCCTAGGGGAAGTGAACTTGCTCCAACCTTTTCCTCTCTCTTCATTTTGATCAAAATAAACCTTGTGCCAGGCCCATACCTTCCTTTTTATTACATGGAAGTTACTCCTACGGTAAGCCCCGGACAGCCGAGAGGGTGCAGTGTATTTGAAAATGTGAACATGTATTTTTAAGTTTTACAAGTCCTGGTGGTGAAAAGCTCTTAAATTCATCTTTCGTTAATGTAAGGCCTGCCTCTCCCATAGAATAACTTTGGAGCTACCTTATTACATTTAATAAGCATAAGCTGCAACTTCCAAATGGGAACAGGTAACCAGTTCATGTTTGGTGTCCTTGGAATTGTAATGAAAAATCCTTTCTTATGGTAAAGCCAGATTTTAAATTACAATTTTGAAAATGGCACTTTTAGAAAGTTGGTATTTTCAGGCTGCCTCTGGGTCACATGACTGGGTGTCGCTGACAGTTGGGTTATATGTATTCCTTCTAGACAGCCACATACAATAGAGAGCTTAGGTGTGCCTGGATGCACCATCACTGGCAGGATGGAACTGTGGACCTGGGCATAACCCTACTTACACTTGAATAGGCTGTGTCCTGCCTCCACACAAAGGGCTGCCTGCATACTCCCTGTGGTTAGTCTGGAGCCGGGACAGGGAAGGCAGTATCCATGTGGTGTTCAAAGGGAAACCCCTTGACACTTCTCCCACTTCAAAGTAAAGCCCAGCTATAAATATTGGATCTCAACACCAGCTTTCCAGTACACTTCTGTATAAGTGGAGACTGCGAAAAAGGACTGGTGTGCTGCTGAAAGGACTGTTACATGCTGGACTGCTGCCCTTCTGCACTACTGCCTTGCCGGTCAAAAGCCTTGCTGGATTGCTGTCCTGCTGCCCTCCTGCCTGAGTCAGAGGGATTAGACCTGCACCTGAACCTAGGTCTCCCAGAGTGAATCCAGGGGCTAGTCTGTTGGCCTCTTGTTCAGAGCCACAAAGACATAACAGGCTCAGAACCACCTAAACCAGCACCCAGATCCAACTGGAGCAAGTACCTGAACTCCAAGTGGTACCCTTCAGGTCCTGGATGCTCGGTGTGGCCTCAGAGAGGCTGCATTGAAGCTTTTGGTCTCTTCGTGACCACAAACAGGCCTGTTGGTGACAAAACCTTGCCACTAGCACAGCCTGTCACCACTAAGTTCTATCAGCCAGACCCTTTGACCTACAGCATTGACCTCTTGCGGGGAGAACCATTGCAAAGCAGCAGCCAAACAGTTTGCGATGCTTCCCTGCAACTCGCAGCCCCCCCCCCCCCCCCCTCCACTGTGCACAGGACTCTTTGATTTGGACAGAGAAGGCAACTTTTCAGCGGGACTAAGCTGGTCCCAGTATCTGACCCAAGCTCCATTCCAGTCGGCCTGAACTTGTGACTTTCTCCTGGTCTCGCACGATCAGGTAGCTACAATTGGCACTTTCTGCTTTTTGATGCTATTTTCACTGAACTCTTTAAACTTGCATATCTCCACTTATTCTGTTTTTTGTTTTGGTCTTGATTTATTTATTAAGATTCACTTTCTGTTTGTTAATTGGTGTGAGATTCGTCTTGTATTGTGTTTTCACTTTACTTCTGTTTGAGGTGCAGAATAAATACTTTACACATTGCCTCCAAGTTAAGCCTGATTGCTCTGTGCCAAACAACTGAAGGGTTTTGGCACAGGTTAATTTGAGGTCTGCTTGTGCCCCACCCTGACCAGGATTGTTGATTGCTGCTCGAGTAAGGTTTCACCCTCCCCCTCAACCAGTAACTCGATTTCTTACACACACTTAGGTTGTACATTTATTGGATTTAGATGGCATCCGGGCCAATAGGAAATAACTATAATCAACTCCTGACACATGTTTCGCTCTCTGAAACACTCAACAGAGGAATACAGCAAAGTCAGGCAGAAAGGAGTAAGGCACCAAGAGCTAGTGAAACTAGGCACTCGGAAGCTTACATGCTTGTGTCATTATCTCTTCTATAGCTGTCCTGCACTTATCTGCTGCTTATTCAAGTATGATGCGGTTGGCCTGAAAGGCATCACTCGAATTCTTTGACGTGGGGAGGGCTGCAACGCATTCCAGGCAGGAATTTCTTCCCACAAACTGCAGCCCTACATGCTACAGGACTCTAGAAGCTTCCTTGCATATTTATTTATAGCTAGCCTGGATGGCTGCCTTCAGGTTTTGTCACAGAATGGAGACATGGGTTAGTGGTGAGTGGATGGCAGCACATCCAAACGTCTAGCACGGGTTGCAGACTGTGTGCAATGTGTGGGTTTTCAATGAACTTTGGAGTTTTCATGTAATTAGGTATGGGGGAGTGTGAGGTGGAAAGAGGTTTCGCGTGACGTCGACTCCCTTTTTTTGCTCTCTTCCTATCAGGAACGCAGTTGTACTTACAGGCAGCCGTGGTCGGTAGGTGAGTTCCTGCCAGGGCGGTGACGTGGGGAGGGGGAGGGAATGGGTGGGAGTTAATAATGTATGGATAATGGAGGTTTGCAGGTAAGTACACATTTAAATAAATCAAACAAATTTTGTTGCGCGCACTGCACTGCATTTTTTGATGCAGTACGCGCAACGAAATTCGTTTGATTTATTCAAATGTTTACTTACCTGCAAACCTCCATTATCCATACATGACTAACTGCCACCCTGCCCCTCCCCCTCCCCACGTCACCGCCCCGGGAGGTACTCCGCTACCGACCGAGGCTGCTTATAGGGCGCCCAAAGATGCAGCATCGCATGCGCAAGAGGAAGACTACTGTGTCTCATCACAAGTCTGGGCCTGCTGTCACCTATCTATCCAAACACTGACAAGACAGTCCTTGTGCCCTCATTAGAGACAGGCTCTCTTTAAGATGCAGGGCAAAGATGAAGTGACAGGCCCTAATGGGATCTGCTAATAAGCAAAGCGACAGGTTGTCTCTCTCTGCCAGACAGAAAGAGATGTCTGGTGTTCCCATTAGATCCTGCCCTTTGCCCCCTTCTCCAGCCCCTCCCACCTGCTCAGCCTATCTGGGTACACTCATCGGCACCAGGTGAGCCTGCAGAAGGTTGTGAGAAGATTGTATTTTTACCTTGCACTGTTGCAATCCTTGCTGACTGCTTCTGACCAGAGTTGGTAACTTTCCTCAGGGTGGGTGCTTTAAATGGAAATACAGAAGTGCAGGTACTCGCATGTTTGAGTATCTGCTTGCTCCGGAGAGGTGCTGGAACTCTCCCTTTAAATGTATTGCAGCAATGCTGAGACGTGCAGGTAGTTTCCCTTTCAAATGAAAGAAGTGCAGGAACCCAGTACTGGAGAGCACCTGCCCATTTAAAGCACTGTTCGGGGTTAATGCACCTGCAGCAGTTTTAGACGCTAACTGCAGGTCAGAGGTCCAGATTTAATTGACTCAACGGATGGAACTGGGAAAGAAGGGTAAACAGCAATTACGACAACAACTGAACCACGTGGAGAAGTGTGGCTCAAATGGTTAGAGCGGCAGACCCTGATGCAGAGGTCTTGTCCGGGACCAGGGTTCAATACCTGCCTCGGCGGGTCTTGGGCTCAATTTCCTCAAACCCGCTACTTCTCGCCTCGGTGCCTATTCTAATCATGGGTCCCACTCTGCAACTCTGGGCAATAGCTTGCTTAATCTCCACAAAGGCCCCAACAGTGCAGGGATGCCTGGCTTCACCTTGGGGGTGCCCAGGAGTGGACATTTTACAGGGAAAAAGCCAGGAAGGGTTCCTAAGCGGTATACGGACAGCGCCGGGAAACTTCCGTTGGAGGTAGCTGTGCGCTCTACAAATGCTGGCATTTTATGTGTTGCCTTTGCAATGCGGTCAGAACAACAAATACGTCTTAATCGCGCATGCCGATACAATGACATGCCTTAGTTAAAGCGGCGTTGCACTTTAAAGTCCAGCACTTTCCCTAATGTAGCGCCGACTGGAGTTGGAATAGTAAATTATACTGATCCAAAGTCCAGCACTTTCATAAAGACGTGCGTGGTAAGGGAATGCGTAGTTAAGACGCGCTGGTTGTTCTGACCGCGTTGTTAAGGAACATACACCCGGACGGATGTCCTCAAAGGGCCACCTGAACCGCCCAGTTTTGCCAAGTCCTTGATAATTTTTGATGCAAGCAGTAGTTTCTGTTCTTAAGGCAGATAGATATTCAGTTGAGATGAGAACTCTGACACTGCTGTTATCCTGAGCAATGAATGATGGGTAATTTTGCAGCTGTGTTCGAGACTCCTAGTCATTGAGCAGACGCACAGCGCACAGAGCAGGACACATTTCTGTAAGAACAATCTCGGTCTATTTATAAAACGCACTCATGTTGTTTAAAGTGCGGGCATCTTGTCTGTTGCTTCAAGTTTTTCTCTGAACCCAGAGACACGAGAGAGGCAGGAAGGAAGACACAATTGGGAAACTCACTCAAGACTGAAAGTCTGAACCCTGGAGACTTCTCCCGGGAACAATGTGGCGGACGTCGGGGTTTAATCCAGTTTAAGGGACAAGAGGGACAGGCAGAAAGATGAGACCAGAGAAAACAGGCAGCACAGAGGGTGGAGGAGCGGGAACACATGTGTGAGTGAGGAGAGAGAGAGGAAGAGAGAAGCAATGACGGAAAATGTGAGAGAGGTAGGAGGAAACAGGCTGAGAGGGATACAGAAAGAGATAACGCAAGAGGGAAAACAGAGAGAGAGGACAGAGAGAGAAGGGAAAGGGTGCAGTGTATCAGTAGAGAAGAAGGGGAGATAGAGAATGAGAGAGAAAGGTAAAGATAAAAGAGGAAACATGGTGTAAGGAGACATAGAAACCATGAAGGGTGATAGTGAATGAAAGCAAAAAAGAAGCGAAAGAGAGATAGACCTAAACAAAATAAAAAAATAAAAAAATAAAAAAAATAAAAAGGAGGGAGAGAGAAGAAAATGAGAGGTAGAGGGAGAAAAACCGAGTGTAGAGTAAGACGGAGTTAAAGAGGGAGACGTGACCGAGAGTGGGACAGAGTGAGCGAGAGAAATATCAAATGATACAGAAAAAGAAGAGAGAAAAGAGAGACTGATTGAGAGAGATTCTCTCCTGGGAAGAACTAACAATTGTAGAAAAGGGAGCATGACACGTGTGGGCCTGCGACACCCCCAGGGACCAAAATACCCGCGCGAAAAGAGACTCCAACGAGTGTCACCCTCCAAATCTTATGACCTATTGAGTATGATCTGTAAATGTTTATTGAATTGTATTGGCACAGGGACAACCCGGGAAGATAGACAGTAACTGATTTTAATTGATAGGCACAAAAAGAGCGGGCACGGGAAATACGAAATTAAAAGGAAACATGCACACAAACACTTACACACGTGCATACACACAGTTACACACGCACACAACACAGTGATGACTGGCCACACACAGACAGGCACCCACACGCACCTTTATACATACACACACATATTTACACACGTACGCGCATGCATACACACACTTTCTATGTTTTCCTCACAAAATTTCACACACAGCACTATGAGGAGCTGTCTCTCTCTCTCTCTCTCTCTCTCTCTTTAACACTCACACATATCATTAAACAGTTACACACATGCACACATACACTTTTTGTTTCTGTGGCACACACACAACTACGAAGACAGATCACACATACACAAAGACACATTTACACAAATACTTGCAAACACAAACGCACACACACACTTTTGCACACAAACACACAACACTATGGCGACCGGTCGCACGTATGTTTGCATACACTCGTGCACACACACTCTGTCACTATCACATATACACTCATCCACTTTCGTACACAAACACACAACACAATGTGAACTGGTAACAGGCATGTACACATACACTCGGTCTCTCACGCAGACACACACACACGCACACACACAGACACACTCACGCACACTCTCCAAGACACTGTAAGAGCAGAGGGTAGCAGCAGAGAGGGATGCCACCGGCAGAAGAGATGCTGTGATCATTGCCGGCTCCTCATTGGCTGGTTTTCCCTTTCCCGAGCAGCCGGGCTCCCCTGGACCAGGCCGGGCCTGACAATGACGGCTCGAGAGTGCAGAGAGGAGGGCGCGGAGCAGCGTCCTGCAGATTGCTTTTTGTGCATCGCTGCCCCCTCCGTTTTTAGCCTCGCTCCCCTGCCTCCAAGACCTGCCATTATCTCCTGCGAGCTGGAGAGCAGCGCGGCTTAAGATATAATACTTCTCGCCTTCAGCAGGATAACGCCGTCAGTCCCAGGGGAGGCGAGGGCTGCGAGCCGACTGACAGAATCAGAGCAAGTGGGTGGGTGAGAGACTTACCACGGAGGGTGCTCCACCCCTATGGGCCACAGGCAAGTGAAGCCCCCCGGGAATCAAGGAATCACCCCAGACCCCAGAGAACCGGACATCTGCCCCTGCACAGATATGTCAGCACCAGGAGAGTGGGCAAAGATGGTGCAACTCAGATGACCTGTGTCCATCCGGTGGTACCCAAGCTCGGGGATGCTCGGTGCATGCAGATGCCGGCCAATCAGGAACTTGTAGCTTGGAAAAGGCCTTCTGGTAGCTCTATAGGGTCAAGAAGGGCGTCCTACTCAGGTTTGAAATCCAGGTGCTTATAAGGCCAGTGGCTTTATTAGAAAGGTTCTACTGAAATGAAAAACGGGTCCTCAACAGATGAGGCCTACGCCAGCTAGGGATGCTCATCAGTGAAATGAAAGCCTCATTTAGACATGCGCAGAGGCACCGCCTCCTCCTAGCTTTCAATATTACCTCTTCTTCAACCATGTGCCACTACTGCAAATGGCAGGTTTTCCTCCCAGAGTGCAGTAGGGGGTGGATGAGGTGGGGTGTGGGATAACGGCAAAGTAATGCCGGGTATCAATACTACACTGCAGGCTCTGCCGCCCTGATGGGCTTGTTACACCTAGTGGCCCATACATAGGGGTAGCCACCACCACTGGGGCGTGCGAAATTCTAAGGATCCCCAAAACACTGCTTTACATCTTCAGCAATGTGGGGAGATTCCACAATTCCTTAAAGTGGGAAACTATTATAATCCTTGGGATAACCTGGCGAGGGGTGGGAAAGCTCTCTAGGCAAAAGAGGAATCTTATTGCTTCCTAGGACCCTATTCCTCGCAAGCCAGCTACTGTGGGGGAGTCTCCACTGGGCTGCGACCCAAGAAGAGAATACACCTTACCTCAGGTCTTTTGATTCTTCATGGACGGGTCACTTTTGATGCAGTAAAGTAACACAGATGTTATTTAGCATTTGGACTGGCAGTCCGCCGGGGCGGCGGTGGACCGACCTACCTCCGGCGTGGCATTTGAATCCAACAGAACAGAGCTTTGTGTTGTATTTGGACAACCTTTTGTTGCTTCTGTTGACACTGTAGGGGACACTTTGTGGTACCAATTTGTTTGCATTTCATAGACAAATCCCTGGAGTGGAAAGTTATTTCTGAAATACAAAAATTCAATGACACTGGCAAGCAAGGAGTTTTCACGTGAGGTTCTGCCCTGTTTTCCACCACTCAACAATAAGAAACTAAACAGTTCACCCAACCCAAGAGGTGTGAAACCCGAGACTTTGGTGGAAAGGGACAGCAACCAATTAACAATGGATTTCCAGTTTTGCCACACTCTAGACATGCCTCCTAACATGGAAGGTCATTCTTGTTCACTGAGCCTAACTCACCATTCCTATCCATCACATCCCCTGAGAGTCAGGGAGTGGGTGGGCATTTTAAAGGTCCCACGCACTTAGCTGTTTTTGTTTCAACATTTTAGTCTTTCTCACAGCGACTGGAATTGAGTTCTGTAGCACCTTTGGGAACTGATGGTTCATTTGACTTTCATATAAATTGCTAGACGCACTTTTCTCCCTTTGCAGCATTTTTTCACGATTTTAATAAGTTTTATGTGGACTTCATTTGTTATAACGGTATTGTTATTTTATATGTTTAATGATTGCCCCCCTCAATCATTCCTGAGGGTAACTCTGGACTTCATCTATCGCTGTCAAAGGGGGAAACAAGCACATTTGTATTTGCTCCTGAGATACCTGGACCGGCTCTTGTGGGAGTTGAGGTTAAGCTCCTAAAATGTTGTTGGCCGCTATGCCCCCCTCAGTCTGACAGGTGTTAATATTATAGTAATCGATTAGGTTCCTGGAGAAGGATTTTCATATGGTGTGGGTTTTATTTGAAGCCACCTGTGAGTTGAGGCAACAGTCCATATATCCTAATTATGGTGCAGCAAACATGGTGGGTCAAATTGTGGACTTTCAGGGTGATATGAGTGTGTATGATCTGGGTCCGAGACAAGGGAGCGTAAGGCACCCAGGTAAATCGGTACCTGCTTCACAATTTCTCAGACAGTAAACTTAAACTTTCTCTGAGATGGTGTGAAAAATGAAACTATATGAATATCTCTCCCTCTCTCTCTCTCTCTCTCTCTCTCTCTCTCTCTTTCTCTCTCCCTATAAATATATATAAATATATATATATATATATATATATATATATATATAGATATAGATATAGATACAGATATGTAGATATATGTATAGTTTCATTTTTCCTCCAAACGACTCGGAAGAATCTTTGTAAACGTGCAAACAAACTCCAAACTCGAAAAGGTTCAGAATGTAAGGAGAAGAATCATCCATTCGAATTTGATTGACAATTGGCCGTAACGGAGTAGCCTCACCTTCGCATATTAAAAAAGATTGTCCATGGTAGGATTCTTCCAATTGGAGCAACTAGGAACCACGAAGTATTGAAAACTCCTTAGAAATACCCTCTATAGCACTACCCCTCTTTCTAAGGACAACCACACCTAAGTAGCTGTCCACACTGCGTATCTGGGAAGTGTATAAAAAGATTATAGAAGTATCCAGCTTTGTAGTCTCATAAAGATACCAAAGAACCCCCAGGTTTTAATCTGAGTGATTAATAAGTGTTTTGTGTGTTATTCTTTTGTTGGCCCTGAGGAAGGTGAACAAAAAAAATTTAAATCACCGAAACGTACGTAGGCCGTACGCATCTGAGACCCCTACATAAAAAGTCAAAAGGAATATAAAAATAAAATAAAAAATAAAAATGGAAATGACCAGAAAATGTTAAAACAACTAATGAAAAAGGAAATGTAAATTTTGATGCTGTATATATTTATAGGGGACCCTCAGTAACTCCCTTTTTTGTCTGATGTTTTCATGTTAAATTTCTGTTGTATTTAATAGTCTTAGCTTTGTCAATAGTCTAGGTACGATTGTAGAAGTGTGCATGATGGAATGAGAGAGATGTTCTTATACTTATAACATGGGGTTCTTCAAGAAATGATGATTACATTTGTTTACACAAGAATATATGTATAAAATATGAAAAAAAAGTAAAATGGAAAAGTAAAGATGATTATGATCAAATAAAATAAAAAACTTTTTCCTACATTTAGCGTCCACTGCATAATATCTTGTGATTTACTCACTGTATAGAATCATACAGGTCAGAATAGAGGTATTTGTACTTTATTGTTGGTTTTCTCTCCCTCCTCTAGACCTAAAATTATATTTGGGAGTACTCTTTAGTATTATTTAGTTTCATTTTTCACACCATATCAGAGAATGTTTACTGTCTGAAAAAATTGTGAAGCAAGCTCCGATTTACCTGGGTGCACTACGCTTGCTCGTCTCGGATACAGGCAAGACAGACACTGTCACTAACTGGGTCTCCTCTCTCCTTGTGTTAATGCATAGTAAAATAGGGAAGCAGAGGGTACACCCTTATCATATATTTCTCACTCCTCTTCGGTGTATAAAGATGTTCTGGGTCAACAGTCCTACTGAAAGAGGGTTATTGCTGGTAATCGTGATATTGGGTTTGATATCCCAGCCCATGAGTGACTAGTCTAAGATGATGGTAAAAGGCAACCAGGTAAGAATGTGATAGACTTTCCAAAAAGTAGAAGTAAAGGTACATTTGAGTTCTAATCATTTTAGGGTGCATTCTTAATAGCCTGTTAGTTTCACAGCAAATTCTCCATAGAATGCCTTTGTGCCGTAGGGTATGTGGCAGTCAAGTTATTGCAAAAGACATTGTAGTGGAGGGGTGCATGTTACAAAGAAAGATTTTTGCTAAGGCGATTCTGACTCTAGAGTAGGATGTTGCCCCCGCAGCATTGCAGGGAACTCTTTCCAAAATCTTTGTTTCTCTTGGTTCGCGTACTCCTGTCGCTATAGGTCACTATATCGCTGGTCCGCTAACTCATCTCTGCAATGCAGCTGGATCGCTGGTGCAGCATGTCGAGAGGTATCCACTCCTTGCTGATACAAAGCTGTTTCCTAAAGCAGGCCTGGCACTTCCATTACCGCCAAGCTCGCGGGGTGGAGGGGGGAACCGCCTTGCTAGATGGCGGGAGCTGAACACTCAAGCACCTCGGCCTCTGATTAGCTGCAGCCTCGGCCGAATCTATCATCCACTTAGAATGCGGCGAGTCCTGGAATATCAGGGTGTCAGGCGCGTTTTGGAGTTAAGTATTTACAGCGCTTTTTCTGAGACAACCGGCTCCTCAAAGTTACTTTTCCGAGCCTCGTCTCCGAGATGTGTTTCTGTGCCTGATTGCACAGGGATGTCTACCACGCGGTCAAGATGGGACCATGATCTTTCCCCATTAAGGAGAGGTCCTTTCTAATCTGATTCACTTATCCCGGCAGTGCCTTAATCTCGGCTTGAAAATGATCACTCTATTGTTCTGCAGAGAAAGGCCAGACTGTAGTTGGAAATTGTGATTAAAATTGGGATTCAAGAGGCTCTTCTGGTGCTCCTCCCATTTACACTGTCTCTCTTTGCATTTTTAGATCAAATCATGAAAAATTGAGACGTCAACTGGGCCGAAACAATTGTTGGCAGGTAGAAGCGCCTACATTAAACTGGAGGTATTGCTAATCATAATGTATTCATAATGGGTATTTTTGAAGCAATGTACCAAACAAACCCCATCTTGAAATCGTGATTAAAGTTACCTCTCAAATGCCCCTTCTGAAAACTTTCACATTAGGAGTTTTTGTTTTGCCTTTTGTGACACAATCATGGAAAATTGATGTGCTAACTTAGAAGATAGCAAGGGAAATAGAAATATTCTAATAAATGTGTTCGGAATGGGTGATTTTTTTAGGGCAAGCCTCACACCCAGTTGCCTAGGTGCACAGAACATTAATGTTTAAGTCACCGACCTAAATGTTGCTTCCTTAAATATTTACCCATAACCAATCAAAATACTTTTTCAAGCTTTGAATCCCCTCATGCAAGAACCTAAAATGTATTTCATTTTTAGTGTGTTATAAAAATAAAACACTTCCATATTGTAATTAGGGTCCGGGCAAAGGTAAATTATGCTAATGTACTTCACATAATTTCAGGAATTTCACGTTCTGCTTCTTATTATGCACCATTCATGGTAACACTTTACTGTGAAAGGGACAGAACAACACTAAAATATAGCGCTAAATGACAGATTTTTATTTTGCGTAATTTTGCAAACATTTTGCATGATTACATGAAAGCAATTACACAAATGTTGCAAACCCACTTATTTCAATTCGCACACAGACAAATTTACATTTGAATTGGCTTTGCCAGCTCATATGTTGATTCTGGTAAATCATCATTTGGAAAGGTCAGCTTTGCAAAGTAAAACCCCCTTAATATTTAATGACTTGACATCCCAGTTTTTTTAAACAACCTAGCTTTTTTACAAGATGGAGGTAAAGCCTACAAAGGTAGTGATCCAGATTGGTTTAAAAAAAAAATTGCCTTGAGCTATTTTATAATGCAATACTCCAGTCCTTTGAAGAAGGCTGTATTATAAAAGAAGCAGGACATTAAAAAAAAGAATAAAAATTCCCACTTTCTCTCCACTCTTCTCTTTCCCTTCTTCTGGGGCCTACAGACACGTCAACCACCAAGAACTACCAAGATCAGCCAATCCTGCGGTGAAGCCTATTGTAGCCACAAAGGTGCTTGTATCTCACCTGTATTGCCCCTCGCATTACCACTGTACTGTATTATAAAATGTCTTCAATAAAACTCTTTGAAATAAAAAAAAAGTGAATTTTTAAAATTACATGATTACGGCACATGCCGCCTACGTGGCTTGATTTTCTCATTTTCTCGTCAAACAAATGCACTGTAAAGATGCAGTGCCCAGGTTCAGGTTGCATGAATTGTGCCACTGCAAGGATGTTTTGCGCAAGTGCTTGGTGCTTGACACTGCAATCACCACTGACTGACTGGTGCATCTATCTATCTATCTATCTATCTATCTATCTATCTATCTATCTATCTATCTATCTATCTATCTATCTATCTATCTATCTATCTATCTATCTATCTATCTATCTATCTGTCTGTCTGTCTGTCTATCTATATATAGGAGCTTTGACAAAGACTACTAAGTCAAAACGCGTCATCTATTCAAATAAATAGTTTTGGACCTACCTGGAGTGCAGGCTGTGTTCTTTTGGCGCGGCACGGCTGCATCAGCAAGGACTTCTCAAGCATATATAGATATACATATAGATGTATTTCGTCATTTTAAATAAATAAAAGGTCTTTCGTAACCTACCTTGGAGTGCCGGATGATTTATTACTTCAGAAGATAAATCTTATATTTAATATCTATCTATATATATAGATATACATACTAGCGGCCCGCCCCGGCGTTGCCCGGGGGCAGAAGGGGGCTGGGGGCTGCATTTTGAGCATTTGTTTGGTCCCCGCCCGACCCGACCCGACATTGCCCGCCCGCCTGCCTCCCGCCCGCCTCCCGTCTCCCGCCCGCCTCCTGCCTCCTCCCTCTGCCTTACCTCAGCCGCGCTCTACCTCAGCCGCGCTCGGACTTATCCCCCACTCCCGGGCCCCCGCCCGCCCCGTCATTGCCCGGACCGCCTCCCGCCTCCCCTTACCTGAGCCGCCGTGCCACTCCTCGCCGCACGTCACTCCTCACAGCACGTCGCCGCTCGTGACCGCTCCTCCCCGCCTGTCGTCATCACGCAGGTGTAGGTCGCGGTCAGCGCTACATCGCGGCCGGCGCTTGTTTTAGGGGACTACTTTGTTTTTAAACTTTAATTTTTTAATTTACGTTTATTTTTTATTTTATGCAGCCTATGTCCATCTACACACCCTGAGGATTACATCAATGTATTGGGTGTGTGGATTGGCGCTGTGGTTCCCGAGTTTACCTTGCCAAAAGGTGCAAGTTCTCTCTTTATAATAGTAGTATAGATATATATAGATACATCTAGCTCTCTCTCTATATATACATACACATACACATATATACATACACACATATATATATATATCATGATGCTTTGGAATACAGTAAGTGGGTTTGCAAAATTTGTGTAATTTGCTTTCATGTAATCATGCAGAATTTTTGCAAAATTACGCAAAATAAAAATCTGTCATTTAGCGCTATATATATATATATATATATATATACATATACCATGATGCTTTGGAATACATAGCGATGATGTCAGTGTATAGGGTGAATATATGGAACACAGGGATGAGGGGTAACAACCCGTTGGGTGCAGGTGTACTCAGCAATAAACTAGTAAAGCAAACCTGCCGAAAGTGCGTCCCGTTTTTCTGATGCAGGAGCACCAGCGTTGGTGAAAAAAAAAATATATGTATATATCCAGTAGAGTAGTTTTTTTCACTGGTCGGTGGGTGCACATGTGTTGGCACAAGATCACACCAGGCTAGTGCTCATTTGCACGACAACTGTTTAGTGTTGGGATCTGGCCCCAGGTTTGTTTAGCCGGGGCCTGGGAGCAGCACAGACTTCAGAGTGACTTCTGTGACATCTGAAGAAGATGCCGGCTATCAGAGAAGGCTGCTTCCAGCCCGTTTTTTTCTTTCAGAGAAATGCTCCATTAACTCTGAGGGAGATGATTTACTGGCTGCCCTTTCGGGAATAGATTGAAATGGTGAGAGCGCAACACTAGCAGCAGCCTATGGGGTATCTGGGGGTCTGGTCCTGCCACGTCAGAGGGAGGCATGGAAGGCCGAGGGTGGGGAGAGGACCGGTGGATGGAGAAGGAAGGAGTTAGGACGGAGGAGAGGGAGAGAGAGAACGTGAAAGAGAGGAGAGAGGGGGAGCAGACAAAGAGAAGAGATGTGAGAGTGTGTGAAAGTGAGGATGGAATAGGGTGAGGGAGAAAGAGGAGAGAGGGAGGAAGAGTGAGAAAGAGAAGAGAGGCGAGAGTGTGTGAAAGTGAGGATGGAATAGGGTGAGGGAGAAAGAGGAGAGAGGGAGGAAGAGTGAGAAAGAGAAGAGAGGCGAGAGTGTGTGAAAGTGAGGATGGAATAGGGTGAGGGAGAAAGAGGAGAGAGGGAGGAAGAGTGAGAAAGAGAAGAGATGCAAGAGTGTGTGAAAGTGAGGATGGAATAGGGTGAGGGAGAAAGAGGAGAGAGGGAGGAAGAGTGAGAAAGAGAAGAGAGGCGAGAGTGTGTGAAAGTGAGGATGGAATAGGGTGAGGGAGAAAGAGGAGAGAGGGAGGAAGAGTGAGAAAGAGAAGAGAGGCGAGAGTGTGTGAAAGTGAGGATGGAATAGGGTGAGGGAGAAAGAGGAGAGAGGGAGGAAGAGTGAGAAAGAGAAGAGAGGCGAGAGTGTGTGAAAGTGAGGATGGAATAGGGTGAGGGAGAAAGAGGAGAGAGGGAGAAAGAGGGGAGAAAGAGAAGAGAGAGGGCAAAAGAAGAAATGAGAGAGTGTGAGAAAGAGAGGATGGAACAGGGTGAGGGAGAAAGAGGGGAGAGGGGGGAAGAGAAGAGAGTGGTCAAAAGAAGAAATGCGAGAGTGTGGGAAAGAGAGGATGAATAGGGTGCGGGAGAGAGGGAAGATGGAGAAGAGAGAAAGAAAGAAGAGATGTGAAGAGTGTGTGAAAGATGAGAGAGAACGAGGGTAATAGACTGAGGGAGAGGACGCTGACAGGAGAGAGTGTGTGTAAGCGACAACAGAGGGAAATAGAATAGAGTAGGAGGAACAGATAGAAAAAGATGGAAGAAGAGAATGTGTGAAAGAGAGGCGAATATAGGGGGGTAGTGTGGAGAGAGAAACAGGGGCGTAACACAAGCCCCCGCAGTACTTAGGCCTGAGCGCTCCATATGAAATCAAAGATGGGGCCCCTCCATGCACATTGCAGGGGGGCCCTTAAACTTTTGTTACGCCACTGGAGAGAGTAAGAGGAGCGAAGGTGTGAGACTAGGAGAGAGTATAGAAGAGAGTATGTCAAAGAAAGGAGGGAGAGAAAAAGAGGAGAGATGAGAGTATGTGAAAGAGAAGAGAGAAAGAGAGGGAAAGTGAGCAGATGAGGAGAAATAGAACGAGAGAAGGCAGAGGAATGAAGAGAGAGTGAGGAGACAGTGGATAGAGAAAGTGGAGAGTGAGAAGAGATTAGAGGCAAGGGGGTGTAAAAGAGAGGCGAGAGAATTAGAGCAATAGAGTAAGGGGAGAGAGCGGAAAGAGCGGAGAGGAGAGACCATGTGTAGGAGAGAAGAGAGAGGAATGGAGTAAGAGGTGAGAGACAGACAGAAGAGAGGTGAGAGTTTAGCGTGAGAGTGGCAAGAGAGACAAGGTGGGAGAGTATGAGAAATTGAAGACCGAGAGGCGACTTCAGTAAGAAGAGACAGAGAACAGAAAATAGGCAAGTGTGTGTGTATAAGAGAGGAGAGTATAGGGTGAGAGTTAGAGAGAAAGAGAGAAGGCTTTAGGTTGAGAGTGGGGCAGAGAAAAAGAAGAGAGGAGAGATGTGTAAAAGAGAGAGGAGTATAGTGAGAATGGAGGAGAGACAAGTATAGACTGAGGGTGTGGGGAGAGAAAAAGAAGAAAGGAGAGATGGTTTGAAAGCGAGAAGAGAATAGGGTGAGAGTGTGGGGAGAGAAAAGGTAGAGAGGAACGATATGTAAAAGAGAGAATAGTATGGTAGAGAGAGGGGGACAGAAAACAAAGAGAGGAGAATTGTGTGAAAGAAAGTATAGAGTGAGGGTGAGGGAGAGCAAAATAAGAAAGGAGAGATGGTATGAAAGTGAGAAGAGTATAGGATGAAAGTGAGGAGGACAAAAAGAAGAGAGGAGAGATGATGTGAAAGAGTGTAGGAAAAAAGAGAAGCAGAGAGAGAAACGGGAGAGGTGAGGCGTGTAAAAGAGAAGAAAGAATAGGGTAATAGGAGAGAAAAACAGAGAAGGGGCAAACATGTGTGAAAAAGGAGAGTGAGAGGAGAAGAGTAAGAGTAAGAGAGAGAGGGGGAAGGTGACAGAATGTGGAGGAGGGAAAGAAAGGCTAGGCGAGAGTATGTGAAGGGTAGAAGAAGAATGGAATAGGATGAAAGGGAGAGAGAGAGAAAAGAAGGAATGAGGTTGCAAAAAAGAGGATACAGAGAAATGGAGATGAGCGAGAGTGAAGAGAAAGTGAGAGTGGGCTGATAGAGAGAAAGAGAAGCAAGAACATGTGAAAGAAAAACTGAAAATTAGAAGGGGTGCTAGGATGAGGGAGGGAAGGACAAGGGGTAGAGTAGGCAGAAAGAGAGGAAAAAGCAGGTGTATGAAAGAGAGAGAGAGAGGGGGGGGAGTGGAGAGAGAGTGGGAGGGGAGAGAGAGAGAGAGAACATAGAGAGAGAGAGGCAGAGAGAGAGAGGAGGAGAGAGAGAGAATGAGAGCGAAAGAGATAGAGAGAGAGAGTGAAAGGGAGAGAAGAGAGAGAGGGCATGGTATAGAAAGGGGTTGAGGAATCGTGCTCTTGAACCATAAATGACTCCAGCGCCCCTCTTGGATGACTTGCTGATGATAGACACATATTTGGAGCAGGGGCTGTATTGGATAAATCTTCCTTTAGGTTTACCACAGTTTACTTTCCTCAAAACTATCTAAGACCCTTTGAAGCAGAAACGGCGCATGTATAAAACCACTCCAAGTCCTTGGAGGACTGTGCGGTTCCTGCACTGCCGAGAGCAGAAATCACAGAACTAAAGGCGCGAAACGAAAAAAACACATAAAAACACACTGGAGGAAAGACACCTGTGGGCTGATTTCAAAACTTCTGAAGAAGACAAGCAGCTTGATGAGGCCTGTGTCTGGAGTTGGTTTGGCGGCCTCTTCAAAAGGCACAGCCTGTGATGAGGATTCTTATATGGGAGCCTAAGTGCTACTTCCCAAAACCCGCCTTGTAGTGGACAGTGGCGTAACGCAACATGACAGGGCCCTCCTGCAGAATGTGATGAGGTGGAGTGCTTAATTTGAGCCAGTGGTTTCCGGTGACCAGAACTTAATTGTCAACACCTGCACTTGTGGTGGCCTGCCACAAGGTGGTGCTGTCTGACTAATTTAGAGATGACCACAACAACAGTGAATTGTTAATCCAATATACATTTAAAAAAATAACTGATATCTGCCGTCCAAGCCATTCTTATAGCTTTGGGGCCCTGAAATAATCTGAATTGTCACAATTGGAGGAATTTGGTGGTTAGTAGTGGTGTTGTTGCAGGGGCAAGTGTGGTGCACGCTGCAGTGGCCTCCTGACGAGAGCCCTGGCACTTATTTTTTAACAAATTAAGCACTGATGAGGGCCCCCTGAGTTTTCCATAACTCACAGATATTAAATTACCTTGGGCTAAATGGAGGCCCTTTGATGAGTGAGGGGGCCCACGGCACCGCAGGAGCTGCAGGGGCCTGTGTTACGCTCCTGGTCATGGGTTACACTAAATGCACGTCACTTCCTAAGTGACACAGTTAATTAACTTCCCAAGTACCTCTTTGACTTTGCGCCTGTGTGAGTAACTTTGGCCAGGCTCACAGGAAAAGCCGGTCAATCATTTGCATGGGGTTAAGCCCTCAGAAAAGCAGTATTACAGGAGGGGTGCATTGGAATAGGAATCGGGTGCCAGCAGCTGGTCTGTGCCTGGGAATGTGTGGAATATGACTGTGGTTGCCACGTCCATGACAGACAGTGACAGATGAGAAATAGCGCGGGCACAAATGGGAATATGGGCCATATCCCTAAATAAAAGTAGGTAGTCAGCACCTTTTACAGACTGTAAAATAAGCAGACATAAATAGAAACTTGGGGCTCAGTGGAATTTCATCCACCATCCTGTGCAGGTGGATTCACAGGTAGATTCACAGACGGATTCTCATGCAGGTTTACAGGCGGATTCAGATATAAACTTGCAGGTAGATTTACATGCGGATTCACAGGTGGATTCACATGAGGAGTCACAGGGAGATTTGCAGATGGATCCAAAGGTGATTCACAATGGGATTCATTGGAGGATTTGCAGGTAGATTCAAAGGCAGATTCACAGATAAATTAAAAGATTGATTCACAGGTAGATTCACAGGTGGATTCCTAGGCAGAATCACAGGTAGATTCAGGGCCTTGAGAACCTCACTGGTGAGTAGCCGCGCGATACAAACTCCTGATTTATTGAATTATTAATTCACCAATAGACTCACAGGTGGATTCATAGGAGAATTCATAGGTTTATTCACAGTTGGATTAACATGTAGATTCACAGGTGGATTAATTGGAGGATTCAAAGGTGGATTTACAGGCAGATTCACTGGTGGGTTTACAGGAAGGGTCACAGGTGGATTCACAGGTAGATTCACAGGTGGATTCACCGGCAGATTAACGGGCGGGTTCTCCTCTAATTATGAAACATCTTCTAGAGTCTGAGGGCGTTTCATGTTTCAACAAGTGGGTAATTTAGGACAGCATGTCACGCACAACCAATACTAACTGGCAAACAAAGTTAACAAGCACCTTGGGATGAGAAGACTTAGTTACAAGTATCATAAATAAATTGAAAAAATATTTTTATTGCCAAGGTTTTCATTTTGTGCATCCTGGAGCTGCCCATGCAGTAATTTTGTATTCCAAATTAGAACATTGGAATGTGGAGCACTTAATTGCAGACAATGGAGTGCTCCGTCCTTCTACGGGCCGGTAAAGGCCCGCACAGCAACATTCCAATGTTTTAACAAAGGCCTCTCGGAGCTTGAGGGAATTTAAATCCTCTCGGGCTTCGAGAGGCCTTTCTTTTATTTGTTAAAACATTCTGCGCTCTAGTGGCAGAATGTTCGAAGAGCCTTATAGCCCTTCGTAGCTGGGCTATACCGGCTATTAAAGTCCTGCTCCCTTGTTGAAGGTCCTTGCCTTCGGCTCGGGCCTTTAACGCAGGAGCGGGCCTATAATAGTCAGTATAACCCGCAATGGCAGGCTATAAGGCTATATTAACAATATGGAATTGATCGGAAAGGAAGATTACAGGGGTGTTACACCTTTTCCCCTACGGTAAGGGAATTACCAGGTAGATCAGTGTTACCACTACAAAGTCCGTAGCAGTTTCCACACCATTAATTTCCGAAGTCAAATTCTGTCAGGATTTGTCCTGAAGAAGGGCGGTCTCCGAAAAAATGTGTGTGGTAATGCTGTATTTATTATTCCCGCATTTATGGTCAGAATACTAAGGAGGGCCTAAATGGATCCAGAGTGATGCCAGAGAACAAAAAAACTATTTTTTGTTTTCCTCCTTTTATAGCCTTCCTCGTGATGAAACCAAGCATCCAGGACCCGCGCTCTCTAACACCTCATCATGACGGCTCCCTGATAGGGCTATCGAAAAATGACCTTTAAAACGATTCCTCCATCCCGAGCCTTTTATTTCTGCCTGTAAACTCTCTGCCATTATCATAGTGCAGAGAGGGAATGAATAAACACCGCTTTCAATATACAAATGCGAATTAATGTGGGGACAAAGGGCGTCGTTTTACGGCTCTTTCTCGGGCGGACGGCTCCCCGCATTATCAAGTTTCGAGACAGGTAAATGCAACGGCAATAAAGCGAACCGGAGGAAAGTATTTGTGCCTGGTGGCTCCTCGAGGTAATTCGATCAATCCGTCTGGCTTCATTAATATTCAAACTGATGGAAGACACTCCACAATGCAAAAGTTCAAGGGCTCCCGAGTTCCCAAATGCATTCAAATTACCTTTATTAGAATATTCACGACACTAAATCTGGATTGGTGCGTATAATCAGTTTGTGTTTCTATCTACACATGAAGGAGAAATGTAATCTTGCTGCAAATTGGATTCAAAGTTGGGCCCCGGAACAGCTGCCGGCCGCGCGGGAGCGGGGAGAGCACGTGCCGAGGTAGCAAGGCGGGAAGAAAGGCCCACGTGTCTGGGAGCAATGTCACGAGTGAGAACATGCGTGACACGGGCGTGTAATCCACGCCCTTTTGTGGAGGGAGCACTGCTGCTGCTCGGCGGTGCCCCTTATTAATATTTATGCCACTTCTGTGCCATCTTAACGCATTACCGCTTTTCCTGTGTCATTCTATAGTATTACAGCTGGGTTTGTGTGCTTCTTCAGTATTACAGCTCGATGTGTGCCATCCTTTGGTATTACAGCTAGATGTGTGGAATTCTGTCGTATAACAGCTCGATGTGTGACATCATGTGGTATTACAGCTATATTCGAGCCATTCTTAGGTATTGCCAATACATTCATGTAAGCCTGTGGTATTACAGCTAGATTCGTGCCATCTGTCGTAATACAGCTAGATTTGTGCCATCCTGTGGTATAACAGCAATATGTGTGCCATCTTGAAGTATTGTCATTACATTCATGTAAGCCTATGGTATTACAGCTAGATTCGTGCCATCTGTCGTATTACAGCTAGATTTGTGCCATCCTGTGGTATTACAGACATATTTGTGCCACCTTGAAGTATTGCCACTACATTCATGTGACACTATGGTATTACAGCTAGATTCGTGCCATCATGTGGTATTACTGCTATATTTGAGCCATCCTGAGGTATTGTCGTTACAATCCTGTAAGCCTATGGTATTGCAGCTAGATTTATGCCATCCGGTGTTATTGCAGCTAAATCCATGCCATCCTACAGTACTAAAGCACGATTTGTGCCATCCTGTGATGGTCCACTTATATTTATGCCACCCTGAGGTACTGCCGCTGTACTCCTGTAACCCTGCTGTGTTACTTCTTCATTCATGCATTAGCATCATTGCTATCCTCATGTCTTCCAGGATTCCTCCAGCTTCCCTCTTACCAACCTGCATTGTTACTGCAGGCCTATGTTATTCTGCTGCACTAGTGCATATGCCACCCTATACTAGTATTGTTACTCCACACAACCCTTAAGTTATTACTGCGCCCGGCCTGGCATCTTGCAGGATTGCCGCCACATGCATGCCGCCCTACAATATCACTACAATATCCATATCTATCTGGGGTATCGCTACTGCTACGTTCAGGCCTCCCTGTGCATGTATTGCGACAACACACAATCCTGCACTACTGCTGTCAATGCACCACCATGCACAATCGCTGCTATCGTCACGATTGTGCACTATTACACCATATTAATTGTCTCCCGCTTTATTACTGCGACACTTGTGATGTTTGTCAGTGTTTCACTAATATAACATTCTTCTCAATTGTTACAACTACTTCCAAGGTATACTGTGGAATTGATACTATACTAATAGCATCCTGAATTGTTACTGCAATCTCCAGGCCGTCCTGCGGTACTGTTGCTGACCACAGACCATCCTGCACAATGACTACTGCGCCTTCCTGCACTAATACTCCTATCTCTGATCTAAGCTACAATATCACCACTACCTTAGAGCCACTGTGCACGAGTACTTAACGCTGTGTTCTGCTGCAATATCACCACTGTCCTAGAGTCACCGAACTTAGCTATCTCTGTGGCACACTACAACATCACTATTGTCCTAGTGCCACAGTGCACTAATACTGCTATGCTCACGGAAACATGCACCATTCCTGATAGTTCAACACCATCCTGCAATAGTGCTGTTGTCCCCACACCACACTGCATTATCACTGCTACCTTCACGCCGTGCTGCACCAGTACTTATAGCGCCACACCATCCTGCGCTATCTTTGCTCTTCTGAAGCCGCCCCCTTTATTGGTGTCATTTCTATGCCAGCCTGAAGTATCGCTGCTGTAGTCACAAACACAACGGTGCAACGTGTTTGCGTCATTAGTAGCATTACTGCTGTGTGCTGGTCTGTCTAGGTTAGTGACCACTGTCCCTAGTATTATGTCACTGGTTTGTACTTGACACACTGCTACAAACTCCCTCTGCCAAAGCTATCCTACATTAATACTCCCTGTAGCATTATTAGCCAGTATCATTTCCATTAATTACGACTCAGGTCCTACCATCCTTGAGTAGGCGTGTCCTGTCAATGTAACCCTGCAGTATTAGTTCCCAGCCACTGCTTGCTTGTACTGGTACTCTTCCAGTCAACTATTCAGAGCCCATCCTTCCTCAGTATTAATACTCTGACACATATCTCTATCATTATTTTACTCTCTCTTTGACTTGCTTTTTCGCATCAGTACTCTCAGACCACGCCCCTAAAGCAGCATTCTAGTGAGTATGCAGTGCTGCATAACAGGGGGCCCAATGATTTGGAATTTCTTATCCTTCTCCATGGTTCGGAAATCCCGCCAGCCGCAGCGATACCCGTTCCTACTCCCCTGTACCTCGCGGATTAATGGAGAGCTCAGATGTCTACACATAGTCGCATCGAGCGGCGCGGTATTACAGACGGATTGGGCATGATCAGCAAAGACAAATGGATGGTGTCATCAAAGGATGTACAGAAATCTGTTATTTAGGGCAAAATAAGTTATTTGCCTTGAGAATTTGTAGGGCCATGAATCAACCAGCCAAGCTATTCGGGGTGTTATACGGTTTAATTTCTCGCGAAGGTACATCGAATAAAACAAAGAGCTAAACACTCCTGTCACATTTACCAGCTTCATGACTGAAGCAAGTTATGGCTTTATAAAAATGTTTAATGAATAAATAAATACGGAAATACATAAATGACAAAATAGACAAGAGAGCTGAAATTGACTCTGAACAAGCAGCAAGACTAACTCTTCAATAACTACCAAGGTCAAAGCGGCGGTAGATCCTGGTTGTCTAGTTGACTTGTCGCCTTAGTTTTGTCCTTTCTTCCCCTAACGCAAGTCACAATCACATTGTACTTGGGTTAAGAAACTATGAACTACTTAGGACGACCAAACAAGAATGCCTAAAACCAGAAGGTAAATATGCATCATTTAGAACCATTTCTTATACACTTTTTTCATCATGGTAGGCACATCATAAGATCCTAATAAACTGACATGAACAAATGTGTCAGGGTTTCCGTTACATCCCTGAAAATGTTAAGAGGAAGCTTAAGGGAATGCTAGTAGAAAACACCTTCCTGAATATTTTGAGGTTTAAAGGATAATTAACTACTAGCTGTTGAGGACTCAGGGCGGTAGCAATACATTCTCCATAGTCCACCTTCCTATCATTGGAGAACACATAAGCATGCCGCGTCATCAGGTCGAAAGAGGATGCTTAGGGATTCATCGGGTGAGTGAACCGGCTTGCTTTCCAGCCTCCACTCCATTGCAGTCTGCCTGAAATCACACAAAGGTCTTAATCAACCACAAACTGTGACTTCTGTTTGGTCCTTTTTTGGGGGGCTTTTTACCCTAAAACTTAAAAGAATTACATCTCTGGATCCCACTATCCAACTTTGGCTATTTTTTGTGGCTTTTTTCCTTAGTACCTTTACACCGATTTCTCTCAATTGGTTTGCTAATGTTATTTTGCACGATTCTTAACTTTCATTTTGTTTGGCACTACCTAACCTAACATGTATTTTTTTGTCGATTTGTCTAGTGTCCTAGACAGACTGTTTTTCAAAATATGCCTTCATGACTTCTAAAGGTGATTGGAGACGAAGCTTGACTATGAACCAGTCAAGATCTTTCAGCACACAAACCAAGGACCAACCACAGCAATAGCCTGAAATGATGTGTTCTGGCATCAAATGTGGCTGATACACTGGATTATCACTTCATTACATTTTACAATGAAATCAAATTTGACAAATTTATCCTCAGACATGTTTTTCTCCTATACGGCTTCTTCTAGGCTTTGAGACTGTCTACATTAAAAACGTATCTCATGTTTTATTTCCAACAAAGATCTGGTAAGCCATTACCAATATTATGTCATCATTCTATAGTTTACAATATTGTTTTAGTTTTCATACATGATGGTTTTGAGTGGTCAGACAGCTCCCACCCATCATTTCCTTTCAAAAAAGGTAGGCCTTGATTCCTAAACTAGTTTGTAAATCAGAGCCACGGGTTTAATTCTTTCTCTGGGTGAAAGTTTTTATATTCTGAAATGTTTCTAAGAGCACTCCTGCACACCTTCAATAGTTGTTGGTGTCTAGGAGTACTGTTTGAAAGGTATCTGTTGCTAACAGCTCTGACCTTCCTTTCCTGTATACCACGGTTAAAAGGTGAGTAGGTCACTTCTACAGTGATGTGAGAGCTCTACCCTTCACCTCTCTGACACAAGTCAAATGGCCATACGAGGCAAGAAAAAATACTATAGCCTTATAGCCCATCATTGCGGGCTATACCGTCTATTAAAGATCTGCTCCCGCGTTAAAGGGTTGAGCAGAAGGCGAGGGACTTCCACAAGGGACGGGACTTTAATAGCCGATATAGCCCTGCTACGGAAGGGCTATAAGGCTATTAGAACATTCTGCCACTAGGGAGCAGAATGTTCTAACAAATAAAACAAAGGTTTCTCGTAGCTCGAGGGGATTTAAATCCCCTCGAGCTCCGAGAAGCCTTTGTTAAAGAATGGAATGTTGCTCTGTGGGCCTTTAACGGCCCGTAGAAGCAGGGAGCACTCCATTGTCTTCAATGGAGCTCCCAACATTTCAATGTTCTAATCATTGTTTAAATGACTTCGTTTTTTCACTCTCTTTTCCTTGCAGCAGAAGCTGCTTTCAGTTAGCAGTGAGTACCGGTTCATTACCCCGATTCCTTCCTCTTTTTTACCCTAGGGTAAGCAGGCGAATAGTTAAGCGCTTACCTGCAGGACAATGATGGCTGTTAATTACCTCCCCTCATTTTTGGTCATTGCCTGCAGTTCGGCCCATAACTGGATTGGGGAATTACCAGCTAATATTGCCCACAATTGTTAGCAATAAATCTTAATTATTGGGAATGCTTGGATCACAATGCATGATGATTCCTGGCACCAACTACTGTTGTTTGCATTCTTTCGAGGTTCTGTGTCCAGGACATGAAGAACACAGAGATGGTGGATGCGTTTATTTGCCTATGTTTGTTGAGAGTAGGAAGAGAAGTATTAGCCTCAGGGTCGGATTGTTAAGGCGGGCACTCGGCAAATGGCCGAGGGGCCGGTATCGAAGTTCCAGCTGTGGGCTGCTATTTTGGCAGCCTGGGGGCGATTTGAGATGTGTCTGGTGTGTTCAGATGTTGCCAGCAGACCACTGGGGCCCTGAGTGGACTTTCTGGAGGCTAGCTGGGTGTCCATTACCTCCCTTTTATCAACAGAGGTGTCACTCCCTTTCTCTCGCTGGGCCTGCCAATTAATGTGTGCATACTGAGCGGGGGCATGGGGCCTGAGCAGAAGTGGCCTCACTTGTTTTCAGGAGTTTATAAAACTTCGCCAAAGCAGTGTTTTGAGGAAAGACAATATGCAAATGTGAGCCACTTTCTTTGCGTGCCCGGGACGATTTCTAATCCCAATCCGACCCTGGTTAGCCTTATCACTCACCTAATGCCGGCTGTAAAAGCTTGTAATTTCTCATTCCCTGATTATGAGCCCTTATAATTGGCTTAGGGCCATGACGGTGAGCTGGGCAATTATCAGAAATTAATGCCCTTCTGCAAAAGATGTTAACCACTGTTAACAACCCGCACAGTAGGCAATAATGCCCAGTTATTAAAAAACCATGAGACAATTCATTTTGTAGGACAGGTAAATGGTGAATATTAAGATATTTACATTAGAGAATGAATGACAAATCTGTCATTGGCCTTCATGGGCACCATGGAGGCATTTGGCCCGTGTGACCTACGCGTCAGCGCATCCTTGAAGTTACACCCAGGTATTGCTGCAGCGACTCCACTGTTTGACAAGCGCTGAGCGCTGCGGCGCAAGGTGATGAACGCAGCGTGACAGGCAATATGTGCTTCTGTCCAAGGCACTGCATCACAATAAAATGGAAAATTACTGTCTGTCATCGCTGAGAACGCCGGTGACGAATGCCCCATTCCCAACTCTACATAAGGTGAGAGGGAAATAAAGTAAAGACTAGATTCATTTCCATGAGATCCTGGCTCCGCGGGCACGCCCCCCTGTGCTGCTGGAGGTCGCGTCAAACAAGGAGACATGTCAAGGAAGATTTCAGAAAGGGTTTCTCAAGTCGCTGTTTGAGACCTTGTAGCGGGGAGGTATTTACAGGGTACACTCACAGCAAGGCCGGGGTGCGGGCGACAGTTTGCGTCCATTTTTATTAAGAGATGCAAAAAGTTAGGAACTCATTGAAAAAGATATATAATTATCTACATATATTGTTCACTCTCAATCGCACTCTTTCCTATCTCTGTCTCTCCCTCACTTGCCATATATTACATATAATATATGTATGTATAGTTGCATAAGGCAGTAACAATGTAATGTAGCAACCTGGCTGGTTTTTCATTGCAGGAGTTGATGTTTAATTGCCAAACTACTCACTGGGAATGTATAGGACATGGGTTTTAATCCTGGTTTTCCCACTTAACCGACATCCACTGGCAGAGACAATATGTCTTGGCTGTGAAACCAATTGACTTTGCTTTGCCCCTTTGTTTTTTGGGATACATAGCTGCCACAAATGCGCATGCGGCAGCCATCTTGATTTATCAAAATGTTACAAATGCATTCAAAGATGGCTGCCCTGTATGTGTGTGAACCCATGGTGGCATCTTTGAATGATTGTGTAATGTTTTTTATTTGTATTTACATCTTTGTATAAACACTTCAACCAATGTTAATTGACAGCAGAACAAATACTTGTGATCTAAAAAATATGTGTAATGTTTTAACATAGACCATTCAAGGATGGCATAATGGATGAGCTCACATCCACGGCAGCCATCTTTAAATGCATTTTTAGCATTTGATTAAATCCAGATCCAAAATGGCTGCAGTGGATGTCTGCTCATACTCAGCGGTCATCTTAAAAAAATATTCTCAAACTAGTACAAACCTATTCCAAGAATCCCGCTGAGCTTAAAATGGATGCCCACTGATAGCATGGCAGATAACAAAAAGTAGAAAAGGATCAAATTAAATTAAATTGGAGAGGTGTAGGTGAAAGAGGTGCAAAGCAGCTGTGTGGGGGGGCAATGAAGGAGTCGAGGTGATGGAAAATTAACAAAAAATAAGTGAGAAGGGTGAGGAGCAGGAAAGCAACTGAGGAACTGGGGGGGTCAGACGGGGGGAAGCAACACACAGAGGAAGGGAGTGAGGGACTTGAAAACTGAAGACAGCAAACAGGGTGAGAGCAAGAAAACACACACAAAATAAATGGTTTCTTAAATGGACACCAAATCAGCAGTGGAAGGATTCATGTTAAATAATCAGAACACCATGAGATGGGTTCGACAACACATGAATAGGAAGGAAAGCCATAAATCAAGCAGAGATAACTGAGATAGCCTATAAGGCAATCCAATCACGAGCTGGGGGCTGAACCAAAGCCCAACCAATGTAGGGAGAGGTGTGGCGCCGCGGCCAGGGCGACTGACGCTGGAATCTGGGGATCAGGGTTCGATCCCCGGCTCCGGCGGCAGGTTAGCCCAGCACCATGTGACTCTGGGCAATAGCTCGCTTAATCTTCCCGACGGCCCCCAGCGCCTAGAGACCCTTACGGGTGATTGTGCGCTTTACAAATGTGGATTATTATTACAATGGAAATGGGAGGTCTGGCCAACAGACAGCTAAATCTGTCTGTGGCAGAGACCTAAACATTGTGTGATGTGAGGCAAATCAAGTGAGCTAGCTGTGCTGCCAAATTGAGAGGGCATGGAAGAGAGAGACATTGCAATCATGACTTTCAGTTTCAGATTGCCTAGCATCAGCGGGCAGATGTGGCGTAAAAACCAGAGCTGCCAACTTTGGAGCTGGGGAACCCGGTTCGATTCTCCGGTGGCTCAACATCCTGTCATTCTGGGCAAATCACTTAGGGGCATATTTACAATAAGTGGCGCATCCCTGCATATCAGCAGGGATGCGCCACTTATTGTGCGCCATGCCTACGCCAACATGGTTGCGCTGCATTTACAATGCGGCGCACCATGGGGCAAAAACGGCACAGATGCGTCACGCATCTGTGCCGTAAAAGTGTCGCATTGCTGGAGTTGCGTCGCAAGCACGACGCAGCTCCAGCAATGCTCGGGGGCCCTATTATTCCAATGATGCGTCAATCCTTACGCCTGCTTCAAGCGGGCGCAGGGTTTTGACGAAGCATGGGCACCAAAATGACTGAGTGAAATCTTGTAGATTTCACTCAGCCCCTTTCAGGAGGCGTTCCTGCGCCAGAACGCCCCCCCCTGCGCAGTCACGCCTCCTTCTGGCGCAGAGCTTTACAACGTGACACATCTCCCAGATGCGTCACGTTGTAAATACCTCGCACCTTGGTGCATCTTTTGCGCCGCCGCTGCATCACAAAAGTGACGCAATGGCAGCGCCAAAGCGGCGCAAGGGGCTTGTAAATATGCCCCTAAATCTCCCGGTGCCCAACAAAAATGAATGTGTCCTCGTGTAACATATCTGGCGTTCCTGTACAGAGCTCCGATACCTTTGGGTAGAGTTCGCGCTATATAAAAACTGCAAAAAAACACATAAAAGCAGCATTCACCTATCGCCTGTCACGAGCTAGTTCCTAAAAATGAAAAGAGAAGTTAGGCCTGCAAGATAGCACTTACATATATTAACCAACATTCTTCTGAGGCGTGTTTGTCCTTTTCAGTACATCAGGTGTGACATTATATGAGGGAAATCGACCCCCTGCGCCCCCGGGGAGTATGGCGGTAAATGTCAGCACACTGGCCCTGTAAAGTTTAATTACGTCGTTCACATGTTCTTAAAACGCTCGCCCCATTCCGCGAGCGGATTTCACGCCTGCGCTTTGTGTACTCGCCATCAAAGGGCAGGTTTCTGAGACGAGCCCGTATTTCTTCTGTTGTTCGGTAAAATCCAATTTTTACTGGGCTCGAAGGCAGCAGATGGCGCGGCCGGCACTATCGCTCCGAGCTTAAAAGCCCTCCCGCCAGAAACCGAAATGTGTTTGCTGACTTTATCTCTGCCCACCCTAGTGGCACCCTTTCATCGGGGACAGGACAAGGACGATACGCAATTTGGGGCTTTTGAAATGTGGCCTTTTATGCCAGGCCGTAATTAGGCTTAACGGGGCCTTTCTACTCTGGCGGCCGCGGCAACTATGGCCGAAAGTAAGATATACAGCGCTTTGCAGGGTATGTCTTTTATGGCCACTCGGTTTAGAGATGAAGAGAGAGGTGTTATCAGCCACTGCACCGCCGAGCAGGGCCGGTCCTAGGATTTGTGGGGCCCCGGGCAGAATAGGAACATGCGAGGCCCCTATAATTTGCATAAGATTTAACCTGACAGGAAGTGACCTCATCAGAGGTGATATCAATTGGACATTAATTATATGGCATAGTTTGAAGCTTTGCAAGAAGCAACTTACCTAGTTTTGATATAAGTAAAATGGTTAGAAATAGCTTTAAAAATCCTAATAAAATACGTACATAAGTGGAAATACATTAAATGAATTTTACCTAGTTATTGTTGTCTTGAATGGGATGAATGAAAATGATATGGGAATTCTGGTACTAAGAGAGCTCCAAAGGAGAGGTGCAGACTTTACTAATGTGGAGAAAGAATAGTTTTAAGTGTTTTCTCAAATGTTGGAGTCACGTCATAGCTCAAGAGGGAGAGAGTCTCAGCCCAGCACAACTAGAAAGGAGAAGGCTCTGTTTCCAATCAGGACCATCTAAATTTTAGGATGACACAGGAGTTTGGATGGCACAGAGTTTTAATATCATGAAAATCAACATTAAAAACATGTTCATCTGACAATAAAGCAGGCAAACAGCCCAAAAAACAGGTCAAATACTAACCTGGCAGATTAGACCATTACACACTGCCTGATTGCCCTAATGCCAGTCCAACCCGGCCACTGTGTTATACAATTATTGTGCAGATACAGGATCATTCTTTTTGTAGGTAAAGGACATAAATATAGGGTCCGATAGGGGCCTGTTTCAATGTCCATTTTAATTTACCACCAGGTAAAGACTCGAGGGACCTAGCACACTGAAAACCCTAGTCCAGCCAATTTTATATTCTGATTGTGCTCCTCTTCCTGCACCTCTTGTCTGGCTGCTATCTCACACCTATCTGCTCCCCCCCCCCTCCTCCGCCCACTCTCACTTCATTCCGTATTTCGTATCCCTTTCATTCACTCTGTGCTCCCTTTCCCTCCTCCTGGGTGAGCTGAGTGGTTTTCAGCGTGAGGCGCCCTCATTCTATGTTTTGTTTTGAACCCTGCAGGTTATCCTGCTTCTTATTCAACCAAGGGCAGGGCGCACTTCACAGGTGAGGGCTCTTGAATGACCTGTCTAATCACTGGTATCCTTATGCAGATGCAGCGATTAGGCCAAGAGAGACGGACCAGCCGGCAGCTATTGATTAAATCCCTTGGGCCTCCTGGGCCCCCTGGGCCTCCAAACTCTGAAGTATTTAAAAGCGCGAGGCCCCCTGGCTGCGAGGCCCTGGGCAGCTGCCCATGCTGCCCATGCCTAGCGCCGGCCCTGCCGCCGAGCACAATTTCTGAATTTGGAGAAAGCAAATAGCTTACGGTATGCGGAAAGCAGGAGAGTAGCAATTTATATACCCTGCCCTGAGCACGTTTTTTTTTTTTTTGCAGTGAAAATATTTTTTTGTCTTAAGTGCAATATTTTGAGTGACTTTTCCGTTGCACAATAAAAATCCCAGTCTCTGTGTAACGAAATTCATGTTAATGGTGTATCCAACAGGAAAACCTTGGAGTTACTGTTGTGATATTGGATAGCTATTTTATTGGCTTGGTCTTACTGAGAGATTCCTTTGCGGTTTCCCTTGATACTGGCTCGATGTGTATAGGAAACTGAGTTGGGCTCCACACAGTTTTGGGTTGGTAGTGATCAAGCAGTGCTTAATTTGAGCCGGTGGTTTCCGGTGCTCGGCACTGGCAATTAACCATCAACACCGGTGCTTTTCATGAGCACCAGTTAAGGACATATTAATTTACAAGGAGATTAAGTGATTTGGCCAGGATCACAGGATGTTGAGCTGACGCCGAGACTCAAACCTGGTTCCCCAGCTCCGCAGTCGGCAGCGCTGGCCATTACGCTACATCCGCTCTCCACTTTCATGTTTAGTAGTTGGTTCTGTTTTAGGCAGCGATAACAAGTTAAATGGGCTGGTGCAAGCTGCCTCCTAACCAGAGCCCCGGCACCTATTTGTTTTCACAAATTAACCACTGTGATTAAGTATTGCACAGGAGTTACCATGATGTTGGCTTGTGTTGAGCGGTTGAGAAAATATTGATTTGTTGTTAATGAGATATTGAACTGAAGTTAACATGACAGTGGCTCAGAACTAATGAGTTTTTGAGTTGAGGTGTACTAGGGGTTCTGTTAGTGTGGATAGAACATTGCCTGGGTGCTCGCAAAGTGTTGATATGGTGCTCTTGGTGTACCAGATTAAGGATTATGCAACATCAAATCCGATGATGCCGTGATTTGGGATTACACAGTATTGACTACATGTTGATGGGTGTGTGTTGAAATCAGGCACCATGGTGTATGGATGTTGATTGGGAAATGGCTTAACTTTTTCATAATATCCACTTAGAATTGATGTGCCATTTAATGGGGACTCACCCAAAATTGGTTGTCTTTTGGTGGAGCATTGCATTGGCGTTTGTGGTGCATTGGTTAAGAGTTGCTCGGCAAAGACTCTGAGTTTGTTGGCCACTGAGTGATTGTTAATAAGGTTCTTGCATTTTCGACTCAGTGTTAGTGGCATAATAAATCGGGGTTCACACAATATTGTGTTACTGTTGATAAGATGCTGACCTAGATACAACCAAGTTGGCTGAACGTTTAGCTAGTTACTTAAAGCATATCCCCAGTACTTAATTTGAGATGGTGGTTTCTGGTGCTCAGCACCAGAACTAAATTGTCAACACCGGCCCTTTTGATGGTCTGCCACATAGTGGCACTGCTTATTTAATTTAGAGACAATCACAACAACAGTTGTTATTCAACAGTTTGTCAATTCAATAGACAACAGTTTGTCAATTCAATACACCTTAAAATGACTAATACCTGCCCCCAAGCTCTTCTTATAACTTTGGGGGGCTGGAATAGTCTGAATTGTCACACTTGTGGGAGCGTAATGATTAGTGGCTGTGTTGCTACTGTCCTTTGCAGCGCTGACAGTGGCAATGGCGGGTGCAAGCTGCAGTGGCCTTATGGCGAGGGCCGTGGCACTTATTTCTTCACAAATTTACTACTGCATATACCGTAAACACTGATGCAGTCGGCAGGGGTGCAGTGAGTCTGCTTCGATTCTGATGAGATGGGCGGTGTTCTAATTCTGCCCACTAGTACGGACCGCTACATGTCTCATGAGGAACCACGTGAGGTCTCCCTTAATGAGCAAATAATGATCACACATTTTGTAAGGGGGCTTGCGCACATACTCAAGGGTCATTCCCATGGACCTGGGAAGGGGAGCTAAGTGGTGCTATTAGAGGATGCTGCTTAGAATAAAAGAAACTTAGCATTTCTTGTTCCCACCCATTTATCATACGGAGCAGACATTGTTCTATTTATACGCACTCCCAGTCTTTGATAAACGGCCTACATTAGGCCGCCTCAAAGGTGTGCTGCATCATTACCTATCAGGGTACAGGCTTGAAATGAAGTTAATAAAACCTGTCCCTTTTATGAGAGGGAGGAGCCAAAGTACACGCTGGCCCCTGGGGGAAGCAGGATTAATTTACTGTATAGGCAGGGGCGTAGCTCCAGACGGGGAGTTTGGAGTGATACATCCCCCTAAAAAATGTGTTCTGTAGTAAATTGTTGGGTACAAGTGTTTTCATTCGGGTAATGTGAAGTGTCTGTCGGATTTCACCTTAGGATTTTCACATGTCCACACTTAAAAAGTAACCCACTCTCTCTCCCTTCTATGTTTTGAAGGCCTTAAAAATGTTGAATATTTTGAATAATATTGTTTTTTTAAGTACCCCAAACAATCCGCACTTCTCTCTCTTGATCTTTTAACTCCCCCTCATGTCCAGCTTCTCATATAATGTGTTTTAACAAGATGTCCCAGCATGATTTTTGGGAAATCTGAAGCTCACACGTCCCCAATCATAGAGACCAAACTATGCCCCTGTGTGCACGGTGTCCGGGCACACAGTGTAGAACTCACATTAGGCTACCTTAAAGGTGGACTGCATTATTACTTATCAGGGTGCAGGCTTGAAATGAAGTGAAGAGGGAGGAACCACAGTGCATGCTGGCCACTGGGGGAAGGAGGCGGGCGGAAGGGAGTGGCCTACTGTACATGCACACAGTATACGGCTCACAGGGACGTTTGGCTGCTAGCAATGTTCGTCAATAAAATTGGTCCCCCTTGATCTTATAGGTAAAGTCAGGGCTTTAAGTGGGCCGAGTCTCACCAGGTCTGAGCACTGGCAGTGTTTTTTAAGGGGGCCTCAAAACGGGTCTCTATCGGGCTCTGTTTTGTGCACAGGCGTCCGTTTTGTTTCCGGACTGCAGTGACAGCAGGCACATCGATGTGCGCGTGGTGAGCATTGTAGAGGAAGGGAAATCATTTAAAGAGAGTCATTTTCTCTCTGGATTTACCTTTCTCTTTTTGAAACTCAGGGGCAGCAACATTGTTGTGTTGTCACCAGGGCTTTCAGTGGAAGCTTTTTCAATATTATATACACGCCATAGTTGCTGCTTATTTATCGTATGCAACTAACAACCATTGACAAAGCCAATAGTCCTGACTAGTATGTATGATGTGACTTGTTGTATCATATATCTGGACGCAATGACGGGAACAGCAAAATACAAGTCCGACGACACACTGTGCTAAACACAGATTTTTTGCTTATGTGTTTTTAAGGCACGCCCTTAATTACATTGACCACGCCCCTTTGAGAGACCCCCCAGTTTTTCCATCCCACTTAAAACCCTGGGTAAAGCTCTGAATAGGGGTCCAAACGCCATGTTTATTGCTTACTGAGGGTGGGCTCACGGCTTCTGCGCCACAAATTGCAAGTAAACAAGTTGTGAAAAAGAGAGTCGGAAGGCGGGAGAAAAGGAGCAAACAAAGCGGGAACGAGGGGAAAGAATGATCCGGGAGGGCTGCCAGGCGCAAGATATTATTAAACGAGAGAATCTTCTATAACTCAAGCCCATTAATAATGGGACGCTGCCAAATAATTATAATTTATTCAAATTGTGGGCCTGGATCGGAGCGAACAGATGTTGCTCATGCAGACAGTGTCATAAAATGAATTCCAAAGAAACAAAATAACACTTTGCGCGATCATTAAAAAGAAAGGCCCTATTTTCTTATCACATTGTAAACATCTGTGACTTTTCGTAACTTTTCGGCGTTCTGGCTTCCGCTGCGAGGCGTCCCTCGAGCCTTCCCGTACCGGAGCGCGGAGGGCTGCTCCGGCTTGATGAGCCCGTGCACAATTAACGTGCACCTGTTAGATGGGAAAGCGCCTGTTGTTGGGCATAGCAGGCTTTGCTGTTGTCAGGCACTTGAGCACACCAGTGTGCAAAACACTAAATAACTATGCCTTGTTTAGTGGAACCCGTATGTCTTTAAGCTGTTCTTGGAAGGTACGGGGCCCAATGCATAATTTGTTAAAAAAAAGTGCCAGGGCTCTTGTCAGGAGTACATTGCAGCTTGCACTACAAATTCCTCCCGTCAGCTGCCAATGACAGTACAAGCACAGCTACTAACTACCACACTCTAAGAAGTGTGACAATTTCTACTATTCCAGGCTCCTAAAAGCTATAAGAATGGCTTGGGTAGCAGGTATTATTCATTGTTACTGTATATTTAATTAATAAACAGCTGTTTTTGTACTCTTATCTGAATTAGGCAAAAGGCACCACCAAGTGGCAGGCTGTCATAAGTGCAGGTGCTGACAATTAACTGCAGGTGCTGAGGACCGGAAACCACAGGCGCAAATTAAGCACTGACTGGGCTACTAGAAATACGTGGCAGGGGAGGGCCAAATTATTCAGCATGGTTGGCTAAATTATTCAGAAAGAAAAAAACAAATTATGTGGTGTCATGCAGCGTATACTGTTGCAGTTCAACATTGTTTTATAGTTTTTAGACGTCAACACCGTCTGGCAATGATTTCACCTGATTAGCGTGTCTAACAAATGTGAACACTTAAATACAGCAATCAGTAACCAAAAGATGACCAGTTAATCTGTGCAAAAGGTCAGCCGCTGTGTGGCAAAACATGTGGCAGAGTTTCTAGTAACTTTTGATCTATTTTAGCTAGACATTTTTTGGGGGCTAAATTCTTCAAATTATGCAGCTGATGACGGCTTCTGTGGCAGGTGGAGCTAATGCTCTATGAAGACACTGCCGTTGGTAGTACTTGTCCTTCTGATTAGGACTGCAACGTTTTAACCAACATTTTTAAAGAGAAGTAATTCTCATTGGGAGCCATATTATTTATGTCCTCGTTTACCTGGGTCTTGCATGAGAGGTTTTATCAGTGTAGCGCCTGCTATTTTTTAGCTTCCTGACAATTAAATATACATTTGCTAGCATGGTACATACATCAATACTTATCAGAAGCCGTGATGTCGTAAGAGCTTCTTAGCTCGTGATTTGAATGGCAGCATTGATTACAATGTTTGCCTGAATTGTAATTGTGTTTAACGTGGCCGATGCCCCCGTACCAACACGGTGCTTCGAATGACAGCAAAGAAAACGCAGAACTCCTGAGTTACGCGTGAAAATTCATCATACAACCTTACATCTCGACGAATAAAATAGCCACTTCTGACTGCAGAAGTTAAAGCTGAAGCGACGTGTGTGTGCAAACAATGTCTTGCTATTTACAGAACCAATGTTAGGAATTCACCACTAAAGCATGAATTAAAAGAGGTGTATCCAGAGTTTAGCAAAGTAGCTGGAGACAGCCATTTCTAGGGAGCTAGACACAGCATAGCTGGTGTCGAGGATGGATGGCGGGGGGTGGAGGGGGTCAAACCCAAGAAGATGAATATGGGATATGGGTAGTGCAACCCAAAAAGAACTGTAAGGTTGTGCACGTCTTTTTGAATAACATAGGCCCCAGGGTAAGGCTCTCAGACCTATGATGGGACAGGAGTCCCCCTGACACTAGACTTGTCTGCACCGGGTAAGGGGGGGCGTCTGTGGAAGGTGCATCAAGCAGGACATGTTGTAATCCATCGGACTTCTGTGTGTAGGTGTTGGGGTGTGATGCAAAGATGGGGCGGTGCATTAAAACATGCGCTCCCCCCGCAGCGTGGAATGAGTCCTTCCACAGAGTGAGGATCACTCAGGCTTCTGAATGAGCTCCGACTGATCATACAATGAGACACTGCTCAGAACCAGGCACCTCTAAATACAGGGCGTGAATCAGGGCACAAGTCCTAAAAAAAGAAGTGGGGGACGCTGACGTCACGACAGGAAGTAACGTCACAAAAGGTGGCTTGCACCATCAGACTCCTTGCCTCCCCTCGCTCACCCCTTAGATGCGATTGCATCAGAGAAGCCAGCGCATGAGCAGGGTTCTGAATGGGCTCCGATCTCGACCCAGAGAGGCCAAAGAGTGAATGTGGGGCTCCATTTGCTCCAGTTATCGAACTCCCGGTAAAATAAGAGGGGAGACGCCGTCCACCCGCATGTATGTATGTATGTATGTATTGCGTACTTGTATAGCGCGAACTGTCACCCAAAGGGTATCCTGGCGCTTTGACTTATCCAGACCAACGCAAAACACAGCACTACACTGCCCTGGGGAATAGATGGGACTTCAGGCCTTTCTTAAATGAGAAAAATTCCCCCGTGCTCCTTAGAGTCACTGGCAGAGAATTCCAGAGTTTGACCGCAGTATATCCAAAGGAACGGCCTCCCATCCGTATCCTCCGGATCTTAGGAACTGTGACCAGATATGCCGATGAAGATCGCAGGGGTCTGGAGGTCGAGTACCAGGAAAAAAGTTCTTGTAGCGGGACAGGCCCCTGATCATGAAGGGCCCTAAACACTATACACTACGCTTTAAAACAGATGCGCTGATGGACAGGCAACCAGTGGAGTTCCTTAAGCGCAAGGGATGAAGAGGCCGAACGCAGTCGAGAAAGGGCCAATTTAGCAGCCATATTCTGGATGCGCTGCAGTTTTCCGATCAAAATACCAGGGGCACCCAGAAGCAGTGCGTTGCAGTAGTCAAACCTACTGAGAATAATACTACGCACTACCTCTGGTCTAGCTTGGGCCGGAAGCATAGGGAGAAACTTACGAAGAATGCGGAGCAGCATCATACATGTGGCAACAGTTTTGTTTACAAAAACATTCAGCTGCAAATTTGGTCCAAACGTAACGCCCAAATTACGGGCGGAATCTGCTGCCGCAACTGCACCCTGGAAAGCAGTGGGCCAGAAATCCGCCGGCAAAGGCCGAGGAATGCGATCCATGGAGCCATATCTTTTGTGCCAGATATGCAGCACCTCAGTTTTCGAGCCATTAAACTGAAGGGAGTTAGTGCGCAGCCAGTTCGCAGTGGTTGTCATGGAGCGGTGAAAGGTCTCCTGGGGCACAGCCCCTCTACCTTCCAAAGAGAAGATAAGCTGCGTATCGTCGGCGTAGTTAATAACCGAGATACCGAATGATTTAATCAGCTTAACTAAGGGGCGGAGGTAGAGATTGAATAAAATGGGACTGATGGCCGACCCCTGAGGTACCCCTTGCCCCACTCTTTTTGTGCCAGATCTAAAAGGCGGTAGAGCCACTACTTGATGTCGATCCTGAAGATAGGAAACCTGCCAGTCTCTGGCCAGACCAGCCACCCCGGCTTCCTCCAATCTGCTGATGAGAATAGCGTGGCTGACCGTGTCGAACGCAGCCGACATATCAAGCAGCACTAAAAAGGCTGCATGACCTGAGTCGACACGCGACCTGAGTCGACACGCATGGTACCCCGACTCGAGCCCTGGCGCGAATCACAGATGTCTGCGTTCTCAGTCCACTTGCCAGTGGCTCTACTACTACGTGCATTATTAGTGCACCCCTGATTGCAACAATGCCCGCCCAATCTGGACATCTGGAGGTCCAATGGATGATTCCTCTTCCCAGAAGCTAAGGGGTAGTGAGGCAAGGAGGGCTAAGGAAGGCCACTCTCTCCTCCATTACACATGACCCGGTCCATGACAGGGGAAAAAGGCAGGGACATCACCTCTTCGAAAGCAGAAACTCATGCGCCCACCCCTTATGAGGCCTCTTAAGTCTGCAGAATTGTATTTTTTTTAATATAATATCCATCTTCAGTGAATCTGCATGAACGAGCTACCACTTTTAGTTGCACATATCCCAATTCCAGTAGCCAGTGCACCATATATGGCAAATGACAACTGGTTTCTCCCCGACCAAAGTAACTGTAGCAGTAAAGTATGTATTCAGGGGAGAGGTAACCTACTTATTACACACCTCCACTGTCAGGAGTATGCACTATGCCGCCTCCATTATTACACATCTTCGCTGTCAGGAGGATGCACTATACCTCCTCCATTATTACACGTCTGCGCTGTCAGGAGTATGCGCTATGCCTCCTCCATTATTACACGTCTGCGCTGTCAGGAGTATGCGCTATGCCTCCTCCATTATTACACGTCTGCGCTGTCAAGAGTATGCACTATGCCTCCTCCATTATAACACGTCTTCAGAGTCAGGAGTATGCACTATGCCTCCTCCAATATTACACGTCTGTGCTGTCAGGAATATGCACTATGCCTCCTCCATTATCACACGTCTGCGCTGTCAGGAGTATGCACTATGCATCCTCCATTATTACACGTCTGCGCTGCCATGAGTATGCACTATGCCTCCTCCATTTTTACACATCTGCGCTGTCATGAGTATGCACTATGCCTCCTCCATTATTACACGTCCGCGCGGTCAGGAGTATGCACTATGCCTCCTTCATTTTTACACATCTGCGCTGTCAGGAGTATGCACTATGCCTCCTCCATTATTACACGCCTGCGCTGTCAGGAGTATGCACTATGCCTCCTCCATTATTACACACCTGTGCTGTCAAGAGTATGCACTATGCCTCCTCCATTATTACACACCTGCGCTGTCAAGAGTATGCACTATGCCTCCTCCATTATTACACGCCTGCGCTGTCAGGAGTATGCACTATGCCTCCTCCATTATTACACGCCTGTGCTGTCAAGAGTATGCACTATGCCTCCTCCATTATTACACGCCTGTGCTGTCAGGAGTATGCACAATGCCTCCACCATAAGCCCCTCCTTCTCCCCCCCCCTCCCCCGCACAGCTGCAGGATCCTATTCTTGTAAATTTAGCTGGATGAATCTTTTCCTGGCGAGGCCACTCTCCAGCACAAGCACACAATATCCGGCGTGCCCACTGACATGGGGTCTGCACCGTGGCTTCCGGTCCAGCCCCCAGGAAGGTTTGGCTTTTGATGCCTCGTGCTCTCCCGCGTCCACCAGGTTGCCACGTTCTGCTACCAGAGCCTTCTTAAATCTCACATAAAGCACTCTCGCCCCCGCCGTCACCTGAAACATTAATGAATCGAGCTCCGATATGAATTGCCCTCTCATCCGTCTCTCACATAACGACGCGGACAGTTTTATTAACAAGTCGCAGGCTCGTCCTCCCTGACTTCCGGCGGCTGGCTCCCGCTCCCGGGCTCGGCCTGCCGTGGGGCGGCCGGCGGACCACGAGGAGTTTGATTATCCACCGACCGAGGAGAGGTGCTTCGCCTCGTGCTTTTTATCTCCCGCGCGCGCTCTGAGGTGGAAGTACACAGTGTCAGGAACTTTGCTGGCGGTGATGGGGTGATTTTTGCAGGCAGTGCTGGTGCACGTTTTTTTTCTCCTGGAGGGAAGCTGGGGCAATCACCGAGGCCTGTGATGAATGAAGCTTGTGTCACTCAGAGAAAATGAATATTTCTTTGCAATAATGACCAGATGGTGGCAAGCCTCAGATCCAAATTAAAACATGCATGATGAATGCCAAGAAAACAGAGGAAGACAAAACCCCAACCTGCAGAGAATTTTCTGTATAAATCTTCCCACCCCCTACAACACGGGCCCTTCTAATGGGAATTAAATTATTAAGGGGCGCTGCAAGGAGAATGCAAATGTCGTGGGCTGGCTGCTGAAACTTTTTAAAGAGCTGCCTGCTGCCTGCCTCTCTGCTGCATGCGGCAACAGTCCAAGCACTGGCACCTACATTAAAAAAACACGTACACACACACACACACACACACACACACACACACACACAAACACACATACACACTAGTGCACTGGGGTAGAGGCAGACGTGCATGTATATACATATGATTGCATTGAAAACCACACGCATAGGTGGACACAAACATCTACCCACACATCTACAAACATACACGCATGAAAAGATAAATTCACACACAAATAAAAACCAGTATGCACACAAAGACGGCTATGCATGCACAAGGGATTTTACACGTTACTACATACAAGTAAGGGGGTGCAGAGGTGCAAACAAAAACACATAAACCAATCAAACACAGACCCATACATACAGCAGCAGTAATTGACATGCTTTGGCTTGGGCGTAGTTGTTTCTGGGCTTGGAGCAGTTCTGATGTTGCTGGAGTTCTCTTCCTGACTGTGGGACTATAGATGGACAGGTCATGCTTTCTGATTTTCTTTTTCTGCGCTTTTTGTTATGGAAGAACAAACGAACTACACAAACACACAAGTCCTCGTTTAAAGATGTTCCAGCCACAGCAGACTGGGGACAGATATGTGGGCTTAGGGACAAGCTCCACTACTGGTATGCAGTCAGAAGACGCGCTTGGGTATGGGCATCTTATAACTCGACCCCCATTACCGCAGCTCACCCAAAGCGCAACCTTAAGGTCCTAGTGCGATAAAGCATCCAGAATCGCAACCGTGCGTCACCGTGCTGTTGCCACCGGTCTAACCTCATGCTCAGATTCATGCTCCTACCACTGTTGCAAGGAACAAGACATTCAACAATGCAAGCCACCACACTCCTCTCAGAAAGAGATCCAGCAATTAATAAAGCTAAGTGGTGTTTTTCAGAAGTAAACATCGCATTACCCAACGCTCACATGTCCCCATTGACACGCGGGTGACACCTCTCATTCGTTCACCCTCAACCAATGCTCAAAAGCACCAGGGAAACGTACGAGCCTCTGTTCAGCGTGCAGCAAGGACACCAATCACATCCACTATTTCAGCATTCAAAAAAAGATGCTGCCAATTTAGCGACTACTACCCACCTCCATGAAATTTAGGTAGGACAGTAGTAACCTCAAAACACATTCTGCCCCAGCCACGTTCCCGCAAACGTTCCAGCACTCTTGATTTCAACTCTATTAATACTGCGTGCTTTCACCCAACCACTTGTGCTAACCCTTGCAGCAGCTAATGAGTACCTTTATTACGCTGTAATGCTCCAGCATGATTGGTTACTTTTTCTTGATTGGTCGGACTCATGAACAGAGATGTATCATATTTTGGTATATCACTCTTCCCTAATGGCTGCTCAATCAATGACGTTGAATGCGACTGGGCAGCAACTAGGCAGTGACTAGGTGGCGACTAGGCAGCAGCTATGCTGCGACTAAGTAGCAGCTAGGGAGTGACGAGGCTGTGGCTATGCAGACGCTAAGCAGCAGTTGGGCAGCAACTAGGCAGCGACTAGGATGCGGCAATACAGCAGATAAGCAGCAACAAGGTGACGGTTAGGTAGCAGCTAGGCAGCTACTATGCATCGGCTAGGCAGTGGCTAGGCAACTCATAAATTTACACAGGAGCACGTAGAGCCCAAATTGCTCTTGCAATGGCAGCTTACAATGCACACATGTGTAAGTGAGTGTGGGGGGGGGCATAACGGTAATTTATGTGCCTTCGTTTGGCAGACAGTAAATAAATAATATTGACTATTGCTATTTCCTGCATCAGGAACGCATTGGTCTCTTGCCATTCAAATATTGATTGGAGGCTTTTATTACTACCCCACCCACTGGCATTCCATTTTTTTTTCAAACTATAAAACTTTTTATGAAATACAAAGGCAACCCGAGAAGAAAAGACCCAGCAGTACAAAGAGTTTGAAGTGGAGAGACAGGAGGTGCATTTAATGTCTCTTGCCTTATCACTGCGGCGCGCACAACACTCTTGTCAGGCTGTGGTCCAAACCTTAACTATGTTTGAATGTTGTTTCGCTGTTTTATGTCCTTTATTTTCTGAATGTTTCCCTCCAAACTGCACAAGGGACCCACAATTGGAAACAAATGTGTACAAAATACAGCAACTAAGTTGCTATGTGAGTTCAAATCAGACCATCTGACACATAGCCAATGCATTGTTCGTCGGGTGGCCCTTTAATCTCCTCTTGGGACCGCCTAGCAGCGGGGCGCGCGTGCTGGCCTCCGGCCTTCTGATTCGCTCTTGTTTTGACAGGCAGAGAGGGGGGGGCAATAACAGCAGTCATTCGCACATCAGACGCCATGAGATGTGAGCTCACCACAGTTGGAAGAATGAAACTGTCAACCCTAATTTGCTTTGCAGGAGACACATTGACAGGAAGTTGTCTGTGGCGGTTAAAAAAAAAAGTAATGCTCTAAGGAGAAGTAGAGCAACTTAATAGGACTTTAAAAACAACAGGGGCCGAGGGGGCTGCAGATGGCTGCTGGGCCTAAGGACTAAATAAACCATGATTTTATAGGCACGGATGCGGCTTATGGGATGCGGCCTCCAAAGGGGACGCGCACACATATTGTGTCCAACATCATTAGCCTCCCCTGTGGGGGCACGCATGCGCGCGACAGTAAAATACATTCTGTACAGGAAACAACAAGCCTCCAATGATTCTTTTAATGAACTGGCTGTGGGGAAAGTTAAGTGCTTGGTGCACTCAGTGCGACTAAAAGTGTCGCTCCGCAGCTGTCCGTGAGACCACCAACTCAAGACGTACATGGAGTATATAAGAAAGGTGGAAATTGAACAACTGGTCACCGGATTTGAAAAATAATGCACTCTTCTGGGCTGGTAAAACACAAGACATGGTTTTATTAGCATAAAGATAGGTTGGTAGGCTACTGCACCTTCTGCAAAGATTTTTGTGCAGTAATTGGTTATCAGGTTCTAATATGAATTGATTGACTCTGCATTGTATTGCTACAAAGTAAAAAATGAGAGCCACGTTTAAAGGGTTAAAGTAGTTCTGTTACAAAATTTGAGAAGTGCCTAGAACACCAAGGGTGAGAAATGCCTACTATTTCAGTACAGCTACTATTATATATTATTGAAAAAAATGACACCATTTTGTCTGCTACATCAGAGTACATAGCCAGCCAGTCAGTGTATCATTACATAGAATGACCCTGGGATGCTATTTTTCGGCATCCTGGTCAAACAAATGCGAAGCGAGGGGGAATCTTTCCTACTGTTGAGACCTATTTGGAATCCAACATGATACCTTTGGAATCCGACATGACACCAGTTTATCATCCAAATTGAAGCCTGTTTGGAATCTAACATGACGCATGTTTATCATCCAACACAACACCTTTGGAATCCGACATGACACCTGTTAATTATCCAACATGAGACCTATTTTGAATCCAACATGACACCTTTGGAATCCATTATGACACCTGTTTGGAATCCGTAATGACACCTGTTTCGAGTCCAGAATGACACCTATTTTTCATCCAACATGAAGGATGTTTGGATTCAAACATGACACCTGTTTGGAATCCAACATGACAGCTGTTTATCATCCAACATGAGACCTATTTGGAATCCAACATGACACCTTTGGAATCCATACCTGTTTGTCATCCAAATTGAAGCCTGTTTGGAATCCAACATGATGCCTGTTTAGAGTCCATAATGACACCTATTTATCATCCAACATGAAGCCAAACATGACACCTGTTTGGAATCAAACATGATGCCTGTTTATCATCCAATATGACGCCTGTATGTCATCCAACATGAAGTCTGTTTGGAATCAAACATGACACCTGTTTGGAATCCAACATGACACCTGTTTAGAGTCCATAATGACACCTGTTTCTCATCCAACATGAAGCCTGTTTAGAATCAAACAAGACACCTGTTTGGAATCCAACATGACACCTGTATAGAGTCCATAATGACACATGTTTATCATCCAACATGACGCCTGTTTAGAATCAAACATGACGCCAGTTTATCATCCAGCACAACACTGGGCAGTGATGGACTGCCCCAAGCATTTCTGCTAAATAAGTTTTCAAATGCCTACTTGAAAAAGCTCTCAGCAGGGAGCCCACATTAAAGGCTAATAGGACAAAAAGTCCAGTGCGTGCAAGACTGGATGCTCATTAGGGCTCAAATAAAGGGAAGGAAGTGTCTTAAATCAATATTCTTTGAACTACGGCTCCTACCAGTCTTGGCAGGTTGATTTCAGCCTGGGATCCATGCCTTCTGGACGGCAATAAAAACAAACAAGAACAAATCAAACTTTCTTTTTTAATGTGTTCACATATTGCTTGCAGTCTTGATAAAGCACCCCTGGCGTGGGAGCTGTTGTTTTAATGCTGTATTTTGTCTACTGCCTGTCTAACCAACCAACAAGCCATTTGGTTAGGGGGGTCGAACTCTGTGGAAGGAGTTCTCTTTTTCTTTTTTGCATAATTCACTTTATGCCTGAAAGGGTTTTGTTTTGACTTATACTGGGTGCTTCCTTGTGTCTGGACAAAGCTATACCTCTCTGAAGAGCTCTAATTAGAGCGAAACACTGTGTCAGGGGTTGCTTTTACTCATTTCAGGTTGGCTTGAGTTGGTATTTTACCAATTCAAAGCTGTAATACTGTGCCTGGAGTGATAAATGGCTTTTGTCATTTTACAGCTCAGCAAGGACAGCACTGTGCTAGTCCTATGCTTAATAACTTTGCTGTAGAAATGGCAAAAGACTTCGTCCTTTTCTATCTCGGCATGGATGGCACTGTGCTAATCCTATGCTTAAAGAGTTTGATAGAAAAACAGACATTTGAGGTGAGCAGATCTAGAGTGTTGCTGGTGTTGAGAGTGCTCCAACACGAGCTGCTTTCCACCTAAACTTGACAACTACCCAGAGTTCTCTCCTTTTTTGTATATATATATATATATATATATATATATATATATATATATATATATATATATATATATATATATATATATATATATATATATTTAAATTCAATAAAAAATTAGTTTAAAACTTATTAACTGGTCTGTCTATCTATCTATAGAGTCACTGAAAAAACGAAAGGTTAAAGTGACGTTATAGTTAGGTAAAAATATCAGGAAAAATGTAACCATTTGAACTAAACAAAAACAAAATTCACCAGTTATAGTTCCGTGAGCTCACTAGAACTTGTGCCTCCCCCATGCTCACTGTTGGTATGAATTATGTCATTTGAGATGTTATAAATGATGTCATCACTGATGTCATTAAGCAGGTCATGAGTGATGCAATCTGTGAGCTCATGAGAAGAGCACTGTTTTTTTTCATGAATTTCTGAGGTTTGTTCATGCATAGGGAAATATTATTATCATACCTAACTATGACGTCACTTTTGCCTTTCTTTTTTCAGTGAATTGCTAGGGTTTCTTTAACATAAAGTAAGATCTTATTACTATAGACAACCCCCAGCAGGTGTGGCCAAAACCCCACTTGTACTGTGCAATGCATTGAGTAGGGCTCAGGGTCTAGCTCAACTCTAGCCCTGCATCCAAGTGGGCGGCCAACCCCTCCATGCACAGCTACCCTCCCTTTTTTTGTAATTCATTTTCCCAGTCCCTCAGCGAACCCCATATTTATATTTTTATTATGGGCACAGTGGAGGGGGGGGGGGCAAATGGCTAGGTGGTTGGGGTATCCCTACACTGGCCCTTAATGTCCTTTTTTAGAAACCTTTTCAGGACAGGGGACCAAGTCCCTGAGTTCAGTAATGGCTGGCGCAACATTCCTTTTCACGTTGTGGCCAGCCAATCAAAGCGCTTACTCTGAAAAAGCCCCCTGAACCAGAAGGTTTGAATATTTGAGTTTCAGGCCATCAGTCAAGATCTCCACGAATTTCTCAAAAGCTATTGAAAGAACTTAAACAAAATAACACAAGGCATTCTTTCAGGGGAAAATCTTAATTTCTGACAAATTTAGTGTAACTCTGTTCAATCATTTTGCCTGTAGCGCTGTCTAAAATTTCCTGGGCAAATAGAATTGGAAAATGGCATTCCCCCACCCTCCGCTTTTCTCTGCATCCACTTGATGGATGTAAAAAATTGAGGAAAAATGGGTCGGTTTTGAAAGAAGAGACATAAGTCTTTTGAGATATACACTAGGACTAGAGAAATGTTGTGGATGGGGGCACAGCGGGCATTTGCACCCATTTTTAGCACTTATGGGGCTTTTCCTTATTACAGCTTTCTCAGCTCCTTCAACGATACCCATTACCCAGGGCCACATTTTGTGGCCGCTCAATGTCATAGGAGCGTTTCCTCATTTTCAACCAAATGCCAGAGCGCGCTTGCCATGCTCCTGCCACATATGACAGAGGTGGGCATCCCCAAGGGGCGACTTTCAAGATGGAGTAGGAGAGTCCCATGGACTCTTCAGGCACCCTCCAACACCGATAGTTGCAGTCACACACAGCACCCAAATTGAGGTTGGGATCTCTGCCTGCTCCAGTAAATCGAGCCAGCCGATCGACAACAAAAAGCTGAGCGGAGATCATTGGGCACTAAAGTGGGTGTACGGTGGTTCCCTACAGAGAATAAATTAAGCTTAACAAAACAAAAATATTAAATACACCTACACGTCTCATAGGTGCTGACGTATTCATTCAAGCTGTAGTAATGGAGATAACACGCCTCCATTTTGCGTCAATGCGGAGACCTTTAACGTAGGAGCTTATCTGCCAAGTGCATCGGCTGTCTTCACCTCACCGAGTTTGCACTTTTATTATCTTTAATTTTCTTCTCCAAGCTATTGACTGGGACCCGCTCACTCAATACTAAAACCATTCCCTGCTTTATCCTCAAATGCCAGCGCTAAGCCTGTTTATTCGCAGCCAGGCGGTGAGATATTAATGACAGGTCTGTCAATAGCTCAGCGGCACGCGGCTAACTTTCTTTGCACAACTCGGATGCACTTTAATTTCATGTAGGCCTTTTTCTTGGGATTAACGTGTCGGTGCGCGCAATCAATATGTCGCGAGAGTTGGAAGCGCTGAGGAGAGGCGGGGTCTCAGCACCAAGGAGATGCCTCACGCATCCGGCGTACCCAGAGAGACGACAGCGGTTTGGGACCTTTCTGAACCTTACATAATGCCTCATGCCATGCCAGGTTCCACACATCTGTTTCCTGCTGAATATGTTCCCCTTTATTAATGTGGTGTAACATCCAGAGTGGCTGACTTTGTAAGTAGGGAACCAGGTTAGTGTCTTGGGGTCGGCTCAACGTCCTGTGAATTTGGGCAAATCACTTAATTTCTCCTTGACAACAAACCGTAAATGTGTCCTTGTGCAATGTAACTGCTGCTCATGTAAAATGCTAAAATACTTTTCAGGTCGAGTTCGAACTATATGAAACTGCAAAAAATAAAAATAATCTGTCTCAGGGAAGTTGCAACTGCTGCTGACTTGTGACTTAGGCTAATTTCTTTTTTGTTAAAAAAAAGCTGATATAGTTCAAAATAACGCCCAGCTGGTGAGATTTTACAAAAAATGGTGGCAATAAAGGAGGCTTGTGCAACTGTGGGACATTTCCCGCTTCCATGCATGGCTGGGTGTGGCAGACTTTTAACACTTTCAAGTCTTCTAGTCTCTTTTCTCCCTTTCTGGAGGGCGGGACTTCCGGTAGCGGGGAACCAAGGGCAAGTGGCAGCCATTGCTTCTCCCTGCTGCCACTCACGTGACACTGGAGGAAGACAAACTTCAGCATTCTGCCATGCGGTCCATGTCAGGCAGGGCATGAAGCTGCAGAGAGTGATGAATTTCGACTGTGGCATCCTTGGGCCAAGTCGGGAAACTTCGGGCCTTATTTATGAAGGCCTTGCGCCGCCGGTGCATCACTTTTAAAATGGGAATAAGTGACGCACCGGTGGCTCAAGGCCTTCATAAATAAGGCCCTTCATACTTTACCAAAAAGGACGCAATTCCCAGAATTGCACTGACTACAACGACTTGATTAAATTGTTAGCCTCCCCTAATGATGATGTGGCTTTTTTCATTAATACAGCAATGTCACACACAGTAATACAAAAGTCATAATAATGGAGATATTGCATCACAATTCTTACTCAATTTAGCAATCACAACTACATTTGTTGCATGCCATCTTTCGCCATGAGACCTCGCTCCATATTTACCAAGCGGGACGCAGTTTCGGCTTGCAACGGCATGCTGACCAGCAGGGGTGCCAGGTGTAGACTGCGTGCAAAAGCAAAGTGCAATCCGCATTGCGTGCACCAATATGATGACTAAACGCATGCACAGCAGAGAGCACGGCACATCCGCATGGAGCAGTGCACCTGATACTTGAAAGCCTTCACGAGGCTGGGCGCAGTCACACACTAAACCCATTCCTAAGGGGTCTTCCGTGGCTTCAGGACCTCACTTAAGATTTAGGGTGCGGAGTGTTGCCGTCACATACTGACAGCGCCACCCCACGCCACAGAGTTAGTGTTTTGGCAAAGGTAATCATGACCATCCTTAGGAAGAGCAGGAAGTGATGGTAACTGCATCTTGCCATGGGTACTCCCTGGGTCAGCGCATGAGCCCTTACGCTAATGGGATAGCGGGAAGGGAGGTTAAGAGAACGCAGCCACGTGGACTCCCTCGGACATCCAATGAGTCCTTACACTTAACGGATAGTGGGAAGGGATGGCAAGAGAACGCAGCCACCAGGACTCCCTTGGACAGCCCATGAGCCCTTACGCTCAAGGAATAGCAGGAAGGGAGTTTAAGAGAACCCTGCTATAGGGAGTCCCTAGCACAACCCAAGTGTCCTTACGCTCAATGGATAGCAGGAAGGGATAGTAACTACACGTAAACACAGAGACTCCCTCGGACAGCCCATGAGCCTTATGATCAGGGGATAGCGGGAAGGGATGGTAAGGGAATGCGGCCACAGGGAGTCCCTTGGAAAGCCCAGGAGCCCTTACTCTCAATGGATAGCGGGAACAGAGGGTAAGAGAACGCCGCCATGGGGAGTCCCTAGCACAACCCAAGAGTCCTTCTAAAGAGAGAGGGGGAAGAGCACATCGCTATGGAGATTCCATAGGACAGCCCAAGTTCCTTTGCTGTAAGAGCACGCTGCAGCGGGGAGTCCCTGGGACAGCCGAAGAGTCCTTCCACTAAAGAGAGAGTGGGGAGAGCTCATCACAATGGGAAGTCACTACGATAGCCCAAGATGCCTTGGTCTAACAGGAAGGGAAGGGATGGTAAAAGCTTGCTGCCATGCGGAGTCCCTAGAACAACTCAAGAGCCCTTCCTCTAACAGGAGAGCGGGAAGGGATGGTAAGTCACACCACCACGGGGAGTCCCTAGGACGGCCCAAGAGCCCTTCCTCTAACAGGAGAGCGGGAAGGGATGGTAAGTCACACCACCACTGGGAGTCCCTAGGACGGCCCAAGAGCCCTTCCTCTAACAGGAGAGCGGGAAGGGATGGTAAGTCACACCACCACTGGGAGTCCCTAGGACGGCCCAAGAGCCCTTCCTCTAACAGGAGAGCGGGAAGGGATGGTAAGTCACACCACCACGGGGAGTCCCTAGGACGGCCCAAGAGCCTGTGTTCTAAAGGTTGCCCCAATGTACAGGATACACACAGCCGATTTACACCAGGCCACACCCTCATGCAAATATGGAGCCTCTTTTTCCCAGTGTGTGTGTGCCAGCTCAATCAGTATTACCAGTTGTTGTCTGTACACAGCTGTGTCTCTTCTGTAACTCCATGGTGCTCATAAGCACTGCCTTGGTGCTTTTTGAAACTCCTTGCATGGCCTATCAACTAGGATGCTGTGTTGGAGACCAGGAGATCAGGCTTCCAAAGCGTTCTTCCCACTCATTCAATACTTTGTGATCTTGGGCCAATCATTTGATTCCCCTGCGTGTCACTGTTGATATCTGGAAAACATCATCTAGACCCTGATGAAATAGGTTTCTGTTAGGAGCTGCTACAGATGTAGTACCCAGATTTTGCATCATCAAGATGTGCTCTTCAAAGCTGAGGCAGAACAAACCTTTCTCATCTATAGGACTGGATGATGGGTGGGACAACCATGTTGCATTTAGTTATCGTCTCGTATTTAAAAGGTACCCCAGTCGAGGCAGCTGCCCTTCCCCTCCCCTTCTTCCACCTCTCCTTCCAATGGATCTCCCACACTTACTTCCGTGTTTTTCCACTTTTCCTCCTTCTTCCCTACGTCTCTCACTCTCCATCCTTTTGTTTCGCCCCTCTACCCCTTTCTACTCTCTTTTTCTATTCTCTCCCTTTCTTCCATCTTCTCCTCCTCCGGCAATGCTTTTTGCCCTTCCATCCATAACTTCCTTCAATGTTCTAACTCTCTCCTCGTTTCCTACCTTTCTCTCTTCTTCTCTCCTTTCTTCATTTGTTTCTCTTTCTGTCCCTCCCTTGCCTCCTACCTCCTTTCCTCCTTTGCTTATCTCCCTCTCTCCATCCTTCTGTTCAGCCCCTTTCTCTCCACTCCCTCCTTCTCTCCATTTATTCTTCTTCCTCTCGCAATGCTTTTTACATTCGGTACATCATTTCCCTCCATGTAATGTCCCTCCTCACTTTCTAACCTCCTCTCTTCTTCCATCCTTTCTTGTCTCCCTTACTTGCTTTCCTCTCTCTTTCTCTCTGGCCTTTCACCCCCTATTCCCTCCTTCCGATCATCATCCCTTCTTTCTTCTCTTCCTTCCTAGCTTTCCTCCCTCTGTCTCCGTATAGTCTCAGCCTTTTCCCATCTCTTTTTTCTTATCTCACTTCTGTGCTTTTTTTTTTTTAGATTTTGTTATAGTGCGAACTAGACCCAGAGGTATAAGAGCGCTTTACATGAGCACCAGTTACGTTACAGATGGACACATTCATTTTTGTTAGGCACGGGGAGATTAAGTGATTTTCCCAGAATCACAGAATGTTCAGCATCCCTGCAGAGACACGAACCCTGTTCCCCAGCTCCGAGGCTGACCGCCCTAGCCGTTAAGCCACATTCTCTCCCCTACCTCACCGCTGTCTCCCTATTTCCTCATCTCTCACATTCTCCCTTTTTCACTTCTTTCCTTTTCTTGCTTTTTTTCACTCTTTCTCCATCTCTTAACCGACCCCATCTATTTCACCCTCTCTTTTGTTTTCTTTTCTCTTCTTTCCCTTCCTTACTTTCCTCCCACTGCCCCCCTATTCCTCCATCACTCCTATCCCTCCCTCGTCTATTCCTTCTCTTCTTTCTTCTCTCCCTTCCTTGTTTTTACCCACTTTCTCCCTATTGTCTCATCTCTCCTACTCCTTCCTCTGTCTCTTTCGTCTCTTTTTTCTTCTCTCCCTTCCTTGCTTCCCTCCCTCTTTCTCTCTGCTCCCTCATCTCTCCTATTCCTTCTTCTGTCTCTTGCTCCCTCATCTCTCCTATTCCTTCTTCTGTCTCTTGCTCCCTCATCTCTCCTATTCCTTCTTCTGTCTCTTGCTCCCTCATCTCCTTGGTTCCCTTCCACCTGTCTCCTGATATGTATTCCACGCTCGGCTCGCTGTGTCTGAGCGCTCTCCCCGCGTCTATGCACACGGCATTCTACAGTGTTATTCCTATAATGGTCCCTACCCCTTCCCTGCAGACTTCTGTGGTGGCTCGGAGCCAATTAAGGCTTCGAGAATCTGATCAGCCGAGGGCTTTAATGAATCCTAATTTCCCGAGGAAGGACACGTTCTTTCATAAAAGCTGGTGAGATATCACATTCCACCAGGTGACCTCTACTCTTAGAAGCATATGGGAGAAAATTAGTTTTGGAAATCAGGGCAGATTGAATCTCACAAAGCTCCATGTGCGGGTTTCAAGGCGCTCCTTTTGTGTTTGTTTCAGAAAGGAGCAAATACATCGCAGCTCTCACACCCCAACCTCTTAACTTCTCCTTCTTCTGCAGGGCTCCCCCCTCCCTACCCGTGCCTGTCCCTCCAACCCTTCCTCTGCTCCGAGAAGTCTTTTTACTTCCTTTATTCCCTCCTTCAGTTCCTTCTCTTCTCCCTCCCTTTCATCCACACGCCTTCCTGCATCTTCTCCACTTCGCCTTTAACTTCCTCCCTGTTTAGTTTCTCCCTCATCTACCCACCCGTCCCCTCTCCTCCCTTTCCTTTATCTCTCCATCCTTTTCATTAGACTCACCTTTACCTTTGTCTTTCCTTTTTCGCTCAACTTCCTGCGTGTATGTATGGTTGTGCATTCCTTTTTATATTTGCATGTGTGTTTATGGGCATATGGTTTGCAGGCGCTTTCCAGCATGCTTCTCTTTTTATTCTATATCCGCATGTATGCATGTCTGTGTGCACAAATGTATTATTTATTTTTATTTTGAAAGTTTTATATAGCGCGAACAAGATCTTTGCAGATATCAGAGCGCTTTACAAAGAATGGGTACGAACAAGAGAGTGAATAACAGTCCATTAGGCATAGCGTAGTGCACAAATGTGAGTCACAGAGCCTCACAGGCATAATAGTTGGTTTACTTGTAGCAGCTAAACATGACACATGTTTTCTTTCAGACATTTTAGGGTGATGCTGAACCGCCTCAAATCTGTATTGTTCCACCCCTTAGAAGGAGAGTTTGGTTATAAATGTGAAGACAATCTGACTATAATCCCACACTGACGACCACCTCATCCAAATCTGTCCAGGAAACCACTCCTGGGCTGCATCACCAGCTATCTGCAACTTTGTTGTCTCTTAAAGACCTTTTGAGAAACCGCACTCACCGTGACACTGATCCTGCTGGTGACGAAGTAGTAGACTCGATAAAGGTGCTCGCCGAAGCCCGCGCGCCTTGCGCATAGGACGGCCATCTTCCCTCGTAGGCAAGCTTTACTAAGGGGATATTGCTGCTTGACCTGTTGCCATAGAGTAAGCTGCCCCTTCCCAATGTGCAAAATGGCCTTTTTCTTTCTGGGCGGTCAGCTGTGTTCACAATCCAGACCTGACCCAAACACCATATTGAAATCCACCCAATACTCGACCTATGCCCTCAAGGAAGCAACTAAATATATACCTGTTGAGGAACACCTTTGCGTTAGGGGTATTGGGTGCCTACGAGCCCATCACTGGCTGCAAAATCTAGTCACCCTCAGTGGAATTTAAGTTTACAAGCTGCAAATGATTTTTATGAGGCCCTGTAGCTCGCATAGGTGTTATTGGAAACTGCTATGAGGAGATTCCAGCTGCCTATTTAAACTGGTTATTACCACTTAAGAACACTTCCTGCCTTCCTTTGTTATTTCTATCCACTGGTTGGATTTTCCCTTGTTCTGTCACTGGAATAGTATAGCACAGCATTCGAAAAATCTCATGGTGCAAATAGATCAATTAGAAACCACTTGTAAGAGGTAAACTGGAATGCCCAATCTTTATTCCCAAATCTAGGGATGCGCGCGAGCCAAGCGTCGCATACGTCCCGACAACTGGCCCACTTGCAGTTCGCCAGCTTTTCTGCTTTTCCCACTTTTACATTCGGCGATAATTTTTACCTGCAAACTTGCAACATTTACTCACCAGTGCTCACTGGTGTTGAAACTGGAGGTGCTGTTTTCTTTTGAGTTAATTTTAAAACTCAATGGGATGTTGGGTTATGACATAAATACTAACGTGTATAAAACCTGGTGAATTATGGGTTGAAATGGGGTATTCATGACAAAAATATCAAAAAAGTGACAACAAATCTGGTCTGCTCACTACACGCGTGAACAGGTCTTCCGCTTCTCCTCTGTCATGTTATGACATTTTACACATGTACATTCCATCTGAGACACTAGTAGAGGGGAGGAAAGGACACCAGGCGAGCCCACCTTGGAGTGATTTCCACCATGCGATTGCATAGGGCGTGGTGCCTTGGAGGGGCGTGGCCATGGCGAGAGGGCGAGGCTGTGGAGCTCAAAGCTCCACCTCCAAAAGCAAAGATGGCTGGAGCCCTTGCCCTGGGACATTTTCATGTGCCCAGATGGATTTCAGTGCAGAGTCTGCCTGCACACGCTGAAAACCTGCAATGTGCAGTGGTCCCCGATAGCTGCAGTGGTTTGCAGTGTAATAGTCTCCGTTTAACGGATTTACATGTGATAAGAACCAAAACTGTGTGTCAAGGGGCGGCACCATGGGAGTTGGCTGGTTTGGAACACTGAGGAGACACAGTGTAAACAATTGGCAGCCATTTTGTTTCTGTCTCTTTCTCTGTGGCTCACCTATAATTATTTCCCTCCCGCTTAACTGCTTTGAGTCAGAGGCACAAAAGAGATTTTCTCATTCCCTTTATGAAGGTGGCGCGGTTTTTATCTTCCCTCCTTTCCTTGTTTTTTCAGATATGTGTTTAATTGTAAATTGCTTTAAGAAATCAATGGAATTTATCACTCCTGGGCACGCAGGTGTGAAATGTTTGTCATTAAACAACAATGCATTTCTCACTTTCTGCTTTTTTGTATGCAGTCCATGCCTAAATGTCTTTTGTCCTGTAGAAGAAGTGATTTTCTAGGCTGGCAAGGATTTTTATTCTACAGTTAAAATGTGTGTTATTGATGTTGTTGTATTCCCAGTTTAGCAACCTCTCGTCCAATGAGATGCATTGCAGGCGGTAGCCTGAAACCTGTCCTTTCAGGGGCAGGAAAGGACAGCCAGCAAACCAAGCACTAAATCCCACATTCACTGGTGCAAAGCAATGCGAAAGTATTATTCTTCAGTGCAAAAGGTATTTGGGATCCGAAAGGTGCCCTTTTTTGGGGGCAACTTTGCTCGCTTTGAGTGAAGGGGGCACTGCTGGGGCAGGACAGTGCACATACCCAAAGTTTTTGATGCAAAGCCTGATCTACTAAGGCCACAAGAGTGGATTTTTCATCAAAACTATTGCCTCTTTGAAGCAGGCATAAGAAGGAGAAATGTTTTGATTTCTCAGACAAAAAAAATATGAATTGCAAGTATGCAGCAGGCATCCAGTGCATGGGATGATTCTGTACATGTCTAGAGGTGGGATTTTCAGCTGCAAGGGTCTGCTTTTATACAAATCTTATGCTAGACAACGCACACTCACCTCTGCAAGGCTGAGCCTCGCCTAAGGCAGCCTTTACGCGCAGCACTGCACTGGACGACAGCGGCCGTAGGCCAATCTTAATAGATATGAGTCTGTGCTAAGGCTTCACGCTTGCGCAACGCAGCATAGCAAATGAGGCTGTTGCTCTGCGTCTAAACCAGACCCTAATTACAAGCGGGTATGACAGGGAGACAAGGACACACAAGATGAAGAAAATAGTTGAATGTGCACAGGAGACAATAATGCTGGACCAGTAGTGAAAGAAAAAGAATGAGGGAGAAAGAGGACATGTACAGAGAAAGAGTGAGAAATAGGCACCGAGAAATGTATCGGCATTTGGGTGGATTTATCAATAATCAGACGGCTGAAAGAAATATATATGATTGGGAATCAGGAATCAGATTTTGCAAAGTGCTAATTTGTGGCTCCTGGGTTCTATTGATGGTTTTACAATTTTTTTCAGCCAGAATCCTGTCTTCAGAAGAATACAAATATGGTATTAAGACAATTATTGTTAGTAAATTGAATCAGCTCGGGGAAAATCCTCAGCAGTCAAACATATGGTAAGAGCTTAGATGTACTAAGAAACAATGGCCGTCGGACTTAGAAATTAACATATTTCATCCCGGTGCCTTGAGACCCTCACGGGTGAGTAGCGCGCTTTATAAATCCCTGATTGATTGATTGATCGTACGAGAAACAAGTCAGAAACAAATCAACTCGCCTGGCGGTGTACTGAAGAGCTTGGTCACGAATCCTGAGATTAAAAAAAGATACCTTCTGATTCGGCCATGCTGGCTGCTGTGAGTTGAAGGTTATGTACTAAAAATTGTGCTCATAGGAAGCACAATCATACTTAATATGGCGAACAATCATCAATCAACATTATTCTGGATAGCCAGACACATGTCATCGATAGTTTCCCACCTTGAGAAAAAGCATAAAACTCTTCCTCTCAAAGACAGGAGTAAGTGCTTTCCCTGGAGAGGGAACAGCGACATGTTACATTAGAGGGGAGTGTCCCCAAAGGGAAGCATATTTTCCTGTGGAAAATGAAAAACACAAAAATGTGCAAATAGAAATAAAATCCACCAGTTAATTGGGAGAATTTTGGAGTACTCATGAGAATGTATAACTCTGTAGATTTACAGGACTTACCCTCAGATTCTTTTTGAATCACTATAAAAGTCAGAAATGCATTCCAGAGATATGAGGAATCTTTTGGGAGTAAATGTCCATGTTTCCAATCTTGGCATTGTGGATTGGGTACTAATGATTATCTAAGGTGTGCACTTTTGGAAAGAAATTCAAGAGCCTCTCATTAAGCGTAGTGTGTGTGCGTGTTTGTTTTTAAGGTTGGTGGAGCTCATATACCTTAGAGAAAGGAGTCCAGCACAGGTCAGAGGAAGATGGATCCATGCCATAAAACTGTATTAAAAATGTCAATAAAACAGATGTAAAAAAACAGGCTACGGTAGAAATCCTTTTAACTGCGAAATATTAGCACTTCTGTATTAACTATATAAGAGATCCAGTGAGGGTTGTGAATTGTAAAAAAACATTTAGTCCAATACATGCCTTTAGTGCAGGCACTGCTTTGTAACCCTTGATTGACATTGCAAAGGAAACTGATGCACAAAGTAAGAAAAGGCAGTAATGATACTACCCTGCCCAAGCACTAATGTGAAACAGCGACACAATGGTCAACTCATCACCTGGACTAGATGTAACACAACTTTGTCAACACCTCTGCCCAAAAGGGCATTTATCCCCTTCGCTGCGGCGGCTATTCTGCCGCAGCGCTAAGGGGGCGGGGCGGCGGCGCGGCGGTCCCGTGCTCGTGACGGAACCGCTCCGTCACGGCACGCGGGTGAGCTGTGCTTGTGACGGAACGGTTCCGTCACGGCCCCGCCCGCTCAATAGAACACGCCGCACAGGCGCGAAATCAGCGCCGCGCAGGCGCGGCGGCGGGGCCGTGATGGAACCGTTCCATCACCAGCACAGCCCACCCGAGGCTCGTGAGGGAACGGTTCCGTCACGAGCATGGGAGGGGTTAAACTAAAGCTAAAGGCAGTACCAGACCCTCTTTTGGTGCTAATTGATACAGGAAAGTTGAGCAGAACCCACTTTACGCTGAGCCTATAAATGGTAATTTTTGTGCGGGCATTACTAGAATCACCACCTAGAAAGATATGGTATGTTCAGAGCTACATCAGACGTCATCAGACGCGAACACGGCTGGACTTCCTCCGCGGCAATTACCACGCGGCAGCCCGGATGTACAAGAGCGCGCAAACTAGAAAGCTAATTGCACAGTAAGTCGCAGGGAACCTCTGTCAATAGTGAAAATAAATGGAAACCAGAGCCTAGTGCAATTTTTTCCCTCCGCGACTTGATTAGTTCATCACATAATCATTTCGCGATTCCCCTCTCGCGGTCACTCGCCTGCTATTTCTGAACTTCAGATGGATTGACACACTGCTCTCACCTGTCAGCTCATGTTGAGATGTGCAGTACTTTTGCAAAGCAGAGGAGAAGCAGAGCTGTGCAGTGACTCATAAAAACACAAGAAATATACCTGCACCCTTGTCAGGATGCATAACATCCAACAAGACCTGTGCTCCCTCCGCGACACCGCGGGGAAGTGTAACTGACAGTCTTTGACAGGGAGAAGCGAGGACATGTCTGCCTCTGCTATTTGTAGAAACATGGTCTGAAAATTTGGTGTCAACTTCATACCATGTAACTCCCACATACCTACCCAGTAGCAAATACCCAAGCGAAATGACTTAGCCTGGTGGAGGTTTTTTGTCTCAACCTTGCCATGGTTCTGTGACAAGCGGCAACAAAAAGGTGTGCAACGACAACCCGAATCATCTTCAAAGCAACACCATGGATTGAAAAAGCGATACCACTCAAGTGTTATTTATGCTCTTTAATTAATCGACCTGCAAACCTAGGCCCAGGTTTGCTAACAATGTGTGACAGGATTGTGTCACTTTTTTTTAACACAGCCCCAACACAAAATGTATTTCTGGATGTACTAAGCTACACAAATCCTGATTTGCGTGTTTAGTAAACAAAAGTAATGTGACGTATCCCTCATGAGTTTCACTTTTTAATGATCTGGTTGGCATGGAAAAAATTCAAGACAGCCCATCACTGCTGTGTCTGTAGGACGTTCCGGTCTTTTTGCTACAAGGTAATTAAGGTAGAGCAAATTAGTGTGAACGTGAAATTTCATGACATAGAGGGAGATATATCTACAAAGAAGCGGTGGAGGGTTTCGTTAGCCTCCTTTGCTTAACGACATGCTCTGCCACTTCTAAAATGCAGGGCTGCGCCGTATTTACAAGGTTCAGCACAGCGTTTTCCCTTAAGCTGGTGCTAAGTTTAGCAGCCTAGCGCCAATGCAGGCACCCTTGCACTATGTGTCTGCGTTCAGAGGAATATTATTTTTGTACAGGAAAGCCCCCTTCCTGCACATAAACAGTCTTTAAATGCCGCTTTGTAACTTCTATGTGTGCTGCTTAATGCAGCACACGCAGAAGTTGAAAAACAGGATTCTTGTGCAGGAGTGGGACCTTCCTGAACATAAACAATCATTGGCCTTTTGCTGTTTTCATGTGTACTGCACAATGCAGCACACATGAAAACAGCAAAAACAAGGAGAAATTAACATTTCTCCTAGATGCGCCAGGATAAGACCAGGTTTTCTTAATTCTGGTGCAGCCTCCAATTTACACCTCCCTTGTAAATAGGTGGCAGCGTCAGAATCACTGAGTGTTGCGAAGGGACGCCCATAGCAACACCCATTGCCCACCCATTTCACGATAAGCATAGCCTGAAATGGGTCCTTTAATGTTGACTTGTAAATAGGGCGAGGCCCCTATCACCATCACAGCATCACTGAAAGTGCCCCAGAATGTTCCTTCATCAAGTCTCTGCTGTGACATGTGCTGCATCTGTAGGCAGATGAGACTGCAGACCAGGAAAGGATTCAGAAGGTTTCTCCATGTTTGCTGTGGCTACTGGATCACAGTGCTGCCGACAATTCTTAACTATTAAAACATTGGAATGTTGGGAGCTCCATTGCAGACAATGGAGTGCTCCATGCTCCTACGGGCCGGTAAAGGCCCGCAGAGCAACATTCCAATGTTCTACAAAGGCTTCTCGAAGTTCGAGGGGATTTATATCCCCTCGAGCTTCGCGAACCCTTTGTTTAATTTGTTAGAACATTCTGCCCTCTAGTGGCAGAATGTTCTAATAGCCTTATAGCCCTTTGTAGCTGGGCTATACCGGCTATTAAAGTCCGGCTGTTTCGTTAAAGTCCCTCGCCTTCGGCTCGGGCCTTTAATGATTCAGCGGGCCTTTAATAGCCGGTATAGCCCGCTACGGCGGGCTATAAGGCTATATTATCACCAAGTCCTAAGATGAATAGAGGTAACACATCCATCACTGGTACCCGTGTGTCCGTCAGCATCCTACCAGCTAGTCTTTCAAAACCCTGAGCATCTGGCTCAAGAAGGGAAATTGGCATTTAGCAGAAACTGAACTTAGTTTCTGAGAAAAGGCAGATTTTAGCACAATATTAGCATAAAGCTTCTCTGGTTGGTGGGAGGCATATCTATTGAGTTTTGCTAGGAAACCCACGCGCCACCGAAGGCTATCACAGTTCACAATAACACAACAACACCCATTAACACCTATCGGATTGACAATGGATTCCCATTAGCAACTGTAAAGTTGTGAATCCTAGAACCCACTTTGGGTTGTGTAATGTGTGAAAACGCTCATCCATTTGCATTCAATAATGTCAGGTAACTAAGAAACACTGTTTGTTGAGTACATGTAGGCAGCCTTGTGGGAATGCAATTAGGATAAAAATAACTTTTTGAAAAAATGTGAAGCTTATATAAGCATGCTGCAAACTGCAGTATCGAGGGCACAACAGCTTGGAGTAAAGATTTGGGACCTCATCCATATATATTTGTATTCATATATCCGCACACAGTGTGCAATCTGTGCTCCATCCAGATGCGTGAAAGTAGACCTAGTGGCATTTGTGAATTTATTAAGATTTTACTTTGTGAATCTGTAATTATTTTTTTTAGTTTGCAACCTCCATAAAGGTTGAAATGTTTTAAGAAAAGTGATTAACGAGAAAATGCTGCTGAGGTGTTTTTTGTGCAGAAACTTCCCCGCAAAAACGATCTTGAAGTGGGTGACTTATCTTGCAAAAAATGTACAGAAAGTTGTATCCTTCCCCAAAAATATTATGACAATTTTTCATTCGATGTGTGGTAAGCAATGATTTAGAAATCAGAGCTGTGCTGTTTGCAGAGCTCCATTGAAAGGCTCCTGTTTCTCGGTTTATGGTCCCATCGTGGTCACCTGTGGTTCTAACTCTATACATGGTCAACCATAGACGGTCTTGTTTGCATTGTGTTTGCAATCATAGTATTGATGGGCTAAGACCAAGAGAAGAAAGAAAGAGAGTCACACCCGCAAACAGCTGATGACAGTTTAAATCATTATGCTAACAATACAAATATTTACAGAAGCAGTAAATCAATGGCTTTTTACTAAAACCCCAAAAGAAACATGACTAGGCAACTAGTGACACAATGATCAACTGATTACTGTGCATTGTATCCAGCTAAAAACAAAAAAAAAACAATGCATGGCCCGCCTGAATTCAAAGGTGTGGTTTAATCTTACAAAGAGATACTTCACTTGCATTAACCGACAGACTCGTGTTTATCCACTGGCACGGATTACTGGCACAAACCCAGTCATTTTAATTTCTGCCCTTGACTCACTAACACAACTGATTGGTATTAACCCAATGAGATTATATTTTAGCATCAGTTCATTGTGGTATCTTACTGAAACTAACCCAGTAACACATACCACTGGTGTAACCCAACTGAGGCATTGCAAGTAGTAACCCACTTATTTATTTTACTATCATTAATCAGCTAGAATTCATGATATAAGTAACCCACTCAAACATCTCATAAGCATTAACCAGTCAAATGTTTATCCACTGATCTTCGAAAAATTAAACCACTGAGATGCTTTATTTAAAACTTTGAAACTCTCAGTGTTAAGCAATAAAGTAGATGTTATATGCTTTTTATCTACCTGTCAGTCTCACAATGTGTAATGTTTATCCTTATTCTATGGTGCCAAGGAACAATAATATATGTCCTCCTTAGAAATATTGCATAGCACACCATCACTGTAAACCTGTACAGATACCTCCCTGACATTTATCCAGCCCTAAAAAGCAAATGAATTGATCAGAAATAATCTCAAATTGCAAAATGTCAAAAAAAGGTCTACACAGTCGTCAATATTAATCTTTGAAAAAGGTTTCATCAGAGAAATGTAAGGCTAGAAAAAAAGTAGTATTGAAGGCAAGCAATAACACGTGTGACCTTGGCGGCAATAGCTGGTGTCGAAACTACTAGCAGCACAGGGAGGAAACGGTGGGCGTATCCGAGGCCATTAAACAATGTCCTTGAGTGCGAGGGATTTCTACTACTGTGCCCCTTCTCTGTTTTAATACCATTGGTTTGCAGCCAAGGCACATCGCGGTAATGTTGGTGGCCATGCTTCATCCTTGAGTGGGCCCAACAGTCGTCGAGTGTAGACGTGGCTGCCGCGTATGTGGTGGAATGTGGATAAGCTACAGAGTGAGTTTAGCATTCTCCATTGAAATCTATGAGTCATCTTTTAGCGGGTCAAAAGATTCATAAAAACTGCCTATTGAAAGGAGTATTTATTTGCTTTGGAGTTTTGTAGCAGACTAGGCACATCAAGAGCTAATTCACAGTGTTTGCATGTTGATTGTGAGGTACTTCAGGGTGACATACTTAAAGTCTAGGGAGCATTTTCTACTCCAGAGGCCGGACCACTGGAATTATGAGGCACGGGAGGACCAAATTATGCGGCAGGCTTGAGGTAATTATGTAGCAAAGAAAACAAAGTATGCTTTCAGTCTAAGCAGTTATGGATAATGATATGGTACATTCTGTACACAATCATCATAATTTTTTGATACTGTAACACGCATTGGTTCAAAGTAGATCCCAATGTTAAAGAAATAGAAACGTCTATTGAGAATTAAACCTAGACACAATAGATGCCATTCAAAATATAATTTGCTGAAACAATTTATAATTTTGACTTGGAGTGAAGCACTAAAATGCCATTTGATGAAAACTGTACCAGATAACTTCTGAAGTACATTTTCTGTAAAAGGTAGGCCATTTCTGCACTCAGCAGAAAACACGCCTGCACGCGCACACATTTTGTAATAAAAAGTATCCTACTTTTATTCTGAACATTCAAAATATGTTTTAAAAGATAACTGCAGTTGAGAGTGCATTTTACCTTTGTACTGTAGGGCTTCTAGAAACTCTCCTGAGCAATAGGAAATGGGCACACAGAATAGCCTTGTTTAAGTTTCTTAGATACCTTTTTAACTACTATGTATTTTAGGATTCAAGAGAATTTTTTTTTTTTTACTTTGAGTGTTCTTTTACATTACTCATGCGTTGTGCAACACTTCAAGCAGTAACACAGTGAAAACATCGCAAAAGAAGCCCACAACAGAGTTAGAAAAATAGAGTAATTTTTTAAATCAAAATAAGACCAAAATTATAAAAACTCAATCAGTAGAACTAGCGATATTGAATTTTAAAGTTTATAAAGAAAATAGCTCCAAAAGGCATAAAGTGCCAACTGTGGATACTTGCTCACGCTGGACCATTCAGGCCGACCACGATGGAGTGTGGGTCGACTACTGGGACCCAGTCAGGCCCGCTGAACAAAAGTACCTTCAATCCTGGTTTGAGAAGTGTTGTGTGGATCCACGTCAAAGATGAGTCGCGCAGCTGAGGCAATACATCAGTTCTGAGATGCGGCGTCGCGGCGGAGCAAAGTTCTGTGGTGTTGACATCGAGGATCCCATAGATGGGGCTGGTGATGCTTAGTCCGGTTATCGATGATGCAGCATGCAGTTAGGGCAATGCATCGGTTCCGAGGCAGTGATGCGGAGTCTTTCGTCGTTGTTGAAGCTGCTGTCAATGAGAGATGCAGGGTCTGTGCTGGGGATGTCTCGCACAGTGGCAGTTCCGAAGGTGACGTGGGCTGCGACAGCGATCCAAGTCTTTGTGACGGGTCCAATCCACTCAGTAGCAGGTATGAGAAGTTCTAATCAGGTTTACGCCATCCATCAGAGTAGATGCCTTGGTTCCACTGGATCCACAGGCTGGTAGAGCACCTTAGGCCCACTTCCAAGGCCTCCGGACTGTGGTGCCATCACTGGCAGGGTAGACTCATAGATGGCAGGGTCCAGGTGCAGATGCAAGGTTGTTGGAAGCCTGTTGTGTCCCTGAGGCTTCAGATCAGGAGGCCAGTCAACTAGGCCTTATTATCACTCTGGGCTCTGGGTTCAAGAGATTCAGGTCCAGTCCTTCTCACCCAGGCAAGAGGGCAGTTGGCAGCTGGTCAGCACAGCAAAGCAGGAGTCCAGCAGAGTGCCAGTTCTCCAATAGCATAGCAGGCCTATCTCCTGGAAGAGTATCCACAGGTCCAGAAGTGTTCTGAAGTGGTGGTGTCCGTGGTCCATCTTTTATACCCTGGTGCCCTGGTTCTGGAAGGTGGGAGAAGCTCTTAGACAGTGACTCTGAAGTGCATGGAATCCCCCCAATCTCCTGCCTCCCCTGCCGTGGCGCCAAGCTGGCTGGAGTGACAATATAGGGTTGTTAAGCCCTTTGTGTGGAGACGGCACACATTCTATTCAGGGGTAAGTGAGGCTCTGTCTCTCCAATCCTGCCAATGATGGCCCATTCTGTCCTTTGGCTGCTCCACGCTGCGGCACTTCTGTAGCACAGGAATGCAACATATTTACAATAATATGTTGCATTCCTGTGCCTACCCCTGCACTGGAGCACAAACTGCAGCCATGCGCCGGCGCAGGCATCCTTGCACCATGGTGCAAGGATGCCTGCGTCATGGGGGAGATTGGTTTTGTGCAGGAAGGAGAACCTTCCTGCACAAAAACAACTACTACAGGTATTTTCCTCTTTCAATGCATGCTGTAGAATGCAGCACACTTTGAAAGAGGACAAAACGAGGAGAAATGAAAACATTTCTCCTCGTTGCGCCTTGCTACGCCTCCCCCCGGGAGGCATACCAATGACACGCATTTCCAGATTTACGATTTCTCGTAAATCTGAAAATGTGTCTCATTCCAAGGGTGTTGCGTGGGAACACCCATGGAACGCCCCTTCCACGCAAAGTGCTGTGTGTGAAGGGGCCATATTTACAAGGAGAAGAAAAGTCCCGCTGGGTGGCTTTTCTTCTGGAGAAGTGAAATGTGCCTCCAGTAGGTCACAAAATGTGTTGTACTGGTGGCGCCGGGGGCTTGTAAATCTGCCCCAGAATGAGAGACAGTGGAATCAGTCAGAGAATACTCTGAGGTACTGTGCAGGCAATGCTGACCCTCCACAACATTTCATTTAATGCCCCCTGAATCCAATGTTTACTCTGACAGGTAGTATAAAAGATTTTAATACCCACCGTCCTCTTCATCTGCCAGAATGCACACACTGATTGAATGGACTCGTTAACTATGGACTACCCTAACTATTCCCCCATACTGTGCCCAGCCACGGCCTGTGTAGGGCGTGTCACCGGGCGGTGATGTGGGGCGGGGGAGGAGCAGAGTGGGGGAGTGTAAAATGCGGGAAACTGATGATTTCGGGTAAGTACCAAAAAAAAGAAGTAAAACGAATTTCATTGCGCGCGCTGCATCGCCAAATGTGATGCAGCTCGCGCAACAAAATTTGTTTCATTTTTTTTTTCCGGTACTTACCTGAAATCATCCGATTCCCGCATTTTACAACCCCCCATCCTAGCCCTCCCCCGACCCACGTCACCACCAGGTGGCAGGCCCGACACAGGCCGTGGCTGACTGTGCCACTTTCTCACATCTACCACCATGCAAAAGCTGAATAACCTGGCAACACCAAACTCTCAGTACCTTCTATCCAGCCAATCGCAATGCATGCTGGAAGTCTTCCATTTTCCTGTCTCTAGCTGTCCTCAATTCTGCATGTGAACAAGCACCGCAGCACTGCAATGTTTCACTATCAGCTCCATATTTACTCACCTAGTCATCCTACCGTAGACCTGTTCACTGATCCCTCCGCGTAGGGAAACAACCTTTACAACGCAACTTTTACAACGAACTACCATTACAACGAATTTTTTACAACGCAAAAACTTTTACAACGCATACCATTACAACGCAGGATTTTACAACGCAAGTACCTTTACAACGCATACCATTACAACGTAAGTATTGGTAAGTATATAATTATTTTTAAAATATTATATGTTTGGGTTTTTGGGTAAAGGGGTATTTTTAGGGTTCAGGGTCAGTTTTCAGTTTTTGGGTAAAGGGGTATTTTTAGGGTTCAGGGTCAGTTTTCAGTTTTTGGGTAAAGGGGTATTTTTAGGGTTCAGGGTCAGTTTTCAGTTTTTGGGTAAAGGGGTATTTTTAGGGTTCAGGGTCAGTTTTCAGTTTTTGAGTAAAGGGGTATTTTTAGGGTTCAGGGTCAGTTTTCAGTTTTTGGGTAAAGGGGTATTTTTAGGGTTCAGGGTCAGTTTTCAGTTTTTGGGTAAAGGGGTATTTTTAGGGTTCAGGGTCAGTTTTCAGTTTTTGGGTAAAGGGGTATTTTTAGGGTTCAGGGACAGTTTTGGGTTTTTGGGTAAAGGGGTATTTTTAGGGTTCAGGGACAGTTTTGGGTTTTTGGGTAAAGGGGTATTTTTAGGGTTCAGGGACAGTTTTGGGTTTTTGGGTAAAGGGGTATTTTTAGGGTTCAGGGACAGTTTGGGGTTTTTGGGGTACAGGGTTAATTTGTAAAAATAAAATAAAATTATATTTAAATTAAATTAATTAAATGTAATTAAATATAAATTAATTATATTTTAATAATTTAAATTAAAAAAAATATTTTTAGGGTTCAGGGTCAGTTTTGGGTTTTTGGGGTACAGGGTTAATTTGTAAAAATAAATTAAAATTATATTTAAATTATATTTAAATTAAATTAATTAAATAAAATTAAATAAAATGTAATTATATTTTAATAATTTAAAATAATTTATATAAAAAAAAATATTATATACTTACCAATATTTACGTTGTAATGGTATGCGTTGTAAAGGTACTTGCGTTGTAAAATCTTGCGTTGTAATGGTATGCGTTGTAAAAGTTTTTGCGTTGTAAAACATTCGTTGTAATGGTAGGCGTTGTAAAAGTATGCGTTGTAACGTCATACATCCCTCCGCGTAACATCTGCGTGTCTATGATCACTGAGAGACGAGTGCGTATTGTATATACTCACCTACCTCCGCTGCGACATGGCTTGCAAGCCTTCTGGAGACTGTGCAGCCATGCACACTCAGTGAACGGAGGTTGTGTGCTGATGCATGGCCTGGGTCAGTGTAGCACAACTCAGAGAGCCCTCAGCATTAGGAGTGCGAAGCAGAGACAGAAGTGCCCATGGGACTTCCGTTAACATGGCTTGACGCGTCATGATATGACGTAACATGACATAGCACATAAACAATGATGTTGCTTCATATGGCCCTGTATGAATGTGAAAGCATCCCTGTGCTTACAACAAGTTCCTCCTAAACTGAACAAAAATGCTCCTGAGGAGTTAGACTAACGTGTCATTGTGGAGAAGCGTGGTTTAATGGTTAGAGCGGCAGACCCTGATGCAGAGGTCTGGTCCGGGACCAGGGTTCAATTCCCGCCTCGTGGCTCTTGGACTCAATTTCCACCGGACCTGATAATTCTCGCCTCAGTGCCCACTCTAATCATGGGTCCCACTCTGTGACAGTGGGCAATAGCTTGCTTAATCTCCACAATGGCCCTAGCAGCGCTTGGATGCCTGGCTTCACCTTGGGGATGCCCAGGAGTGGACATTTCACATGGAAAAGCCAGGAAGGGTTCCACAGCGGTATGAATACAGCGCTACGAGACCTCTGGGTAGAAGTGCGCTATATAAATACAACATATTTACATTTACATCGTCTTCTAATGTGGAATCCATTGCCTTGGCATCTACAGTTTTCTGGCAGTCACACCGAGCTTCTTTTTGGCCATCTTTGCTTTCACTGGTCCCTCTCTGTGGGGCAGAGCTCTTGCAGGCTCTGTGTCTCTGGACTGCGGCTCTAGAATAGTCTATTCCTGGTCTACACTTGTTCCTACGCGGTGCCCTAAAGGTTTATGTTCTTGGGTATTAATTTCCAAATGGGAGAGTCCGGTGTATGGAGAAAGTGAGCATTGAAGGTGTCACTGCACTCTTCCCAGACCCTCTGACTGTCTGAGAAATGGAGGCCCATCCGATGCTAATTAGCAGGAAGGGGGGCATCGAGGCCTCTAAAACACTCAACACGTTGAGTTTAGGGGGGATTTGTGGGCGTCAGTGTGAGCTGCAGCTGTTTCAGAGGGGCCGCCACCGGTAAGAGTATGTTGCAAAAGGTTATATCAGGGATGTTAATTTGCCTCATTTCCTATCGGCTCCCGTAGCCTGCTCCCAGTGACATTAGTGTCGCGCGGCAGTATGTGCTTTGACATATTGTGGCCAGGACGTCACAGTGACGAGCCTGCTAGCTGAAAAGAGGGTGGCTCGAGAGCCCAGGCCTGCGCAGGGCGACTGGCGCGTGGCTGAGCTGAGGATGATGGCGCCAGAGTGGCCGGACCAGCCTTCATCCGACCTGCACCCTTGAGTGGCCCCGCGGTGCCCGGGCAGGTTTGTTTGTCGTTCTGTGGCGCGTGCACGCACGTGCACGCAGCCTTGCTGGGGCGCCAGACGTGTGCCTGCGTCTGCTGTGAGAAGCACCTGCTCTAAGCCTGCTCCGCCGACACACCAAAGGAGACAACACAACCACACACGGCCCAGAGAAGGGAGAACCAGGAGGGAGGGCGGCGTGAAACCCGAGCGTGCCAGCGGGGGGATCGATGCGTTATTGAATGGCTATCTGTAAAAAGGTATACATTAAAGAGCACAACTTAAGCACTGCTCTCCATAGGCTTATGAAACCAATTGTGTTAATCCGCGAGAACACCACAACGCTAATGCACGTACAGGCTACTGAGCCGCGCAACTGCACGCTGGGGACGGCCTGGCGCGCGGATTGAAAGCTCTGATCTCCCCGCCCCCAAACAACGTCCAAAGGTGTTCTACCTGTCTTTGTACTCAGGCCCCTGTGTGTCTTCGGTTTACCCCGCCTCTGTGCAAAGAATCCTGTGTGTCTTCGGTACAACCAGCCTCTGAGCAGAGTCCTGTGTGTCTGCGGTGTAACCCGGGTTCTGTAGAGTCCTGTGTGTATTCGGTGTAACCCTCCTCTGGGCACAGAGTCCTGTGTGCCTTCGGTGTAACCCTCCTCTGTGCAAAGAGTCCTGTGTATCTTCGGTGTAACCCTCCTCTGAGCAGAGTCCTGTGTGTCTTCGGTGTAACCCTCCTCTGTTCAAAGAGTCCTGTGTGTCTTCGGTGTAACCCTCCTCTGTGCAAAGAGTTCTGTGTGTCTTAGGTGTAACCCTCCTCTGGGCGTAGAGTCCTGTGTGTCTTCGGTGTAACCCTCCTCTGTGCAAAGAGTCCTGTGTGTCTTAGGTGTAACCCTCCTCTGGGCGCAGAGTCCTGTGTGTCTTTGGTGTAACCCTCCTCTGGGCGCAGAGTCCTGTGTGTCTTCGGTGTAACCCTCCTCTGTGCAAAGAGTCCTGTGTGTCTTCGGTGTAACCCTCCTCTGAGCAGAGTCCTGTGTGTCTTCGTTGTAACCCTGGTTCTGTAGAGTCCTGTGTGTCTTCAGTGTAACCCTCCTCTGTGCAAAGAGTCCTGTGTGTCTTCGGTGTAACCCTCCTCTGTGCAAAGAGTTCTGTGTGTCTTAGGTGTAACCCTCCTCTGGGCGTAGAGTCCTGTGTGTCTTCGGTGTAACCCTCCTCTGTGCAAAGAGTCCTGTGTGTCTTAGGTGTAACCCTCCTCTGGGCGCAGAGTCCTGTGTGTCTTCGGTGTAACCCTCCTCTGGGCGCAGAGTCCTGTGTGTCTTCGGTGTAACCCTCCTCTGTGCAAAGAGTCCTGTGTGTCTTCGGTGTAACCCTCCTCTGAGCAGAGTCCTGTGTGTCTTCGGTGTAACCCTGGTTCTGTAGAGTCCTGTGTGTCTTCGGTGTAACCCTCCTCTGGGCGCAGAGTCCTGTGTGCCTTCGGTGTAACCCTCCTCTGTGCAAAGAGTCCTGTGTGTCTTCGGTGTAACCCTCCTCTGAGCAGAGTCCTGTGTGTCTTCGGTGTAACCCTCCTCTGGGCAAAGAGTCCTGTGTGTCTTCGGTGTAACCCTCCTCTGAGCAGAGTCCTGTGTGTCTTGTGTCTAACCTGCCTCTGTGCAGAGAGTCCTGTGTGTCTTCGGGTTGAACTGCCTCTGTGGAAAGTCAGAGTGTGTTGAATTTGTGTGTTCACGTCATGGCTGAGCCAGGTTACGTTTTACTTAATTATTTCCTGCTTGCCTCTATCGCCCTGGTTAAGACACCAGTTACCTGTTCACTATCAATAGTGTCACTAGACTGATATCACAAGATCTGATTCGCCTGTTATCTCTGTACGTCATGGCTTTTCCGTTAGGCCATTAGTGCTACGAGGCCAAACAAACAATATGGCTTCAAGGCGTCATTTTCCGTTCACCTGAGATGAAAACACCATCAAATGACTTTTTAATCCGTCCCATCACATATCTCCAGTGCCCCACCATCAGGAGAAAATCATATTATGGAAAATCCGGTCAACGAGCGAGGGGAAAATGGCATGCACAGGTCAAAGTAGTGTCGAAAAGGTGCAACGCGTTATTGCCAGATTTCACCCGGAAAACTACATTAAAGACATTCAGCGGCATATTATCAAGACAGGCGATAACATTATCGCCTTTTTTAGCGGCAGAAAACTGCCGCTAACACGGCGATAATGGGCTTGATAACATGCTCTATGAAATTCCAACTGAAGCCCATGTTGAATGTGAAGGACATCTAACATGGGCTTCAATTGGAATTCCATAGAGCATATTATCAAGCCAATTATCGCCGTTTTAGCGGCAGTTTTCTGACGCTAAAACGGCGATAAATGTATTGTCTGTCTAGATAATATGCCCCTTAATGTTCTATTCTGAAGGCTCTCCTTCTCCCCGCAGTTCTCTACTTCAAAAACAAAAAGAAGTGGACCAAACAACACCTTAGAAACGTTACGTGGAGAAACAGGTGATTCCCGTGGACTGGCGGGTTTTACATCAGCACCACGGACAGCAGGTGACACCCGCAGATCTCGCGAGATGATGGCCAGAGGCACAGCACTGATTCAGCACCGTGGACAGCAGTCACCAGAGAAGACGGCGCACCCCACATTCAGGAAGTGATGCAAACACCCACAAGGCACGCGCGCTCTTCTAAACTGCGGAGAGAATATCACATTGCATTATTGTTCCAAGGGAGGGGCTACTTGGTGGCCCCGCGCAATTATCATGAATTTATTATGCACCATAATTGCAATTGAAAAAAAAAACAGTTTTGCACATTGGGTGGCGTCACAAGTCCTGTGGTAATCACAATTCGAATGTAAACAAGAGTTTGCATCCGTGCTGACAAAATAAGGCATGTTCTGAGGATACCAGCGTGGAGTGGTGTCTATTCTGTGATGGAGAATTTGGAATATAACCGCAGACTGCGGTGTCCGTCTTTACTGGGTGCAATTTTACCGTCTGTCCAAAAATGCCACCCGAATGAAGCATGTTCGTGTGACTTTTTCACAGTATAAAATTCACGACGAAACGAGAGTTAATGAGGTTGTAATGAGGGGCAAACTGCATTACCGGAGATGGCAGAACATGCAATGCAGAATCGAGCGCCAAGGCCTGATTGTACTGAATTCGTCATCACAGGACAACCTGTTAGGAAGGTCAAAGGTCAGAGCACGTTGCTTTGGAATATGTGATTAATGTAAAGGGGGCACGGCGCAGTACCGTTTCTCGGCCAGGGTCAGCTTTTGATGGAAGAGCTGCCGTGCACTGAAGGGTTCTTACACTGTGCCACACCGCTCCCCCTGCAGGGACCCTCGTGCAATCACCACCAACTCTCTGGAAGAGTGAACAGGCATGCGCTCTCTCAGAGAGAAAGTTTACCTACAGATGAACTTTCTTCCCTGTGGGACACCGTGGCCTCCATTTTATATGGAGTCTATGAGGCAAGGCAATGGCGCGTGCTTCGAAAGGCGTCTCAGCTTCCATCCCAAGAAGATGTGTGCGGGGCCTGGTGGCCCAGAGGTCTAAGGTGCTCCATGGAGGGATCTCAGGTGTGTGCTGGGCCTGATGGCTCCTTCCCTGGAGGGATCTCAGGTGTGTGCTGGGCCTGATGGCTCCTTCCCTGGAGGGATCTCAGGTGTGTGCTGGGCCTGATGGTGCGTTCCCTGGAGGGATCTCAGGTGTGTGCTGGGCCTGATGGCGCGTTCCATGGAGGGTTCTCAGGTGTGTGCTGGGCCTGATGGCGCGTTCCATGGAGGGATCTCAGGTGTGTGCTGGGCCTGATGGCGCGTTCCATGGAGGGATCTCAGGTGTGTGCTGGGCCTGATGGCGCCTTCCATGGAGGGATCTCAGGTGTGTGCTGAGCCTGATGGCGCCTTCCATGGAGGGATCTCAGGTGTGTGCTGAGCCTGATGGCTCCTTCCATGGAGGGTTCTCAGGTGTGTACTGGGCCGGATGGCTCTAAGGCTTAAGGCGTTCTAGAGAGGGATCTTTTTTGATCCCTTGGTCGTCGGTTTGATCCTAATGGGTCCTTTCAGCCTTGCATCCTACTGAGGTTATTAAAATAAGTACCAACGTGTTGGGTATAAATAAGCACCCGTTATCTGCCAAGATCACTCTTGAGAGTTTTCTATAAAATGTTACTGTAACTTTTAGTAATCGACAAAAGACATTTCTGGAAAAGTAGGCAAATGAGTAAAAAAATTGGTTTTGTTATACAAGCCGCAGAAAATATCCACTATTTTTTGTGACTTTTCACTGCCTAAGCTTCGCAGACAAACATTTCTGTGGTAGAAACGTTTCTGTCTCGGACTCCACACGCAACACCCTGAAGCCATTCATTTGCATATGAGGTGTTATGTGTCTACGCCAGTAAACATATTTCCAATGAAATGTCCATTGATACTTCAGTTTTAATTTAATGACTTGCTAACAATGTATGGCTGGCTACCTGGAATGGAGTAGGAAATACTCCATATATGTCCAGATTCACCTGTCGTTACCACAGATCCTTTCATGCAAGGTAAGTATATTGAAGTTCGGTGTGTGCGTAGTCGCCAGTAGGTAGTTATAGTTAGGACCATGTTTTCATAGGAAAAGTGTTTTGTGACTTGCCTATATCTTTGGCGCAGGTTGATGAATCTTCACAACATTTCCCCCCAAAAGTGCCTAGTTGTGCATGGAAACGTTCGGGACAATCCGTTAAGAGGGGGGACGAGAAAAAGGGGGTTCAAAATAAGTGTGTTTTCCATGTTAGTTCCAATAGAGTCTTTAGACATGCCTGCAGCCCAAACCGCTGGATGGAATTAGATCAAATTTGACAGAAAGGAACACATAACCAGATAAATCACAGGAACACAAAATATTTAAACGGGGATTTCTTGAAAATCTGGCAAGGATCTGCCCCCCCTAGACCTGCTTTGGACTCTCCATGTATTGAAGCATCCAATACTATAAGGGCATGAGAAATCTGAGGGTGCATGGTTTGATCTTTACCCATGACCCTGGTACTTACCTACATGCATGTTTAAGTTCGGAATGTTTTCAGAAAGTTAGCGGGTGAAAAACATGTAAACGTTTCATGGTAACAAACCAACATTAACTGCACAACAGTCTAATGTATTCCCTTTTCAAGCTGAGGGATTACAAACAAAGGGAATTTTAAGAGGCTCTTCAGCAGCCCTTCGAGAAAATCTGAAAAGAGCTGAAAAATGAGTGGCGGAATAATATTAGTGCAGCCGTGCGGCCTCGGGGAGTTGCTATTGTAGTTTAAAGGATTGCCGTGGCTTGCGATGTGATCCGAGGCTGATTGCATTTGTATGTGAGGCTATTTCCATACCTGCTCCCTGAGATGAGAGAGTGCTCGTTCACGGGTGCCGGCAGATAGATTTACGAACTTTAGCCCAGGCTGGCCAAAACACGTCGTCCTCTGCAAAAGAGTCATCGACTGGTAATTTGTAGCACGTACAGTAATCTGAAATTACCCGCTATCTCCGTGGGCCTCGCTAAAGCGGCATCTATCTCGTTGATATAATGGCGCTCGAACCACTGAGTTGCATAGTTCAAAAGGTTTAAAAAAATCATCCGTGCCTCGTCCATCAAGTGTAACTCACCGTCAGTCGACGGTGATCTGTAAGTAGAAGTAAAAGAAACAAGCATTGGCAAAGCAAATTGTTCCCTCCATTGGGGAAACAACCTTTACAACGCAACTTTTACAACGCACCACCATTACCAATTTTTACCCCTACACTATCCAATACTTACCAAACATGCAATGTAATGTTATGCGTTGTAATGGTATGCGTTGTAAAGCTATTATGCGTTGTAATGGAATGCGTTGTAAATGTAGTTTTTAAAATTTCGTTGTAATGGCATGCGTTGTAATGGAACGCGTTGTACTGGATTTTGCGTTGTAAAGGTATTTGTTGTAAAAGTGTGCGTTGTAACGTCATACATCCCTCCATTGGGGCATATTGACTTTACAGATGGTTTTTAGTGATGCTGTGCAGCATCCCCAATGCTGTGCAGCATGAGGTGCTATGATGTGTTCACCTGACTCAATTTGTCACTCTTTTCTCTTTTTACCGATCCAAGTTGGAAACAGCTGGAAAACACATGTAACTTTGTGGAGTGCTTAACAAAAACAATAAAGGAGTTCTTCAAAAGTGAGAAGTGGTAAGACACAAGTAATGCGCTCGTGCACCAGGGGAGGGATGAACACAAGAAGGACAAACACAAGGAGAGGAAGTGAAGCCCATTCAAGCTGACAAATGAAAGCAAGCAAATTCGAATTATACAAAAAAGTTAACCAATTGTAATGAATTGGCAGGCTCTAAGCATACTGTAGGTAGACAACAGACCTTCTCGCAACAGCCAGCTCACGCTGTCTAGTGGGCTAAACCTATTGGCTCTGCCATTTCCTCTTATACAAGATGTGCAGCATGAAGAAAAGGCATTGACATTGTTGATGATGTACAATGAACAAGATGCAGTATGCTGAGGCACTGGCAGCCACAGCATTTTGTATGTGCACACATGTGTTGTGATGCATGTGTGTGAAGTGGATGATATTTTTTTATTTATTGACATGAGATGGATGGGTAAACAAAACAAAAAATATTAACCCCTTCCATGCTGATGACGGCCCCCAGCCGTCATGCATCAAGGTGCTTGTGTGCTGATGACGGCTGGGGGCCATCATGAACACGCCCACTCTTCAAATCGGCCGCACAGGCGCAGAATCGCGGCCGCGCCCAAGGGGTTAAAATGAAAAGCACATAATCTCTTTTACACCTAAAGTGGAAGGGCCTGAAGCAATTTGATGCCTGACCCTCCGAAAATAAATGCATACAAAAATATAGGTTGGGAGGAGCATTTTGGGGTGGCAGGTGGGAGTGTAAGGGAAAAGTAGCTCATGAGGTAGTGCATAATGAGGAGGGTGGGGGAGACACACAAGAGGGAGAGAACAGTACAGAAGCAAAGAAAGACAGGCAGCAACAGCAAGAGCAACATGGAGCCGGGGGTAGAGAATGGGGGAGAGAAGCACACAAATGAGAGATATTAAAATGAAGCTCAGGGGAGAAAAGCACACAATGGACACACCTTGAAAACATGTAACCTATCATGGAGCACATAAGCAAAAATAAAAAAGAAGCTCCCTAAAATTGAGCAATGGAAGGACACAAGTAACGAGGCTACGCTCCAGGGGAGGGACAAACACAAGATGGACAAGATAAGCCATCCAACAAGAAGCAAGCAAATGAGAGTGGCAAACAGGGAACAAATGGTAATCAATGGGAGGGTGGGCTTGAGGTTCACTGTATGCAAGTATGTATGTATATGGTATTTCTATAGTGCAAACCTAAATAAAAGGCTGCGGTGCACTGTACAGGGTCAAACACAAGCATAAAGTCAGCAAATAAGAAAAGAGGAAGCTGCGTTGTGGAGAGTTAATGCATCGTGCTGTGGTGTTCTTTATAGAGGTGAAACTGCAACTCTATCTTAAATTGAAGCAGCGTCGGTTCGGTCCTGATAGATACAGGGTTGTTGTTCCAGAACTGTAAGTTCTTGGAAAGTTGAAATTAGGTCTTTTTAAACCCAGACAGCTCTGCTGTCTGGTAGGCTCAAACTAAAAAACAGGGACTGAAAATGTGTCCAGCGATAATGATGCCTTCACTCAGTGGGAGTTTTATTGTAATTGAACAATAATGCCTGGTAGGCAGATCATTAATAGTCAGTTAATGCACCGGTCAGATGAGAATATTGCTATTAGAAACGAAAATGGGCCTGTTTGCCTCAGTGTGTGATCTTTACTGCCAAGGAAATGTGTTTCTATTAGTGAGTTAAAGCATTTCCAGGGAATTGCAGCTCATAGACCTCTACGCATCGAAGGCCTACTTTTAAGGGATGCTACCTTGCTATGGAGCTATTTATATTGTGCCGTGTGCAACACCACTTAAAACACTCTGGCAATTTACATTTTGGAAGCAGGTACCAAAGCAGGTAATGAGATTTTCAAAAGATCTCTCCGATTGTAAAATGGTAGAGGATTTGGCGCCATATGTATGAAGGTACCCATTTGCGAATCTCAAAAAGCGATTTTTAAGAAATCGCTTTTTGAGATTCACAAATTGGTATGTATGAAGAAAATCGCATTTTTTTTGCGATTTCTTAAAATTTCTTAATTGCGATTAGCAAATTGCGAATTGCAATTAAGGAATACTTTCCCATTCATTTCTATGGGCCAGGAGGCCCATTGGAATGAATGGGAGTTATTCTCAATTTGCGATTCGCAAATTGAGAATAATTTCAAGGGTGCTGGGGTGTCCAAAGGACACCCTGTTGCACCCCCGAAATATGCATGGGTGCACATGTGGCACTCATACATGCCCGATGGGCATGTATGTGCGTCACATGGCACTTTGAAAAATGCAAAAATTTGCATTTTTCAAGGAATTCGCAACTTACCACCAACTAGAAGTTGGTGGTAATTTGCGATTCCTTAAGGACATTTTGCTACGTCTTTTAGCTTCATACATTGCATTTAAGGAATAGGAAAATTTGCGATTCCCTAAATGCAATTGCAAAATAAGGAATCAAAAATTTTGCGATTCCTTGTTTTGCACCAGATTTTGCTTTATACATACCATTTACGAATTTCGGCCTTTGCGAATGTGAATTTGCTTGATACATATGGCCCTATAATACTGCGCAGAGTCGCTGCTCTGGAGTATACATTGCTGATTGTTTTGCATTTATCACTGGTGCCCATTCTGTTTCGACAGATTCCTATTTTTGCTTACAGAGTCACTGACATACACATGATATGCCCAGAGTGGCACCATTTGTATACTTGAGATTCTGTGATAGTGAATAACTTAGCCAAACCACCGCTAGAATGCTGCAGTCACCCGCTTAGAAGTACTCGTACTCCCAATGTAAGGCAAGAACCTCACTCAAATCAAATGCTTGCCAAATATGCAATATTCCAGCAGCCATTGGCGATGACTGGAGCTCTCATGTCACTGGCATTCAAAAGACAGCAAGAGGGCAAGACGGTAACCATGAGGGAGGATCAAGGAAGCCGTCAGAGGTTTCTGGTATTCAATGTCTGTCAAGAATGCAAGACTGTTACCACTGCTGCTGATTACTGCGAGCGCTTAAATGTCTTTGTCATCCTGTAGCTGTCAAGAATGCGAGACTGTTACCACTGCTGCTGATTACTGCTAGTGCTTAGAGGTCTTCTGCAGCGAGTAACTGACAAGAATGCAAGACTGTTACAACTGCTGCTGATTACTGCAAGCGCTTAAAGGTCTTCTGCAGCGAGTAGCTGACAAGAACGCAAGACTGTTACCACTGCTGCTGATTACTGCGAGCGCTTAAAGGTCTTCTGCAGCGAGTAACTGACAAGAACGCAAGACTGTTACCACTGCTGCTGATTACTGCGAGCGCTTAAAGGTCTTCTGCAGCGAGTAGCTGACAAGAATGCAAGACTGTTACCACTGCTGCTGATTACTGCGAGCACTTAAAGGTCTTCTGCGTCAAGAAACTGACAAGAATGCAAGACTGTTAACACTGGTGCTTATTACTGCAAGCGCTTAAAGGTCTTCTGCATCGAGTAACTGACAAGAATGCAAGACTGTTACCACTGCTGCTGATTACTGCGAGCGCTTAAAGGTCTTCTGCGTCGAGTAACTGACAAGAATGCAAGACTGTTACCACTGCTGCTGATTACTGCGAGCGCTTAAAGGTCTTCTGCGTCGAGTAACTGACAAGAATGCAAGACTGTTACCACTGCTGCTGATTACTGCAAGCGCTTAAAGGTCTTCTGCATCGAGTAACTGACAAGAATGCAAGACTGTTACCACTGCTGCTGATTACTAAGAGCGCTTAAGGGTCTTCTGTGTCGCGTAACTGACAAGAATGCAAGACTGTTACCACTGCTGCTGATTACTGCGAGCACTTAAAGGTCTTCTGCGAACAGTAACTGACAAGAATGTAAGACTGTTACCACTGCTGCTGATTACTGCGAGCGCTTCAATGTCTTCTGCATTAAGTAACTGACAAGAATGCACGACTGTTACCACTGCTGCTGATTACTGCAAGCACTTACATTCAGTAGCTGTCAAGAATGCAAGAAAGTTATGCCGCTGCTGATTACTGCACACACGTAAAGGTCTTCTGCATCCAATAACTGACAAGAATGCAAGACTGTTACCACTGCTGCAGATTTCTGCAAGCACTTAAAGGTATCTGGCATCCAACATCTGCCATGAATGCAAGACTGCTGATTACTGCAAGCATTTAACGGTTTCTGGCATCAAATAACTGACAAGAATGCAAGACTGCTGATTACTGCAAGCATTTAATGGTCTCTGGCATTCAATAGCTAACATGAATGCAAGACAGTTAATGCTGATTACTACAAACACTTAAAGGTCTCTGCCCTCCAACAGCTTCCATGAATGCAAAACTGCTAGTTACTGCAAACAATTAAGGTTCTCTGGTATCCAATAACTGCCAAGAATGCAAGAATGTTACCACAGCTGCTGATTACTGCAAGCAATTAGCGGTCTCTGGTATCCTATAACTGTCTAGAATGCAAGACTGTTACGACTGCTGCAGATTACTGCAAGCACTTATAGGTCTCTGTCATTCAAGAACCAACAAGAATGCAAGAGAGTTATGCTGCTGATTACTGTAAGCACTTAATGGTCTATGGCATCGAATAACTGACAAGAATGCAAGACTGCTGGTTACTGCAAGCAATTAACGGTCTCTGGCATCCTATAGCTGCCAAGAATGCAAGACTGTTACCACTGCTGCCGATTACTGCAAGCACTTAAAGGTCTCTAACATTCAATACATGACAAGAATGCAAGACTGTTACCACTGCTGCCGATTACTGCAAGCACTTAAAGGTCTCTAACATTCAATACATGACAAGAACACAAGACTGTTACTACTGCTGCTGATTACAGCAAGCACGTAAAGGCCCCTGGCATTCTGTAGCTATCAAGAATGCAGGACTGTTAACGCTGCTGCTGATTACTGCAAGCATGTAAAGGTCTATGGCATCATATAGCTGTCTAAAATGCAGGACTGTTAACACTGCTGCTGATTATTGTAAGCATTTAAAGATCTCTCGTATTCTATAGCTTATAAGAATGCACAACTGTAACCACTGCTGCTGATTATTGCCAGCATGTAAAGATCTCTGGCATCCAACAGTTGCCATGGATGCAAAAGTGTTACCAGTGCTGCTGATTATTGCAAGCATTTAAAGATCTCTGGCATCCAACAGTTGCCATGAATGCAAGACTGTTACCAGTGCTGCTGATTATTGCAAGCACTTAAAGGTCTCTGGCATGCAACAGTTGCCATGAATGCAAGACTGTAACCACTGTTGCTGATTATTGCAACCACTGCTGCTGATTATTGCAAGCACGTAAAGATCTCTGGCATCCAACAGTTGCCATGAAAGCAAAACTGTTACCAGTGCTGCTGATTATTGCCAGCACGTAAATGTCTCTGGCATCCAACAGTTGTCATGAATGCAAGACTGTTACCAGTGCTGCTGATTATTGCCAGCACGTAAATGTCTCTGGCATCCAACAGTTGCCATGAATGCAAGACTGTAACCACTGCTGCTGATTATCGAAGCACATAATGGTCTCTGGCATCCAACAGTTGCCATGAATGCAAGACTGTAACCACTGCTGCTGATTATCGAAGCACATAATGGTCTCTGGCATCCAACAGTTGCCATGAATGCAAGACTGTAACCACTGCTGCTGATTATTGCAACCACTGCTGCTGATTATTGCAAGCACGTAAAGATCTCTGGCATCCAACAGTTGCCATGAATGCAAGACTGTTACCACTGCTGCTGATTATTGCCAGCACGTAAAGGTCTCTGGCCTCCAACAGTTGCCAAGAATGCAAGACTGTTACCAGTGCTGCTGATTATTGCCAGCACGTAAAGGTCTCTGGCATCCAACAGTTGCCATGAATGCAAGACTGCTACCACTGATGCTGATTACCGGAGGCCCTTGGAGGTTCTGCTTTTCTATTGCTTATAAGTACCCAAGACTATAACAACTGCTTCTGATAACCGGAAGCATTCAAAGGTCACATTCATCTTCAATGTTTCTGGGGCTGGACTACAGCTACGCACAGTTTTTATTACTCAAGCAAAGTCTTACGTAGATTATTTATTATTGATTTATTTAGAGGTTTTCTATAGCGCTAGCCAGACCCGAGGGTATGAGAGCGCTTTACAACATGATGTAGAGAAGACAAATACAGGACAATGGCATGGTAGAAAAATGCAGAAGTGTGGAGAAAGACAATACAGTTATGCTTAACGTCAGAGGTGCGTCGTTGAGGTAGAGAGGTCTCGGGATCAGAGGAGTAGGATTGAGGTAAAGAGGTCGGGAGGTAGTCTCAAAGACTAGGGAACGCAAGTCTAGTGCTGTAGTTTTCTCTTAGCGGTGCTGACCTAAGGGGTGATTGTTCGTGCGGTGTCTGATGGTTGTCCGGTGGGGGCGCGATGTCAGGTGACTCCCTGATGGGGGCGTGTGAGTCATGTGATTGCGTTTGGGAAGGCGCGGTTGAGGTAAAGGGCTTTTAGGAGGCTTTTGAATTTTGGAAAGGAGAGGGTGGTTCTGATATCGACTGGGATGGAGTTCCAGATTTTTGGAGCGTTGCCAGCAAAAGAGCGGGCTGCAGTCTTTTGTTTACGCGTTTTTGGGGGGATGAGGAGGACGGCGTTGGAACTCCTGAGGCTTCTTGATTGATCGGCTTTCTTGAGTTTGGAGGCTTGGTATTCCTGTGTGTAGGGCTTAGTTCACAGAAGGTCCTGCTTTACTGTCTCTGCCCTTGAGTAGTTTCCCAACACAAACTGGAAATATTTACTGGCAAGTGCTGATTGCCGCTAAAAATATGTCCGCCACAGGCCGGCAGAGCCGAAACAGTCATCGACTCTTTACAGACGCCCATCTATATTACATGAACAGATACTAATGCACAGTGACATCCAGGGGGGTTTCCCGTTTGATTAAAATACAGACTTTGATTTAGTCATTAATTATATATTTTTATAATGAATAGTAGCAATGTCTAACGGCTTAAAATGTATTCCATTGTTTTATGCTATTAGACAACCCATTAGTCATCGCAAAGTATATTATATTAGATATGAAACTGCTTATTTTGTCCGAAAAACATATTTAGTAGGAAATACAGTGCTTAATTTGCAAACAACTCATTTCCAGGGCCCAATCTATTTCTCATGGGTCCACTGCTGTTGATGCAACCCACGAGTTACTTGAAACTTCTGGTTGAAGCTGAGGTTCATCATTTTTTAAACATAAACTAAACAGCTAAATGCTCCACTAATGAACCTTGCTTAGAAATTGCACACACAGCGCCACCATGTGGTGGATTTTCAGTAATAGGTGCCTGTGTTTACAAATAAGTGCTGGTGCCGAGCATCAGTTAACGCTGGCACAAATTAAGCACCGGAAATATGTATTTTCATAAAATACACAGAAGAGCTTTTAGCTTTCTGTCTCCTTGTACCTTCGGGCACCTGGGTGTTGATGGAGCAGACAAATACACCAGGCCAGATATTGGGTAAGTATGCATACAATGGCTGCATCCTTATACCTGCTAAAGGTATCTCACCCACTTCATCTAATGTAGGGTTGTCCAAAGTAGTTCCAGGAGGGCTGCACTCATGCCACAGCTAACTCACAACCCCCTAGGATATATGTACATAAAGCAGTCTCATTGGCACTGATCAATGGGTATCTTGAAAATCTGACATGGATTGGGGATACCTGAACCTACACTGGATGCTTCTGGTGTGAGAGTGGTGCAGGTTCCAAAACGAAGCAATTTACATAGAACCAAACAATCAATTAATCGATCGATTTCCATAGTGCAGCTAATCACCCAGAAGGGTATCCAGGCACTTGTTAAAACCAGAGTTCTCTAGCTATAGTACAAAAGCATATATTGAAAACCCAAAAGCAACTTCTCACCATTCAACATTTGCAGTTACAGGTCCATTGAGTCAACACGATGTGTCCACGATCACACAGTGTGTAGGTGAGAAAGAGGGAATGGGACTCAGGAATTCTTGAAACCAGTGGCATGCACGAAGCCAGTTCGTCTCCTCGCACACCCCACACGCACCCCCTTCAAAAGCGCCCTCTCCTTTCCTGCGACGATGCTTCACGTGGGGCCAGGTGAACAGTTAATCTTGCACATGAAATATGAGAGGCATTTAGCGAAACGTGACTATTTTGGTTCAGGCTAATTCGAAAATAAACGTGGCGCCGACAGCTTATTAATAAACGTACCCAGACGCCATTGCGGCCTCTCCAGAGCGCTCCCTCCTTCAGATGAGCGCTGGAAACACAGACCGCGCGCCGGAGCCGCCCTCGAGAGCACTTTATGATTTCAAAGGAGCCCGGCTGCCGATGTCCCATAAATATGGAGCAGCCCTAATAGACATGCAAATGAGTTTACCGTGCGGCGGTCCGTGCTGACACACAGTAATTGCATGTGTCTGTCATTGCAAAATTTCTCATAGACGTTTCATAATTATTATTAATACCCAATTACAATTAGAAAAAAAATCGTTGAGTGCACTCGGTTGGTAAATGCATTGGGTAAGGTCACACAGAGAGTCTTTGGTAGAGCCGGGGCTTAGAATCCAGATCAGTAACCACAGTCACTTGCCTTACCTTTAGAGGGTTCAGTCTCGGAGCAAGTATCTCCAGAAGGACTCACCTCACAAGGGTTCACCTGTAAACATCTCCTCTCAAAGCACCATGCATCCAATGACTTACCTCTAAGCAACTACCTCAACGACTTATCCAACAAGCATTTACAATGCAATAGGTCTCGCAGTTGTTAGAGTTTGAGCTATTGGCATTGTAAATGGCAATGTCTTTTATTTATGTGTTGGTTTTTAAAACATAAATAAAAGGCATTGTCATTTACAATGCCAATAGGTTAAACTCTCGCAAATGCGAGACCTATTGCATTGCAAATGCTTTTTTTTATGTAGTTGTCTGTGAAGTTCCACTTGCAAGTCATGGAGCACGCCCAGGTCAAGCAGAATCTGTGGTGTTTCTAGACAACTGAAACAGCCAATTGTTTTATGGCCATTTCTTGCAGGGGCTTCACAAAAAACAACCACGAGATCTGACAGGGGAGACCCCTCAGCAATCCTGCATATTAATGTTTTAGGAGAAAAGATAGTTGCAAAAAAATACTAGGCGTGACCGTCTGGACAAGATTGGACAAAACCAAAGAAAACCAGCAGTCTTTTCCACGTTTGGGGTGTCTTTAAAGCCCTAGCCTAGCAACATTTTAACTGCACTCTGCATCTGCACTCTAAATCTGCACTCTGCACTCTGAATCTTGAATCTGCACGCTGCACTCACACTCTGCACTCTGAATCTGCACGCTGCACTCGCACTCTGAATCTGCATTCTGAATCTGCACTCACAATCTGCACTCACAATCTGCACTCTGAATCTGCACTCTGAATCTGCACTCTGAATCTGCACTCACAATATGCACTCACAATCTGCACTCACAATCTGCACTCACAATCTGCACTCACACTCTGCACTCACAATCTGCACTCACAACACTCACAATCTGCACTCACAATCTGCACTCACAATCTGCACTCACAATCTGCACTCACAATCTGCACTCTGAATCTGCACTCTGAATCTGCACTCACACTCTGCACTCACACTCTGCACTCCTCTGCACTCACACTCTGCACTCACACTCTGCACTCACACTCTGCACTCACACTCTGCACTCACAATCTGCACTCACACTCTGCACTCACACTCTGCACTCACACTCTGCACTCACAATCTGCACTCACAATCTGCACTCACACTCTGCACTCACAATCTGCACTCACAATCTGCACTCTGAATCTGCACTCTGAATCTGCACTCTGAATCTGCACTCTGAATCTGCACTCACAATCTGCACTCACAATCTGCACTCTGAATCTGCACTCTGAATCTGCACTCACACTCTGCACTCTGAATCTGCACTCACAATCTGCACTCACAATCTGCACTCACAATCTGCACTCACAATCTGCACTCTGAATCTGCACTCTGAATCTGCACTCACAATCTGCACTCACAATCTGCACTCACAATCTGCACTCTGCACTCACAATCTGCACTCACAATCTGCACTCACAATCTGCACTCTCAATCTGCACTCTCAATCTGCACTCTCAATCTGCACTCTCTGCAGTCTGAAACTGCACTCTGAAACTGCACTCTGTAAGTGTGCTTACCCCTCTTCTAGTGCACTTCCTCAGAGGTAAGAAGCACTATATACATTCAGCTACAATACAATACACGCCTTTCGCGAAATTATTTTCTTCCTTTGGTTGTCTGCCCTGGACTATATATATATAGATATATATATATACTACGTGTAGAAAACAAAAAAAAGCTTAACACAAAAAAGAGACAGGACGCTTTATTACAGTTTTATAAACATCAACTTTATCGACTGTTAACACCTCTCTTGGATCCGAAAAACCCAAACAGGAAATCACGATGATCATCACAAAATATGTAATTGCGCAGACAAAGCTTGAGAATACTTTCATCGTTAATAGCCCATAGCCAACAGCAAGATCTCAAATACTCTGTACCCAACAATACCTAGGGTACACTGCTAGATTGATTTAGTATGGCACTGGAAGGGGAGGTGTGTGTACGAGGCCTATCATACTGTCTTCATAAATGTAAAAAGCCTACCTGTTGTGCTGTTCGGTAACTTTGCCCTACGGCTCCGAGAATATTTGCTGAAAGAACAAGCGGGAGGCGGCTCGGGCGCAGCACGTCTTCCGGAGACATGCGCGTCCACAGAGCTGAGTCGGCTCGTGCACAGGCCAGTAGCGGCTCGTGCACAGCTCTAGACTCCCTTGCCAGTGAACACGGCGACTATAGAACTCGCTGGCGGGAGCGCTTCGCGCTCCAACGCCAGCTCGACCTAAAAATGACTCACCGCAAAACAACTTACCCAAAAATGACGCACCTGAAAATTTGTTACCCATGAATGACTCCTCTCAAAATAACTTACCAAAAAACACCTTGCCAAAAAGGACTTACCCTAAAACGACTCACCTCAAAACAACTTATCCAAAAACAACTCACCGTAAAGTGACTTACCCAAAAACAACTATTCTCAAAATGACTTACCCCAAAGTGACTTACACAAAATCGACTCACCTCAAAACAACTTATATCCAAAAACAGCTCACACTAAAGTGACTTACCCAAAAATGACTATTCTCAAAATGACTTACCCAAAAGTGACTTACCTCAAAACAGCTTATCCAGAAATGACTCACCTCAAAACGACTTACCCAAAAAAGACTCAACTCAAAACAACGTACCCAAAAATGATTCTTTCCAAACAGACTTACACAAAAACGATTCACCCCAGAACAACTTACCCAAAAAAGACTAATCGGAAAACCACTCACCCCAAAATGACTAATTTTAAAATGACTTATCCAAAAACAACTATTTTCATGAGGGGTTAGCTAAAAAAGACTCAGCTCAAAATGACTTACCCAAAATGTACTCTTATAAGAATACTTTTGCCATAATGGCTCATTTTAAAACAACTCTACAGAATGGCACATCTCGAAACGACCTGCCTCCTCGTGACTAGCATGAGAAGTCACCTCAGAATGTCTCACTTCAAAAAGACTCACCTCCAAACAACTTACCCAAAAGAACACTCTGCTAAAGAAATCACCTGAAAAGATGTTCTTCATTAAGACTTGTACCAACACAATTCTCTGCAGAAAGGCTTACCTCAGGATGCCTTACCTCAAAAAACGCTAACTTTGCTTACCTCGTTACAATTTGCCTGACCAAAGATCACTTCATATTGCTTCACTTCAAAACAATTTGTCTCAAATACTAACGACTCACCTAAAAACAACAGATCTAAAAACGACTCACCTAAAAACAACAGAGCTCAAAACGACTCACCTAAAATCAACAGATCTCAAAACGACAGATCTCAAAACGACTCACCTAAAATCAACAGATCTCAAAACAACTCACCTAAAAACAACCGATCTGAAAACGACTTGTCTCGCAAGGACTCATCTCAACGACTCTGCTCCTAACAACTCACCTCAGTACAACTAGCCACAGTTTTAAAAAATCCTGACCTTTCTATTTCATTCCAGCGAGAGCGTCTTTAGAGTATGTTTAAATCCCACAATGCAAAGCAACAGCCGGAAGTGAATATCAATTTGTGCATGATCTCGGAAGTGAATATCAAGTTGTGCATGATCTCGGGTCATGAGCCCATCACCCGCCTATACAGGACCCCATGTAAGGGCCTTCGAGCGGACCTGCTCATGAGCCCTGGCAATGTGCTTTCCACTGACGTTTTCAATGTTCAATCTTTAAAAAATAGCTCAGCAGGTTAACGCGTCTGCTCACATAGCTATTCCATTTTAACAACACTGCTATCTATCTATCTATCTATCTATCTGTCTATCTATCTATCTATTTATTTATTTATTTACTTCGAGTTTTATATAGTGTGAACTTGGCCTGAGGGTATCAGACCGCTTTACAGAATGTGAACAGCAACATTTTCAGACAATATACGAGGGAAAAGAGTCAAAATACATGTACAGAAACTACCCAAAGAAGCTATTAGAACATACTGTGTTAATGACTGTGTCCGTTTCGTTTGCCTGTGTGGCTGTTGCCAAAAATTCATCATACTGCCATCCCTATGTACATCTGTCAGTTGGTTGGCTAAGGAAGGTGCATGTGCATTTGTGTTTTTTGCAGGTGTATATATGTGTGTGTGTGTGTGTACATCTGCATTTGTGATTATGCATGTGTGTGTTTCTGCATGAGTGTGTAATTGCCCATGTGAGTGATTACATGTGAGTGTTTACATGTGTATCAGTGGTTGCGTTTGTGTGTGTTCAGTTATGCGTGTGCTTGTGTACGGGTGGTGTTTCTGCATGCTTGCTTGTCTGCATTTGTGCATGTGTCCCTGTCAATACGTGTGTACGGGGCTGTGGTCGAGAGTCAGTGTGCTGCAGTCTGTTACCACCAGAGGCGCCACTAGGGCCAAATTTCGGGAGGGGCTAATACAAATTTCGGGGGAGGGGGGGCTAAGTCTTCCTGCAATAGGCAGAGTGGAGCTGCAGGGGCTCTAAGAAGGGGTGAAAACGCATCAAAGCCTGGTTATTAAGTAAATGGTCTTTTAAAGACCCGTGAAGTACTCGGGTGCGGCTGCAATATGACGGTCGCCAGCCTGGGAAGCTGTCTCAGCCCGGGCTGACCCACACGATGGGGGTGCTGAAGCCCTTTGAACCCAATGGGCGTTGTGCGCCTGGTTACCACCCTGTGCCTGTGATGTGTGTGACGTGAGCAGGTGGGGTGGGGGTAGAGTGCCTGTGTGCTGCAGTCTGGTACCCCCCTGCCTGTGCCTGTGATGTGTGTGGCGCGAGCAGGCAGGGTGGGGGTAGAGTGCCTGTGTGATGCAGTATGTTACCCCCTGCTTGTGCCTGTGATGTGTGTGGCACGCGCAGTCAGGGTGAGGTTAGAGTGCTTGTGTGCTGCAGTCTGTTACCACCCCTGCCTGTGCCTGTGGTGTGTGTGGCGCAGGCAGGCAGGGCGGGGGTAGAGTGCCTGTGTGCTGCAGTCTGTTACCCCCCTGCCTGCGCCTGTGATATGTGTGGTGTGAGAAGGCAGGGCGGGGGTATAGTGCCTGTGTGCTGCAGTCTGTTACCACCCCTGCCTGTGCCTGTGATGTGGGTGGCGCGCGCAGGCAGGGCGGGATGTGGACTCAGGAGCCCCACAGCAGCCCAGAATACTCCAGGCATAAAACAAGATTAGCATTCCATTACCTTTTTTATTCTATCTGGTGATTGTGTTTTCCCCTCATTTCCTCCCGGCAGATATTCCATCTAATGCTCGATTTTCGAACTGATACTGGGGACTCTCCGCTTTTATTGCACAAAGGATCCTGCAATTCAGCATCATGTTTCTGTTTAAATATTGAATATGCAATTAATAGGCGCAGATTTCGTCATGCCTTTCTGCTTGCTGCTGCAAGAACGAGAAGAGCTGAATAGCCTGCTTTGGGGAGTTAGCAAATAAAACTGGAATGGTTCCACTGCTTGGGATAAGGCACCCTGCAATAGAAACCAGGCGGGCCGCATCTGCTGGTGTGCATTGCAGGGCTCCCAGGCTGAGGCAGGCAGGGAGCTCCTGGAGGGGGGCTGCAAGTTGCACCGGGCGCAGGAACACACCAGCAGATAAAACACTGCACGGAAACTGCTGCAATATCGGCCCCCAGTAACATAGGACCCGGATCCCCCAGCATGCTCCCCGCCCCCCAAGATAATCAGACAACCCACAGGTAATTCATCCACAGAGATTGAGTGGGTGTAAAAACGGCCATGTTTAACCCCTCCCATGTGCCGCCTGTTTTGCGGCAGTGCGGCACTTCCGCAAAATGAACGGGGCCGCGTCGGCCACTGGCCGACGGCAGCACCAGCGAGGTGGCGTTGCCGTCGGCCAATGGCCGACAGCAGCATGGAAGGGGTTAATATCCACATTTCATAAACATGACAAAGCATTTCATATTCATCATTAGATAAATAAACAACACAATTTTAATATTGACCTTCAAAGTTCTTATTCTGCAAGATTCTTATCCCCCCAGCACTAAGAAACCCTCTGGCTCGCATCTCCCAAGCTTCCGCAGGGGCCGGTCCGAGAAAATTGCCAGGGCTGCTTTGGGTTCCCAGTCCAGCCCTGTTCATTGGCATTGGGCTCAATGCTGCACCCTGAAGGGTTGGGGTGGGCCCTGGAGGTCTTGGGCCCCCCTGGAGCTGCAGGGCCCGCATTATACACTCCAAATGGGGGGGTCTAAACATGCTGCTCAGGAGTAGGAGAGCTTGTTCGACTGGACTAGGGCGCACTTATCATCAACCAACTGAGTGAAAGAAAAATTATGAGCGTTTGCCTACAGGCGCTTCACTCTGAAAGGCTGGTAGAGCTGGAGGAGAGTCAGTCACATACCTCGGGTGCTAGGAGAGAGGTTTGTAGTGTTTGGAGAGGGAACACTGGGTCAGGTAACGACTGGCGTTCACCTCTCTTTGTACGTCACTCTCAGTCCATAATCCTTACGATTCCCGCCTTTTCTGCAGGTAGAATGTACCAGTCCCCTCCCTCCACAGCGCGGGAAACCTCTGCTTCGGCGGTAAGCATGGCCGGCCTGTCAGATGCAATGAGAGCGCGCGCGCTTAATAAGCCCTTTAATTGTGAAGCACTTCCCCAGGAAAATGTTGACATGCAGCGTCTTAAGGAGCTGACGGGGGTTTGATGTCCTGAGCGCCGGGGCCATCGATGGAACCCGAGACGGCGAACCCAAGGGTAATGGCGGCTCTGATAGAGGGCAAGAGGGGGGGAATGGGGCACGGGCAGACATGCAGCTGAGGGCAGGTAAGGGGTCACGAAGCAACAGCGATGGGTCAAAGCTCGTTAAGGCCTCTCATTGCACATTTTTGTGTATCCTCTCACTGATAGAGGCAAAGCGAATATTGAGGTATTATTGATGTAACTCCTTCAGCAAAGCGCTTCATCTTGAACATTTTTTATATATTGTTATTATTGACCGATTGAAATTGGTACTCATTGTATCAGTAGAGGTTGAAAAGCTGAGTCAACTTTGCCAGGATTCCATCCTTTGACCTGTAGATCACACACAGATCTAAAAAACAGGCGCTTGCCTTGCTGAGCTACCTCACCAGTTGGTTGGGAGCTATCTTTAAGCAGTCTCTCAACTTCTTCAAGGAGGAGATGTAGGCAAGGGGCAGACTTTGTGAACTAGAAGACACACGTTTGAAACTACACGTTCCCCACGTAATCGCAGAGTGTGATTGTGGGTGCGTAACTTTACCCCCCTGAGCCTCAGCCCTTGTTTGCAATCAATCATTCCTGCAAAGGATGCAGGCCGTAGCATTGGCTCTGCATGAATAAACTATTCATTCAGCAGCACGCACAAGTGTTGCAGGCTGAGAGATTTCTTCTCCTGTTTTTTCCTGTTACTAGGGTCATATTACCAACAAGTCGCGATATTTATCGCTAAATAGGCTTAGCGACGATTTTTTTACCGCTGCCTATCGCTGGATATGTTAGCGGAGAAAACATGCTATTAGCAACGTTTTTCTCCATTGTGCTAAAATATCCAGCGATAGCGGCGAAATGCGCGAATATCGCAGAGAATACAGCGATATTCACGCATTAGCGACAAAATGCTCTTAGCCATGTTATCCACCTCCCATTGGATAACATGGCTAAGAACTGGTCTGAGCAGGCGTTGGTTTTTGGCGATAGCGGGAATATTTCCATCGCTACGCCTGCCTTGCTAATAGGCGATAGCGACGTTAGCGACTGCTTTCAGTCGCTAACAGGTTGGGTACGCCCACTTTGCATGTCATTAGCGATAAATATCGCTGACATGCAAAGCGGGCCCCAAACCGCTCGCTATTGCCAAAAAGCTGCCGCTAACATCAGTTAGCGACAGCATGCTAATAGAGCGATAGAATTATCGCCGCTTAGAGGCCAAAAACGGCCGCTAAACCGGCGATAATTGCCTATCGCCACCCTTTGTAATAAGCCCCTAGATTCATAAAAATCAAGCCATTGACAGCACGTCAGGACCTCACAACACTGGCTCACCCTTCCTTTTTTTCCTGCTTTCTGTAGCCTCCACTTCCCATATGGCTTTCACCATTCCCTTTCGTTGCTTATTACTTTCTTTTCAGGCTAGTGGACTTTCTCGACCATCTCCGCTTTGTCTGGGTAGTTCGGCTATGAATATTATCGATTGAGTCAACTTTGCATGGACACATCCAGCGTTATTCCTAAGCTGCGCTCATTGATTCTGCCTAAAGCATCTCCCACTCTTTCCGTTTATGATCTCTTCTTCCAGGGATCATGTGACACAAGCACCGCTTGAGCTTCGTATCAACATTTTGTCAGGTCCTTCTCATCAGACCTGTAGCTTGAGCAAGTTACCATTGTATTAGCTCGCCTCTTGCCTTTCTCCAATTGTTCTCAGCTTTCTGGAGGTTTACCTTTCAATACTAGACTCACTATCTTAAATAAGGCAGTGGAAACAGACACCATGCTCTGGGTGTGCCCCTGGAACAGGTAACCATGAACCAAATAATGCCCCAGTATTTAGACTCAGCACCATAAGCACTGTCTTCCTGAGCTAGATGCCATACTCCAGATGGTGCTCCAGTAATGTTTGTAGTATCCTTTACCTGCGGCACAGAACTCTCTCCAAGGGAGTCTCTTGCTCCAGAGTGCTAGAGTACCCTCAAAGCAGTTCCTGGCATCTCACATTGCATGAAAAATGGTTAGGGCTAACAAGTCAAAGTTTCGACCCCTACAATGATTCAAATCGGGTCTTCTTCAGGACAATAGCTCCCCGGCCATAGGATCCTGGAGTAATCACTAAGCATCCAGGGCCCTGGATGGGAAATTTCCTTATTGGTGAGTTCAAATGTTATTCAAAAGGCTAACTTAGTGTGTTGGTTAAAACATCCGAAACAATGCGAGGCCGTAACAGTCCATAAGAGACTATAATGTGTAGATTAGCTAAAAATGAGAAACAGTGTCTTTTTGTCGCATTGATAGTTTTGGGATAACATAAATGACAAAGAGAGTATCCCCTGCTAAATCATGAAACTGTTTTTAGAATGATTCTCATAGAACAGCGGTTTCTATATGGATTTAATATCCAGGTTCCTTGGACTTCAAGGAGCCTTGTGTTTGTGTTGAGATTATGTTGGAAACTTTTTAAAAGCTTTGAGTTTACTGGAGAAAATGTGGTACAGTGGGTAAGCTGTGCATTTTGTAACCTGTCCTCCTCCCTTTGAATAGTACCCTCAGCACTTGGTATAAAACTCTGCTTTTTGTGGTCAAATCACTTAAGTTCACTACACCTAAAAATGCTACATGAAAATATAAATGAGTGAATTGAAATTTAGAGACATAATTCCTCACTTGATATACACAGTCTTGTGGCGTCTCCCAACACCCCCATAGTACATAGCATATTGTTGCTCCCCAGCTGGGACCCTGCTAGATTTCTACCAATGACACTCAGCTTTAGCGACGCAGATGACATCTCATTTTCTTCTCTAAACATAAGGATTCGTGCATGCCTGTTGGAATGAAGATACTCCATTGTTATTGTCTATCCCTGACAATTCAGTTGGTTTTGTTTATATACTTTGCCTTTTTATGCAATTGGTTAGTCTAGGGCAGAATGGAGTTCATGTGGTACAGAAAACGTGTGCTTAGAATGTTGTAGCTGATACTTGTCATTCGACTATAGTAGGCGAGGCCTTAAAAGGCAACGATGCACAGATACAGTCTGCAAGTAAGATCTGTCACTCATAGATAGACTAGGTGATACCAAAAACACAGGGTTCCCTCCACTGCTACTGAGCCTGGAACCTATCAGCCCTAAACTTGACGCAGGCCTTTGAGAGGTCATGGATGCAGGCATCTCCACCCAGCTCCTCAGAAGACTCCAGACCATACAGAACTCTGCAGCCAGACTCATCTCCTCAAATGAACCCACATCGCCCCCCACCTGAGCGACATCCGCTGGCTCCCCATCCAGAACAGATGCCAGTTCAAGCTCCTCACGCACGCCTACCAAGCCCTCCACAACCTAGGACTCAACCTCAACCATCGACTGAACTTCCACCAACCCCCAAGGCACCTGGGCTCCGCTTCACCGGCCCTCACACACACCCTCAGCATCTGTTGCAGCGGTGGCCGCTGATTCTCCTACATCGCTGCCGAGACCTGGAACGACCTTCCCCTCTAGCTCTGTACAGCCCCTTTGCTGACAGGCTTCAGAAAGAGACTGAAGTCTTGGCTCTTCGACGGAGACACGGCACCCAGATACCTTGAGGGGTGACAGTGCTGCGCTTTACAAATGCTGATTGATTGATTGACTGGAGGGATGGAATGGCACTTGTGAGGAGACGCTTATGCTTAACAGCGAGGGACAAAACATTTTTTGAACACTGTGCTTGCATTTTACACCTTCCATCTTTTGGAACCCTACCTTCGTTACTGTACTGTTTGCCTTACAATCTCTTTATATTATTGGTTTTTCATAATTTCATTGACATGCATGCTTTTAAGATGAATACAAAAATGATAAATAAATAAATCTAAAATTTTGGGGCAAAATTGATTGTGGCTACCTGCTACTTACCAACATTAATAATAATTTGTAGATTTATATAGCACAGCTTTTAACCTGTGAGTGTATCGAGGCGCTGACCGTGGGCATGGGGAGCTTAAGTTATTTGCCCAGAATCACAGGATGTTGAGCTGATGCTGAGATGCGAACCCAGATCCCAATGATGACACACTCGATCAACCAAAGGGCTTATAGATGTCTAAAATAAGGAGGTAAGTACCTGGTGGTCCAGGCCCCAAGCTTTGGAATTTAAAAAGATGACCTCATGAGTTCCTTTCTACAGCTGGTAAGGCTCTAGCCTCACCATGCCTCTTGATGTACAGACTTTCTTGATACACATCGAAGTGCAGCGAAGCGATCAGAAATTGATGAAAATAATATATAAATATTAATAATAAATTAAACAAACATTCTTCAAAGAGATTTAGTTTTTAAGTCTTGTGTTGGGCTGTAGTGTTTGAGCAGCAAGCAGATTAGAAATATCCCAATCCATATGAAATGGCAGCTTAGGGGAAGGATATTAAGTAGGAGCGAACACTGCATTCAGGGTCTTTAGCGTACATTAACGCTAGCTGCCCACCTGAGAGAATGTTCTTCTTCAGTGTGTTAGCTCAGTGGGTAGAGTGCCTGCTTCCTAGACACACCCCCAGGATATAGCGGCATTGATTAGCAAATTTAGCGGCACAAAAATGGAAATTTAGCGGCACAAATATGGAAATTTTGTGGCAATATTGCGGCATTTTATTCGGCAGTTTTTCCTACAACAAACACAGATATCTTAGTGGGCACTTTTGTAAAAATCGCGGCATTTTTACAAAAGTGCCGATTTCGCAGCAAACCGCGAAATCCTGGAGGGCCTGACTAGTGGAGAAGTTACTGACATCATACCAAGTGATCGTTGTGGGGGAGGGAAATCCTTTAAAGAGTCATTTTCTTTCTGGATTTCCCTTCTCTTCTTGAAACTCAAGAGCAGCTACATTGTGGTGTCACCAGGGCTTTAAGCGGAAGCTTTTTCAATATTATATGTAACAAGCCATAGTTGCAAATTATTTATCTTATGCAACTAATAACCATTGACAAAGCCAATAGTCATGACTTGTTGTAGTTATGATGTTACTTGTTGTATCAAATATTTGAATGCAATGACAGAAACTGCAAAGTACAAGTCGGGCGGCACACTATGCTAAGCACAGATTTTTTGCGTAAGTGTTTTAAAGCCACGCCCTTAATTACGCCCCTTTGAGAGACGCCCGTTTTTTCATACCACTTAAAGCCCTGCAAATACTCATAATATAAGCGCAACAAGGGTTTTTTTTCCTCACAGAAGGATGTTTTCCACATGGAGAAAAAAGTTAAAAAGTCGAATTAATCTGAAGGCATTTTCACAAGCATGATTTTTCACTACATATATGTAGACAAAATAGCTGTTGCATGGGCATAATTGGGAATACACCACACTTTTCCACCAATTTTCTTGGAAAAGTCTGTGAATTCTAAAAAAATAATAAATCTTGACCCGCAGATTAAATCTAGGGGGACCCAGATGTATTATTTAAAGAAAAAGAAACAACCATGTTCATGGAAAGGGTCCAAAGTCACAGGCAGCACGAATGCTGCATTGGACATCTAGATTTCGCGGGCACTTTTGTAAAAATCTTGCATTTTTACAAAAGTGCCGATTTCGCGGCAAACCGCGAAATCGCGAAATCCTGGAGGGTCTGCCTATAAAGGTGGGATGTCCTTAGATGAGAGGTTTGAATCACAGCAAGGCTCATTCAGAGTCCCCTTCATGTAAAGTTGATAGAATGCCTATATTTGGTAATATTACCACCTATTATGAAAAGCGCCTTGTCACACAGGTGACTGGTGGGCGCTATACAGTATTTATGTTCAAAGCACAGCATAGAAGTCATGGAAACGTTTATTGCTCAGGTGAGAGTTAGGCCACGAGCTGCCTGCAGCCAGTCATTCCACAGACATTTTCATCAAACTGCTCATGAAGTTTCTCTAGCGCTAACTGTTTTATTTCTGTCTTGAGGTAAGTTGTGACTGCAGGCCTCCTTCAATGGACCTAAAAGTCATTTTTAAGCAATGGGCTTGAGCTGGAAAACGTCACTGTAGAAGCATATCTCAGACATAAGTTAACACGAGCGAAGCGCTTCACTGCCGACAGATGGGAAGCGCTGTACAAATTCTACAATACAAAGGGAAAATAAGTAGAGGAGTTGGCTCTGTGGTGGTAGCTGTATGGATTTTTTTTTAGAGATTTATATAGCGCCAACTAGCCCCGACTATCAAAGCGCTTTACTTGAGCACCAGTTTCGTTACAGAAGGACACATTCATTTTTGTTAGGCACGAGGAGATTAAGTGATTTGCCCAGAATCACTGGATGTTTTAGCGCCATTGTCGAGACACAAACCCGGTTCCCCAGTTTCGAGGTCGACCGCTCTAGCCGTAAGGCTACATCCTCGCCCCATATAAATGCGGGGACCAGATGGCTCTTTCAGTCCACATGTAGCATTACTTACTCCCAGGTAGTCAAACGAAAGTGTTTGGTCAATTATTTTTATGTAACTTTTTGCCTGATTTAGATCTTAGAGTATTCCATCACAACGCTGCCTGATATCCCGTCTGCCGAAATAAAAACCCTTTCATAGTCCTGGGGATTTATATTTCCCCGGACGGGATTTTGGTCACTGTTGTGACAGAGTAACCTGTCTGCTAAGATCTAAATCAGCCGCTTTGTCTTGCCCATTCCCAGTGCCCCTTTATATTCAGCAGGCAGGAGTACCACAGAAGACGTCTTCTCCATTTGCTCCCTATAGCAGAAAGAATCAAATTTAAATCATTATGTATTGCCCATAGGGCGTTGTACGACAAAGGGCTTATGATCGCTCGTCCCCTGCTATCCTTTTACACTCCGGGATAGCATCACGCTCTTCTAATGCCTTTCTTGCAAAGACACCTGTCATTAAGAGAGTGGAATATGGTGGGCGTTCTTACTCATACAACGCAGCTAAAGTGTGGAATAGCCTCCCCCTCTCTCTTTGATCTTTCGGAAAGGAATTTACTCTTCGAAAAGCACTAAAAACTTGGCTTTTTCAAAATGCCTAACTTTATCCCTATTCTTCTTTCTGTGGTGCGCTAACAGCGCCAGGATGTCTCCGGGTCGCTGCACGCTATATAAGCACATATAAAAAAAGTTTTTTTTGGTTTTTTTAAAGAACACTACTTTCAGTGATAAAACTCTTGGGGGCTGCTGGGGCTCTAGCTAGGCTTCGGAGACCTGGTTCATGCATCCAGAAGGGCTCTAGTCACAGCACAAGCTTGGGGGGATGAGCGCTACGCTTCAACAATAGGGCAGGCTCATCCATCCAGAGACTAGCCGGACCCAGACAGGTTTTGAGAGCTCCACAATCAATATGGATGAGGCCAATCTACATAAAATTGGTTTTGGTACCGATAATTAACATATTTCTAAGTCATTCTGAAAAGATGATTGAATATTAGTACACAGAGGGCCCACACTCCCAACTCTATCCAGTAATATTTCTAATTCTGAGTTTTAAGCTGTACTTGGTGGGTCTAAATTTGGCCGGTCACTATTTCCATTTCAAATCCATTCGGCTGTATATTGTTTTCATTATTTAAAATCATTACACAACCTCAAAACGTTCAAATACATCTTAACAGAATGTTATTGGCATCGACTTTTCTTTGAAACTCAAATCCAAGTAGCTTGAAGGACCATCATTTTAAGAAGAGAAGCTAAGATAGGTTCAATGCTTACATACACCCTTTTAAGATCAAAAAGAATGAAATAACCATGTCCTGGCAATAGTGTACATATTATATACATCACATCCTTCATGTAAAGTATAAAGCAAAACATCATTAGAATATGACTCAGAGTTTTATCACATATCTTCCTACTTGAAGGAATTTTAATATTAACCAAAGAAGACACAAAAATATTCAATTGTACTATCATTTTTCTCCTAGTACTTTTTAAAATAATTGTATTCCTATTTTTACACTCAATATAAATAATTTTATAAACATGTTTTAATGCTAGTCCTAAATATTGAACAGTACACAGTCAATATATGGAAACTCGCTCAATGTCTCACAGTTGTTCTATCCCAGGCTCAATCTTACAGCACATCATGACAGCAGGTTTTCAAACATCTAGACACTTTTGATTACCCTGTGACTTTCCTCTTCGAACTCTCCTATAAACACAAACACACTCTGCTCAAGTTGAGATTAATAATGGACAGTTTGAGTTTTAGGCGGATGGTATAATGGATTTGGGGAAGTTTGACCAAAAGCAAGGAAAGATACTTGACTGTTATAAATATAATATATTGATTGTGTTTAAGGAGTAGGATTTGTGCTTTATGATTGTGAAAGTTCTACGTCACTTTAACAAAAAACCTTATGAGCTTTTAAAACATTTTTTACTAACATTGAGAAATTTCGAAAGCATGGCTCACTGTGGAACACCATCACCTCGATAACTAACATGACATGAAATGTACGCGGTTCGCCCAGTATTGGTGTGTTTTTTATTTTTACAATAGTACTGGAAATTGTAACTTTGCTAAGATAACCATTCTGGCTGGGGACCCTCTGTTCCATCGCACAATGGACCCACAAGCTTTACCGTACGAAACAGAACACCAGAGAAACTTTAATTTCAAGGTGTGTTTGATGTAGCTAGGCCTTCTGGGCAGATTGTGTTTCACAGGGTGGAGAGGTTGTGATACAGGTGTTGTAACAAACTTACTAATCCTCAAATCCACCACGGCAGAGGCTGGCACTTTTTCAAATTCCATGTGTCAAGACCACTAAGGACGTTATTTATGAGGCTGTGTGTCACTTTTACGCCGCCGGTGCGTCACTTTTTGTGACACATATTAGCGGCTTAAAAAATGTGCCTTGTAGCACCATATTTACAAAGTGACGCATCTAGGTAGATGCGTCACTTTGTAAACGCCTGTGCCACATTATACCTGCGCCAGGTATAATGTATGCAGGGGGGGCGTTCTGACGCAAGAAAGGGTCATAGAAGTGACGTGTGCCACTTCTTGGACGCAAATGCGTCAATATCTTACGCCTGCCTCACAGCAGGCGTGAGACTGACGCTGTCCCTTTCACATGGGGCTTGCCCTGTGAAAGGACACATTGCTGGAGTTGCGTCACTTTTGTGACACACTTCAGTAATGCGTCACTTTTGCGCCATACCGATATGTCAGAAATACTGACGTATCTGTAACTACAGGCGAGATGTCGGAAGGAGGGCGCACTGAGAAGTGACGCATCGCTGTTTTCACGCAGTGATGCGTCACTTCTAATAAATGAGGCCCTAGGTACTTTGGGAAGGCGGTTTATCACGTCGCTAGGTACAGCTGGAGGAAGGGGGTTCTCTATTAGTGACAGAGATTATATATCTGGACTACAGCTTGCCTCTGCTATTTTTGCACCAGCCATTTTCGTATTCATGGTTGAGTCCTCCCCTTTGAAGTCAAACTCACATATTATGGCCACCTTCTACCCTTTGCGGCTTTAGCGTGTGACCTCCCACACACGCTCACTTGAAAATGTTTGCAAATGTCTACCCTGGGCGATGGCCACTTTCTTGGCACTTGCCCTTGCATAACTCAGAGGCCCATGGGCTTGTTGCCCCATGGGAATTTGACTGCACCATAGCTTTCATTTGATTGACAACTGAAGAGGCGCTAACCCCTCCCCCTGCTTCACCGCCACGCGCGTCCTGCGCGCCCCTGATAAGAGCAGGGAGCAGGAAATTAGAGCCAGCTCATCATTAGGTTATCTAGGTCCCTGCCACAGATATTGGAAGGATGGCTGCTCTGCCAGTCTCCAGACAGTCAGCGCCCCCGCCTGAAATCTGCCGTGATTGGCACTAGGACAAAAAGCGGCGGAAATGGGGGCGATGCTATCGTGTGTTGTTAATTAGTGTAGCCCAATTAGAAAGGGGAGAGCGGTTTCTGCATGCTGTGATGCGATCTGATGGTCGCTAAATGACAAAAATTAGCACCTGGTTATGTAAATGCGCCTGGCCTGGGGGAGGGCGAAGATGTGTTTATTGAGCCATATTTGAAGCAAACAGTTCAAGTTGATATAATTAGCCACAACCTTCATCGCACCCCTAAAATGCCCTGAAACTGAGTCTAAAATGTATATAAACGTAGCTTAGCAAACGGGAGAAGTAGCACCAACAAGGTTAAGCAAGCATTGGCAAAGGCAATAGGCTTTGGTAGCCTTACTATGTTTTTTTAAAATGTTTGTACAAACATAGGCAATATGCAAAAAGCTTTCAGCAAAATATAATATTATAAAAATAAAGGAGTGACACAGCTGCATAGAGTCACCAGCTTTGCACTTATTTTCAGGAAGTTGTATGCATGTGGAGAAGTGTGGCTCAAAGGTTAGAGCGGCAGACCCTGATGCAGAGGTCTGGCCCGGGACCAGGGTTCAATTCCCGCCTCGGTGGTTCTTGGACTCAATTTCCCCGTACCTGATAATTCTCGCCTCAGTACCTAGTCTAATCATGGGTCCCACTCTGTGACTCTGGGCAATAGCTTGCTTAATCTCCACAACGGCCCCAGCAGCGCTTGGATGCCTGGCTTCACCTTGGGGCTGCCCAGGAGTGGACATTTCAGAGGAAAGCCAGGATGGGTTCCACAGCGGTATGAATACAGCGATACGAGACCTCTGGTAGAAGTGTGCTATATAAACATATTTACATTTACAGGTGATCAATAAAATTTCGACCACTCGCAGTACAAGTCGGCCAATGGATGAAGGAGCCTAGCCCATTGCTCCATGCTGGATGTAGTGGTGGGCAGGAACAACATGTGAATGATGCTTGAACAGAACAATGGCTGAAAGAGGCTGACCAAAAAGTTATGAATGTATACAAATATATCTGTATTTTACCATGATTTTTGGGGAAAACATAAGGCATACATGCTTGCCCGTAGGCAAGAACAAAAAAAGGAATAGGTCATGGACAGGTAAATGATATATAAGGCAACAGTCGAGATGTATATTCACGGTAAGCTTCAAAAACTCATCTAAACACCAATGTGGTGGAGTAAAAAGAGTTCTGTTTAAGAAGAGGGTTCAACACTAATGTGAAGACATGATCAACAGGTCCTGAGACTGCCCGCTCTAAAGGGCACATTTGTTCACCTACTGATTAAACACAGAGATGCCTTAAACAATAGTTGTAATGCTATTTTTAACCCACTCTGTACATTTTCCAGTACTGGCATTTTTCATTATCCTTAATATTCACGTTAACCGTCAGTCTGTGTGCACAAGATGCACTCTGTGTGCACAAGATGCACTCTGTACGAGCCTGTGCCCATGTTCACTTGTGCAAGAGCAGGGTGTAATAATAGGTGATGCACTAGGCATTTACTGTGCGACAGAAACCTGGTTTGTGAGAGGTTGTCTGTTGCTAGGGCCCCCACACACATCTCCTCTTCTTACTACACTTGAGACTACTTCCAGTGCCATGAAGCCCCAATGCAGGGCTTTACAGGTGCCTGACGCCGGGTGCATTGATCTTACACCAATCTAATATACATTACATACCCATTCTCTCGCTGTGCATGCTGGTCACTGTAGTCCTAGGAAAATGCCAGAGAGGGACAGGCTGAGGAATGCAAGACCAGCCTTACATGGTAACATCAAAGTGAAGGTCAACGTAATTTACTAGGCGCCTAAACCAAACCCCAAGGGCTTCTATGTGCTGGAACTCTCAAGCTCGAGGTGGAAGACCACATTAAAAGCCTTTTTAACCTGGTCTTAGACTCAGTGGCATAACAATGGCCCCCGCGGTGCGGGTGGGTGGGGGTGAGCTCCAAGAGGCCTCCTTCGGCACTGTGAGCGGACGGCAGGCCCCTGGCCTGAGTGGTCCTTAGTGGGATTGGAAAATTGGGGGCCGCCTCCATGTACTTTGCAGGGGGGCCCCTTTAAGTTTGTCAAACCGGTGTTTTTTTCTCCCCCCCCCTTAATCAGGGGGTGGGAGTAGATTGTAATTCTAGTGTTTCGGGGTGACACAACTCTTTTTGTGAGGACAGATTTCGAAAACACAGAATGTGACCACAATCGAACATCAAAATATGTGACATACATAAAATTGTCTCTACAAACATGTCCATTGCGCATCTAAACTCCCTGACAGCCTCTGTCCCTGAAAATGTTAGTGCAGGAGTGAAGAATATTACACTGACGTACTCCTGCCATAGCTGAAAACGAGTCTGGCTGCACTTGGGAATTCAAATCAGGTCGAAATGCGTGTAGAGAGGTATTTATTAATGTTCAAGATTTTGACAGCCAACATTTTGAGCCTTCATTTTTTACATCTGAGTTTTTTAATTTGTTTTTCTCAGTTGTGTCTTCTCAAATTGAACCCACAACATTCGATGGATTCAGGCACACAGAGTAGGACCGCGACCACACAGTGCGTCCTTCTGGACACCAACATAGTGCAAAAGTAGAGTGCATTTCCGGTGTTTTGTGGTTTTAATGGGCCTACGGAGCAGTTCTACTTCTAAACAGGTGTGTTAGAATATTCAACTGCACTTTTTGAATGCTACGAATGACGCCCAAACAAATGACACAACCATGTGCTTACAGATGTTCTCAAAATGTAAGTGGGAAGAGGTCCCATTGAAACTCTCAGTACCTGGGGTATTATGTGGGTAGTAGTAAGTACTTGTAGTGCATAAACAGCATGCGCAGGCGTTAACGACACAAGCTAAGCGGGATATTCATTTTCAAAGGAACATTAGGCATTACACTGTAATTGACAAAAAGAGACCGGTGCTAATATCCCCTACAGTAACCAACATCCACTTTGAGACCCTCTGTAGGAAAGAGATAACGTTTTTGGGGCAAAGACCCTTGTAAGGGTTTCCCTCTTATTTGCACAGTGATCCCAATGCAGAAAAGGCGCCAGCCCCTCAGCCCACATTTCATCTTCTCTACCATTTTCATCAACAACGCTCCGCGTAAGTATGACACACATACCCGTCTGTCTTTCCGAAGCCGCCATTCTGCAACTTATCTCCCTAACAAGGCAGAGGCTCGCTTGCCATGCCAAACTCTGAATTTTCTGCCTTTTGGAAATCGAATAATAATTGAATATTAGGCAAAGGGCAGGAAGAGGGTAGAGAATTGGATGAGGACAAGGCGAGCGGCATAGGGAATTTCTTTGGCAACCATTATCGGGCTAATTGATACGCGCAGCGCCTGGTGCGGTTCACAAAAATACACAAGCGCAGTACACAGAAGTAAGGTTTGGAATGTATTAGGCAACTACCTCCTCTGCTCTCGCTGTCCGCCGGCTTCACCTGGATCGGTCTGTTCATCTGAAAGGAAAAACAAGAAAGAGTATTTGAGTCTTGGCCAACCATTACTTGGCAAAGCTAGATTTGTCATGGTGGTTACTGTAGATATTGATATTGTGAATATCATATTCAATTAAATTACTTTTAGCCCCTTCTTCCAAGAGTGCTTCACTTCAGATCATGGACATTTTGCGCCCACCATACCTAGGTTTTTAAAATTTTAGATTTAAATATAAGATTAAAAAGGATGTATGATGTTTCAACGCATGCTTTTACAACGCATGCCATTACGACGCAGGTTTTACAACGCAAGTCGTTACAACGACTTGCGTTGGGGGGCGCTGGATAGTGAATAGTTTAATTTACTATTCCAACTCCAGTCCCCGTGGATAGTAGGGAAGGTGTTGGATAGTAATTAAACTATTCCCTATCCTAGAGCGCCCCCCAGCGCAATGCGTTGTAATAACTTGCGTTGTAAAAGTTGCGTCGTAATGGTAGTGCGTTGTAAAAGTTGCATTGTAAAGGATGTTCCCCGATTAAAAAGTATAGTAAACATTCAGTTACATAACTTAATTTGCCAAAATATCAGCCATTAGATATCTTGTTTCCATAATTGTGTTTTAGCATCCAGTTCCACCTCATCCCAGGTACATTTCAAAGGTTCCAGGATTTCCCACACATGGCAAACGTAATGGAGCAACGGCTGACAAATTTCAGGAATATTTCAGAAATCATGCCAAACTTTTACAGAACTATCTTTGGAGTGTTCAGCAATGCATCATGAATGACAGAAGCACCAGAAACATACAATTCGGCTCTCTGCGTACACTGCTTTACCATTTTGTACAAAGGCAGAATTTTACTTTTATTTTTGTAGTTATTCCCAGAAAGTAACATTAAAGGACCCCGTCCATGCCGGATTACTGCTGCAAGACAATGGGGGGAGTGGGAAGATTGAAGAGAGTGGCATGGGTTAATACTGCTTCTATCCCTGGCACGCTCTTTGTCCGCCGCTTTTTACTACTACAAGTGGTGCCGTACGGCAGGGTTCTCCCAAGTCGGTCCTGGAGGACCGGATCCATGCCAGATTTTTTTGCATATCCCCATTTTGATAAATGTAGTTATCTTAAAATCCGGCGGGGATCCTTTGCTCCAGGACTGACTTTGGAGAACCCTGCAGTAGAGCATACCCTGCTCTGTTGGCAATGCCAGTTGCCAGAACTCTCCATATGGGCGACTTGAGTATCAGTGCGGGATGTCTTCTGCGTAACAGGCAAGCCTAACAACCTATTTTGTTCTATTTTGTGTTAAAACAAGGTAAGTGGGGTGATTGGTGATGCATTACCGTGAGGTCGTAAGAGCACATAGGGAAGTTGACAACACATGATATTGTTTTTCTGTTAGCGGAAGTGATGGCGAGATGGAGAACACACTGTATTCTGGGACACTCGCAGAGAATTTGTTAACATCCCTCGTGTGTCATCCAAACGCATTCTTCTAGGTCTGTCCATCTCATCTGTTTAGGGGCTGAAATACACAGGCAAATGCATTGCTTAATTTGTAAAATAATAAGCGCTGGTGCTCAAGGTTGTCCTCAACAACCGGCTACTGGTGAGGATGAATGTTGGGATCGCCAAACATCAAAGATGCATAGTCTCAATTCCACCTCACGCCTCTTTCTTCCGCCACCACACACTCCTTGCCTCTACCTCACTCTTGCAGGTTCTTTTCGAATCCTCGTTTCTCCCTTTATGACTGTTTTCATTCTTACTCTTCTTTTTCCTTACATGTTTTTCTCTCCCCAAAAATGAGTGGGATCCACGGTAAACAACCTTTACAACGAAACTTTTACAACGCACTACCATTACAACGCGGTCATTACAACGCAAACCATTACAACGCATTGCACTGGGGGGCGCTCTAGGATAGGGAATAAGTTTAATTTACTATCCAACACCTTCCCTAGTGTCCACGGGGACTGGAGTTGGAATAGTAAATTAAACTATTCACTATCCAACACCCAAAAGCACTATGCGTTGTAATGGATTGCGATGTAAAAACTGCGTTGTAAAGGCAGGCGTTGTAATAGCCTGTGTTGTAACGTCATACATCCGGGATCCACCTGCAACCACAGGCTCTGATTCAGCACAGAGTAGAGCCTCATGGTTATAGGAGGACTCGGAGGGTCGAAGGGTTTTAACTCGACCCTGAGTCTTGATCTCAAGCACAAGAAACTTGAAAAACTTTTGAAAACAGAGCTACTTCGCCTCGCCATCGGAAAGCATCTCAGCCTCACAGGCTGGACTGTTACTTCTCCATTACCCTTTTAAGTGTGTTTCTGTCACTGAAAAGCGACAGACAGCATTTTACAAGATCTCTAAATAAATGAATGAAACATAAATACATGAATGAATAATTAAGTACTGCATAAAAAAGTAAATAAATACTCCCTTAGTTTTAATAGTGTAATAGAGCAGCCAGAGAGATTGATACAACGCTATAAACTGCTTCTTCCTGTAAGTGAGCGCCCAGGGAAGCAGGTCTCACATCTAGTTCTACTCCTCAGAGGTACGTCGCCACAAGGTATGGACTATTTTACTATTATTAAGAGAGCGCACAACAAGCCTGGTAGTATGCCCATTTATATGCAAGCACGCAAAGAGGTTGGTAACATCTCACTTACAAGAGAGCAGATAAAGAGGCTGCCATCAGCTCACTCTCTCTATATGAAAGTACAGTAAGAGGTTGGTAACATCTCACTTGCCTTACAAGAGCCCTTAAAGAGGTTGGTGAAATCCCACTCCTTTTATAACAGCACACAAAGCGGGGGGTAACAGCACACTCTCTTTATATTAAAGTTCAGAAAGAGACTGGTGACAACTCATTCACTTTATAAAGGAACAAACCGAGAGGTTGGTAGTATCTTAATTTCTCTTCAAAGAGAACACAATGGCATTGGTAATAGCTCACTTTCTTTAGAAGAACACACAATGTGGTTGGTAGCAGATTACTTTCTTCGTAATTGACCACACAATGAGGTTGGTATCATCTCAATTTCTCAATTATAGAGCACACAAAGAGGTTGGTAACATCCCACTTTCTTTATATGAGATTACACAGAGATGTTGGTAACATCTCACTTTCTTTGTAAGAGGTCACACACAGAGGTTAGTAAGACTTCACTTTCTTTTTAAGAGGTCACACACAGAGGGTGGTAGCACCCCACTTTCTTTGTAAGAGGTTACACTCAGAGGTTGGTAACACTTCACTTTCTTTGTAAGAGTTCACACACAGAGGTTGGTAACACCCCACTTTCTTTGTAAGAGGTTACACTCAGAGGTTGGTAACACTCACTTTCTTTGTAAGAGTTCACACAGAGGTTGGTAACACCCCACTTTCTTTGTAAGAGGTTACACACAGAGGTTGGTAACACTTCACTTTCTTTGTAAGAGTTCACACACAGAGGTTGGTAACATCCCACTTTCATTGCACGAGATTACACACAGAGGTTGGTAAACCCCCACTTTCTTTGTAAGAGAGTTCACACAGAGGATGGTAACACCCCATTTTCTTTGTAAGAGGTTACACACAGAGGTTGGTAACACTCCACTTTCTTTGTAAGAGTTCACACACAGAGGTTGGTAACACCCCACATTCTTTGTAAGAGTTCACACACAGAGGTTGGTAACATCCCACTTTCATTGCACGAGATTACACACAGAGGTTGGTAAACCCCCACTTTCTTTGTAAGAGTTCACACAGAGGATGGTAACACCCCACTTTCTTTGTAAGAGGTTACACACAGAGGTTGGTAACACCCCACTTTCTTTGTAAAAGGTTACACACAGAGGTTGGCAACACCCCACTTTCTTTGTAAGAGTTCACACACAGAGGTTGGTAACACCCTACATTCTTTGTAAGAGTTCACACACAGAGGTTGGTAACATCCCACTTTCATTGCACGAGATTACACACAGAGGTTGGTAACATCCCACTTTCATTGCACGAGATTACACACATAGGTTGGTAACATCCCACTTTCATTGCACGAGATTACACACAGAGGTTGGTAACATCCCACTTTCATTGCACGAGTTTACACACAGAGGTTGGTAACATCCCATTTTTTTTGTAAGAGGGTACACACAGAGGTTGGTAACACCCCACTCTCTTTGTAAGAGGTTACACACATAGGTTGGTAACACCCCCTTTCTTTGTAAGAGATCACACACAGAGGCTGGTAACATCCCACTTTCATTGCACGAGTTTACACACAGAGATTGGTAACATCCCACTTTCTTTGTAAGAGGGTACACACAGAGGTTGGTAACACCCCGCTTTCATTGCACGAGATTACACACAGAGGTTGGTAAACCCCACTTTCTTTGTAAGAGGTTACACACAGAGGTTGGTAACACCCCACTTTCTTTGTAAGAGATCACACACAGAGGTTGGTAACACCCCCTTTCTTTGTATGAGAGCACACACAGAGGTTGGTAACATCCCACTTTCATTGCACGAGTTTACACACAGAGGTTGGTAACATCCCACTTTCTTTGTAAGAGGGTACACACAGAGGTTGGTAACACCCCGCTTTCATTGCATGAGATTACACACAGAGGTTGGTAAACCCCACTTTCTTTGTAAGAGGTTACACACAGAGGTTGGTAACACCCCACTTTCTTTGTAAGAGATCACACACAGAGGTTTGTAACACCCCCTTTCTTTGTAAGAGATCACACACAGAGGTTGGTAACATCCCACTTTCATTGCACGAGATTACACACAGAGGTTGATAACACCCCACTCTCTTTGTAAGAGGTTACACACAGAGGTTGGTAACACCCCACTTTCTTTGTAAGAGATCACACACAGAGGTTTGTAACACCCCACTTTATTTGTAAGAGTGTACACACGAAGGTTGGTAACACCCCACTTTCATTGCACGAGATTACACACAGAGGTTGGTAACACCCCACTCTCTTTGTAAGAGGTTACACACAGAGGTTGGTAACACCCCACTTTCTTTGTAAGAGATCACACACAGAGGTTTGTAACACCCCACTTTATTTGTAAGAGTGTACACACGAAGGTTGGTAACACCCCAGTTTCTTGCAGGGGAGGGCACAGGGAGGTTGGTAATATGTTTTGTCTTCGCTCTATACAAAAGCGCACAGGGAGGTTATAAACACGTCTCACTCTTGATGAGTCGGAGAGCGCGTGCAGGGACGTGGGGAGCGCGTCCTTTTCTGTACATCTCTCCATGGATGCTTCTGAAGGCATGCAGCGTCACGTGGCCTCCACGCGCTGCCAGGCTCATTGGCACGTGCTTCTGCCTGCTTCGAAGCATGAATTAAACTGCAAGCCTCGAAAGATCGGCCATCTCCCGCCCCTGCCTGCCCCGGGGACTGAAACAAAGCGCCGCCCTTATCTCCCGTCTCCTCGCTGCCGATTTCGTATGACTTCTAAATTAACCCGACGGCAGGAATTAGCATAATATCGCCTGTGCTCTCGCCCGTATCTGGGGCGCTAGGACGCACGACGGGTCGTTTTAAGGAGAGTGAAGGGAGCTGCCGGACCTGGGCACAGCAGGGGCGCCAGCCTCCTTCATGCCAGGGTTTGGAGGAGGTGAGAGAAGAGAAGCTGCTGGTGCAATACAACCGATTGAACACTAGGGGGCAGGCTAGCACGCATCCAGCATCCAAATACATAATTCTCAGCAGCATCTGAACAGCAGGAAAAGATGTCTCAATGGTGACGGGTCGAGAGAGCAGGAAATTCTGCTGAGAGTTTGTGGTGATATGGACAGTAATCGACAAACATTGGAAATTACTTGGGGTAATAATACAAATAATTATTTTAAGGAGAGACAGAAACGGAAGTTCGCCAAAAAATTTACACCCTATGACGGGGGGGGGGGTGGGGGGGTGGGGGACGTGGAGGGAGGGGGGGGTGGAGGGGTACTAGGTGCATACGCTATAAAAAATAATTATAATAACTAAGTTAATTCCTGAACATTTATGCATCTGCTTAGCGTAAATTCGCAACTATTTCGGATTTCATGTAGACTTTTCTCAAGTATAGTAACGCTGCAACAATCGTAATTTACCAAGAGATGCTCTCAATTTTGTGATTTTCAGGTTTCTCAAATAATAAAGTATTTTCACAAGAGTAAAGGTAATATATATGCATTTACTCTTTCAGAAATATTTTAGAAAAGTGTATTTCAGTTTTAAATGTTTCGCCTTTTTTTCTCCAAAGGGTAGATCTCTTTCTGTGTACCCCCTCTACCTTTTTGTGGGTGTTCCATTGCATGCCCCAGCCCGGAACTAGATTTTCTCTAGTTTCTTACATGAGTATACCTGCAACTGCCCCAATTATCACTATGTGTCTCACTAATACTTGTGACTGTGAGGGCCTGCAAACTTGAAAGTTGGGGGCTGTTCTAGTTTTAAGGCATCTCTCTTGGAATGCCTATTCCCCCCTCCAAATTCAGCACACATAAAATTGTTTCATAATGACGTAATTTTACAGGATGCACTGATACTGTTAAGTATTCCCACTCGTCAACAAAGACATTCAGAGATGTTCAGCTGAACAAAGCATTAACATGCAGGAATTTGTGTTTCTGTGTTCATTCCCACACGTAATTCCCCATTTTTAGCTAGACTTTCACCCAGGCATTTCACCTGCAGCAATTTTCAAGTTTTAAAGATCACACGTGTGTGGTGGTAGTACATTTCCACCCATGGTGCTTCTGCGAGATTCATAACCCTTATTCTTATGGGTTCTGTTGACTCCTGGGGCTTAGCAGTCCCCAGGGGAGGGGCTAAATGCGGTGAACACATTAGCCACAACTGGTAATTAGGGATGTGAGCAACGTAAGCAATTTGGTTTGGTGAAATAACACAAAATCTCAGAGAAATTATGTGAAATTGCATATAATGATGTAAAACGCAAATCCATCATTTAGCGGTATATTTTAGCATGAAATGCATACCCACAACACTTTCTGATGTGATTACATATTTTGCGCTAAAAACAGTAGTGCAAAAAAAAGCACCATTCAAAACAGCCACTCACGTTCTGTTGTTTATGTGCATTCGTGGTAAATTTCGAATGGCACATTTGCAGTAGATTTTGACAGTGAATGACGCATAGTCGTGTGTCATGGTGTTATGGCGTAATTTCAGGAACATCAAGTAACATGCACAGCATGAAATTTCTGAAATTAAGCAAATTTATGCTGGCAAGATTGGAATTTCACTCGGGGCTACTGGTAACTACCATTACTAGCGAAATGGGGATTACTCAAACGGGGACCGACTCAAAATTGATCCTATATATGAAGTGCAGATTCAGGGGACTCTCTAAGATCCCATCCTTACATTTTTGAGTACTAAGTACAGTATTTCTATGGTGAAGTCTTACATCTGCAGCCTCAACCCTCACCTGTGCAGAAAGATGAAAGTCTGAGTAGGCACACGCAGGATTTTAACTTGTGAACTATGGGATACGCGCACAAAATCTGCTGAGGATTTGTTAGAAGTGGGCAAAGGTAGAGGTTTCCAACACTAGATGGACACCATTGGTGACTCTCTGACATATGTTACGAAAGAAAAACGCGACATCTAAATTTATGAGATGCAGGCCTATGTGGAGAGTTGGGGGCATGAACCCCCCCCTCCTTACGTTGCAGCACCTAAAACTGCTGACTTTTTTCTGCAGAGCTTTCATGCCCCAGCCTAGGTTTTACAGCATGACAGGTATGGTATACTGTACAACCACATTAGAAGATATCAACTACCTTTTTATGAGGTACAGAAATAAAACAGCTCTGTGCTCATGGGGTCTGACCTTAACAAATCACCGCCACTGCCTCCCCGGAGTCCTTCCCTGGTGACTTATTGCTGCAGGTCTTGCAGCACTTATGAGATATATCCATACATTACACCACGCGTATACTTAACCATCCATCCCGCTTTCCACCAATTTATCCCTCTAGCGTCTCCATCCGGCAGCCTCCGACAAGCCTGGAGCGCAGAGTTCATCGCGGGTTCAACTAAAACATGTGCACCTAGGCACTTTCCAATTCTTTCCCGAACTCTGCATTTTTCCCATCTGAAGGAAGACTAGAAGCAGAATTTTGGGTGGTCCCAAATGTAATAGTCACCAATATTGATGATGGCAGAAATCAGGAAATTTGCAAAATTAATGCAGCAAAAAAACACCGCTTTTCTCACCTAAACAGTAATGCACCTGGTGATCTAATTCCTAATATAGGACTTAAATGTATGTAAGTTCTAACTTCTAGCAGATGTCAGTGTGTTAGATGCTAGGTGAGTAAACATCAATGGGCTGGAAAGCCCCTCTCTGTTCATGACGTTCATCACCTGCAGTTGCTTGATGGGTAATTTCCATCCCTCCCCCAAAGATGTGATGCATGGTTGCATCTTTGCCTCCCTGTGCTCTCCAGCTCACAGTCCTGTATACTAAAGACATCAGTCAACTCCATTCATTGGCTATCTCCACCCTAACTGACAAAGGCATTTTTATTGTACATTTTCAGTAAAGAAATGTGCCAGTCGCTATAGATGGCAAGTTCAGTTAAATTCATTGCTAAAACCTTAAGCACAGAAGGTACATAAATATTGGCAAATGTGCCCTCTGGGCACGGCAGTACTGCCAGGGATTCAGTGCTTAACTTAAGCCAGTGGTTTCCAGTGCTCGCCACTGGCCCTTAATTGTCAACACTAGTACTTTTGACAGTTTGCCACATGGTGGAGCTGTCTGTTTAATTTAGAGATAAGCTTAACAACAGTTGTTCATTAATTCAATATACATTAGAAATTACTAATACCTGCCACGTATGCAATTCTTATAGCTTGGAGGATCTGGAATAGTCTGAAATGTGACTCTTGTAGGAGTGTGATGTTTAGTAGATCTGTTGGTACCATCATTGGCAGCACTGGTAGTAATAATGGGTGGTGCAATCTGAAGTGGCCTCCTGACGAGGGTGCTGGCACTTATTTTTTTTTACAAATTAAGCACTGCAGGGATTACTCAAAGGTGCAGAGGGCATCCTGTGATAATGCATCCAAAATCCCTCACTAATGTTCCATCTCTGATATACACCAACTCTATGTATGTGTCGCTGTGCCCCACCAACTTTCATCTTCCACTAAGCGTCAAATGGAGAGGAACGGGCATGGGCACATGTGTGGCTCCACTAACCGTTCCTCTCCTCCCGCATGCACCACAGATCAGTGTGACAGAGTGTGCTGCAAAGGGACGATGAACAGGAGAGACCCAGCGAGGGGGAAGAGGACGCATAAGGGCTTGATGGGACGTACAGGAAGCCGAGAAGTGGCGAGGGAGAAACTCGAATATTAAAGAAGACATTTCATTCAAACATGCTAATAAAGACAGTAAGTTAATGTGTGTAAATGTGAAAAGTAAAAGAGAAACAGATAATAAAAACAAGAAAGATTGATGGGGTAAAAGAAAGTAGACGGGATAGAAAATATGAAAGGTATAGAAGAGACATTAATAGAAGAAGCGATTGATTAAAACAATGAAACGGACCATACAGAGTGAGGGGACTGCGGTGGGAGTAAGAGAGAGGGTATACGAAGACACGAAGAGTCGAAGAAAGAGGAAGGATGATGAAACGCCTTAGTTGCTTTTGCACTGTTTGTGATAACACTGTGCTGAAATACCATGATCTAACTCGAGGAGTGATACACTCTATGCACTTCACTTGGGTGGGCAGCCACCCTTAGTACCCCAGGCGTTTTCAGCATATGACATCAGCATGTTTTATTATAACTTTATTCAATTATAAAGAGCCTAATCATGAAAGTAGAAATACACATATGTCACTGGACATCAGAAATTATTTTAAATCTGTGCTGGAAGAATGTGGGTTACAACCTGCTTGGAGTAAAGTGCGCTGCAGACAGAGGGATGGTCATTGTGATGCCCCTTTGGGTTATCCCCCTGGTTCTAAAATCTTTGTGCAATATATAGGATTTTTTTTTAAATCTTGGGATGAGTTGCTTAGCCTCTTGTCCTTTCTCAATAAATAGAGTACCATTATGCTCGGTGTGGTGTCTTAGTGGACTAATGTATCCACTGTAAGGGCTTGTGTTTGACCTCATGGTCACAGGTTCAAATTAAAGCAGGTCCACTCAGCCTTTCATCCTTCTGAGGTCGATAAAATAAGTACTATTGAGTTGGGTAGCAATAAACATCTGATATTCAGCACCAAGATACCTGAGGTGGTGAATGTGCACTTTACGAATACACGTTATGTTAATAGTTACGTCCGCTATGTCCAATGCTGCCAAAACTTTAGACCACGGTAACAATCTCTAGAAAACAAACAAGTAGTCTTTTTTTCATAGTCTGTTAATTTCTTGAACAAAAAAACAAGACTGGAGATGAAACCAGCTGCTGGTACAGAAGATATGTATGCACACCTGTGCTCAGCCCCCTCATCTCTAAGGTGCAGGGCTGCTGGGCTCCTACTCTATGGCTGCCTCTGAGATTTGTTCATTCTGTTCACGGTGCAGCCTAAGAGGCGATGACAGGGTTCTGAAAAGGGTCATCTTTCTGTGCTCACTCTGCTGTGCCAAGCAGCTTGGCGACCGCCCAATGTACTCTGGCCGATGCCAGCCTCTCCTGGTCTTGGAAATGCAGGTGTATGTTCGCAGCGCTGCCCAGCATCACCCCCATCTGCCTGTCTCAATCAGAACCGAAGCATCACAAACACCCATCTCAAGATCCCTGTTAACCTGCATCCCAACATCACTCCTAACAACATCCCATATACCTGCTGGTACAGGGCATCCCACAGTGAGATCTCCCAGACTGCAGGCCGCAGCATCACCTACAAACATATCTCTCACAGACTACTGCAACATTACTCACAACAAGAGCTGCACAACCTCATCCACATCAAGATGTCTCATAGTCTACAGGTCCCAACATTACTCACAACAAGATCTACACACCCTCCAGGCACCGCCACCATCCACACCAAGATATCTCATAGTCCACAGGTCTCAACATTACTCACAACAAGATCTACACACCCTCCAGGCACCGCCATCATCCACACCAAGATATCTCATAGTCCACAGGTCTCAACATTACTCACAACAAGATCTACACACCCTTCAGGCACCACCATCATCCACACCAAGATATCTCATAGTCCACAGGTCTCAACATTACCCACAACAAGATCTACACACCCTACAGGCACTGCTATCATCCACAACAAGATCTATCATAGTCGACAGGTCTCAACATTACTCACAACAAGATCTAATCAACTTACAGGCACCACCATCATCCACACCAAGATCTATCATAGTCCACAGGACCCAACGTTACTCACAAAAATATCTTACACAACTTCAGGTGCGGCCATCACCCACAACAAGAACTCTCGCAGTCTACGGCTGCAGCATCACCCACAACAAGAACTCTCACAGACTACAACATTACTCACAACAAGATCTCTCATAGCTGGCAGGCCACACCATCACACAACAAAATGTCATACAAACTGCAGGAATTGCCATGGCCCATGGCCGTACGACATATTACATGCCTGTCCCACCATAACCCTGGAACGAGCTACCAGCAGACATCAGACGCACACCTCTCCCTGAACACCTTCAGGAAGACCCGCAAAAGCTCGCTCTTCAGATGAACAGACCTACAGATCCCCCACCCCCTCTTCAGCGCCTTGAGACACTCACGGGTGAGTAGCGCGCTTCCAAATCCCTGATTGATTGATTGATTGACATGGTCCCTTGTAACACACAGGCCTCACTATCACCCACAACAGGATCCCATATAACATGCATTTGTTTTGCTTTCTAAACACACTTAGGGACCTATTATCAAGAAACGGTGTTATAATTATCGCCGCTTTAGCGGCAGAAAACTGCCGCTAAAACAGCGATAATGGGCTTGATAATATGCCCTCGTGAATTCCCATAAGTGTCCCAAAAAATTTTGATCAAATGATTAAAAAAACTCAAAAAAACACATCCTATGTTCTTTGCGACTACCAAAACAAAACAAGACCCAATACAGTATAAAACTAAAATAAGACGCACAGATTACAAATCTTATTCTTTTCTTGTGCGCTTATTTAGAAATGTAAAACCGGCTGCATATATGCAGACCACTTCCTTTCTTGGCCGACATGTATCATTGCCATTCAATCTTTCAGGCAATTTCGTCAGGGCAGGGTCATTCTTTGCTACTGTTGGACACTGGTGCAATTTTCTTAAAATGACTGTCAAATGACAAAACAACACAACACAATGGCAGGGTCTGAAACCCACAGCAAGATCTCATATGACACATAGGCCTCAACATCCTCGACAGTAAGGTCTGCCACAGTCCGCAGACCTAATGATTCGACCAAAGATCCCATATAGCCCATAGGCCTGACGACGGACAAAAGGTGTTATGCGGCCAACAAGATCCACCAATACCCACCATCACTCACAACTAGACCACTCACATGCTACAGGCCCGACCATCCCCCACACCATTATCGCGTGTCACTTGCAGGCCTGGCTGGCACACATAACACGATTTTGTGCAGCCAGCAGGCCCTCTCAGTACATTCCATCACCCACAACACAGTATCCTGCTGCTTGTTGAACCCACCATCATAATAACAATTAGCTCTCCCAGTCTCTCCCACCCGACACCCATGAGGCATGCTCTCTCTGAAGGCTGCCGTCTTTTCAGCCCTTTTACCTCCGCCTAACTGTCAAAACACTGGCTTTTTAAAAACCTATTTAGCGTCGGCACGTACTGGTGCATTAAACAAGACATGCCATTAATTTCTCCATCATCATAACTTAAGCTGGGGACATACCCTTTAAATATTCATTCAGCTATGAAAACTGGGCATTAAAATTTTAATAATGTCAAGCTCATTTGAACTGGGTTCCTGTGGGACTATTATGTTACAATTAGAATAAATATGATGATTGATTCGGAGGGAATGAATCACTTGTCCATACCTGGGACTGGATCATGAACAGGCGGCATTGTTGCCAGGGAGATGCCAGGGTTCCTTCAGCCTCCCCCATCCAGGGTCTGAACCAATCAGATGACGCCTCAGAACCAGTCTCTTGGTGCCAAAAGGAGAAGGGCTCAAGGAGTGAGACACAGAGAGAATGGAAGCGAGACCAGACAATGTGTCTCAATTTAGTGGGCATAAAAGATCGCAAAGTGCAATGTAGGCAGATGCAGGTGTGATCTTGAGCAGCAGAGGTCTTGACTGTACCTCAAGAGTTAATGCGCTGTATTTGTTTTGCTTTCTAAACACACTTAGGGGCATATTATCAAGAAACGGCGTTATAATTATCGCCGCTTTAGCGGCAAAAAACTGCTGCTAAAGCGGCGATAATGGGCTTGATAATATGCCCCTGTGCATTTCCATAGAAGCCCATGTTCTGTTGTGAACAAGGGCTTCTATGGGAAATCTCTACGGCATATTATCAAGCCCATTATCGCCGCTTTAGTGGCAATTATAACGCCATGCTTTATAATATGCCCCTTTATTTGTTAACTGCAAGTAGAGTTTAGCTTTTGTGATATGGTGTTGCGTTTATTTTGCTTCAACCTGTCTTTCCTTTACATCACGTGGTTGTCTTGCACTGCTTGACAAAGATGGAATATGGGATTGTCTGACGTTACCCAACTCTACCTGTCTTCGGGATCTCTGCAGCAAGAGGACTGACCCACTGAGCTGTATCACCCACTCCTGCACGCTGGGTCCACTACATCGGTTTTCGATTCTGACCCAAACCCACCTGCCCCACGCCCACTTGGAAAACATTGTTCGGGATTTTTAAAAAAACATTACATTGAGCAATAAAAATCACAGGGGTTTAAACACCAATCTTTTCTTCCGGATGGATGACGTATTGATTGGTGAGAGGACTTCGATGTGCCAGCATCTCTTCATGTATGTCTTATTAAGGTGGAGGACAATGTATCCGAGTGCATCGCGCGAGCGCAGGTGTCGCCGTCACCCAGAGGGACCCATTGTACCAACCTTAGCATGATGAAGGGCGGGTCTGGTCCAGCAGCTTTCAAACCTCTATTATGATTATCTTTATTATTGTTGTTATTCAAATTTTTTTAAATTATTAATACTGTACACCACCTTAGCATCTAATTGTGGTACGATAGTACTATTAATGGTTTATGATAGCATAATAATAATATGAATAATGCTAACAGTATAAATAGAATAGTATTAACATTATTAATTGTAGTATTATTAATAATAAAGATCATCTTCATCATTATCGTCACCTTCTTCACTTATAGTATTACGTCACCAGAATGAGCAGTTGTGGCACTGGCGACTGTTGACGCAAGCAGATATTGCTATTTTTCTCAACTAGTAAAAGCTGGGTGCAGAATTCTGCTAATGGGTCAATACATTGGGGATGCAAAACAATTTTATAAACCATTGTAATAAAAAAAAAAATGGTACCCAAATAAACAAACATTGACGTAGGTGGATACAAAAGATATTCTATCAATACGGAGCTGTAGAGGTAACAAAAAGAACAGGTCGCCCTCCTCTCAATTTATCAAATACACACAAGCCCTGTTCCCTCAGGCTTTTCAAATCTCAAATCTGAATGTAGAATTTTTTTATCTACATTGGTCACTCCTCTCTTCTTACAAGGTAATGTCCCACCTCTTTATTTGCCTTCTTTTTTTAAATGGTGTTTTTATCAAATGACCCCGTCAAATATTAAAGACGGGCAACAATGGTATATATACCCAAAAAAACACACCCATGAACGTGTTTAATGTTACAAATATTGTGAAGAAAGCAAAATGGCACCTCACGTGCGCACCACCAGTCGAGCTTGCTGATTAGTACTCACCAGCTATGCTCACTGTTATCATCATCGGTAATCATTTTGCTGAAACTTATGTGTCCCAAAAAATTGTGATCAAATGATTAAAAAGAACTCAAAAAAACACACCCTACGTGCTTTGCGACTACCAAAACAAAACAAGACCCAATACAGTATAAAACTGAAATAAGACGCACAGATTACCAATTTTATTCTTTTCTTGTGCGCTTATTCACTTTCTTTCTTTGGTGTTTTTTTTGGTATATATACACCATTGTTGCCCATCTTTAATATTTGACGGGGTATGACTGTCATTAGATAAAAACACCATTTTATAAAAAGAAGGTAAATTACCTTGTAAGAAGTGAGGAGTGACCAACGTAGATAAAAATAACAATTCTACGTCCAGATTTGTGATTTGAAAAGCCTGAGGGAACAGGTCTTGTGTATTTGGCTACAAAAGATACACAAGTAGGAATAGCAAATGGATTTACTATTGTGAGTTACACAAAGCATTATCCAGAGCAATGGGAAGAGCGGGTAAGTGCCTAAAAAGATTTAAAGGTATGAGATGACGTTCTTCGTAACTTCCTTCTCAGGGTAAAGGACAGAACACAAACCCACCTTTGTGTGTGAAATAGTTTATTGCTCACAAGACCATTATCGCCCTGACGCGTTTCGGCCTGAGACTGCCTTGATCACATATATATAAAGACTGCTGCACCCAGACAGTGTTCGGCTAGAGGGTCAATTCATCAACAGGAGTAGTGAAGGGGAAGGGTGGACGACTGCCCCTGTTTTCAAGAAAAAGAAAACATTTCCCAGTGTTTGAAATATATAAGGTAGGTAACAAAACCAGGAGGTTTAGCTGAAGAGTCAACTTTAGTAACTAAGAGACACACTTGGTGGAGTTGTGTTGGCTCGATGAGCCTAGAAGCCTGCATTCTCAGTAGACTTCATTTTTATAAATATTTCAGAAGTGGGAAAGCTTTTTTTTTGGATAATCATGCAGTATTAAAGAAGGAAAAAAGTTCAGATTCTCAATGGAAAGACCTAATTTTGCTGAACTTTTCATAACTTATTGCTAGAAGGGCATGAAGGCAAATTGCCCCACCTCTGGCCTGCAGCCAGATTCTGGAGAGTTGAAGAACATCGACAGTTCTACCTCTTCAACCCGCTGTTCCCTCCCCCAGACACTTCGCGTCTGGATCGCAGGATGCGCTCCAGGCATCATGGTCAAGGCGAGGGTTGTCGATAAATAATTCCAGATTCAGGTCACTTATCCGGGATTTGAGGGTCGGCAGAAAACTAAATCATTTATGGTCAATAACGCCAGGTTATGGGAGTTCAATAACTTTGAATTATTCACCGCTCCCAGGGAGTCTGTGCAGCCCTGGTCTGAAGGATGCTTCTACTGTTTAAGAAGCGAGGCATGTTTTTAGTTAAAGGACAGGTTGGGCGAAAAATATTAATTAGCAAGGAAGCTTTGCACTTCTGCCTTGCATAGAAAAAACAATTAATTGCTAAAACTATTCGTTTCCCGAATATTAATTAAAGAAGTGAGCACTTTGCAATTTGTATTCCTCACAGGCACAGGGCTGTCATTAGGCTGCAGAAGTAGCAGTGACTCAGTAAGAAAGCTTTTGGTGTGAGTGCTCTCCCATACGGTGTGGGCGGAGGCGGGATGTGAGCGGTCTCATCTGGAAGAGATGTCTTTCAGAGACATCTGCTTACCGCATTTACTTCAAGACTGAGAACCCAACACCACATGTAGCTCTGAAGGGACTGCCCATCTTTACACATCTCTGCATCGGTTGTACGACTCAATATCGACACCAACAATATTGTGGTACAAGAATATCGAGGGCATAATAGCAAGGGGCAAAGTATCGAAAAGTAAGTTCATATAGGGAAGTATAGATTTACTATTCCATACTTCCTAAGTATGGCCTGAACTGCCCTGTAAGTATCGCCGCGTGGTCCCTGCTCTCCTGGTTCACACAATGCTGTCTGATTACACAATGCCGCCACGCGACTCACTCGCGCTGCAAGCGCTGCCCGCAGGCGTTTGTAGAACTTGAAAGAAAATAACTAAATAAAGCTAACATATTGGTGTCAACACACTACCGGTGTCAATCGCTTTTTGTCTTTAACTACTATATTATCAGAACCATTGACCATACGTGTGCCCAGTACGTGCTTTGAATTTGTTGGTGCCAAGGCCTCTCCCGCCTAGCACCTGTAGAGGTTTTAGGGTTCTCCTCTATACTGGTAGCACCGTCCTATCACTATGCAATTTTATCCATCACCCCATACTTTAAACCGCACTGCTTGAGCACCCCATCCCTGCACACCCCAAAACCCACAACAGATCGCACACAATTGTCTTGAAAATGGTGTTGGCTTTGTTAATGTTCGTAGGAAAAGCATTGTTTAAAAACAGTTAAAGAAAAAAACTGAAGGAAAAGCAAACACATACCTTATGGTATCTCAAAACTGTACATTAAATTTAATGTTTTAATTTTTTATAAATGGGATAGTTTATTTTTCAAATATTTTTCATCTCAGGAAACACTGAACAGAATTGATAAAGAATAAGGAATTGTCAGAATGCAGATAGAAACGCTAGCCAAAGCCTAATTTACTTTTCACAAGAATCAGACATTTGCTCCTCTTCCCTAGCCTAGGGAGCAGATTTATGGGTCTCCAGCAGAAGTGGTATGCTAAGTACACCTTCTGCCTTAGACTCCAGCAGAGTGAGTGCAGCAGATAGTCCTTCCTCCAGCGTGATAAAAGTCTTTCTGTGCCAAAGCTTGTGCTTTCATGCAGTATGTGGAAGGCAGGAGATAAAGCAAAAACCACCCTTGGAGTCTGCTTTTCAAACATACTGAGCTCGGCATCCACAGTGATCCACTCTGCATTCTTATTACACTGCTTACCTTTCAACCGCTCGCGATCCGCGCTGCATACTTATTACACTGCGCGCTTTGCGTATGTTTGTATGAAACCGACAACAACGGCTTCATACCAAACATTTGACATATGGAGTTAGAATAGCAGTCTATCCTGACCCCGAATATTATTGGAAACAGTACTTGTTACGTATATCAATTTGCTGTATGTTTTACCCATGATCAGCTCGGTCTAGCTAAATATGGGAGACAGCTATCCACGGGAAACAGGTGAGCTTAGAAGACCAGTGGCATGGTGGGAGAGAATTCAAAAATCCAGCGAATCAGCACAAAATAATGATGGCGGGGTGGTGGGGTTGCAGCTATGTATGAAGACAGGCGGGCAACTAGAGCCAAATTTCGGGGGGGGGGGCTGGAAAATATTTCGGGGGGGGCTAATTCTTCCAACCACGGACAGAGTGGCTGTAAGAAGGGGTGAACACACAACAAAAGCCTCATTTACAATTAAATGGTCTTTAAAGACCTGTTAAGTACTCGGGTGTGGCTGCAATTTGACGCTCGGCAGCCGGCGAAGCTGTCTCAGCCCGGGCTGACACACACGACGGTGGGTGGCTGAAGCCCCATGAGCCCAATGGGTGTTGGGCGCCTGTATGAAGAGTAGAGTGCCAAGCAGGTGTGATGGCGCCACAGTGATGCAAGCTCTTGCATAGGTGTGGGAGAAGGCATGGCTAGCTCGCTCCGACTTGCAGAGATTTTCTGCACTATTAAGTCAGTTACGCGACAGCGATACACTTCACTACTGTAGCGTTTAAAAAAGATACAACAACCTTATTTAACCCCAAAACATCATCAGCATTTTTTTTTAGTTAAGGGTTTTCGTGCAGCTATCACTTCAAAGTAGTCGCTTGGAACTCGTTAGTTTTAGGAAGAGGACCGCGAACCAGGTGTTAAGTGGCTAAGAGGCACGTTTCTAGGCCTTCCTAAACTTTAGCAGGAGGGGATGTGAGCAGCTCTCCATTGGTCGTGCCCTAACGATTAGAGGGTCGACTCAAAGCTGGGGAACCAGGTTCGAGTCTTGGCAGTAACGCTGAACAGCCTTTGATTCTGGACAAATCATTTAATCTCCCCGTGACTAGCAAAATTAATGTGCCCATCTGTAATGCAACTGGTGCTCATGTAAAGTGCTCTGATACCTTCAGTTCGAGTTCGCGCTATAGAAAACAAATTTAAAAAAAATAGCGCAGACACATACCATACCAAAATACACCTTACAGCGCAGACTGTTCAACATAAACTAATCACACCTTCATGCGCACAACACTGCATCGTAATTAGAGGTTGGCGAGCCAACACATTAACAGGGAGAGCCAAGCCAGAGCCAAGCCCTGGAAATATTGGTCATGAAAACCATGCAATAAATACTATGGGGATTATTTACAAGCCCCTTGTGCCACTTTTGCGTAATTTTTAACATGGGAAAAGTGACGCATCGGCGGCGGAAGGGGCTTGTAAATCTGCCCCTTTGTTTAAATACAATAACGTATCTCCAAACTTCAAAAAGTATCATTTTTAACATGCAGAAAAGTTTCTCCTTAGTAGACCAGATTACTCACTGCATTGAGCAGCATTTATTAAAAGTGAAAGTGATGGTTTTTATTATGAAATTCATGCCCCTTCAAACCCCTCCCTAATGCTGCACTTGATATGTTCTTGTGAAAAACTACGGGACGAACGGAAACGCTGGTTAAAGCACCACTTCAATCGACAAGGGATCCGTACAAGAGGACGGCGGTCCTTGCTTGTTTTCATCCTAATGACCCTGGCTTGAATTGCAGCTTTGTAAAATTTCTGAAGGCAGTTGAAAAGTAGAAACCCAACCCACAACTGTCCCAGTTCAACTGTTTTGACATCACTCTGCTGACTGTTTTACTTACTTCATGAGCTCATGAGGACACTGAGCAACACTTTACAAATACGAAGTCCAAATATCCCTTTTAAAAACTTTATCGCTAAAAAAAAGAAAAAGGGAAAAGAACTAATATAAACATGCACATTTGTCCCAAGGAAATGTGAACATTTTAATTTCTGATTCTTTTAAAACTGAAGTTTTATCTCCTCTGTTCCTAATCCATTTTTATATTGCAATGGTTTTAAGTAACTATGCCAAATAAAGATTACTATTACCCTCCCTAATGATAATGTCAGTAGTGAAAAAAGAGGCAAGTCTGTTGTCAAGGCGGCCTATGTTCTGTTTACACATGGAGCAGCATTACAGTCTATTACATCAAACATAAGAGCTTTTTGTACAGAACACATCCTGAAATCATATACTTGAACAGGCTCTCAAATATGAAAGTGAAGAAATAAGAGGTTTGGTGAAATAGAAAGTTTGACTAGGATCACACAGTTTGGTCAAGCCGGGACTGGTCACAGGTTTCCTGGTTTCATATTGGGCACTTCAGTCATTCGATGGCTGTTTCATCCTTTCTGGTTGTTTTACCTCAAAGGTGGCTGCTATGCCTTTAATTCTTTGCGCATCGGGTTAGAGCATGGGTGGCAGGCAGTACCAGAAGAAGCTCGGCGTGTCGTTGGCTCGAGCTTTTTTATGAGTCCCCCACATTTAATTGCAATAGCCTTCTGGTTTATGACACACACCCAGGAAGCACTTTAGCCAAGTCCAGGGTTCTCCAAAGTCGGCCCTGGAGGGCTGGATCCATGTCAGATTTTTAGGATAATTACATTGATCTAAATGTGGATATGCTAAAAATCTGGCATGGATCTGGCCCTTCAGGACTGGCCTTTAGAGAACCCTGTCTAGTCGAGCAATGAAATAATGACCACCAAATCCAAATAAAAAGCTCTGAAGCCACTCACTGCAGATTTCTCCACACAAAATACCGTGAAACTCAACCAAGTTTGATCTCATTTTACATCCAAGCTCACCTACACAAACCACTTCTAAACTAAACACTGTTCAGACTCTCTGGTAATCTCTCACAACCAAACACACACAAACAACAGATGCATTCAATGAGAGTCATTTGCACAAACAACCAGATTCAGAAAGTGCTTCCATGTGTTAATATTGGTGGCTGCCAATAAACAAATGCCCAAAAGACATGACTTGAGTGACTGTGATTAGAGCGCCACCCGCTGTTGAACCTGTTCTACTGGCACCCACTTTCCATCACACAACGACATGGATGGAACACTAAAACTAAAGGCCTGCTCTCGACCTTCTTCCGCGAGCTTCTTTGTTCCTGTTGACGTATCGCTTCCCCGCGTGCTGTATCTACCATCCAATCACCGCAGAGATAATAGGCCTCATTGCGGAAATACCCAAGAATGAGAGATTGTGCACTTAGCAATCTGGACAGTCTGCAGCCCCCGGTCCACCCCAGACCTGCAGCCATCCTTAGATGGAGCGAGATGAAGAAATTTTAAGGGGGGTGGGAGAGGGATCTATCCACGCATCTGTCGCTGACGATAAATACCTGACCGTCAGATACAGAGCTGAAAAATCGCAATACCATCCCTGTAATGGAGTGTGCCGCGCGGCAAAGTACAGAGTTAGAAAGTTAATCATGAGACGGGCAACCCCAATTTCCAGAGTAAGGGCTTTAATGCCTGTTTCATCCAATGAAGCACCATTGTGGTACCTGCATATTATGGAGGGCTTATTAAAGCAGAGATAATCTATTCTGGATAAAGCGATCTGTATGGCCAGCTGAGCGCGGATCAGACAGGATGATGGGATGTTATTGTTAAAATATGCAAATTCACATCCTATTTGAAATGCAAACCCTCCAGATAAGATTTTTTAATAAATCCTCTTTTTTTCCCCCCACTGTATGAAGGTAACCTAATGTTTACTGACTTCAGGACCGCATAATGGCAGCTAATATCCATTAGTCAGGGGCTCAGCGCGCTTTCCATCAGCGGAGGCGCTTGTTTGAGTGCCCGCGGACATGCGTTTCTTGTTTTTTGTTGAATTGATTGACGCACAAAAGTGATATGTTTGAGAACTGGAAATCAATTAAGCTGCATGCCAACCTGACTGTGTAACCGGCCACAGACAAAGCGCGCTTTTCACATGGTCATCTCTGCTCTTTGTTCTAGAATAGCCATTAAAGAAGGGAATATACCTTTTTACTGTTCTCATTTCTACCTATTTTTTTTTGCTTTCGTTTATGCTGTAAATCCATTAAACAAAAATATACGAAGCACTCTCTTGCGTTAGTGCCCATCACTTGCATTATATTTACTATAGCCTATCGAATAATACTCTTTTTTTCTAGTTAGGAAGGTGAATATCTGTTAAAGATACAATCTAGCAATAATCTATTTGTACAGCTGTGATTGCTGAATGTCTTTTAAAAAGCTCCCATGGAAAGCTCTACTTGGTTGATACGCAACACCTGCCACATATCTAGCAAAGAGCCTATTGATTCATCTTCTCAGTTCTCCAGCATTGCTAAGTGACTATCTAATGAACCAGTACCTGCTGTACATTCCTCATTTGCTTCAAGTTTGACAATCCACACAAGATGTCTGCTGAAAGGGGCTTCCATTGATGTTCGAGGTTGGGCCATTCTAGTTTACTTTTCAAGCATCTATTAAAAGAGTAGCTATAGACTGTTTTTGAAGGGAACTTTTATTAGAAAGAAGTAAAAGGACAGGAGGAGAGAAGAGTTGTGGGTTGGTTGGGTTGGCCCACTGGATGCATCAGTCCTGCTGAAGATTGTACATGTTCAGGCTGTCTACCAAGATCACAACCTCTCTCATCCTTGAAAAACCTTTGAAGGTGGCAAATTAATGTGTGACTGAAATTTTTTGCTGAAAAACATTTTTATGAGACTATTCCAATACAATGTTGTCTGTCTGGGTCCATCACAGAGCTTCATTCAAAAAGCCCTATCAGGCACAGAGCGATCGCAACGAGGCGGCATGGACAGAGCTGAAGATTAAACCCAATCTATAGTTTTACTTTTTTTCTGGAATTTGTCAACTTATCAAGCCTTAATGACTGCTGATTGGATACGTCTTGAGTCTGACTTATAGCAACAAAGGCAGGACACTATTGTAAATGGGGTAAAGCTGGAAGATGGCCACATTCACCTTGCAGTGTTCTGGGTCACTTGTGGGCATGGCTTCTCCTCACCTTTACCCACATCCACTTCTGGTCAGGCGCACACAGTCAATAGTGCTGAATGCGAGGGTAAAGCTGGGGACAAGGCAGGTCTTAGAATGTCAAGAAGAAGCAGAAAAGATGATCATAGAGCTTTTTACTAGACTTGACTGACCTCTGTATGTGAGTAAAACTGCCCACCAGCTAGGCAGTAAATATACCACTTGACCACCCAGCTAGGCAGTAAATATATCACTTGACCACCCTGCAAGGCAGTAAATATACAGCTTGGCCACCCAGCTAGGCAGTAAATATGCCACTTGGCCACCCAGCTAGGCAGTAAATATATCACTTGACCACCCAGCTAGGCAGTAAATATACCACTTGACCACCCAGCTAGGCAGTAAATATATCACTTGACCACCCTGCAAGGCAGTAAATATACAGCTTGGCCACCCAGCTAGGCAGTAAATATGCCACTTGGCCACCCAGCTAGGCAGTAAATATATCACTTGACCACCCAGCTAGGCAGTAAATATACCACTTGACCACCCAGCTAGGCAGTAAATATATCACTTGACCACCCTGCAAGGCAGTAAATATACAGCTTGGCCACCCAGCTAGGCAGTACATATATCACTTGACCACCCTGCAAGGCAGTAAATATACAGCTTGGCCACCCAGCTAGGCAGTAAATATACCACTTGACCACCCAGCTAGGCAGTAAATATATCACTTGACCACCCTGCAAGGCAGTAAATATACAGCTTGGCCACCCAGCTAGGCAGTAAATATATCACTTAGCTACCCAGCTAGGTAGTAAATATACCACTTGCGCAGCAAGCATATTCAGATAGTGATGATATTAGAAATTCCACTTTGCCAACTCAAAGCTGTGTGCAAGGTCAATTTTATTACTCGACCTATATAATTTACATCTGACATTCTTGCTCGGTGGTTTGGGGTCCTGTAGTGTCTCGCCAGGAATTAAGTCTTTTGGGCCAGAAAGACACATGCTTAGTGACAGAGAGGCTCTCCTACACTGCCTCCCCGTAACACAAAGCCGATTAAGATTCTGATCCCCTTACTCCACCTCCACCATAATTCTAAAATGACATTTAGAGATGGCGGTATAAGTGATGTGATACTTTTCATCCCACCCACACCACGCCCAAGAAACAGGTACACCCAAAAGCATTAGGCACGCCCACCATAATTAGTATGCCCCATACGCTAACAATCTGCCAGCCAGACAGTGTGAATAGTATTCTCATGATAGCATACTGCGCCACCCGCTCTGCACAGCACGCAGTAGATACCAATGGGTGGTAAAGATTAGTTAAAAGTCTATGTCAGTGATGGTTTCTGGTAGGTAATGTGCAAGTTTGACCCTTCCGCTGTGCTGAAGGACTCAGCTGGGTCCCCTTGAGCCGGGCGGGGTCTAGCCCATTGCCACGCTATGCAGACTGTTACCTAGACAGCACAGCAGTGCTAGCCAGGTAAGTAGCTATGATGTGATGTTGTGCGCATGGCAGCTTAGTTTGCTTAACCTAACTTTATCTGAACGGTTCTAAGATACTCATTGGTGTGTTTGATTAAAGCACTGTAGTGCATGACGGCTGGGGGCCGTCATCAGCATGCAAGGGGTTAACAAGGCACGTGGATGTGCCTTGCACAGACACACACGGCCCTCCCCTTTTGCCGTCATGCTCCCTGGCACCGCCCAGATGAGCGCACCGTGTCCCCATGAGGCCGGATGGGCGCCCGCTCACTTGCATAACAGCTTCAAATGAGCATTTAATAAAGACAGATTGCTGGGAGAGGAGGTTATAGCGCAGTATGCTGAGAGTAGGGCCTATAAATTAAGATAAGGGTCATACTAATCATTAGCGGTAGGAGGCTGTAGAGCCTCTGATTGCATTATGAGGAATGATGCATTGGCCATATTTGCTTATTTCACAGAAATGACATTGCTGGATCTCATGCGATAGCGCCAGAAATGTCTCTGCGGAGACCAACGCTGCCAGATCGGTCCTTCTGCACTTACTGATCCGTTCCAAAGCTTTTTTTTTTAGCAAATGGAGGCCTTTTGGAAGACTTTGGCAAAAACTGGACAGCCAGAAATATAGCTGGTTTGAAACAGTCTTAGAAGAGTCCAGGATATCCTACACATTCATTCTTTTAAAGACTTGTCACAAACAATATAAATATTCATTCATGATACAACGCCGACATTATCCTTCATCCAGAGATTCAGTCAGTCAAAAGTACTTTATTTCCAAGAAATATATTCTAATAGAAATATTACACACATTTCTAATTCATAAAAGAAAAAAGAGTACCCTTCATCAATTTGAACAGTAGGCGTGGACGAGAGATTTAGCCACGCCCATGTATTCACACATTGTTTAGACACTTTGGTTCGCTTTGGCAGCCCGAAGTTTCCTTAGATCTGCAGACCTTCTATCGCAAGGTGCCCCATGGGTGGGACATCCAGTGACAGGAATTTGCAAGGGCAGATGTTACAATTGCTTCCCACACCGAGAAGGGGTGCGGTGAGGGGCAAATAGACTGGGTAGTTGGAGGAAAGGCGCTCAGGTGATTGCAGCGGGGTAGGAAGAAGTAGAGGAGTATTTGATGCCCACGGTCAAATGGTACAAAAGGGGGTGGTGATGGACGGAGCATCTGAACCAATCAAACACTCACACCCAGTCAAGAGATCTGGGTTTAATCCATCACCGTTCTTTAGCCCACTCTGCCACCCCAGTTCAGACATGGCCATATGCAAATCAGTCTGACCCTGTGCCTCATGGGAACAGTCCAGCCCGAACTGCCAAGCCATGCCTTCCCTGGACCGGAAAGAAGCTTCCGAGGACCGGTTTCTGGCATTCCAGAAGTATTCAGCCAGGCTTGCTTGAATCCAGTGGCAAAGTGAGCAAGGGACTCACGTCTGAGCATACCCTGCCAACTTATGGTGAACAAAGCGGTACAAACGTCCATCACCACCCCCTTTTGTACCACGGTCAAATGGGGCAACAGAGAGGAGTGCATTAGTCCAGAATTGAACCAAAACATCTGTTAGGTTGAATTTGGTTGTTACGGAAAGCCCAGGACTGGACTGGAAAAGGTTGTCCCTGATTTTAGGGACAGAAGTCTAATACTGGACCATGGCTGTGCAATTTTGAATCTATCCCTTGTTTGGTCCCTGCAGTTTGTGTTTTTCTACAGTTTGTGGGTCATCTAATCTCTAAGGACCCCTCTAAATGCAAATCTGGTGCTTCACGTCAGCACCTTTATGTCCCCAAGTACCGAGAAAAGTTCAGGTGTTTCCCCAATGTGAGGTCTCAAAGGAGTTGCCTCTGTTAGCACCCTCTGTGCACTGCTCTGCTGGTCGCAACTTACTATCATATTTGGGGTTCCTATGATCATTAGGGCGCAGAATGCTAAATTAAGCCTAGAGGCTGGGGGCGTGCAAGAAACTCCCATGTTTATTGTATTCTTAGCAAATATAATGCTAACAAACATGTACATGAGGCTATCACTGGCTCTGTCCTCTGGGACCATTAGCGTTTGTGAATTATGATTGGTCTTTGCAAACATTGCCGCTATGCCTGATCTGTTCTGGAGGGCATGCACAAAGGTCTCCAACAGAGAAGCCACTCAAAAGTTCAAGTATGAGCCGCCCCACACAAGCAAAGTCACCTGCAGCCGAAGACTCCTCTCTGAAGAGGGAATCTTAATCCCAGCCTGAGTGGTTGGCACTATCAAATTATTGAAATGTCATTTTATTTCAAACTATCAACCACAGAAACATTGTGATACCAAAATAGTGTGCCCAAATGATCGAAGACCTATAAATTGAGATGTTAAAGCGCAAATGTACTATTCTTAAATACACATCTACGTACCTTAAAGATATATATGTTGTCATGGTACATATATGTAGAGTCAAGTAAAGCGAACCTATACTTGGCTATTAAAGTCAAACAGAGAAAAAGAGGGTAAACGAGAATAAGCCCAGCATTAATCAGCAATCCAGGTGTTTCCGTATATTCAGAACAAAGCAAAATAAAGAGCACGTAGAGTCATTAAGAGCAGGGTCTTTAGCGTTCTTTAACAGGCATCACCTTTATGAATCTTAAACTTCATAAGTATGATAACTGGTTGTAGTTTTCATCAAGTTAATTGCATATTAAAAATGATTCAGCAAAAAACATTAATGATTGTGTGAGGATACTCTGTCATTGAAAGCTCTCCTCTGATGCCCATATTTTACTGGGGGGCGTTGTACTTTCCGGATTAACTTTCCTCTTTGATTATTATCATTAGAGTTAAATATATATAAGGAGGCAACTGCATTTCTAAATTGAAAACTCAATTGGCAAACTCATTTTAGAATCAATGTGCAAGAAGATAATTATTATTAAAATACAGTTTGTACCTTGAGAAAGTGCTAGGAGGGCGAAACGTGTCGGCTGTGGACTCGTTTATTGTAAATATGGAACTTGAAGCACATTATTGTAATGTTTGATATGGAGATTACAGCCCAGGGTACCACTTTCAATAACTAGAGATGGGCTTCCTTAGTGAGAGGTCCCTGCATATGGCATCCTCAGCTTGGATCTTACCAAGAAAATGTGGCGATGGAGGATACAACACTCTAAATATATTTAATGAACAATGATACCACAAAAAACAAGATCAAACACAGGGCAAGTACAGCTTACAAAGCAACAATGTAGCCACCGTCATAAATAAAGCGCAGATATGAGCCTAGCAGCAGAAGTGCAAGTTTTCTTCCCCCCAAATAGAGACAATGTCACATAAACAGTAGTAAAACACATGCACTCAGGCTCACGAAGGAGCCGAAGGCAAGCACTGAAGGTCAGCATCCCTGGCATCACCAGGACCACCAGCCACCACACCACCACACAGTGCATCATAGCAGACCAAAGTGCTTCTCTGGCATCATCTACAAGGAGACAAACCCGGTGCTTAAGGTGGTCCAGGAGAATGTCACCTGAGAAGCCAACACATACATGGGGCACCGGAAGAGGAAGACAATTACTTACTTGGAATCGGTCATCAATAAATCAATCCAGTCAGTTTAGTGGGAAAAGTCGCACTCCTCCCTTTGAAGCCACATTGCTCACATTTGTAAAGTATTGTGATGATTGGTCGGTCGCAGTGCTTAATTTGAGCCAGTGGTTTCCGGTGCTCGGCACAGGCACCTAATTGTCAACACCAGAGCATGACAGTCTGCCACAAGGTGGCACTGTCTGGCTAATTAGAGATGACCACATCAACAGTTAATTATTAACTCAATATACATTAAAATGACTATTACCTGGCGCCCAAGCCTTTTTTATAGCTTTGGGGGCATGAAATAGTCTGAATTGTTGCACTTGTGGCAGCGTGATGGTTTGTAGTTACTATCATTGGCAGCATGACAGGGGCAATGTGTGGTGTAACCTGCAGTGGCTTCCTCACGAGACTCCTGCCACGTATTACTTCACAAATTAGGCACGGGTCGCTCGTGATCATAGGGCGGTGTCTGCGATGCTTGCATTGCTTCTGTGTGCTTTTCATCCCTGGTAGGATCTGATCCTTGCAATCAGTAAGAGCACCGTGCTCATTAGAATTGTCTGCATGGATTATACAATGGGTAGCCAGTAACCCCGATTTCCCTTCTCTTTTGTGGCTACCTGGACTCTAACCCTTACCCGGTAACCCCTTACCCCCTGAGATTAGCTTTCCCTTCCCTAGATTACTCGATGGTTGTCTCATTACTGTTTATTTTTCGGTTTTGTGTTTGTTCTTGTGTAGCATTATGTTTTGTGAATATTCCATTTGATTTGTTTTCATGCATACTGTATATATATCTAGGATACATGAGTTATTAAATTTCCTGTCAAAATGCAACATTTTAATGGTTTTTTATGCTCTGTTGCTACTATGGGATGTTGCTCTGTACCCAGTCAACTCGCACATCTTCTCTTGAGTTAACCCTTGGATGCCCTGATCACGTCTATCCAAAGAGTCAAGGATGCTTAATTGGCCCCCAAACCCCTTCCTTTTGTGCTCCTGACTGTGTGCCTTGGTGCGGGCCAGAATGTCAATGGCCCGGAGCTGCCCTCCTTCAGAGGGCAGTGTGTTACCCAGTAGCGTCTCCTGGAGGGAGTGGTGCAGGTGGTGGGTGGGGGAGGGGCAAGGTGGGGGGTAGTAAACTCAGCATACGGCCGATCGTTGTTAGGTAAATAAATAAATAAATAAAACAAATTAAATTGTGCGCGCAGCAACGATGCGTATGCCAGAGTTTACTACCCCCCACCCGGACCCTTCCCCGCCCCGCAGCACTCCCTCCAGGAGCCGCTACTGGGGTTACCCATTCCTGGGACCCGGTCAGGGCCGGGCTGGCCTTAGCGGCCTTCTGGCGTTTCCCTGGTGGCCGCCAGGGTTGGGGCTGGTTTTGGGCCACTGGGGGGCCGGTTTTGTTACTATCGGCCCCCTGTAACAAAATCGTCCCAAACCGGCCCTTGGAAACAGCTCGGCCGTATCCTCCCCTGCCCCCAGGGGGGCCAGCTGAGCAGTTAGCCATGGACGATTTCGGTTCCCAGTCCGGCCCTAGACCCTGCCTGACACTGGTGTCATGGTGTCCCCTGGTCACTTTGTTGAGTTTGACATATGGACTGAACCGTAGCAAAACGAGTGAGTCAGGGGGCCCTGAGCAAGGAAGGGACTGGCCCCCTGGCTGCTGTTTGAATGATAAAATACAGCAATATTCAGGGTGGACCCGGTGGACTAAAAAGATTTCAGAAAGTTAAAATGCAGCATACGATGGCCCTGAAGCCCCTGGGACGGACGTGCGGCAGCTGAGTGAGGACCTACAAAGGCAGGAGGCGCAGATCCAAGCGCCTTTGAAGCGGGCCCCTGTGGGACCCCCGCAGGCCGCCGGGAGCAGGGGGCCAGAGGCGAGTGGCTGAAAGGAGCATCACCTGCGCGCGACGCTTTGTTGTTAATGAGCAGACGAGGACCCTTCCTGCAATGAAAACAAAAATGACGGCCACTCTTCAGTACCCCGACTGTCCCGGCTCTGGTTTCTGCTGTGAGAATGGGGTGCAGCGGGGTGCCGCTGGAGTTTGTTTCAGGGCCCCCATCTTCGCCTGCTCTATCTACCACAGTGGTTGTTTTTCACTTTATGTTGTTCTTAACCTTTCTTTAGAGCCTGGTCCACCCTGACTGCTCCCAGCCCCGCCACCTATGAAAACCCTCAAATCAGCACTTAGTACCATAACTGTGGGTACAAACGGCCATGTTTAATTAACACCATTACACATAAACATGAAAATTGAAATTACTTTACAAATTGCACAAATCCATAATCATACCTTTAATATTAGCAATTCTAGACAATCAGCCTGACTAACTTAGTTATCTACAAGTCATTTTATCGCTCCAGCACCAAGAGGCCTTCCGTCTCGCATCCCCCAACTGAGAACCACGCAAGGTGCAACCCACCTGCGTCCTTGAGAAGTGAGGCCCAGCCCTCTGGTCCTAGTCGGCCACTTTAGGGCCCACCCCTCTACCACCTGGCTGACAAGGAGGCTCGTAGGGAATAACCAGGGGCCGCTGCCCCGTGCTCTAGCTTGTAACCTGGTGCCATTGCCCCCCAGCCGGTGTCCCCATTCTCTCTGCGGAGAGCTTACCGTCTCTCCCCCTCAGTACTGACCTAGGGAGTATGTAGAAGGACTCCCGTTAACAATCAATGTGAGTCAATCTTCTGTGGCCTCTTTACCGCCTACACCTTCCAAAATGTTTAATCTAAGGGACGGGTGGGTGGGAGATTCTCCGCTGATGAACTGCGACTGGGGCGGGCGCGGGACAAAGAGAACGCAGACCGGAGCCCCAAGCCATAAATAGGTTCCAGCTGCCCACCTCTCCCAGCCCCGGTCCCAGCCGGAAGCGCGTCATAGCCTGACCTGGAAGTACATGCCCACTCAGACGGTCGCCAAAAGGGCAACCCCGGCTCGCGTGGTGGGCACGGCTGGAACCCCAGGATGCCGGGCCCTAATGGCGCGCTCGTTGAGTTTCATGCTTTCCGTTCTCCTTTGCCGAGAACGGTAAAGGGGAGGTGTGGTTTAGGGGCCAGATCGCTGTTTGTGGAAACAAAACAGCAAAGTTATCATTCTAACTTTGTGATCCTGGGCAAATCAGTTCCCACTGAAGGCTCATTGAAGAGTCTCGTAAACCTGTCGCTTTGCATTCTGGTACTTGCAGTTTTAGTTCTCTCATCAACACTGTATAGTTTTAGACACATCGAGTTTTACGCTACTTATGGAGATTCACCTCACTTACTTTGGGGCCAATGCATGTGCAGCGCTAGGCCTCGCTGCTGACGCACCTCGGGTTCTGGGGACACTTGACTGCTCTGTACTCTTATAGCAACATTACCACGAGTAGAACAGGAGCAGTGAAGCCCGTTCCTGGCTGCTTCGCTTGACTGCTTGTGTGATTCCAGGCGGCACACTGCTACCTAAGTTTCCCGAACAAAATATGCGTCTTAATATTAGTTTTTGCAGCATTAAAAACTGGTCATTTACATATAGAAGAGTTTTACCGTTTTAAGACTTGCTCATTGAACTGCACGCCCATCTTGAGGCACTTAGAATTAACACGTTGGCTCATTAATTAAAAACAGTAATAGCTACAGAGAAAAAAATGCTCCTAGAGGGAAGAGTTTATTGCAGCTGTAATTAATAGAATTACCCTCGGAGGAATGTCTGCCAGGGCCACTATTGTCTCTGGGTACAAGCTAGGTAGCGCTGTTGCTTAGCAGCAAAGTACTGTCCTTCCCATAAAGGGGCCTAAACACAGCTCCTCCCTACCTCCTAACAACCCCCAATCACCTACAACTGCCCTCCAAAGTCACTCTGTCACGGTTAATAAGTCAATGTGAACTCCAGGGGACAAGTGAGTAGCGGTGTTACTGCCACCCTTTTGTTAAAGCAATGCATTACTAAACCTAAACTATAAATCTGGCGTTTTCTTTCAGGCAGCCCGATGCACAACCTGGTAGGATAGCTCAGTGGGTTGAGCACTTGCTACAGAGATTTGTCTGCCATGTTTCAAATCACATATTCTGGTCCCAATTCAGCCGAGTTAGACTTACATCATACAGAGGTAGGTAAAGTGAGTGCTACTGCAATTATTTACAGTGCTCAGCAGTGGCCGAGGTGCATAAGGAGTAGTAATGGGGAATTTGGGATTGGGGACATGGTGATGTGAAAATGGGCAGGGCTTGAAGGCAATTACATTCTTACAGAGTCCTACCGTCTCCCCAGAAAAAATACCTTGGTGGATTGAGTGATGGCTCCCATATCCTCTCTCTCATCATCCAGTACATCCTCCCCCATTCCAGGTGTTAAAAATTAGTGCAACCCCATCCACCCCTCCCTTTCAGAGTACTTGGTTTCTGCTCTATGCGTGAGCAGCTCAGCCGCAGCCCGTGTAGGTAAAAGTGGTAGGGCCGGGTGGGGGGTGGGGGGGGGGGGGGAGAGATTTTGACTGACGATGAGGGAAAATTAATTATTTATTTAAATTTTCCTCGTCATTGTCCGTCGAAATCCTCCCCCACTGCTCTTACCTGCATGGGGCGTGGCTGGAGCAGCTTATCCGGTCCAAGTTTCTTTTTAGAATTTTGTTTTATTCCTATTTATCCCATTACAAAATCCGGACTACAAATCCCAGAATGCAAAGAAAAGACTAGATTGAATAAGTTACTGGACATGCAAACATGTTAGAGCACCACCCTTCCCTCCAGTTTGGTTTCCATGCCACTTCACCCTCCTCCTTCTTTTATTAATTATAACTATTTCTTCTAGCTTTATCATCCTCAGAAGGATGAATGGTGGAATAACCCCGAAAGGGATTCACACTGGTAACATTTAAGTTACACTCAAATCTCTGCAGAAGGAGAATAATTGTTGTAAGCGTTATTCCTCCAAATCAATCAATCAACCAAACAGCATTTGTAAAGCGCGACACTGTCACCCACAGGGGTATCTGGGTATAATGAACGATTATTGCAGTTATTCATTTTTATAGGATATCAGGGTTTTCTGGAGTAGATCGCCACATCCTTGGTGGTATGTGGTTATTTATAAAAAGGCTTTAGCAACCCTCTCAAAATTACAAATAAGAAAGGGTGAGAAAACCTGCTTCCTCCACCCCAATATCTAGCCAAACAGGAAACATTTTTCTAAAAAGCAGCACCTATGTCTTTATTACTTGGGAAGGCAAATGCTGGGGTGGACTTCTGCTGTGCCTAACAGTCCCCATCCCTGCATCCATAGCCAAACACGGGGAGTCACAAATTGCCAACTGCCTATTTAATATCCACCTGGGGAACCCCTGTAAATATATAATTTGTGGTGTCACCTATTAGTGCATAAATCACATCACTAAATACATGCCAATGTGCAAAGTGGTCGGTGTGCAAATTGCACATGCTGTTTGTAAATTGGAATAAAACATCTGGCCCAGAATTCCATCAGAGAACAGGTAATTTGAGGCAGGAGCAGTGCAACCGTCACTTAAGCAGGTCACAGAAACAACTAGAAACATTATAGGTGCTAGAACTGGTGCCTTCACACCAGAAGCAAATACATGCCATGATCTGGAGTTCCCAAAATGAAGAAAATCCAAATACCACAAATCAGGCCTATCTACTGTTATTCCTTATGTCTTGCTATTTATCCCTCTGGCATAGGCTGGTCCCAGCTGCCTATTCTCTGGTACCTGCCGAGGGCTCTTTGTCCGAGCAGCACCTCACCCCCTACAGGATTCTTGGGAATCCTTCTCTTCTTTACTAGCCACCCAGCCTAGTGTCTTGCTGCTAAGGTATTGCCTCATTATGTGTGCATGTGGTACTTGTTTACTCACGCCCAGCCACAACTGCAGTAGAGCGCTGTGCGGCGTCAAAGCAAGCGTAAAGTCAACAAGTGATAGAAAGGTGGCCTTTTATTGGATTATTACTGCATTGTGATGTAGTGTTCTATAGTAGTGTTACTTCCACCTGCCCCCTTCAAGTTGCCCCTCCCTTGCCACAGTAGCCCATCTTGTGGCTAGGCCTCTCTCTCTAAATATATTTAATGAATAATGATGCCACAAAAAAAGATCAAAGATAGGGCAGGAAAAGTATACAAAGCAATATACAAGCACCTTCAAAACGAAGCACAGATAAGTGCCTAGCAGCAGACGTGCATGTTTTCTTCACCCAGAACGAGACAATGCCACACAAACAGTAGTTAAACACAAGCACTCAGGCGCACAAAAAAAGATGAGCAAACAGAAGCTGCACACACTGTCGCAACATTGTACGGCATGGGCAAAGTGGGCAATTGCATTGCCCCCCTTCCAAGGGTCCCACTGGGATAGTGAACTTTCTTTCTAGCTCACCTCTTTTTTTCGTATCTCAGCCTTCAACATATAATTTAATATGGTCAGTTAACTTAGGGTTTGAATTAGCAGAAACTGGGTAATAAAATCCAAAGTTGTAGCCAACAGGGACCCCCGAAATATTTCTTGACAGAGGCCCCCAAAATCCTTAGGATGGTACTTCCAACGGCCCCATCTATGGCGTGTGATGGTGATGCACAGGCTTCACCCTCACACAACACACAGAACAGATAGCACACTCCAGTGCAAGCTTCATGCACACAGAAACAACAGTCTGTATCAATTACAACTCCCCTCACACATCTAGATAGCACAGGCACACCATGCTCAGGAGCAGGGAAAACTTTCCACCATATACTTAGATAAAAGCAATGCCTGCCACAGTAGCATTTCAAACTAAGCTGCACCACACCCAGACACACACACAGAAATAAAATACAAACATACAGCAGGACATCGTCCTTCCCTCATACACAAATACAAGACAGCCATTGGCAAAGCAAACTTTCATGACAAAGACTACAGGCACAGCACAGACATAAACATCGAAAGCTTCCATCACACAGGGAAATAGTACAGCACATCACCAGCATTTCAAGCCATGGGGGTACTCATCATCAGTGTAGCAAGTGCAGTAACACCTGGGCTCCGGGGACCATCCTTCCGCACCATAAGAACAAATTATTTGTTGTGTTATTTTTGCTAAAAGAAACTGAGTAATAGTTGCGAAAATCTATTTTCTATGGTGTTTTTCCATTGTTTGTATTTTTCCTACAATCTGTTTATGACATTTCATTTATATAGTGAGTCTGGTATGTATGAGGTGTATGAGAGAGTGAGTGATGTATGCATATGTTGATCAACTTAGTATGAAAGATTGCAATTTCACTAATTGTTGTGGTTTCATTGTTTGTTTTAAGCAAAATGTCATTTTTATGAATATTGTCCTCTGTATGGTGTAGTATTTGTACAAGTTTTTGGTAAAATTTCAACCAACCTATTCTTTCAAAAAATCCTCAAAATAAAAGAGATTAAATCAGTGATTTGTTTCACTTCCCTGCACTAAGTTTAATTCTTTGCGCGCAGGTTAGTTTAATTCAGTTGAGTAGAAGTCACAGTATTGGCTTTCCAGTTGTCTAGTTAAAGACTACAGGCACAGCACAGACATAAACATCGAAAGCTTCCATCACACAGGGAAATAGTACAGCACATCACCAGCATTTCAAGCCATGGGGGTACTCATCATCAGTGTAGCAAGTGCAGTAACACCTGGGCTCCGGGCCATGTTGTCTTTTAGTACCCAGCCGAGTGCTTAATCTTTGCCAGTGATTGTGGGTGGTGGCCACTGGCAACTCATGTTTGGGGACCAGAACTAATTCTTCATCGTTAGACTTTGTTCCAAAATACACGGTATAAAGGCAAAGAAGGTTTAACTGAGGAGGAAGAGAACAGTAGGAAAGATGAGACAACTGGAAGAAACCAGGGATGAAGGGAACCTGGAAAGCGCGAGGCTTGGATAGCGCGCCATTAGGGCTCAGCCTCCCGGCTCCTCGCCACACCCCCCCTACTCACTAAAGGCTGGGTTAGCCCAATGGGCGACCGTCCTGCCTAATCTCTTCCGGGGCAGCGGTGATGTTTTTCCGGCGCAGGAGGGGGTTGAGACTAAGGCCTATTTAGGCCTCTACGACACCGGAATCTGTCTCTTTCTCTCCTGCGCCGGACCACGGGACTGCCCTCGTGTACCAATGGAAACCCCAGCAGTTGACAGCAACTGTGGGGTGCTCCTAAAAAAATATTTCAAACCCCGTGCTCTTGCTTCAACATATTAAACACTAACGCAGTGAGGAGATGAGGGGATAGCATTTTCTTAGCTTCCATTAGGCACATCACACCCTTGATTAGCTGTTTGTGGAAGAGAGACACACACCACACACACACACACACACACATTCCCTTTCTCTCTTTTGTTGCATTGCCACAAGTGAAGCAATACATTCAGCAGCTTAAGCTTCCCCCATACACTACTAATTCTACAACATGCATAGGATCAGAGCAGGTTATCTAACTAAGAACCAAACTTTGTGTAAATGGTCAATGCTTTAGCGCTGGTGGCGCCCAGTGCGACAGTCTTTTTCGCCCCCCCAACCATGACCTTCTCCTCCATAAACTACCTCACTACCACCCTCCAAAAGCGCACCTTAACTTAATATAGCCTCTCACCAACATACTTTCATTTTTTTTTATAGTGCTACTCATATACATTCATTTTTTTATAGTGCTTATCATAGTTCACTCACACTCAGTTTTGTGATCTGCAGGGTACATCAAAACTTCTACTGGACAAAATACCGTCCCTCACCAGTAGGGACATTAATCACCAAAGTTATACTGACATTTTTAGAGTTGCACCAGTATTATCTTGAAATTTTTATAGCTGCCTGAAAACTGCTGGACACACAAGGACGTTCATGTGCTTTTAAACCAACAGTTATCCTTAAAAACAGCGCCGCCCACCAAAGTTAGCGCTGGGTGCTGCTGCACTGGTTGCACCGCCCTAAAGCCAGCTGTGAATGCTGTTATTACTCTCTTCCAAAGTGCTGCAACACATACAGCTCTCCTTTCAAATCCACCATCTTCCCTGTTGGGTTTACCCGGCCGCCATCCCTGCTGCAGCGGCGGCCATCTTGGATGGGGTGCAGGCCCCGCGCGAGCTGCGCGCCTCTCACGCGCCGTCATCAAACATTCGCGGAAGCGCGCCTCAACTTTGTTCCTACACTATTAATTAACGCCGCGCTCCAGCCGGCGAATCACTTAAATGATGAATAAGGTCAAAATTACATGCAGGGCCCACTGCATCCCGCCATCAATTAACAATTTTTTCCGAAGTAGCGCCTCATTAATAACCATGGATCGGCCCGGTGCGGCGTGCCACACTCCAGGAGCTGTAACTTTCGCGGGAGACTCTTTCCTTTTGTGTACGGGGGGGGGGGGGGGGGGGAGGGGGCGAGGAATCGATGCCACATCCCGGGAAACTCATCAGCACATCATCTCCTTAAAGGTTAATTAAGAACCGGGGAAGAATGGGCGGCCGCAGCGCAGGTGATGGACACCCGTGCCTCCACAGATCATTAAGTACTAATTAGGTTTGGAAAGTCTATTGAGCTCTCCTTGCGCTCATCAGGCCTTGTTATGGTCCCTGGGCGGCTGGCGCGCGGACTGCCACCCGCGCCCCCCCTCCTCGGCGCACGTGCCAGAGCCCGGCGGCCCAACACAGCCCACACCTCCTGAACCTTTAAAGGTCCCAAAGTGAGATAGGAATCCAAGTTCAATCCACTTCAAGTTGCAGAGCTTGTATCCAAAACATTTTTATTTTTGAAATACCGATTAGTTTATTTTGCTTTTGGTTCCTGCTTTTATTTAAGTAGAAGAATTTAACTTCTTACTTGTTTGGTAGTTACTTTAGTCCAGTCGAGTCGAAATAACCAACAGAACTCTGTAGGTCTATGGAGGCACTTTGTTTATGTCTTTAGCTTGCAAAGAACTGCCTAGTGCATTCTGGGAATTGTGGTCTTTGTTGACTTCCATCAGTCTGATGTGACTACTGGACCAGGTTTCTATGGTCTGTTAAAGAAAAATGTAGGACTGTAATAGGCTCTCCTTAAGGGAGCCATCTTATTACCCCATAAGTAAATGGAAAAAAGTATATGCCACACAATGAAATTTAGGCCCATTGGTATCGAGGCAGCTGGCACTTCCACTAGACCAGGAGTTGTGAACTCAAGTGAGACTCAAATGGAAAAAAATGAAGTCAACCTCACCGTGCTCGGGCAGCCATCTTTGACTATGGAGTGCTTGGGAGATGGGATGTGTCCAGTTTGTGCATGGTCTTATGCAGTCTGTTGGTTTTGCACTCTCATTTTTGGAGAGCTGAGGGAAATGAGACGCAGGTTGACATTGAGACATGGGTGGGACCACAAAGTGTAGCGCGCCTTGAAAAGAAAAAAAAAAAGACATGAGTGAACTGACTGCTCAGAATTGCCATGGGGTAAAACAAAAATTCAGGGTGAATTTGATGTATCAGGGAGGAGGCGAACATCCCGAACTGTTCATCTTAAACGAATGACGAATTTGTTGGTAGTGGTTTCAAAAGTAAAGGGCAGCAGGGGCTTTTTGCTCCAAGCCCTGAACATTTTAGGGGCCCGCTCTCCTGTTGTGCCATGCTGTTTTATAATAAAACAGAAGGCTTGACCTGTTTCTTCTTGTACAGCTGCTCCTTTGACTAGAAATCTAACTGATGCCGGCAAAAGTTTTGTACTCCCTCTGCCGCACTAAAGCTGCTGACATGCCACCGAGTTGGCTAAAAAACCTTTTCACACATTGGCGGCTCCCATGATATGTAGAGTAGCTGCTGTCTCGGATCTCCTTAGCCCTGATAGGATGAAAATGTTATTTTACTCATAGCTGCCAGGATTCCCATGTCCATGCATGACTAGTTGGCCAGTCCTTGTATTTTTTTTAGAAATCTGGGACTTTTAGTCCTAATGTTTTTCATTCTACTGTTAATAACAGGGGCTAAATATTGCTTGGTTTGATAGTACTGAATTCACCGGCCTTACAAAAATTAAGGGCTGAGCTTTCCCTGCAGACTTGTGACCTACAGCTCTCTCTGTGTCTCTGTCTGTTTGCAGCTTCAACACCACAGCGCACCAGTTGGTGGTGGTGTAATGGCAGCAGGAAACTAAATTCAACCAATGGGATTAGTTCAAGCTTGGAGATACATACGCTTACTCAAATACCTGGGTTTCCGGGACGGATGTTGGAATAATATAATTTACTATTCCAACTCCAGTCTGTGCGGACACTAGGGACGGTGTTGGATTTTGAATCCAACATCTCCCCCCCTCCGCAAGTCGTTGTTCCGACTTGCGGAGTAATGGTATGCGGAATCACTACGCGGTCGTGATTCCATGCGGGAAAAAAGTTTTGTCATAAACGTTGTTTACCATGGTGGAGCCACAGCACAGCTAGGTGTGTCGTGTGTCAATGTGACCAGGAACCTGAAGTTAGGAGAAGCCTGGACGCTGGAAGCGATGGATCCAGGAACTGGGAATTCGGAAGAATTGAAGGAAGCAATGAGGAGATCAGTACAGCTGATGGCAGCTAGAAGCACATTTGTGAGTATAAAGAACTGCATTCGCGGAACCTGAGAATTGGGGTGCGTGAGGTTGGGAGATGGGGGATCTAAACTTTTGTGCATAGTTCAAAAGGAAGTCATAGGTGGCCTTTGCACAGTAGGACAGTCGAGGACGCGCTTATCTGCCTGCCAACGCTGAGCATCCTGCCTCCGCAAGATAAAGGCATTCTTGCCTCTGAGCTCTTTCGATTGGACAAATGTCAATGGCTCGTTAGATCAACGTCCGGTGACACCTGTGTTCTTTGCTATTTTGTTTTCGAAGGGCTGTCCCTTCCTGTTAGAGGATGTGTGGTGAGATGAAACCACTGGAGCCTGTGATCCGGGCATGGTGTGCAGTGTGGAGGGGAAAAAACAGTTCTCTCTGCCCAAACCTGCATCAGAAACAATCACAGACAATAGGCATTCTAGAATATTCCTTTGCTTGATGATGTCACCTTGGGTTTTGAGATCTATTGTGATGCCATTCACCGGGTGGCTACAGACCGTGCAATGGCTGAGTGCCAGGCCCTCTGGGGCATGGCAATAGAACCGGCGGCCACCGAGGGACAGACCCGCTTCTCGGGCGATCCCAATTCTCTGGCCCGAAGAGGATGTGGTCCGTCGACATAAACGCCCGACGCTGGTGCTGGAAACCAGGGTTGAGCCGCAAGGTTGCGTCCACATCCTGTGATTCTGGGCAAATCACTTAATCTCCCGTGCCTGAATGTGTAATGTAAATACGGTGCTCATGTGAAGCGCTCCAATACCTTCGGGTCGAGTTCGTGCTATATAAAATATGCAAAAAAAAAAGGGCCACGTGACTCCTTCCGAATCACGGACTTTGCGCCGTTTGCGCGTCACTTCATGGGAGGTTTTAATATGATTGTTTGACTTAATTGAATCTAGCTGTTAGAGTGTAAACGTTTTGCGACACTATGTACATGCGTGTAGTGCAAAGCTTCATTGTGCAATGCCAGCTCCCAGGCAAACGCTCTCTTCCAAGAGTGCCATCCGAGGGCTCAAGTGACCACTGTGCATTCATAAAATCACATCTGCTGATATGTATATCTGCAGATGGAAGTTAGGACTGGGCAGTCTGCGAGCATGGCAGATTACCGCAGTTCCATGCTTAGGGTTGGAGGTCGGTAGATGAGTGTGCCCAGGGGAAGGGAAGGCGCTTGCCACTGGCACGGCGGTAAACACCTGCATAGTCTGCCCTTTGAGGGTGTTCGCAATCCTTCCAAGGGCGCCTCAGACAAAATATGGAAAATAATTAACATTAGCAATAAAAAGGCAGGAGTCAATGGGAACAATTGGGCTTGGAAAATACTCAAACACTACAATATATTGAGGGAGTGAGACATTATTCATTAAGGGCCAGATGTAGGAGCCTAAATACTGGTCGGTAACGGCCGATTTCGTCCGTTACCGACCAGTATTTAAGAATCGGCATGTAGGGGCATCATTTTACAGAATCGGTAAATTTACCGATTCAGTAAATTTACCGATTCTGTAAAATACCGAATCGGTATTTTTACCGATTCGGTAAATCCCAGATGTAGGTGGGACTCTTCTGAGTCCCAAAGGCCCTACAAATTCGGTATTTTACCACCCAATCCAATTGGGTGTTAAAATACCGAATCCAGGTGTGCATGCACATGTGTGCATGCACACCTAGCCATGTGACAGACAGACATGCCCTTAGGGCATGTCTGTGTGCCACATGGCGCACATGCCTATTTTTGGGGTGCCAGAGGGTGGCAAAGTGACACCCCCTGCACCCTTGCTGGAATCGGTATTCACCGATTCGGTAATTACCGAATCGATGTTTCCCATTGATTCCTATGGGCTTCACAGCCCATAGGAATCAATAGGAAATACCGATTCGGTATTTACCGGATCGGTAAATACCGAATTTTAACGATTCGGTATTTCCACATCTGGAAATACCTACATCTCCCCCCTTCATATTTACCTATTCATAAATACCGAATCGGTAAAATTCGGTATTTATGAATCGGTAAATATCATTTACCTACATCTAGCCCTATAATACATATTTTCCAGGAGGAGAAAAAATAAAATAAAAGGCAACTGCATAGGTGGACGGTAATTTCTTCCTGCGTGTTAACTGCACAGAATGTGATTTTGCATGCACACGTCCCAGGATTGTTGTTGTGTGTCCCGTGAAACTGTTAACATTTGCATAACGTCCTATAAATACCTCGTTATCACTTCACAATCACGGATTCGTTGTCCAGTGGCTTCCACTGCTAACTGGACGTGTTTACCACTGAAAACGAAGGAGGAAGGCTCATATTTTCAATTCTTTTTACTGGCTGAGAGGTAGACCTGTTTTAGCGAGCCAATAAAATCTTAATAAAGTTAAGATTTGACCTTCTCCCCTCCAATTAGGCAGCTGAAGTGCGCTGAATAAATTATTGTAGGTCAAGGACTGCACTCAGGAATAATAGGTTGTTTGTTTTATAAGGGCCATAAAATATTTTATATTTCTAATATGATGAAAATGCTAATTAGTGTTAACCCCACAGCGGGTGAGCAGGCTGCAGGTGTACACCATCAAACAAACAAACCTTTAACCACCCAAACATAGGTGGATTTCTGCACGCAGGCATTGACAGTGTAACCATCTATAACGTAGTCTGTCGAATTATTCACTCCTTTCTGGAACCCTAGTCGTAATGTGGGGGACCTGTGCGCAGCACGTGGGTTTCAAGTTCGAATAAGGGCAAAGCCGACTCAGGATTTCATTTATAGGAATGTAGCGAAAAGGAGTACCGCAAACTTTCAGGTGTAATCTTGGACTCACTGCCTGCCGCCTTACCTGCTAGAGAAGCCCTTGCAGGCGCCGACTCTGCCACGCAGCCGTTACTCCACCGCTGCCTGCCACCTCCCCTGCCCCATCCTTCCTCCATTAGTGCTGCCGAGTGCGGGGGAGAGTGGGAGCAAAACTACAACTCCCAGCGGCCTCCGTGACCGGAAGTCGCGTAGAGGCGGAGCGCGCCAGGAGGCGCTTTAAAACGGCATACATCTGCTGGGGAGCGGGTGTCTCTGCAAACTTGCAGGTGTAATCTTGGACTCACTGCCTGCCGCCTTACCTGCTAGAGAAGCCCTTGCAGGCGCCGACTCTGCCACGCAGCCGTTACTCCACCGCTGCCTGCCACCTCCCCTGCCCCAGCCTTCCTCCATCAGTGCTGCCGAGTGCGGGGGAGAGTGGGAGCAAAACTACAACTCCCAGCGGCCTCCGCGACCGGAAGTCGCGTAGAGGCGGAGCGCGCCAGGAGGCGCTTTAAAACGGCATACATCTGCTGGGGAGCGGGTGTCTCTGCAAACTTTCAGGTGTAATCTTGGACTCACTGCCTGCCGCCTTACCTGCTAGAGAAGCCCTTGCAGGCGCCGACTCTGCCACGCAGCCGTTACTCCACCGCTGCCTGCCACCTCCCCTGCCCCAGCCTTCCTCCATCAGTGCTGCCGAGTGCGGGGGAGAGTGGGAGCAAAACTACAACTCCCAGCGGCCTCCGCGACCGGAAGTCGCGTAGAGGCGGAGCGCGCCAGGAGGCGCTTTAAAACGGCATACATCTCCCGCGTCGCGGGAGCGCCCGGGCTAAGCCCGGGACAAGGGCGGGACAGTCTTAGAAAGTCCGAGACTGGCCTTGACTGGACTGGGCCACTCCCTTTGTCTCACAAGTAAGAACATTATATTTATCTATCAATATCTTTTCTCCTGTGCGATTGCAAAGCGGAGTATTTCATCCTCGGTCTAAGACTTGTATCTTTTAGTCCCAGTGTCTTGGTATATTCAATTTTGCTTCAACCAACCCGTAATTTGATACTGATTGCGATCCTTTTGGGCCACTTATATACCGATGAAGTAAGAGTCCTTGCTTGCCAACTCTTCTTGCCAATCGGGATAAGTAACAACGCAGTGTCTAACATGCCAAAAAATATGTCAAAAAAACTGCCCCCAGTTAACACAAAAACCATAGATAACTATATGGTCCAGGTGGTTGCTCAAATCAATAACGAAAGGAGACAGTCATTGGGACTAAGCCAGTCTCCCAATCTACAGATATTAGGCCCAACTCAAAGTCCACAACAGACAGTTTCCATAGCATTTGATGACCCTACGATCTGATAGATATTTCGGTTCATTCGAGTCAAAATCATGTTGACCAAAGCAGTCTCGTGTTGGACGATGTAGTAAATACAGTGCCATCAGATTTAGAAAACAATAAAGACTCTGATCATGAGATTACGGCCCATAAGTCTGACGATCCTTCATCTCCCGAACAGGAAATTCGACCTGCGAGAACACATAGAAAGACCCAGCAAAAACGGACAGGTCAACGCTCGGGAAATAGGAAAAAAAGAGCAACACCCACAGGAAAAAATTAGGTCACAACTACCGAACATGGAGATGACCACGACCACGATAAAAGCTATAGGGATGATGATCTGCTCCAGAAGATAGCTGACATTTTAGACTTTAAAATTAAAACCATAATTAAACCTCTAGTTGCTAAGATTGACAAACTAAATGCCGAGGTAAAAAGAATGAGTGGTCTTCAGTCTAAGGCTGTGGATGGGGTCGACAAGTTAACAACTCTGGTATCAAAACCGGGACATCCAAATGAGAATAATGTGAGAAGTTCCACGGAAAAGGGGAGTGATTTGACGCCCCCTGCTTGTGTAGTCCAAAACTCAACTAACTCTACCAATCAGTCGCTGGCTACTGACGGTGCACCAGCAATAACAAGAATATCGCCAATAATATGCCAGGAAACGGACCCCCTCCAATTTATTGAAGAAGCCTCTCCAGTGGTATTAGTGCTAGCCAATGTTCCTCCACCAGTGGATGACCAAACGGAATCGCCAGCATCTTTGTCTAGTAAGGCACTGCACTGGCTAACGGGAAACATGCAGATGGCACCAGGAGGCAAACAACAGCTTGCATGTGAAATAAAGTCAGTAAAAAGGGTCGCTTGGATCGGGAACCAACCCAAAAAATTTAAAGGAGACTGTGTTATAGTGACCTTTTCTCATCCAGCTGTTCTACCCAATGTCTTAAATTACATTTCCCCCCCACAAAGAAGATCTGGGTCTGTTGTCCCCCTCACCCTCAAATTTTTCTATGGGGAACAACGAAATGTAACATTTCCCAAGACTCCGGGACCTGTTTGGGACACTGTGAGGAAAAACAGAGGAATAAAGGTTCGCCTTAATGAATGGGGTATGGCCCTAGGAAACAGATATGAAGCTCTATCAGGGCTAAATGATTGTGATTGACTGGGTAGATGTAATTTTGCTTCCCTCACTCCCTCTGGTGTTCGAGCAGGGGGAGACTCGATAGATTTGACAGCCCAGACAAGTGATGAGACAGCTGATACACTAATAAATGTTAGCAATGTTAGCAACATCCAGGCTGATCTGGGCACCACAAAAGATGATTAGCATCCCACTGGCCATTTTGATCACATTGTCGAAAGTGATCAAAATGTAAATCTATCCCCAAACTTGATTGTAAGCGGGAATAACACAAATGAATTTGATCATCCCCAACAACACAGGGAGAGTCAATCTAGCAGTAAGAAACCCGAAAATGACAATGTGCATGATCAATTTATTTTAATGTCATGGAATGTTGCTGGTCTAAAAAGTAAAATTCCATCACAGGACTGGTTAACTTTCCTGGACTCAAAGGATATAATTCTTTTCCAGGAAACCTGGCAGCTAGATCCAGAACCCATACAAGGTTACTTACACTTTTATGTCTCAGCTTTACCGAGTATAAGGGGGAGGCCTAAGGGTGACCTAGTGACATGGGTCAAACAGAACAGTGAATATTCAGCTCTCCAACTGGACACTAATAGCCCTGATATACTGTTGGTTAAACTACAGCGACCCCACTATAAGGATCTTTATATCTTTAACATTTATTCAAGGGGTTTACCAGGTGGCAAACCTACTGAGGCGGTTGATCAGCTAGATTCTCTTTTAAAACAATATTGTTTGAACGCCAATGTTATTGTTGGCGGTGATTTTAATTGTTGTTTTGAACCACTTGATAACCAGGATGTAGATCTTACGACAGAAGAGGACTATATCTGGGATATCCCTCAGCTCTCCTTAACACCTATTAAAAAATGGTCTGAGGCTGCACTCCAATTAAAAATTTTATGTGTAGAGTATGGGTTGAGGGCCACTAACGGAAGAACGGGCTCGGATAGGCAGGGCGCCCCTACTTTTACCAATGGCACTTCACATAGTCGCATCGACTATATCTTGATTAATAAAGAGAACTGGGCTAGCGTTGATGATATGTGGATTGAGCCAAGGGTTGAAAGTGACCACGACCCATTAATCCTGACACTTAAATTGTTTGACTTATCGAAAGGAAACGAATTGAGTGTAAATGTCCAAGTTACTCTCTCAAATGATAATAGACGTATCAGATGGTCAAACTGTGCAACCAATGAGGAAAGCATAATAGCTATGAGGGACTTAACAACTCAGGCCATTAGAGAATTAAGGAGAAAATCCACCATGGACACTCAGATATCTGAAATAACTATGATCCATGATGAGTTTTTTAATAAATTTAAATCGTTTTTTGTTAAAAAAGTTATTAAAAAGCAGCGTAGGCCAATAAGGAAGGAAGATCAGTGGTACGATAAATCCTGTAGGGTTGCCTATAGGGCCTTATCCGATGCAGTAAAAACAAAAGATAAAAACTTAATAAGGGATGCCCGAGTCACATATAAAAAAATGCAAACTAGAGCAAAGGGGAACTGGGAGGAAGGTTACTGGAGGGATCTCCTAAAAGCCAGCAAAGATAGGTCTATGACCTCCTTCTGGAACATTGTCAAATGGGGAAGGGGGGCCAAAAGAGGCGAACCCATGAACCACGTGTCACCAGAAGCATGGGTTTCCCATTATTCGACCCAGTTTGCTGCTGAGGATAGAGATGAAGATGAGTGTGTGGCTCCTGTAAACATCATTAAGAGCCACTTACACTTCACTAAAGCTGACGTCCTAAAAACATTAAATAATATACCCAAAGCTAGAGCTCCAGGATTGGATTTTGTCCCTGCAGACCTGTTTATACATGATAAAGACTTATGGGCTACCTATATCCAGTTGCTAGCCAACGGTATCGCGAAAGGCTTGCCTATTCCTGAGACCTGGAAGGGAGCCGAGATAATCCCCATCTTTAAAAAGGGGGCATGCTCGGATCCAGGTAAATATAGGCCTATCAGCCTGATCGCATGCATACAAAAAGTATTGGCTAGGCTCGTACTGCAGCGTATCCATGGATGGATTGACGAACAGGACATATTGTCACCCTTGCAAGCAGGCTTTCGTAGCCACACTAGTACTATTGATCAAGTTTTTAGATTTGTTTTAATATATTGGCGCGTTGTTTTTCTTGGGCGGGGGATGCTTTTTGCAGCTTTTGTTGATTTAAAATCTGCATTTGATTTAGTTCCTCGCCCCAAGTTGTGGAATTCTCTACAAGAACAGGGTATTCCAAATGAAATCTTGTCCTTACTAATTAGAATGCATAAGAATAATTTTGCGCAAGTTCGCTGGAACCAGCAGGGCAGTGTTACCGATAAATTTCCTATCGAAAAGGGAGTACGCCAAGGATGCGTTTTAGCTCCAACGCTCTTCTCGCTTTACATCGACAGGGTGATCAGGTACTTCGAACAACAATCTACAGATGCCCCAAAGTTGGCAGGTAGACTGATCCCCCTGTTGATGTTTGCGGACGACACCCTGCTGATATCTAAGACCCAACGGGGACTCCAGAAAGCCATTGGAGTTTTTGAATCGTTTTGTGCAGACCATGGCCTTGTTATTAATACAAGTAAAACAAAATTTATGGTCTTGCACAAACGAAAACACATCAGAGGGAAGGCCATTATAGACGGGGTTCAACTTGATCAGACCCAGGTCTTTAAGTACCTCGGCATTACCCTGTCGTATAACTTAGACTGGAAACAGCACATCAACGAGCTAGCCACAAGGCATGCTCAATTGACAGGAGCCCTTATCAAGGAATTATTTTCCTCACACTCCAAACCTATTAGTCCGGTTTTAAAAATGTATAATGCAAAGGTTGGAGCGGCGGTTCTATATGGGGCTGAACTCTGGGGGCCTAGTAATCTCACATTACTAGCTTACCAATGTCAACCCCTTTGCTACCCTTAAATTATGATTTGGGATTCCATAGCTTCGAGGATATGGCCAGGTACAGATCAGTTGCCTACTGGAGGAGGTTATGGGTAACCCCAGAACTCTTTCAGTACGCCCAAGGCTTTCTTGAGGTTAGAACCCAGGACACAAGACATAAAATAGTATGGATGAGAGAGGTAAAAACTATCTATAGGGCTATGGGATTATCTCAATTGTGGGATGACCCTGTAAATAATGTTTTCCCACCCAAAAAAATACTTCGAGACTTGTATTAGAGCATGATTGAGACTAAGTTCTTTGGAAGCCGTATTGAACAATCTTTTACTAATGACTTCCTAGTACTCAAGCATGCACCGGCCCTAGAACCCTACTGGGATTGGATTACCATCCCAGGTGACCGGAAGAGGTATCACCAACTGAGGGTGGGGACACTACCATTAAATGCCCTAACTGGCAAATGGTATAAGAACCAAACCTCTAAGTGCCCCTTTTGCCCTGATCATAAGGAAAACATTGGACACATGTTGTTTGCTTGCCCTGAATATAGTGCCCCCAGACGATCATGGCTAAAACCGATTTGTGCCCAGTTGGGCTTAAAATCAGCAAACGAGGCTGCTAGGATCTTAAGAACTGATACCTCCCAGCCTGTTGTTATAGCCATGTCGAAATTCCTCCGCTGGATGTGGATAATTCGGGCACGTAAAATGAGCGTGGTATAACCATAGGGATAGCTATTATACTCTGCTATTCAAATCTGCACACTGTATTTAGTAAGTGACATATTATGAATACTGCATAAGTAATTGATATATTTTGTATTGATGAATTTTGCTCTTATAACTGCTTTTATAACTGTTTTAATACTATATATTTAAAGTATGTAAATAGTATGAGTTAGGTATATATATTTTCTTTTTAGATTAGATTTAAATGACTCATTGTGGATATTGTATTGTTGTGGGGGGTGGGTGGCAACAAAAACAACTTTTAATTGTAAAAATGTCTTTTATGATTGAAAAATATCGAATAAAGACTAATTTGAATTGAATTGAGTACCGCAACATTGGAAATAAAACCACTCAATGCGAGCAAAAGGGATTTTTGATGAGTTAGCTCATGAAAAGAATATTAAAGGAACAATTAATACGAATTATTTGTGTTCCTGTATTCAGGATGCAGAATATTTAACTCCACCTCTTTGATTTGCTAAATAAAGAAATAATGCCACAGCATTTTCAAGGACTCTTGTGGATTCCTATCCTAATTGCTCACCAGTCTTGAACCGAAAAAGAACTCGAAATAATTGAGATGGTAAACAATGCTGAAGAACAAGGAGACCATAAACGTAGGCGTGGTAGTAAAACCAGAGTATTTACACGCCCACTTTATTACATGTGTTGCATTACATGCCAATATTATCACCTCTGTTATCTGTAATATCGTCTAAACCACTACATCTCAAGGTAAGTAGAGGTAGGTAGTTGTCGAGGTAAGAATAGTAATTATATTCTTACCATGAGAATATATTAGTAGGCAATGATGTAATATATTGTAGGTAGATAAAGTCGACCTTGATATAGTCCCATACAACCTAGAGTAGAACTTTTCTATCCTATAGCTCATTGTGAGTGGAATAATAAACCTATGAGATTTTTTACATTCCCTGTTGGTGTTATTAGAAGAAACAGTAGAGACCTGTCATGCAGCCAACACTTCCTATACACACAGTCGATTATTTGCAGTGAACATTACAAATGTCATTGGTGTTGACGGTCATGCATCCAGGTGGCGCTCAGTAAACAAGGTGAAGCCCTAAACTCAGCCAGAGTGTGCTGGTGTCACCTGGGCTTCTGGTTAGTGGCGGCTGGTAAATCCAGATAGTGGGGGGCGCAGACAAAGTTCCCTACCTTGACCAAACAAGACGGCAAAGAGAACCATCCAACCCTCTCCAGGTGGGCTTAGGAACCAAGGAGCTCGCTGATCTCAAAATGTTTGAAAGAAACCCTAAACCAAATGGAGAATTCCACACAACGATCATGTCACACTTTCACCTAAAAAATCCAAATGGTGGTAAGTCATTGCAGGCCTAAGCCAGATGCCTGACTTAGCCTGACTCTCAAGCCCAAAACAAAACAAGCTCCTTTGTGGCCTCTGCCTGCCACCCACGCTCCAGACCCATGCGCCAAGAATGAAACACAAAGCACTAACCTATGACGCAAGACACCGCTGTTCTTCAGTCACTTGCTCATCGGCACTTTAGGAAACCATGCTTATTTTAATAACCTAAGTAGGTTTTATTAGTGAGCCATCCCACGCCTGGAACTGGAATACGTTACCTTCCTCTTGCACACAAATATCTGCAACATGTGCATGAACCCACTTAGAAAACTTGAAATTGGAAATGGAGTACTGCAAGTTACAAACAAAGCTGCATATTTTATATCTCCTTGACACCTAACCAACAGATTACACCAAAACATCTACTTTTAACTCTGTAAGGTTGGGATTCAACTTACTTATGAGTGGTGGTTCACATACACATCTCAAGCAGATACAGGTATCCAATTAACACACTGAGCTGTCTCTCGGAGGTTGAAACCAGCGACCTGCACATCTAAGGCAGATCTCTGCTACAGGCGCATTATCCAGCTGTGCTACGCTATTGTACTGATAAAAAGCAACAGATTTACTTTTCCAAAAGATGAGCCACAAATGGCTCTCTTCTCATACGCTGTTTAGCCATACCACGGTATTTAATGCCCTCCAATACTTTCACTTCTGCCCTATAAGCAGTGCTTAATTTGTGGCGGTGCTCTGTACCGGCACCTAATTGTCAGCACCAGTTCTAGTACCAGCCCACCACATGGTGGCACTGTATTTTTAATTTCCAGATAAGCACAACAACTGTATTTACTAAGGCAATATACACTGGAAATGAATAATACCAGCCTTTCATGTCCACTAGTATAACTTTGTTTAGCCTAAAATTGTCTGACTTGTCACATTTAGGAGTTTGAGGCTTAGGTTTTATGTTGGTACTATCAATGGCAGTGCTGGCAGGGTATTGGTGGTGCAGGCTGCAGTGCCCTACCAAAAACGGAACCGGCACTTCATTTTTTTACAAACTAAGCACTGCCTATAAGATAAGTCCTTGCATTGACCCCCATCAAGATACTCGGCCAGGTTCCTTCTTACCTAGGCCAAGCCTCCTGTGCCCTAAAAATGCCTGAGGGATGTGCTCATAACCCCTCTGCCCCCAACATGACAGTGGCACTGCCAAGCAACCACATTCTCTCCAAAACGTGCTGCAACTTCTGAGGCTGGCTTCATGCACAGTGAGCCCGGGTAACTCTCTTACTTTCCTCCATCTGCACTTCTCTCCAAACCCCACTCCCAGAAGTTTCATTTTCCATCACTGAGACGATGTGTGGGGGAAGCGGTGCTCCGGTATCTCAGGACTGGGAAAGCCCTTGGCTCAGTCTTGGGGGAGGTGGTTCGGGAGCTACTGGCAGGATTCCCCTGCTGGCAGTAGCAGCTTCCTCGCCAAACACATGATAAATCACGTGGTCATATGCAACAGAGGCGCTCTCTCATCCTAAATTTTACCCATTGGCTTGCCCACTTCCACTGTCCACCGCTCTCCTGAGCCAATGCAAATCTAACCAATCCTGAAGCTGCTCTCATGATGTTTTCAGCATGAGAGGAGTGCTAGGATTGGGCTGAGCAGACTAACCCCTTTTGAGTCTAGGTGCCTGTGCCTGCAATACCACAATAATGGACATTTACCTCGCAGTAGGTGGGGCGACGCTCCTTCGCCCTTTAGAAGGACCACCACAGCTTCGGTGAGTGCACTCCTCCTGTTTGGGTAATCGTACGCTGATGGCACTAAACCCCATACAAACTTTGCACATCTGTGAGCTATGAAAGCCAGGGCGAGGAGCCGAAGGAACGCTGGAGCTGGTAGAGCGGTTTCCGCACTCAGAAGAGATGAGAATGCTCCCAGTCATTTGCACTTATAGGACAAGAAGGTGGGTACCACTGGGGGATGCTTGGTACTGCGAATGTGACTATGGAAACTATGCATTGAATAATGCTGGGAGAGGGTGAACAGCACTCAGCGCTATCTGTTAGCGAACCAACACTCACAAAAAATGTAAACAGAACCCCAAAACACACATACGAACAGGCACGTTCAATCGAGTGATTCTCAGAAATCTCAATTTTCCCTCTTCCTTGCTTGAAGTAGGTCGTCCAGTCCGGGTATTTGTCACTTGCACTGTAGGACTTGTGGCCTTCCTCATCCCACGACACTCTCAGGACTGCAAGTCACAGATTAGATAGAAAACCTTTATCTTGATGAGCTCCAGGCGTGGACATGGGAATCTTGGGTTAGCTGCGGCCTTTCTTTTGCCTTTGTTTTCATCCAAACTCACTGGTGGCTTTACAACCCCTTTTCTATATACCTCAAAGTTGCTTATAGGCATTTGTGCGGCCAGCGCTATCTAACTTCCATTCCCTCTAACAGCAGGGCACAAGTCCTAAAATAAGAAGTGGGGAGACGCTGTCACCAGAAGTGACGTCACAACAAGAAGTAACGTCAGGAAAGGTGCCAAGCTCCTCGTCACAGAGAGGCCAAGAGTGAAGTCCAGCTGTTTGGCAGGGGGGACGGCGTCCCCCGGTAAAATAAGTGGGGGGACGCCGTCCACCCGCGTGGTACCCCGACTCGAGCCCTGTCTAACAGCTTGCAATGTATCCAGAGAAATGGATGCGGAATCTATAAAACCTACAAATAAAAGGTTCTGCAAGAATTGCTGCTCTAAGAAACAAACAGAACGTGCTGACTGTCAATATTCCATCAACTGAGTGCAATGTGGGTCCCTTAAAGGGGCTGTTCAGGCAATGATGTGACAGGGCTTCTCAGAACCCAAACAGACGTCATCAAACAAAGACACATTGCAATATGCTTATTCTTGGAGATTGTCAGTGATGCAGGACTGGGCAAGTGGAGCCTTTAAGCAGTGGTGCTTCCTCACTGGATGTTTTTATGGACTATTAATACTACGATCGGAGAATGTGGGCCTTCAAACGTGTGATGTGCTTGCCCAGTTTTTCCTGGAACATTAGTGTTCAACTTCTGGGAAGCAATATTTGTGATTTGACACTGATCTCTTTTCCAAGAGCCAAGCTGCACACCTGTGTTTCGCTCTGGAGTTAGGATGCACCATTTAGCAAATATTCATAATTGTCCATCCATCATTAACAAAGATGTGGATGTGGTCGATTCAGAAATGATGTGGGCACAATGTCAGAAGAGGCTTGGAGCAATGCAGGGTGGACGTGGTCCAGCGGCGCGAGATGTCATGTGGTGAGAAGAGGGCCTTGTGGTCGGATGGGAAAATGGAGCCGGAGGGATGGATGGTGAGAAGCAATGGCGGCTCGCAGAGGGAGTGATGCGAGGTGGTGGGGCGGGGCGAGGGAGGGTCAGGGTGGGGGGTAGTGGAGTCGGACATACGACGGCAAGGAGTAAAGTAAGTAAATAAATAAATAAAACTATTTACCTTGTGCTAGCTACATCGGCGAGTTGGCGATGCAACAAGCGCAAGGTAAATAGTTTTATTTACTTACTTTACGCTTTGCCATCCACTACCCCCTAACCTGCCCCTCCCCCGCCCTACCACCCTGAAGCACTCCCTCTGCGAGCCGCCACTGGTGAGAATGTGGTTTGCAATAGTATGGAAATGTCTGGTCTTTACCAGAAACGTGCAATTAAATAAGGCTATTTTCTTATTTGAATATATTGGTGGCGCCTGACAGGTAAGGTATTTGTTAAATTAAGATGGATCAAGGTTGTTACTGTTTTCAAGTATCGATCAGGCGTGTGCTTACAGGCAGGATGCGTGGTGTCTTTGGTAGAGGCGCATGCTCTCGATGGAATAGACCACTGTGTGCTCTGTAGCACATCATGTTATGCTACGTTGTATTTGTTTCGTGTGGACCCATCATTGTGAAGACATTGTAACTAACTGTGGAAAAATACTGACTCAGTTATGGAAGGATTCTAAATGGATGCCCTCCATCTTGGACTAATGCAGTTATGTGCTGTGTATTTGGGTCCCCAGCTGTGATTGGCTGCTGTGTGCAAGACGTGTCAACTAGTTGGGAGATGTTACAATGTTTGAGGTGTGGTCTTTTTTCACAAATCTCTATCTTTAGTAGGAAGAAGTTCGTTTTTTTTTTTATTGAACCTTTATTTGTAGCAAATCAGAGTACAGAGATTGGCCTACAACCATCGCGGCCGGCCGCTAGTAAAGCCAAAACATTGCGAGCGATAAGCATTGTGGCAACAATTCAAGATACAGGATAATACAGTAACAGTACAGAATTCGGATGCGGTATAGCAGCTCGAGTAAGGATATGAAAGGTTCATTTTATTAATAAAGAGCAAAAAGAAGCGTCACGCAGTCACACGCATTCCCACGATAGTGCGTAAATCAGGATAGATGAAACAGTGTCTATACGATGAGGGGGGCCCCAGGGGACAAAATATACATAACAGGAGAAGCAAAGGCACAGCCCCAGCATACGACAGGTCCAAACCCACCCTTCAGCGCCATACACACCGCAAGAAACACAGGCAACGACGACAACTGAGAAAAAGAAAGACTAAAGGGCCATAGTAATGAACACAAACATACGCCCCACCCGCAACCCCCCACCCTGCACACCCGCAGAAGGTCATGGCCTACCCCCCAGCCGCGTGCCTGTCGCCCTAATAGAACCCGAAATATAGAAAGATAGAAAAGAAAGAAAACAAAAAGAAAAAGAAAGAAAGAAATAGAGGAGGACCCCCAGTGCGCCGCTCGGCCCCGCCCTGCACCCCGACACTACGAAAATCCCAAAAAGGAGTCAATACCACAAAGACGATCAATAGAGCCTGGGTATAGAAACAAAAAAATAGCAATCACAGATATCCACGACACCGCCCGTCAACAATAAAGCAAATAGAGGACAGGCCACCTCAGCCCTGACCCTGTCTAATAAGAATACTGCCTGAAGTTCTATCAATAAGCAATGGGAAGCACAGTCTCGAAGGTCCGAACAGGATAGGCGGGCCCGGACAGAACAAGGCCATAAAAGAGCATAATAATTCAAAGCCACCCAAATACAGACAGTAAAGAGAAGGCAACCACAGCGCCGGTCCCATGAACTTCCAAAAGCTGGCACAAAAGAACAGCATCCAGGAGGAGAAAGTCAAATAGTCCGGCCATAGCCGCGAACCCCCGGGGCCAGTCCAAGAAGAAAAACAGCGCTCCACTCCCAGCCGCCAATCAAACATGTGCCCCGAGGACAAAGTCATACAGGCGATCAAGACGGCCAGCACGGGCAAAGAAGTCCGGGCTTCAAGCGGTCCGAGGAGCCTTCGAGGAACCAAAACCTTCCCCACAGAGGCAGCAGCATGGTCAGCAGCCGACTCCCGGAGTAGGACCATGGTCGACATAGGTGGCGAAACAGCGAAGGCATCCAGTCCTATACCCAGGACTCGGGCGTAGCAATCAACAGTCTCCTGCAAAGTCGTTAAGGCAGCCAACACATCTCGGGGTGTGAACTCCGTCGTGCGATGCGGGCATCCCTGTCCCATCTCTGCAACAGCCGCCCGGCCCGGACGTGAGCCGCAAAGAAAGGCGCCAGCCGCCATCTTGAGCCGATCGGCGCCAGTCCCCTGCAGAGATCCAGGGAGCGGGCCGCACCGTGGGGACACCGCAGGATGCATCTCCATGACAAACAAATTGTGGGGCAGGGTCCAGAAAGGAGAGCCACCAAAAGGCTAAAGTCCTGCCGGGCCCCGGGAGTCGCCCACCTATATCAGAGCGATCTCCGGTTATGCCTGGGCAACAAACGTTGGGGAGGGGGCAGGAGTCAAGCGCCCCCTCTGACCCCACGCCGCCACTCTGTCCCACGAGGGTCCACGTCGATCAGTTCATGTCGTTACCGCTGGCAGCGGTGGGTCAGAACATCGGCCCCCACCGGCGAGGCGCCGCTCCACCCTCGACGGCCGTCGATGCTGCGGCCGAGGCCGGAGGCCCCGCCTAATCAACGCCCCGGTCCCACCATCACACGGGCCGCAAAGCAGACGGGGAGATTTCTCAGGATCGGCGGTAGGTGTTCGCTTTCTCTCCGGAGGCAAAGGAGAGCACTTTGGGTCAGGATATTCGGCAGGATAGTCATGTGGGGCAAAGGGGCTCGCGGAGCAGAGCGACTATGCGGCCATTTCAGATGGCTGCTTGGCTCCTCCTGAAGAAGTTAGTTTTAAGAAACAGAACACTTCTTTTACAAGCGAGGAGATATTTATATGCATCAAATATGTGGTTGTTTCTCTAAGCTAGGAGCTTACATTGCATTGCTGGAGCACCGTGGCAAATTCTGCAGTACTGCGACTCCTGGTGTGTTGAATGGCACCTACTGCATGCCCACTGTACTTGTATCCGAAAATGGCTCCAGAAATAACCAGAAAATGTAAGTTCTGGCTTTTGTTGTGAAGGATGGGTGGGTTTTGTCCTTGCAGTTTACAATAATGCATGAACATCCAACCTAAGCTTTGGAGGGTTGAATCCATGCCATATTTTCTGGATTGTCTCTGATTCTGTGAAATGAGCTCCATTTAGATTCATTGTGTGCAAAGTAGTCATATGCAGCCATCCTTAAACTCTGGCATGGATCAGGTCTGCCTGGACCTCTGTTGGATGCTCAGCCCCAAGAAGTTTGTTTCGGGCTGTAGACTTTGTGCTGTGAAGCGAGTGCCCCTATTCAAGCTACACCAATGTCTAAGTGTAAGAAACTTTCTGTTACATGGCTGGGGTGGGAGCTTGGTATATAGTTTAGCTTGTTGCTAATGTTCTTGGTATGTAAAGAATGCATATGTGGGTCAGGTTTGTCGGTCACATGGTCAATACGTCAGATCCATCACTACGGTGACGAGCATGGCACCCCTGCGGCTTCCTCAGACTGCCAGTGTATCTAAATAGTTTTACATTGGGTAATTGTGGATGTCTGTTGCGTTGTCAAAGAGTCAGAGTTTGCGTTGTCTGCATGGGGGTTGTAGATTGTTCCTCTCCGTTCCTGGTGGTGTTATGGTCAGGAAACAACTCTACGGATGGAGACTGAGTTTTGATGCCTTGAGCGCAGACCTGATGTCACAATGTAGCATCAAGTCTGAGCAACATCAATCTGACATTTCACGGTTCATCGCTCTGCCTCTCTGATTGGACAATCCACACTCTACGGCCTCCAAAGAGGTTAGAGGCATATCCAACCCAGAAATAATGAATTCCCGATTTCCCATGGTCATGGCCTTTCAGAAGTGGATAGGAAATGACCACAGTGGTTATTGCGTATCCGGCGCCCTGCGGGAGACCGGCGCATTAATACCATCTCTTTCTGAGCATCCCTTGGCGAACAATCAATCATTTAATGCACAATCAGGTGGGTAACTAGAGCCAAATTTCGGGGGGGCTGAATTTTTTTCAGGGGGGGGCTAATTATTTCAACCATAGACAGAGTGGCTGTAAGAAGGGGTGAACACACAACACAAGCCTCATTTACAAGTAAATGGTCTTTTAACCCGTTGACCGCGGCTGGAATTCCGCCGCGGTGCGGGTGATTTATGACTGGGCGTGGTCAGGACGGCCCCTGGCCATCCTCTGCACACGCCCACCGTGACGTCGGATGGCCGGGGGCCGTCCGACGCATGCAACGGGTTAAAGACCTGATAAGTACTCGGGTGCGGCTGCAATTAGATGCTCGCCAGCCCGCGAAACTGTCTCCGCCTGGGCTGACACACACAACGGGGGGGCTGAAGCCCCATGAGCCCAATGGGTGTTGCGCGCTTGTGCACAATTGAGTTATGAGGACTCTCTTCTGCAGTGGGTGTCGGCTTCATTGCTCCTCTAGGCGCTTCCAGGCTCTGTGGATAAATCGATGTCAGGATGGCGCTAAAGGGATGCGATGAGGAGAAGGAAGGCCCAAATGAACACATTTCAAGCGGTGCTTCGGCTGGGACTACTTTTTCACCTGCGTCACAGGCGTGCGTACTGGTGAACCCCGATTCCTGACGCAGCGCCTGGGCTGACATGGCAGGCGCGCGCTAGAACAGCGCCATCTTACAAGCACCCAGTGTTATGATTGCATTGATTTCCATCATAAATCATATTTCTGCTGCTCTGTCTCACTCGGCGCTGACTGAATTAAGCCCTGGTATCTCCCTCCGCCGCTGCCAGAGCTGAGGCCTGCGACGATACTAGGGTAATGATGATAAATTTCACCCCGCAGCCAAACCGTTTCCACATTATGGATAATGTGTTTTTTTCCAAATAAGTTCCGTTATTAGAATCCGGACAGTGCACATCTGCCGGCTCGGAGGCCATGCACGTTTGCTCTGTACAGTAATGGCATTATAGATTCCAACATTTGCTGTAAACAAATAAATGAAGCCGAAAAAGGAAAGCGGGAACCTCGACGAGCCGGGGAGGAGGGCGGAGGGAGCTCGGGGCATCTACAGCCTTGAACCGAAAGAATGAGCGAGGCATTGGCCAAAAATAGCTCCAGTTAGGCAGCGCGCATGCGCCTGTCCCTCCGCGTGCGCAGCGCTGGATTTCACAGCCTGCCGGATCCGCTACAGGTCGGGGGCCTCCACAGGCCTTGCTGCTGCAGTCTTGTCAGCTCCCCCAGGGATGCTGCGGGCCACACAGTGTCGGCACTCTTCACACACCCGGGGAAGAGACTTCTTCAGATGGTGTGTACTCAAGTCAGCTAGAATCTGCCCCAATGCTGCTTTACAATTTGTGTATGACGAGTATTCTCTGTCCTAAGTTATAGCAGGTTTTGCAATCCCCTCCCCCCTCCTGAGCCTGGGAAATGGTCTCTTCTCAGTAGAGTCCTGTGCTCTGAAGTTAGGGTGCAGGTTGGGCCCATTTCAGGATTCCAGTATTTCCACAAAAGATAGATTTGAATAGAATGAATTGTTAATTGGAAATACGTTACAGAGTGATTAATCGGAAAACCTGGACCGGATCCGGCCCACTAAGACCTATGCTGGACACCATATAAATCAGTCTGCAATGGGTTCCTGCAGTACCAGCGCCTCCCTGTCTCATGCCACATGACCCCCTCTTGCAGGAAGGCACACTTACTCAGAGTGACAGCCTGCCAGAGGTTTGGCTGCCAAGGGGGTCACATGAAACCAATCACACCTTTGGCCAGGGCTGTCTTTTTAGACAGCTTCCCTTTGCGTCATTTAACTGTTCTGAAGTTGTAAAGTTATTTATAGTCACATATGTTTCACACTTCTTTCCCAGTAACACGTGGCGATCAGATTTGAGACTTCAGATCTCAGTGTATCATTATAATAAATCTAACTTAACAAAAATAAAGGCTTGCCGTTGCCGTATCAGTCCTTGTCGCCACTCTGCCAGTCCTCAACTTTCACAATTCGTGTTTCCAGTTGTGACAGGCGAATTAATCATAAAACAGGCCTGCAAGAACCATAATGCACTGACACGACAGCAGTAAGCCTGGGGCGGGAAAGCTTCTGCCACTGTCATACGGGGTCGTATATAAACCTATCTTAAAGCATAGAAAGCTGCCGAGGCCTCCACATAGCTCCATTGCTGCGTAATGGGACAAAGAAGGTGATTTCCAAGAAAAAATATATTTCCGGCGCCCGATGGCCACTGGGTGGCGCTGCAGAGCAGGCAAACCTTGAATCCGTGGCTCAGAGCTGCGGCAGGGCTGCTGTGTGCGCGCGGGCTCAGGTGCCTGCCAGCGGCGTGTCCGCGAGCCTCCCCTCCCACGTCACCTGCACGCGCCTGGCTCATCTGTCCTTAGTAATGCCATGTTTAGGACAATAGACAATAGACAATAGACAAAAGACACTACGCCACCGCCCATTGGATGAGATCAGGACATCTTTCAGAGGTAGAGTGCAGAATACAAATGGGGCTATTTAGCCTTCATTGAATTGTTTAACTATGGAGGGGAGAAGTCCTCACAAAGATATCAGATGCCAGCTGCCAGGCCTATCGATTGCGCCCAGACCATTTCCGCCCTTTACTGCCAGCATGTACATGCCCTTCAGATTTACCCTCCCTTTCCGCCCTATTTTCCATGTGTCTGAGGTGTGATCCCAAAGATGAAATAACATAACTTTCCTGACAGCACTGCCCAATGTTCTGATGAGAGACAACTTATTGTGAGATTCTTATTGCACCGAACAACATGGCTGTGTCTGGGAGGAAGAGAGAGGAAGGGAGAGAGAGCGAACTATATAATATCAATAATATTTTTATATTATATAGTTCGGTGTACTCCTATATTCTTATATAGTAAGTAAGAGAAGAGTTTAGAATGTTGTGACCATAGTAAGAGTGGCTAACTATATATAGTTTGGTGTCCCATCATGCCAAGGCATCACTCTGCCATAAAAAGGCCACATGTTAAGCCACAAGAGTTTTGACCCCCCCCCCCTCATTACTAAATAGTAATGCTAACAACAGGTATTCACTCTGGCTCACGTGGTGACATTGGAAACATCTTACTGTGAAGAAAACCCAGCATTCAGGCAGCATGGAGAGAACAGTTTCATCCAGGCCTTTTCATTTTCTCTGAACATTGTACTGTAGAAAATCAATAAAGTAGTTACAGCAATCTTTTTTGTTGCCTTCTTTGCAGCTCTCATTTGCTTTCCAAAAATATTTCAGCATCTGAAGCTGCCATGCTTTACTTGAAGTGAAAGCCGCCAGCCCCGGCTATTCCACTGCTGATTGGTTCAAGATAAATGGAGTACTAACAGTGGCGCTGCGCCGAACAGCGGCGCATGCATAGGATCACTGCTTACCCAACGGTGCACATTACAACATTTGTGTGGTTATTTATGCACAAAACTGGGAGTACTTTGGCCCTTATTTAACCTTTTCCGTGCTGATGACGGAACCGCTCCGTCATCAGCCGCGGTGGAGCTCTGCTGATGACGGAGCGGTTCCGTCATGGCCCGCCCAACGTGCCTGCGCGGCGCGTTCTATTGAGCAGGCGGGGCCATGACGGAACCGTTCCATCATGAGCACAGCGCCACCGCGGCTGATGACGGAGCGGTTCGTCATCAGCATGGGCGCGCGGCGCGGCCCCCCGCCCCCTTAGCGCTGTGGCGGAATAGCCGCCGCAGCAAAAGTGTTAAGAGGAATTGGTCTTCTTTCTGCACTGCCCTAAGCAAATGTGAAAGGCCAGGAATGCACCGTATTTATGAAATACGGTGCATTCCTGTCTTATCCTCCTGCACCGGTGCACAATTTGCTGTCTACCACCACTGCAGGCACCCTTGCACCATGGTGCAAGGGTGTCCGCGTTGCATGCAGATTTGTTTTTGTGCAGGAAGGGGCGTCTTCCTGAGCAAAAACAATCCATAGAGGCGTTTTCATCTTTCTATTGTATGCAGCAGAATGCAGCACACAAGGAAAGAGGAAAAAGCAATGAGAAATAAAGATATTTCTCCTCGTTACTCCTGCTCTAGGAAGGCGTAAGGTTTTGGTGCAGCCCCAAGATTACATGATTAATTCATTCTGGGGCAGCATCAAAATTCATGGGTGTTGTGTGGGAAAACCCACCGCAACGCCCATGGGACACCTCACTGGTTGCTGAGTGAGGCAACGCAGTGACTTGGGCTGCTTTGTCTTACTCCATATATATGAGGCCACGCAAAGCCACATAAAGTGGCTTTGTGTGGCCTTATAGATATGGGTAAAAGGCTTGTATCTCCTGAACGTTAAAAAAAAAGTGGTGCTCTGGTGGCGCAAGCCTCTCATAAATTTGCCCCTATGTTTTTTGAAACACATGTCCCCAACTCAATACACTATGTTTGATTTGGATTTGTAAGGAGATTAACAACGCAATTGGTATTCTTACTTGGTCACCTTTAAATGGTGAGTAGCAGCCTTTTGCAGTTCTAGAGTAGACATGTTTTGATACACACATGGATTGATTCATTATCAACTCCGTGGTGTATCACCAGAAAATCGTTGCCAGAATATCGTCTAACATAAATATTGAATTCTAAACATAATTCGGAAAATAGCATCATTTTGAAGTTAATAGAAAACTTGCACCGAATGAGACAATATTTTTGAAAATGATACTTAGACACAGCATTTACATAAAACTATATTTCTGTATATGATATTCTGACATACATCTCTCTCCATGTGTATATGTACACATTGGATTACTTCTTACTCTTAGGGCCATAACGAGTATCCTGTTCTGGCCCATAGATGTTGAACTCAACATGGGAAGGTATTGTTTATACATGATACTACCAGAGACTGATATGGTACTTAACACCTTCGCTGCGGCGGCTATTCCGCCGCAGCGCTAAGGGGGCAGGGGGTGGGGGGGCCACGCGGCGCGCCCATGCTGGTGACGGAACCGCTCCGTCACCAGCCTCGGTTGAGCTGTGCTCATGACGGAGCGGTTCCGTCATGGCCCCGCCCGCTCAATAGAACGCACCGCGCAGGCGGGTCGGGCGGGCCATGACGGAACTGCTCTGTCATCAGCACAGCGCTACCGCGGCTGATGACGGAGCAGTTCCGTCATCAGCGCGGAAGGAGTTAGTAATTCCTTCAAATTGTGATCAATTTCCATTAAGGATTCAAAAAACACAAACAGCTAAGGGTTCCGGATGGGGTAGAGAGACAAGAGAGAAAATGATGGTGATAAGACATTCCATAGGAAATCATCAAAGAGAAAAGAGGGAAGGAGAGAGCAGAGAGATGTGGAGGTAGAAACCACATCACTGAGATGAGACAGAGAATAGGACAAAGGTATTAAGAATGTAAGAAAGTGAAGAGAAAGAGCGTAACAGGGAGAGGCAGAGAGGAGGTTGACATGACCATAGCACCCACAACAGCTTTCAACTAAACCACAACTAACATGACAAAACACCTAAGAAACATTTTATGAAAAACAGTCTACAGAAAGCCAAACTCAACGCCTGAAATGTAGACCAGGGCATAGCATAGCTGCTGAGGGAGATAAATGAGACAACCAGCCTTGACAACACAGTCACTACCCCGACTGCGACGTTACCACGCGTTACTTTAACCCGCAAGTTGTTACGGCGACTTGCTGTTGGGGAGTGTTGTTGGACTGACGTTGGAATTTTAAGTCCAACATCTTCCCTACTGTTGGGTAGATTGGGAAACAGCCTTTTAAACGTGGTTTGTACCACGTTGTCCCTTTACCACACATTTTTTACCATGCATGTTTTTAGAACACATATGCTTTTAGAAAGTATGCGTTTCCGGCACATTTAAGGTACGTTCGGGTCTGTGGGGGTCTTCCTCTACAAATACATTGTTTACATAAATAAATATATGTATAAACATGGTAAAGGAATATGTGTAAAAGCATATGCACTCTAAAAAAGAATGCAGGATAAAAAATGCGTGGTGAAGACATGCAGAGTATTTCCCTGCGTTGTTCCATCATACAACTGCATAGACTGGAGTTGGAATAGTAATTTATACTATTACAAAGTCCAGCAGGTGGTTGTAATACATGGTATCGTCTCAGTCGGGGTATTGACTACGTTGTAAAGGCATGCGGGATAAATGGTAAAAGGGGGTAGGAGCACACTGCCATCACGTCTCACCTCTAGGCATCTTGGTCGATGTAGTTCAAGGTTTTTCACTCGGTACAAAGTTCAGATAATAATTGGCTAATGGCAATTTTTTTGTTGCGTATCCCTAGACACGTGTTTCTGGATTCCTCCGTCATCCGTAAGGACAGAGTTTGTAGGTTGCTGGACATGCTGCCGCTTAATTTTCACAAGCATAATTCCACTGAGTGCAAGCAGGCGCTCCCACGCTCGTCAGCTCAGGCAGCTCGAGGGAGCCTTTTTGAATGGAAAAAGGGGATAGGAGCACACTGCCATCACGTCTCAGCGTCAGTACCTCTGCGGGGTAAATGCATGCGGGGTTAGAACCATGAGATAACGTTAGGTACAAGCTAGAACAAAACTACAGCAGCAATTTCACCAATGCTTCTGAACAGTGAGAGAAGACCTGCCCGCCAATCACAGATTAGAACACGCACAATATCACGGCGCAGGACAGCCTCCACATTGAGAATGCGAGCTGTGTCCATCTGTAGCAGCAGACAGCAGTCCGGGTGGGGCTTCCATGCTTCTCCACTATCAGCTGGCATCAAGGCATTGGCACACATGATGAGGAATAGAGGTCTGCTGTCCCTCCCTGCCCCCATCAATGCATCTGAAGCTACGTATAAAGGGAGCCCTATCTGATTTACATGCATGCGTCAATGTTTCTGCACACTTGTGAGACATGTTGACCATATTGGACTACTACAGAGCAATGCATTGTCACTGTTATCTCCAAACTAGATTCGGTAACCCCAAAATGACCCTCGTTTACTAGAGAAACAATCTACTCACACAAGGAAAGTAGACTCTGGAAGCCAGGGAAAACACCATGAAAACAACAAACACATAATTTCCATTGGCATAATCCTCCATGACATCTTCCCAAAATTAGACAACATCATGAAAAAAACGATATGGAAAGCCATCTTCTAATTGAGAATGCACGCCAAACCATTAAAATATAAAGCAAAACCTTAGCCTATATTGATACTAAAAACACAAAGGGAAAGTCTGATAATGAACAACCTGGACCACAATAAATACATGTGCAAGAAACACTTCAAACACAGTGACATCACAATCCCCAGCCTAGAAACACCCACTACTAATCAACATGAAAAACAGACTACAAAACACTCTGAATTCACTTTGGGAGATGTGGAAACCAATGCGTACAGTACAAGACAACAGAACACAAACCCTATCAAATTAGACAACAGATCTCCTGGAAAGAGAAGAGGGACCCCGATAGGAAGCGGAGAGACACACCTTGAAAATAAATAAGAACAGTTCTGCACTTAAATCATAACGAAATGTGAAAACCACTCGGAATCCCAGACGTAGAAAAAGTAATATCGAATGCTTCAAATATAAAAAAAACACAGCAGTATATTAATTCACTCTGCCGAATTTCGAACACAGTGACACTAATACACGACGCCAATAAACACATAATGATGACTGCATCAGAACTAAATGTGGGTTTAATAACCGTTCTCTCTAGCCTCTTCCTTCAGCGTATAATTGGTCTTTGTTTCTTGTAACAATGTTCGTATGAGTTTTACAGAAAAATATATTGCCTTGCATCCTTCTCTTGTTATATTTTTAATGTCACAAAAGTCACAATTGATATTCATAGGTTTCACGCTTTTTTTCACTTGGGACACTCAAGACTGATAAATTTATAACAAATGTGTGAATTTTCATATATAAAAAAGCTTGTTTCTCTATACCTCCTGTATTACATGTTCTTCTTTCTATGACATTGATAGACTCGCAGTTAACTGTGATTGTGCTGAGAATTATATTGTGATATTAATCATTGGGTGTCCACAGATAAGATGTAATCTCGGGTAAGTTAAGCGAGTGATATGAAAAGGAGCCCCACAACAAGCAACCAGCAGGTACACCCGATAGTAGTGACTAGTATTGGACGTAACTGCCGGTTGCTTAAAAGGAGAATGTCCAGATCGAAGGGCTGGATCTTGTTTACCAGAACCCTTAATGTGGGGCTCCTTCTCATATCACTCGCTTAACTTATCCGAGATTACATCTAAGAAGCCTTTGGAGAAGTTTGGAGAATTTCCACTTATATTATATATAGCCCTGAAGAAGTTCCTTGTATGGGAACGAAACGTGTTGGCTGATGTCCAAATTCTTTTACGATGATGAAAAATAAAGAAACTTGATGGACTTACAAATAAGACTGTGACTTCATTCCTGGTGCACCTTCCATTTTTGACAAATTGATCTTTTCTGGATTCCAGAGGAGCCCAACTGCGGCAGGCTCTGGAAGTGTTTTGTACAGGACTACTTACAATTGTACAGACAGGGATTGATGTGCTGAACCTGTGGTCAGCCGCTGTGGAGAGTTTTTTAAACAGAGGTAGAATTGTCTTAATTCACTGCCTCGTGACATAGGTATGTCTTTTCAGTGGAGCCCAGCAGGGCGTTCACAAGCTGCCAGCAACCAATGGCAGCACAGCAATGTCCCAGTACATCCTGAGAGAGAAGGGTTCCCTATAAAGCTGAGGTTAACTTCCTCTTGATGCCTTGGTTCATAAGAAGCACAAGCATCTCCTCTTTGTCTTTTCTAAGTATTCAGACAAGGTCAGTTCCCCGTGTTGAATGAAGACCACCCCCGTCTTCAGTTTGCGTATGCTAATACCTTGAACTTTATTGGAAAATGCTACCATGCTGTCTTCATACATAAAAACATATTACTACAACCTTTATGATTATTTTGTCTTTAATTCTATATATTATATTTAAATAAAAGAGTCATCAGCATAAATCATCAAAAATCATAAGAATTTATAAAATCTTGAATAATTTGCAAATTCACAATTTCATGGGGATAATATCATCATTAGTACACATGTACATAACACTATTCACCGTGCTCCCACTCCCACAATCATGAAACACATAACCACACACTTCTGTTAAGACACAGATTTTCTAAGTCAATGCGCAAGACTTGATGCTGCTATCTTCAGTATCATATAAATAGCATTCAGAGTCTGCTTTTTATAATATCTTTGGGAAAAGATGACTGGCCCCATTATATTATGATAGTATGCCTATTAAATTGTGAATTTGTACAAAAAAATATTCTGTATATTTTTTTGTGATTTATAAGTATAATAGATAGAAGTAAAGACATGACTTATAAAGGTTATTTGTAATCACTGTATTGTGTGTATGAGGACACGCAGCATAGTAGCATTTGACATTTGACTTCAAGATATTAGCCTATGCAAACTAAACACAAGGGCATAGGAAATACAACAAAGGGGGCTGAACTAGTTTGATTGTTAGAGAGCCCCCTTCCCCCTTGCTAATATAGGGCTTGCTCTTGTTTCTTGGCTTTTGGGGAAAGGATGTGGCCTAACAGCCAGAGCTGCCGTAAAGCGCTCTGATCCCGTCAGGTCGAGTTCACACTATATAAAACGGCAGAAAAATAAAAAATCCTTTTGTTTGATGCCATGCCTTGCCAACCATCTGTTCTTAATTTCTGACTTCTCTTTTCTCTGTATAGTTGTAGTAACAACAATAACACATATGATATAACTAATATTACTACTGTTAAGAAGAAGAATTTTTGTAACAATTTTATTTTATTTTATTTATTTTGAGTTGTTTTTTTTAGCGCAATCATGCCTCTTGCGGGTATCAGAGCGCTTTACTAGGGCAGATATTTGAACCAAGAAAAACATTGAAAGTCATAATTATGTCCTACAAAAACCAACAGTTGTTTTATAAGTTTTACAACTAACAATAGTATTTAAAAATAAACTACTACAACTAGTAGTAATAATATAACTTGTTTTCTATGTAGTGCTTAATGTAGCCGTTATGCTGTTTTGTAGTACTACAGTGGACAGGTGTTATGATCACCTGATTTTCCCCTCTCTGTGTCTTCATGGCCCATCGCTTTACCTGGTAGTCCAAAGAACAGACCCAAACATTCGGTGCCACTATGGGCAAGCCCCTTCACGTGCAGGTTCCCACACTATCCAACAGGCTACCCGTGTGCAACCAATTGTCCCTCCAGGGGCGTCTTCAAGCACAATATGTTTCTGCAGGGCTCTGGCGCCTGTGCAGGGACATCCTGTCTGTATTGGAGGCGCTCATTAAATCCTCATTAGCATCCTCACTCCCTCCATTTTCTCTTATCTCCCTCCCGGCTTCTTCATATTCCTCTTTGTCACTGGGCACTTTCACTCTCACATCTCAAGCTCTGAGTCCCCCTCTCACACACGTCATTTCTACCTCTGGTCACAATGATAATGCCTTTTCTAGGAGTATGTGGATCTCACTCCAAGAGTAATTCACACCTTCATTTATTGCAAGACACAATTACTCGCAAAATGTTTTGTGAATTTGGCTCCTAGTAAGAAGATGCACGACTAACCTGTCATGTGGACCCAAGAGACCTGAGATTTGAATACTAGTTATTTTATTCAGACACATTGTGTCATTATTGCAAAGCTTAAATATTACTTATGCTTCCATGCAGGACACACCCTTGGATATTCACTTTAAATTGCTTACAATTCACAAATAATATACATGTTGGGTCAAGTGACGTCGGTGCAGGTAAACGCGGTAAGGCAGGGTGGAGTCAACAGACGATGACAAGGGACTGCGGCAAGCGCAAGGTAAGTGTTTTTCTTTTTTTACATTTTATTTTCCCTCATTGTCATCTGTCAACTCACCGTGCTTACCTTCACCGGCCGTCTCTGGTTGTGTCTCATGTGCCCAAATATATCATTTTAATGTACAATTGTGACTTTGCGCATTTTTCATTTCCTATGTATGTGTATTGTAGGCAATGTTTGCCTTATAGCACTGGGATAGAAAAAATTGTTAACTTTGAGATGCTTGCTAGGATTATTTCTGCTTCTACAAAACATGAATATTACCTACATATATTTGCTTCATACACACATAATAATTAAATAAAAATAAACTAGATACATTGGTTCTCCATTTGCTCACTATTATGGATAGTTGTGCATTGAGTTCAGTAGCTGCCATTGTGAACTGTTGCCTACGCTGGCTTTCAGCGAAATGGTTTAACCCATTGTTCATTTTTCTCTGAATTTGCTGTGTTTAGGAGATATTGAAAGTTTAGAGCCTGCTTTGGACTTCACATTATTCATGCTTTAGTTGAATTGTTGATTGGTGTGTTGGATGTGTGTCCTCTCCTAAGCCTTCTTCCTCGGCCAGCGCTACCAAAGAGAAAGCTAAGGATGCTCATTGGGTGACTTTGGCTTGAGTCTGGATTATTGTGGGTGGTGAATTATGAACTTTCCCTGCGTTTTTTTTCTTTATTTAAGGAGTTTTATATAGAGCGAACATGACCTGTCAGGATATCAGAGAGCTGTACAAATAGCAAACCAAGTTAAACACGGAAAAAACTAGTTATCAATAAATAAGAATACAGTTAACAATATGTTAAACAAATAGCAAATAAGTACTAGCAGCAAAAGCAAAAAAGAACAGCCAAGAAACTAAATATAAACAATGAGAACAAATGATCTTAGAATCAGGGCCGGACTGGCTACCGGGTGGTTGTGTGTGCTGCCGAGCTGGGGGCTGATTTCGTTGATGGGGACCTGCGTGTGCTGAACAAATTTGTTCTGATTTTTTTATTTCAAAACGCACGCCGGTCCCCATCAATGAAATCAGCCCCCACTGCAGAGAAATTAGCCCCCAGCTCGGAAGCACACGGAAACGCCCGGTAGCCAGTCCAGCCCTGCTTAGAATACACAGGAAACAGAAATTACTATAAGAAGGACATTCCGACTTTCACTCATCTCTTAATGCGTCTGTGCACCTCTCTTCTAGATCTCTCCTCTCCACATGGGGCCACGCCACCATCTACCTCTCCAATGCAATCCACTGTTTTATTTTCTCCTCCTACTTCCAACAGCCGGTCTATCCATTGCCTTTGCCTCTCTTTTTGTTGGCTTCTCCGGGGCACTCCCAAATGCCTCAGGATGTCTCTAGTCCTATTTCATCTTCCTTGCTCTTTCTTACTCTCTCTCTCAGCCCCAACACCTTCTCGCTCTACATGGCTCCCTACCAACCACTTTGGATTGGTTCCAGGGCTTGAGTCGGGGTACCACGAGGGTGGACGGCGTCCCCCCACTTATTTTACAGGGTGGACACCGTCCCCCCTGCCAAACAGCTAGACTTCCCCTTTTTGGCCTCTCTGGGACGAGATCAGAGCCGCCTTTCATAACGTCACTTCCTGTTGTGATGTCACTTCCGGTGACAGCGTCCCCCCACTTCTTTTTTTAGGACTTGTCCCCTGATTGGTCTACCAACCGCTTTTTGTTGGCTCTTTACGCCATCATCTATGTACCCCTCTTGATGTCTCTTGTTGCCTTTCCCGCCTTCTGACTCCCTTGCTCTTTCATCCGCTCACCCTCCACCCTTTCACCTTCCCTCTTGCTCCGCGCGCTTGCCGGTGCCCGCGTGTTGGAAGGGGGGGGAGCAATGTGTCAGAGCGGTGAGACCTGAGTGTGGTGGAAATGTTACCGGCGGAGTGATTTGCATGCATTAGCCGGTGACAGATGACAGGAGCGCAGAACCTCGGCTAACTGAAGATTAATGACTTGACGTTGGCCATCGCTGGCTCAGGTGCCCGCTCTTTAGGAAACCTCAGAAGCGGATATTTTTACTCTGTAACAAGGTGTGTCTGTCGGCTGGCTTATGCAAATACAATGCATCCTTTTAGGCATATGTCTGTTTGCAGACAGGCATGATTAGGGAGCTTGGCAACATGCAGCTTTGTGCAGGTGGGTGCAGATTGTATCTTATGTCCCTTCCTTGCATCTGTACAGATGTGTATGGTTGTATAGAACGTTCTTAATATGAACGCCTTTGTCCCATGGTGCTGTGCTTGACATGCATTGGTTGTGTAGGGTTTGATTGATTGTGTATTGCTAGTGGAAATTTATCAACAGTCCGATTTAGTAATGGTTCTTCTATACAAGATGTTTCTGAACATTTATGTGTGCATTTGTTGCACTTAATCATGCATGTTTGTGAGTGCTTTTTTCAGTAGTTGTACAATTTCTCTGTGTGTGATTGTGTGCTTGTAGTCACACGTTCTGATTTTATTGCGGTGGTGCGTGTGCTGATTCTGTTGTGTTTCTGTGTTTTTTAATTTGAACATCTGAGTATGACAAGACTAAGGTCTATCCGATAAAATGTGTTTACTGCATCACTAGATTTTAATCCTAATCCAAGTTTTCTCACTCGTCCGAATTGTGTGTTTGTAGGCAGGTAAAGCAACCTCCATGTTCTAAATATTAAAAATGTACCACTAATTTACCACTCAGAAGCAGTCTAACCCAACATGTAGGTGCTATAGAAAATTCAGTAGTGTGTTTGTGGGTTTGTGTGCAGTGGTTTTTGGTATCAAATGTCGTTTTAGGCTCAAATTCAGAGCAACAATACACACTGCCCCTGCGTGTGTGCTACACTGGGGTAGCGGCAACAGGCTGACACTGACGACTCAGGCCAACAAAAACAACATTTCTAGGGAGTCTTGCTTAAAAGACAAAAGCTCCTCCAGATAGTCTGTTCCCAGCACACTTTTGGAGGCCTTTGGGCAGTCTTTATATACTACCAAACTGCTTTAATTGTAAATAATAGGTGCTGGTGCTCAAAGCGCTGCTCAGACACCTGCGGCTGGCGCTATAAAATGCAAGAGCACAAATAGCAAGGATGCACAGTCCTGAATCCACCTCAGGCCTCTTTAATTCACTACCAATCATTCCCTGCTACATTATCTCACTCCTAAAGGTGTCTGCTTTCTTCCTTGGTGACGGATTTTCTGTGTGTTTTGCCCTGTGTGTTTTTTGTTTTTTTTTCCTTCTGTTGGCTTTGAGAAATCTCTGATGTGGCGAAATAAGTGCCGACCCCCAAAAATATGTGCAGGCGCCCTCACCAGCAACCACCAGCTCAATTTAAGCACTGCAACCAAACCATAACACTGTAGTCTTCTCCTGCTGCAAACAGGTTAACACTGACATTAGTGGCCATGGTTCAAATGAAGCGGGCAAAGACAGTACAAACGAAGAACCACTCACCCTTGGCAAATCAACATACAGAGGAGAAGGGTAAAGAAAGTACTGATAAAGAGCCAATCACCCTTGGTAAGACAACATTCAGAGGAGGAAGGCAAAGAAAGTACCAATGATAAAAAAAAAACATCCTTGGCAAATCAATATTCCGAGGAGGAGGGCATAGAAAGTACCAATAAAGGACCAATCCCGCACAGCAGTTCCCGATTCAGAGGAAGAAAGCAAAATTAGTACCAATAAAGAGTCAATGACCCATTGAAAATCAACATTCAGAGGAGAGCGGCAAACAAAGTACCAATAAGAACCAATCATCTTTGGTAAATCAACATTCAAAGGAGGACGGCAAAGAGTACAATAAAGAACCACACACCCATGGCAAATCAACATTCAGAGGGGATCACAAAGAAAGTACTGCTAAAGAACCAATCACCCTTGGTAAATCAACATTCACAGGAGGATTTCATAGAAAGTACTAATGATTAACCAATCATCCATAGCAGTTCACAATTCAGAGGAAGAGGACAAAGGCAGTACCAATAAAGAACCAATCACCAAGAAAGTTCAAGATTCAGAGAAAGAAAGCAAAAGCAGTACATACAAAATAGTCAATCACCCAATCAATTCAAGTTTCAGAGGAAGAAAGCAAAAACAGTACCAATGAAGAGTCAGCCACCCATGGTAGTGCAAGATTCAGGGGAAGAAAGCAAAAGCAGTACCAATAAAGAGTCAATCATCCATGCAATTCAAGATTCAGAGGAAGAAAGCAAAAACAGTACCAATAAAGAATCAATCACCCATGCAATTCAAGATTCAGAGGAGGAAAGCAAAAGCAGTACTAATAAAGAACTAATCACCCATGCAGTTCAAGATTCAGAGAAAGAAAGCAAACGCAGTACCAATAAAGAGTCAATCACCCATGCAATTCAAGATTCAGAGAAAGAAAGCAAACGCAGTACCAATAAAGAGTCAATCACCCATGCAGTTCAAGATTCAGAGAAAGAAAGCAAAAGCAGTACCAATTCAAAGTCAATCACCCATGCAGTTCAAGATTTAGATGAAGAATCCAAAAGCAGTACCAACAAAGAACCAGTCACCCATTCAGTTCAAGATTCAGAGGAAGAAACTAAAACCAGTACATAGAAAGAGTCAATCACCCACACAGTTCAGGATTCAGATTAAGAAAGCAAAACAGTACCAATAAAGAGTCAGTCACCCATTGTAGTTCAAGATTCAGTAGAAGAAAGCAAAAACAGTACCAATAAAGAGTCAATGACCCATGCAGTTCAAGATTAAAAAAGAGAGCAAACAGTGTATCGATAAAAAAACAATAACTCATGGCAGTCCAATATTCAGAGGGAAAAGGGAAAGCCAGCACAGATGATGAACCAATCACACGTGGCAGTCCAAGGAAATAAAGCAGACAATCTAATTAACAAAATAGTTTACTCTTTATTTCTTTCAACACAGCCTTCTAATTTTCCCAAAATGTTTTTTTTGCTTTCTTTGCCAGTCGTAAGTGTACAGAAGTTTCCTTCCGCTGCTCAAATTGAAGTTTCAGCGTCTTATGACAGCACGGCCTCAGGATGAAAATGGCCGTCCATGTGGCCCAATGGAATATGAAACGTATTCTGATTTGCACCTGTCAGAGCAAAGGCGTTCTCTTTGCATGCATTGGGTGCAGCGGGCCAATGGGCGCTTCTTTCTTTGGTCCACTGATAGAATGCTAGAGCGTTTGCTTCGAATGTCAAACCTGATATTTATAAAAATGTCCACGCGCGGACTAGGGGCAACTCAACTGCCCAGACAACCGACCTCAGGCCGGGGTGGTGGCTGAACCCAGACCATGGGTATGTCACTATATGCTCACGTGTTTTTAAATGACGTCACACTTGAGGAACGGTTATGAAAAGATAACCAATCTGATATAGCTGCACCCTGCGTATGAATTAAAGGCTCCTTCAGTCCTTAACTATCACGCATAAACATATAATTATAAACATTTGATAAGAATGGATTGTTTATAAAGTGCCCACATTCCAGGGGGCAGCTAACAGGAGCTCGATACTTTTAGAAGGGAGTGAGACAATACCAACAAATAATGTAAACCAAAAACAATGAAAAAAGCTCACACAAAAGCACATCCTCTCGTTTTATAGGAGTTTTCAGGAAACAGAAAGGGCTCAGTTTGTGAAATCTGTTACGCTGCAGACATTGCGCTCTAAATAGAAAAAGAAATACTAATGGAATGACAGTGCACATTTTGTTGAGAAAGAAAAGATGGCTGCTGGAGACGGAAACACCGCCATCTAGCGTCGGCATGTCCCGCACTGCAGCTCTTCGTCGGATTTTACAAGGAAACGCCACAGACTAGAGCTGTGTACCGACGTCACATCACAAAACTACAGCTGAGAGAGTGAGATGTCTGGGTGATTCTGCTTTTACACTAAAACTCGGGTGTAATGCAGACTCCCTTATTTCCTAATCTTGCCATTTTTGCATTTTGATCGCGTTGAAGTGCTGGACAGGACTACTTTAGAATTGTGTGCTGAGCGAATCACCTCCTTGTTTTAGCTTCGGTGGAGGGAAGGTAGCTCAGTGTGTTAGTGCGCTCGCATCGTGTAACATTGAAGTGCAGATTTACCAACATTCTGTGCAGTGTTTACGTCACAAAAGTGACGCAAACCTGCACAAAATGTTTATTTGGAATTTTCTTTCCAGCGCAAAACGTGTAGTTGCACTGTGTAATTTGAGCAATCATGGCATTTTCACTCACTCATAGCTGCCAAGGTTTGAGATTGCTATGTGTGACATTTTCATAATTTTATTGTGATTAGGAGTGACATTTCAATTACTATGAGTGACACTTTCTCGCGAGCAAAATCATGAAATGAAGACGAGGGAAACATATAAATATTAGAAATTAGACCCATCTGAGCAACAAGAAACTCTATAAAGATCTTAAAACTGCTGCTAGACACCAGAAACGGAACGACACTAACCAACATGACACATAGAAAGCCCTGTCCACAACAGGCCACTTGTTACTGGTTGGAAGTCTCAGCTTCCATGCTAACAACAATACCAGAGTGCACATTAGAGTTATTGAAAACGTTAACTGAAAGTACAAAGAAACGCCAGTAAGAACAGGGCAGCTCTGCAGCCAGCGAGACCTTGACTGAAGCTCATGTAACACTACACAACATTCGGAATGACATAATATTGCAGTCAGATGGAAAACAAAATAGAAAACAAAATAAAATGCTACGTTTCTTCTTAGTCTTTCATGTATTATGATGGATGTGATGAAAACATTTCATAATGGAAAAGGTTAAAGCGTTCGTAATGTAAATAAATATATTGCCTTCTGAATATTTAAGTTTCACTTGTCTTTCATTTTGAAGTGTGTGCTCTGTATTTTTTATGCAGTTTAAAGTGAACACTGCCTGTACATTACACTTGGACACTGTGCACACTGATGCTGACCGGGCATGACAGTCACGACGGGTTGAGCCAGGCGATAGCTGTAATAATCTTTTAACTGGGGCCATACTAAGGGATCACAGGGGTGCAGAGTGAGGAAGGTCTGCTCTTGGGCTTGGACAGTGTTCAAACCCATGGCTTTGCCCAGGACCATGATCACCTACAGGCCCCTGCCCATCGTCAGTGATGATAATATCCCGGCCCGGTCCCGGGCCGCACTGCTACGGTGTGAAGGATGACGAGACAGAACAGCCCCACAGATTAGATCACACATGAGATCTGCAGTGCCAAGTGTGCGCGCCTTGCTGCTGACATCATAACGAGGTTAGGTAACAAAGACAACACTGACACAAACACAGTACTATCAGGGTGCTTATGCTGAGCAAAGAAAGTACTTAATTGTTCAAGTTCACAGTCCTGTGTCCAGTGCAGGCACTGTCTCTCTACGCCGGGGATCCGGCGATGATCCTTCTCAGCCCTCTGATGATGCCGTGTCGGAAGCCCGGCCTTGATGAGACTGACCAGACAGACCAGTCTGAGAGACTAGTGCCAAGTCAGTGTGCTGCCACTCGCAAGGGATCGGAGAACAAAGAGCCCACACGTGACTGGAGGCAGCAGGGCAGATGAGGCCTAACAGATTCCCTGTCCTCCACACACGGGGGTGGTGGTGCTGTGGGCTGAAGGGCGGGATGTGGCTACAGCAGCCTGGACTGGCGCAAGGCAATTAACGAGCCCATTACTGGCTGCAATCATGTGCGTGCGGACATTTGTTAAGTTGCGGCCGCCGTCTGCACATGCGAGCTCTGCCTAATTATAAATAATTTTGCCATAACTGACTGTACCTGAAATGCTGCAAGTTCACAAGAGGACCGGTGGGATCGGGTCTATCCCGACACGTCTGGATCACACAATGCGCGGCAGTCTATTTTGCGAGCGCCAGCTGCCATATACGCCCATTGCACAAGTTCATTCATGCCCCCTCTTACGGCCCCGCAATTGTATGAGAGAGACTCGATTCTCGCCTGTACTCTTTCCGATTCCCCCGCCGCTTCTGCCTAGTTACTCCGGACGTGACTGCAGTCTACGGCGGAACATCCGGCCCCCATGGTGCCACGCCGGTGATTGACCGCGCGTCGCCTCGCTGGCGCCGCATTCATGGTTTCCAGAGCAATACAGCTGCCTGGAGTGCAGAGACACATTGTAGCACTGCTCTCAGCCACTTCACAGAGCTGAGAGCAGTCTGGTTAATTATTCGGGAACTCGGCTCAGCAACCAGCACCTCTCTCTGAGCAGCAGAGAGCCGGGGCACAGTCGCCGCTGGTGGCGCGGCTGGCAGGTGCCAAAATGCGTGACAATTCATTTCAGTGCGGTGATGCTGATCACCGCACTGAGATGCGTGAGCGTCACGCCTGTTGCGTGACGCTTGGCAGGACTGCTCACTGAAAATTACATTTCACGCTGGTCAGTCAGCAGCAAATTTGCCAGTCTAAATTTGCAAGTCTAAAGTAACATGTAATATGGTTTCCAAAACCGAGCTTAAAAAAGGATCCTTTTTTAAATCACGCGTATTAACTTGATCTCATGATTTTGCCTAACTTGCTGTTGGCACGCCATTTTTTGTACAGGGGCAACTCTAGGCAACATTTGCATTATGCCTGCATAATATGAGTCATTTTCTGTAATTTTGCTGTAATCTGGTTACACAAAATTCCTAAAATTACGCTATTATACCACATTGCATATTTACATGAAATTTGTTGTAAAAATGTACAGTGAATGCAATGTTCCCAGTATAAATTTACAGTAACTGAATGGAAATAATGCAAATGACAGAGTGCGCACAGCTGTTGTTCTTAGGGGCAGATTTACAATAACTGGCGCATCCCCAGGGCTGCACCAGTTATTGTGCGCCGCAGCTCCGCCACCCATGGTGCGCCGCATTTGCAATGCGGCGCACCATGGGGCAAAAATGGCACAGATGCGTGACGCATCTGTGCCGTAAAGGCGGCGCATTGCTGGAGTTGCCTCCAGCAATGCTCTGGGGGGCCCTATCTGTCCAATGCTGCGTCAAGCCATACGCCTGCTTCAAGCAGGCGCAGGGTTTTGACGCAGCATTGGCCTAAAAGTGCCTGCGTGAAATCTTGTAGATTTAACGCAGGCACTTTTGCGAGGCGCACCTGCCCCGGAACGCCCACCCTGCGCCGGAATGCCCACATGTGGCGCAGGGCTTTACAACGTGACGCATCTGCCTAGATGCGTCACGTTGCAAATGGAATGCAGGGATGCGCCACGTTTACGCCACCATTGCGTGACGCAACGGCGGTGTAAACGTGGCGCAAGTCCAACATAAATCTGCCCCTTAGTGTTTTTGTAATTTTGCGCAATTTTTTAGCTCGAAATGATCCTTGCGCACAAAGTGGACTCAAGGAAGCCTTTTTTTGTGCTAAAATACAGCACAACATGACAGTTTTGCATTTTGCATAATTATGTTTAATTTCGTTTAATTTTACAGAAATTGCATTCTCACTCAAAAGCAAATTATGTGTATTTCGCACACCCTTCTACAACTCCGAGAACCGCGCACAACAGACCTGTCCACATTCTGACCTCGCCTCTGCCTGCGGCGAAACAGAGATGTCACAGTCGATGTGCTTCAGGCATTGCCTCCTTCAATTTCTGTGATGGGAAAAACATGCTCTTAAGCATGTCCCTTCGCTGCAGAGCAATGCTGCATCCTTATCAGCACATTTACCACTAACTGAGCAGGAGGTGGCATGGAGGAAACATAATTGTTTTTCTACATCATTGATTTTTTCCTTTTCACCTCTCTCCTTCCTTCTAGAATTTCCAGTTGACCAGTTGCAAATGGTTTCTATTAGTTGTGATGCGGGTGCCTTTTGACTTTATGAATCCCTCAGAAAATAACAAAGTACATTTTACAGGTGTTTGTTTATAATGTGGCATAATAGAAGCAAAACTCTGACTTCGAATGAAGTTTCACCCAATGTAAGGTGTGCCTGAGACAGACGTTGGTCTGCCTTAGCATATGATGTACATGGGAAATAACTTTCATAAAGTTGGGCTGCACAAAGTTTGAAAGTTGTTTTCCTTTTTTTTTTTTTTACTTTCATTTATATCAATGTGTAAATGTACACATACTGTTGTTAAGATGTGATTGTACATTAACAAAACTAATGGTTGTTGTTCAAATCATAAATAGGTCTTATGGTGTTTCTTTTTTTGACATTCCTGTCTGTTTTTAGCCATATTTCTCTTTTGCTAATTTTATCTTTATTTATTTATATTTATTTACGGTTTTGTGAAAAAATGAAGCTGAAACTAGAATATTTCTACATTTATTGAACGGATAAATATGCACAAAATGCCTGAACGCCTAAACACACTAGATGATAACATATGCACTTAAAAGAAAACATGCAAATGTTAGTATCAAAGTTGTGTATATCTACTGCTGGTTAATGTTCTTTACTAAAATTCCTTTGTTTTGTTCAACCCCCCCCCCCCCCTTACCTTTCAGTCCGCACAGCTGTTGGCCTGGCAGTCATGATTGACAGCATTTAGAATCACTCCAAAAAAAATCTATTTCCGTTTTTATCTACATTTAAAAATAAATACAGACATGAAAATATATTGTTTTTTGTCTGTATGTATCTGAAAAATCAGTAAAAACGGAAAAGAGGGAGCCTTAATCATAAACATTTAGCACATTCGAGTACAGTGCAGTTGGCAGTCAAGCTTTGGTCTCACCCCATCAACGTCCTGGCCATGCTGCGATTGTGGTGATCGAAATGGAATTGGGCACAGAAGTGAGTTGTAGACCATGTGTCGTCTACTGAAGTGTTGGACTCCAATATTGTGGACCTGTCATCCACCCCAGCCCGTTGGTGGATAGGTAGTTTACCTGGGGGGACGCCTCTATAACTCCTTTCTGTCTTCTTGAACTGGAAAGTTGTTTTCTTAGCACCTTTGAAATGTTCTAAAGTTGCAAAGACATAAGCTTTTCCTACTTTTTTCCCTACCCATTTCAGGTGGTGTCACCTTCCCAAAGTATCGGATTTCGGCTGTTCCAGGCAATAACTCCACGACAAGTGTCAGGGAATTCGACCTGTGACAACCTTATCCTTAATGTACATGTATATAGCATAGGTATGGTCATACATGTATATCAAAGATGTTTTACTCCCTCACTGTTATGTGTCAGGACTCGCGCGGCTTTTAATGATCTCACATTTCAGCACCCTTAGAAGATGACCAAGCATGCTGTTCATGCCCCATTGTTGGAGGCGACCGCTAAGGTCAGCCACTAAATGGTGTCTTACAATGTGTCCAGAATGGTCTAAGAGATATGGAGTAGGTTTCGTAACTACTAAGCAGACACCTAAGGTTGACCTCTCAATGGTTTCTCACAGTGTGCCCACAAAGGTCAAAGAGATATGGAGTAGGTGTCAGTACAACCGAGCAGACGCCTAAGGTCGGCCACTCAATGACGTCTCACAATGTGCCCACAAAGGTCTGAGAGATATGGAGTAGGTATCCGTACAACCGAGGAGACCCCTACGTTCGGCCAACCAATGCCTTCTCACAATGTGCCCACAAAGGTCTAAGCGATATGGAGTAGGTGTCCGTACAACTGAGCAGATGTACCTACAACTAAGCAGACGCCTGAGGTTGGCAAACCAATGCCGTCTCACAATGTGCCCCAAATCTAAGAGGTATGGAGTAGGTGCCCGTACAACCGAACAGACGCCAAATGTCAGCTAAGCAATGCCATCTCACAATGTGCCCACAAAGGTCTTAGCGATATGGAGTAGGTGTCCGTACAACCGAGCAGACGCCGAAGGTCAGTCAACCAATGCCATCTCACAATGTGCCTACAAAGGTCAAGGCGGTATGGAGTAGGTGTCCCTACAACCAAGCAGACGCCTAAGGTTGGCCAACCAATGCCATCTCACAATGTGCCCACAAGGGTCTAAGCGATATGGAGTAGGTCTCTGTACAACTGGGCAGACGCCTAGGGTCGGACACTCAATGGCATCTCACAAGGTGCCCGCAAAGGTCTAAGCAATATAGATCTCCGTACAACCAAGCTCCTCCCTTTCAAATGCTATTCCTTTGTTTTTTTTCCAGAGTGGACATTTGGATATTGGATAAACACCTAAATTCCGTGAACATCTGAAGCTCGTTTACTTGAATGATTTTGTCAACACTACCACTTGCATGCAACCCCCTCCCCCGATCGGAAGCCTCAGTTGGTTACAATTTTACAGAATTATTAATTCAATACAAAGAAATTACGTTGTAAATTACTGATTGTGAATAGAAGGCTTTTATAATTACAGGGGCATATTATCAAGAATGGAGTTAAAAATTATTGCTGCTTTAGCGGCAGAAAACTGCCGCTAAAGCGGCGATAATAGTCTTCACAATATGCCGCTTGGGAATTCCAATAGAAGTCCACTGGTGTGAACATGGGCTCCTATTGGAATTCTCCAGGGCATATTATCAAGCCCATTGTCGCGGCTTTAGCAGCAGTTTTCTGCCGCTAAAGCACTGATAATTTTATCACCGTTCTTGATAATATGCCCCACAGTTCCTTTGTCAGCAAGCTCGTATGACAAATCAGTGGGCCAATGCAATTGTTGCCTGGATCTTTGTCTAACATGAACGCAAATTCAGACCCTTCGACTTTGTCTGGTTAATAAATAAATGTCCCTGAGCTTTGGGTTAGCGATGTTGCCTTTTCAGAAGGTGCACTCGGATTCCAGCCCTTTACTTTCCTGCAGCAAACCACTGCAGTCTGCTACCAGGTGAGGCCCACCAAAGCTTCTTGTTAAAAATTCCTCCAGTATTTTAAGGGTTAAAAAGTGGTTGTTTTGCTTTTGAAGAAACTGCTGCCCAGCTAAAGGCAAACACTACCACAAAGTTTACAGGGTGGATATTGCGCATCTGTTCGGTGATAGCTGGAAGCTTATTGTGTGTAATTTACTCCTGTTTTTTGCCCTTGATAGTTAGATGTGGCTCACACAGCATTATAGCATCTTTGAACTTTAATGTCGGAAAGTTTGTTCCTCGCCTGTCCACTAAAATATTTTGCATAATTCGGACCCGATCACGTTTTAAATATCTTTAACTGTATTTATTACTGCTGCCAATTTGAGAACTGAGAAATATAAGGACATTTTGATGTTTAGGGATTGGCTTAATCCTAAAAACTAGATTAAAGCCGGTAATGGTAAGAGGTTATTGGCCACATGCATCATTGTAGGATTTTGCGATTCCTAAATTGCGAAAATTAAGGAATCGCAATTTAGGAATTGCAAAATCCTATGCATCAAGAAATTTTTAAAGTTTTTAGGATTTCTTAATTTTCGGTATTTGCGATTCCTTAATTACGAATCGCAATTAAGGAATGGCATTACATTGATTCCTATGGGCCTAGAGGCCCATAGAAATCAATGCCTTTTTGCAATTTTTATTTTGCAAATCGCAATTTGTTGATGCATTTCAAGGGTGCTGAGGGGGGTCCAAAGGACCCCCCCCTGCACCCTTGAAATGTTTTTTTAAGTGCAAGTTTCACACACACATGTCCAAAGTACATGTGTGTGTGTAACATGACACTTTCAAAAATGCTTTTTTGAGCATTTTTGAAAGATTTCGCAAATTAACACGAGGGTCAACCTCGTGTTAATTTGCACCTCCTATTTTCTATTTCGCATTTTTTTTAAAATTTCATGCATTGCATTTAAGGAATCGCAAAAATGCGATTCCTTAAATGCAATCGCATTTCTAGAACTCGCAAAAAATTGCGATTTTTGAAAAAATGTATGATGCATCCCAAAAAGTGATTTTGGAATCGCATAACGACCGAATTTTCCAATTCGCACCGTTTGCGACTCAAAAAATCCCTTGATGCATGTGGGCGTTAGTGTGCCTAGAGTTCGAAGTGAGCAGGATCTGTTGGGAACGGTACCAGTCTCTTTCATTTTTATCAAATCAGTTCCAACATTTTGTATTAGAGAACAACCATTCCTAAAAGCTTAATGCGGACACTGAGGTGCCTCAGGCTGAAAGGACAGAAGGGGTCTTCTATACTGTTGTGCGGAGAGACAAACATGCAGCTAAAGAAGAAATACGTCTTCTTTTCAGGGTGCCTGCCTCCTGAAAGACATTTAAATGTATGCAGATGGTGAATCAGCAAATCTAACGGCTGCTTGGGAGTCAGTAGTGTCTTCTGTAAGTGATGGAATCATTTGAACTTTCATGGTGACAAAGATTTCTTCTTTTTGAGAGATACTGAAAGAGTTTTAGCTGGTGAGTTCTGGAGAAGGTTCATTTAATGCAAATAAGGTGTGCACTAGGTATAATCTGTGTATTACTCAAAAAGTATATTTCGAAATTTCTTATTTTACCTTAAGAGTATGCACATTTTGTAGCAGCCTACCTTATGGTGTCTAAAACAAAGACTTACAAATTCACAGTGCTTTCTGTTCTAGGCTGGGACTTATGGCGCTATAAATAAACACCTCACTATTCCCTAGTAGACCAAGGATTCAGATCTGTGACCTTCTGGTTAGAGGCACAGACATCTGCCACGGTCGCATTAACCTGCTATGATTTCTTGCAGAATCAGAGTGCATTTGGCACAGTTGATCTTCCTGTTAATTTTAATTTAATGTGTGTGCATTATAATTTATCTGCAGTTACCTAAAGGGGAAATGGCAACATTAGTTGCTATTTTAGCCACACCTCAAACCACGAACCCACACTCTCTGATCCCACCCCATCGCAGTTCCCACGCCTTTTACAAGCACTTCGACTAGGGTGACCAGACGTCCTGGATTTCCTCAGACAGTCCCGTTTTTTTGAGGACTGTTCCAGTGTCCGACACTTTTCTTAATTTTAGGTAAATGTCCCAGTTTTTGGAAGAAACTTTATATTCTGCAAAGCAGATTTTAAAGTTATACCTCAGGTGCCCCTGAAGACTGAAATGTTAAGTAATGTATCTGTTTACAGCTGTCTGCTCCTAGCGGAGACAGGGTGGGTCGGAGGGCAGGGGGACTTCATGGTGGAGGGATCCTGTCATGGTAAGGTGACTAGTCGTCCCAGTGTTGCCGGAGCAATCCTGGGGTTTCATCATCGGTTCCTGCAAATTTCACTCATTTCAACTTATGTCACAGTTTTTAAGGAGTGTCGAGTGAACAAAGAGGGAGGCAAGCTTGTATGTGTTCCAATGCACAATTGGTGTCAGGCCTTTTCAGGAATCAATTTAATTAAAACATATGATTCTCTGTGTAAAAATGTCATTTAATTTATACTCCTTGCCACTCTTTGTCTGTGTTTTCTATGTCAGTGAGCTCTGTTTTAAGCCATTCTGGGGCCCTCGGCCAGTCCAAAAGTTGTAGTCCTACTTCTATGCTTATTACCTGTCCCAGGTTTTGTTTTTTAAAAATCTGGGGCCTCATTTATGAGACTGTGCGTCACTTTAATGCCGCCGGTGCGTCACTTTTTGTGACGTACCAGTGGTGTAAAAAATGCGCCTTGTTGCGCCATATTTACAAAGTGACGCATCTCGGTAGATGCGTCACTTTGTAAACCCCTGCGCCACTTTATACCTGCGCCAGGTATAATTTATGCAAGGGGGGCGTATTGATGCAAGAAAGGGTCATGGAAGTGACGCAGTGAAATCTATGAGATTTCACTGTGCCACTTCTAGGACTCAAATGCGTCTAAATCTTACGCCTGCCTCACAGCAGGCGTAAGACTGACGCAGGCCCTTTCACGTGAGGCTGGCCCCATGGGAAAGGACACATTGCCGGAGTTGTGTTACTTTTGTGACACACACCAGCAATGCCTCACTTTTGCGCCTACAGATACGTCAGAAATACTGACGTATCTGTAACTCCTTGCGCCATGATGCGTCATGCTGTAAATATGACGCATCATTAGTATCGCAGGAGGGCGCAGTGAAAAGTGACGCATCGCGTCACTTTTCATAAATGAGGCCCCTGGTCATCCTAACTTTGACAGCTCTGGGCTTGTTGGATCACTGGTCAGCTCACTAGTAAAATAAAGTGTGCGCCTCAGAGATTTGCCAGTGTCTCTAGAGGGCGCTGTGTCCATTTTTCTGAGCACACGGATTACTGGATGTTTCAGAAATCAACTGGTCACTGGCTTGCATCTCTTTTCCCCAAGCTTTGCAGATAGATTGACACCTGGTCTGTCAATTCTTGACTCACAAACTCTTCTTTCTCTGGCCTTGGTGGGGATGATAGCGCCTTAAGTTTAAGTGCTCCAAACAATGCAGGATTTACTGCTCCGACAGAAAGTGGCTTCCTGCTCTTGTCTCCATTACTGCTCTCTCCCCCTTCTGTGTCGACTGAGACTAACATTTACGCACATCTGACTCCTGACTCCAGATCGATTGAGAGCCATTTTTAGAACTTTTTTCTGGCTTCCACAGAAGTATAAATGGAAGACGGCACACGTTATCCTAAAGCCGTCTCTGTGAAGTGCAGATTTCAGGGGTTGCTATTTCTGACTTCTTGTCTCCTATTTTTATTAGATGTAGGCTGAGCTCTCATCTTTTCCTTTGCCTCTGGAGTAAGATACTTCTTTTTTGGAAATGCCTTGAACACAATCCTAGTCAGACAACATCCTATTCTTCCGGACTGCAGATTCCTTGGATCATTCATGTAAGAACATTCTTCGTTTTTTTGCATGATTACCCCATTTTTATGGACTGAGGCTGCTGTTTTTTCTAATTCTCTGCACGGGGTCTCTGCTAAGTAGGCCCCATTGCACATGCTCCGACCCATAAAACATTTTAAAATTGGTTATATTGCTTGTTGTCATATTTATCTTGCGTACAAGTCCTTAGAATATGTTACAAAATGTACTCAGGGCCTTGGAGTTAAATGTTACCAGTGGACTGTGGCACCCATTATGCCACACACTACAGTGGCCGTGCGAACATGACAGCTGTTGTACCATTGTAGCCTGTCTTTGACAGTTTTACACTGCAATTCACCCTCTAAAAATAAACCCCTTTGATAGGTGAAGTCATTCCTTTGAAATATGAGTGCCTTATAAGCCCCTGGACAGACTGCGTGGTAATTTTAAAGTAGGACATATAGAAATATATTATTGAACATGTCCTTACTGTGAAAAAGCCCCAAAAGCTGTTTTCACTGTTACAAGGTTGCGTGTTCCCTAGGAAAGTGTGGGGTTACATTATTACATTTAATAATGCTAACCTCTGTTAGGAAACAGACAGAAATATATAGTTCAAAAACTCTTTTTATTAGTTATTTTAAATTGAATTTAATGGTAAATTTGAATTTGTGATAGCTACTAAGGAAAAAGTGTTTTTAGAAAGCTATCTTTTCCTTTCCTAATGCCTCTGGAGACCTGTGAGGAGACAATAAGTGCTGGACCTGCTCCCACTTGTACCCGAGACAAAGACGTGGACTCCAAGAGTCATTTGGCTGCCCTCCTGCTAACAGGGACAAACCAAGCTGCAAGAAGCCCTTTTCTTGAATTGCCCAGCTGACTAGTTCCAACTAGACCTGCCCTGGACCCTAATCATGGCTTCTGCTGGAGACAGGACCCTGGCACCCTTGGCTGTGTTAAAGTGTACTCCTCCTAGCATCCTAAAAACCCGGCACTCACAAAATATTTGGTTCTGAAGACCTCTGGGGGACCAGGAAAACATGCCAAGTCAATTCAACAAAGGTTCACTGCACTGGGCCAAAAATTAAGGTTGCTCCAGCCTGGAGCTTTTTTGCAGCACAAATCTGCTTCAGTGGAATGTGACAGAGGGAATTTGGCCTTGTGGAGCTGTATTCAGCCAAAGCCTGCATCTCCAAAAAAGTGACTAAGCCCAAAGGTAGAGTTCTTTACTGGGCAAAGTCCCCTGTAGTATTTAGTCAGTGATGGGCCTTCCTTGGGTGCAAATTTGGAATTTCTCCCACACTGAGCTTTCTTGCCAAAATGTCAACGGTGTCATCTGGTGTTGTGGAAATGCACATGCACAGGCATGCGCACATGTGCAGTTTGAGCACTGATCACCAGAGACTGCAAGGAAGAGGAGGAGGGCAGCCCAGGGACGCCGCAGTACAGGTAAGTGTTTTTTGTTTTTGTTTTAAATAATTTCTAATTAATTTTTAATGGGGGATGGAGGCGGGGCTAGCCAACTCCACTCCGCTGCGGAGTGGGCGGTGATTTGCCTACTCCGCGTTCCGCAGAGTAGGCAACTCTCAGCACACTCAGGGGGCAGAGCGGAGTTCTCCGTCCGCGTCTACTCAAAACCCATGTAGACATCATAAAACAATGGAACATTCTGGTAGATAGTAATTAAAGCCTTAGAGCCCTCCATAGTGGGCTCTATTGGCCATTAAAGCCCTGCTCCAGAGTTAAAGATCCGAGCAGAAGGCAAGGGCTGTTAGCAAGGGAGTGGGCCTTTAATGGCCGGTAGAGCCCTCTGTGGAGGGCTCTAAGTCTATTAGAACATTCCGCTCGTAGAGGGCAGAATGTTCTAGTTTGTAAACCAAAGACCTCAAGGAGCTCGAGGAGGTTGAAATCCCCTCGGGCTCTGTGAGGTCTTTCTTCCCTGAGGGAGCTGTAAACAAACATTGGAATGTTGATGCTCCGGGTTTCTACCAGCCATTAGAAGCCCGGCACACTCTCTTGTCTTCAATGAGGCACCCAACATTCCAATTTTCTAATGAATGTTGGTGATTCAGGATTCGGTAACAAGAACTATGTTTTCCTGCACTGTGGCTCCTTTAAACTTCAGACTGATACCTCTGGCAATTTACGGATCACAAACCTGTGCTTTGGAAGGAGACCCATCTGTTTGTGAAATACCTGTCTATAACTGAGTCACTGTCTATAACTCAGCTCCCTTCTATGTTATTCCTATTTTGAGCAAAAAAAACCTGGAGCCCCAGGACATTTCACTCAGATGATGGGCTTTTAGAATAGCAGTATCTACCCATAGCAGAAGGCTGCAGGCACCAGAAAAAGAATCAAAACTCCTTCCTCCCTAGTCACTTAATAAGGATTAATTGTGGGAGCTTCTTAATTACACAAACCTGAGAATTAAGCCGCGAACACGTGTGTGACTGGAATAAAAAGCTTGGAGGACAGGAGTTTAATTTAAGGCTGGTTCAGCACAAATGGATTCTCTGCCCCCTCACTTGATTTCTGGGGCACTGAGTCACTGTCTGTACAGAAACATTACACGAGGAACCAACCGACGCCTTTAATGGCTTTTCACCAACAAGCGCCCGCCACCCTGGCGGCCCACCAGGGAAATGCCCGGGGCCCGCTACGACCAATCCGGCCCTGTACCTACTTTGCTACCAGTCTATCTTACTCCAGATGTTATTAAAACGAGTGACATTGCATTTTTATTTTTTTTGCAGAGTTTTATATAGCGCGAACTAGACCCGAAGATATCAGAGCGCTTTACATGAGCGCCTGTTACTTTACAGACGGACACATTCATTTTCTTTTTTTTTGTTAGGCATGGGGCGATAAATTGATTTGCCCAGAATCACAGAACGTTGAGCGTCCCTGCCGAGAGTCAAACCCGGTTCCCCAGCTATGAGGTCGACCACCCTAACCGTTAAGCCACATTCTCTCCCCATTTGAATGGTATAGGTTCCTGACGCTTTATCTGCTGTATAACATATAGTCCCTTTTCTTCCTCCTTTTGTGCCCATTTTCTCTACACGTTAATCTTGACCATTTCTCCAGCTTATTCTCTGATTCATCACAAACTCTGCCCCCTGGTAATGAAATTACTCAATGCTTAAATAAGCTCTCTGGCGAATTTCTTTGGTTTTCCAGGCTCCTTAACTCAAAAACAATCGATTTAAGTCTGAGTTGTGCTACCTCTACTGGAACCTATTTCTGGAGGCTCAGAAGCATTTCATAGGACCTTTTATTTCAAATCTTAGGTCCTCTGAAAAACCTACTTGAGATTTGACAGGAATCAGTGCTTAATTTGAGCAGGAGCTTTCCGGTGCTGAGCACTTGCACTTAATTGGATTCCGGTGCTCGGCACCGGCACCTAAATGTCAACACCACACTTAGGGCAGTGAGCCACAAGGTGGCGCTGCTCATGTAATTTAGAGTTGAGCAGTATAACATTTGTTTAGGATAACAATATACATTAAAAAATTACTAATACCTGCCACCCCAGCCATTCCTTTAGCTTTGAGGTCCTGAAATAATCTGAACTGTTGCATTTACATGCGAGAGAGATGATTAGTGGTTGTTTTGGCAGCGATGACAGCTGCGATGGGTGGTGCAAGCTGCAGTGGCCTCCTGGTCGAAGCCCTGGCACTTAATATGTTACAAATTAAGCACTGACAGGAATGCTGCTCGAATGCTGTGTAAGGGATTAGAGCGGTTTTTGAAGCTGACTTCAGATTCACGTGCACTTATGGCACTGTATTTCAATATCATTTTCTAAGGACACAACTTAATCAAGGCCCTTTGGTTGGCCAGCACTCTAGCCACAAAGCGTGAACACGTCACTAGATTCCTTTCAATCATTTGCTGCTCATTGCAACAGGAGCTACAGCCCTCACCCCTCCGGGCAAAATATTTCTTAAAAATCACATAATCAAAAAGGATCATCTTTAATAATAACTCTTCTGCTACAGGCACATAATATTTTACAGGTTTTAACATCCTCGTCCTTTCGATAAGAAGGTTCCTGTTTAAAGAAATGGCAACAGCTATGCCAAACTAAAGTAAAACGTAAAATAAAAACAGACTTCCTGGCCTCTTGTTTTATTATAATGGACAATAAAATATACTTGTCCTTTGTGTATACCCTCGAGATTGAAGGCTAAAGGATGGAATTGTTTTTCATTGAACTGGATTTCGACAAGATTTACTTGGTAGCATTTCACAGCATTGCTCAATCACAGATTTCACAGGCCTGCAGGTCACACAGGAGACAGTATGTGCATGTGTACACATAGAGACAAAGACACACACGTGTGTTGCACCCACGAAATGAAACACACCTTGCCACACAAACACCCACACACTCACGGACATGTACATATATGCATTCAAATACACAACCATGACAAACACACAATTTCATATACACACAAATGCACATCCTCATAGGAACACTTGCATACACAAACATATAGGCACACTTAAATAACCACACACACATGCACAGGGACAAAAGACACACAGAAACATGCATTAACACACGCGGAAAAACACACCACACAAGCAGTCATGCACATGCACACACACACACAGGCACACACACATAAGCAGACACACACAGCACTCCCAGGCACGTCATAACAGATAGGATGGGAAGGCTTGTTGTTCAGAATATTTAATGTGCGTGTCATATCCTGTTAAATCAAGGAAGCAGAAACCGACTGCCCTTTTGGAGATGAGAATGGGGATTTTGCTGAAACAATATTTGAACGGTGACTCACTACATGATAGCATTGCTCGGATAAAAACTTGACAGACGCCTTCTGGACATGCACACCTTGTGCTGAGTAAAGATGTGTACATTGCCCCTCCCCCACAGTCTCTGCTTTGCTCTTGGCTTTCTTATGAATTGCACCACCTTGCATGCTAACATGTTTTACACATTTCCATCAGAACACTCCTGCCTTCCTATTACAGCTGTGCTGGTGACGAGGGCTTTTAGAACATCCAGATTCGTAGAGTTTCAATATTGCTGCACAGAGACTTCCGGCAAGAATGACAAATATTTAAGATTATGCAGCTGCAAAGCCATTACGATTCAGCAAGGCGCCTGACAGATAAAGGATTTCAGCCCCACAGTTTCTGGGCCCCATAAGAGTGTGTGGAGTTTTCAAGAGGAACGGAGAGCCAGATGAACTATATTAAAAGCAATATGAAAGAAATATCTGGCTAATTCGAAATTCATGAAACCAAAGCCCCTAAAGGCAAAGGCGGGGAAAGTACTGAGGTACTGTGGGGCATATTTAGAATATCTGGCGCATCTCTGCAAATCAGCAGGGATGCGCCAGATCAGATGTGTCACGCAATCCCCCCATTGCGCCACCGCGGATGCGTCGCATTTACAATGCGGTGCACCATGGTGCAAGGAGGGGCAAATGCATGTCACATCTTGTGGCGTTAGGGTGGCGCATTGCTGGAGTCATGTCACAAGCGCGACGCAACTCCAGCAATGCACAGGGGCCGCCCATACTTAACATGGTGTGTCACTCCTTATGCCTGCTTCAAGCAGGCATAAGGGTTGGACGCAGCAGTGTCATAAAACTGACTCAGTGAAATCTTGTAGATTTCACTGAGTCCGTTTTTTGGGGCTTTCCTGCGAGGGAACGCCCACCCTGCGACAGAACGCCCACATGAAACCTGACGCAGGTTTCATGTGGCGCAGAGCTCTACAACGTAACACATCTGCCTAGATGCGTCATGTTGTAAATAAGTTGGTACGTGGTGCATGATTTCGCTGCAGCTGCGTCACAAAAGTGATGCAACGGCAGGGCAAATCTGTCGCAAGGGGCTTGTAAATCTGCCCCTGTAAGTTTAAGTAGTTAGCTGCTGATGGGTAACTCACCCTGAGAGAGTCGAGGCGCTATGACAGACACCGCTCTCGCTTGGCCTGTATGCGGCTGTGCATATGTGATGAGGCAAAATACCATCACTCACAGTGCAAAACAGCCAGTGGGTAATGTGGACTGAACACTGCCATGTGCTGTATGCTGTGAGTGAAATGTGAATTCAACTTGAACAGATGAAATGATGAAAAGAGCTGAAAAATCCTCGTCTCCAACTGCTATATCTGTCTCTAGGACAGTCTTAGTATTATTTCTATATATCTGCCCTTCCCAACCACAGACCATCTCTTAGTTCACAGCAGTATATACTTGGCACCTTTACAGCTATTTCTCTTTTTCTTATGTGAAATAGGGGTTTAAATAAAACATCTCCTTCAGGGGAAAAATATGGCGCTTTGTGGTTGAAGGCCACGAAGGCTCTTACGGCTTTCAGTGTGTGTGTACAGCAGCGTGGTTAATAGTTACAAACACACGCCTCCCTCCTAAGTAGGGGCCTTGACAGCTCCCTTTTGTGTATTTTCTGCCGCAGCCCTCACTTTTCATTCAGCGGGATGACCCCGCAAGTACCCCCTTTGTAATGAGAGTAACAGTCATTCAATATGTATGACTCCCATTCAGTCTGTGAAACAAAGCACAATAAATCACATGGACGGTAAGGCAGATTCAGTGAGGATGCAAGCGGCAACCCTGTGTACCAGTTGCCTGGTAAGGCATTCCCTCCCCAATAGACGTTTTATGTCTCTGGGGAACAAATACCACCACAGCAATGGGATGAAATTTAGGAGAAGTTGAGTGTTCTCCTCCATAACCATTAAAATAGACTTGTCTTGTATTTCATTTGCTGCTGGTATGATGTTTTGCTATAATTCATTTATTTTGGACAATGCCTTCTAGATTTCAATAAAAAAATGAGTGTTTGTCAGGATTAAAAAACTAGAAGTTGGAGAAGGAAATTGACCAGGGAAGCAGATTCACCGCAGCGGGAATCTGAGAGAGCAGGCACTGTGTGACATGGAGTACTGAGCATGTTAGCAGAGGAACAAGAGGATGAAAGAGTAGGTGGTGGGCTAGGATGGGAGCTCTTGAAGTTCCATCTACATACATGTGGCTCTGCGGTCATATGAACGCTTATTGCAGATGTTAACCATCGAAGGGTCGCAGAGGTTACTGTTGTGTAGACTGCCTCATTTAAGGTTGTACGTCTCAATACTGTATACAGAAATAATGTCGGACATACATATTGTGCCGTAAATATTGTTTGCAAAAATTTTGGCCTGAAAAGGCAAAATGTCCTCTTTGGAAACTTGGAGCTTAAGGAACCCTTTCCACAACAACACTGTAGGTGCGGGGGTCAGCAAAGTTTCTGCTAAAGTCTGCGCTCCAAGTGGAGAGCGGAGTAAGCAAAACTCTGTGAACTCCGCTGGCAAAGAGGAATTTACCCCACACCCCTAGTCAATATAATATAGAACCACTACAATGCAGTTGCAATGCTAAGTGCATGCACATTTGCCACTCATTTGCATGCTGCCACTCTCTCTAGAACCGCTGTGATGCAGCTGCATTCCTAAGTGCATGCACATCTGCCACTCATTTGCACGCTGCCCCTCTCTCTAGAACCGCTGCAATGTAGTTGCATTTCTAAGTACATGCACACCTGCCACTCATTTGCACGCTGCCCCTCTCTCTACAACCGCTGCTATGTAGTTGCAATACTAAGTGCATGCACTTCTGCCACTTATTTGCATGCTTCCCCTCTCTAGAACTGATGCAATGCAGCTGCATTCCTAGGTGCATGCACGTCTGCCTCTCATTTGCATGCTTCCCCTATCTAGAGCCAGTGCAATGCAGCTGCATTTCTAGGTGCATGCACATCTACCATTTATTTATTTATTCATTTGTAGAGTGCATGGTTACACCACCGGTGTGTCCCCGCGCTGGGACAAAACTCTGAGAAGATGTGGCTGCCAGATTGCATGCCCCGCCGCTTCATACAGCCCAAAACCAACAATTATCCTTGTTCAGATTTCACAAACAGCCAGGTCTTTAGCTGCTTACGAAATCTGTTTTCGCATGTCTCTATTCTTCAATCCATAGGTAGTTTTTACCATGCATTTGCATGCTGCCCCTCTCTCTAGAACTGCTGCAATGCAGTTGCATTCCTAAGTGCAAGCAAATGTGCCATTCATTTGCATGCTGCCTCTCTCTAGAACCACTGCAATGCAGCTGCATTCCTAGGTGCATGCACATTTGCCACCCATGTGTATGCTGCCCCTCTCTCTAGAACTGCTGCAATGAAAGCAGCTGCATTCCTAGGTGTATGCACATCTGAGACTCATTTGCATGATGCCACTCTCTCTAGAACAGCTCAATGCAGCTGCATTCCTAGGTGCATACACATCTGCCTCTCAGTTGCATGCTTCCCCTCTCTAGAACCAGTGCAATGCAGCTGCATTCCTTGGTGCATGCACACCTGCCACTAATTTGCATGCTGCCATTCTGCTCTACGACTGCTGCAATGCAGCTGCAATACTTAGTGCATGCAAATGTGCCACTCATTTGTATGCTGCCCCTCTCTCTAGGGCTGTTGCAATGCAGCAGCATCCTTATGTGCATGCACAGCTGCCACTCATTTGCATGCTGCCTCTCTCTAGAACTGCTGCAATGCAGCTGCATTCCTAGGTGCATGCACCTCTATCATTCATTTGCATGCTGCCCCGCTCCACTCCACTGCAATGCAGTTCCTAGGCGCATGCACATTTGCTACATATTTGCATGCTGCCCCTTTCTAGTACCACTGTAATGCAGTTGCAGTCTTAAGTACACGCACATATGCGACTCATTTGCATGCTGCCCCTCTCTCTACAACGGCTGCGATGCAGCTGCATTCCTAAGTGCACGCACATCGGCCACTCATTTTCATGCTACCTCTCTCTCTAGAACAGCTACAAAGCAGCTGCATTCCTAGGTGCATGCACATCGGCCACTCATTTGCAAGCTGCCCCTCTCTTTTGACAACCGTTGTGATGCAGTTGCATTTCTAAGTGCAGGCACATCTTCCATTCATTTGCGTGCTGCCCTCTATCTCTACAGCTGCTGGAATTTATTGCATTCCTAAGTGCATGCACATCTACCACTCGTTTGCATGCTGCCCCTCTCTCTAAAACTGAAGCAATGCAGTTGCGGTTCTAAGTGCCTGCACATCTACCACTCGTTTGCATGCTGCCCTTCTTTAAAACTGCTGCAATGCAGCTGCATTCCTAAGTGCATGCATATCACCACTAATTTGCATGCCGGCCCCTCTCTACAACTGCTCCGCTACAGTTGCATTCCTTATTGCATGCACATCTGCCCCTCATTGGCATGCTGGCCCTCCCTTTAAAACTGCTGCAATGCAGCTATATTCCTAAGTGCATACATATGTGCTACAAAGCTGCACTTGCTTGCTTGCTGGAGCTCCACTCTTTTGTAGTGTCCAAAGCCCACCCCGGCCTCTGCATCTTAGCACCTTACAATCACATGCAAGAAAATATTATGCAAATAGAAACAAAAACCAAGCCCAGATAGAAGTATGGATGATTTCCCACTGAACAAATATGTGCCTGTCAGCTTTATATCATTCACTTTGAAATCATTGGCGATTAATACTCCATCCAGGCTCCTCTTTTCATCTTAGAACGTGCAGGTGATCCATATATGCATGATGATGAAGGCCAAGTGTTGCAGCAAGCTTGCAAACATGCTCTATATGCTGCAGAACTCTGCAAGCTGTAAGCCCAGTTGATGCTACCTGGCTGGCTGCAAGACATGAACTATCCTGCAGTGTTCTTGGCTCCTCTTCAAGCAGGGATGGGTTGGATGCCGGATGACGCAGGCTGAGACGGTCGCTGCCATCCTTCTTCCCGACTCCTGAGCCGCTGAGCGGGCAAGCGGGCTTGAGCTTTATCAGAGTCAAGCTGCCGATGCCGGCATCTGTAGACAATCCCTACAAATCACGGTATTAGCATGTCTTAATCCTTCAGCTAAAGCTGGCTATTTATCCAATCGCCACTTGCCAGCGGAGATATACAGCAACAAGACAGCACCTACAATTATTATGGGACAGAAAGCCTTTGCGAAAACATGTTTAGTGCCGCCATTTATCAGGACGGAGACGCGTGTTTCTCGACCGTTAAGTAGCCTATGCTTCTGGCACATTCCAGGGTCTTTTGTGAATTCTGCTAGGTTTTGTAGCAGATGCTACTTATGCAGGATGCAGGTGAGGGAGGCTCTACCAATAAGAGGAGAGATGAGTGACTATGGCAGCTATCTAGCATAGGATTAGTATTTAGTGTCGTATGGAATTGCACCTCCAGCAAGATGCGTATTCCATAGCAAACTCAACGCCTCAACCTGACCTGGTCTCTTTTTAGCCGCCAATCCTGGATTTGATGTAGGACTCATTACAAGACCTTAAAAGTATGTGGTTTACACCAGAGGGAATAAGACCAATTTTCATTTGCTGCCTTTTAACTCGCGTTCCAATGGGACCGCCTTCATCTTGAACCGACCGTACAACTCTCCGAGAGCCCCATGGTACCACAGTTGTCTCTTGCAGCACACTAGAAGCCCCTACAATTGGACGGTTCTCCGCCACTGCATGTTAGTGGGTAAGCCGACACAGTCATTGTGTGTTGAACAGAACAGGGGATATCCCTCTGCCATTTATGAGATGTAACTAGGGATCCCGGTTTTAGGGTATTTACTTTTTAGACATTTCTGTCTGTATTTAACCATATTTATTTTTTGGTTATTTTATCTGTATTTATCCATATTTATTTTAGGTTTTGTGGAAAAATGAAGCTGAAATTAGTATATTTCCACATTTATTTTACCAATAAATATACACTCATGCTTGAAGGCCTGTCAAGTTTCAATGCTGTGAACACTTGCAGAAGATAAACCAATGCACTTATATGAAAACATGCACATTTCATTATCAACCTTGTGAATAACTCCTGCTGGTAAAGCCTCATTACTAAAATGTCTTTCTTATTTAACCCTCTTACCCAACAATCCATACAGCTATTGGACTGGCAGGCATGGCAGGCAGTAGTTAGAATTACTGAAAGAGCAACCTATTTTCCGTTTTTATCCACATTTACAAATAAATATAGACAAGAAAATAAATGTTTTCTGTCTGTATTTACATGTAAAAATCAGTAAAAACGGAAAACATGGAGCCCTAGTTGTAACGCATGGGCAATACCAAATGGAGAAGGATAAGCAGCTCTATGAAAAGCATGGAGCTGCGTGTTTTTTGCGTGTTCAACATGGACTGTGAGGTTAAAGCTTTGATGCTTGTACACATTTCAGGTTTTTATTGTAGTCCATGAACATACAAAAAGGCATATTTATTGATTGCAAAGCTTACTTTGGAAAGCCCATCCCTTGCACACTTTATCACACACACATTTTATTCAGTTCCAAAAACTCCCCAATCCCCATTGATTTAAATGTCTCCATCAGTACTACAGATACCTAACCTACCTCAAATTAAACTGATTCTAAAGGCATCCATCGATGGGATGCTGAGCGTTTGGGGAAACTATGGGCCATATGTAGGTAATCTCTATTTACCGATTCTAAAATACCGAATTTTACCGATTTGGTATTTCAGAAACGGTAAATAGTATGTAGGTAATAATTCAGTAAATGTTACCGATTCGGTAATATTCTGTATTACCGAATCGGTATTTACCGATTCGGTAATTCCCATTCATTCTTTCTGATTCAGTAAATACCGAATCGGTAATAGGGGGAACATATTCAAGGGTGTTGTACCCCTGAATCGTGCATGTGTGCACATGTGGCGCACATACATGCCCTAAGGGCGCACATACATGCCCTAAGGGCATGTATGTGTGCCACATGGCACTGAGAAAAAAGCAAAAAATTGCTTTTTCAAAGGTATTCGGTATTTACCACCAACTAATAGTTGGTGGTAAATAACGAATCCTTAAGGCTACAATGCACTCACTTGAGTGCTACCTACATAGGCTTTAGGAATCCGTAATTTACCGATTCCTCAAAATAAGGAATCGGTATTTTACCGATTCCTTAAATAACAAATCAGTAAATTATCGATTCCTTATTTGCAGCCTCCTACATCTTAAATCCCTAAATACCGGTCGATAACGGTGAAATTTACCGAATTTCACCGTTACCGACCGGTATTACCCCACCTACATATGGCCCTATATGTCTAATGCTGATGCAAGCAAAAATGTGTAATACAAAAAAACCACAAAAGAGAAATGAGATATAACAAGGAAAAGGCTTATTGTATTACAGTCCTTTTTAGAATCATACATGACATGCATCTTTCACATTGCACTTTGTGTGACCAGAATTGAAAATCCAGATGTGGAAAAGGAAACAATAAGAAAGAGGCACAACTCAGCTCTGCTCCTCCACTTGCTAAATTTGTCTCATCTCAAAAGCTTCTCCTTGTTAGGTTTTTGTTGCTGGTGATGTTGTTGATGATGATTGTTACTATTAGTAGGAGTAGTGAGAAGAAGTATTACTCAAGATCATAACTTAACCCTGGTTTGTTAATGGAGGAGGCTTGTGTTAAATATGATAATTACCGGGCAGCAGCTGTTGTGAAACAACAACAACACTCCTACTATGATTACTCCTATGTACCACTACCACTGTAACTACTAATAATGCTAATAATTTTACTACTACTGCTTCCACTACAACTATTAGCCACAATCACTACTTCTGCAAATAATAATAATAATTTGAACACACCCAACATAAACCCTACATTCATGGTGTAGACGTTGCAGAAAGCGAGGGCCGGAAGGTACCCAGGTCTTCTCCCTGCAGCTACTCTACATTGCAATACTACACCAGCCCAACAGCTAGTAAGATTATTTTGTTTAAACTTCATTTAGACATACAGTTGAGAGTTTTCTTTGAAAGGCCTGGGCCGCCCTCGCGATTGCTGATGAACACAACCCAAGCCTATGTTCAATTTCCATAAAAAAACACTTGTGCAAAGGATCAAATCTCATTATTCTTCTCCCTTTCAGCTAAATATAGCACACCACTCCCTCATCACTGACCCAAAAGAAGTATTTTCAACATCTGTGTCCCCTTTCTAAGGCTCCTGTCTGTAAACCACAGCGCTTCTAATCAGCTCGCCGGGCAGCGTCGGCGGCGCGGGCGCGCCGCAGCGCACAGCCGTATTGTGGGAAGCATTCGTCTTCTCATATTATGGGACCATTAATGGATTGAACTGGTGTAATATGTGCGACTGGCTGATTGATTTGGCTGCGTAACATGATAAAGGTCCCCCCTAGTCATGTTGGTGTTTTCTCTGCCTCTGCAGTAATATGATATTGGTGACAAAAAATAATAACAATTCAAATCAAAATGACAGAAGAAAAAATGGAAGTGCAAATACCGCACATAAATAAGACAGGGGAGCGCGTTGGCAGCTGTGACGCATGGGATCCCATCGCAGTGTGTTTGCATTGGCGTGTCATGGCTGTGAACAGTGCACTGGGACGTATACGACAAGGTCTGCATTAAAGGGACGCAAGATTATGGAAGCCTTGACGGCTTCTGCGGGGCGAAGCAATAATTCCACGCGCCGCTTGCTAAATGAGGCACAATGGAAATAATTTGCTAAAAGTGACTTGACATGGACAACCTGCTCAGTATTGATCCGCACTGGCATTCAGATGCAATTTGCATCAATAAAGCGTTATGGGGTGGACCCAAGCCCGGGGCTGCTAATTGTATTGATAGAAACTGTGCTATTAATAAACAGCGTCTTGAGGAGTCCAATCATTGCGTGTATCCTTTTATCCCTGTGCAATGATCAAGCTTCCACGTAAGTCACAATGGAAAGGCGGCCAGGGTCCTTTGCCCCACCCCCGATGCCTTTTTGGGGCCCCTCTGCTCCTGTTACAAAGTCTATTCAAGTCATTAAAAACACACGCCTGGCCTATTGTTTCATGAGACAGAGAATCCGGTCACAGTACTCGGACTCTTTGGGCCTTATTTACAATGACATGGTGCAGCACGGCGAGCATTTTACTGCAGTGAGCTGCGTCATTTCAAAAACGCAGGGATGCGCCATATTTACAAGATGATGGCACACCCCTGCGCTCTCCCGTGCACCGGTGCACAAACAGCAGCTGTTCGCCAACGCAGGCACCCTTGCACCATCGTGCAAGGGTTCCCGCATTGCAGGGATGATTGTGTTTGTGCAGGAAGGGACACCTTCATGCACAATACAATCATTAATGGCGATTTGCTCCTTCCATGTGTGCTGCTAGAAAGAGCAAAACACTTTAACGCCTCCCCTGGAAAGGCGTTAGTTTTTGGCACTGCCTTAAACTTACGAATCCTTATAAATCTGGGGCAGTGTCAAAAAGCCATGGGTGCTGTTGGGAACACCCACAGCAACACCCACCCCTTTGATGCAGAGTACTGCCTGAAAGAGGACCATATTTACAAGGCCGGGTAAAACAGTGCAAAGTGGCTTTGCGTGGCCTTGTATATATGGGCCAGCACACTGCACCACCAGAGCATCAAAAAAAGTGACCCTACGGTGGCACTAGGGGCTTGTAAATATGCCCCGCTGTCTCTTGTCCCAGTGTACATTCCTGCTTAGGAGGTGTTCCTTGGATGGCAAACCCGAGTGGGCACAGCAGAAAGATTTGTAAAATATTCTGACAGGCCTGTGTGTAGCCAAAAACAACAGTACATGGAAAAACAATAAAATATGCAAAAACTATGGCAAGAGCAAAGCACCATTTGCTCTCAGAAATAACACCTCCTGGTTCCCAGAATCAGTACTTGATGCAGCTTTCAAACACGTATGGACAGAGGAACCTCAGTGGGAGTCATGGATTTTAGGGACTCCTCTGCTAAGAGTGAGGGGAGATGCACTGGAATGAAAGAAAAGCATGATGAGGAGGAGAATCCCATTACAAAATTCTGAAATACACAAAAAGATGTTTATTTCAGGGCATTCAAAACATTTCTCTCTGCCTTTCCCACTAGTGGAAACGGTTGTATGGCATTTCAACGCGGGCTTTTACCCCGCATACCATTACAACGCTGTTTTTACAAAGCAAGTCGTTACAACGACTTGCGCTGTAAGCGCTGGATAGTGGAATATTTTAGTTTTCTATTCCAACTCCAGCCCACGTTACAGTAGGGAAGGTGTTGGAATAGAAAATTAAACTATTCCCTATCCAACAGTGCCCTCCAGCGCAAGTCGTTGTAATGACTTGCATTGTAAAAGCAGCGTTGTAATAGCAGCGCGGGGTAATCCCCGCGTTGTTATGGCTGTTTACCGTGGAAACACCAGAAACTTAAATTTTATACACAGTAACAACAGCGCGTGTCTTTGTAAGTTCGGGAGCCATATAATCAGTCGTGGTCCGTGCAGGACATCGATGGCTAGGTGTGGCCGCATGGGGGGATATCGAGGGACGATGCAGAGGGGAAATTAAATAAATAATTAATTTTTCCTCGGCATGGTCCCTCGAACTCCTCCCCACACTGCCCCACCGCTGTTACCTGCACGGACCGCGACTGCATATAAAATGTAACGCGTATAGGTACCCTTGGGCTGTTGCCATGCCAATATCTTGCAAGACTTCCATGCACAATACCTACATTGCCTTCATTTTCTGCACAGGACACTGACCAGTGCATTTAATATCATAAAATTTGGGGGAAATTTAATTATATTTTTAGTATTGTGTGATTTCCTACACCTAGCTTTCCAAGCCTGCTCTTAGGAATTCTGTTAACCTTCGGAAATACAGAAATCTTTTCAGGTCATAAGAGGAAACTTACAATATGTAGAACTCATATTTGTAGAAAATGTCAGTGAATCAGCCCCAGAGCGATTTAGACTAGATGTAAGAAACTCCTTCACAGCTGTCAAGATAGTCCACTGCCCAAACTCTGTAGCTACATACTATTTTGTCCTTAAAATGCATTTTTTTACACCACGCCTCATTACATAGCACAAGTTAAAGTTGAAAAAGTTGCTATGCATGCCTAATTGCTGATCGTTTTTTGACACCAAAACGTCGCAATCAGAATGGGGCACAAATTGAGGGTGCAAATTGTGTGCCCAACTCAGGGTTTAACACCACAAAATGTGGAATCACGAATGACATGCTATTCCCCATTCCAAGTTGCTCAATTAGGATATTCGCAGGATTTGGAGAAGTTTCAAACTGCTGAAACATTTGCTTCCCCACTTGTAATCCCGTTTTGGGCGTCAACTTAGGTTTGCGGACAAAACACAATTACGATCCACATAGCGGGTTGTACCATAGTGGCATTCTAAAATGTAAACATAGAAGACAGCCTTTTCTTTGATCAATGCCTTGTTGGCCTTTTCTTTGATTAATGCCTTTTGACCTTTTTCTTATTACAAACTAGGGGGGAAATAAACTATTGTGCAATTTCTGCATTGTAGACTGCAACTCTATATTATGTGTTGATATTTCCTGTTTCAGCTAACACAAATACCCTGGTCTAAGCCAACGAGTCATAAGGAGGTCTGTCTTGGCTGACAATCAAGAGAAGGCGAAAGTGAGTTTAACACCACCAGGCGGTCAATCCCATCCAAGCACACTTGGTCACGTGCTCACTGTCTTTACAGTCTGACCAAGAACAACCCCTTCTGCTTGTCAATTACACTTCAGCGGCTTCCCAAGACGTGTTCCTATTTTTAGTGAGAAACAACAAACCTTTTATCGTGCAATGTCACCAAAGAGGGCCATACATAATTCATTAACCAGTTAAACACCTTTATGAATAAAATATGAGACTGGCGTAAGGGTCTGGGACGAGCCAGCCAATAAGTGCGTCTCTCTTTAGTTGAACTGAAGCCAGAAGCCGCGAAAACCCGCTTCTCCTATTAGATCATTCCACCTGGATCAAAAGGTTGAGGCAGGAGAGGGATATGGAAAGAAGAAAAATCAGTGGTGAGATTTGTGAACTGATGGGAGGTTAAAAAAACAGAAGCCAGCAACCAGATGTGAGTGCATTTTTGAAACCTGGGGCCACTGATTTGATTTTCTGCGATATGCACACGTGTGCTAGCGTACCTGAATGTTGACGGGGAGGCAAAATATTGTGATGGGCATTGGAAAAATCAAAACTTTCCTGTTTTTATGGCAATATTGAAGTTACATGGTCCCATGTCATTGAGACATTTTTAACACCTACCCCAAAGCCATACCTAATAATTTAAATGGAATGAAGGGAAATGTGGCAAGAGACAGCCAGCACACATTTGTTGTTAAATTTACCAACTTCACTCCCCAAAATAACATTGAACAAAAATGGCTTTTCAATTATTCTCTAGTAGCAGAGGAACTACTTCTGTTGGTGTTTATGATGGGTGTACAGATGGTAGAAGCCTGTTGAAAAGCTATGCACTGCCAAATGCCACAGTGGTAAGTGATATCTTTCCCGCACACCTCAAAGATTCCTCTTGAAAATCTGTCAATCTACCTCCAGAAAGGGTTCTTCGAGGTACATGATCCTTGCATGTCAGATATCGGCCATTAGTTCCGTGTACTCACTTACGAAGCTTCACAATTACTGCTGCACAACACTTCCAACATCTTCAGTACTGGCTCTGAACGCTGTTGTCATAAGCATTCCTCTAATCTCCTTTATCTGGGGTTTCTGATGACCTTCCGTTGCGTCCTATGGTTCATAGTCCTACTTCAGAATGTGTCAAAGACAACATAAGCCTGATGGTCAGTGATTTGCTCTTAAGTGGATGAGGAGTTTTGTGGACCATCTCAGTTTTACCAGCTGGTTATGTCTGGCTTTGTTCTAATATCAACTCTTCTATGCTAGGTAAAGGTGGATTAGACCCTCCTACTTCTCTCATAACTAACAAGTCAATTCTGTCCCCATTCTTCCTCTTTAGAGAAAAAAAATATTTAACAGATAGTGAAACAATACATCAAAAGAGCCACCGCTGACCATTTGTCCAGCCGTGCCAAATTTGTTTTCGTGCCAATTAGCAGAGCACCTGAAAACTGCTGTTTGATGTCAAGTGCATCATGTTAAGAATTGGAGTTACGTCTACGGCAGTAAACGGTTCAATAGTCAATAAACGGTGAAACAACAATTGCAGTCCTTTGGTTCTCTTTTATATACATTATTTATACTACTCAATAATGAGTACCAATATAGCCTTATAGCCCGCCGTAGCGGGCTATATCGGCTATTAAAGGCCCGCTGCAGGGTTAAAGGCCAGAGCTGAAGGTGAGGGACTTTAACAAGGCAGCGGGACTTTAAAAGCTGCTATAGCCCTGCTACACAGGGCTATAAGGCTATTAGAACAATCTGCCACTAGAGGGAAGGATGTTCCAACAAATAAAACGAAGCCTTCAGGGAGCGCGAGGGGTTTGAAATCCCCTCAGACTCCCTGAAGCCTTTGGTCACAGCCAGAGCTGTGGAAAAGAAACATTGGAATGTTGGAGCTCCGGGCTTATACCAGCCATTATAAGCCCGGAGCTACTCCATTGTCTTCAACTGAGCTTCCAACGTTCCAATGTTCTAATGTCCAGTAAACTGAATAGAAATATTCCATTTTGAAAATACCTATTATTCACCTCGTATTTCAATGTGATTTAAGTGTGAAATATAAATAAGAAATAATCGACAGATCATTTAGTAAATCTGAGTACAAATCAGTATGCTTGTCCACATGGCGTGGTCTTCTAAACTAGTGAATCAGATGCTTTGCAAGACATTTATTTAGAAACCTGGAGAAATTTCTTGGCAAGCCTAAGTTCTGACAGGAACAGCTGAGCCCAAATGTTCTCATAATACTTTGGCACATATATACATAATACCTGCACCACATCGGGCACTTATGCGGGTGCATTATGCAAAGCTCTTTCTTGATGCAAGCATCTACCAGTGTAGCCTTCCCGGTGTCTGAAAATAAATACTGTACATTCAAACCCAATCAGCAAAAAAGTTAAAAATTCCTACATTGTACTTTATCTTTTACCGTTAGATATATTTTGTTAATCTTACTCTAGTGTCAAAGTGATACAAAAGAAAAGCACATTTTAGAATGTATGTTTTTAATTTCCTTATGATTCACTTTGCAGTTAAAATTAGATTTATACATATTGATGCATAAAACGCATTTAAAATATTAGCACATTATCCCCAACAAAAAACATACATTTCTTGAAACATTGACAGACATATCTGCAGTCTCAGGCCAACAATGAATACTAAATGCTCCAAATCTTTCTAAAGACTACTAAAATCAATTCATAAATCATGTAATAAAAAACACATAATAAGTAACGAGTAACATGGACCTAAATTGCCATCTTGGGGTTCAGGTGAAATTTATAAACCTCTAGCCTCGTGCTTCGTAAATGTCACCAGAAGATGAGGAAATGCCCGTAACTGCATTAGAATTCATGAAGGTTTTATAGGACAAATGAAAGAAAATGGATGCGATAGAAAGGAGTATAGAAATAAAAAGAAATAGAGGAGAAGCAGAGGAAACTGACACAGAAACTTTAAGTAAATGGAAAAGAATAGAAAGTAGAAAGAAGGAACACCATTTCTAACAAAGAGAAGCAGTAAAGGTTAGTAAAAAGGTGAATATGCAAAAATTATGATTAATATAATAAGCCGTATTCACTCATCTACAGGAAAAACAATAAATGAAAAGAGTTAAGCAAAGTATGGTAGAAGGTGCAAGTGTCAGAATGCGGTGCTGAGGGTATACAGCCTTTACAACGAAACTTTTACAACGAACTACCATTAGAACGCAACTTTTACAACACAAACCATTACAACGCATAGCGCTGGGGGGCGCTCTAGGATAGGGAATAGGTTTAATGTACTATCCAACACCTTCCCTACTATCCACGGGGACTGGAGTTGGAATAGTAAATTAAACTATTCACTATCCAGCACCCAAAAGCATTATGCGTTGTAATGGTATGCGTTGTAAAACTTGCGATGTAAAGGTAGGCGTTGTAAAAGTATGCGTTGTAACGTCATACATCCGGTGCTGAGCATGCCCACCTCTGCATGCATGTCCCACATGGACTTACTCAAAATCACCTCAAACGTGGGCATCTTCAGGAGAAAAGGAGGATGAAGGGGCACTCAGAGTGTGAGTGATGCCTGGCAGAAACCTCGAATTTTGAGAGGATAATGTTTAATTTTGAATGCTATTAATGTGAGGTTGGCAGTGGGTTCAGAGAAGTGTTGAAGCTCTCATTGCTCTGGTTGGATATGGACTGCAAGATTAGTGCATCTTGACCAAAAGATTGTGGAGCACTGTCAAGAAAGTTACAGAATGTAAACAAAAGGTAATCATAAAGTCTAAGGGAGGGGCACAGTAAAGAGTCGCAAGAAAGAAGTGAAGCTCATCTGTGAGACATACAGAGCAATGAAAGGATTTAGTGTAAGAGATAAAAAAGGATTCAGATTGCGCTTAAGGTTCCATGAATGCAAGAAACAGCAAGAATGAGAAATTGAAAGAGATAGAGAAAGAGAGGAAAGAGAATGATAGAGAGATGATTGCAGCCCTTGTTAATTTTTCATGTGGTTCTTTGATCCATTTTGGAAGAGTTGATTGGTCAATGGGGAGTGCCATGCTTACCCTTAGCCCAAACAATAATGCATAAATTTTTGACCTCATGACCTTTGGGAGAGTGCTGCTAGGATTTAACCCCTCCCATGCTGATGACGAGCTCAGCTCGTCATGGCCGTTAGAACGCTCACACGCGGGGATAATTCCCCTGCTGTGCTGAGCGTTCTAAGGAACGGGCGTGGCCGTGACGAGCTCAGCTCGTTCTCAGCACACGAGCACTGTGGCTAATGACGAGCTGAGCTCGTCATCAGCACAGGGGTGCTGTGCGCGCCCCCCGCCCCCCAGCACAGCGGGGAATTACCCCTGCAGAGAAGGGGTTAACAGACTGTGTGCACTTATGTTTATATGTATGCCTAACAGCTGCCGGAGAGCCATCAGCGATATGCGTCACTTATGAATTTCTTATTCACAGGCTAGTGAAACTTCAAGGGTGACAGCACCATTAAATATGACAAAGTCTCCTTTAAAAAATGGACTATTTGACCGGTCGGAGAAAAAATGATGGTGTGATTTATATATCACAGACTGTCCTCTGAATCTTGCGTCCAAGGGAAGATCACTCATTCGCTCACTGCGGTGTCCTCAAACTGCTCATCTACAGTCTCCTTTGTTCACAAAAGGCTCATCCAGACTCTTTAATATTGAAATACAGGTCACCCGTCCACCCGTTGCAATATCTTCCTGAGGACGAGGCTTTTACAGGCCCGCCGCCTGCAAACTATCTCTATTCTGAAGCGTTCTACCCATCATTTTGGATAATGAAGCTACTTCTGCTAGAATATGACTTTGTGGTCACTGCTCACTGAAATGAAACATCCCTTCGGCCATGTTGATCATCAAGGCAATTTTAGGAGGACCCTTATTGCATAAGGGGGAACTCTCCAGAACTGTGCCAGACGTACCTTTGAAAAGGTTCCTGGCAGGCTCCTGCACTTTAAAGAGGACACAGAGATTCCCATGAGTGGGAGATGTCTTGGGGACCCGTCAGACCACATTTGCTCCATCCAGAGGGCTGCCTCCGGATGCACACTAACAGTACATCACTTCCTTGTGGCAGTTTGCCTCCTAAAGGCCTGTTTACCTCTGTGCCTGTGTGTGTAATATGGTGTGGGTGCAGAGGCAAAGGGATTCCCTCATTTGCATGGGGCCACATCTGCCGTATAAATGAAGGAATGCCCTCTCAAGTTAGAGATGACGCCACATCTGTGCCAGCACCATCAGTATTACAGATGCATGAGCAGCCCCTTCTGTAACACCAAAGTGTCCCCAGGTTGCAAAAAAGTATGTGCAGACACCCTTTGCTCCCCCAAGGGCACTATGCATGAGAAATAACACTAGCCATCAATTTGGAGGTCTGGCATGTCTACAATATGCAACACCAGTTTTTAAATTGTATTTATGCAATTGATCAGGCCAGAATTCTTCATGAAGGTGGAGTTCAAGTGTATCTCTTACGGGTGAGTGCTAAATATCTTCTACGCCACGTCTATCTTCAGGCCTCTCTTGAAGGATGTCCTCTTGGGTAGGTTGCTTAGGTGCAAAGTCAATTTTTCTAGAGTCATGAGACCAACATTTTGAAGTTTTTCCCCATTCTAGTTCATGTTATTGTGTTTGGGTTTATTAACTTGTAGGCCCTATGGCACATTACTGAGTTATCAGTTTCAGAGGTAGATCCATAGCATCAAAAAGCATGGCCCATGAGATAATGGTAAAGTAAATTAATGTGTTGGAAAAATATTATTTTGTCAGTAGCAAAATACAAATTTAGAGAAAAAACGATTTGCAACACATACTGAATTAAAAATATTTTTCAGTAGCAATTCAAGTTAAATTACCAATTGAAATAGAATCTTTTTTATACCATAAAAACCTGGATCAAACACAAAACGATTTTCAAACAAAATCATCACTTTGGCCAAAAGCATAGCTTTTCACTTTTAAATCTGCTTGATAATGCTCTTGTAATTTATAAATCTATAATCTGTTGAATATGTGCATTTTTAATACATTTTTAGCCTGACTCGCCTTTCAATTCGTGCACACACAATACTCTTTCACCCTCATCATTGCATCCCTTCTCTTCCCTCACCAACAAGGACAGTACTAGTTTATCAATCCAGCTTTGATGTGAGTAAAATGCATTAGTGCTAACTATTAATTTTTCCCAGTGATTGTTAAAGTGAGGGCTGGATCCAATTGATCAAATCTATTTCAATAAAAGAAATCGTCTTTCTAACTGTAACCCAAGGACACATTTTGCAGCCAGTTCATGTATACATGATTCTGCTATTTAGACATACATTTTACCGATGGTTATGTTGTTCCATGTGTGTTGCCATTAGGTGCTGGTGATGGAGACAGGGCTTTTTTTATGTATTTACTATTCTGAGACAATACATTTTTGCTGCAGATGTGTGGTATTTTGGTTTATTAGGTGCATGGTGTTTGGTTGCGGACATAGCCTGTCATAAACACATAGGGCTACATATTGTACTTAGGGGATCAGTGTAGCTTGTGGTTGTGTACCTTTAATATAGAATGTTGCATCACTGCTGTTCTGGAGTGATGCTGTTTTCTGACAGAGGTGTATTCCTCCCGCGTCAGTTGTCTGCTGGCTGTAAAGGGACCACCAACTGCAGTTTGTTTTGTGTTCTTATTAAATACTTATCATCACCGCCTACCAGCCTTTAAATTATAAGATTAATCACTCTTTTTTTTTTTAGACTTTTATATAGCGCAAACTGGACCCGAGACATAGGGTATCAGAGCGCTTTACATGAGCACCAGTTTTGTTACAGACGGACACTTTCATTTTTGTTAGGCACATGGAGATTAAGTGATTTGCCCAGAATCACAGGATGTTGAGCATTGTTGCAGAAACTTGAACCCCGTTTCCCAGCTTCGAGGTTGACTGCTCTAGCGGGAAGGCTAGGGGGCATATTATCAACAAATAGCGATATTTATCGCTAAGTAGGGTTAGCTGCAATTTTTATCTCGCTGCGCATCACGGGATTTTATCGCTAAGATAACATGCTATTAGCAACGTTTATCTCAAAAGCGATAAAATTCCCTGCGATAGCGGCAAAATCCGTGAATATTGCTGAGAATACAGCGATATTCACGCATTATCGCTAACAGGGTCTTAGCCATTATTTCCACCTCTCATTGGATATAATGGCTAAGAACTGGTCTGAGGTGTTCGTTTTTGGAGATATTCGCGCTTAGCGCGAATATTTCCATCGCTATGCCTGTGTTGGTAATAGGCGATAGCGATGTTAGTGACTCCTACCAGTCGCTAACAGGTTGGGTACGCCCACTTTGCATGTCATTAGCGATAAATATCACTGACATGCAAAGCGGGCCCCAAACCGCTCGCTATCGCCTACAAGCTGTCGCTAACTGCAGTTAGCGACAGCTTGCTAATAGGGCGATAGTATTATCGCCGCTTAGCGGACAAAAACGGCCGAAAACGGCCGCTAAAGCGCCGAAAATTGCTTATCGCCCCCTTGATAATATGCCCCTACATCTTCTCCCCGATCACTAATCACTCTTAGGCGTTCATTTGCTTTACTTTAATGTGTTATTGGATTTATAGTTGTTTTTGCTCACAAATTATTGATGTGGTTCACATGGCCTTTCTTAAAATTTACAATGAAATTACTACTTCTCTTTTAATAGTATGGTCTATGTAATATGCTGCAGCATATGATTTCAGCACTTAAAATGCAAATGATGTCTTCTAACTCCTTCTCAAAACATTCATCTTTGAGGATTCAGCATAACTCTGCTAATGCAGTCTGTTCAGCAAAGGAGACCTACCCCACACTACCTTATTGCCGTGGTCCAAGATGTCGATTTATTAACGGGTTTTCCAACACACAATGTCGCTCAACCATTACCTAACAATTCCCCTAACCAAAAAAGCAGTCTTATTGGCTTTGACAATTTATGTTTTACTTATGATATAGCATGTGCTTCTCTTTTTCTACTTATTTTTCTACTCTCAGTTAATAAGAAATATGAAATAGCGAGATACTGAACAATATTAAGCATGTGCTGAGTTTGAGGAAGGAAGAGTAGAGGTAAGAGTTCGAATTTGAGTGACTGATGGAGAGATAACAGAGAGCTCTGTTTTGAGTTCTGAGGGATGCAGCTGGGGAGGCCAAGGTTTTGCCTTCACAGACATCATGTCTGGCCTGCAGCATCTAAAGTTTCCCACTGGTTTTTCCCCAGAGTGGTTCCTATCTCCATTACAATAGCCATTCAGTAAAAAACACACATCCATGGTGTATTGGTGGACCTTTTGGCAAATATATTAATTTCTAAAGCTAAACCCCCTCAAAAGTGGGGCCTTACCTTCAAAAACTAAAAGCAATTTTCCTGATACACTGGGAGATTTCTTAATAAACATAAATGGCCATTTAATAAATATTTGACAGCATGGCACAGACTGCCTATTTATTTGTAGGCCCATGTGAATATGACCACTTGAATTACTGATGGGCACTTCATATATATTACCTTTATGTACTTTATTGAAAGTAGGAGGAGAGGTGCTGTGGAGATGATGAAGTGAAGAAAAAGGAAACCCATGAGCGTGGGCGCAGGAGGTAAGTGGGCAGTGGGTCAGTATCTGAAATAGACTATGTGGTGAATCCAAGATATTTCTAAGTGAGAGTTGTGTTGAAGGTGCATGCAATGGGAGGATGGAAAAGGGAGAAAAGGAGGAAGATATGGTGCATATGTCCATAAACATATGCATCACAGATACAGGGAGAGATAGAGAGAAAGAGATAGAGTGGCCAAGAGGCAGAGTGTTAGAGATACAGACAGGGTGAGGGGTGGGGTGGGAGAGAGAGTGAGGAAGAAAGAGAGAAAGCCAATGATGGAGAAAGTATGGAAGATAAAGTAGAGCTAGGATGGACGACACAATTATGGTGTGATGGGATAAAGGCCAGAAAAATGTTATGAAAACGTTTTTACTATTTTATTATGGCTGTGGTTGCACTGTATGTAGCAGAAAATAATAAAAAGAGTGAGCCCACCTCTTCACACTTAGGGCCTACTTCCTAGTTTGGCGGATTGTGGACTGCCAAACCCGGGGTGGTGCACTGGTGGAGGTGTGCACCAATGGTCTGCCCGCCATATTATGAGTTTGGCGGTCGGACCGTCATTGGACTGCCACAACAACAGCGGGATTCATGATCCCTCAGCACTGTCGCGGCGGTCCAAGGCCGCAATATGCTGGTGTCCAGAGTTGGTGCTGCAACCTTGCTTTACACACTTTTTCGATATAGCGCACACGCTATCAAAGACTGCATCTACCATGATGCTCCTGGGGCACACCTGCTGGTGGGTGGAGTCGGAGTGCGACCCATTGTGTATATTTAATTGGCTCCCTTGAGCTAGAGCTGACGAGCTCGGATCCCGCACCCGCGCCGTGAGAGGTATCAACCTGAGAACACTTGGCAGCCTGCACAGCTAACCCCGAATAACCTACACTCTGCTGACGAGGAACAACTATTCCGAAACACCGGTGTCCAGAGTTGGTGCTGCAACCTTGCTTTACACACTTTTTCGATATAGCGCACACGCTATCAAAGACTGCATCTACCATGATGCTCCTGGGGCACACCTGCTGGTGGGTGGAGTCGGAGTGCGACCCATTGTGTATATTTAATTGGCTCCCTTGAGCTAGAGCTGACGAGCTCGGATCCCGCACCCGCGCCGTGAGAGGTATCAACCTGAGAACACTTGGCAGCCTGCACAGCTAACCCTGAATAACCTACACTCTGCTGACGAGGAACAACTATTCCGAAACACCGGTGTCCAGAGTTGGTGCTGCAACCTTGCTTTACACACTTTTTCGATATAGCGCACACGCTATCAAAGACTGCATCTACCATGATGCTCCTGGGGCACACCTGCTGGTGGGTGGAGTCGGAGTGCGACCCATTGTGTATATTTAATTGGCTCCCTTGAGCTAGAGCTGACGAGCTCGGATCCCGCACCCGCGCCGTGAGAGGTATCAACCTGAGAACACTTGGCAGCCTGCACAGCTAACCCCGAATAACCTACACTCTGCTGACGAGGAACAACTATTCCGAAACACCGGTGTCCAGAGTTGGTGCTGCAACCTTGCTTTACACACTTTTTCGATATAGCGCACACGCTATCAAAGACTGCATCTACCATGATGCTCCTGGGGCACACCTGCTGGTGGGTGGAGTCGGAGTGCGACCCATTGTGTATATTTAATTGGCTCCCTTGAGCTAGAGCTGACGAGCTCGGATCCCGCACCCGCGCCGTGAGAGGTATCAACCTGAGAACACTTGGCAGCCTGCACAGCTAACCCCGAATAACCTACACTCTGCTGACGAGGAACAACTATTCCGAAACACCGGTGTCCAGAGTTGGTGCTGCAACCTTGCTTTACACACTTTTTCGATATAGCGCACACGCTATCAAAGACTGCATCTACCATGATGCTCCTGGGGCACACCTGCTGGTGGGTGGAGTCGGAGTGCGACCCATTGTGTATATTTAATTGGCTCCCTTGAGCTAGAGCTGACGAGCTCGGATCCCGCACCTGCGCCGTGAGAGGTATCAACCTGAGAACACTTGGCAGCCTGCACAGCTAACCCCGAATAACCTACACTCTGCTGACGAGGAACAACTATTCCGAAACACCGGTGTCCAGAGTTGGTGCTGCAACCTTGCTTTACACACTTTTTCGATATAGCGCACACGCTATCAAAGACTGCATCTACCATGATGCTCCTGGGGCACACCTGCTGGTGGGTGGAGTCGGAGTGCGACCCATTGTGTATATTTAATTGGCTCCCTTGAGCTAGAGCTGACGAGCTCGGATCCCGCACCCGCGCCGTGAGAGGTATCAACCTGAGAACACTTGGCAGCCTGCACAGCTAACCCCGAATAACCTACACTCTGCTGACGAGGAACAACTATTCCGAAACACCGGTGTCCAGAGTTGGTGCTGCAACCTTGCTTTACACACTTTTTCGATATAGCGCACACGCTATCAAAGACTGCATCTACCATGATGCTCCTGGGGCACACCTGCTGGTGGGTGGAGTCGGAGTGCGACCCATTGTGTATATTTAATTGGCTCCCTTGAGCTAGAGCTGACGAGCTCGGATCCCGCACCCGCGCCGTGAGAGGTATCAACCTGAGAACACTTGGCAGCCTGCACAGCTAACCCCGAATAACCTACACTCTGCTGACGAGGAACAACTATTCCGAAACACCGGTGTCCAGAGTTGGTGCTGCAACCTTGCTTTACACACTTTTTCGATATAGCGCACACGCTATCAAAGACTGCATCTACCATGATGCTCCTGGGGCACACCTGCTGGTGGGTGGAGTCGGAGTGCGACCCATTGTGTATATTTAATTGGCTCCCTTGAGCTAGAGCTGACGAGCTCGGATCCCGCACCCGCGCCGTGAGAGGTATCAACCTGAGAACACTTGGCAGCCTGCACAGCTAACCCCGAATAACCTACACTCTGCTGACGAGGAACAACTATTCCGAAACACCGGTGTCCAGAGTTGGTGCTGCAACCTTGCTTTACACACTTTTTCGATATAGCGCACACGCTATCAAAGACTGCATCTACCATGATGCTCCTGGGGCACACCTGCTGGTGGGTGGAGTCGGAGTGCGACCCATTGTGTATATTTAATTGGCTCCCTTGAGCTAGAGCTGACGAGCTCGGATCCCGCACCCGCGCCGTGAGAGGTATCAACCTGAGAACACTTGGCAGCCTGCACAGCTAACCCCGAATAACCCACACTCTGCTGACGAGGAACAACTATTCCGAAACACCGGTGTCCAGAGTTGGTGCTGCAACCTTGCTTTACACACTTTTTCGATATAGCGCACACGCTATCAAAGACTGCATCTACCATGATGCTCCTGGGGCACACCTGCTGGTGGGTGGAGTCGGAGTGCGACCCATTGTGTATATTTAATTGGCTCCCTTGAGCTAGAGCTGATGAGCTCGGATCCCGCACCCGCGCCGTGAGAGGTATCAACCTGAGAACACTTGGCAGCCTGCACAGCTAACCCCGAATAACCTACACTCTGCTGACGAGGAACAACTATTCCGAAACACCGGTGTCCAGAGTTGGTGCTGCAACCTTGCTTTACACACTTTTTCGATATAGCGCACACGCTATCAAAGACTGCATCTACCATGATGCTCCTGGGGCACACCTGCTGGTGGGTGGAGTCGGAGTGCGACCCATTGTGTATACGCAATATGCTGGCGGTGCAGCTGCAGCACTGCAAAGCATATTACAAATTTCCTTACCCCCACAGTTTTCATGGCAGTGAGTGCGCCATGAAAAGTGTGGTGATGAGGAAACTAAGGGGGCCCTACAGGGATCCCCGTTACCTCAGGGCCATGAGGATGCATGCAGGGGAGCACATGTTGTGCTTCCCCGTATGCATGCACCCCTAGTTCCTGCATGGCATGGACTTAACAGGGTTGTACGGACGACTTTGGCAGTGTGGGAGCGGGGCGCTGGTACGTCGGTCCACTTCCACACCACTAAACTCATAATCAATCCCTTAATTGTCCTGCCAAACCAGCCCCCAGTAATATGATGGCTTATTCTTCTTCAGACAATCACAAGTATAGTTCAGGCAGAAAACCCTGTGGGAGCAAGGAGGCTGAGGATGTCAGTGGCAGGAACTGGGGTTCAAAGTTTTTGTACATGGTAGAGATCTTGTCATGAAAGAAGTCCACCAGGGTGTCACAGAGTGGGAGGTGGTGATAGTGGTTTTAGTCGCTGGTTGGAGAACTCCTTGACGTTGCTGAAGAGTTCTTTTCTGTGGTTGGAGCTGGCTTCGATGCGGTCAGCTAAGGCGTACCTTCTCATCTCTTTCAGGAGTCAGTAGTACTAGTTGAGTGATGTCTTGAAGGTGGTCCTTTTTGGTACACCAATTCCTTTTCAGTTGCTTTAGTATGTGTTTCGTGGTTCTGAGTTCCAGGGTGTACCAGCTGGCCTTTTTGATGGCTCTCTTGAGTTTGGTGCGTTTGATGGGGTGACTGTCAGATTGTCAGAGATCTAGGTGGTGAAGTCATTGACAGCCTGTTCAGTGGAAAGGTCCGGATATTATAAATATGTTAATGCCCTGACCAGAGGACAATATTACTTTAACAGGTGACACATTATTATCCCCTGGGAGCATGGTTTGTAAAAGGCAGAGCTACAAGTGAGAAATGGGCCATAAACTCAACAAGCAGTGAATGTAATACGAAATTACACTGGCTACTGGTGCATTGTGGTAGTGATCAGTTTTCTTGTTGCATTATATATTTGTCATATTGCTCAAGGTAACACATATTTTGACAAAACTAAGGCCCTAATTGGATGATAAAATGAAAAGGAAAACACAATCATATGTGTAAATATGGAAATGAATGTGCAAAAACACGCCTGTTGGGCAACTAGCAATGGGAATTACTGTGCACAGCTATCATACTAAAGTGGAAGTTAGAAGCAATGAGAATAAGTCTAAAAAAAAAAAATCAGATGTAATTTTGAAACAGCTATTTACCGCAGTTATCCAGGGATGCAACTTTTCATAAGCTACACATTTGCCAATTTCAACCTATTTACACAATTATGACTTTCAAATGAGGTGACAAGCTCTGAATCTCCTTTATTCGCCATCTCTGCAGGGCACGCGGGCTGCTAGATGCGCCGGTGGAGTGCGGGAGAGGTAATTTTATCTGTCATATTGCGCGGGTGGGTTTATAATAGGAACAATTACAGATGCGATCACAGCCTCCTCTCTTTCATCAGGCAAGCAAAAACAATTCACGGCAAGACCTGGAGTGTATGTACGCCTTGGAGACGTGGTGGGCTCCCGCGCGTGCCGCCCGAAGTCAGCGTGTTCGTATTTTATTGCTCCACCTAAAGGAAATTGTAGGGCAAACTCAGTCAACAAAGACAGGATTTTTTTTTGTTGGGCGGGGGGGGGGGGTTATTTTGCTGATAGTAAACCACCAAGTGGCAATAACATAGAAAATCCTCTAAACCAAGCAGGCTTGTGTTGTCAACCAGTCACTTAACCTTTGACCATTGCATGATGCTAACCATCTTGGCCACAGTTCTCAAATCGTAAATAGCATGATTTATGAGTCCAAGGAATCGTTGACATTGTGAAATGTTGCCCTACAATGGTGTATTTATTTTATTTATCTGGAGTTGTATATAGTGTTGGCTAGACCCGGAGGTTATTTTGCATTTTCATTTTTTTGCAATTTTTATTGTGCATTAGGAAATGCCACTTAAGGGAGTGGATTCCCTTTAAAGTTTGGAAACACCAACGCATTTTCAAGTTTGTGTGATTCATTAATGTTTTCCTGATCCATTTACACCAAAATAGTTTGAGAATTACTCCTGTCAAAGGCATATTTGAATCCCCTAAAAGAGGATAATGTGAAGGATACACCACCAAAAATTAGCAGGAAAGAGTGTGCTAATGGGGAAAAATAGTTTTCTGGTTCGAAAAAAACACAAAAGAAAAAATATGCAATGGTAGAGATAGAAAATAATTTCATGTCAAGCAAATATAAACCGAGGACAATTGTAAACACACAGAAATGCCTCCATTGGGTCAAGAGTTGGCATTCACAAAGATTTCTGAGAGTGTGTCTCAATACCTTGGAGTGTCACAGAATTCTAAGTGTGTTTTCAAAAATATTTAGGTACCCACAATTAAAATAATCTGCACTCATGCATTGTCATACACCTGCGGGTTAAGATTTTCATTTTTTGTAGAACTCTTCTGTGTGATTATGACAGGCAGCGTATATATACATATATATATGTATATATATGTGTGTGTGTGTATATAATATCTAATATATATAATTTTGATCTAATTAAGTCGACATAGAACTACAACATAGCTACACACACCCCAGGAATTAAAGTGAACCGGACAGTAGACGAGGAACTCGTTGGAGCAGTTAGATACGATACAACGGTAGGGTACAGCAACCTTTTTCTGACATCTATAGGTGTGAGGCAGTAGAACACTCTAGAGCCAACTCTGTGTATTCTTTATCAGACTGATAATGCCCCCTGTTGACCTTTGTTCTTTGTCAATGATACCAGGCTGGTGAATAGCTGTAACAGTGTAGGTGAACAGCTATTACTAACCAAACACAGGATTATAGGTAAGAGCAATAAACATGGTTCCCTAATGATACCCAATACTGAGAAGCATGTGGGCAGTGCGGTTATCACAAACTGTACCACCAGTCTAACCTTTCACCCTTCAAACACAGATTCACAGTTTACAGTATATGATTAGGTGAAATTCAAAGTTTGTACATTTGTTAAAAGTTTATAAACTTTGCAGTTTGCAAATGTTGCAAAGTTTTAACCTTTGCAAAACTCTACCCATGTGCTCACATTCATGAGAAAAAGATTTTGTTGAAGAATTTTCCCACTAAACTTCTAGTTTATTTAAGAGAATTAACTCTTAAAAGTAAACCTTTATTTAGGCAATACCTAATTTTGCATGATTTTTTTGCTAAATATTTTTTGCAACTTTTCAATCTTTACAAAGGTTGCCCAGGATGTGAAGTTTCCAGAGGAAGTACATTGCTACTTCTAGCAGTTTTACTTCCATGCTTTCAATTAACGTAAAGAAAAGGAACTCTAAATAATATCCTAATTTTAAGCTTCCTCATTGTCCAAATTTCAGGATTCGATGATGGAGCTTTCAGGATTTGACACATAGGATTACTGCGTATATGTGTCCAAGTAAGACCCGTATTGCTTTAAAACAGGGATATCCTGTTTGAAGGCGCTGAGACATGGTATAGAGTAAGGGTGGGTATGACAGCTCACGCCAAGTGACATCTACTTTATTCTTTTGCAAGTCACATTGACTCCCAGTGTTTCCTTACTTCTTGTCTACTGACAGTTAAAGATGGCCGTTCAAGCGCAATGTAAATGTCAAGACTCGTTGAAGGGATCTCGTTCAATATAGAAATCAATGATAAAATCGCATCCTAGTACTGTGTCATGTGACATAGCGGTCCCCCGCCGAAGCCGGTACAAAGGAGCCCCCGCACTTCCAACTCCAGTCGATTATTAAGAATTAATATGCAGTGAAAGGGATCCATCTTTGCCTCACCTCAATTGACCACGGAGGCCAAGCTTTGCCCATGTGACCCTCTTACCCTCAGCGGAGTAAGGGGAGACTTTTCAATTAATCCTTGCAATATTAAACAGCAGTGATTGTGCTGTCCGTGTGCAGAATATACCATTAATTTGTTTGTTCCATCATATCTGAATAAAATGGCATTTAAATGTTAATTGAGTCGGGGACAAGGAGGACTTGCCAATCACCGGGCGAGGTAAGGTCAAGGTTTCTGTGCATAGAAGGCTTCCATGATAATTTAACGCTTAAAATTCCCAGCAGCGCTTCGCATCTCGCATTATTCCCTTTAATGAGGACATAACGGATGGCGGTAGGATGGGCTTCCATGTTTTTAAAGGCAATAGAAGGGCAAGGAGCCTAGTTGATTAATCCAGTGTACACTGCAGGGAAGAGGGGCCGAAAGCAATTCAGGATCACATTTGTCTCAGATTCTCTGTTGAGGGGTGAGATGTGTGCTACTTGGTAATTGAAGGATTCATAATTTTTAAAAAAAATAGAAGATGCCTTCAGTACCGATGACCTTGCTTTCAATAGCTAAGCTTTTGCTCTTTTAAAGCAAGACGCAACCTACAGCCGCATGTGCACTCATCAAGTTCAAGAGCGATACTGCCTTTTCTGAATAGCACAGCAAGTCTTGACGGAGACTTACAAGAGAAATACCAAGAGGTGAGATATTTTTGGGGGGAAATGACTTGGTTTTTGATGTATTGATGCATTAAAGTCAGTTAAGGGACCTATCTGAAGAGTGCCCCAACCCACAGAAATGTTCTTCCATAGTGCCAACGCATGCTCTCTGCTGCAGATTGCCATTGCACCCTGTAGACTACTCTTTCCATCTGTGCCTCTACTCCACTCCACAGCCGAGCACCACTCCATGCGCTTAAATTCATGCCATGTTGCTTTAAAGCCATTCAACCAACCTATCCTGCTGCCCCTTTCCCTCCTGTGCTGTTCTCCTCAATCCCTTATCCATCATCCCTTCCTCCTCTGTTTGCTTCCTTTCTGCTGCCATCCTACATCCGTCCGATATTGCCTCATCACGTCTCCTCCTCTCCCTCTTCATGATTCTCAGTGCACCCCCTTCTGTACGACATCTTCCTTTGTACACCGCCCTCCTTCCACCTCCTCTGTGTTCCATTCTCCGGAATACCACAAAGCGTTCCCCTGCTTTGCAGCTATGCTTGTGTTGTACAACTCCACATCCCTACCTATGTAGAGAGTCACGATGATTTATTCAATGGAAGGTCATGCAGCACTCAAAAATACACATTAGTACCGAGGCGTGCAATGCTGTGTCATTTATTGCTCGTCGCACATGTAATTGTCACAAGCACTACGGCTTCTATACATGCTATGCGGAGGAGGCCATCTTCATAACAATCAGGACTTTTGCAGTAGTTCCATCTAGAGAGTTCTATTCTTGCGATCCGCTTGCGAGCTTCAGCGGTCTTGCATACCTTTCTGTTGCAACTGTCCATGCTTATTTTTTTAAGTTGCTTGGTGAGTATTGCTAGAGGAGCACACACAATCCAGTTTCCCAGTTCCTGTAAGATATTTATGTTCAAGCCAACTCTTCCACAAGAGAAAGCTGCATGGTTGATGTACGCATAATCAGAACAGGAACTTTTGCAATGTACAAGTAACCTAATATCAGGAACTGCATAGGATATTCTTCACAAAGTCCAGTTGTGTTGTGAGGCGCTGATGGAGGGAAGGTTTTCTTAACGTGTCGCCTGGTCAGAGATTGTTGATACGTCTCAACCCAATGCCAAGAGGAATGCTTCTAGTTCCTTTCGGCCATACTGCAAACAATGACATAAAACCCTGCTCAGGGTGTCAATCCAGTTGGCAACATCTCTGAGTCCGGGTACAGAGCTCTGCCACAAGGGGCTGCTGTATTCAAATAAGGAAATTTCCATTCCAGTGCTAAACCGAGACACCCTGGCTGGGAAGCGAAGAGCTTCAAAGACATCCTTGGCTCTTGAGGACTGTTCACCATAAACATACTACTCAGGCAGGCTCACTCCAGTCATCTTTAAGGCCTAAGGCTGTGGGCTATTGTTCCTTCTCAGGAGGGCATTTCACACCTCGTCAAAGATCCAATTATGCCACTGTAGGGCAGAGAATTCAATAGAATGAATCTTCAATCAGAGATAAACAAGTTATTATAAATTCAACTTTTTGTGGTATATTTCACTCAAATCTACACTCACCATTGAATTACAGTTTTAATAAATATTACAAAGTTCTGCAAATGACTAATCTGCCTATTTCCTAAATCAAAGTATAAAAATGTAGAACTTTATTTGTAAGTAGGCTTTTAGTATAAGGAAACACTACCACAGCCTGTGCAATGTAGTAACACTTTTAATCTAAGCACTGTAGAGGCATGTCAATCCCAATGTTGGGCATCGCTTCTTTTTTTGATATTATGCATGGAGACCCAGGTCCTCAATTTGCACATCATTTAAAGTTTCAGACCTTTAGAATGGGGTAAAGCACCAAATTATGCATGTTCTGCGGTGCAGAAACTCAAAATGGGCAGTATTTTCATTTGCATAATTTGCCTTTTCTTGCTGTATAATTTGACCCTCCCCTGCTGCATAATTCCAGTGGCCCTGTACATAGGCCTTAAAGTGCCTGTGCGTATTTCTGTAACTCAGCACCCAGTAGACCACAGAACGGGTCCTATATTGATATGGCAATAAGGAAGGGCAGATTGGCAGTTCAGTCACCCTGGCATTTCACTGGCACACTTGCTGCAAGCTAGGGGCTGTTTTTTTTAGCAGGATCGGCCACCATGACTCAACCATGCCCCTTGGGTCATATTCTAGCCCTGGCTTCCTGTAGTGTGGGGCTGGTCTGAACATTTTCACCGAGCTGGCTGTGGTTTCCAGTCCGCACCTGTCAAGAGGAAATCAAGTATTGGTCCTGGTGAAGGAACTGCTCATGGAATTGGTCCTAGTAAGAGAGACGAAGAAACCTAGAAATTAAAAAAGAAAGAAAAATAAAGAAGTAGAAAGAACAAAAGGTAAGAAAATCACCCACTTTGAGCAAGTTTAGAAAATGTTAAAGCAACAAAAAGCATTGACGAAAGCTATGCCAAGCACACATTTGCAACGTTTTATGACACGATGTGTTCTCAGGTAAGCGCTTATTTTCGGTTTGTGCTCTTAAAATTGTTTTCGCGGCAGAACGCTCGCGTCCCATTGCAGTCCCACGAGGTTTGTGATTTACAGCCGGCACTGCATACAACGCGAGGCCGTGACCTTGTCTCTTTCCATCGCAGTGACCTCTGGCCAAGTTCAGCGTCACTGATGTGACTTTGGGCTTCGTGTATCTTGAACCTGCAGGAGATGCGGTCGCGTGGGGAAACGTCTTGTCCTAAAAGTGATGAGCCAAGAAAACACCGGCTGTCGTGTGATTACTGCTCCACAGCTATATGCTGGGGGCTCAGACGCAGTAATTGATAGAATCCCACCTATGGACGGCGCTTTGATTGGAAAGGCTAATGAAAGGAAGAGTTCAACCAGAGGAAGCGACCCGCATGCGCCCCGCGCACCGAGTCCAGCCTCGCGCTCATCATTCGAGGTCAGGTTCCTTCCGTTGTCATGCGGGTAAGTTGCGGAATGCGTGACCTTTGCGTGGGACACGCGCCCTCTGGCGTCATTGATATGCTACACAAGATCCGTGTATAATTAAACACAGGGTTGTGACACGGCCCTCTGCCCTGCCCTGGCCTCTCGCGGGTGACCTCAAAAATGGGTCCCTACGGAGGTCGAGCAGCGGTGGCAGGAAATTAGAAAACGAAAGGTTTGCACATGAGTTAATCAAACCACCTGCCCCCTGGACACCTGCAGGCGCCTCCAGCAAGACCCTTATTTATAGTCTTGGATTTATTCCACACCATCACGAGGTTGTGATTAAACAACCCAATAAAACAACACGTGCTATTGTCCCCTGACCTTATGATGGTAATTTTGTGTGCATCAAAGGTAGGAGAGACTTGGCCTTCTAGCCACATCTTAAAGCAACCAGGCTGAGAATATCCGCATAGAGATTGCTGGCCATCTACCTACCCAATACAGAAAATGTAGTTGCCAGGCACAGGGCAGGATTTGCAACTTAAATAAGCCCTGACAAAATCTTCAAGCGAGCACCACACAGGGGAACACTGCAACTAGAAGGAGCAGCGGGGTCCTTCATTTTTGGAGATCGAAGCCCATCCAGCTCTGAAAGCAGCCTTCTGGCTTGCAGCCCACCCCAGGAAAATCGAGGCGAGGCAGATTGGTCCGGTTGGCCTGGCCGGTTCCCCCTTTCCATGATCCCTGCTCCCCCCTCCCACCCCCCTCTGGAATGACTATCATAGCATCTCAGACTTAAAGGCAGTTCCTCAAAATTCGAAAGTTTCTCAATACAAACCTCTCCCATTCTGCCTATTGCACCTCATGGACTAGGATGCATTATTTTATAGGCTGTTCTTGTCTGCAGATCAGCGGCGTCCAAAGTAGGTCCAGGTGGGTGAACCCATCCCAGATTCCCAGTTTAACCCATGGCTGTGTGAAAAAAATCCATTTGGATTCAACGTCTGTACAGGTGTTTTATGAGGATATTCCGAGCATCCTGCGTGGGTCCTGCACTGATTGGCTTGATTCCGACACCCCTGCTGTGCACCATCCTTTTCACGCAGCCTCATCCTTCATTTCTTGAGGTATCCCACCAAGCCTCACACCACAGAGGTGTTACTGACTAATTATACAGCAGATGTTTACAATTTACTCTGATAGGATCTGCCTCTTTCCTAAAGCATCATGGCGGCGTACTTATGGAAAAATCACGCAGCGCAGCACGGCAAGCCACCTTGCTGTGCTGCGTGATAGGTAAAGGGCAGGAATGTGCCGTATTTAACATAATACTGCGCATTCCTGTCTGTTCCCAGCGCTGATGCACAATGTGCTGCCGAGCACAAACGCAGGCACACTTGCATCACGGTGCAAGGATTCCTGCATTGTAAACAGGATTGATTTTGTGCACAATAACAATCCTGAGAGTCATTTTCCTCTTTCTGTGTGTGCTGCAGAATTCAGTACACAAAGAAAGAAGTAACAAAGAAAATCAAAAATATGTATCCTTGTTATGCATCATCTGGTGAGGCGCAGTAATTTGACGCATTCCCTGGTCTACCAGTATTGGTAAATCTGGGAATTCACCAATTTCAAAGGGTGGATATGTGGTCACACCCACGCTCCACCCACGGAACTCCTCCCTGGAGCAGAGTAAATCAATGCCGTGATTTGCGCTGCGTTGCGCTGCTCTAGATTTATCAAGCCATGCAGGGTGGCCTTGCGTGGCCTGATATTCTGACTTCGGTTTTGCGTCACCCATGTGGCCCGTTTGCGATACAAAATCTACATAAATATGCCCCATGTCCACAATAAGTGTGCTTTTGTCACAGTTCTTAAGCTGTATAATCACTATGCAAAACCTAAATACAAAATAAAACAGTACCCCAACCTACGATGTAATCACTGCAACAGGTAGGTAAACCCACTGTGCTATATAAGTAGTATTAAATACAGCAGAATATCAGCAGTGCAAGAGGATGTACTCATAACGATGCAAAATATTGGAAAAACCTAATATTTTTAATGTGGATCCTCCAATTTCTGCTTTTTTTAAATTTAATGCTTTTTGCCACGAGGCGAGTGGTTGGGGTGGGCGTGATGATGTGTGATGTGATACCTGACACATTTCATTGTTGCCAGATCCACCATGCAGGTGACCTGAAGCAATCTAAGAGTCAATGTCCGGATGAGTAGTGGGTTTTCTATGTTCAATGACTGCCTTAGGGAAGAACTTTGTTTTTGGCAAATTAAATGTCATGCACAATAACTCTTTTAGTGTTAAAAAGGATGTTTGTTACATAACATTTAGCAAAAGTCCTGATTCTCATGATGCTAAAATAAAAGTCATCAACCAGGTAAAGTGTGCAGTTTCCCACAGACCTTTAGGAAAGTTGCATAAAAAAACCTTTGTAACTTCTCACTAGTCTGATGCAGACGCTTTAGCATCAGAGGCAGCACAGTAGAAGCTCTTGTATGTCATAATGACATATACAACCAAATCATATGACGTAAATATGGAGTCCTAAATATAATTTACAAAAATATTGTTACATTGAGTGAAGATGTTCTGATATTAACTCCAATGGGTTGATAATTTTGTAAACTAATTTTAGGGTACGATATTTATGCCATAATATTCAGACGACAATATTCAGGTACCACTTCAACTAGGGCAAACCCAATATAAAGTCTTAATATGGAAGAGCGCGGAGGTAGGCAGTGCTATAGGCTGGGCGAGACTATGGAGTGTAACTGAACCCCCTGCAGTCAGCAAAGTTTTAAAGATGCCGGGTCTGGTGGCTTAGTGGGGTAATGCGCCCACTATATGGGCCTGTGTTTGACCTTATGGTCATAGGTTGAAATCCCAGCAGGTCCCCATAGCCTTTCATCCTTCTGAAGTCTATAAAATGAGTACCATTGAGTTGGGTAGCAATAAACATCTGTTACTCAGGGCCAAGATACCCTTCTGGTTGAACATGTCCTTTCCAAATACACGTTATGTTATAAGACATGCATACAAATCACTAGGGAGAAATGGTCATGGGCCAGCAACCAAGGGAAGCATGGGCCGCATTAAGAACCAGACGATAACAGGCAAAGTACATCTCACCCTGCATCCTTTAGAGAGTTATTTGATAATCAATGTAAAAAATGATTTCCTTTATTGCTTACTCCAAAAGGATTTCCATTACAGAGAGCTTCAAATAACAGATATTATTGCCCAGCTTAATGTTGTAAAACATATTGACCATGGAAAGATGAAAGACTGAACTGGCCCAGCTCAGATATGGGCAATACAGTAAATACACCGAGGGTATTCAACATACCATCAAGCCCACCCTCTACTAATGTCCGCAAGTCTTGACTTCTAGACTTTTCTATAGCCTTATAGCCCGCTGTAGAGGGCTATACCGGCTATTAAAGGCCCTCTCCAGCGTTAAAGGCCCGAGCCGAAGGCGAGGGCCTCTAACAAGGGAGAGGGACTTTAATAGCGGTATAGCCCATCTACGAAGGGCTATAAGGCTATTAGAACATTCTGTCACTAGAGGACAGAATGTTCTAACAAAAAAAATAAAGCCTTTTGGGAGCGTGAGGGGATTGGAATACCCTCAGGTTTCCTGAAGCCTTTGTTCACAGCCAGAGCTGTGAACAAATAAACATTGGAATGTTGGAGCTCCAGGCTTATACCAGCCATTATAAGCCCGGAGCACTCCATTGTTTTCAATGGAGCTCCCAACATTCCAATGTTCTAATATTGATTCTAGCGACGAATACTTCACTCAGTCGTTCGAATGTACCCCTTGTTGGCTTTCTGTCCTCATTCTAGTAGGACCAGTTTATAATACACATTAATAATGTATATTAAGGGGGTAGGTGAGTTTGTAGCCACAGACAAATATCACCCGTCTTAGTTGGGGGGGTAGAGCTCAGTGGGGAGGGATTGTCGGCACGAGCCCTGCAGCCCTGTAAGCGCCGGTAAACAATGTACATCAAAGGCAGCGCGGAAAGAGTCGAAGTGACATTTCTAGCTACAATACCTTAAAGTCAATATCATTACCTCTGATATTTGCTGGAGCAAACACGGCTGCAATCAAATGGTAAAGTTCATCTGTCTTCCAGTGCACACTACATCACTGTGGTGACTTTTTCCCATTTTCTACTTAATTGTCCTTCGCAGATTAACACCCTTGAAGTACCATCAAGCTTCCTGCCCAGGGGGTGGTCAGCATGACAAACTTATCCAGAAATGTTTGCAACCATGTACAGTACAATTTAGGGTTACATTATCCCACATGGCAGAACCCGCTCAGAGGGGGAACTGGTTATACGTGAATCGCCCCTAAGGATATACAGTAGGTAATGAAAATGGAACTGTAGGTAACGACAGGATGAGGAGAAAATTTACAACATTGCACACAACTTTGAACTTAATTTTGATATTACCAGTCACAGCAATGCAAAATCTGTCTTTTAAGTAGGCGTCCCAGATGACTCCAGCCCTCCAGAGATACCAACTTTCCAGTCTAGGCCTAGGCTGTAGTACAGTTAATTGTATTTGTGTTCTAGTACAAAGCGTTAAAAATAATGAGAATATTTTTCATTTGGTGCTTCGTTTCACACTTCTGCCATTTCCAAGCAATGTAAAGAAAATGGTATCAATTTAGCAACCTCTGAAGGATAGTATTGTCTTGCCAGGGTTCAAACATGTGCCCTACAGATCCAGCAAAGACAGCAGCGAGCATTTAACTCACTGAACATTGCTGCCTGTTCTATTAAAGCGACCCAAGAGGACACATTTCAGAATCCATTTGACTATGAAAGATACTCAGAGGTGGTAAGCATGGTGTTCCCTGTGACAAATTAACATCTGCTAACCTCCAAACTCAGAAGTTGTGCTTACCTTACTGAGACATTGGTATAAAGTTCAATAAATTAACGTAGTGCCTACACATACTTGTTCTGATTGGAGGATATCCAAATCTTGGTAAGGACATCTAGTGTGAATTATCCACTCACATGTGTCGGCTCAGTGTATGTTGGTGTGTCCTTCAACACCTCTATCTAAGAAGACACTGGTGTACTCTTCTCTTCATGAACAAAGGCATCCCAAAATGGACTCTCAGAAAACTCAGTAGGTTCATGCATCCATTGATGACGTCTTCATGATCTTTAAAAGACTCATATGATTTCTTATCCATCTGTAGATAAACCACATCTATGTCACAAATCCATCATTAATATAGTTTATAAACTCAGCTATGAAAGTGTAATAGTAATTAATAACAAAAGCAAAATATTTTAACTATAACTGACTGAATGGTTTTTATTATAATATTAATAACTTGTTTTTAAATAGTGTTTCATAAATCAGTTCTACTATGTTTAAGCACTCTAGATTACAACAGTTACTCTTAATTTAATGACACTGAGTTTATCAACCTGGGCAGGATTGAACACTGAGACGGCATTGCAAGGATTTAAATTCATAAACCTGAGACCATCGGAGATGCTAGCAGTGGGTCTTAGCTCTCCCAGCCATCTTGAAAGCCAGCGATAGATCTTCATTCTCTGAGAAAACAATTTCACCTTTGGTCAATCCTAGATAAAATGACTTTTAAAATTAGACTATATTCATAGAGATGACTGTAGCATTCGCTTGAGATTTCAGGCTGGGATACTTACACCATAATGTGTATTTGCAATGCAAAGTGCTTCACTTGGAATGCAATTAACAGATTGTTACTAAACTCAACAGTACTCATTTTATCATCTTCAGAAGGATGAAAGGCTGAGTGGATCCACTGAGACATGAACCTGTGAACTTGAGGTCAAACACAGATTGACAGAGTGGATGCATCGGTCCACTGAGCAACCCCAGCACATATCAAATATGTACCAACGCCAGTCATAGAAACAGAAAGATAATATCTTAACAATGCAATTATTTTTTTTAAAACAGGAATATACCTACAGACCATCGATTGTACATTTAGTCAAGACTTGAGGTCTACTGGATCGTGGATCTTTATAGATTACTACCTTTTTTGCAGTTTATACACTTTATGCAAATGAGTTTTCAGCATAAGGGTGGTACTCAAAATTATAGCATGCTGACACCTTATGCTTTTATGCAATTGCTTCTTTCCATATATACTAGCGGGTGTTTTCACTCAGTGGGTACAGCACACGTGCAAAATCGTGATATACAGAAATGAACCGTGACTATTAAATGTATAAAACAGTGCATACAAAATGATTAATGCCCCATATTATACAACAGAATTGTAAGTAACCACCAGACACTTAATTGACACAATGTAAGACAGAATGTGTAGTTAAAAATCTTACATCTATATATGTTAACGGCCATGAAATAGCCCAGGCCTGCACACCAATAGATGGGGTGTCAAACACGAGTTGTGTGTCCAAACTAAATCAAGTGAAACTAGAAATCAACCACTGAATAATGAAAGCTACAAGACACCTTTGCCTATTGCCTTTACTTATTAAACTATAACACGTACAGAAACATTACCTATAATCACAAGGTGTTGGCATTCCATCATTTTGTGAATTGCTTCCATAAATTATGGATTTAGGGCTTAACCCATGTGGGAATTCACATAACACATCAATGAACATCTACCACTTTTCCTATATTTGGCAAGTAGTGGCACCTCAGAGTCTGGAGGCACCCATCTCCTGCACTTCATAAGAGTGCAGATGTGTGTTGTTGTCTCAGAGGATGAGTGGCAAAGGATGATTGATCAAATTAGGACAGTCGAAAATCCTGAGGAGACCAACATTTAAATGTAAGGAGTGCTGAAAATTCCGCAAACCTCTGATATGGATGTTTTATAGATAGAATGTAAATATCTCAAGATCTCAAGTAAGATCACAGACACTTACACTGAACAACCTACATGATAGTAAGTTTAAGGTAGGAGAGCTATTTGATCTTGATATCTATTAATTAACAGCAACAACAAAGTCATCAGATTTCAAATTTGTCACTTTTGATTGAAACATAAATACAAATACTAAATGATCAATTAGATAATTTCACATTAAATTGTATAAAGTATATTTAATTCATTTGTTTATTAATTCCTGCATATTTTTTCACAAAGTGTAATCCTGTCGTACAGTGCAAGTCCACAAAATATAGCTACTCTAATATATCACATGTTTAGACAACCTACTGTAAAACCTTTGAAAACGTCTTACAGTTTGAAACCCAAATCATTCATTCTATATCATTAAAAATATATTTAGCATGCTTTCAGTTTCCCCAAAAGGTTAAAGATATGATAATCACTGGGGTTTAAGACTTTAAGCACCATATATTGAAATAAAATGGATCTTAGTGTTGGGTCTTTGATATTAACATATAAATGTTCTATAAGATGTTGGCATGGGTACAAACTCTCCAAGAAAGTGCTAAAACATCCAAATCAGAATCAGATACAACTTTCTCCTGTTTCCTGATTATCACCCAATGCCTAATATCTGGGTGGATCTTCATGTATGTATTGCATTGCTTATCACAAAGAGTAGAAGGAGCCACAGTTCTAAAAACACAGTGATACTAATTGTGTTTCTATCCTATGGCATTAAAGAAAATAATCAATTTAATCTATTCCACTCATTTTTTCAGTACTTCAGTTTCCTTAACCAATTCTAAATATTACTTTCCAATTATGAAGTTTCTCTTCAATATTTTTTTTTTGTAGTCAAGCAAATGTTACTTTTGGAATTTTCAAGGTAGTTTAGAGGCCATTCTAACAGTACCCACTATGATGCAACATACCACCATCATGTTTATTTCATGGAGTTCTTCTTATGTGAGAGAGGGTGTGTGTCAGAATATTGTGGGCAGAAATACCGACTGACACTAATAGTGAAGTCTAAATATTGTTAACAAGAACAGTGTCCTCTTATTACTTACAACGTGGCGATACACTTGTAAATGAAATTTAGAATGTAATATGTATGGCAGATGATACTCTAACCATGATATTCTATTACAATTCCATAAAAGAACATCTCTATGACTCTACCCCCAATTTATTTTATTTAAATTGTATTTATTTATATTTTTGTACAACAATTACTGTACAAAGGCTGAAAAAATGCTGACAGACATTTGATTCAAATATAAAAAAACATACATAGTAAAGTTAAATTGTCTATTGACATGTTATTAAGGACTCTGTTACCCACTGAAGTTCATGCCTGTGTTCTGGTCGAAAGCATCAACTCCTTTCATTTGCTGAAAGACAAGGGAATGACAAAAAAACGAATAACATGCTGTATGTGTTATCTATGATTGCAAAATGATGTGTTTGTACCAAATGTTTACATCTTTTGTGAGACGAATTTGAGACCACTGTTATCTTTTGCCTCCAGTTTTTACTACGAAGGCTGCATTTATATAATGCATTTATACAATGGTCTTTCTTCTAAGGAGGCAGCTAACATAATTAAATAAAGAGAAAAGACAGACCCCAGTAAGAGGCTGTAGCTAAAAATATATTTCCATCCCTGTGAATCTGCCATCTTAAGGTGAGACTGAAAATACAGGTTTGAATGTCTGACGCAGAAGAAATACACAATGTCACCCATTGCAGCTTGCAAAGAGCTCATAGCATGAGCCTTATGTAATAATAATGTCCATTTGAAGTGGTGTCATTTAAAAACATCTCTGTGCCAATACTCCAAATGAAGAAAAGAGGAGCATTGCATAAAATAATGCACTATATATTTTTGGGGAAAACATAATCTGTGTAGTTATAGTAAATCATTTTGTTAAAGGTGCAGATCCAAAATGTGGCTGTGTGGATTTATTCCAGTGCCCAAGAATCAGCAAAACTGGTGTCTCATTCCTTCCAGCTTCCTGCCTTCTGACATTTGTCTTCCTAATAATCCACATTTTTTCAGATGATGGTGTTTCAGTAGAAAATGAGAAGGACTCTGAAGTGGAATGATGCTGCTCCATTCGGTTGCGCTCTGGTAATCCTGGGATGGGGCTTCTGGGCAAACACGAGATCCACTCACCACAAGATGCAGACGCAATCCTCAGTTCAGCAACGCGGCGCCGAATTGGAAGAGGAGGGAGAAAGTGGGAACAAAAAGAGAGCTGGAGAAGGCGAGGAAAAGGAAGAGGGAGCATAAATGGAGAGAGGGGATTGAAGAAGGATCAGAGGGGGAGCATGGGCCGACAATAAATTGAGAGAGATATAGAATAAGTATATTTGGAGAGAGAGTAATGAAAAGAGGTAGCTAGAAGGGAGCAAGATGAGTAGAGAGAGGGAATTGAATGGTAACATAGGGTCAAAATAATGTGAAAGAGAGGAGGTGGAGAGAGAAAGAGAGAGGACAAATAAAAGAAATGGACAGGGTAAGTGAAGAAGGAAGTGAGAGGGTTGAAAAGTAAGAGAAGCGGAGGGAATTAAATAAAAAGAGAGTGGGGAGGGAGAGACAGAGGAAGAGAAAAAAGTAAGTGGGATCCGGTGTAGAGAGAGTGTTGACAAAAAGAGAGAGGGAGTAAAATAGGGAAAGGGACTGCTGAATATCGAAGCCAAGAAGGCGCGCCTTCCTGCACAAAGGGAAATAACAAGGAGAAATAACGATATTTCTCCTTGTTACGTTTCTATCAGGCAGGCACATCCTTTTGGTTTGGTCATTGTAAATCTGGGTGTGCATCAAAATACATGAATGGATGCAGAGCAACTGAGAATAGAAGCATAGAGAGAGGATTGCCCCACTGAATATCGACTCCCGGAATATCGCGGTACAAGAATTTTAAGGACAGAATATCGGGGGACAAACTATCGAAAGGTAAATGCATAAAGGGAAGCATACATTTACTATTCCAAACTCCACATTTATGTACCATGAATATGTATGTACAGCATAGGTACATTAATGCTGAGTTAGTTATAGAAAATGCTGATTCACATAAGTCATTGTCAAGATCTTTTTTCAATATTTTATTTTCGAGATTGTAGACCCTCAATATTCTGCCGTCGATGATATTAGGGGAGCACACCAGGGCGAGGCCTCAACATGGAGAAGAAAGCACATCAATAGGAACACATTTGAAGATAGAGTTAGAGAATGTGAGAGAATTAGAAAGAAAGATAAAGAGTGCAAGAGACAGGTGGCAAGAGTGACAGGAAGTGCGACGAGAGAGCGGCACTTTTAGGGAGAAAAACTATGAGAGACTATAAGGAGAAATGGATGAAATAGAAGTGAAAAAGAAACGGAGTAAAGAAGAGAGTGAAGGGGATGAGTGGAAGACAGAACTGAGGGGAGAGGAAAGAGAGAGAGAGAGAGAGAGAGAGAGAGAGAGAGAGAGAGAGAGAGAGAATGAGAGAGAGAGAAAGAAAGAGAGAGAGAAAATAGCTGGGCTATCGGTACAGTCCATTAGAAATCAATGCTGGCACTTACTTTACAACATGCCATCAATCCCCCAAGGCATTAATATTTCTATTTATAATTATAATAATGAATGCACTGAGGCTAGGTAGGCATAATAGTGTTATTAATCATATCACTCCTAATGCTGCAGGAGAGGCAGCCATGACAGCCCCATGCAGACTGCGCTGTCTCTGCTCAGACCCTGACTGACAGCCGGGCCTAAGTGCTACCTGTTAATGAGCTGTGCACCCCTCTGCTCCCTGGACCTGCCTCACAGGAGGGCTGCTTGCAACAGGAGACCTGGGGACGTCTGCCCTGGATGCTTGAAAAATCTTCAGGAGAATTCCATAGGGATATTATTATTATTTTAATAAGCATATAGAATCAGACATGAAAACAATCAAACAACACATTGCAATTAATTTCAAGTGCTGGTGGGCTCAAAGTAATGCTATTTAATATGCAAACAAGCACACATTAACGGACATTAATGTGCAATCTCTTAAAATATGTTAACAAAAATACGAATACAGTGATGCTCACTGAAAAACAGACACACTGATCCATTGCCTCTCTTTCGTGAGCAGACACACACACAAACACACTGGTGTTCACTCAAAAACAGACACACTAATGCACTTTTTCTTATAGTGTGTAAACGAAAATACAGATACACTGGTGATCACTGAAAAACAGCGCCCTGATTCATTGTCCCTCTTTTGTACGCACACACACAAACACATTGGCGGTGCTCACTCAAAACCAGACACACTAGAGCACTCTCTTTTATAGTGTGTAAAGAAAAGCACACAAGACATACTGGTACTCACTCGAAAACAGAAGCACTAATGAACTTTCTCTTATAGTGTGAACCACTAACACAGATTGGTACGCACTCGAAAACGGATGCACTAATGAACTTTCTCTTATAGTGTGAACCACTAACACAGATTGGTACGCACTCGAAAACAGAAGCACTAATGAACTTTCTCTTATAGTGTGAACCACTAACACAGATTGGTACGCACTCGAAAACGGATGCACTAATGAACTTTCTCGTATAGTGTGAACCACTAACACAGATTGGTACTCACTCGAAAACGGAAGCACTAATGAACTTTCTCTTATAGTGTGAACCACTAACACAGATTGGTACTCACTCGAAAACAGAAGCACTAATGAACTTTCTCTTATAGTGTGAACCACTAACACAGATTGGTACTCACTCGAAAACGGAAGCACTAATGAACTTTCTCTTATAGTGTGAACCACTAACACAGATTGTTACTCACTCGAAAACGGAAGCACTAATGAACTTTCTCCTATAGTGTGAACCACTAACACAGATTGGTACGCACTCGAAAACGGAAGCACTAATGAACTTTCTCTTATAGTGTGAACCACTAACACAGATTGGTACGCACTCGAAAACAATCAATCAATCAATCAAGGCATTTATAGAGCGCACTACTCACCCGGAGGGTCTCAAGGCGCTTGGGGGGGGGGGTGTTCCAGGTCTTGGCGGCCAGGTAGGAGAAGGACCTTCCTCCTGTTGTCGCTCTTCGGATGCGGGGGACGGCGGCGAGGGCGTGGTTGGTCGATCGGAGGTGGCGTTTGGGAGCGTAGAAGTTGAGGCGGTTGTTGAGGTAGCTCGGGCCATGGTCGTGTAGGGCTTTGTGTGCGTGGGTGAGGAGACGGAAGGTGATTCTCTTGTTGACGGGGAGCCAGTGCAGGTCTCTCAGATGTCCGGAGATGTGGCTGCGTCGGGGGATGTCGAGGATGAGTCTGGCTGAGGCGTTCTGGATCCGCTGGAGTCTCTTCTGGAGCTTGGCGGTGGTTCCGGCGTAGAGGGCGTTGCCGTAGTCCAGTCGGCTGGTGACGAGGGCCTGGGTGACCGTCTTCCTGGTCTCGGTGGGGATCCACCGGAAGATCTTCCGTAGCATGCGCAGGATGTTGAAACAGGACGCGGAGACGGCGTTGACTTGTCTGGTCATGGAGAGGGAGGAGTCCAGGATGAAGCCCAGGTTGCGTGCGTGGTCTGTCGGTTTGGGTGCGGTGCCCAGGGCGGGGGGCCACCAGGAGTCGTCCCAGGCGGAGGGCGAGGAGCCTAGGATGAGTACTTCCGTCTTGTCTGAGTTCAGTTTCAGGCGGCTGGTCGTCATCCACTCGGCTACGTCTTTCATCCCTTCGTGGAGGTTGGTTCTGGCGGCGACGGGGCCGTTGGTCAGGGAGAGGATCAGCTGGGTGTCGTCGGCGTAGGAGATGATGTTGAGGTTGTGTTGGCGTGCGATGGCCGCAAGGGGGCTCATGTAGACGTTGAAGAGGGTGGGGCTGAGCGAGGAGCCCTGAAGAACGCCGCAGATGACTTCCGTGGCTGCAGATCTGAACGGTGGCAGGCGTACTCTCTGTGTCCTTCCAGCGAAAACAGAAGCACTAATGAACTTTCTCTTATAGTGTGAACCACTAACACAGATTGGTACGCACTCGAAAACAGATGCACTAATGAACTTTCTCTTATAGTGTGAACCACTAACACAGATTGGTACGCACTCGAAAACGGATGCACTAATGAACTTTCTCTTATAGTGTGAACCACTAACACAGATTGGTACTCACTCGAAAACAGAAGCACTAATGAACTTTCTCTTATAGTGTGAACCACTAACACAGATTGGTACTCACTCGAAAACAGAAGCACTAATGAACTTTCTCCTATAGTGTGAACCACTAACACAGATTGGTACTCACTCGAAAACAGAAGCACTAATGAACTTTCTCTTATAGTGTGAACCACTAACACAGATTGGTACTCACTCGAAAACAGAAGCACTAATGAACTTTCTCTTATAGTGTGAACCACTAACACAGATTGGTACGCACTCGAAAACGGATGCACTAATGAACTTCCTCTTATAGTGTGAACCACTAACACAGATTGGTACTCACTCGAAAACAGAAGCACTATTGAACTTTCTCTTATAGTGTGAACCACTAACACAGATTGGTACGCACTCGAAAACGGATGCACTAATGAACTTTCTCTTATAGTGTGAACCACTAACACAGATTGGTACTCACTCGAAAACAGAAGCACTAATAAACTTTCTCTTATAGTGTGAACCACTAACACAGATTGGTACGCACTCGAAAACAGATGCGCTAATGAAATTTCTCTTATAGTGTGAACCACTAACACAGATTGGTACGCACTCGAAAACAGAAGCACTAATGAACTTTCTCTTATAGTGTGAACCACTAACACAGATTGGTACTCACTCGAAAACAGAAGCACTAATGAACTTTCTCTTATAGTGTGAACCACTAACACAGATTGGTACGCACTCGAAAACAGATGCACTAATGAACTTTCTCTTATAGAGTGAACCACTAACACAGATTGGTACTCACTCGAAAACGGAAGCACTAATGAACTTTCTCTTATAGTGTGAACCACTAACACAGATTGGTACGCACTCGAAATTGGATGCACTAATGAACTTTCTCTTATAGTGTGAACCACTAACACAGATTGGTACTCACTCGAAAACAGAAGCACTAATGAACTTTCTCTTATAGTGTGAACCACTAACACAGATTGGTACTCACTCGAAAACAGAAGCACTATTGAACTTTCTCTTATAGTGTGAACCACTAACACAGATTGGTACTCACTTGAAAACAGATGCACTAATGAACTTTCTCTTATAGTGTGAACCACTAACACAGATTGGTACGCACTCGAAAACGGATGCACTAATGAACTTTCTCTTATAGTGTGAACCACTAACACAGATTGGTACGCACTCGAAAACGGATGCACTAATGAACTTTTTCTTATAGTGTGTACACATAAACACACACACACACTGGTGCTGACTCGAAAACAGCTATACTAATGTATTCTCTCTTATAGTGTGAACCACAAACACAGATTGATACTCACTCGAAAATAGATACACTAATGAACAATGAACCTACTCCTATAGTATGTAAATAAAAAGCACACCAACTTGTGTACTCACTCATTACCAGACACACACTCATAATGTGTAAACAAAAACATACATGCACTGGTATGTGCATGTATGTGCATGTATGTGCATTCTCTAAACACACCCACCTACAGACTTACACTGGTGCTCACTCACAGACACACTGATGTAGTCTCACACATACTCCACATTCATACAAACACACACACGTACTAAACAAATAGACAAACACACACACTCCACACAAGTTATCAACAAGTTGGATAAATGGAGACATACAAAAATATCAATATGCTTACATACATATTTTCTTAAAATAATCCTTCCTTTTGGGTGAAAGACTAACAGTATGACTTTGGTACAGAAGTGAGAGGGGGCACCACCACAGCTGAAACAGGTATGAAATCAAATAGGTTGTTGTCAACTTCATACACATATTCGGAAATTGATACACGGAACATTTCAAACAGTAAAATAAAAAGATAATTGTCATAGCTAAAACACAATGCAGTTTAACTCTGGGCCAAGCTTCCTTATTGGAAGCTGCTACATTTGAAGTAATGTTGCTACGGTGACTAGTAGGCCTTCCAAGAGATATGAAAGCAAAACTGTGGAACATGGGGCAAAAGGTTTGCGTAAGTGGTGACAAATGGGTGTCCGCCCTCTGCTGACCGCATGCTGACCCGTTGCCTGCGCTCTCTGCCCCTGCCGTAAGGCATCCCAAGGTCACAGGTTTGAGCAGCTCCTCTACGGCTAATATGCTCTCTTTGCTGTCCCTCTCTGCTGACCTCGCCTTGCCTGAGCCCGTCCAGTGACTGTGGCTGCGATGCCCGCATTACAGGTGTGGGTGAGTTGTTCAACAGTAAAGGCACATGTTCTGGGTGGGTGTCACCCACGCCCTTAAGTCCGGGTGCGCACCCAGGGGGGACCCTGCCTATTGGGATATTTAAACAACGCTGCCCAATCAGCGCCCATCGATTTCCTGGCTTAGCTACAGCCCAGTAGGGGTTTGTCACGCCCCTCATCAGTCTGGCTTCGCCTCCACAGCTCCCCTTCACTCACTCCTGCCCCCTGCACTAAAGGACGAGGAAAAAAAACGCCCATAGCTGATGCTTTCAAGTTTATTTAAAAAGAAAAATGCGAAATGTGTTTCAAGAAAAAAAATCAATTGCTCAAGTTTCTAGGAAAAAGAAATCGAAAAATAACTAGCCAGTGTTGCTGAGTTGTTCTTGGCAAGAAAGTGAGAGACAAAAAATAGAATAATGTCATCTCTGCTTTTTTTTATCCGTGTAAATAACACACAACATGGTGCAATGTGTTCCTTCAGTCAATAGCGGCCTTATTTCATGTCATGTCCCGTTAGAATTATCAAGAGTTCCGTTAGTAAATAGAATTTAGCCAGCCCTTCCTTCTCTGTTAAAGATGCAAAGCCTCGTCCTCTCTCGCATAGGCGGGTGCCCATCAGAATTTGCTTCCACATTTTCAAAGGAAAGGCCCTTTTCTTGGGTGGTGGTTCAGGCCGCGCTGACGCCGACATTGGGTCTGACGCGTGTGACGCTGAGGGGCACGCACGCCACGCAGCGCGAGCCACCTTGTTTCCCAAATCCCTGCCTGTCTTCAGGCCCCTAAAAAGAGTTGCTCTGCCGCAGTGCATAAATATTTATGTATGTAACTGTCATAAATGTGTCAAGCCTTGGCAAAAAAAGGGATGAGTCACCGAGGTAACTTTAAGAGATAGTTTTATTGACAAACTCCTAAGCTGAAGTCGAGGCAGAGATGAGCAAGATAGGAAAGAACAGGCGCCTGGTGGGGCCCTGTTAACGAGAGCGGTAACAACCTTGGAGAAATGGGACAGGCAGCGAGCTGGCCAGCCCTGGCCGGGTTCACTTGCAGCCGTACCCGGGGATTGGCCAGAAGTGGCACAGTAGGCTGCTGTTTCCTACTTCCTGGACACCTTATTATCCCTCTGATTTGTTTGCCCATTCTTACTGCTTCTCTTGTTTCATCCAAATCAGATTAACAAGCTTTTTACAATTAGAGTGTTCAAAATTCATGTAATTTGCTTTTGTGTAATTGCTCGATGGGGAAAATTATGCACAATTATGTAAAAAACAAAAACAATTTGGCACTATATATAAGGATGGCTCTCAGTCGAAATACGGGCCAGCTTCAGAACTGCCTGCCTCACACACAAAGCCCTGCACACAGGGAAACCGGAATACTTAGCCTCCAAACTCAAGAAAGCTGGGCAAGCAAGAAGCCTCAGGAGTTCCAACTCCTTCCTACTCATTCCCCTAAAAACGCGTATACAAAAGACTGCTGACCGCTCTTTTGCAGGAAATGTGCCGAAAATCTGGAACGCCATCCCAGTCAACATCAGAACCACCCCCTCCTTTCCAAAATTCAAAAGCCTCCTAAAAACCCTCTACCTCAACCGCGCCTTCCCGAACGCAATTACGTGATGCTCTCACCTCCACCAGGCTGTCACCTGACAGCGCACCCCCAACGGGCAGCCTTCAGTCATCGCACAACCTCTACCTACCTCATACCCTTTCTCCGAACTCTCAGCCCCTGGGTCGGCACCGCGATGAGAGCCCTCCCTAGGATTTTGAGACTACCTCTTGACCCCTCTTCATCAATGCCACTCCTCGGCCCCCCTCGACCTCTCTACCTCAACGGCACACCTCTGACACTCAGAAGAACTGTAAAGCTTCTTTTTGAACTTTTTCAACCTCAACGGCACACCTCTGACACTCAGCAGAACTGTAAAGCTTCCTTTTGAACTTTTTCTGTATTTTCACCATGCCTTTGTCCTGTATTTTGTCTCCTCTTCATCATGTTGTAAAGCGCTCCGATACCCTTGGGTCTGGCTAGCGCTATAGAAAACCCTCCAAATAAAATCTAAATAAAACGTATTTTGTGCTAAAGAAAAATGCTGCAAAAATAACAAGTGCCACAAACAGAATCTGTTCATGTTCTAGATGTTTGTGTTTTTTAAGTGCGCTCGCGCTAAATTTCTGCCACAAATGGTACGTTATTACGCAACGTGGTGTAAAAGCATCATTTCAGAAGTTTCAAGTAACAGGTATAAATAACACTTCCAAAATGATGCCCATGTAATGGAAATTTCAGTCAGGCCTACTATTGATATGAAAAAATGTGAGTTTGTCTAACAAATTGCTGTTTGCTGAATGTGCCCAAAGTGGTCCAGCAGTCTTTGAGGTTCACGTTTAATTCCCCGAGCAGCTAAAGCTTTATTATTGATTTCTACTAATTGCAAAGTGCAGTAAATACCATGCTCTGAATAAGTGAAGTAGAAGAATGGAAATCTGACAAGATGATTGTTTTATCAACCAGCCAGGGACTTGATTGCCTGCAATAGTGTGTTTGTGTAGGAGTAAAAATGGGTTGTTTGCTAGTTGGAATATTATGTGATAAAAGTAAGATAGCATAGCTGAACTAGAAAAATATTTTATTGAGAGAAGCGCACGCTAGAGAGGTCTGTTTGTAATACGTGAGTCGCAGATTTCAATTCTGGAAGGGAACAAATAACCCTTAATTTTTCTGTGTTGATGATGTTGCTACTAGTGTAGTGGATACATATGACACATGTCTGCATTAACTAGCACTATATTAAAAGTGTGCACAAATCTTAGCTCATCATTATTACGCTTGGCAACCAGAACATATCAGCTTTAGGGACAATATGTTTTGCAGATCAACGCAATCGAAGCTAATCAAATCCACCAAAAACCACTCAATCTCCTCTGATGAACCTACCGACCAGCCTCACTTTAGGGTATTTCACTTTAACTGTATTGTCACTGAACGGAGTCACCCTGGCCAATCCCAGGTGACCTGATGGCCTTCAAATTCAGGTCCTACAGAACTGTTGCTCCCCATGGCGATGTAAGTGAAGTTAATACCTCAATCAACATGTAAAGTAAATATGGACATTTAACAAAGAAAAAGAAAAATGTTGGTGCAAGCCATGGCTGTATGATACGTATATGAAGCAGAGTGGACGTGGGCAAGAACACACTGAGCATATTTTTTATTTAGTTAAACATGTCAGTTAAAACATACCATTTTAACCCCTCCCATGCTCGTGACGGAACCGCTCCGTCACGAGCCTCAGGTGGGCTGTGCGGGTGACGGAGCGGTTCCGGCATGCCCCGTTGCCGCGCCTGCTCGGCGCTGATTTCGAGCCTGTGCGGTGCGTTCTATTGAGCGGGCGGGGCCATGATGGAACCGCTCTGTCACAAGCACAGCCCACCCGAGGCTCGTGACGGAGCGGTTCCGTCACGAGTATGGGAGCGCCGCGCGGCCCCCCCTCCCCGTTAGCGCTGCGGCGGAATTGCCGCCGCAGCCAAGGGATTAAATTAACAAAACCACTGAAATTCACCGGTTATAGTTATCTCAAGTAACTATATTTCATGCCATAAGGTAGCTGTAACTCAAACCCTCACCATGCACTGCTGAGTACACCGCATATTTCATCACTCACTACATGATCTATGACATCATTGATAGCATGACTGCAACATCTGAAATGACATCATTGATGACAAGATTCTGCATGGCGGAGGTGCAAGTTATAGTTGCCTTTAGGCCATGTTACATTTTTTATTTTTGAACTGGACATTTTTACAATAACAGAATGAGGAAGTTAGTTGCCAAGTGTTAAATGAGAAATTAAGGGCCTGGTTTTCTACGATTTCACAAATTGCATCCTGGCAATGGAAGTTGCTGCGCTCCGTTGTGTGACAAGGAGTGAGAAGAAATGCACAATATACACTAAGATATGGCGCAAGTCAGCTCTCTCCTTGCTTACTTTACTTCCTTACTTTATTTACTTTGCTTACTCTACTTGCTTCTTTACTTTGGTTTGCCTAGTGCCAATGCCAGCACCCTCGAGAACATGACTCAAAGTTGCCTGTGTAAAGGTCAGGATAGTTTTTGCCCAGGAAAGGCTATCTTCCTGCACAAAAAGCATCACTTGAGGCTAATTCCTCCTTGTAGGTATGCTGCAGACTACAGTACATATGCAAAGAGAAAGTAATGAGGAGAAATAAAGCTACTGTTGTTCGTTACCACAGCCTCGGATAGGTACACCATTTAGATAAAAAACATATTTTTACAAGTCTTTGGAAGTATGGGTTTGTGTCAAACCCATGGGCGGATGCATAGGAACACCCACACTCCACCCATGTGACGCCTACCTGGTGTAAGGTAACGCAAAGCAGCCTTACTCTTCTTCTACACAAATCAGGCTTTGCTTTTTTTGTGTTGGGACTGCACCAGAAAAAGTGATGCAACCCAGACGCAAAATCCTAATAGTTCCTAGCCTCATTGTTCGAAGTTGAGAACATTTGTCGTTGGACTTCATCTCTTCTGTTGACGCTCCTCTGAGGGCTATATGCGTGTTACGATGACTATTTGTGCAGTTATTTCAGAAATTAATTGGACAAGGACTGGATAGGCGATTTTAAAAAATATACCTTTTTTCAGAAGTCAAGCTCCTGTGAGGTCAAGTGAAGACAATTCTTCAGTTGCTGATTGGTATTGGCCTCCTGCTGATTTCATGGCTCAGAATATAGGCTGAGGGCAATTGCCTTTTCTCTGCCTCAAAATCCTCAATAGAAACTCTGCGCCTCATGAATTGCTGCAGATAGTTGAAAAGTGACCTTGGTGAATGGTAATCTATTGCCCGTCATTTGACATAAGCGTGGATGCGAAGGATGAAAAAGTGATCGCTCGGCCTGAATGGCACGCGCGAGCAGGGAGCACACCTTTCATCGAGTGGCGCGTCCAGCGTATCAGAGATATGAAATGGGGAGAACGAGAATGCATTATTTATACACAAGGTACTGATGACCTGATTACCTCCGAAGTGGCAGAAGACGGGAACGCATTGTGCGGGTTAGCAAAGGCCATCAGTGACAAGGAAACGTACATAATGCATCTCCAGACACCTCAGGAGGCGCCCTCTTGATGCTCTTCGTACACTCTATATTTTATTTTACAGCACTCCCCAAGTTGCTCTTAAAAGTTCGCATTTTTCCTTTCTGTTTTTAGCCGCCATCTTAATGCAGCCTAAAATACACATTTGAATCTTGTGTTCATAAGAGTACACATTTTTGAGGCTTTTTAAATGCTTAACCTAATGTATATTTTCTTGCAAAGGAAAATCTATTTGTATTGCTGAATAATTGTCCTTACTTTTTTAGTTTTCTTTATTTTATTTTTTTAAAGAAATATATTTATGAGAGTCATTGACTGCCATCGCCTGAAACTGTAACCACAATTTCATCAATGATTTACAAATTCGATGTCAGCATTTTGAATTCCTAATATCAGTGAAAGTCAATATCAGATATACCTATTTTAATTGTATCATGTCATATATCATATCCCATCATATCATATTGTATCTCATATCATGTAACATTACATATCATATCATATCCCATCATATCATATATCTCATCGTAACTCATATCATATAATATTATATATCATATATCATATCCCATCATATCATATACCAACTTATAGTTCATATCATATCGCATTATATTTCACATATCATATTATATCTCGTATCATATCACATTATATATCATATATCATATCATATATCATAATATATATCTCATATCATATCACATTATATAACAGCAAATTATATCACATATCATATATTATTATATCTATCATACCACACCACATCACATTACATCCTGAAAATGCAATTCGAAAAGATAATTCCTTGTCCCGGACCTTGAGCAGTTCCCAATGTGCTTGACAGCCGCGGTCGGTAGTGGGAGTACCAGCCGCGGTTGGAGCTTGAGAATGTATTCTCCAATTGAATGTTACCCACACTACTTAGAAATATTACATCCATGTCACTTAACTACATTTTGTTAAGCCTCAAACAAAAACAAAAAGGTAAATAAGTGCCCTTCTTCCTTGTTTTCCTTGCACACACCCTTTGCCACCTTATAGTTCCATGTGTCATCATGACTATACGGAACTAGGGGACCCTCATGGTTCATTTGCTCAAATCTGTCTTTGACAGCCCGGTAGAGAATCAGCATTAGGACGATGGAGGTTACCCTGTGCCGCGCGTCTCATGTATGGAGAATGAGAGACGCCTCCGCTGTGATGTCATTGGAAGAAAAACGAGGTAGCGTTGCAGCAGAAGAAAGACTAGGCAATATTGCAGTGGAAGAAAGACTAGTCAGTGTTGCAGCATACCAGAAGCTTGCACCTGTGTGGCATGCGCATATAAACATCAGGGTTCTGAAATGTATGCCACATCTTCTCTATGGCAACATCATAGCTTCTTCCTTTCACAGTGTCCCAAATTGAAGTGGGGTAAATTGTAAATATCCGTATTTTATAGAATTCTAACTCAGAACCAAAGTACTTCCTCCAAAATACAATTTAATAGAAGCCTCATGGACCATCTATTAAACTAGCACAGACCATATTAAGCTGTGCTTCAACTGCCCACATAAGTACTATTCTTAGCTCTCTCGACAGCTAGCAGAATTTAAGAGAAGTCTCAAGGACTACCAAATAGCATGCCATGCCTGAGCACCTCCAGTCCTTGGCTCCTTCTGTGCTCATCCCTCCCACTAACTGTACAGACTTACATTTCTTTTATTTTTTCAGAGTGGGTTTTTGATCCTTATGCTATTTTGTAATAAGTGGGGCCCAATAACATGTTATTTACCACTGTTGAACATTCACACATTTATTACTACTGTGCAAAGGTCAGATTTGAGTTTATCACCACAGTATATCAAAATTAAATTAAAAACGAGTAGAGCAATGCCTTGCATCCTGTTAAATAAATGTGTTAAAGCAATTATGTATTAACAAATCCCCTGGCATAAACTGTACATGCAGATGCGCAAAGATTGCCATGCTATTTAATGGCATTGTTGAAGGGGAGGGCATCATCTAGACCCATTCAAAGCTTTGCCTCTCGTGAGCTGGCCCCTTTGCACACTCACTCAACAATAGTAATAAATAGCATAAATGACACTCTGCACATCTGTATATTATATATATATATATATATATATATATATATATATATATATATATATATTTTCACACTTACATAAATGTACATACATATATCTATATACATATATATATATATATATATATCCACAGAATCCTCTCGTTCCAAACAAGGATGACAAGCCACACCATCAGGTACTTTGAAAGTTGTTTATTTGGGCATAAACAAACGACGCGTTTCGAGCTCACGGGCTCTTGGTCATATATATATATAGATAGATAGATAGATAGATAGATAGATAGATAGATAGATAGATAGATAGATAGATAGATAGATATTTTCTAAATGATATCCTATGTACGGTTGCAAACAAACAGGTTCTCATTTCTCAATAGGTCCTCAAAATGTGCGGTTTCATCAGTCTGAATAACATGCTCCCTTTGCAATTACTGTCTTTCGCAAAGGCAGGAGGGTGTTTGTAAAGTGCTTTTTCCTCTCAAATAAGCTATTTATAACATTTGTTTGTGCCCTGCACATCACAGTGCCTTGTCAGCAGCACAGGGAGGGCTGTGTGTGAAGTAGCAGTCATTGCACGTCCCTTTGACCCAGCGCCCTGTTTGTGCAGGGCTCACACTAGAGGTGCCTTTGAGTTCTTCTGTGGTGTACATTCATGGTGCTTATACCGGCTGAATGGCAGAAGAGGGCTAGGGCGGTGGAATGTGTCATGTCACCAAGCCCATCCCAAGCCCTGCCATATCTCCATAGCCCGGCAATAGTTGCAAAACTTGATGGACACTACACCGAGCCTTCTATTGGGACCGACAATCTTCTATTTAGCGCCAGCCTCTTCCGGTCACAATTTTGAGTGACAACATAGGTTTGGCACAAATGTGATGTCGTCAGATGCTGGAGCACAAGTTCTTCTGACATTAAACTGACAAATGCACATCACGTATGAGAAATATTTGTACATTTTTAGGTTTCGCCTGGGGCACGGAGCTTTAGCTCCGCCCCCAGGAGAAATCTTTAGTTTTCAGTGTGAGGGGAATTGAATACGCCCTCTGTTCCATTGGCTAGCTCCATAAATGGAGGCTAGCCATTGGAACAGAGATCTGTCCGTCATGGCCGGACCAGATTCGTGGGCGTTCCCGCGATTTTTTCGCTCTCCACCCACTTCTGATCGTCATCGCGCCGGTGGGTGTGTGTTATTTTTTTTTTTCGAGTCGGCCTGTTTTCTTCCTTTTACAAGTGTCTGTTGTTGGAGTTGGCTGCAAGATTTGAGTTCCCACAAAGCGATCAGGTAAGGAGCATTTTCTTTATAAATGTGTTTTCACTTTGTTTGTGTACGTATTTTGACGTTTTCGCTCTTAATGTCTTTATCCCGTTCCCGACCCCCCCCTCCCACTGTCCGTTCCCGCCCCCCCTCCCGCTGCCGGTGTGCCCGCCCCCCCTCCTCCCGCTGTCCGTGTTTAAGGTAGGCTTGAGCTGCACCTCACGGGTCTCAATGGTCGTCTTGGCCTTCAGCAGGACAAGGAGAGCAGCAATGGCGGCAAGAACAGCTGGCTTCCCTTTCACGCTTTCCTTTTCCTTCCGACGGCGATGGTCGAGTGGCGCGGGGAGGGGAGGCAGCGTGACCGGAGCCCCCACCCCCGCCTGTGCTACAGGTCAAACAGCGATCCCACCCTAGGGAACAAGCAAGCTGGTAGCAGCACCAAGGCAAGGTACCCAGGAACCAGCGTAACTGAAGCAGCATGATGGGCGGCCGGGCCGGGGAACCGGAATCTCTTGGAGGGAACTCCCCCCCCCCCCCCCCCCCCCCCTCCCCCACTTTGAGGGTCCCGGCCGCCCACTGTGCACCCGCCGCTCCAGGCATACCTCAGGAGGGTAACGAGGGGCAGAGTAGCGTAGAGAACCGTTGCGAGCAGCCGTCTACACTCCGCATCAGCAGGCTGGGCAAAGCTCACAACAGGAGGTGGCGAAAGGGAAGGATCCGAGAGATTTAGGAGCCACGCGGTGGTCGGAGCAGGCAGCTGTCCCCCCGAGAAGACAACGGCCAATGCGGGCGGCGGGAAACCCCCCCAAGCCAGGACGGACATCAGAAGGAGGTAAGAAGCGAATATGGAGCGTGCGGCAGCCACGCAGACCGACCAGGGAGTTCAAAGAGTCACCAGGGGCGAGGGCAGGCAGGGGTGTGTGGCCACACGCTACCCCATCCCCGGATAACGGATCGTCAAAAAACGTTGTCAAACTCCTTTGTAGGTAGCAACCATTAGTAAAGAATTGAAAGGAAGTGAGATGGACTTTCTAAGAGCAACTCGAATGTACAGCCTGCTTTTCCCAGTAAATACGGGTCTACATGCCTCAGCTGACAGTGGCGTTTTACTGTTCGAGGTGCAGGAGCGCCGTTTGCTTTCTACTGTTGCAAACTGGTGTCTCCGCACACCCTTGGGGAAGCAGTGGATCACCGTCACTCAGAGCGTGGCCCGGCGCTTATAGCTCTGATAGCCGTGAAATACTTCCCTACTACTGTTACGTCTGCAGTGAGTGTAACTGGATTAAGATACTGAAATTATTTTTAAAAGATTTATTTGGAAACCATGCATCACAGTCCTGGACAAGTGTATGCGTCTATTACCCTCTTTGTATTAGGCTATAGTCTGTTACTTTTTTTAATAGTCTTAGGTTAACTGGGAGAGTTTTTAGTTTGTCATTTAATTGTACCTATTGTAGGTATTTGTCATTTAATTGTACCTATTGTAGGTATTTGCTATCATTGAATGTTTTAGGTCTTATAAATTAGATAGGAGTAATTAATTACTGTGCTGATTTTTGGAAAATGGGTGATTTTGGAGAACATGACGATTCGTGTTACACTTTGGATTTCCTCATTTGACTTGCTTTCATTTGTTTAACATTCTGCAAGAAGTCTTTCACCCACTCAAATACAAAATCCTGCTGTGATCATTGAAACCCTGCCAAAATAGTCTAATAAAAAAAGTAGAATCGGATAAATATGGTAGCATACGATTAAAAATATGACACTTGTTTTGACCTGCATATATACGAATTTATAGTAGATAAAAGGGTGCGGTAGATCAACCAGTTGGCCTCCTGAGATAGATATGTAGACAAAATATTTATGTGATGGGAATATATATAACACCCACCTGTTCATCATACTAGCTTGTGCCAGGCATGAAAAAGCCAGCGTATGGAACATCTCTTCGTGTTCGGCTTGGGTGCAGTTATCTCATAAATGAGATGCATGAAGAAGGGGATTTTTCATCTGGAAATCTATTTTTGAAATAGTGATGTACCGTTTGTCTACTAAACTTACTGAGTGTACCTGGGGTGTAAAGTAAGCCCTCACGTCAAGAGTTTTGCCCTCTCCAGTCCACGTGTTTTTTCCCTTTTTTGTAATGGTATGAACAAGACAAGAATTCCCAGATTCAAAGAAAAAACTGGAATGCGCATTGTCCTGGGAAACTTGGCTGGGCTGTAAAACGTGCCAGGCAGAAAAGTATGAATGCATATTTATTAGTAAACTAAATGTAAAAATATACAATTTTACGGCTCAATTTATTCTCAAAATACAAAATAAATATGGGTAAATACCAAAAATGTGTTTAAAAAACAAATACACCAGTTGCCTGCTTGTGACCCGGTTTTGTGTGTGTGTGTGTGGGTGCAAATGCAATAGGTGTCGCATTTGCGAGAGATTAGGCTATTGGCTTTGTAAATGACAATGCCATTTATTTATGTTTTTAAAGCCAACACATAAATAAAAATGTTGTCATTTACAATGCCAATAGCTCTAACTTTTCCAAAGGCAAAACCGTTGCATTGTAAATGCTTGTTTTTTTAAGTGTGCCATTCTTTTACAGTTACAATCCATGAAGGAAGTTTACCGAAAGGCGCATCAGGACAGTGTCTCTTTAAGGCAAGAGCCTGTAGCTGCCTTAGGATGATACCACAAATGGCCACAAGATGGCGCCCTTGGCAGCAAATATCCTCAGAATATGCATTTTTGTGAGGGAGCACCTAAACATCAAAATCCTTTTTTTTTTTTAGGAAAGTTGAAACTTAGGACCAGAGCTGGAGAGTGCATACACTATCATGGTTTGGTCATCAGCAGAGCTGTCGTGCATTGAATAATTATTTTATGCACCCGGGATGTGGGCAGGGAACTGAGAGTTGGTGAGTGTTTTCCTTATATTCTGTGCAGATTGTCTGATTCCTCTGTTCGTGCAATTGTGTGGATCAGGTGTTGTTGGAGAAAGACAGGATAGGAATACCTTTCTGACAAACCCTTGGAGAAGGATAGGGCAGAGAGTGTGAAATGATAATCTGTAAATTGCAGGAATTGCAGTAAATACATTTTTCTTTTTTATAAAGATTTTTTGGGTTTAGTCAAATCGCAGTAAGGATTTCATGGATTATCATTTGTCCCTCCTCATAATGGCATTTCTAGTTCAGCCATCAATAGTGATCGAGAGTGGATGGTCTCTAGCCTTAGATCAAATTGTGTAAGGCGATCGAATCTCGCCTCCTGATTGGCTACTGAGAAACTTACAACATTCATACCTACAATGAAATAAACTTCATATCTACACAAAGAAATGATACTGAATCCAGAGTGAGGCCAATGATAATATCAATGGAATGATGTCATGTAAAGTCACCTGTGATGTCATCAATATCCCTTGTGTGGGCATATGTCACATGATGTGTGTGTTATTCCAGCCAATTGTCAATAAGAGTTAGGGTCTCCATGGTGACGGAGTAAGTTATGGTATTTAACAGCGGCCCGTGCAGGTAAGAGTGGTGGGGCGGTGGGGTAGGGTAGGGGGGATTTGGACAGACAACGACGAGGGAAAATTCATTATTTATTTAATTTTCCCTTGTGGTCGTCTGTCGAATTCCCCCCTCCACCCCCCTCCAACCCGGCCTTACCGCTCTTACCTGCACGGGCCACCGCTTCTGATGGTATTGTTTAGTAGACCAGTCCAGATCAGACGATTTTTGGGTGTTTATGTACACTATGAATGGAGATATGCGGAGTGTAATATGTTATTTATTGTCATTAGTAAGTGTGGAAATGGGCCACGACTCAAGAGAGGCAACGCATCGAGTGGGTCATGTTTATCAGGGCTGTGCAAAGTTCTCGTAATTTGTCTTTGCATAAATAAATTACATTTTAGGAAATGGCGTGCAATTACGTGAAATGTAAATCCGTCATTTGGAGCTAAATTTTAGTTCAAAATGCACACTCACAGCAACTTTTTATACAAGTACACATTTCATGCTAAAAAATAAATAAAAAAACAAACAGAATTGCAGTGAACCGCAGCAGCTCGCGTACTCGTTATCTGCATTGTGGTATAATTATGCCAAATGTGTGATGGCATAACTTGGTGCATTTGGTATGCTACCTATAACGCGAAATCCCCTAAATTACATGAAGTAAGCCGGCATAATTTAAATTGCACCAAGGCCCAGTCACGTGGTCCCGCCCCTCCCTCGGCAATAGTTCTAAATGGAATATTAAACTTTAAATTGCTGCATGCAGCATGTGGGATTAATGCCATGCTGGTTTTTTTTCATGTGCAGCAGTACTAAACTATAACCAGAGAGTAAAGAGTGAAATCCCAACAGTGAGATAAATCGGAGCAGTGAAATAATCCCAGAATATGTAGGCTTGTGAGTGTGCCCCAAATGTTTTGTTTGTCCTATACTGTGATGCTAGAACGCAATCTGTGATGCATTAAGCATTTATTCCTCCAGACAGGAATGCCGCACTGTGGTGATAAAAGTGTAAATCTGGGTTTACTAGTACACGTGTTGCAAATAATATGGGTTTGAGCTACCGTTATCTTGGCTGGCATGTATGTGGCTGTGTGTGTGTGGTTGTGTGTAAAATAACAAGAATGCTGTACTATGGTAATATTTGGGAGCAAGATGGAAGATATGCTTGCTAATTGATTTCTTTCAGCTCATCAATTCTTTTACGCAATTTCTTGTAAACGGGTACAACTCCGCTCAAGAGATAACATTCATATGGAGTAAATCTCAAAGAGGTGTATAGAACAGACAAAAGCGGATGTATATATGAAAGTATTACATTTCACTTTTTTCTTTGATATTGATTTGTGGTTTATTTTAAGAAAAAGTGTTGCAATTGTTACAGTGATGGTTTTCAAGTGCATAATAATTAGCTTCTTGTTCCATTGCATGTATTGTATGCAAGTACCCTGAAAAATTCTAATATAAAATGTAATACTTTCACAGATCTGTCTGTTCCCGTTTTTGTCTGTTCTATACACCTCTTTGAGATTTACTCCATAGGATTGTTCTCTCTTGAACGGAGTTGAACCCGTTTACAAGAAATTGCGTAAAAGAATTGACGAGCTGAAGGAAATCAATTAGCAAGCTTAGTTTCCATCTTGCTCCCAAATGTTATCTTAAAATAAACTAATTATTCAAGTGAATAAATCCCTTGAAGGCACATTTACCCATCCCTCTTATTTTGCTCAAGCCCTCAAGGGTAGTTTGGGTTGCCCATTTCTCTCACCAGTACTATGGTAATAACAGTGTAAATCTGGGAATACTAGTACATGTGTTGCAAATAGCATGGGTTTTGAGCTACCATTATATTGGCTGACGTGTGTGTGTGTGTGTGTGTGTACAATAACAGGACTGTTGTACTATGGTAATAACAGTGTAAATCTGTGTGTACTAGTACACGTCTTGTAAATAGCATGGGTTTTGAGCTACCATTGTATTGACTGGTGTGTGTGTGTGTGTGTGTACAATGACAGGAATGTTGTACTATGGTAATAACAGTGTAAATCTGTGTTTACTAGTGCATGTGTTGTCAATAGCATGGGTTTTGAGCTACCATTATATTGGCTGACGTGTGTGTGTGTGTACAATAACAAGAATGCTGTACTATGGTAAAATAACAATAAATCTGTGTTTACTAGTACACGTGTTGCAAATAGCATGGCTTTTGAGCTACCATAATATTGGCTGACGTGTGTGTGTTTGGTGTACAATAACAGGAATTCTGTACTATGGTAATAACAGTGTAAATCTGTGTTTACTAGTACACGTGTTGCAAATAGCATGGGTTTTGAGCTACCATTATGTTGGCTGACGTGTGTGTGTGTGTGTGTGCACTATAACAGGAATGGTACTATGGTAATAACAGTATAAATCTGTGTTTACTAGTACACGTGTTGCAAATAGCATGGCTTTTGAGCTACCATTATATTGGCTGACGTGTGTGTGTTTGGTGTACAATAACAGGAATTCTGTACTATGGTAATAACAGTGTAAATCTGTGTTTACTAGTACACGTGTTGCAAATAGCATGGGTTTTGAGATACCATTATATTGGCTGACGTGTGTGTGTGTGTGTGTGTGTACAATAACAGGACTGTTGTACTATGGTAATAACAGTGTAAATCTGTGTGTACTAGTACACGTCTTGTAAATAGCATGGGTTTTGAGCTACCATTGTATTGACTGGTGTGTGTGTGTGTGTGTGTACAATGACAGGAATGTTGTACTATGGTAATAACAGTGTAAATCTGTGTTTACTAGTGCATGTGTTGTCAATAGCATGGGTTTTGAGCTACCATTATATTGGCTGACGTGTGTGTGTGTGTACAATAACAAGAATGCTGTACTATGGTAAAATAACAATAAATCTGTGTTTACTAGTACACGTGTTGCAAATAGCATGGCTTTTGAGCTACCATTATATTGGCTGACGTGTGTGTGTTTGGTGTACAATAACAGGAATTCTGTACTATGGTAATAACAGTGTAAATCTGTGTTTACTAGTACACGTGTTGCAAATAGCATGGGTTTTGAGCTACCATTATGTTGGCTGACGTGTGTGTGTGTGTGTGCACTATAACAGGAATGGTACTATGGTAATAACAGTATAAATCTGTGTTTACTAGTACATGTATTGCAAATAGCATGGGTTTTGAGCTACCATTATATTGGCTGACGTGTGTGTGTGTGTGTGTACAATAACAGGACTGTTGTACTATGGTAATAACAGTGTAAATCTGTGTGTACTAGTACACGTCTTGTAAATAGCATGGGTTTTGAGCTACTATTGTATTGACTGATGTGTGTGTGTGTGTGTGTGTGTGTGTACAATGACAGGAATGTTGTACTATGGTAATAACAGTGTAAATCTGTGTTTACTAGTGCATGTGTTGTCAATAGCATGGGTTTTGAGCTACCATTATATTGGCTGACGTGTGTGTGTGTGTATGTGTGTGTGTGTACAATAACAGGAATGCTGTACTATGGTAAAATAACAGTAAATCTGTGTTTACTAGTACACGAGTTGCAAATAGCATGGCTTTTGAGCTACCATTATATTGCCTGACGTGTGTGTGTTTGGTGTACAATAACAGGAATTCTGTACCATGGTAATAACAGTGTAAATCTGTGTTTACTAGTACACGTGTTGCACATAGCATGGGTTTTGAGCTACCATTATATTGGCTGATGTGTGTGTGTGTGTGTGTGTGTGTGTGTGCACAATAACAGGAATGCTGTACTATGGTAATAACAGTGTAAATCTGTGTTTACTAGTACATGTGTTGCAAATAGCATGGGTTTTGAGCTACCATTATATTGGCTGACGTGTGTGTGTGTGTGTGTGTGTGTGTGTGTGTGTGTGTGTGTGTACAATAACAGGACTGTTGTACTATGGTAATAACAGTGTAAATCTGTGTGTACTAGTACACGTCTTGTAAATAGCATGGGTTTTGAGCTACCATTGTATTGACTGGTGTGTGTGTGTGTGTGTGTGTACAATGACAGGAATGTCGTACTATGGTAATAACAGTGTAAATCTGTGTTTACTAGTGCATGTTTTGTCAATAGCATGGGTTTTGAGCTACCATTATATTGGCTGACGTGTGTGTGTTTGTATGTGTGTGTGTGTACAATAACAGGAGTGCTGTACTATGGTAAAATAACAGTAAATCTGTGCTTACTAGTACACGTGTTGCAAATAGCATGGCTTTTGAGCTACCATCATATTGGCTGACGTGTGTGTGTTTGGTGTACAATAACAGGAATTCTGTACTATGGTAATAACAGTGTAAATCTGTGTTTACTAGTACATGTGTTGCAAATAGCATGGGTTTTGAGCTACCATTATATTGGCTGACGTGTGTGTGTGTGTGTGTGTGTGTACAATAACATGACTGTTGTACTATGGTAATAACAGTGTAAATCTGGGTTTACTAGTACACGTGTTGCAAATAGCATGGGTTTTGAGCTACCATTATATTGGCTGACGTGTGTGTGTGTGTGTGTGTGTACAATAACAGGACTGTTGTACTATGGTAATAACAGTGTAAATCTGTGTGTACTAGTACACGTCTTGTAAATAGCATGGGTTTTGAGCTACCATTGTATTGACTGATGTGTGTGTGTGTGTGTGTGTGTACAATGACTGGAATGTTGTACTATGGTAATAACAGTGTAAATCTGTGCTTACTAGTGCATGTGTTGTCAATAGCATGGGTTTTGAGCTACCATTATATTGGCTGACGTGTGTGTGTGTGTGTGTGTGTGTGTGTACAATAACAGGAATGCTGTACTATGGTAAAATAGCAGTAAATCTGTGTTTACTAGTACACGTGTTGCAAATAGCATGGCTTTTGAGCTACCATTATATTGGCTGACGTGTGTATGTTTGGTGTACAATAACAGGAATTCTGTACTATGGTAATAACAGTGTAAATCTGTGTTTACTAGTACACGTGTTGCAAATAGCATGGGTTTTGAGCTATCATTGTATTGGCTGACGTGTGTGTGTGTGCACAATAACAGGAATGTTGTACTATGGTAATAACAGTGTAAATCTGTGTTTACTAGTACACGTGTTGCAAATAGCATGGGTTTTGAGCTACCATTATATTGGCTGACGTGTGTGTGTGTGTGTGTGCACAATAACAGGAATGCTGTACTGTGGTAAAATAACAGTAAATCTGTGTTTACTAGTACACGTGTTGCAAATAGCATGGGTTTTGAGCTACCATTATATTGGCTGACGTGTGTGTGTTTGGTGTACAATAACAGGAATTCTGTACTATGGTAATAACAGTGTAAATCTGTGTTTACTAGTACACGTGTTGCAAATAGCATGGGTTTTGAGCTACCATTATATTGGCTGACGTGTGTGTGTGTGTGTGTACAATAACAGGACTGTTGTACTATGGTAATAACAGTGTAAATCTGTGTGTACTAGTACACGTGTTGCAAATAGCATGGGTTTTGAGCTACCATTATATTGGCTGACGTGTGTGTGTGTGTGCACAATAACAGGAATGCTGTACTATGGTAATAACAGTGTAAATCTGTGTTTACTAGTACACGTGTTGCAAATAGCATGGGTTTTGAGCTACCATTGTATTGACTGATGTGTGTGTGTGTGTGTGTGTATGTGGTTGTGTGTGTAAAATAACACAATAGCATCCGCAGGATGAAATGCTAAGACAACCACACCAGTATTATACTACATATGAATTCAGACAGATCTTAGGCATGCTTTATTACCTCGATCAGCTTTGTAATCGATTACACCGAGACGTCCTTCTTTCCAAACAAAATTTATTTTCCAATGTATGCATGAAACAAGCACTAAAACACAGCTGAAGTAGGGATTAGATAAAACTTTGCGTGTTTTTTTTCTAGTAATTTGTTTATTCGCTTTTTACAGTTTTGACTCCGAGTAGAGTGACTAGGGCTGAACTCTACACCCAGGCCGCCCCCTGGTATTCACGATGGGGAGCGGTCCCTCGGGCAGGAGGAGAGACACCCCTGAACTCGGGTCCAGAAGAGACAGCCTGCTCCTGCAGCCGGCAGGGTCCAGGAGAGACGGCCTGCTCCTGTAACCGGCAGGGTCCATGAGAGACGGCCTGCTCCTGTAACCGGCAGGGTCCAGGAGAGACGGCCTGCTCCTGAAGCCGGCAGGGTCCAGGAGAGACGGCCTGCTCCCAGGCCTGGACTGGCCGCTGCGGGCACCGGGCAATCCCCCGGTGCGCCGCAAGGGTGGGGGCCGGTTTTGGGCCTCTGGGGGCCTTTTTTGTTACAGGGCCGAAAACCGGCACTGGCAAAGAGAGCGGTCGCACCCCCAACCCCCCGGGGGGTGGGGGGGCCGGCAGAGCACTTTGCCAGGGCTGGGGTTTGGTTCCCAGTCTGTTCCTGCCTGCTCCTGCAGCCGGCAGGGTCCAGGAGAGACGGCCTGCTCCTGCAGCCGGGAGGGTCCAGGAGGAAGGCCTGCTCCTGCAGCCAGCACCTCCGGGTTTAGTTTGACAACTTATCCTAATGATCTGACCCAAGGACCAGGTGTTAATTGCAGTGGAAAGTAATCAATTTCCTTCAGTGGGCGTGAACTCATTTGCAAGGTTAGTCAGCGAGCAGATCTGGAGTCCTTAATGAGCCACGAGCGGCGCAGACCCGGGCTCCTTGCGTCTGTTCCAGATTTACTGCAATGCAGGGAGTGCCCTGTGAGACCCTACACACGCCTAGAGGCAAGCATCGCTCTACGCTGCCTGTAGTATAGGCAGGCTCCCTCGGATCACTGTGCGCCCAGCACCTACCAGCAGGGACCGTCCTGAACACAGGTTTCACCATCAAGCACCTCCCTGGATGCAGGTTCCACCGGCAGGAACCGCCCTGAACACAGGTTCCACCGGGTAGCACGGCTCTCAACACAGGTTCCACCGGCAAGCACCGCCTCGAATGCAGGTTCCACTGGAAAGTACCGCCCTGAGCACAGGTACGACCAGCAAGTACCGCCCTGAGCACATGTTCCACCGGGAAGCCTGAGCACATGTTCCACCGGGAAGTCCCACCCTGAACACAGGTTCTATCGGCAAGCACCGCCCTGAACACTGGTTCCACCAGGAAGCATTGCTCTGAACACAGGTTCCACCAGGAAGCATTGCCCTGAACACAGGTTCCACCAGGAAGCATTGCCCTGAACACAGGTCACACCAGCAAGCACCACCGTGAACGCAGGTTATTTCGGCAAGCACCGCCCTGAACACTGGTCCCACCAGCAAGCACCACCCTGAACGCAGGTTCTACCGGCAAGCACTGCCCTGAATGCAGGTCCAGCACCCCTCTGACCACAATATAGTGCAATGAGCCCCCTGTTAATGTCCTGCACACAAGTCCCACCAGTGCGCCCCACCTTGCACATATTAAGGTGCAGTGAGTCCTCCCCCGCTGATGCCCTACACACAGGTCCCACCGGAAAGCACCACTCTGCACACAGTGCACTGCAATGCGACCCCTCGCTCATGCCATGCATACAGGCCTGGCAGGCAAACACCTCCCTGAACACAGGTTCCACCAGCAAGCACCGCCATGAACACAGGTCCCACCAACAAGCACCGCCTCGAACACAGTGCACTGCAATGAGCCCCCTGATAATGCCCTGCACACCGGTCCCACCAGCAAGCACCACTCTGCACACAGTTCAGTGCAAGGGGCCCCCTGCTACTGCTGTGAACACAAGTACCACCAGCAAGCACTGCCATGAACACAGGCCCCACCAACAAGCACCGCCCTGAACACAGTGCATTGCAATGAGACCCCTGATAATGCCCTGCACACAAGTCCCACCGGCAAGCACCACTCTGCACACAGTGCAGTGCAAGGAGCTCCCTCCTAATGCCCTGAACACAAGTACCACCAGCAAGCACCACCATGAACACAGGTCCCACCAACAAGCACCGCCCCGAATACAGTGCACTGCAATGAGACCCCTGCTAATGCCCTGCACACAGGTCCCACCAGCAAGCAACACTCTGCACACTCTGCGATACACTGATGTTCTAAGGTAATGTGCTGCACACATAGGTTCACCTACAAGGCTCTCTGCACACACAATGATGCAATGAGCCTCTCTGGCAATGCCCTGCTCACAGGCTCACTGCCCAAGCACCCCTTTGCACACTTTATGAAGCACTGAGGCTCTCTGGAAGCGCTCTGCACAGAGGTCTGCTGGCCAAGCACCACTCGTGACATACTGTGATGCAGAGAGACCTTCGTGGAACGCTCTACACAGAGGTCCACTGGCCACGCAACCCTCCATTAGGGCACAAGTCGTAAAAAAAGAAGTGGGCGGGACGCTGTCACCGGAAGTGACATCACGACAGGAAGTGACGTCACGAAAGGTGCCGAGCTCCTCCTCCCAGAGAGGCCAAAGGGTGAAGTCCAGCTTTTTGGCAGGGGGACGGCGTCCCCCCTGGTAAAATAAGTGGGGGGACGCCGTCTACCCGCGTGGTACCCCGACTCGAGCCCTGCCCTCCATACATACGTTGATGCAATGAGACCTTCTTAAACACTCTGCACTGAGGCCTGCTGGCCACATGCCCCTCTACACAAACTGTGATGTAGTAAGACCCTGTGATGCTCCATACAGAAGCCCACTGTGATGCAGTGATGCCCTCTGGTACCTTGAATGTCTCTAAGAAAACATCCAGGCAGCATCCTCCGAAGGGAAGGGACAGAGAAGGAGTTGAATGAAATCTGCAGCGTTTCCAGCAGGCGCCCAGAATGTAACCTAAATGCTAACTGGGCTGGCAGTAATGATCCCCGTTGTGCATCCATTTACCACATCTTTCGGCCGCGGTACAAACACAATGGATATGAAAGATACATCTGAGTAAATCTCTGAATGATTCTGCCTGTGTTGTCCAACCTTCTGGTTTTCCCTGATGAGCAGCATGATTACTCCTCGAGAACACGTCAGTGTGGGTTCCCCTGTGGCCGCATAGCATGACCCCTCTGCAGTGGCATAACGAACCTTGAGGGGGCCCCCCTGCAGGGTGCGTGAAGGGACCCCCTCCGGACTCAATCTAGAGCTCCCCAGCAGAAGTGCGGTGCTGACGGGGCCCCCTGGAGGGTGAGGGCCCCCCCCGCACCGCGGGGGCTGCAGGGGCATGTGTTACGCCCCTGCCCCTCCGTGTCTGGATCCAAGCAGCCTGGGTTCCTACTTGCAGATGAAACTGTGCCATTAATGGGCAACAGGAGTTAATTTCCTTCAGTTTCAGATGGCCACAGTGGCTACTGCTCCTCAGCCCAGAGATTACGGGATTAGACACACGCTGCTTTCCTCCTCCTGCTGTCATGAATTACACATCCACGCCAGAGGGGCAGAGGGGCGCGTGTCTAAGATTTTCTTTGTTTTTATTAGTAATTTAAGTCTGGCTAGTAAGGGCGTTCTTTCATTGGAGATCTGTCTTCAGACTCATCCTACCTCTCCATGTGGCCAGCTGTCCATTCATTTGCCGGACCACCTGCCTATCTACGTGTTTGTCCATCATTTAATCCATTAATCCATCTAATTCGTTCTGTCCATTTGTTGATCCAGTAATCACCGGATTCCTTCCGTCCATTTGCTAATCCACCTTTCGATTTGTTGATCGATGTATCTCCTTCCTGCTCATCATCTATCTGCCCATCAGTCCATGTCACCTTTTCTCTTTCCCTCCTGCTCAATGTCCGTGTGTCCATTCATTCCTTCATCCTCTGTGATCCATCCAATGACCCATCCACCCATTTATACATCGTTGTACCCTTCCACCCATTCCTGCATCTGTCCGTTTCTCAGTGCATCTCTCAGGCAGTCATCCCATTTGTCCAATCATAACACCCACTTGCCGGCCCATCGTTCTGTGCGCACTCTCTTCTGCCCTCTCCATCGTTCCATCCATCCATCCATCCATCCATCCATCCATCCATCCATCCATCCATCCATCCACCCATCAATCTTTAGGTTACGTAATTATTTGATTAACACTGAAAACTAAATCTGGTATAAAAGTGCCAAGTGTTAGCTTTATTCAAACAAACAATATATATTTCATTTATTTCACACAAAAGTTAGTGTTGGTCTCTGTATAGGAAAGACGTTATAAAATTTGGTACCAAACAATAAAATATTTCCAGGTCAAGTGACTGCAGAATTTGTGAATGTCTTACTGATCTTTGTGCAAATCTAAAATGTCTTTCTGACAAAAGAAGCAAGTCTGTCTTTTTAAACTAGGGTGACAAATCACCATGATCTATGTAGATCAGCATCTAAAAGACCATGGAAAAGATATGATTCATATGTACTGGTCTGGAGGTTTGAGGAACAGTTCTGGATTTTCTGCAAATTAATCTTGGTCAGCTATACAAATGGAGCATTGCAGTAGTCTAGCCCCGCCTCGCGGATTGTTGAAGAGAAGGTGGCTCTATCATGGCTTGATTAAAACTCGAAATCTCCTTTGTGGCTTGAAATAATAATGATCACTCTCTGACACCTTGCCCATTCAGTGATTCATGGCCAGATGAGGTCCTGAAGCAGTTGTGGCTGGCATGTCTTGTGGGTGGGAGGTCATCAGGGAGGGGAAGTCACTCAGGGGGGAGTTGCGCGCGCAGGTGCGTGTTAATTTAATTAATAACAAAAAATATATTTAAACCTATCTTTTCGCCTGCCTGGTCCCGCATCTTTAGGAAGCAGGCAGCCTCCCACCCCTCCCCTAAGCCAATCACAACACTCCAGTGGAGCATTGTGATTGGTTGGGACGCCGGACAGGAAGGGGTTTACGGGGAGGCCATGTTCTCCATGTAGGCTGCAGACCACTCCTCCTCTGCCCTAGAGCAGACCCGCCTGCCCGCCCCCAACCAAACCCTTCTGCGTTCTGGCTGTGCGAGAAACAGAAACATAAAATGGTAGTTATTAACATTTTATGTTTCTGCTTCTCGCTCTACGAGAAAGAGGTGGGGCGACGCTCCTCTGCCCTAGTGGAGGATCCGCCCCTATCCTGAGGTGACATCCAACGTACTACCTTTTCAATGTTCAGAAGATGACCTCCCTCTGCAACTTGGCGACTATCCATCTCTTGAGAGCAATTTATTGGCTGACCTAACTCTAGGAATAGGTCCCTTACTCCCATGCGAGCATGAAGTACAGATGTGAATCTACAGTATGGTTCTACCTTCTAGCTACAAAATACCTGTATAAAGAGAGTAGATATATGTAAATGAGGTGAGGATTATGGAGAGCCCTGCTGCAAGTCACAAGGGGAAATTGTGGGTGGGGCTCCAAACTTGTCCATGCTCCTTCCAGTAGAGCATCCATAGATAACCCATGCAAAACATGTTAGCTCCTTAATCAGTTGCCACTGAAATTGTTTCCAGCTTCTCAGTGGAATTGAATGATCGATGGTATTAAATGTAAACCTCCAATATGGCGTCTGTACAAATGATGCCCTTCGTCTGTCTGTTCCTTTCAATCGCAGGTCTTGCACATCCAAGATGGCTGCTTTCATTTCCCTACAGGGACTGAAGCGGTGCGGCGGCTTTGAAGAGTGGGCGGGCCGCGTCGGCCAATGGACGTGCGCAGCACTACGGAGGTAGTGCTCGCGACGGCCGTTGGCCGACACACGCATCGAACGGGTTATGTGAAGTATGCATGGATGTCTAGTAGCTATAAAGTTTTAGGTTCCAGGTAGTTGCTATTAATTTTAGCTATACTTCATAGTCAATACATCTGGATTTTTACTGATAGACGTAGGCTAGACTAGCTCAATCTTGCAGTTAGCTGGTTCAAGGAGCCATACAGTGAATGCCTTCACAATAGGTCTCAAAACCTGGGAGATGAGATATCCTGTCATCTTAGAAGGGAACAGCGTACTCAAGCCGAAGGTAGCTTGAATGTCCAACTATATTAACTAAGGACGTTAGCGGAAGAAGGTCTACTGCTAACTATTTCTGTGAAGTGATCTACATTGTCTTTTACTCTATTGATGGATGTTTAAATGCATAGTTTACTTTAGGTATCAATGCACCAGTATTTGATTTGTCTGCGTTGATCTGCCTGGAAATGATGTTTTTTCTGCATTTTTAATACGCCCTCATGGCATTAATAGTTAATGGATGGTTATTGAAGCAAGTAGCTGGCACAAGAGCGCGCTCCCACCCGGCAGTCAAGGGGTTCATTTTTGATCTCTGAAAGCGCGCTTTCGAGCCATTAGCAGCCACCCCAGAGTGTTCTGGATTCTAATTACTCCTGTTCCTCACAGCCCCCTCCCCTATGTCCTGGGCACTCTAATTTAAAAGTGCTGCATTGAATCCAAGGCATTAATGCTACAGAAAATCTTAATGGCCTATAGAAAATTGTTTCCAAATCATTGGTTGCCCCTCTGCGTGTTAGGCATTGGTCGTCAAATGTCAGAAGTGTTCATTCAATTGATGGTATGTTAGGAATCTTCATCTAAATCCTAATATTGCCACAACAGGAACTGCAAGCCTTGAAGCCTGCCTTTGAATTTGTCCTTGAACCTCCACATCAACAAAACCTATGGAGGCAGTGGCGGAGGACAAAATAAGGGAGCCCCTTCCCCCCCGCAGAATGTGACGGGGGCACCTGAGTCTCCAAATCTTTCAGATATTCCTTGGCCTTGGTCTGACTGGGGCACCTGCTTGGCCTTGGACTGACTGGGACCCCCCCCTGAAGGGTTGGGGACCCCTGGAAGGGTGGGGGCCTCCCTGCGCCGCGTTGTCTGCAGTGGGGGCTGTTACACCCCGGCATAGAGAAGGCGGGTTTTTCAGTACCATTAAAATCTTATTGCACGCTAAAAGCAGTGGGTGTGCTAAACTATATATTTTTGATGAAATTTCACGAAAATGTAATGAAATTTACACTTTCCTAGCAAATTGTGGTTTAGCAATATGCGTACCGTCTCTCTGCAAGAATGTTTCTGCAAAAAAATGTCTCTTGCAGGCAAAAATGACAGAAAGTTACATAGTGCAAATTTCGATAAATGTTGTGAATTTCTCCTAATGTGCAATTCACGAGTTTCGTGAATTTCGCCAGCTGAATATAAATTTTGCTAAAGCCAATTTAAGAGTATGTTCACGTTCATGTTTGAAGAACAAAAGTGACAATGATGTGGCTGGCTGCTTCGTCATCGAGGCGCTATGTCTTGCTCTCCCACAAACCCAGGAGGCATGAGCCCCTTAACAAAACCAAAACAACAAGGAAATACTGGTTGGACATGTGACCTTCTTATATCAGAACAGGCCATAAAGGTTCCATTTGGGAAACCATTAGAGGTGAATGGAATTTGCGTAACCCAAATTCTGCAAATTCCGCGAGCGGAACGGAATTTACCGCCCAGGCCTAGAAACCATCCAGCATCACCTAGATTTTCCATTGTCTGTGATGCACATCTAGAGAAAAGGGACAATGTCAATGTATACAAGAAAATGGCGTCCGTGGTTTGCCACTGCGGAGCATGGACATTTAAATTCTGCACCACGCTACAGAAGGCCATCTACTGGTTTCTGGAGCACTCTTTTCTCGAGAGGGCAATGTACGATGCTGTGCAAGAAAATCAAGACCTCACAGGGGAGCAGTGGCAATAACACAGACTGCCTGCTAAGAGTCGGAAGCACTGAAGGAGGGGGTTAGGAGCTCCAGAGGAGATGCACACCTGCACAATTTTGTGTGAAGACATATCTGAGGGTCTAACTGTGAAGCAGATATCGCAGGTGCCTGCGGCGGTCGCGCGTACAGCCCTGCTCGTTTTCCAAGCAGCCAGCTTGAACGAGCTATTGGCAGGTAAACCCAACATGTATCCACATGAATGAACGCAGACTCAAGGGGAGCCTGTCCTGCAGCGGGAGAGGTTGACTCACCGTCACACCTGGATTAGGGCCCATTGCGCATGCGCGGGAGCCTGTCCCGCTACATTGAGCATGGAGCTCCACGTTGGCGGCCTGCTCCGAAGGGGTGCACAATCCATGGGCCAGGAGGCTCGGGAACCTCCCAGACGAAACAGCTTGTCTTATTATGCACCAGACATACAGACTGTGCCTGGTCCATTTATAGCAGGGCTCAAGTCATGGGAATGTGTGACATTAATGCAATGGGGCGCAGGAATATTTCAAGATTCTGTAGTGGTGCTCAGGGTTCGAATGTCGATGGCAGGCCAGAGTGGGCAGGTCTTACTAATGGCCAATTTACTACTTCTATTGTGGTACAGGTATATATCTACGTATGTACGTATACATGTATACACGTATGCATGCTTGTATGTATGCTTGCATGTACATATGTATGGGATTTTGTGTAATGCAAACCTAGCCAGAAGCAATATAGTGTCAGGGCCGGACTGGCCATAGTGTGCATCGGGCGTTTTCCCAGGAGGCTGCAAAGGTGGGGGCAGATATTTCACAAGTGGGGCCTGGTTTTGTTACGGTGGGCCGGTTTAGCAGTGGCACTGCAATATCGGCCCCCCAGTAACAAAAGCAGCAGTGCACATTTGTGCATCCCCGTCCGTACTCCACGCGGATCTGGTCCCGCCATTTTTTCAGGGCCGCTTTGGGTTCCCAGTCCAGCCATGTATTGGGTATTACAAAAGAGGGGGTAACTAGTTAGATGGCTGTAATATGAGGGAGGTGGCACACGGATGAAGGGGTTCTAAAGGATTTGGCAGTAGAGAGGGGGAACAGTGGGCGGATAGCAGAGTGCGGAAAGATTCTGTGGATAGAGAAGTGCCTGGTGGAGGGAGGTGCTTGTCACATCTGGACTGGGTACTTCATACAAATTACTGGGGTGCAGCTTGATGTCTGGTTTTCTCCTTCATTCATCTTTAATCTTCTAGTCTTGTGCTGTTGCTACACAGGTGAGCAGAGACTGCCTGAGAAGATACAGAGGCAAAGTTGAAATAAAGTTTTGATGCACGGGTAGTCGGTGGTGGCTAATATTTAACCTAGTAAGAAAATAAGGCCTTGTGACAAAGTACCTTGGAGAGGTATTTTAAGAGACTATGGGCCCGATGTAGGTCGGTCGGTAACGGCCGAAAATCGGTATTTTCGGCCGTTTCCGACCGGTATTCAGTAATCGGTATGTAGGGACACATTATTTTACAGATTCGGTAAATTTACCGATCGGTAAATTTACCGAATCTGTAAAATACCGATTCGGTATTAATACCTATTCGGTATTATTGATATGTAGGTGGGACTCTTCTGAGTCCCACAAGCCTTACAGAATCGGTATTTTACCATGAAATCCAACTTCATGGTAAAAAAACGATTCCGGTGTGCATGCACATGTGTGCATGCACACCTGTGCCATATGACAGGCAGACCTGCCCTTAGGGCAGGTATGCCTGCAACATGGCCCCCTAATCTTTTTTGGGGGTGCTAGAGGGTGTCAAAGTGACACCCCCTGCACCCTTGTCAAAATCTGTATTTACCGAATGGCCCATTCATTCCTATGGGCTTTGAAGCCCATAGGAATGAATGGGGCATTACCGGTCGGTATTTACCGAATCGGTAAATACAGATTTTTACCGATTCGGTAGCAGGAACATCTGGATGTTCCTACATCTCAACCCCTTAGATTTACCGATTTTTAATTACCGAATCGGTATGATTCGGTAATTTAAAATCGGTAAATCTAATTTACCTACATCTGGGCCTATGGGCCATATGTATCAAGCCCAAATGCGTTCGCGAACGCATTTTCCGTAAATGATATGTATCACACAAATATTCATGCAAACTAAGGAATCGCAAAAATTGCGATTCCTTATTTTGCAATTGCATTTAAGGAATCGCAAATTTTGCGATTCCTTAAATGCAATGTATGAAGCCCCAAAAATTTGCAAAATGCCCTTAAGGAATCGCAAATTACCACCAACTACTAGTTGGTGGTAAGTTGCGATTTCTTTGAAAAATGCACATTTCAGCATTTTTCAAAGTGCCATGTGATGCACATACATGCCCTTAGGGCATGTATGTGCACCACATATGTACCCATGCTTATTTCAGGGGTGCAACAGGGTGTCCTTTGGACACCCCTGCCCCCTTGAAATTATTCTCAATTTGCGATTAGCAAATTGCGAATCGCAAATTTAAAATAATTTCACATTCATTCCTATGGGCCCTCCTGGCCCATAGAAATGAATGGGAAATAATTCCTTAATTGCGATTAGCAATTTGCTAATCGCAATTAAGGAATTTTAAGAAATCGCTAAAAAAAGCGAATTTCTACATACATACCATTTTGCGATTTCTAAATAGCGATTCCTTAAAAATCGCTATTAAGAAATCGCAAAAGTGTATGTTGATACATATGGCCCTATGTTGCTTATATGGCCCTATGTTGCTTGTGGTATATCCTGACCTGGTCCTAACTCATTCAGTTCCCTTCTGATGCTTTGATGCGTATATGGATAGGAGTTTCATAAAAATAGTATGAAACTCAACAAGACCGCCTGGACCTGACTCAATATGTCATGAATGGAATATGTGTCGTCCCAACATATCAGCATAGCAAGGTGTGGCTGCTTTCCTTTCGTGAAAAATCTGCAGTTAAAAATGCAAAGTAAAAATAAGGACAGGTTTTAACTACTCACATCTCACTTTTGAAATCTTGGGAACTTTATATGTGGGTGAAAGCAAACATATTATAAGGAATAAGGTACCCCCAGGTGTACACTTAAAATGATAATGCACGTCACCTCAAAGTGTACTGACCTTAGAACACCTCATTGACTTGCATTGCCTGTGTAATGTATAGCTGGGGTACATTATTCCACAGAGTTAGGACTAGTGAAATATCAAAAAGGGACCGTTAATTCTTTCAGTGTCAAAGTGCAAACCGGCAACGCACTGGGCTAGCTTTTCCAAGAAAATGTGCCCTATCCGTGAGCCTGCTGGCGTCAAGTGTGAACCTGTCCGTAGTGCATCAGGTGCAGTGGCTCCGGGGTTGAAAGTTATCAGGGGCTCACTAGGTCTCAGTTACACCTCTCTTTTGCTACCAAATCCTGATTGGGTTAATTTTCCTTTTTAACATTAGGGATTCTGACATCCTTGCTATGTCTCATGACTCACTCTCCTTTCCTTTAGTAGCCTCACCACTCACTCTACAAATGGCCTCTGTAAATGAAGGCAGGACAGTGGGGTGAGTGTGGCTAAAAGCCAGTAAATTAATAATGGATAATTTTACTGTACAAACTTTCTGCCACCCTCTGCTAGTAGTATTTCCTTTTGTTTGCATCTCCTAGTGGGATTGATAAACGCGGTAGTGGAATAGAAGGAGCCACACATTTTAAGTCTTCAAACATTAGGTAAGTTTTTTGAAAAACTTTACAACTTCATGAATTTGCAGTTTACCACTTTCTCCACAGTTGCGAGAAAGTTGTGATTTTTTCACCAGTTTATTTTGCTAAAGGAAACTTTGCAGATACAATTCTGCAGAGGCAAGCTTGCAGCCACAAAGGCTGCATACTATTGAACACTGGCATGGGTTTGATTAGGTGAAAATGAGCTCACACTGTGGGGAAAATTATCTTACGGTACACCAAAAACGTTACGTGGGCAAAGGTGCACCTATCAGGAATCTTTGCGAATTTTGTGAATTGTAAGTACGTTGGAATACTTTGAAGCCATAAAAATATTGCTACACATCCATTTAACATTAATAAAATAAATATACCTTGTTTTTAAATATCGCCTGGATCGATGTTTGCCATTAAATATACATATTTTTAGGACATGACTATTGTACGACTGAATAGTACTACTTTAACCCCTTCGCTGCGGCGGCAATTCTGCCGCAGCTCTAGGGAGGAGGGGTGACCCCGCGGCGCTCACATGCTCGTGACGGAACCGCTTTGTCACGAGCCTCGGGTGGGCTGTGCTTGTGACGGAGTGGTTCCATCACGCCCCCGCCCGCTCAATAGAACGCGCCGCGCAGGTGCGTAATCAGCGCAGATCAGGCGCATAATCAGCGCAGCGCAGGCGCGCAGAGCGGGCCGTGATGGAACCGCTCCGTCACCAGCACAGCCCACCCGAGGCTCGTGACGGAGCGGTTCCGTCACGAGCATGGGAGGGGTTAATCCCTCTCAAGCTGACGAGCAGCTGAATCAGTCAGTGTACACAGTTTTGAACCCGTGGCCTGCAGAACACACCAGTAGGAGCGTCGCCCGCCTGCTTTTCAGCAGTGCAAAAAAAGGAACAATAAAATAAAATGATATTAACGTAATGTTATTATAATTTTATTTTTCTGTAGTGGCTCAGTTGCAGGGTGGCTAAACAGTCATGCGCACTTAGCATGTTCTCCACCAGGCATTGCACAGCCTGGGTGGAGAACATGCACAGCCTTCTACTCCCTGTCTGAGCGACGAACCACAGTGCTCAGAACAATCACAGTGATACTGACAGCAGCGTCGCCATTGGCTAAGGGGAGCCTGGGTGCTTCCTGCTTCTGGGACTCGTCAGGAAGAGAGACGACAGAGGAGAGACGGCGGCCGTGAAGAGGTAAGTGTAAATATATTTTATTCACCCCCTTCCCGCCACACCCATCCGTGCCAGCCGCCACTGCAACACCCTGAGCTATATGACCTCTCGATGATCTTGTAACTGACTGGAATGGAACACAACAAATGATGCTCTCTGGGTGGAAGAGATTACCCCAGCCATTGACCTACAGGTGGGAGTTAAGTGCAGCTCTGCCATTTCCCTAATGTGAATTGCAACTTTCTTGCAAATGTTAATTGCGTTTCCTGCCTGGGACTCATGCAGTATTTCTGTTTCTTTCTCAGTTGTACACAATTATGAGTGTTAATGAAGAATAAAAACTGGGCAATGTGTTCCAAAATAATTCAGTCGAGCGTGCAACAGCAGACCACATTTCACACATATGTGTGTCCTAGAGTGCTTTTTATGTAGTGTACATTAAAAACATGTTGCACTTTTCAATGCATGTAATGTAAATGGGTAGCAGAATCTTTCTCGCACTTCACAGGCGTGATTAAAGTTCAATAGCTTTCTCCGGGGCATTAATTCCTAATAGTTCGGTCATTAACTGCCAAAGCCACAAACATTACGGGGGTAGGCTTAGTATTCAGACACATGCACCTCCCCATACACAACACAGTGGCATGAGCTAAACCTCTCCTGCTTACTGAAGGAAGCCTGATGTCCTTTATAAGGTAAGCATTGCACCAGAGTAGGAAAGTCCTCAGCTCAGCTATGTAATTCTTTGCCCTTTATAAAGCTTCCTCCAGCCCCTCTCTCTCTCGCTATATATATATATGTACACACGTATATATGTGTCATGCAGATTTTGCTGCTTTTTTGCTAAATGAACACACCTGAATCAAATTGTGCAATGGGCTTTTTCTCTTTATGTGCATCAGAAAAGACCTATGAAGTGATTTGGTGTTGATGGTCTATTGAAGGGGTCGCAACCCCGCTGTAAGTCCACTGTGGGGGTGTCAGCGAAGTGGTGCTGGGATATGTGTATGTGCGTGTGTATATATATATATATATATATATATATATATATATATATATATATATATATATATATATATATATATATATATGTGTGTGTATATATATATGTGTGTGTATATATATATATATATATATATATATGTGTGTGTGTGTGTATATATATATATATATATATATATATGTATGTATGTGTATATATATATATATATGTATGTATGTGTATATATATATATATATATTCACTGAAAAAACCATAGGTTATAGACCATATATAGTTAGGAATTAGCATTTACAAAACCTTGAAAACTCACTGAAAAAACCATAGGTTATAGACCATATATAGTTAGGAATTAGCATTTAAAAAACCTTATTTTACTCACACAAAACCATTGAAATTCCATATATAGTTAGTTGCACTAACTATATATCGCGCACCCGCAATCCACTGCTGATGATGTCACATATTACATCATTCATGACATGGTCAGTGACATCACTGATGACATCACTGATGACATCTCAAATGACATCACTGATGACATCATCCAGTGACTGTGTGTTTCTGAAAAGTTTAAATATGTTTTACATATTGAAGAATGAGTAGATGTAGAAGTGTCTGGATGAAGGATTTAGTAGGTGCGTGACTGTATGAGTGAGTGATTAAATGTGTCTCACTGAGTGCATGGGTTAGTGACTAAACTGTCTTAATTTGTGCATCATTATGTCTGTTGTTCTGTAAACTGCTGCATGTGTTGGTCAGTAGCTATATGAGTAACTATATGGGTTATTGATTGATTGCCCAAGTATTTGTATGGGAGACTGAGTGTGTGTGTGGCTGGCTGGGAGGTGTGTGACTCTGTGCAGATCAATGTGTACTTGTATCAATGATTGTATAAGAGAGTAAGTATGTGTTAGTATATGGTTCAAAATGTAAGGTGCTCTATGTTTAACTGTATAGATTAGAAAATGGAAGTGTGATTGATTCTTTACAGGACTGACTAGGTGTGTGAGTAACTCCATGGATGAGTGACAGAGTGTGAGAGTCTGTATAGGTGTATGAGTGCATATGATAGTGTTGTAAAGATGAGTGATTGTATGTATGAATGATTGTATGGGTAAATGAGTGAATGTGTGTGTAAACATAGGAATCACTGAGTGCGTATGTAGTAACTAGTATTGGTGTGTCAATGGTTTCAAAAATTATACTCTGTATTTAACACTGGGTGTAACAGAGGTTATATTAAAGTGTGAGGAGATGCATTGTATTGTCACATGAATGATATCATCAGTGATGTGGTCATTGATGTCAAATGAGATGTCATCAGTGATGTCATCAGTGATGTCATTTGAGATGTCATCAGTGATGTCATTTGAGATGTTATCAGTGATGTCATTTGAGATGTCATCAGTGATGTCATCAGTGATGTCATTTGAGATGTCATCAGTGATGTCATCAGTGATGTCACTGACCATGTCATGAATGATGTAATATGTGACATCATCAGCAGTGGATTGCGGGTGCGCGATATATAGTTAGTGCAACTAACTATATATGGAATTTCAATGGTTTTGTGTGAGTAAAATAAGGTTTTTTAAATGCTAATTCCTAACTATATATGGTCTATAACCTATGGTTTTTTCAGTGAATTTTCAAGGTTTTGTAAATGCTAATTCCTAACTATATATGGTCTATAACCTATGGTTTTTTCAGTGAATTTCAATGGTTTTTTAATAGCAAATATCATAAGCTGTCGAATGTCAAGTACGTGGTAAGTGAAAACATTTTCGTGTTTATGCACACTGATCTGCTTTGAATGGTGCCCCCCCCCCATTTCTAAAAGGAGTACTCTCTCTTTGCACATAGTGAAGGGTAGTTAACGCAGGCCTTTGCCCCCGTTGTAATACTTCGTGCCTGCTTCTCTCTCCATTTGATTGATTGTTATCCAAGTATTTACTGTTTTAGAATTGGTTCTCTTTGGTTCATTCTCTATTTACAAACAAACACAGAGTCGCAATACTCTGTTTAGTCTTTGCAGATAACGAAAAATCGTGTAAAAAAAAAAGAAAAGGAATCGAGCAAAATCAGTAGGCCACTAATGGGATCTCTTTTTGACCTCGCTAAAATAGAAACATTAGGAACAACCCCTCATGACAAATACAAAACTAGTGAGATGAACTGAACTCCACACAATGATGGCTGCAAAACAGCTCGGCTCCGCCACCCACCCCGCCCAAAATAACGATAAAGAGCGGCTGCCATGATTGGTTGCGGAATGGCCACGACGGAGCTACGAAATGGTGCTGCTCTCATGCTAACCCCAGCTTCAGTCTGAAACATCCAGAAACACTGTAGACTACCAATTCGATCAGTTCCGGTAGCGCCCCAATGTAACCCGGTAGAGAAGAACTAGCCCTCCCCTCTTTGACTGATGGTTCTTGTTGCCTGTCCCTTCTGTTGTCATTTAACAGAACTATTTAGCCTGCTGAAAGGGGTTGTGTTCCGACCGCTGGTTGGTGGAGACATTTTGACTATATTCTGGACCTGCGTTGTCGCGTAATGCGTCATATGACGCGCCGCGTTAGCGCATCCGGAAGTCATCCAGGGCGCGCAGCGCGTAACGTAAGCATAACAAGTCATGTGACTTGTTAATAAAACTTTTCATTGGTTCATTTTACTTTTCTTATTCTAATGATGAAAGGCTTGGTCATATGACCTAAAAATTACGCTTTTTATTACTTCCGAACATTATTTTTTCTTAAATATATCTTATAATGTTCCAGGCTAATGTACTTTCCCGGAAAATTTACAACTGTCCTGCAAGTAAAATATATTCTTTTTTCGAGAAAAAGAGCGTTTCTTCGTCCCATGACGGAGCCGTTGAGCAAAAGAGGGTCGACCTGCTGTCTTAGTCGCCGATACGCCTGAATATGAGATTCTTATCGATCACTTTATGTTGCAGGAGTAGAAAACACAACAGCCCTTGACCATTTATCTTTACTGCGTTCCTTCGTATTATACCTTTTACCCTTCATGTAATTGGTCTGCTTTATTTCACTTGCCTTTTAATGATTCTAAAACAGTGACTATTATTAAAAACTTTACCAATGTATATACTACTACCATGTTTTCTTTTAAAAACCTTTATTGTGAAAATTTCATTATACAAATACGAGCCTATAACCACGTGGGCCGGCCACGGAGCAAACTGTAATCGTATATGATGAGTAGACATTTACACTGTAGAGGAACGTAACGGGCGGGCCATTAGGTTGCAAGAACTAAGGTGTCTAACAGTGATGGAATCGGTGGACGTACATTTTATAATAAAAATACGACAGGGCCAGTTACAATAAAATTATCTAGATATACATTTGCGGGCAAGTACCATGGGTGACGTTAATTCGAACTTTCAATAGTACAGTAATCAATAACACATCAGAACTTAATATCAATAGGGATGTCGAAATATTCAATCAATTCTCGTCCCCGCCCGCCATGTGCTTCAAAACTGCATACGTATCTCGTGATTTCAAGGTTCTGCAACCAGTACACAACAAGGAGTTACGAGTCCCATTTATTCCGGCGCCATTTTGGGCGAGGACGGGCAGGTCCAGGATATAGTCAAAATGTCTCTACCAACCATCGACTATGATGATGTTCATATGCTGTATTTATTAGAGTAACACTCATCTGTCCACATGAAATTAATTTGCCACAATCTAAACATGTCATTTTAATCTTTCCAAAGTTCTTCTAAATATTTGGGACCGTTTCCCTTGCCTCTGATGCTGTCAGTGCCACTTCTTTGATGAATGTACTAGCAGGTCAGGGGTTCTCCTCCAAATCTCTCTTTTATGCAGCACTATAATTAATTGGTGCCACCTCTCCATATGACGATGCATGGTATAGTTACCATAACTATATTTTTTTTCGGTTCCTCTGGAGAGTTCATCGTGGCAGATGAAGCGTGTAACGTACCGGGCATTTACCTTTTTTTGCATGTACAGGAAAGGAAAAAAAAATCGAGCGTCCGAGTTCTAAGGTGTCCCAGGGCCATTTTAGTGGACCAGGCCCAAATCCAAAGAACAGGCCGCCATTTTGAGAGTCCTGTTGCAGCCGCCTGTCGCTGTAGCATCAAGAGCAGCCGAAACTCAGCTGAATGGCAACTGAAACGGTAAAGGGGCGCCCCACTACAGCAGACGAGCCTCCACCTAGGAAGGCCCGTTCACGCCGCCTCCCCCCCTCCCCCTTCGGGCACCCCACGCCGTTATTCGGAGCAGTATTGTAGGATGGCCACACCAGTGCGGCAACTTGCTAGACATCACCTCGGTGGTAACCGAATCTCAGCGCCTTGTGGTGTCTTCTATTCAGAAAACATTGTTGTGCTGCCTTCGACCTATTCGCCGCAAGTGCGCACGCAACTCAGCTGCATAGCTTGCTAGACACCACCTCGGTGCTAACCGAATCTCAGCGCCTTGTGGTCTCTTCTATTCCAAAAATATTGTTGCGCTGCCTTTGGCCCCATTCGCACATCGGTCCGCTACTGCCGCCATCTCACAGGCCAACGGGGCGCCCCACGCTGACTTTCAGCATTGTAGGATGGCCACACCAGTGCACCTTACTAGACACCACCTCGGTGCCATCCGGATCTTGGCATCTCAGCGCCTTGTGGTGTCTTCTATTCAGAAAATATTCTTGCGCTACCTTTGCCCCATTCACACATCGGTCCGCTACTGACGCCATCTCACAGGCTAATGGGGTGCCCCACGCCGAGTTTCAGCATTGTAGGATGACCACACCAGTACAGCAACTTGCTAGACATCACCTCGGTGCCATCCGGATCTCGGCGCCCCACTGCAGATGAAGTGCCTCTCAACTATGAAACCACCACGGTGACATCCGGATCTTGGCGCCTTGTGCTGGTTCCGGCCTATTCACACATCGGTCCGCTACTGACGCCATCTCACAGGCTAATGGGGCGCCCCACGCCGAGTTTCAGCATTGTAGGATGACCACACCAGTACAGCAACTTGCTAGACATCACCTCGGTGCCATCCGGATCTTGGCATCTCAACGCCTAGTGGTATCTTCCATACAGAAAATATTGTTGCGCTGCCTTTGGCCCCATTCGCACATCGGTCCGCTACTGACGCCATCTCACAGGCCAACGGGGCGCCCCACGCCGACTTTTACCATTGTAGGATGGCCACACCAGTACCACAACTTGCTAGACACCACCTCGGTGCCATCCGAATCTTGGCATCTCAGCACCTTGTGGTGTCTTCTAGTCAGAAAATATTGTTGCGCTGCCTTTGGCCCCATTCGCACATCGGTCCGCTACTGACGCCATCTCACAGGCCAACGGGGCGCCCCACGCCGACTTTCAACATTGTAGGATGGCCACACCAGTGCGGCAACTTACTAGACACCACCTCGGTGCCATCCGGATCTTGGCGCGTTGTGCTGCCTTCAGCCTATTCGCACATCGGTCCGCTACTGACGCAAACTCACAGGCCAACGGGGCGCCCCACGCCGACTTTCAGCATTGTAGGATGGCCACACCAGTGCTGCAACTTGCTGGACACCACCTCGGTGCCATCCGGATCTTGGCGCGTTGTGTTGCCTTCGTCCTATTCGCACATCGGTCCGCTACTGACGCCGCCTCACGTGCCAACGTATTTTCTCCGCATTTTATACCCTATGCCGCATAACAGGTCATGTGACTTGTTTATAAAACTTTTCATTGGTTCATTTTACTTTTGGTTTCCTAATGATGGAAGGCTTGATCATATGACCTAAAAACAACACTTTTCATTGGATGAAAACTTTTTTTTTTCCCAAACGATGAAAGCCCCACCTTGTTTCTGGATGTTTCAGACTGAAGCTGGCGTCAGCATGAGAGCACCACCATCTCGTGGCTCCGTCGTGGTCATTCCGCGAGCAATCATGGCAGCCGCTCCCCACCAGAAGCCTACAGGAGTCGGGGGCCCCCAAAACTTTTGATGAATCCTCAAGGCGGAGGGGACGCTTTCGAGAATGGGGTCCAAGACCTAGCAGACAAGCGTCCGATTTCCAAGGTGTCCCAGGGCCATTTCAGTGGACCAGGCCCAAAAAGGAAACAGCCTGCAGCCATTTTGAGAGTCCTGTGACAGCCGCCTATCGCTGCACCGCAAGAGTGGGCACAACTCAGCTGAATTGCGGCTTTTGACACAGTGGACCAAAAGCGGACGGAATGGCAACTGAAACGGTAAAGGGGCGCCCCACTACAACAGACGAGACTCCACCTGGAGAGGCCCGTTCACGCCGCCTCCCCGGGGCGCCCCACGCCGTTATTCGGAGCAGCATTGTAGGATACCAAAACCAGTGCGGCAACTTACTGGACATCACCTTGGTGCCATCGTTCTGCTGCCTTGGAACTATTCGCACAACAGTTTGCTACTGATGACCCACCCCCCGCGACGCCCCACGCCAGAAATCTGGACGTTGTGCTGCGTTGGGACTATTCGCACAGCCGACCGCTACTTCGTTGTTTTTCCCTAAAAATGTTTATATGTTATTACTGTTTTTGTTTTCTTGTATATATTTATAAGTTATTAAAGTTTTATAATCTTACTACTTTGTTGGAGTGCTATATATTTTTAATGTGACACATAATTGTAAAAACTTTGATGTACAAAGAGTCATCCCTGGAATCTTCCGCTTCAGGCTCGGTCCCCTCCCCAATCACAATACAGGATGGTTTTCAGATAATAGGAACGCGTCTGCTGTGACGGATCTCATCGAGTGTGGGCCTTGATCTACTATAACTCCTTTGAAGAGGGGTGATTCTTTACAGCTGGGGCCATAAACTACATCTGCAGGGCTAGCTGATACCCTAGGACCGGCCTGGACAATCGGACACAGAGGAAAAGGAGTGTCAGAGGGTGCGGTAGTGAATAGGGCGAAAGGGAGGTGTCGGGCGGGCACAGGGTGTGATTCTCAGGGAAGAGCAGCGCAGATGGGGGGTGGTTTATTACCCATGCATAAGACAGAGAGCGGGGGTGACCACTGCCTGGGGGAGATGCTTGCGAGGGTGGGGAGCCATGCTAAGGATCGACAGCGTGCACAGAGTGGGTCTGGTCAAGGCATCTAAAATGACTGCCGTGCACGACAAAAGTGTGGCATTTGAAAAAAGGCAAGATGGCGCAGACAATGTTTTTCAACACTTCCTGATTTCCTTCGAATCGAACGTTAACAGACGTTGGGGCATATTACCAAAGTTAAGCGATATTTATCCCTAACGATGCTAAGCAACGATTTTTTTACCGCTAAGCATCGTCAGAAATTATCGCAGATAAACCTTGCTATTATCAAGGTTTATCGCAAATACGATAAAAAACGACCGCAATGCATTAATATCGCTGAAAACTCAGCGATATTCATGCATTACCGAGCTAATGCTCTTAGCCATGTTATCCACCTCCCATTGGATAACATGGCTAAGAACTGCTCAGGGCAGGTGCTAGCTTTTGGAGATATTCGCGCTTATCGCGAATATTTCCAAAAGTTGATAATAGGAGATAGCGATGTTAGCGACTGTTTCCAGTCGCTAACATCTTGGCATGCCCACTTTGCATGTCATTAGTGATAAATATCACTCACATGCAAAGTGGGGCCCAAGATGGTCGCTATCTCCTACTAGCCGTCGCTAACTGGTGTTAGCAACAGCTAGGTAATACAGATATAATTTTATCTCCGCGAAGCGGAGCGCTGTTACAGATATATATCTTGTTTTTGAACGTTAATTTCTCAAAATCCACTGAAGCACATATATTGAGACCTAGCAAAGGCACATCGAGCTACCAGTCCCTACAATTTTGCCAAGTTTCGTGCAAATCCATTCAGCCGTTCGATTATTATTATTATTTTTTTTTTTGCCCCGCGGGGCCCTTTTAAAACCTCCACATCAAACCTAAGAGGTCAAGGAGGATCTACTATGCCCCCTTATGGTCATTTGCCCCTTCGCTTTGGCCTCCTCTTGTCTCTCGATCCTACCGAGAGACAAGATGGCGGCCGCTACGGACTGTTTGCAATGTTTACAGACGCCGGAGAACCAATCAGCTTCGCAAACCTCCGTTACGCGAAGCGGAGCGCTGTTACAGATATATATCTTTTTTTGAACGTTAATTTCTCAAAATCCACTGGAGCACATATATTGAGACCTAGCAAAGGCACATCGGGCTACCAGTCCCTAATATTTTACCAAGTTTCATGCAAATCCATTCAGCCGTTCGATTATTATTATTATTTTTTTTTTTGCCCCGCGGGGCCCTTTTAAAACCTCCACATCAAACCTAGGGGGTCAGCGAGGATCTACTATGCCCCCTTATGGTCATTTGCCCCTTCGCTTTGGCCTCCTCTTGTCTCTCGATCCTACCGAGAGACAAGATGGCGGCCGCTACGGACTGTTTGGAATGTTCACAGACGCCGGAGAACCAATCAGCTTCGCTTCACAAAGCTCCGTACCGCGAAAAGTCCGCGAACCGGAGCGCTGCCCGGTCCGCTGTTACAGATATATATCTTTTTTTGAACGTTAATTTCTCAAAATCCACTGGAGCACATATATTGAGACCTAGCAAAGGCACATCGGGCTACCAGTCCCTACAATTTTGCCAAGTTTCGTGCAAATCCATTCAGCCGTTCGGGCTAAAAGTGAGGCTAACCGCCCTATGGAAAACTCAATGTTAAAAACACGTTTTGGGACCCCCCTTTTTTCTCGGCCCCCCCTTGACGAACCCCGCCCAAATTTTCAAGGGCTGCTCAGAAACAAAATGTGCCATTTTCCTGAAAATTCCAGCCAATTCCGTCCACAAACGCCAAAGTTATTAGACATAGAATTTTCAAAAATCCCATAGAGAAAAAATCCTAACTATATATACCTACTGGCGACCGCCAGTAGGTAATATATATATATATATATATATATATATATATATATATATATATATATATATATATATATATATATATATATATATATATATATAAGTATATTGCATTTTCATTGAGCCAGACCCCCTCAGACATCATTTCACTATAAAGATATTGAGACAGATCTATTTCTGATGGCAATAATTCTCCACACTTGATATTTAGACTTTAGATTATTGGATTTTAAGTAACCGCATAACCTCCTGAAGGTCATATATTGCCCATGCCTGTCATATCATACCTCACATATTGGGACGCATCCTCAGCAAGTAAAGGTCACATCAAACAATTTTCTGGAAATTGAGCGCTATTAATATCTCTCATTGCCTGTGGCTAGTTTCCTGCCATTGAAGTGAATTGTTGTTTTGTGTGGACCAAACAAGAACCAAAGCTCTTCTTTTCTCGACTACACCGCACATTTGGGAAAGCTAACACTTATTGTCGTGAGACAATTTTATCATACCACTTATCGACTGCACAGTCAATAATTGATTTCCTAGCAGTAAGGCTTGAGCAGATATTTTATTTTAATTCAGAAATTGTCAATCTGGAAAACATATGAGAATTTTTAATTCACACATAAGCCAAGTCCCAGAATACATTGGTCAGGTAATGACATTCTCGCGATGATCTAAGATGTAGCAAGGTATGACGGGGGTAACATTCTTACAGCTATCAGTTCGACTCCAGGAGGTAGAAAGTCATACCTCTTTCACGAAACTGCTCACATCAACGTTCTTCCTAAGAGATAATGGAAGATACGCTAAAGTTGCCATTCAGTTCATGGAGCGACAACTGTGTTCAAGCAGCCTGCTGAAGGCAAACAGCATGGTCAACAAAAATACTATTACATAACGTGTCACATTTGCGCTGAGCAAAATTGGCTTTGACACACATTGAACTTGACTCTTGACGGGTCGCGGGTCCGTAGCCTCGCGTTAGGCCCATGATGGTAAGCAGTACGGGGTAGATCTGCCTTTGTGTACAGTTACGCATTAGCAATGTAGGTCATCCACTGCGGCCCATGAACAAGTGACCTATCACTAATGCATTAATTTGCCATTAGTAAACAAGGGCAGTTGGATACTCTGCTTTCCGCCAGCCTCCTGTTTGCAGCTTCACCTCAAGACCTCGGAACTAGCTGATTCATTGCAACCTTGGTTTATTACAAGGCGCGCAGCGGGGGAGGCGCGGATAATACATTAGACTTTATAAAGTGGGACTCTGCTATTCAGAAATAATAATGAAGCAGCTCAATGCGACAGAGGGGAATTAGTAATCATGCCAGAGGTGGCTATTTAAAGAAGTTCAGTCTGGCGGGGTATTTTTATCCGGCTCGTGCACTTCCCGAGCTCTTGTACTGTTTGAAAAATAGAAGCTCCATACAATTTTTCTAGAACGTCAATCTTTTCAGAAGACAGCCGAAATCAGATTCCAACATTCTAGTGATATGCAATATAGCTTTATAGCCTGCCGCTGGAGGCTATACTGGTTGTTAAGGCCCTGAACCCGAGTTATTGGCCTGAGCCGCAGGCGAGGGATTAGAACAAGATAGAGGGCCTTTAACAACCAGTATAGCCCGAGGCAGAAGGGTTATAAAACTATTAGAACATTTCACCCAGTGACGGTAGAATATTCTAAATTAAAAAGGGAGAAATAGGAAGACACTCATTGGAATGTTGGAGCAGAAGTCTTATACCAGCCATTATAAGCCCCGATCCACTTCATTTTCTTCCATGGAGCTCCCAACATTCCAATGTTCTAACAACAGGCATTTCGATCAATTACTTTTCTCATTGAACTAACAATTCTCTTTAGAGTAGAGGTCACTATTGCACTTAAAACCATGGAAGATTGCGCACATTAACCTTTATTGGCTGTTTTCCTTTTTTGTGGGGAGTGGACGAAGCCTACTATGTCTGATCTGGTAGTTGTCCATGTAATTAGAAAAACTGTTTTCTAGTCCTGGCTTCCACTCTTCACCAAAATGTAAGAAATAAAGACATGGATTGATCATGCTAGTCTAATAGCACTCATGGCCTTTGTGCGATCTTCAAACCTCGTGACATTGGTTTCGCTTTACAACATAGACTACACCTATAAGAAAGGATTATGGAAACAAATTTTCAGAAAGTTAAACAATACTGTCAGGTAAAGTAAAAATACTAATACTACTACCAACACAGCAATGTACAGTATGGTGTGTCCTTTCATACATCTCACTCTGTCGACCATGTGATTTGAGCAGTGACACGTATTAAAGAAACCCCAATAAAACTCAACATTCACATGATTACATACAAGCTATGCTTTGAGTTTGATATGGTGAAAATACCTGAAAATGCATTTTCTGTTACGTGAATCCTCATGGTGAATATTATTTTTGACGATATGTCAAAATATTGATTCAACTGACATGGTTACTGAGGAAATAGTGATCTTTGATGACGAATAATGCTTCTTTCATGCACTAAACCGTAATATTTTGTGACACGGACCTTCAAATGCATTTCACTCAAAGCCTCTTCGTCCGTAGTGATCATCAATTTATCATTTATAATTGGGTCTGGAGGCTCAATGGACGTATATATCCTCATCGGAGATGTAGGCTTCACCGCCTGGGCAGAGGTTACAAGACCAAGCAGGATCTCATCCATCATAGGTCAAATATACTTAGGTTGAAGCTGGGCAAATTATAAACAGTTAGCGTGATGAGACCCCCGTGCGAGCTCAAGCATTCTACAAATATAACTTCTATTTTATATCATGAAAACAGAGAGGACTGAGATCCCTCTTCACATGAGATGGTATCACCCACCAACTCTATGGAGCTCTTAGATCCACCTCCGAAGCCTGGAAGGGAGGGATCAGTCTCGATGGGACGGAAGCACATGTCCACAGATGGATCCACACAACAGGCACTCAGCCTACTGAGCTACTTTGCCAACAGCTTGTCCATTTGACTTATGACAGCTCAACAGGGTACCAAGGAGATGAGAGTTGATTTTATGTCTTTTAGTACATTTCACTGGTACTCCAGTCTTGCTGTTGTAAGTCCCCTGTGTCTTCATCTATTCATCTTCTTTCCGCTATCTTCCTTGTCAGTCTCTATCTCTCCTCTTACATTTTCTGCTGTCTTTCTTCAACTCCCTGTGTCTGCATCTCCTTTCTGCTACTGTCTCTTCTCCTCCCAGTATCTCCCTCGCTGCCTCTTTTGTATTATGTCTATTTGCCTAAGTGAATAGCTTCCTTTGCTTTCTATCTCTAAGCTTTCTGTATCTTAGCTATCTCTTTCTAGTTGTCGGACTTGACGTCTGACTGTTTCATCTGTTTCTTAATGTGTCCATTCCTGTCTCTCTTGTTTGCATGTATGTCTGTCATACTCTATTGATCAGTTCCTCCATGTCTAAGAGCCTTTTAGTCTGTTTAATTCTGTCTTGTTGCATTTTTCTCTATGATTTGTTGTCTGTCTGTTTTTGGGTGTTTCTTTCTATCTCCAGCTCTTTCTTGGACTTTACCTCTCTTTATCTTTAATTCGCAATTCCTTTCACTGCCCCAGTGATATGGATTTCTTTATCTCTGTGGTTTTCTCTTACTGTAACTATGTTAGCCCTTACTTCTCCCTAACTCTCAGGTGATCATTCTTGCCAATCTGCTGTGCCCTGCGCCGAGATACTCCTCTGGGAGTCAGTCTACATTTATTTTCATTTCAGGCCCTTTGGGCCTTGGCCTGTTGGATCGTACTTGCCGTGCTCTCTCTGTGAGTGTTCCCATTTTTCCACCGCCTTCTTTGTCTCTTCTTCTGTTTTTACACCTCTCCGCTCTACTGGGTGGCTAGTGTCTCTCTATGTCCGTGTCGTTGGCTGCTCGTTTCAAGCTGTCTTCCTCTCCATCACTCTAATTGCATCTGTCTTCCTGTCCAATTTTGTCTCACTTTCTCTTTCAGCTTCCTTCTACTTTTTCCTTTCTCCACCTCCCCATCACAAATCTAAAGTTTGCTTTTGCCACACTTGACCTTCTTTCTCCTTCCTTCTACTTTCTCTCTCTCCTCTTTCTCTCACTCTTTCTCTCTCTCTGTCCCCATCACAAATATAAAATCTGATTTCGCCTCACTTTCCTTCTCCTTCCTTCTACTTTCCTCTTTCTCTCTCTCTCCCCATCACACATTTAAAATCTGATTTTGTCTCACTTTCCCTTTTTCCCTCCTCCTACTTTTCCTCTTTCTTTCTCCCCATCACAAATCTAAAGTCTGATTTTGACGCAGTTTCCCTTTCTCCTTCCTTCTACTTTCCTCTTTCTCTCTCTCTGTCTCTCCCCATCACACATTTAAAATCTGATTTTGCCTTACTTTCCCTTTCTCCCTCCTCCTACTTTTCCTCTCTCCCCCTCCCCATCACCAATCTAAAGTGTGATTTTGCCAGGGAAATGAGGCCACAGAAGATAAGGAGTGGATTGAGTGCTCACTGAAATGCTTCCCTACAGGGAGTGATACTGCATTTTCCATGCAGGCTGACCCAGCCAAATATAGTTCAGTCCCTACAGAGAAGAGATAGTAAATCCCTGTAGTGTGTGCCCTACTTCCAGCTTCATTAATGGAACAAAAGGCAAGAGGAATGATGTCATGATAATAACTTCCTAATTAAACACTGCTTTTCTCTCTCGATGACTCTTTCCTTGCTCTTCGTTAATCTCATATCCCCCTTCTCTACAGTTCCACAGCCCCCCTTCTCGAGCTGTCTGTCTGTCTATTGTAAACAATCTCCCTAAGAAATGTCCCTTGTCTATATCAAAAGCAAAAACAACAGTTGATGGACAGAATGCAGAACAATGTCATACATTCACCCAGTACAGATCTGGGCCTAAATCCGTCGTTTTTTTGCACTCCACACCACCCCAGTTCAGATATCGCCATTTGCAAATCAGCCTTGACCCTGTGCCTCATGGGAACAGTCCAGCCCGAACTGCCAAGCCATGTCTTCCCTGGACCGGAATCAAGCATCCTAGGACCGGTTTCTGGCTATCAGCCGTCTACAGCCAGGATAGCTTGACTCCAGTGGTGTGGAGAGCACAGGACTCACGTTTGAGCATACCCGTCCCACTCGGGGTGACAAATGCAAAAACAACAATTGATGGACAGAATGCAGAACAATGTCATACATTCACCCCAGTACAGAGATCTGGGCCAAAATCTAGTCTATGTCAACCCTTGCCCGAGAGCATTTCCCCCAATAACTCCTTTCTCCCTCTTCTCTGCCTGTAGCCAGCGGTTCTCAAACTTTTCAGAACCACAACTCACTTTTTAGAACAACAAACGTTCACAACCTACCTACCATTAATGGACAAGAGGAGGGGGGATTTTTTATAGTGATCGGGGCATCGTGCGGTTGCGCATTTTCATTTACACACAGCAAATCTCCCTTTGAAATGGCCACTGACTTTGCACAGGCATACAGTTTTACTGATATAATTATACAAGCAACAAATGAATATGTGTGAAAATCGAAGTTCTGTGAATATTTATCATTTGTGCATCGCTAAGTGTCATGATTTGCTCCAATCCTATTCAAAACTCTGTTTCCAGCACACTTCAGAATTACAAAAAATGTGCTTCATTTTTGCTTTCCTAACTGCTGAATGCATACAGTTCATTTACAGGAATTTACATTTTGTTGTGTGTTACAAAGAAAAACCCACATCCTACAGCCTTTTCTTTCACAAGATTGCCACATAATTCACTTTAAAACTCCTCACACTTTGCTGTCAGACAAAGAATCCCCATGTTATAAAATAAGCAGCAATTTATCAGAAAGCCTGACATTTTACCTCTGTCTTTGAAGCACTGCCAAATGATAAACTCTGAATTTAAAGGGATCTTTATTTATTGCTCCGGACTTTCCTGAGCGGACCTATGTCGTTATTCTGTGCGGACACTAGGAAAGGTGTTGGATTTTAAATCCAACACCTCCCCCCCTTCGCAAGTCGTTGTTCCGACTTGCGTAGTAATAGTATGCGTAATCACAACACGGTCGTTGTAACAACCGCGTTGTGATTCCCTGCGGGGATAAAGTTTCGTGGTAAACATTTTTTACCTCCTGAGCACCAAACATCGGATTGCGGCCAACCAGCGGGTCACCACCCACAGTTTGGGACATGCTGCCTTATCCTAACTTTTAGTACCCCAAGAGCATGGCTGGCAGTAGCCTCGTGTACACAGAACCTCCAAGATCATTTAGGATGTTCAGAGCTTCACCACTACTCAATTTTACGTGAAAGCCTATGTACCAGTAGTCAGACAAAATCTATGGATTGATGTTGAGAGACTCCCCTCCCCCACGTTCGCATATGAAAAGCTAAACCCAATAGGTCTGGCCTTTGCAAGCCTTTTATAGATATGTGTTTGCTGTTTACAGATATATGCAGTTAAGATTAAAAATGTTAAAGTAATATTAAGGGCAAATACCCATGGGGCATTGCAAATATGTAAATTAGATTGACAAATAAAAAAACTTAATACAAAAGAAATAAAAGCAGAGACTAGCCAAACAGCTCTGTCACCTATATGCACTGCTTTTTAGTCAGATGTGCACATCGGTTAGTGGGATCAGGCAAAGTGCTATCATTCACAGTGAAAGAAAGCCCGTTGGTTAACACTTTATGCCATGCTGTATGCTGTGGTGGGTGGAAGTAAAATGTGAACAACAGTTTAATGGGAAATGGCCTTTAAAATGTGGGCTGAGCCACGCATGCCGTTTTCCCGTAAGTGGAACGACGCTTGCCTGAACCATGCATATGACTTCACTATGTATATGCGTGGTTAAGGCAGTGCGCGGTCAAGATGCTGGGGTGGGCGGGCACAGGAAGAGGAAGGATCGGATGTGGACATGATCTGGTAAGTAGGGCCAAGGCTGGATTTTGTGGGGGAAATTGTTAAGGTTTGTGAGTAGTTTTTAGGGCTCAGGGTCGGGGTCGTTTTTAGAGCTCAGTAGGCAGTCAGGGTTGTTTTCAGGGCTCAGCGTTGGGGTAGTTTTTAGGGCTCGGGTGTCGGCGTAGTGTTTAGGCTTCGTCATAGTTTTTAGGGCTTGAGAACTCAGGGTAGTGGTTAGGGCTCGGGGTAGTTCTTAGGGTTCACGGGGGTTAGGTAGTTTTTAGAGCTCAGGGAGGGTGGGTTGGGGTAGTGTTTAGGGCCGGGGGGGAGGGTGGGAGGTCGTTTTTAGGGCTCAGATAATAATTCGGGCTCAGGGGGTGCTGGGGTAGTTTTTAGGGCTGGGGGGTTTGTACATTTTTAGGGCTCAGGGCGGGGGACTGGGGTTTGATCCTTACCACACATCCATTAACCAGTCATGCCTTTACCACAAAATTGCGTGGTAAAGGCATGTGTGGTAAAGGATTGCGTTGTTCAGAGGTATTTGTTGTTTGGGCATCGTTGTAGAGGCACACATGGTTTAGCCGTGAGTGCCTCTGCTACACAACCCAGTTTAACATACTGATGGATGAAGAGTGCTGACCCAAAACTGTCTGTATATTTGTGTGAATTTTTATTCAGGAATTTTTTTAATGCATGAGATTATAAAAGAGCAGAAGGAGTGTCTAGGCAAGACCTAGAAACAGCTCTCGTTTGATGTTAAAATGGAAACTATCACTTAATGTTTAACAATAGGCTCTAACAAGGCATTGCATAGACAGTCTCTCACTCAATGCAGAGTCTGACTGTGACTCAATTTTCAGAGATGTCCTCAAATTTAATGTTGATAAACACGCTCTGAATCAAAACCTTCGTCTCAGTGTTGAGAGACAGGCACTGATTCAATGTGGGGGTTCCGGCTGAGACTCTTGGAGTCATGCTCAATTACATGGAAACATCATTGAGGCTATGTTCAGAGACATGCCACAGGTCAACGATTCTAGACAGGCTCTGAATCTGCCTGCATTGGGAGATGATTCTACACAAGATGACCCAGCATCAGATTATTTAGATACAGAGTGAACAAAAATATTTGTATTACAGTAGTTAATGCGGTGTCACAGGAATGGCTTCTCGAGAATAAGCAATTTCAAAGACTTGATTGTAGATTAGTACCTTCTTTATTTTTCAAAATGTATTAAAACATGAGAGGATTGCTTGTCACCAACGCGTTTCATCCCACCAGGGACTTCTTCAGGGATTGTATGAAAAAGGCAGGAAATGGTATTTCAATAGTCAGAAGTGGATTCCTTATCTGAAAAATCACAGAGTTTTTCTTCCTGTTGTCACAGTTTCACAGTGTTTTTACGGCCATAGTATGGTCCATTAGTGAAGTTCCCAAAGTATGCGGCTCTTCGAATGTACGGCTGTGCTCCGGTCGTGGGAGATGATTCTGCCTGCATTGAGAGACAGAAGCTCAGAGACAGAAGCTCAGAGAAATTGTCCTGAGACAGGCAAAAGTTTAATGTTCAGAGAAAGTCACAAATTCAATTTTCTGAGACATGCGGCGTCTGAATTTTCCGACATATCACCAATGCAGCACTCATTGACAGAAGGCAACTTAACTTTAAGAGACAGACTCTGCCTCAATGTTTGGAGATGGAATACAATGTGAAGTTTAGAAATAGACTTAGGCTTAAATATCATGGTCAGTCTTGGTGTTTGGAGACAGACTGAGACTGACTCTTCAGAGACAGGTAAGGACTGAATGTTGACAATCTCCAAATTACCTTTCAGAGCGGTCATCTGAGTCAATGCCCAATTAGGAAAATGAAAATAGACTACTATGTTTTTAAAAATATTAAACAATGACCAACATTTTGGTAAAGGCCAATGTTTTCAATGAGACGATGGTCAAAACTGAGTTTTTGTCCATAACTTCTTCCCTCTGATGCAGTCATTCTTACACCGATATACACCCTTTATTGATTTTTTTCTGATGGGCAAAGATCAGGCTGAGAGTATTGCGCTACTAGAAACACGAGGGACATTCGTTTTCCTTAACATTTTTCTCTTGTCGTTGCTCTGCACGGTGTTCTGTGCATATCACAATACAGTCACAAAATCTGTTTCTTGGTCACAAATGAATATTACTTGTATTTTGTGACACTGCAGTTCACTTATGATTACACTTCATAAAACTATTTCTCCTCATGATATATAGCAAGAATACCCTGAATTAGGAAGCATGGCAGCTTTACTGTGACAGAATGCAACAAAAATTCAACACATCAATGTTTGCATTCGACTTTTCTTTAAATGGAGTCTACAGTTGTACATAGTCACCACTGCTTCTTGTTTGGTACATGATCTCAGCCCCCATCCATTCATGGCCTTCTGTATTTCTCCTTGTGTGGCTCAGCCATATTTATATGATCAAAAACGTTTGTTCTGTGGAGCATTTTGTACAAGAAGGTTTGCAATACACTACTGATATCTACAGCTGTATTGATTGTATTAATATATATATTTTTTAAAACAGATTTTATTTGTCACAGGTCACATACATCGCATAGCTCCGTAACCCGGAGACTGCAGCACACATCAAGATTGTATTAATATTTTGATTGTATTGATGCATTGATACAGATTGCATGGCTATATTTCTCTCCATGTGCTCAACTGCAGTGAAAGCATTGACTCAACTAAGGGGGTGGGGAGAGGGAGTTAGAGTTAAGTCAAAGCATGGCATCTGCAATATATTATCGGAGGCCATGCCCACCCATCGCCTTCCTTCACCACCTACTTTAGGATGTGCGGTATGCTTGATTTCTTCACCGTGTAGTTAACAATGGGTCCACCATTTGGAAAACCCTCAGTGACAAGCATTTGCCAGTGCCCATGACATGGGAAGGCCTGCCTTTGTTTAGGAATGGGCTTTCTGCCAATCCGTCTGCTGCCTGCTTTCATGCCTGGTAGCGCCTTCTATAGGATAGTGGTGTGGGGCATGAAAACACACCCCCTGTCCCCAGGAGCTGGAAGAAACACCCCTGCTTTTCAGGGCAGTGACTTTTTTCCTTTCCAAAGAAGACTCCTATTTAGAGACTTGCATTCCAAGAAGAAAAACATTCTCAAAGTTTGGTCTTGACCTTTCAGCATGATGGGATTGCTGTCAATATGTTCTTTTCCATAAAGAAGAACCTTCCACAGAGGCAGGAGCAGCTGCAAAAATAAAACATGTCCGCCGGGCAGCAAATGTTGAATATTGTCAGGATCCTGTGATCCTGCTATCGAATGTCGCTACGTGAGGACCTTCTGCAAGCCTGCTGCCATTATGAATACTAGTGTGGAACCTGTGCTGAACTTCATTAATCAGACCTTGGAAATCAGATCCACTCCCATTCCCTTGCAGGGTTCACTTATCAGCCACTAATGCATTATGGTACTTGTATTCCCTACCATGAGAGCTGGAGAGGAGACTTTTGGTGAATCATATTATGCTTTGAACTGTGTCTCACATCTTCCAGTATGTGCAGGTGCTCCCTTGCATGAATTCTGGTAATAATATGAAATAATATCTGATCCATGTTTCCCTCCATATTTCCATTCTGGCCACTGGTTGCTTCCTGGAACCTCTGTGCACTTCTTCAGGCAGAGAGCTGCATGAGAGACTGACTGCTCTCCCCTGCACAATGCTGCAGCCAGCTCACACCTATTCTGAATTCCAATCACCCTGTGTGGCTGTGAGCTGGGAGGAGGGGTTTCAACCTGGCTTCTGCATTCAGTACTTGTGCTTCCACTGCTGTTGCTGGGAGCTTATGCTTTCTTCTCCAGCTGCCTGCACTGCTGCATCCTTGAAACCTTGTGGGGAGTTTCTGATTCCTGCTGTTGCTTTTTGCAGTGCCCTGCTTTTCTGTGGCTACCCTGAGAAGCATTGTGCTTATGTGTTTCCCTTGTTTCTCAGTCTCACCTTCCTTTCTAGCCAGGTATCCTGATAACTGTATTTCCCCTGTTGGGCTTCTGACCACTTATTCGCCGAGTTGGCTGTGGTTCCCTTTAATTCCTTGTTCTGAATTTCTGCTCTGACCTTGTTCTGAATTCCTGTGTTTATTCCATGTGTATCAGCAGGGCATTACTTGCTCCAGTGCCTCTTGGTTACATTCTTGAATTCCTTGCTTTGAATCCTTGTTCCAGTTTCCCTGTGCCAATGTGGAATGAATTGTTCCAGTTCCTGTTGGGTACGGCAGGCTATTGGTCCCCGTATTCCAGTTCTTGACTTATGAAGCCCAATTCAAAATACATTGTCTGTTTTTCTCCTTGTCTGACGGCTGTCTTGTCTGTCCTGTATTCTGGTTATGTTTTCCTCTTTGGTTTTCTGTTCCATTTCACATTCGGTCCACTATCTGTTGCAGTTCAAATCCGTTTACAGTGTGACCTCTGGCTTGGTCTCTGTTCTGATCAGATAAGGCAAAGACTTCTGTTGTTGCACCCAGTTCCTTTGGAGTCTTACCTGTCTCAGTGTTGTTGTCACTCTCAGTCCACCTTGCACGGAGTACAGCAGTCTCTACACCGCAGGCCCCACTGTGACTTCGCTGTATGACTGTTGAAAAGAGCAATCTTCTTCTGGCGTCGGTCCAAAGGGCTTCCCTAAGCTACCAATAGACCTTTTGTTCCTTTTCCAGTACACCCCTTACTTTGATCATACATTGTTCTTGTCTATCTCCTGTCCTGTGTTGTAGTAGTAGTAGAAAAAGCTTTATTCGAGTTATACACTCATAAAAGCACACACATATAAATTCATACATTTCTTAAAAACATCAAACATTCTATAACAATTAATTTGTAGTTAAAAATACCTAATACATAAGCATAAAAATTATTTATCAATTAGAATTAAAATAAGCTTTTTCATAATATGCGGAAACTAGATGCATGTTACAATGTAGAAACCTCCGCGTTACGGACCATTCCCGAGTTTATACAATAAAAACTCATACCATACGTGTTAGCCGCATTTTAAAGTTAAAATTCATATATGTCTCCCAGTTGCTATCTGCAAGGATAAATCATACATAGGAAAATGTAAAATTCAGAACACATTAGTGGATAGAGCCCTCCTCCTTATGGACCATGCCCACCCCAGATATTTGGCAGTTCCGACTACGATGGACATTTCAGTGGAGGAACAAATAATTCTCAGCCCCTCAACACCACTTAGGACACCGAGGTTCCTACAAACTGGAGCCAACCAAGATTTTCTTGGATTTACATAAGCCACACATAAAAAAAGAAAGTGTGCGATGCTTTCATTGGGGGCCCCACATGACGGACAACACGCGCTACCTCCAGTTTTCCACCTGGACGTCATACACCTCAAGGGGAGAGAGCCTGCCCTTAACTGGAAAAATAATTTCCTATCTATTGGAACAGTTATACTGTCCCAATACTTTTCTAAGGATGGTCTTTGTTTAATTTCCATGAATCTACCCCCCATGGATTCCGAGGTTACGCTCCTCCAAAGTTTTTGATCAATGTGGTTCCAATATAGTTCTTTAATACTGGATTTACTAGGGAATACTTCCCCGAGGGGGTTTTCCCACAATTTGGAGAGCCCAAGCTCTGCAAGGACATCCCTTAACGTTTTTAGCCATGTGATTTTATGGAAAACATCTAGTTTGGCTAATGCTAAGAACCCCTCGGCGTAGTGTCTTATTTCCACGGTTGTCCATAGCCGTCTCCAATAAAGGATAGGCCTCAGTCGGGCACGGTCACTAAGCGATCTTCTACCTAAATCTAAACCAAGCGGTATCAGTGGGGTACTTTGAGGGAGACTAGTTATCCCTCTCACAAACCTGTTCTCAGATCTTTGAAGGGTGGTAAGACTCTCAAAGCCCCAGACTTCAGCCCCGTAAAGGGTTGCGCCCAGGGCTTTTGCGTCATAGACCATGAGAACAGGTTTTATAGGCCTGGTTTTGGATTTTACTTGCTCGACCCTGAGTGCTCCAGAAATCTGCTGGTGTTTCAACACCGCCTTCTCTATGTGTCTTGACCAACCAAGTTTACTTGATATCTCGACCCCAAGGTATGTAAAAACATTTACCAACTCTAGTTTGATATTGTTCAAAAATACATTGGGTCGAGATTGACGCTTTTGCCCAAAGACCATCAACTTGGTTTTATTTACATTAACCTCAAGACCCCGTTCTTTACAGAATGAGTCAAAAATGTTTAAGGCTCGCTGGAGACCTGACGGGGTTTTAGACACGATCAAAGTGTCGTCAGCGAACATCAGAATTGGAACTCTGATGCCTGCTAACGAAGGTGCGTCAACCATTGCGTCCAATATCCTATCTACAATGCCATTAATGAACAGGGAGAACAGCAGGGGTGCCATAGCACATCCCTGCCGGACCCCCCGCTCGACTGGGAAGTTGGTGGTAGATTCCCCATTCCTCCCCCACTGAACCTTTGCATAGTTGCTTTCATGCAGACGCATTATCAGCGTGAGCAAATCTGGTGGGACCCCTATTTTGTGCAGAACCTCCCACAGCGTGCGCCTGGGCACCAGATCAAAGGCGGCCCTTAGATCTACAAATGCTACATAGAGCCTGCCTTTGCCCAGGAGTACAGTCCCCCACCGCAGCATGGTGAAGCGAAAAATTTGGTCGACCGTACTAGTTGCACGTCTGAATCCTGCCTGGAAGGGGGATAAAGCATTGTTGTCATCTACCCAGGCCATAAGTTTGTCAACCAACATCTTCCCCACCACTTTTTGCATGGTGGCCAACAAACTTATTGGTCTATAATTTGCCGGGAGTGACCGATCGCCTTTCTTAAAGATCGGTATTATTATTGCCCCCTTCCATATATTTGGGATTTTTGCCCCTTTCGCTAGACCATTTCCCAACAGGGTCGCGTATTTTGCCCACTGGGCCTTGTCGTGTTTGAAAATGTCTGAGGGGATTCCATCTAGCCCAGGGGCTTTCCCCCCCTGCAAACTTGCTATTACGAGTTCCGCGTCCTTGGATGAAAATAAATCACCCTTGCAGAATACCATAGGGATTGGTTCTATGGCCATAATATCCCTACTCTCAGCATACTGGGGTTTAAAATACTCGACCCACAACGCCTCATCGACATTGTTGTCGGGATTGTTGGGGGCGCCTCCTCTTCCCCATTTCACAATTTTCCAGAAAAGTCTGGAATCCTTTTGCCCTGAAGCCTCGAGTAGCTCCTCCCAGTACTCCTCGTCCCACAACTTCTTTGCCTTACGGATACTGTCATTATAAAATTTCCTAGTGGCGCTAATCGAGGCCTTGACCCTGCTTTTGAGTGCTCTGCCCAACTCAAGTCTGGCTACCCTGCACTGTTTGTTGAACCAGGTCGCCATAGTGATTGGTACTTTTCTGTTAGTCTTTGATGTCTTGGTAAAGTGCGGTTTTATCACGGAGAAGAATGTGTCATGTATATCAGTTAATTGGACAGAGTCTGGTGTTACCGGATCTACTTTCATCATGGCAGCAATAGCATTGTCTGTCTCCAATTTAATGGACTCCATAGTGGACAAATTGGCCAGGACATATGGCCATCTCACCCGTCTTGAGTCATTAGTCATAACAGGTACGCTCCCACTACCTGACACTGAGTTAGTTCGTGCGGCCCTCCACCATGAGTGGGAGACACAGAGGGGGTTATGGTCACTTTCTACTCTCCCCACAATTTCCATGTCACCCACGCCACACCATAACTCAAGACTACAGATGACATAGTCGATCCTACTTTTATTATGTCCATTGTCGAATGTACAATTGCCACCTTGGTCGCTTTTTGTCCTGCCATTAAGGGCCCTCAAACCATACTCTAGACATAACGCATTCAACAATAGAATGTCTTTTGACCACCGCTTCACAGGTATGAGGTTTAGATTTGGGATGCCCCAAAGGGCATCTTCCTCCATTCCTATTGGATATGCAGTATTTTCTAAAGGCTCAAATGTCCTATTCAAATCACCAGCCAAAATTACTCTGTTTCCAAGTGACTGGGATTCGAGGGAGGCGGATAAGACCTCTAGGGTAGCAGAATTCCCAAGACTCTTGCCCCTAGCATATATGTTATAAATGTCTATCAAGCCACCCTTTCCTACAGATAATCTTAATAATTGTATATCCTTGCACCCTAGATCAATCATTTTTACTTTAACATTTGAGTTTTGCTTGATCCAAATTGCGAGGCCACCCATAGGTCTACCCCTGGGGCCTCTCGTAGCTGGTATACAAAAATTTAAGTAACCTGGGAAATATATTGGGTCGCAAGCCCACGTCTCTTGGAATAGGCACATTTCGAACCCACTCACAAAATCAATCCAATACTGTGACAACAGTCTAGCCCCCAGCCCCGCTACATTCCATGACAAAAATCTCTCCAGGGTGTTTTCTATACAGGTCCCCTTTTCGATAGATACCATGGACAACAAATCATCCAGCGTCCCACAATCACAATCCTCTCCTATAACAGTGTTTATGCAGTTAGCAACTATTCCCTCCTTCATGCAAATAGTGGTTGGGATGGCTAGTTCACCCACACAGCCCACCGGACTTGCAATGATACTCTCATCACTCACATTCACTACTTCAGATGTTAAACTCATTTCATCTTCATTGTTTATCATTGTTTCAACAGGGTTACTTCCCCCAACCATTTCCCCTTCCAGATGTAATTGCTCATCTGAACTCTGTCAATATCCCCACCTCATCTGTCCCTGCCCATTCTGGGGGATAAATGCCGGTATATAGTAATTATTTGTTCTTAAAGTGGGCACAGCAGTGGGGCCAGCCTCTACCCCAGTACAGAGACTGGATCTCAATTGCTCCCTACAACCCCCTGGGTGGATGACCGGTCTGGGATAAAAGAAAGTTAGGTCCACAACCCCAATCCCACCAATGCTAATATTCCAACCAGGTCCCGTTATCAGCCCCACAACCCTTGGATCCTGAAAGTTAATTATAATACACTCACCCCCCTGCTTTTTTAGGGTATTCCCTATCCAATCGACTCTTCTTACCCCAATTATCAGGCCATCCACTCCCCCTGGCAGGGGTCTATTGACACGAAGCCAATGCATGGCCTTGTTTTTTAGCGTGTCATAAGTTTCTCTTTGGCCCTCCATTAGGGGTGGAACATTGGTGAGTATGGCCACATATGGGTAGGAGTCCGGGGTGAGCTGTACTGGGGGGATCCTAGTCAGAAATTTAGTTATATGGGGTTTAGTTAGTGCTTGCTCTGGGAGAACACGGCACTGTGTAAGGATGTTTTCCACTGCCACAACAGTATTAGTCCCGTTCCCGATACTAGGGGCATCCCTCGTGGGACCACCACCCATTGCTATATGGGTCGTAGGCCCCACCTTATTCCCGTTGCCATTACTAGAAGGGATTTTATCATTTCCTGGCCTTTTGGCCATAGTTTTCCCCGGTCCGATCGGCAAAAGTGTGGCATTTTTACTAGTTATGGTGGGCGGATTTTTTACACTAACCTTACAACCCCTATTGGTAGTGTTAATGGAATTGGTTTTCCCACTATTACTAATAATTTTAGTGGACATTGGATTAGATACATTCTTACTGTTCTCCCCTTTGTTTTCCTGGACAGGAGTAACACTTACAGGCGGGGATTGTAGGTCTACCAACACGACTCCTTGGTCTTTATCAGCTATCTGTGGGTGTTTCCCAATCTCACCCATTCTATTGCCAGACTTGATTAAAGATTTAATAGAAAAAAAATTATCTAAGCTAGCTTGTTCTAGGTGGTCAAGTTGTTCAGCTAGCTTTTGCAGTCTAAGCTCTACGGGATGTAGAAGGGAACGCATTATTTTTCCCACTTCTACCAGGAAATCATGATTGGGAGATAGTGACCCCGGGAGTTCTATAAGAGTTGGATCTGTGGCTGGAACCGCCAATGTTGTAGAAGGCACCATAATTATAGGGTCCACTTCTAGTTGGACTACTATATCCTCCCCCGTCGGCATTACTACGTCATTCTTTGCAGGGACATGGCTTAGGAATGGTTTAGAACCCAACTTCCTATGCTTTCTCACAGGTTTTTGTGGTTGTGGTTTTTTAGCAGTAACTCCCTATTTCCTTTTAACACCAGGCTTGGGTTTAAGCACTTCCAAATGCACACAGGGTTTTTCTAAAACTCCTTTCTCTTTAGATAATTGACTGAGTACATCAGAATGCTCAACAGATAGACTAGTTACTACAGTGACTGATGAAGAAATGTCAACTAACTCAGTATGGGAGGGTGTATCAAATAGTAGGTCCTGGGTGACTGGTAGAACAATAGATGACAGTGGTGTAACCAGCGCAGGAAAGTTCAGACCTTGATTTTTTTCAGGCGGGTTTTTCAAAAGCTCAATCGAGAGCCTACGCCCAGCTCGTCTGTGGCAAGCGTTTGAAGTAGGAATCAAGAGGGCCCATGACAGCCGGCTCTGCCTCTGCCATTGGAGGCAGCAGTGTAGAGGTGCTTGTTGTGCAAGCCATAGTGCAAAAAAAACCCCTTCTGCCCCACCAATGAGTCCACAAGTCACGAGTCAGTTAATATATCAGTCGGTGGAACAATACCTGGGCTGTAGATGTTAATGGGGTGGCCCAGCCCGGCCTCCCTCGGCCCCGGACGGCCACAGACGGTCCCGCCCTTGTCCCGGGCTTCTCCCGGCGCACTCCCGCGCGCTCCCGCGCGCTCCCGCGCAGCGGGGTACGTTATGTGCACAAATAGGTGAAGAGGGGGGAGGGGTCGGGGAGAGCGGCCCAGGTGTAACAAGTCAGGCAGGCAGGCGGGCGCTCCTGGGATATGCAGTCCCAGTTGAGCGCGCGCACTCACTCGCAGCCCCGACAAATATCCTTCCCTCAGCGTCCCCTTTGGAAAAAACGGCAGGCAGCACTCCTAGCGCAGCGGAACCCGCGGAGCGGGTTCCGCAAGAAGTAGGCTGATGGCAAACTCCAAACTCCAAGCAGGTAACAGCGAAATGCAGAGAGGCGTCCCACTTGCCAGATCCAGAGAAGCAGTTAATAAGCGCTTGATGAGAGGGGGGAGGGGTCGGGGAGAGCGGCCCAGGTGTAACAAGTCAGGCAGGCAGGCGGGCGCTCCTGGGATATGCAGTCCCAGTTGAGCGCGCGCACTCACTCGCAGCCCCGACAAATATCCTTCCCTCAGCGTCCCCTTTGGAAAAAACGGCAGGCAGCACTCCTAGCGCAGCGGAACCCGCGGAGCGGGTTCCGCAAGAAGTAGGCTGATGGCAAACTCCAAACTCCAAGCAGGTAACAGCGAAATGCAGAGAGGCGTCCCACTTGCCAGATCCAGAGAAGCAGTTAATAAACGCTTGATGAGAGGGGGGAGGGGTCGGGGAGAGCGGCCCAGGTGTAACAAGTCAGGCAGGCAGGCGGGCGCTCCTGGGATATGCAGTCCCAGTTGAGCGCGCGCACTCACTCGCAGCCCCGACAAATATCCTTCCCTCAGCGTCCCCTTTGGAAAAAACGGCAGGCAGCACTCCTAGCGCAGCGGAACCCGCGGAGCGGGTTCCGCAAGAAGTTGGCTGATGGCAAACTCCAAACTCCAAGCAGGTAACAGCGAAATGCAGAGAGGCGTCCCGTGTTGTTTAGTGGCCTCAGTTATACTTTGAGTAGCCTGGTATTACTGCTTTCCGAGAGGGTTCTCCTGTGGTTAATTCGTCTTACGGCATTCTCAGTCCAGATTCCCTGCCTAAACCCTTTTTAAGAGTTTAAAGCTTCCGCTTTTTTTAAAAAACGGGCGCGGTCGCGTCGGCAGCACCAGCGAGGAAGTGCTGCCGTCGGCCGATGTCAGCAGCCAACGGGTTAATTTTTTGATATCCAGAAACATACAGTAAATTAGCTTAGGGGTAAGATTGCAGAGATGGGAAGTGGTTATTTTCTAGACGTTCTGGTGTAGGTGGGAAGGCGCGTTTCCGCGTGCGGCAGTGCTCCCGTTGATTCACACGGCTCTGCAGCTTTTCTGCAGGTGTACCGCTTTACAAGCACACCATCAGCAGTCTGCAAAAGTGTTCTGTTAACATTTATCACCCCTTCCCTGAGTCATCAGCGCCAGGTCCTCCCCAGAGAGGGCATGCTAATTCAGGGAAAGACTTACACTGGTCCTAGGGGACGTGGGGTTATGCAGGCAGTGGAAAGGGGGTGGAGGTGTGGGTGAGGAAACAGAGAAGAAGAGGTGAAGTTGCAAAGAAGAAATATATTAATGTGTGTGGATTGCAAATATTATCAGCAAGTATAATAGTAAAAAAATTAATATTGATACAAACAGGTGATCTAAGATGATTCATTTAAGATATCAGTTCACATCTAAGGTTAAAATGCACCTTTACATTTTAGGCGTTTAATTTGTCCAACTCAATCGTGCTGATTTCTTAAATACCAGAAAAGTAATGGAGGAGAACAAGGCTTTTTGGGAAAATGTACCCACCCTCCTAAAACGGACTTCTGTGTTATGAAGCTAAGGCTAGCAGATTAAAGACATATCTCTGCAGCATGTGCTCAGTCCACCAATCTATCTCAGTGGCTGCAGAAAAAGAGAGGACAGTGAAAGGCAGCAGAAATGGGAACAGATTAAAAAGAAAAAAAAATGAGTGCTGTTTCTTATTTAGTATTATAGATTGTATCATCCACACCTATGGAGTTTTTACGTAAGTAGAGAAACGGCTGGCAGAGAAGAAGTGGGTTAAATCACCAAGAAAACAGGAACTTTAGAGTTTTTGTCCCTGAACTTAGAAAGTGTACTGGTTCAAATAGTTCCCAAAAATCGGAGAATGTACGGAGATCCCACGAGATAATGGATAATGGATATATCGTTACACAGGCCGCCAGTGTTACCAGTGGTGGCCGGCATGTATCCGGAGGGGCTGGGCAGGAGGTGGGGGAGGGGTAAGGGGATCTAAAATAAGAAAAAAAAATTACATTACTGCCACGTCTCTCCTCCTCGTCTCTCCATGCAGCCGGAACAAGAATCTCATCCAGGCTTCCCTAAGTCAATCACAATGCTGCAATGCAGCGTTGTGATTGGTCTGAGCACTGTGGTTCAGCGCTCAGACTGGGAATGAGAGTCTGGGCATGTTCTTCACCCAGGCTGTAATGCAACCTGCATGGAAAACATGCAAAGTGCGCATGAATGTTTGGCTGGCCCGAGACGGTGCACTTACACAGTCTGCTCCCCACTCCCCCTGCTCCTGTCGTCAGAGCAGCCCCGTCACGACCTGCAAAGCTGCCGCAGCAAGACAAAATATAATGATAATAACCTTGAGTTATTATTATGTTCTTTTCCCTTTATTTCACTGATACAAAGCAGTGGAGCGACGCTCCTCTACGCTGCCACTAAATGTAAGTGCTGAAGGACAGGAGTAATGTTACCTCTTGGTATCAGGAGCTGGTCAAGTCGCCATATTGTGAACATGCTGTCTTGTTGAGATTTGTAAATATGGGCGGCCAGCATCGACTAATTTCTTGTCTAGACGATAGAGTAGAGGGTGGTTGGGATGGCGAGCACGAAGTAGGCGATTGTAGAGGGAGAGAGAAATAGAGAGAGAAAAGGGGAGAAAAGAGGGATGTAAAATTTCCAGAAGCGGGGTGCTAAACTCAATTTAATATCAGTTAACCCGTTTGCCGCGGCTGCGATTTCGCGGCAGTGCGGCACTTCCGCCAAACGGGTGGGACGCATCGGCCGTTGGACGTGCACAGCACTACGAAGGTAGTGCTCGCGACGTCCAACTGCCGACGGCAGCACTTATGGGGTTAATGCATTATAAATTCACGGCTCCAATAGAAAATCACTAAAACCAAATAGTGCTCAATACTGTACCATATAGCAATTGGTGACAGTATAATAAAAACATGACCAATCTGATCTGTAATATCAGTCTAAATTATACCGTCTTAAGACCCTCACAGGTGAGTAGTGTGCTCTATAAATCCCTGATTAATTGATTGAGTGTCCCAGAACAGGAGACAACAAGAAACCAGAGCAAACCCTAGAAAGACAATACCTTAACCAGTAGGCATGCCAGGCAGAGATGAACAGCAAGCTGAACTGTTATAATACCCATGCACCAGAACCACAGGGCAGATAGCGGCTTCTCGTCTGTCAAGACTACACAGCACAGGCAGATGCTTACTGACCACAAACGGGATGTCGGGAGAGGTCAAGGTATAGTCAAGGAGGACCCGAGGTTAGGCTCTGCACCCAGTGTGGCAGTGAAGGAATATTAACTGAGACCGCTTTCACCTTGCACTGTCCGTGACTTACAGATAGGAGAGAAGCCGGGTTTCCAAGGAAAAGTGAACAAGAAAAACTGCGCATCATCCTAAAAAAGCGCAGAGTTAGTGCAAATTGCTGAGAGAAGTGTTGCACTCTGCCACCACATTAGAGACTAAGGGGAGATTTACTAACATTTTGTACTGAGTTTTGCAGCTTTTTTGCGCATTATGTTTATTTTAGATTTACTTTTCAGGTCTTCTCATGCAACTATCCATGGTCTTTGACAGGACCGGATTGGCCGTAGCGGGCACCGGACATTTCCCCGGTGGGCCGATGGGGTGGGGGACGGTTTTGGGCCCCTCGGGGGCCGTTATTGTTACCAGGGGGCTTGCAATATCGGCCCCCTGTAACAAAATCGTCTGAAACCGGCGCTCGCAAAGTGCTCCGCTGCATCCCCCCCGTCACCCCAGGGTGGGCCGGCCGAGCAGTTTGCCAGAGCTTGTTTCGGTTGCCAGTCCGGCCCAGATCTTTGACGCAAAGGCCTGATTAATAACAACGGTATACAGGGATGTGCACCAACAAATAACACCTATTTGAGGCAGGCATTAAAAATAACAAATATTTTTTTTTCTGCAAAACTTTCTGATGTTGCACGTGTATTGCACTCTACAGCACACACCCGAAGTGGGGAACGTTTTAAAGTTTGTCTAGGCACACTGCTTTGCACTGAAAGAGTGCCCTTTTAGGCCAAAACATATGAGTGACATGAAGCAGACACATTTGCACTGTGGTGCAAAGTGCAAAGGTGTGTGTAGAGCACCAGAGTTTAGGAGAGTGCAGGACAGCGCATTTTATTAGATATGACTCTGTGCTGCTCTTTGCCTCTCACACACAGCTAACAACGTTGGTTTCTGTTGCTGCAAATCTACCCCAAAGTGTGATCTTAAGTAGGTCTGACAAACTATGCTTAGGTGAAAATCCTAGGGTGAAAAGTATATTGTACGAAGGGGCTGTATTCTCCTTGGACATATGTCATGTATTTTACTTCAGCAGTACTGGTTTAACTTGTCTCGTAGAGTTTAAATATGAGTGGGGAGTTGGGGGAAAGTTAGGAAAAAATAGAGAACACGAGAATATTATTCAGAGAGCCGAAGAAAGTAAGAGCCGCAGGGAGAATTAAAGACAGAAAGGCAAAGAGGGCATGTCTTGCAGAAAAAAGTAAGCTTGGTTATGAGTAGAAAACGTTTTCAAGCACAAACTCTCTCTTTGCGAAATATTTTCTGCTCATACACGCAGAAAATAAATGAGAAAAAAAAAACATAATTTGATATTTTGTAGATTTCACATTTTTCACATAATGTAAAGTTCCGAACTTCCCGAAGCAAAATTTCAATTTCGCCCGTGCGTAGTAAAGAACAAGACAACAAGAGAGTAAAGCGTTTGAAACAGAGAGAGGGCGAGAGAGACAGACCAGAGGAGACGAGTAAAGAGACATCAGGTAAGGGAGACAGGTGGGAGTGGTTGGAATTGTTGGCTTAGATGTTAGAGGAAGAGACATAGAGGGAAAGAAAGTGGAGATGAGATGACACGAGAGACAAAAAAATACAACAATGGTCGAACTGTGAGAAAAAAGAGAGGCGAAGAGAGGGCGAGAGAGGGGGGTGCTCGCCAGAGAGTCGAGGAGACAGAGAATAATCGGAGGTGGAGACGGAGGGGGGGGGGGGGTACGGGGGGCAAGAGGGGGGTGCTGGGAAAGCTCTCGGCAGCAGAGAAGGCCGAGGAGCCGGGCAGGATGAATGCTAATCTGTTTTTATAGCAGCCTCGTGGTTTTTTAATTGTTCCGGCTGAGCGGGCCCTTCCTCTGTGATACCGTTATTAATAAAAAGGTCTTTGGCGGTCATCCTGCCAGCCATACGCCAACGCGCGCCCGGCGGGTTCCCGGAATCCCAGGGCTCCCCATATATCTGGAGTGGAGCAGCCGCGGGGCGGTCTATCTCGATGGTAATATGGACACCGAGTTTTTTTATCGTCCTGCTCGCAGACGCCGGCTCGTGTTCCCACATGGTCCACCAGAGCGACGCGAGCCCGCACAGCGCGCGCACCGCTCTGTTACACATCTCCTAGATAATGGCTCTCCTTTAAGTTGTGGCTCGGTGACTGGGGTACGTTTCATCGATAGTGCTTAATTTGAGCCGGTGCTCAGCACCTGCCCTTAATCAGCAACACCAGCGCTTTTCATGGGCCTCATTCAGTTAAGGACACATTCATTTATGGTGGGCACAGGGAGATTAAGTGATTTGCCCAGAATCACACGATGTTAAGCTGATGCTGGAACTCGAACCTGGTTCCACAGCTCCAGCAGCTCTGGCCATTACACCACCTCTTCGCCCCACTTTCATGCTTAGTAGTTGGTTCTGTTTTAGGCAGCGCACACAGGAGAAGGAGCTGGTGCAAGCTGCCTCCTGACGAGAGCCCCAGTACTTATTTTTATACAAATTAACCACTGCCGATATCTAGTGGATAAACGTTATAGAGAAACAAGGCAGGGCATTTACCCTCAAGTCTGAAGCAGCAATCTCTTCTTCTCAATTACTGTATTCATATGCGCCTTTGTCCAATAGTGTGTGGAAGGATACACGGATGTGAGCTGCATACCACTTTGTAGTGATGTGGAAGCACTTTGCAGTGATAAGGCTGCCCTTAGCATGGCTTTGGTGAGAAGTTCTGCTCTGCGGTATGTTTAGTCTTCGACGTGAAATGAAATGAAATGAAAAGACCATTTGTTAAGCGCGATAGCTACCCTCAGGCGTGGACTGACATTCCACCACCAGCACGCGCAGGACGCTGTGAGCGCAGCTTTGGGTGGAAGTTCTTCTCTGCGGTGTTTTTAGTATTTAAAGTGCAGTGACGTTCCACCACCAGCACGCGCAGGTCGCCCTGAGCGCGGCTTTGGTGGGAAGACAGCTCTGCATTCGCTCTCCACTACCCCTGCCAGTTTGCTTAGCACGTAGATGCTTCTCACATCCAGTGTTGTCAGGTGTACAAAAGTGTAGCAGTGCACATTCCATGGAATGTGTGCGATAAGAACATTCTTCTTTGCAGCTAAGGTGACAAAAACAAGTCACAAAAGTGCAGAGCAGAGGGCACCAAGTGAGGTCTCCAGTGTTACACTAGGCAACTAAATGAGAAACTAAAATGAGGCTCATAAGCCTTTTAATTTCTTTGGGCCAAATTAACGAAGTCATTTGCAGGTATCAGCTCAATTTGCATGCACCAATTGCCTGATGTATGAGTGCAGAGTCCTCAGTAAAGGTGACCTTGCACCAGGCAATCAATTTACTCCTGTGTAATACAACCCCATGATGGTGTGTCATTACACAGGAGTAGATCCATGGCCTGGGGCCTGTGTGGACTGAGCAGGGTAGCCTAGGAATGGCCATAAACTTGTGGGTTTGTTGGTGTTCACAGACCTTATGCCAATTGATTGACACCATAAAAACAGTTTGATATTTACTCCTGCCAAGTGCAAGAGTTAATCCGTTCCCGGGGTTTGAAAGGAAACATCTTCCAAACTGGTGAGGATATAGGGAAAAGGGCTTCCCAACAGGGAACAGTACACTATCTCCACAGAGAAAAAAAGTACAACAAATGTAATGATATTTTCCTGTTCACAGTTGTGCACTATATACAATTGTGCACATTGGCCTAGCTAGAGTTTTTGACGTCCGAGGCGATCCCTTACTTTGCAGCCTAGTGGCGGTAAGAGCGGGGGTTGTGGGGAGGTGCGTGAGGGGGGAGTGCTGGCAGAAGACCGCGATGAGCGGCAAGAGGTGATGCGTGCTAAAGACCATGACGATTGGAGGTTGAGGCGTGAGACAAGGGAGAATAAAGAAACTACAAAAATTACTCACCGCCCCACTCAGCCCCACCCCCCAAAAAAGAGACGCCCAGCGCGGACGACCCCTTGCCCCCTCCCCTAGCTACGACTCTGATTGTGCATGTGCAAATGCCTTTGAATAGTCACAACTGCGAAATCACAACCGTTTTTCAGAACTATACCTATAAATAAATGACTGTTGCAAGATTAGAGATGTAGCCTAAAAAAATCTTAGTGGATAAAAAAAAAAACATCTGTATCCACTCAAACTACTAAACCAGTGGGTGCAAGTTACCACAATTTGTTGCAAATCCGGTTGTATGGGTTTATGTTGCATCCTGCGACTAAACATGTGAATATGGGTTGTACCACTTGCATCAGAATTATCTCCAACTCTCATTACTGCCAATGCATAGAATTAGAAGTACTTAAGATATTATTAAATACCTTAAACAGAGCCCAGTGCTGACTTTCCATGAAGTCCATGCTCCTTCCAATCACTCTAGCTGGCTGCCACCCGAAGAAGAGGTACTACAAACGCAGTTGAGCAGTCCTCAGTTAGAAGGCTAGCACTGCAGAACTGTGCCCTGGGGTGCAGTGTGCCACTACACCGAGGTCTACCTTACGGAAAGACAAGAAATCTCTATATAATAAAATTATTACAGCAACTCATATACCTCCCATAGGCTGTTCCTACTTTCGTAGTACATGGATGAAGTGAGGAAGGGGAGGGCCCTAGGGTTTTAGTTTTTTTTCCCATTAAGCTCATGAAGTTTTGCTACCAATTACATTGTATAGAGCTTGGTTTTAGAACATTTTCAGCGAAGCTATTATGCGCATGGCTTGACTCTGTGTTATACAATTTATATACCTCTGCAGTGTACATTCATAATTTAACCCCTTCACTGCGGCGGCTATTCCGCCACAGTGCTAAGGGGGCGGGGCGGCCGCACGGCGGCCGCATGCTGGTGACGGAACCGCTCCGTCACCAGCCGCGGTTGAGCTGTGCTCATGACGGACCAGTTCCGTCACGGCCCCGCCTGCTCAATGGAACATTTAGCGCAGGCGCGGAATCTGCGCCGCGAGGCGCGCCGAGCGGGCCGTGACGGAACCGCTCCATCATCAGCACAGCGCGACCGCAGCTGATGACGGAGTGGTTCTGTCACCAGCAGGGGAGGGGTTAATAAGCCTGGGTAGAGTTCACAGAGTTCTGCTATGCGAAACTCTGTGAAGTGACCAAAAAAGTCAGCTGCGCTACGTGGAGTTCCGCAAGCGGCGAAGAGCATTTGGTCATGCCAATCGCGTTTATTATCAGCGCCGGGGTGTTTGTTCCCCTTTTTAAAATTAGTGTAAACAGCACCATGTGCAGCACAAGAGGGTGCTGCTTCTTTTTTTGCCACTCAAGTAGATTTTCTACCTGAGCTGCAGCTTTATCAATGCAAATGTAAGCTTTCTCAACGCGAGCGGTGCGACCATCCATGATGTGATGTGATGTGAAAAGGGCTTTATATAGCGCACTACCACTCCATGGAGTATCTTGGCGCTTGATTTCCAGAAAACAGCAGGTAGTAGATGAAAAAAACTACCAGTCTAGGAAGCACATCATATGAACCCCATGCATTCGGAGTTGGACAGGGAGTAGATCCATGTTTTTAAAGACTTTCTGAATATTAATTCAGTTGTGGATTGACGCAGGAAAGGGGGAAGTTTGTTCCATGCTTTCGCGCCTATGACTGCAATGGATTTTCCTCCTCTAGTTGACATTTTGAACCTGGTGACAAGGAGTAGATTGGCCGTGGAGGACCTGAGTGATCTTCACGGATGATACTGTTTAAAGTGTTTGCGCAGGTACAGTGGGCCGTGGTGATGAAAAGCTCTGTAGGTAATGGTGAGAACTTTAAAAAGTATGCGCTTATGAATAGGGAGCCAGTGTAATACATTGAGAAATCTGACCACCTAAGTTGAGAAATCTCACTAGGAGGTAGATTCTCCTCACTCGCAAACTTGACGTTAGTGAGCGCGAGCAAAGAAAAAACTCCTCTCGACTATGCAGAGCAGAGTTTTTTGGAACTCTTCGGGCTCCGCAGATGGCGGAGTGCAGAAAACTCTGCAAACTCCGGAAACGGAACAGAGTTCACAGCCCAGGCCTAAAATTTAACTGAGTACGCCTAGCATGCATAACCCTAGTACTGTGCATTGTCCACCGATCAGATATTCTGAAATTATAGGCATTAGGGATGCTTTGCACACTCACTGCACCACTTCTGCTTATGTGAAGTTCAATTGCGTGGGAAGAGGCCTTGCAGATGTTTATGCCTATGACAATAGTCATAAACATCTGTCTTGACAATACCCTTTCACATTGCGTTTGCAAGACAATTTGCTTAATTTGCTAAAACAAACACAAAAATGCAAAAAAGACCTTACTGGCCAGAAGGTTTAGAGTTTAAGGTTTTGTTTATTATGCATGATTAATAAAAAACTGTTGCATACACCTGTCATTACAAGTTCATTTACATTATGCGTAGCAGAATAAAAACACAATTAAAACCATCATAAAAAGCAACATATAAAAAAATTCACATTTTAGGGCCTTTGCAGTTCATCAAATTTAAAGTGACTGTCCAGAAGACAGAACAATAGTTATTTCCCATTTTCATTGTGGTTTGTGGTATTTGAAAAATGCCTGCCAATATATTGAAATGGGGAAGGATTATTAAATTGACTGTCCTTTTTTAGTTTTGCACTCTTTAGACATGAAGGAAGGAGTAATATGCCATCTTTCACTGACCAGACTAGAACTGGGACAGTGCAGGAGCCGGCCTCTAAAAAAAGTGACAGTGATTGTAGTCACAGGCATAGATTAACCACTGCGCATTTCTCACCCCAAACTTATACTAATGACTTCTGGAAATCTGGTCACATAGTCTTAGTTTCGTTTTCACTCATAAACCTCGCCATGGACCCACTTGGTGCTCTCCTCACACATAGAAGCATCTAGGCTCACCAATATCCTGAGGATGCCCGCCTCTTCTCGAAAGTCTGATCTGCATCACGGATCCAATGCCTCAAACGCTGCTTGCACATCACCCAGACCTGGATGCCCAACACCTACCTGAAGCTTGGCCCAACCAAGTCAACATTCATGTTATCTGCCAAAACAGCAAACAAAAAGCAGTACAAACCTGCTTCAATAACTTACATTTTGGAGGGTGGGAACCCCAACTAGGCAAGTCATTTGGCTTCACCCTGTTCACCACCCTCATCTCACTCTAGACAACAATCTCACCCTCAAGGAATGCATTGCAGAAAATAAGATGTTCTGGTACCAGTTCTCTCTTCTAAAGATAGTAAACCTATTTCATCTAGAAAGTGATTTCAGAGCTGCTGTTAGACACATGGATAGTGGCAACCCCTTACCGAACCCCGTAAAGGCACCCTGCATGCCGTTGCATGTCTCATCATTGGGCTGAAGAAATATGATCACATCATCTCAATCCCGATGGAACCTCAGAGGGTCCCCTTTGCCGGCACACATCATCTTCAAAACCAGCTGCATCATTTACAGCACCCCTGCCTATAATGAAATGAAATGAAATTTGTACTTGTAATGTGCACTTATACCCCAACTGGGGTGTCCTGGCACTGTACGCATACCACTGTGGAACCCTTCCTGGCTTTTCCCTGTGAAATGCCCACCCCTAAGGTGAAGCCAGGCATCCCAGCGCTGTTGGGGCCACTGTGGAGATTAAGCAAGCTATTGCCCGGAGTTGCAGAGTGGGACTCCATGATTAGAATAGGCACCGAGGCGAGAATTATCAGGTCCGAGGAAATTGAGCCCAAGACCCGCAGAGGCAGGAATTGAACCCTGCTCCCGGGCCAGAACTCTGCATCAGGGTCTGCCGCTCTAACCATTGAGCCACACAACTCCACAATGCAGACAAGCTCACTATCTCTGTGGATTATCGGCACACCCGCAGTCAGGACAACAACAGACTGCAGACACAGAAGTGAAAGAATTAAAAACAAGGCAGCAGACCATCTCCATCCATGCACCCAGTGACATTCCTGGTACCATCAGGACCGGCCCAACCCTGCTCCGATTTAGGTAAGAGTTGAAGACGACCCTCTTTAAAGAACACTACATCACCAGGTACCTCCCTCGTCTTTGCGCTTGTCTTCAAACCTGTACAGCACCTACATACATATCCACTGATCTTAGGCCTGTGAATCACGTGCATTTATAAATTTCTGTGCTGGTATGTTTCTCTTATGCTCACAAAAACTTTAAGGAAACAGACTGTAAATGCACAATGAAATGAATAAATAAATAATAAGAGAATATTGACTATGCCCCTCTCTCAGTTCTCATAGGCCTTACTGAGTTTTGATAATGAACTCCTAAGGAAGGATGGGGGCAATAAATAATTTGTAGAAAATGGATCATTTCTAAACACAATGCAGTAGAGCCCCACTGAGAGGCCAGTCTGATCCTGGGAACTCAGTATTGATGGAAAGCGAGCTGTTCAAACTGGAGCGATAAAACATCTGAGCAAAAATAACTATTTCAGCCGGTTCTGGATGTTTTTTGGTACCAGTTTACCCAATGGTGAGAAATAATCGATAGTATAACGCCAAACAATTTTTGCTTCTGGTTTGTGGTAGGTTTTAGTTCTGGCTTAATACAGTTGCTGCCTGCTTACCTATTGTTACCAATACATTAAAAGTTACATACTGTGGGATTTGGCTCTGTCTGAAGGACTATTACTCTATTGCTATTGGCTGTTTAATTTATCATTCTACCTCTTATTGACAGATTGCATCATAATGCATGCCAGACTTTTTGTTTTGCATTGTAATGCATGCCAGACTTTTTGTTTTGCTCATAGATACACTGTATGCAAACATTTATTTTTATATATATAAGCGGCTGGGCTGTTTAATCCTGCATTCCTCAAAATAAATGGTGAAAGCTTGCCGTGTGTCCTTTTCATTTGGAGGCAACTCTTTTTTGGACATATATATATATATATACACCAGCAATCTTCACCACCTCCGAACAAACGGCGAAATGAAGACACGGACCCCAGGCTGTCGGCAAGGTAGATTTATTGTAGACCTCTCAACGGGTATATATACCCAAAAAAGAGTTGCCTCCAAATGAAAAGGCCACACACGGAAAGCTTTCGCCATTTATTTTGAGGAATGCAGGATTAAACAGCCCAGCCGCTCCAAAGCATGAAGTGTCAAGCCATACGCGTTTCGGGCATGCTGCCGCCCTTGATCACTGGCAATATAGAAAGAATAGCAGCAAGTGAACCACCTGCACATAATTTAAATATCCCGCCCCAGTGGGCGTATGCGCGATTGAATGCTGGTAACTGTAGTTCGCTTTTAATTAAAAAAAACAGTGGGTGCCGCCGTGCCCCCAAGTGTCACAAGTTCTTACCCAAATGGGTTGATTCAGTCAGGATTGCCATCCTGCTCATACACCAAACTCAAAAAGGACCTGCCGTTCCTGCAGCATCTCTTTGTTCTGGTTCTGCCGACCCGCTTTAGCAGTGGGGCCTTCTCGCGGCCGCATGATATGTCCAAAAAAAGAGTTGCCTCCATTTGGATATATATATATGCCTATGTCTCAAATTGTAAATACGTATAACTGTACCTTTAAATACTTGTGGTTATATGCAATAACGTAAAAAAACAATAGAGAAACTGTACAATATGCTGTCTAGTACTTCCATGTCACATGAGGGTTTCAGTAATCCATGCGCTACACTGGTACATGCAGTCTGGGTTTTGGGATGCTCAGGATACAAAAAAGCAAATGTCACCTGTAAAGCTCTTCTTTCTGTCTTGGGGCTGGGTTTCGGCTCTGTCTAATACCTAAGTAAATGAACACTCTGATCACGACCCACAGTGGATTTCTGCACTCTTTTGTATTCATTGTGTTTAAGAATTTGTGTTCATTTCACCAACAAATGTGTTTGTAACCAGTACTTATTGGACATAAATAATCTGAATGATTCTACTAAACCCTAATACCATAACCATGGCCTCATTTGGAAATTGTATTTAGGTATGTACCATCAATCTCTACGCCTTATAATGCATCTTTGGACATCAGAGCTTGAAAGTCGAAAGAAGAGAGACAGCATTAGTTGTTCTTTATTGAATCTGCAGCAGACAAGACAGGTGCAATGCTGTCCTTGAAGATAAAGTCCTATTAAATCCTATTATTATTTCTGGGCCGGATTCGATGATGCTTGTAGCACTACCTCCCATTTCTGCAGGGTTACAGAATTATACAGAAATCCAGGACCTAATTTTTCATTGAGGTTGGCCAATATTGCGTGCATACAAGATTTTAAGGCACATTATATTGTATTTTTGCTGCATTGTTAGCTAGCTATGTTCACATTATATCACATAATGATACAAAAATTGTTCTTGTAACGGTAGGCAAAATAATAGGATATACAGAATAAAAAGTATAAGCATTCAGCAAATTCCTGTTAAAATATTTTTCACCATTAATCACTGCCAAGGAAGCAAACCTTCCCAAGTAAGATAAGCATGTTTCAAATGTACTTTGTGATGATACTTCAAGACCACTGTAGCCCCCTTTCCCAAAAGAACAGCCTTACAGAACATTAGTTTACAATGTGTATTATGTCATAACTATGACACAGTGTAAGAATTACAACTTCAAATGATCATGAGATACACAAAATATCCAACCTTTTGGCTGCAGCTTTTAAAACATGGTGACTGAGAAGGTGAGTATGAATTTGTATGAACAATGAGCAGTTGTATTGCACCATTTAACACTGGATTGTGCTGCATGTGCTACGTTTTAGTTATGTTTGATCCCTATAAAACACAGCAAATGGTGGATTATGTGGCAAAAGTACAACATTTTTAATTATGCCAAATACGTTGGGGCACAGATCATGTTATTCCATTGGCCCTGCACACAATAAAATCTTGATAAACCTCTACTTGCCCAGAAATCATGCTTTTTCCGGGTTCCACTACATTTGATCAGCAGAGTTTAGTGGTGATAAAAACACAATCTTCTGTCGTGCTTCAGTTCAGAGCAAAACGCCCTCAGCTGTGCTGCATTAAAAAAAAAGAATATCCCTTGGGAAATACCTCACATCAGATGACATCACATCTGCAGGGCTTTGTTTGCTTCTTCTGCCATTGAATTGTAGTTGCTCCTTAAAGCCTTGAAGCCCATAGGAATCAATAGCAAATACCGATTCGGTAATTACCGAATCGGTAAAATTACCGAATTGACAGGGGGAACAGGGTGTCACTTTGACACCCTGTTGCACCCCTGTTTCAGGCTTGTGCGCCATGTGACACACATACGTGCCCTTAGGGCATGTTTGTGTGCCACATGGCACAGGTGTACATGCACAGATGTGCATGTACACAGGGATTCGTTATTTACCATGTAATAGTATTACATGATAAATACCGAATCCTGAAAGCCCTGTAGCACTGTTAACAGTGCTACCTACATTTGAAAATACATATTCGGTAATTTTACCGAATTGGTAAAATTTAAAGATTCGGTAAAATTACCGAATATGTATGTTTTCAACACCCCTACATAACAATGTCCAAATACTGGTCGGAAACGGCCGAAAATCGGTATTTTCGGCCGTTTCCGACCGGTATTTGGGCACCTACATCTGGCCCCAGATGTAGTCAGTTAGTACCCAATGTGTTACCATGTTTCATTATATTGACCATCATTTAGATGGCACAAAATAAGTTAGCTTCAATATAACTAGGCAACTGGATAAGGAGCGCGTCAGCAGACGAGCGCGCGCGGTGACCGTAGGCAGCTCGTGCCCAAGACGAACAATCTCAGCAGTATGCCTGTGCTGCCATGGCCCAGAGGAACCAGTGTTTCCTGGAATGGCTTTCCTCTCCATGCACCATTTGTTCTGGGTGAAATAGATGGAGTGAATCCCCCAAGCCGTTTTCACTTCATCTGTGAGCCGGCTCCCAGGGATGGGCCGGCGCCACCGCCGCACCAAGCCCAGAGTCACCGGCTCCTTTTCTCATTAAAATCAAGCAGTCAGACCATAGCAGCGCCCGCGCAACTGAGCACTTATTTTATTTACTAGGCCGAAGTGGATATATGTGTTCTGCTGTTTATGTTCAAGACAAACAACTGGTTCCACTGGTTATGCACCAACTATTAAATAAACAATCTAGCATACAATGGTAAACCATGTCAGACGACGAAGGAGAGCCTTCCACTTGAGGCAGCCAATCAAACTGACTGATAATGCAATGCATGAAACCCTTAACATCCAATCAAATTGACTGATGGTTTAAGGCAAACAGCCAATAGACATTTGAGGTCACAGGCTTGGGTTCTGCTACAGTACACAGAATATTCTGCCCTAAAGTTGCCACTGCCCTGCAGTATGCACACAAAAGTAGTGAGACACTTACTTTTGCTTTCGTTATTTGTTTTCTTTATTATTTATTTATTTAGTATTTTGTAGAGCGCGCAGCTACCTCCGACGGAGGTGTCCCGGCGCTGAAGACATTATCTCAGAAGGGTCGGGGGAGAAGGAATGAAGTGGGTTTAGATCTGGGAGAAAAACCAGGTCTTTAATTTTTTCCGGAACAGGGGTTCTGACGTCATGAATCTTAACTCTGTGGGCAGCTGGTTCCAGAGTTTGGAAGTGACAACTGCAAGAGCCCTTCCTCCCGTGCGAGCAAGACGGAAGCGGGGGCATGTCATGAGGCGGAGATGATTGGATCTGAGGTTGCGTTGTGACTGTGAGAACTTCAGTCTGCGCCGTAGGTATGAAGGGCCTCGATCATTAAGGGCTCTGAAAGCTAGGGTTAGGGCTTTGAATTGTATCCGCAGTTTTATTGGGAGCCAATGAAGTTTGATAAGATGGGGTGAAATGGAGTGGCGATAAGGAATGTTATTAATCAGCCTGGCTGCAGCGTTCTGGACTCTCTGTAGCTGGTTAATGAGGTAGGATGGAGCACCTACGTATAGGCTATTAGCGTAGTGTAGGTGGGAGATTATCAGGGCATGGACTACTGTTTTTCGGGAGTCTTGCGGTAAGTAGGGGATGATTTTTTTTAACATTCGTAGCTTTCCGAAGCAGGCAGAGGTAACTTTGCTGATTTGGGTTTTACAGGAGAGAGAGGTGTCGAATTGAAATCCTAAGTTTCGGGCAGCTAGGACTGGTACTGGGGGAGGGTTGAGTTCGGTAGGCCACCTGATGGTGGGCGGTACAGGTGATTTCTGATTAAAAAATAAGACTTCAGTCTTATCCGTGTTGAGCTTTAAGTTGTTCTCAGACATCCATGCGGCAATCTTCAGCATGCAATGGCGAAAGTTGTCAAAAGATTTTTCAGTGTGGTCTTTGAAAGAGAACACCAGCTGGGTGTCGTTGGCGTAGAAGGTAACTTTGACGCCACAGGATTCGACAACTTTTGCCAGTGGTTTGAGGTACACATTGAAGAGGAGCGGAGCCCTGTGGGACTCCCCGAATCAGCGTTTTTTTGGACGAGAGAAAGGGACCCAGCATCACTTGTTGGGTTCTGTTTGTGAGGAATGATTTTATCCATGAGAGGGGGGGCCCGCCGATCCCTATCTCTTGTAGGCGAGTCAGAAGTTTGTCATGCGAGATGGTATCGAATGCAGCGGATAGGTCGAGGAGGACCAGCATGGCCTCCTCTCCTCTATCCGTGCATTCCCGGATTGACTCGGAAACTTCAAGTAGGGCTGACTCGGTACTATAGTCCGGTCTGAAGCCTGATTGGGTATCGTGGAACAAGGAGTTTGTTTCAAGGTAATTCGATAGTTGCATTTGAACAGCTTTCTCAAGTACTTTTGCGGGTTTGGGCAGGAGTGAGATAGGACGGTAGTTGCTTAGACAGAGAGGGTCTATGCCAGCTTTTTTTGGGATTGGGATAAGCAATGCATGTTTCCAGCCAGCGGGGACAACACTGGTAGATAAGGAGGAGTTCCAGATTTCGAGAAGGGGGTTCATGATTAAGGGGGCAATTTCATTCAGGATTGTGGCTGAGGCAGGATCCAGAGGTGAGCCTGATTTGCATTCCAGAAATAGTTTCATAGCAAGTTCCTTAGTGAGTGGTTGGAATGATGTAAAAGCATATTTGTAGTTCGTGTCAAGGTCAACAGCGCTGGCTGGGTCGTTCTGGCGGATAGTTGCTGCAATGTTGATAATTTTCTCTTCAAAAAAGTTTGACAGATTATCACTCAGTGTTTGGGACATGGGTACTGGAGCAGTTAGTGCATTGGGCTGAGTGAACTCTTTCACAATATTGAAGAGAGTCTTGGTGGAATTCTCTGCTTTGGCAATGGTGTCAGAGAAGTAAGTGCTCATGGAGTGGTGTTTGAGTTTACGAAACTCTTTAAGGCTTTGTTTGTAGAGTGCCTTGCTTATAGGATCATAGTTCTGTCTCCAAAGTCGTTCCAACTTTTTGCATTTGCTTCTGTATGCCCTGAGTTCTTGTGTGAACCATGGAGCGGAAGGTTTAAGTCTGTGGGAGGTAAGGGTGTGTAATGGGGCAATTTTCTCTATTGCCGATGTGAGGTCTTTGTTAAGAGTACATACCGCCGCGTCCAGGTCGTCCGGTAGCGGGTTGAGGCTATTGAGGTATGTTTGCTCTAGGGCCGTTAAAGAGAGTTTATGCCATTTTCTGTCTTGGGTTCTGATGGCGGACTCCTGTTTGGTGATTTGGGTTAGAGAAACCTCAAAAGGTATTAAATAGTGGTCTGACCATGTCAGAGGTAGAGGGGGAAGGATTTTAAGTTTCTCGTGGTTTGAGAATATAAGGTCTTCTTTCGAGACTCAGCAGATCGTAGCTTTCTTCCTTTTTAGGTGTGATGTTTGACAAGACCTTTTTATTATCTGAAAAGTATATGTATGATATGCCTACTTAAAAGGGCTTTCAGCCAGCCATCTTCATCCATTGGCCTGCTACTGAGATAGAGTTCAGAGTGTCAGAAAGTGTTGAGAGAAATACTGAGATGGTAGTGTGTGTTTATGCATGTGTGTGAGTGAGAAATGGATACAAAGTGAAAGAGAATGAGTGTATGTGTGAGAAAAGAAAGGGGGATAGGAAAATGGTGCGAACATCTGTGAGAGATATAGGGAATGAAGTAAATAAAGTGGAACCAAAAAGAGGAAAAGGAGTAGGAAGTAAAAAAGAGACTATGTTTGTGAGAGACAGCAAACAAAGAGAGAAATGGCGAAAGAGAAAATGAAAGCAGGATTTCATGACAAAATGGTTAGAATATGGAATGTTATTATTTCTATCTGGGGGAAACAGCAGCCCTCATAATGTGACACTCCAACCAAGGTGGGGTGGAGAGGCAATGTTGGAAAGCCATTCTTTTTGCCCTGATCACTCCCATTTTTCAATTGATGCTGGTGTTACTGACTCTGAAAGTGACCTGGGCTCTGTTAACCGTTCCCAGGGCCAGTGCTCTGTCCTCCAAAGGTATATGGTAATTGTTATCATTCTGATTGGCAAAGACAACCTACCTCTAAGTCCCTAGTCTATGGTAGGGCATGTAGGTATGGAGACCCCAGTGGACTTAATGCACTTAAAGAAGTACTGCTGTGGTGTCTGGTGTCCTTTTAAAGCCACGACTATCTTGCAGGCTAGTTTTAAAATACAACTACATCCAAAGTCGATTTTGGAATTAAAAGTATTTAAGAGCCCTTAACTACTTTTTCATAACTTATAAGTCACCCCTAAGGTATGCTCTTGTTGCCCCAAGGGTAGGGCTCATTGTTATAAAAGGCAGGGACAATATAAAAGATTTTTAAATGCGCTAGTGAGGAAAAATAGCCAAAGTCGTTTTTCCCTATTATAGTGCTGCTAGTCCTAAACACTAACATGGGGACGGCTTTATTAAATAATCTATCTTCGCATTGGAGGTAGCTACTAATCCCATTCAAAGTATCAAAATAATGGTTACTATAAATCCAACAACTTACCAAAGATGGATTTGATGTAACTATTACACGAAAGTAGTTTTAGGGCTTAATATCCTAAAATTACCTAATATAGCCCAGTAGCTGCCTCTTCTGATTGGTCGTAACAGAAAATCTAAAGATACAACAACACAATTTGCCTCTCCTGACTCATAGCTAGTAGTCAAATGGCCCTGAATCAAATGATATTATAGTCCTCAATTGTGCAATTAAAGACAGAGCTAAGCCATACTGACTGATGGATGTACAGGGCTGACCACCTATGACCCTTTGGTATGTTCTTGTTTACTTTGCTGATATACAGCACTCTGGGTAGCGTTATTGATGGCAGGTGAGAATGAGCTGCAATAGCTGTATGTTATCAATGGACGAACATTGGGTGTCTAAAGCTGCTGGGTTGCATTTGTTGCTTTGTGACCAGAATTCATGGCAGGGGTGAGTTACACAGGTGCATTACAGTCATATGGTCATGCTAACAGCCCTTCCATTTTGCCCGGTTTTCAATATATGGAGTGCAGAATGCAGATAACATCACATCGAAAATATAGATGCTTTTAGATGTCAGCAGAAAGATCATTCCAGTGGCGCTGGCCTGCAACTGAGAAGTATCTGTCTCCTCTGCCGCTAAAGTTGGACCTAAAGACCATTAAGAGGTTGGCTAGTTAGACTCTGGCAGGTTCGTCCCAGGCTTTGTCCTTTCCATGAATTTAAGGATGCTAATGGGACTTGAACATCCTAAAAATAAAATCTGGACATGTCAGCAAATGGTGTTTCTTTGTAACATTTTTTCTCTAGCCTCCCCTCAACTTATAAATTAGATCATAGCCTTTGACTACTACGCTGTCTAGGCCTGAGATTAAACATTTATATAGATGTCCAAGGCATGTGCTTCTGAAGTTTGTCTGAAACTCAACTGGACAGAACAACTTTCCAAACAAAGATCTAAGCTAAAGTCAGTAAAAGTTCCTTTTTATGGTCTGACTTGACAGCACAGCGGTCACCAGACAATTATTTTAGAATCACCAGAAGAGGGGCGGTGGCTCAGCCTATATGTTGGGAGTCAAGAGTAAATGTTTTGATTGGGTAGAAGTTGTGTGCTTCCACAAAAGTGCTTGCCTACCACACAGCTGCAATAATTGTGTTTAGATAAACTGCTTCATGAGCTTCAATTTTCAGGGGCACACACATGACATTGTAATGCTGTAAAGGTGTCTTAGATAACTGGATAATTCACAGTGTTTTTCCATGGCAGCATTACTGGTGGGAGGAGGACAGTCATTAACCTACATGGATGTTTAGATCTGGCTTGACAGTGCAACTATCACCTGACATTTTTACCTAAAGCAATATTATTCTACAATTCTTAGCGTTCACACAACATATCCATACCCAGTCCCATGCCATCAACTTGCCTCACATTACCACACAACATTCCTTTAAAGCGACACCTATTACCATTGCCAGTGCTTGTTACCTTTTTAACAATACCATTGCTGGTAGAAAGTTATGTTTGTCAATAAGGCACTTAGTCCTGCCCAAAATATTCTCCATTCACTGTTTGGTGCCTTTTAATCAACACAACCGTAAACGCAAGGTGATCAAATTGAGATGCAAACCTGTAGTGACAGATTTCCTACACCCATGACTTAAAAAATAGAAAAGAATAGCCCACAAAATTAATCGCAGAGAGCACATTCTTCGAAATCCTCATCCCCATGAAGCAGTGGATGCTCAATTTATTCAAAACTGACCGAGAGCTTCAGAGCGGCAAGACATAGCACCTCAATTTAACCTGGCTTAAGGTTCCAATCTGGCAAATATAGACCTTCACCGTATTACATCTTCACCTTTGTTACATCTTTAGTGCTTAACATTACAGAAGGAGGGGAAAGGAATGCAGCGAGCTCAGGTGCCTTGATCATTGCAGGTTGCTCGACGGCTTTCATCGCCATTGCTCGCTCGAGCCTCTTGATTGCGGCAGCGCACTCTTGCTCGCTTCAAGCATAGTGCTCTGGAGGAGCACTGGTAATTCCTGGGATGCGTCAATCCCAACGTTGGAAAAGCCAAAGAGGCAGTTCTTGATCCTCCCAAAATTGAATTCCCTTGAACTTTGGTGAGCGGAATGAAGGGTATTTGTTCAGGCTGTGGAGCTCCCATGTTGCAAAGGTTAGGGCTGTGTAGACGTTTCGACACAGCAAACATTATCTTCAGCTGGCGGCCTTCGCTTCTGAAATGAAGGGGATTAGGGGCTCAGTGTGGCGAGGCCGCTCTGAAGCCAGAATCAGACTCCGGCACATGGAGGGGTGCATGCTTATGCTGACCTGCCAACCTTAGAATAATTTACACCTAGTGACCATACAAAGGAAAAGGGGCGGGGCCAAGGAGAGTGGGGCTTTGGACCGCCTGCACTGCCCAAACAATCACACATATCATACCCCCAGCAAAAATGAAACAGCCTATGGCCACCTCCCAAGTCCTGGGGAGGATTTAATTGGCACCCAGGTGTGCAGAGCGTGCAAACTCACGCTGGAAACCTATTCCGTTCAAGGGTTTCCAGCTCACTGTGTGATAATGGCTCTTCACTTGCTCTCTGTGTGAAGGCTGAAGAAACCGCATGCCACACTGCAGCACGGTGTGAGTTGCTGGCCTGTGATATCTACTTTCATCTGGCTGTGCGCATGCGCGCACAATGTGTGTTTTTGTTAGCGTGCACTTGCTGCCTGTTTTTGTGCCAGTGTGTGTGTGCATACCTGTATGCACTGATGTGCCTGTATGTGTGCATGCCTTTATGTCTATATGGATCCATTCATGGGTGTCTGTATGTGTATTTGTTATTGTCTCTGTTTACATGTATGTGTTTGTAAAACCTCACTAGCAATGTGTAAGGAAGGCCTTACCGTCTCTTTCACTGCTCAAATTGCCAATGATGGTTCCACTGAGTACCAATGTCAATGTGTTTATGTACTAATTGCTGATAGAAATATTTCAAAAGACACTAATGCAAAGTAATGTTTCCTCCCACGGCTTGCACCACTGGAGACTTTGTTGAAGAAAATATTGACAAAGCCAATAGGTGTAATTTTTTGTTGTTGCTTAGTTTGACTTGCCACCCACGCCAGTATTGCCTTGGTCAATGTTTGTCCAATTGCACCACAAGCACTGGCAAACATAATGGTGCAATGGACACTGAAATTGTATATTTTTTATACTTGGATAATAACAAGTTGGCTATCGCATTGTGATACCATGCCACATTTAGACGCATTGTGATGCCAGTTTTGGAGTGATAAAAGTATTGAACAAGCATTTACAATGCAATAGGTCTCGCAATTGCAAGCCTTTGAGCTATTAGCATTGAAAATGGCAATGCCTTTTATAAGCATTATCATTTACAATACCAAAAGTTCAAACTTTGGCAGGATCAATACCTATTGTATTGCAGAGCGCTGTGTCCATGAAGCTGGCACCCCACTTGCCATTAAAGTAAAAAAAAGAAAGAAACAGAGTGCCGTGTCCTTAAAGTGGGCGCCGGGCTCACTATTAAAGTTTAAAAAAAATAAAACAGAGCACGCTGTCCCTGAAGGTCCCTTAAGCTTAAAAAGCTGTAAGTGTGGCCCTCAGGTTTCTCCTCAATTCTACGTTTGTCCATAAAGCTATCAAACCAATTTAAAGATATATATATATATATATATATATATATCTATATATCTATATATATATATATATATAGATATATAGATATATATATATATATATATATATGACCAAGGTGCGGCTGCACCGAAACGCGTCGGGTGATGTGTTTGACATATATTTTGTTAAATAAATAATCACGCTGAAAGAATTTGGGCTGAAGCTGCTTTTGTTTGGAAACAAAGAGCGTTTTTTTGTTGAATTCAGCGGGGTCGCTCCCCCGCTTCAGCCCGCCGTCACACAGAGGCTCGAGGATTGGCCAAGTACATATTGGTTCCAATCGCCGTTTTGGCAGTGCTCAATCCGGGTGCGATCCCCTGCAGCTTAACCACGCTGCTACTCATTTCCACACAACCCCTCTAGCCGGAGGGACAAACGGGTCGCACTCCGGTGGTCGTTTTGCAATTTTTCTTTTGATTTTCTTTACATTCTTCTCAATGTGGCAAAGGGCAATTCAAGATCTACGCGTTTCGGTATATACAAATACCTTGCTCACGATCGTGAGCAAGTTATTATAAAAAGAAAAAGTGCAAAACGACCACTGGAGTGCGACCCGTTTGTCCCTCTGGCTATATATATATGCCACAAGACTCGATCCAAATCGCCAAACCCCTCTTGACTGGGGTTATTTCGCGGAGAAAGAAACAGGAGTCGACCCAGGAATGCAGGTGACCAATTAGATGCTTACTTCATTAATAGCGCAACCTGTCAGCATAACGTTTCGGCCTGCCCAGAGGCCTTGGTCATATATATATTTTCTCTTTATTTCGGCATTTTTAGGTAACGTGTTTCGCCAGTATCCACAGACTTGCTCACACCAAATACGCTGTTGTTATTTGCATATTTTTAAAACCACAGACTCCTGATGACATGGGCCGCTGTCTCCATAGCCATGGAAGACAGACTACAGTTTCTATCGCTTCTAATACATTTAAAAACTCATTTGCCGCTTCAACTCCATTTAAATATAACAATACATGTATTTTGTGTAGTACATTTTATAAAGCATACCTGATGTTTTACTGAAATTTAAGACATTTATCTTGACATTCTCAAAAGCGGAGGTTGTATTTGTTTTTCTCTCTTTCTTTTTTCCATTAATTAAAAGGGCATAAGACAGGTCAGTATATATATATCTATATATATCTATATCTATATCTATATCTATATATATATATATATATATATATATATATATATATATATATATATATGTGTGTGTGTTAAATCTTTACTAGTTGGGCACTATAGGCATCATACGGTGTTTTGTAATTATTGAGTCTAATAATTATCACCGTGTTTTGGGGAATAACATGCAGATTATGGTGCTTACTGCCCGATGTTCAGCAAAATAATTTACCTGCCAATATATATCCTAAAAACCATAGGGCCTATGTGTAGCATTTGTTGTTACCTGCATGCGTCTCTCTTTAGACATAACTGGAAAACTCTACCTGCCTCCCTGACAAAGAGGGGCAGAGCCCTTGCTTTAATGCACAGCAGAAATCACATTTTGATGTTTTTCCATCAGAGCCCCTGTTTTTTTAAACTTTTTTTTTCACACAGGAATGAAATGAGATAAATCCCCCGGGGCCCAAGGCTGAGCGCTCGCTTCCCTCCATAATGTGCTGTAAAATACACATTACGCACCTTCAGATGGAGGGTCGGGGAACATGTGTCCTGCATTATCTGCCCTCATCAGCTGGGTTTTGCTGGAAAGAACGAGTTTTCTTGGGGCTCAGATTGCATAACTTAGATGGCTATCAGCGTGTTTTCTTCTACGCCTCTGCCTCCGAGCTAAGGAAAATTGGCTAATCAGAGCCCAGGATGGCTTCTGAGTAGGGCCATGAGCTTCTGAGCATCTTCAGCCACAGGTACGATGCAGGTATTCACGTCAGAAGATAATAATAATTCCTATTTGTAAAGCACCAACATATCACCCCCTTAAGGGTTTCAAGGCGCTGGGGGCTGTCGGGGAGATTAAGTGAGCTATTGCCCAGAGTCACATGATGCTGAGCTGAGCTACCACCGGTGCCAGGGAGCGAACCATGAACCTCGCGCTCCGGAGTCAGTCACTGTGGCCGCTGCACCACACCCCTTCCTTGGGGCCGCTTCCCGTCCATTATATAGCAACATAGCACATTTCGAGCTTCGATATTAAAAGAGGCACTTCCTCAATGCAGGCTCTAGGCTCATGGTGGCCCTGGCCAGGGAGCGTAGGTAGGGGGCCCCGGAGGAGGGGGTCCGGGCGGAGCGCGGAGGCTATTGAAGAGGAGGGGGCAGGGTGTTTGGAAGTGGAACAGAGCCGGAGGCCGCCAAATCCCTGCTAGGGGCCGCCACGCAAATATGTACCATTCCTCAGAGGATTATTATATTATGGATATATATTGGCGTGGCGGCCCATGGGGTTTGGTGGCCCTGTGCAGGTGCACAGCTTGCACATGCCTAAGGCCGCCTCTGCTCAATGATCTCATTTACATCCTCCTTGACACACTTACTAATGGTCATCCTCAGGGATCATCCACTTAACACAGAGTCTTTACACCTTCATGTTCACAGCACAGTACAAAAGCCATGTGTTTAGTAAAGTGCCGCTAAACCAACTGCAGCCAATCACTACACCAGCAAACACCCTAAAACCACTTCAACAAAACCAATATAAATTGCAACACCTCCTGGAACGCAAAATCCAGTTACAATTCTCAACCTGGGTAGCGATATGTACAGATGACACGTTACTCCTGTAGAGCAATGAACAACCAACCACACAACCCAAAGAAAAAATGGAAAGGTCTCATGGCATGCCGGAGGACATAAGACATAGATCTTTCAAGATAAAACAAATTTGGTGTTTACTAGATTTTTGCTAATCTACCCATCTAAATCAAGCATGAAGCAAACCCCATTTTCACCACAATCAACTAAACATCAACAATCATCAAATACAACTAATGGAGGGCGCTCTCAAGTCAGCACAAAGGCCACCCAGCTAGTGAATGTGCTGCAAAACAAGCACTAAAGAAAGGCAAACATAATATAACCTGAGATGACATGAAGTAAAAACTATATGAGACGTGGTTTGGGTTTGGTTTTTTGCTTCCATTTATTAAATGTGAAAATGATATCCTCATTACAATCTGCTCCATGTTCTTCTCTTCTCTTCAATTAGATTGCAATCAATCATTATCAACTGGTCAACCAGGTCCAGGTTTAAAGGTTGATGGCTGCAGACAGGTTAGCATTAACCATCTAGGCTGTGGAAGCATCTATATTCAATCAAGCAGATGTTGTATATCACAGCACTGTCACCCCTAGGGGTATCTAGGTGCTGAGGGTGCCGTGTCTCTGTCAAGAAGTCATGTCTGAGCTTCCTTCTAAAGTCCGCCAGGGAGGGGGCTCCTCAGAGGTGGGGGGAGGGGCGTGTCAGATCATTCCAGGTCTTGGCCGTGATGTAGGAGAAAGAGCGGGTCTACTGAAGGTCGTTGGGATCTTTTTTCCTTAAGATTGGAGTCAGAACTGTGAGCACTCTGAGCTCTTTCCACTGATGGTTAATTTGGGGAATTTCCAGACAATTGGTTTCATTTCACTATAATTGACTTGCAGGACAGAAGGAAAGCAGGAATGGGGTTGTAGAACTACTGTAAAACTACTTAAATCTAGAGGAGACCTGGCCTGCAGTTCGGGGTGCACCTTTGTAGTTGGCACACCCCTTTGATCTGAATATGGGTGGTCCCTGTTTAAAGTGATGTAGTGGGCAAAATGACGGACTAGAATGTACCCCAAATAATTGCCAGAGGCTGACACATTTGCAATCACCTTCCACTTTAATGGCCTAAGTGTGACGAGTTTGCCCAGGTGAGTAAGCTCACTATGCCAAAGGGCTCCTGCTGCATCTCACCGATGAGGAGTTATGAGCCCAAAAGGGTCTGGGATCAATCGTGGTCTTTTTATTGTACAACCGACTTGGCGGTTCAGGCTGGATGAATGCTGTTGGAGCCAAGTATTTTACATATGGCTGGTCCCCATCTGGAGTGGCAATAAAAAAGAAGAAAAAAAAACAATGGATTGGAATGCAGCCCAGTGCGTTTGCTTTCGATAACACCTTTGCAAGCATTAGCCTCAGATACACTGCCAATATTTATGACTGCCACAAGCGTGTCAGGAACACCTCTATGTAATCCTGCACCACTACAGTTACGTACAAAATATTGCAACATTGTTGCACAGCGATCTTCTTTGTAATAAGACCTTCTCGTCCAAAAGGAGGTCCAACTGACCATCCTTTTATAGTATACAACACCTACACAGTGCAAAAATTACCATAAAATAATGGCATTGAACAACTTCATAAAGAACATGCACAGAAAGGTCAAGAAACACAGAGACGCAAGCATGAGCAAAGAAACTGTATGGCTGTCCCCCCCTGTTTGCCGCACACAAGCAGGCACCAATACAAAGTCCTTCCTCTTTTGTAAAAGGTCAAAGTATTGAGCATCTAATCACTCTGATCTTCAGACACAGAGCACTGCAATGTGTGAGGAGCTGATAAATAGTTTGACCGATTTTTATCAGGTGCGGGTGGTAGCGGTCTGTGGGGGGGGAAAGTCGCGGAATAAGAAGGATTGCTGCAGGGGGGGGTTGATCTTGTGTCCCTTTTCCATGGTTCCTCACCAAGAGATGCAGAAAAGTACATCAGGAAGATACAAAAAAAAATGTAATAGGCTTGAGAGAGTCGGCGCTACAGAGAGATTCGCGAACAAAATGGCCTGGCGCCACGCCAGGCTGCTCTCTCCAAGAGTGATGTGACAAGTAATTAAATGAGACGGGGAATATATCTTTAATGCAGCAGTTATGTATGAGTTGCCCTGCTTATGTATTTAGCTTTTCATTTTCTGGCAGTGGGGCCTATACATCCAGTCGCGGGGAAGGGAGGGCTAGGGGGACCGCGGTGAAGATGGAGGTGGAAGAAGGGGAGCAGGTTGTATAATTCTCCTGAGAGTTCTGCTGGTTACTTTTGTTCTTTTCTGTGAAGCCTACAAAGTAGATGGGGAAATGAGAACTACAGCCATGGGTTGGACAAGGCTAAATTATTCAGAGGAGCAGGGCCCAAGTACCGACGGCTGAGGAGGATTCTGTTTATTCTCCTCCGCATCCCTTACGGGAGCGCCTCCTAATCACCGTGCAGGTCATACTCAAATCCAGATATATGTCTGCGCCCTTCTCTGTTGGGTTCTTGTGCGGAGGAGTTAAAGTAATGAGATTGTACATTTCACTGCCAATGCAGAGAGAGTCAGGGATGGACCATAACACAGTGGGCATTAACCCTTGCGGTCAGCCTACTCCTTGGGCTCTCATATTAGATCCGATTCACTCACATTTGCAATTCACAAAGAGGAAATTTACATTTGTAAATGGTCTACACCCAAGTAAAATTCACTAGCATGCATCACACATCTGTTCTTAGGAGTGTGTTGTGCCTATCTGAGGGAGGGAAAGCCTGCTTTGATAAGTAAACAACCACAAATGTGCACCTTTTCTGGTTTTCACATAATGCAACCCTACCAAAGATATGCTTGGAGATACATTCCTGTCACGGACAGGAGTAAAATTCTCCCCAGGGTGGGAATGGGCTGGCAACAGACACAGAAAAATATTTTCGCTGTATTAAAAAAATAAACAGGTTTCAAAGTACAAAAGAACTTGTGTAGCTCATGAAGACATTCACAAATGTCCACGTGGTACACTTACACTTGCATGAATGGGGACATACGTTAGTAACATGGAATTGACAAAGAATCCAAGAACTGTTCTGGAAAACTTCGATGGTTGCAAGATTCCCAGGAGGAGTCCCAGCATTTTTTTGAAGTCCGTGATTGTCTGAAATGTACTTCAAACAAAGGCCTAAGTAGAACAGCAGAAATTCTGGCAATTTGTTTTCTACTCTGCCCCACTGTGACCTAGGTCAGGTGTGTTCTCCATTTAAAATACACTTGCCACCCAGGGCCGGACAGGCTGTAGCGTGCACCCGGCCTTTTCCTGGTGGGCCAGAAGGGTGCGGGCGGTTTTTAACCTGTGGGGGTCGGTTTTTGTTATTGGTGGCCGGTTTTGCAGCAGTGCCCCCTGTAACAAAAGCACAGCAGCAGTGTTTTCCCAAAAGACTTCCCCCCCGCCCACCTCCCCCCCGGGCTGGTACAACATAATTGCCAGGGCTGGTTTGCCATCCCAGTCCAGCCTTGTTGCCACCTGTCCCATTATCCATTTTTAGGGTATTTCTTGCCCTTTATGATATTTTACACCTTCCTCCTCCTCACTGTGTCCACATTCCTAATCATTAACCATCAGACTCATTGATCGAACAACTCGATATTTGATCAGCCGGTGGCTGCAATTTTCTGATCCCTCTGGTGATGAGCTTGAAGCGATAAATACAATGTTGGATATATGGCCCTTAACATTAACACAGGACTTTCAGTGTGGTCTCAATAGGCTCTAGAATGGGATGTTTATGTAATACAGGTGACTTGTGATATCTATAGTTGCCTGTAGTGAAGAAATGAAGTACGAACGAGCTCCCCGTGAACATCAGATGCTTCCCAACCCTGCACACTTTCAGGAAGGACCTTAAGACCTGGCTCTTCGACTGATCCGGAACGCCCCCTCCCCACCAGCGCCTTGAGACCCTCGCGGATGAGTAGCGCGCACTATAAACTCCTGATTGATTGATTGATTGATTGATTGATTGGCTTCAAACATCACCATGCCACTGCTAGAGCCAGCAGTGGAGGTGAGAGACGGGTCATGAAACGTGAACTGGCTTCGCTTTCTTTCTAATATCTTCTTCTAAAAAGTAATCAGCAGAAAGGAGCTGTCTATGGTAATATGCATATTTTTTCCACGCAACAGCTCATTACAGGAAAGAATCTTTTCTTGCTTCCACACATTCTGAGGAACAACATTTTTAATCTGACTTACATTAAACTGATTCTAACTTCTGATTGCAAAAATTGCTAACTATTTTCAGAAGTGTTTAATTTTGCTCTACAGATTCTGCTTTTATTTTTCTCATCTGTAACGGACATGAAAGAGCAAGCAACCAAGTATTTAAGCAGTGTCCGGAAAGGGGCATGGTGTGACTGTGTATTATGAGGAATAAAATACCCTCAGTTGCACATAAAAAGGATATTGAAAATCACCTTGAAGTTCCGTGACCTTATAAAATAACTAAAAATTCAGCCTTGCTTCTCAATATGGTCATGAAACTCCTCAGTGACTTGCAATATCCTTGTAGTGTATGGCAGGGGTACTTTATCCCATAACTAATGGCGTACTAAAATGCTAAACTTCATGTTTGTGTGACACAGGATGTTGTGTTTTATGTGACGTGCTCTACTGACCATGTGAAGAGGTCTGCTCCATATAAATAGCATATGAATGATATTAGAACATTGGAATGTTGGGAGCTTCATTGCAGACAATGGATTGCTCCCTGCTTCTACGGGCCGGTAAAGGCAGAGCAACATTCCAATGTTCTACAAAGGCTTCTCGAAGTTCGAGGGGATTTATATCCCCTCGAGCTTCGAGAACCCTTTGTTTAATTTGTTAGAACATTCTGCCATCCAGTGGCAGAATGTTCTAATAGCCTTATAGCCCTTCGTAGCAGGGCTATACGGTTATTAAAGTCCCGCTGTTTCGCTAAAGTCCCTCGCCTTCGGCTCGGGCCTTTAACGATTCAGCTGGCCTTTAATAGCCGGTATAGCCCGCTACGGCGGGCTATAAGGCTATAATACTAACTTTAATAATAATCCTATTAAAAATTAATAATCATAATAAGTGAAAATCATAATAATAACGATAATGATAATGAACATCGCTGTTGTTGTTGTATGACACACTGTGTTTCTTCTACTTCAGCTTTTCATTTATCATTAATAGATATAGTGGGCAGAAAAAGAGCAATTTGTTGGAATTTACAGACTGTGCAATGAAGGCACATAGATTGCCTAGGCTTTCCCTTTCAAAGACACTAAATTGCACATGCTCCCTTTCAATCTTTTCCAAATCCCCTGGGGGTTGGGAGAGCACCTCTCATTTCAGGAGGTGGTACCTGCAGAGCTCTGGAAATGCTATCTCTACAAGATTCAATTGTTTCAGTGGAGAGGGTCACTGCTCTGACCAGACACAGAAGATGTTATTGTGCTTTCATTGCAATGCCTGGAGACACTGGGAAGACACAGGTGCCCCAGCCTGCATCCATCCTTCGGTGACAGCAGGGTGAGGAATGAAAATGGCGGCGTTCAGTAGCTACTTGCAACAAAGTGATCTGCAATTCAGTTAATTAATATATCACAATAGGTCTGAAATATGTCATCAAAAAAACTACTTGCATTGCAAAGAGTCAAACTGAGAGGTGCAGGATTGCATCTGGCATCAACTGCACGCTTAGGTGGAACCCAGGATTATAAGGTGGTGGTTTCTAAACATAAATCAAATTCAAAATAATTATACAGATTGCACTTTTATAGGATAAAAAGTTAAAATGTCGTTCTGTCAGATGTTCATCTGCCCCTATAACTGAATTTTCTAAATTGGTGTGTGACCTAGGTAAGTGCACGCAGCAGCCTTTTTGGGAGGAGTACAAGGACACTTGTGTGTTTTTTCAGTGAATTCAGTTTGAACGGCTGGAACTATACTGTTGAAAAGAGCTTGTGCCATTACAGAGGAACTGGCCACATACAGGTACCAGTGATCTCTCGTTTGATAGGTACAGAGATTTCCAACGTTGATCCGTGAAGGCCGGATCCATGCCAGATTTACCCACCACTAATCTACATGCCCATCAGTTGCAGATAATCATTAGTCTAAAATTCTGATATTGGACCTGCCCTATTGGGTCAATTCTGGACTCACCGGTCTACAGTCCTGGTTCCTATTTTTATGTCTACACACCTCTGAACTCTTTGCCAACTCAAAATGTAACGCCATGTCAATAGGCGTTTGTAGGGTTAACCAGAAGGACTGAGACTGAAAAGTGAAAGCTGCAGGTCTTTGAGGCGCCCCCCAGAGCAGGCGGTATTGGCTCCTATATCTTGCAGCTGTTCGCTTGAAGTTGCACGCGATGGCCACAATGTTGCAATCCCAGAATCCATACAAGGTGTGAGTGATGGGTTCCCACTGCAGAGTTACAATGACACGTTTCCACTGCTGCACACTGAACAGAGCCCGTGCTCTGCTCGAGTGGCTTCTGTTGACATCTGGAGGAATGTCTCGTTCATCTCTGCACTTTCTGTCCGCCTGCGCGTGCGCACGAGGCGCACGCAGATCGCTGCTCTTTCACAGGTCATGCCCTTTCAGTGATAACATCAATGGTAGGGTGAATTTCACATCTTGTCCCCAACAAATTGAAGTTAGGAAACAGAGGGGGCGTGACTAGCGAATTTCCTAAAAAATTAAGCGTAATATATGAAATACGCTTTCGCGGTCATCCGTCTAAAAAATGTACACGAGCCTTCCCTCGTGCACAACAGTCACGTGATATACCTCCTCAATGCATTGTGTTTACAAATACCAAAGTTACACGGGAATGTGGCTTGTGCAGTACAATATGCTGAAGAACATGCCCAGGATCACGAAACAAAGATTACACAACATGCGTAAACCTACTACTCGGAATTTACGCGAGTGTACACCTGCCCAGTTCCTAATAAAAGTTACCTCCGGGCCTAGATGCAGCCTTTCCTTTAGGAATGTAGATATTAGTGCTTATTAAACCAAGCACGAGCAAAGATTTTAAATCTTGTTGACATTTTTCCGACATCACTTACTTCTCAAATCTGATACACAAAACATTTATTAACATGCACATTCTTTAGCAGCAGTCGGAAGGCAGTCAGGGTGTGCTAAATTGCACTTAAATGATATCCATTTGGTTTCCTTTGCAATCAGGGAGAGAGGGCGCCATTTTGCCTGGTCTCCTACACACAAGTCTATTGAATGGTGTTTAGCTTAAAGAGGGCGAACAAGACAGGAGGAGGTAACAGGAGAAACATGAAAGATAGAAAAAATAAAGAGAGATCGAGAGAACAGAGAGGATTACTTAAGGGGACACGCTGGGATTTAACAAAATAAAGGGATCTGGAAAGCTCCAAGCATCAGGGATGTGGAATTCATAATTTTTATTTTATTATGATTTGGCTCTCCGAAGAGGGCCACATAAAAGTGTACAAACTTCAACACACAGCAAATACATTTAAAAAAGGAAACACAAAAGCAAGCACAAAACATATACCTTTTGAACCCTAGGATAAGTACAATACTAACATATGAACCAAAACTACACAGAGTCGGAATATCAAAACATCTCCCAGAACATATTAATAAATAATTAGGAAACCTTTAAAAAAATTAAAAATATGAAAGCAGAACATTTCATTAGGAGGAGAATAAAGTGCAGAGAGGAAGCCATTCAGTGTGACAATGCCCAGACGAAGACAGATAGTTTTCAACCATCTAGAGCGCAATTTACGAAGCGCTGGGCAGATCAATAACACATGCATACAGTCCTGAGTATTCCCTTTACATAAGTTGCACAGAGGAGATGAACCATTCCATTTAGATAACAGTTGATTAAGAGGTATTAGGTCGTAGCGTAGAAGAAACCAAAATCTACGTATTCCATGCGGTAGGGACCATAGAACATAGGGTTGAGGTTGTTTCAACTGATAAGAATCGAGGAGAAAAACTACATTCCTTTTTTCACATATAGATTTTTTATCAGATAGAAAACATAAATCCCATGAGGCTGCTTTCAATACCAACTTTAACTGTAATGGAGAGTACAGGAAAAGGGTTGTTTCATCTAAATTTAACAAAGTTACAGCTTTTCTAAAATTACGAACCAGTTGAGAGAACTCATTGAAATTACCCAACAATTCATTTCTGAGGAGAGCTCTCATCGTCCCTCCTTCAGCTCCAAGCATCACTAATGGGTTGCTTTTTATTACCTCTTACATTGACAGATTGTGCCACAACCAGAATGGGTGACAAGCAGAGACTTACACTTGTTCCAACTATCCATCCCTTCTCTGGCCCCCATCTCCATCCCTCCTTCCCTCCCTTCCTTCTTTCTTCCTTTGCTCTTCAACCCCAAATAATTCATTCCCTCCCTCCTTCATGCTCACTCTTTCACCAATCCCCAGTGTTAAATGCACTATCACGCCACTAAAACTCTTTTTTTATTCACCCATTCAAGAGGTATCTGCCACCTTAGATTTGTCAGTGAAAAATGGCGCCCACTTCATTCCCTAAGCGTAAGCATCCATCATCACGCTTATATGAGCCTAAGGAAAGATGCAGCTGCCAGCAGCGGCCATGCCAGCTTGCTTTTTTTTGCCAATGCTGCACAGCATTGGCTGAAAATATTGGCAAAGCCAACAGAGCAATCAGATGACACATATTGGCTTTGGCAACACTTATTCCTCTTTCTTGTGGTAGTTTCCCTGTATTTCTACTATTTTGGTTTAGTTTGAGTGGTCCCTAATCCCCAAAAAATAAATAAAAATAATAATCGAAAGACAGATTTCACGTTGCTTCCATTGTGCCTCAGTACATATCACTTTACGGGTTTCACTCATTCTTATCTCTGTTTTCATCTGGAGGGCTAACCCTTTCCCTAGGATTGTGAAGGCAGATCAGGGGGTCTGATCTATCAAAAGGTTTTAACCATTCTGTGTCTATGGGGAAATGCGTTGATACATAAGAGCTAGAATTTGTTGTTTCTAAAAAGTAGATCTAGGCATATGATCCGAAAGCAAGCACTGGCTGTTGACATTCTTGCGCCACGCTAATGGATGCCTAGAAGTGAGCAGGACCCGTTCCCATTACATTCCTGCATTATCAATCCATTACGTGACACGACCAAGATTAATGGTGACTTTCCAGGGACTATCTATCCTCCCTGCCGATCCATCTCTCCCAGCCGCGCCTGATGCTCAGGTTGCTTTGTCAATTTTTATGTGCTGGGAGTTTGGGCAGGTCCAAGTCTCCATTTGCCGAGCAAATCTAAATCTGACAACCGCAATATCGCTCGGCGGATCCGGGGTGGAGCGGGCGCGAATGACAGGACCGGAAAAATGGGAAGGGAAAGACAAATGGGGAATTGCTCCGAAGATCATAACTGGATCGAGTTCTGACTCAGCATTTACCGCAGGGTAACAGTGGCATGGTTATCAAGGACAAATGCATGTAGGAGAGAACATAGAAGTATTCTTCTTCTCCTTTTCTTCCCCTTCTCCTTCTTCTACGTCTTTTGCATCTTTTACTTCTTCTTCTTTTTCTCCTTCTCCTCCGACTTCTTCTTCTATATCGTCTACTTATTCTTCTTCTACGTCTTTTACTCCTGTTTCTTCTTCTTCTTCTACGTCTACTATTTCTTTTTCTTATTATCATTATTTCATTGCTATATTATTAAATTAATAAACCATTTTTATTATAACTCAGGTTTCGGGTGCCTGTATTTGTGTTATATTCATTATTATTACAGTAATCATTTTTATTGGTACTACGGACGATATTGATACTAATACTAATGCTAATATTAATACTAAGACTAAATTTAGACAGCTCGCTTTACAAACTAAATTATTTTAGGTGCATAAGTAACAATTACTGTTGCTAGTGAATTTAGGCGTTCTTCAAAATGGTCCTCAGAGGCTAAGTGAAGCAGGCTGGATTCCAACCAGTGACCAGCTCTAGCACACAAATACGGCAGTCATCATTTAACCCATTGGTCCGTTTAAGTTGCAAAATTAACTACATATTACACATAGAATGGGATAAAAAGATGCTTCTTCATAGGAAATGATATACATAGCTTTAGCTTTGCCTGACAATGGAATTGTAATCAAACAAAACAATCAAGGATTTATAAAGCATGGCAAATCACCCGTGAGGATCTCAAGGTGCTGGAGCTGCTAACTGCTTTTTGTGTGTGTGTGTGTGTGTGTTTTTTTTGTAAGGTAGCTTGCACCTGATGCAGAGTCATAGTTCACCTGAAGTATGCCAAAATGCTCTTCCATTTACACAACCTACTTTTTCACTTTTAAAGGTTAATGAAGTTGGGGAGATTGCAGTACCTCTTATAAGTGAAAGACAATATCATTGGTCTATCCCTGTTGAATGGGACATTCTGTTGGGTAGTTGAAAATGTTGTTTCCTTTTATATGCTAAATGTTTGTTCCAACTATGGCCAGTGGGTCTGAAGAGCACAATATCAAGTCACCTCTGCTGGTTGGACCCATCAGGACAGTGATCTGCACTTACGCGTTCCAACAAATGTAAAGACAAGAGGAAAACATGACTATTGATTATCCTAGACCTGTTGGCCACCACTGAGATGACTGTGCGATCATTTATTTTTGTAAAATTCAAGCAGGCTGTGGAAACTTCTAAAACAAAGATTTGTTTTGCTATTGATCAGGATCAATAGATCATATATAATTGTGACATTCTGCAGACATCATGACTGTCACACAGCTCCTGAGTATCTATCGGAAAGCACTGCATAATGCAGATGCAAGTAAGTGGAGATGAGTCCATACTTATGCTGATGATACTCAACTATTTTTCCATGTTTCCAGGGATTTCCACAAAAACTTGATATACTTAAATATTACAGTGACATTGTTTCATGGATAAATAAAAGCTGGATGGCTGTAAGAGGAGATAACTCGGGCTAATATGGCAAGTTCAGCTAATCTTTCCAGGGTGAAAAAATTATTCTTTGTTAGAAGTCAAAATACTATACCTACCTGTAGTAACAAGTATATTATTCATAGTGCATCACATAACACCCTTGACCGGCACCGGAGATCTGAGTCCAAAAACATGGGGTTCACCATACCTTTGTAAATGCATCTAGTCCAGCTGGCCTTTATTTGAACCCTTCTATGGCGTAAGACCAAGCAGAGACTTTCAGATATAGTTGAGTAAACCTTCCTGATTGGTCACCAACCTCCCCTATCATCTAACTGTTTTCCTCTGTCAAGCGCTCTCTAGTAACAAAAGGTGACATGTAACACTTTACAAAAAAGGTCAGTAAATAAATAAATGGGCGGAGACCGGGACAGGAGTAAGATAGCCGCCTCAGCCTAGAGCTCCGTGGGGTCCACTGGTGGCATTTAAGACTTTACCAGTTTCAATCTCTGCTGCACCGGACACAAAGTGGAATATCTAGAATACAGCCTGAACAGCGTGGGATGTGCACACTTTTTGCAACGGCTGAGGTCAGAGCCGCAGCGGTCACTCCCTACTCCTCCTCCTGGTCTGTCTGCGTTGATGACGACACCAACCAGAATTCTGGAAGGGCGTCCTGAAATCTACACAGCTCTAGTCTTTGAAGGCGCATGCTGAAGGTATGGCACAGCTGATCAGCTATCACTCGCCCCCCTCCTCTGGCATGGTAGACGCTTCTTACCTATCGTTCCCACCAACCAGAAAGCTCGGCAGTGGGCAGTGAGGCGCGCAACGGCCCTGCGGGCCCTCATGGACCTGCTGTGAGTTGCGAACTGACTCTTTAATTCAAAGACTGGGGTAACGGAAGCGATTGGGTACAAGCTGGCATCCTATGAAACACTGATCTATAGGGGGTTCTTCAAATATGGTTTCCTTTTTGGAAGATGGCCCAGAAACAAGTGCATAATTGATTCGTACTTCATCTGACGAGCTAACTGATACCATAATGAGTCGATAACCTTGTGCACGGCATGGCAGCTCACCTCTGATGTAATCAAAAGACTCAAGAAGGAAATAATTGTGATGATGATGATGTAGATGGTATCGGTGGTGATATTTCTTCATCACCTGTCCTCCAATTATCTCCTCTCACATCCAGGTACCTCTCCTCTCACCCTCATGCCCTTATGAAATGGTTATGCTTGTTTGCTTTGTTCTTTTCTTCCCTTTTTCTTCCAGTAGTTGTGTTGACCAACCACTGTCTGGTCCCCTGTGAAAGTCCAATTGTCGCCAAGGTCAAACATATCAAAAATGGGTTGTGTTCAACCAGTGAGTCTGCATAAAACTCTTTGGCCAACAACTGTCATATGAATAAAACCAATTTTAAAATACTATAGCGCATGCGTGTCAAAACTGAATCAAAAAAAGGGATATTACCGCTCTAAGGTTTGTAACGACTACTATAGTGACAAATTAGTAGGCATGGGCGAAATTTGCATTACACTGGCGTAATTAGCATAATTTAGATAATTTCGTGTTACACTTGATATAACACTATTATCCGGTGAAATTAATTCACAGTGAAAGCACAGGAACAATATGAACGAAAGAGCACGAGCAGCTATTGCTTGCATTGATTTTTAGGTTGCACAATTTTTTTAAAGCTCAAAATGCATCATCTAATCTAAAATACAGCACCAAATATGAATTTTCTATTTCACGTAATTTTTCGTATATTTTTCCTGACTGATTTTGTAATTATGCAAAAGCAAATTCTGTGAATTGTGCGTACCACTACAAATTACTCCTAGAACTAAAAAGTAATGACCACCATTTTCAGTTTCGAAAAACACTGAACACACATCTGTTTAATCTCTCCTTATATATATTTACATGTCAAAGGCTTTACTGCAATCTTAGACAGAATATAGCTGGGCATTTATATAAAGTCTAGCTTGGTTGCGTCATATTTTCTCATGGTGGCCCAAAGGCCATGTGAACATAACAGTCATTCATGCCCTCGGCATCAAACTCTGGAAGTAAACAGGAGAGTACTCTTTAACCCCTTGGGCGCGGCCGCGATTCTGCGCCTGTGCGGCGTTTTTCGAAGTGGGCGGGTTTATGACGGCCCCCAGCCGTCATCAGCACACGAGCCCCGTGATGCATGACGGCTGGGGGCCGTCATCTGCATCGAAGGGTTAATGCTATTTTTCAATGTCCACTCCTGGGAATGTCACCTATAATGTTATGCTTATGACGATTGGTTAACCACAATTAGCCATGAAACCTTTATAAAAATATTTTCATATTGAGGGTGTAGACCTGACAACTCAGGCGGTGCCACCGCGTGTCAAACGATTTTGGCTCCCTTCACACGGTCACCTGGTGAGGAGCCGAAATCACTTGGTGGCAGGCAAAACGAGCTGAAAAAATTGTAAACAGTGGATTTCGAGCTCGTTTTCTAAGGCAATAAGCCATTAAAAAGTGTGCAAACACCCCAGGACTGGGGTGATAGCCTTGGTGACCCTTTGTTTTGATTTTTGGTTTTTTTGGGAGGCGGTGGGTTTCTTGGTGAGGAGCTCAGTGCCTCTTAGGTAGCTCTTGGCATGATGCCCCGCCCCTCCAAAGCCCGCCCCTTCTCACACAGTGAAATTCATTTGTTCCTTGGCAGGTATGAAGGTGATTAAGCTTTTGAAATTACATTATCGACAGAAAAACTTTATCTGACTCTTATTTCCCTATGTTGTTTGCTCTTGGCTTCTGGCCCGGAATTGACAGAGTGGCTCAGGCTGGCGGCATTGCACGTAGGCAACCTGCTGTTCAGCTGCAGGGGTCTGCAGGCTTAGTATGAAAAGGTTGGCGTTCCAATACATTCTTTTAGGTCTAGCTGAACGGCATAGCTGCCGCCCAGAGATTTTTGAAACTACTCTTCTAAAACATATCCTTTAGACCAGTAACCAGCTTTCACCTCATGCTATTGGCTGTTGTGTATATCAGTGCTCCTGTTGCAATTCACGAGGGGATATTTTATATCTGAAAAGTACAATCAATTGGCACCCTCATGGTTGCATTCATTCCTTTACCTTATCAATCAATCAATCAATCGATCAGGGGTTTATAGAGTGCGTCTTCTCACCTGTGACGTCTCAAGGCTCTGAAGGGTGGTGGGGGCTGCTGATACACCGGGGCACTGGGGATCAGTCATGGAGCCAGGTCTTGAGATCCTTCCTAAATTGGGTCAGCAACGGGTATTGCTTGAGGTGGAGAGGCAGGGTTTTCCCGGTGTTGGCAGCGAGGTAGGAGTAGGATCTTCCTCCGGCTTCGGTCTTGTGGATCCGTCGGACGGTGGCCAGGGCCAACTGGGAAGAGCGAAGGTGTCTGGCAAGTAGGTTCATTCATGCATTCTTTACGCAAAGAATTTAAAACATTTATTTTATCTAGATTTGAATACCGGCCCAAACTTAGTATGGCTGCCTTATTATTATTTATCTCTGTTACTGTGATAGCGTCACCTCAAGATGGCCCCCTGAAGTCTTGTGACATGTACAATAAATTCTGCAATTTTGCAAGTATTTGGGCAACGGTCTTAGAGTCCGGTGGGCTCAAAGAGGAATCTCATGTGGAGCCATGCCGAGATACTGTTAACCCCTCCGCTGCGCCGAACGTTCCGCGCTGGTGCGGAACGTTCTATCGCGCGGGCGGGGCGGAACATTCAGCGGACGTGCGCAGCACTACCGAGGTAGTGTACGCGACGTCCGCTGAACGTGCGCCGCACGGAAGGGGTTAATGATATGGCTAGAGGTGGGCTACTCTGGTCACCCACACAGCTTCGCTCACTTCTAGCCGTACGATTACAATTATCTCTCACGCACCTCAGAGATCCCTTTGACGTGCCCTTCCACAACAGTCTTTCTCACCTTGTCTTCTCCCTCTTCCATGCTCAGTCCCACAGCCTTTTCCCTGTCACAACCAGCTGGCTTCCCTCTTTGCCCTGCAGTGTTGCTTAATCCCACTGTTTTAGCAATTCCTCCTCATTTTAAGAATTTCTAATTCCAGCCCACATCTCTTAATTTCACCTGTGCCCTCAGCCAACAGTTATTCTTCACCCAAAGCTCACCTCATCAAATGCTGGAGGTGCCCAACAGCTGCTCCATATAGCACCACCTCCAGATGTGAAGTTCGCCTTTTCTAGCACACTGAACACCACAAGATGCTCTCTAGTCTTACTGCTGCAAGTACAGCTCATCAGACAACATCACCATGGTGATGGCTTCCCATGCACCAATCGCCTTCCATTCCTCTCACATTCCATCTCAGCATCCTTTTGCTCACTGTTGCCACCGCTCTAAGACTGACCAATGGGATAAATGCAGAGCACATCTGTGGAGTACCCTTTTCCAGGCTGGGACAGTGCACAGAGAGATTCAAGTTTCCAGAGTTCCCTTGAACTTGTTCTTTGTCTTGTCAGCCTTCTATTGCTTCCAGTTCCGTTTCCAAAGTTTGTCAGGAACAGACACCTCTCAATGCAGTGTACAGATAATGGGCAACTGGTATGCAAATGTAGGGAAGCACTGTCAGAATGGGGCTGGATCAAAAGCCAGTAATTCCACTCAAAGCCAGGAAAATAATACATTTTCTTAGATTTAAATTTCAATAGCCTGGCATTCAAAGGAAGGAAAGCACTTATAGCAAAAGGGTAGCGTGGATGAACAACAGTAAAGCAGATGCAAGAGAAAGCAGTCGTGATAAAAATAAGAATTGTGGCTGTTCTTTCCACTTCACAAAGAAATGTGAAGCTTGGTATACTTTACAAAACTTAATCTTTGGCCGAACTTTTTGCACAGAACGTTTTTCTTCACATAAAACATTGTTGTAACATAATCTATACCACTAAACAGAGGTCTTTGCTCAGATTTGCTTCCCAAAACCCTGTTTGTGAATGTATATTCTCAAAATGTATAATCTTAGCTTTTCGATACTTTCAAAGTTTTCAATAACTTTTCATGATGTTTGCAGAGTAAATTTCAACTTCTGACATCCTTAGAGAAGACAGCAACTGGTATTCTGGTGTTTGTTTCTATACAAACAAATGACATACCAGGGGTCTGTAGGCAATCAGATGCACCAATAGATTTTTTTAAAATTTTCAGTGTAATTCATTTAAGGGACACTTTTATGAGAGTGTGTCTCTGACTTACATGTCTTCCTGAAAGGCAACAGTAGAAACAGATGGGTTTGCTCATGTCAGATGGCTAATCGAGGGACTACTTTAACTGGATGCGGATTAGAACGGATATGCAATCGCTTGTAATCTGTAGTGGTCAATAAGAGTGGGCTTTCTCTGGTCACATTGCACGAGAAAGCCCCTGAAGTGTACAGGAGAGGGGGTTGCATCTCAAGATGGGGCCCCTCCCACACATGAACACTTTGGGTTGATGTAAGTTTTGCTTTGTTTTTGTAAATGCAGCATGGACATTTACTATGACTTCAGGGCACTTTGAGATTCTAGTCAGGGCGGGAGGATGGGGTCAGTGGGACAAACTGATTAACAAGCATGGGCAGAGCAGGAGAAGAGAGGGGGCATGAAGGTTGGGAGGGAGGGCAAAGATGGTTGAATGTCTTCAGTCTCTGTTAGAAAACCATAACAAAGGTTCAAATGCTTCAAAAACTGGAGTAATATGGGCATTTGTGGGAGTCTACTCTGTAAATAATTGTAATAGCTTGTTTTTTTTTATTGCTTTATGCCACACTTTTGCTGTATCTAACCACTTTAACCTCTTCCGTGCTCGTGACGGAACCACTCCGTCACGAGCCACGGAATTGCTGTGCTGGTGACGGAGTGCTTCCGTCCCGGCACGGCCGCCCCGCCCACGCTGCAGGAATTCCACGCCTGCGCGGACGTTCTATTGAGCGGGCGGGGCCGTGATGGAACCACTCCGTCACAAGCACAGCGTGCCCGTGGCTCGTGACGGAGTGGGTCCGTCACGAGCATGGCAGTGCCGCGCGGATCCCCCTCCCCCCAGTGCCGTGGCGGAATTTCCGCCGCGGCCAAGGGGTTAAATAACAAATGTTGTTATTACCCAATCTACTGCTACTAAGGTGACTGAGCTCAGAAGACTAAAGAAAGAGCCAGCCTTGCTCCTGACCTGCAAATAATCACATATCTCAGGAGGGAAAGTTCCACTCACTTAGCCCTCCTAGCAGCTTATTCCATTGCTTTCCTCTAGGAGGGGGGGCAGCTGCTGACTCTGGGTAAACTCACACGGATGCCCGAATGAACAGTGATGGAATGGCTAGGTGGGTTGCAGTGCTTTGCACTGTGTTTCCTATTCATGGACTGCATCTTGGTTGAAAAAGTAGGTCCACAATGCTCATTTCCTGGGAAATGTTGGCTGCAATGGTGACCACTGAGCTCTTCTTTCTTGGGGGGGGGGGGGAATAACCCTACCATGCTGCTCCAGCTCTACGATCCAGTGTTCTCACCCTATGTTTGGTCCTGAGAGTTGAACAGACCCGTACGGGCTCCAGTCTTTTGCTTACCTGGGCCCTAAACTTTGGAATGGTTTACCGCCCACACTGAGAAGATATACTTCATTCATTGCATTTTGGAAACAGCTGAAGACCTGGTTGTTTTAGTGCGTTGACTCTGGTTGCACCCCACGTTGCATAAGCGGGAGGAACCCCCATGTGGGCATTTGTTGTGCTATACAAGCTTAAACAATAATGATGTAGGGTCAGTATATAACTCAGAGGGCTAATGTTCAACTCACGGGTTCCCCTGGATTTCTGATGCGCTCCTTCAATCCCAGTGATGGAAATTGGTACAGTGAACCAACTCCTGTGTGTCAATGGATGCTGTGTGTTTTAGACAAAGCATTGCTAAGGTACACTATATTTGGGGCCTGGCAGCTCAGATCCCGGGATAGTCACTATGGTTAACTATTAAGGTTTGCAAATTTGATTTGTAGATCCGCAGCCCACATTTCGCACTGTGCACTATGCATTGGAGCTAGAATATACAATATACAACACCGCGCCTGGACCAGTCAAGCGACTCTGAGAAGAAGCGTAGCTCGGAGGGATAATGTATTCACTTCCACATGTGGAGGTTCACTTTGGATCCAGTGGGCCTGCTCTGGCTCACACCCTCATGCGGTTTGCAAAATGAACACAATTGTGGTAGATAATAACCTGCTATGAGGGTAAAGGGCGATGAGACCTGAGGAGGGCCCTGTTATCACTGAAATCTGTCCACCAGACCTTGCATACGAACCAGAGACAGACTGAAGGACGGCAGGGCTCTGCAAAGGTTTTTTTTAACCAAAGATAATTTGCAAAGATCACAATTTTCCCCCTGAGCAAGGTTTATGGAGCTTTCCATTTTAACTTCACCTTGGCCCATGCAAATATTTTCTGTGCACTGTGAAATAGTGTTCACGAAATTGCACGATCATTTTCACCTTTGCACAATCTTCATGCAAAAATGTCCAAGCATGAAACTTCCTAACATATGTGAAGTTGTATGGTGTTCCATAGGCTTTTCATAGGCACAAACTATTTCTCAAAGGCTTTCTGTGCCAGGAAGTGGATGGGGCTGAAGTGCTTGTGAACTGGACCATGCAGAGCTGGAGGCCTTTGTAGCCCATCAGGGTTGACTGGAAAAGAGACTGCCCCAAGTGAGTGTCCAGAGGTGTGAGCATTAAATCTGAGGATCTCCTGCGGCTCTTAACTTCTACAGCTGAGCAGCTCTCTTTGCAGCGGCCACTCTGCTTGCTTTATTGTTGTTTTTGGAGCTAGTTAAAACACTACCCATTAAGACAAGGGTTTTTACTGTTCAGCATGGCAGAATGTTCTTTGGATGGCTGAGGAATTGCTGTGACGAGAAGGGATTCGTGTGATTCAATCTAACTTTTTTTAATTACACTTTCCCAAGCCATATATTTTGTGTTGCAGACATTGAATTTCTGGTCAGGCCTCGGGGAGGCCTGCCAAGCGGTTGTTAAAACCTCTTTGGCGCTCAGCCTATCAGGCTTTCGGATGGCCTTCTGCACGATTACGGCTTTGAAAGATCCCAGCGGTGCTATATTACAAGATGTTTTATACAACTTAAGGTGAGTCAGTACAATATGTCTCGTTCCCCATAGGGCTGTGCCGGAGCACGCGGCGAGGACGCTGACCTCATCAAGAGGAGGACATGTTTGGAGTCCCTGGACCCCGCTATCAGCACCCTCCAGCATAGGGGGACCCCGGTATGTTCTCGCGAAGCGGTCCAGAAACCAGGGGATGGTAGGGCCCAGAAGTGGGGGAGGGGTTGGGAGGCAAGAACACCAGGAAATGAGACCTAAACAAAAAAATGCATCCCCCAGCATGCTCCTCATGACGATACAACACGCGTGCGTGCCAGCGTTCACCTGCTGAACTGGCAAGGTAAGGAAGTCCCTGCTGTACCATAGCAGGAAGCATCATGAAAGCTTTCAGAAAGACAAACTCCTCCAATAAAAGAGCAATGTGTGCAGGTGGTCCCTGGGGATAAACTGAACAATGCACCAGCTTCACTGGAGGGGCGTTCGCGAGGTCAGCGTGGAGGGAGGAAAACACAGACAGGTAGGAAGAGAGGGACAAATGGAAAGCCAGACAGGCAGGCAGGCAGAAAGACTGATACACGTGGAGAAGAGAGATATACTGAAAGAACATACCTCACAGGTGCACCAGGGAACCTACAGAGTAGAGACGAAGAGAAAGAAACATAGGAAGGAAGCAAAGAGGTACAAAAGAGATAATGGTGACACGTTGGAAACGAGCATGGGCAAAGCAAACAGATCTCAGCTTTGTGACCTATTGGCTTGGCCATGGTTTCCAGTCACACTGCACAGCATCCCACTGTGACTAACGTTTAAAAAAAAAAACCTTTGGCGTGCTCACCTGAGTGACCACGCACCATGCATGAGCAGGCCTACAAAATGATGCAGGCATATTTTTTTTGTTTCTTTATCTTATTTTCTTTTCTCTTAAAATAAAAGAAAATATGCCAAAGGGTTTTTATTCGTTTTAAAGAGGACGGGCGTGGGGAGTGGAAGCAAAGAGGTAGTGTGGCGGATCAGCAAAGCAACACAGGAGAGGGGATCAAACAGCGAAGCAACATGGGCAGCCGCGGTCAGTAAGGGAGTACCTGCCGGGGCGGTGACTTGGGGAGGGGGAGGGGCAGGGTGGGGGTTCGTAATGTATGGATAATGGATGTTTGCAGGTAAGTAAACATATAAATAAATCAAACGAATTTTGTTGCATGCACTGCATTGCATTTGGGGATGCAGTGCACGCAACGTAAAACGTTCCCCTCCCCACGTCACCGCCCCGGCAAGTACTCCCCTACCGACCACGGCTGAACATGGGGAGGGTGGGGAAAGCAAAACATGGAGGAGCGTTGGGGGATTGTTGAAGCAACATGGGGTGGTGGGCAATGCCGAAGTAACACGAGAGAGGACTAAAAAGTAACAGGGGGAAAGATTGGAGTGAAAGCAAAATGGGTGTTTGGAGAAACAATACCAAGGATGCAGGTGGGGTGAAACAATGGGGAGAAATAGATGGGCAAATGCACGAGGAAAGAGGACGGGGAGAAGCAGTTGGGCAACAGAGCGCAATATGGGGTGCAGGAAGAAGTGGCTCGAAAACACAGGTACTCTAATGGAGTGCTTCACACACAAAAAAGTAGTGCTTGCAAAGCAAACAAGATAATCAAAGAGATTGTAAAGAGGTAATGCTGCATGGGTGGGACAAATGCAAGATTGATAAGCTGGGACATAAATAGGAAGTAGGCAAAGAAGGAGATTGGCAAGGAAAGCCAGCCATTGGTAAGCAATGGGGGGGGGGGGGTACTAATCCTCTCTATATTCTTGGTAAGCCACAATATGCCTCACAGCACACAGCACATGCTCTATTAGGCTTGACCTAAAAAGCAAGAAAGTTAAAAAACAAAATAAAATGGAGTGTCATAGAGGAAGTTAAAGGAAAAGAGGTGAAGTAGGGGAACATGAAACTCAAATGACAAATTTAAGTGACTACACAGAACAGTAGCAGCGTAGAGGAGGGAGCTGATTAGAGCCGAGAGAGTTTTGAAGGGAGACAGAAGTTGAGAGACAAAGGAGAGAGCAATAGACATGATGAAAGACAAAGGAGATGTGTGTGGGGAGAGTGCGGCATGCTCCCCATCTGATAAAGTTCACCACACTTACCCAGTTTTCCCACTTGTGTGACATTTTATTTTATTTTTTTTAACTTTATTTGTCAGTTTTTCAATTATACAAACATTAACATCCCCCCAATTGGCATCTAAACAGCACATACACACATCGACTGACTCATTAAACTTGTGTGACATTCTTAAAGTGAGGTAGATCTTGTGGGGCAAAGTGAGAGGCCAAAGGTCACTCCCATAATGCCTTCCAGGGCAGTCAAGTTTTGTCTTTCTAGTCATAAAACAATGCGCATCAAGCATGTCTCCCTGCCTAATTGTGCACTCACTTAGGCCTTAATTGGTAATCTGCCTGCAGTGGAATCCTGCAGCCCTCGCCTCCTCGCACTGAGGCCCCTCTCAAACTAATGAGCTTCAGACAACAACAAACACTGAGGCCTGTTGTGCTAATTCATTAACATAATGGGCAGCACAATGAGCAGTTATGATGATACGCTCTAATAGGACGGATGAGCTCTTATCCCCCAACATCATCAGCCTGATGCTCTCTCAGCCCTTTTGGAACCAAAGCCCGCTCCGCTGGAGGCTGGTGTGGGAGACGGATGCCCGCGGTTGCACGAACTTAGCGTAATGTCGGCGAGGAGCAATGGCTCGCTTGGTCTGTCCCGCTCTAATGTTCCTCTTGGGGTTTCCAGACATAACGAGAAATGGCATAAAAAATACAATTGTGGGAAAGAGAGTAGCCTGCGATTGTTTTTGCAGAACAGCGGTTGCATTGTAGAGCTTTGCTGGAACAACCCGAAATCTATGCGTGCTGGAGATAGGATGGGGTACACTTTTAGGTTGGGTAGAGTGACAACTAGCGTCTTGGGTGGGGTGTGCTTGAGGGGGTGCACTAGTTAGCTCCCACCATAGTTTACTGTTAATCCTAGAGGTGGGTTTAGACTCCAGTTGGTTGGATTGGACAAACAGCTCACCCTGGAGGCTTCTCGCAAACAATCCGTCGAACAAGGTCAACAAGATCCGAAGGTCGGTCGATAGAGCGAACAAAGGTGCATATCTAAAAAGTACTGTGATACTAAACGATTGGAAATATGAAAACCTTGCATACTGCTGAATTATCCAATGGCATTTCCATTCTGGCCCAGACTTTAAAACAGGAAAGATGTGAAATTAGGTCTGATGGCCATGTGATTTGCCTGAGAAGGCCTCAGCCGGAGATCCGTGAACGGTCACTGGCGCTGGCCTTTAGTTTACGAGTCATGTTTGGTGGGAGCGGAGTAGGTTTGGGTTTGCAGGGTGAATTGAACATTATGGTCCAACGAATGATACACATTTCTGTGTGGGACGTTCCCATGGACAGATATGTGGGTGAGTTAGATTTTGAAGGTCACGAAGCTGTTCACAGAGACCTATCAATGAGGTCCAGTGTGCATTGCTAGCACAGGAACCTAAACATATATACATAGTGTGTATTCTATCCTTATGTGCATAGCAGGTCCGATAAAAGAGACGTGATGAGCAGTCAATACAACAGAGCGAGATAGCTCAGTGGGTCAACGCATCTACAATACAAATCTGGTTGTGGATCATTTGAGCCTGTCACCCTTAGGCGATCGAGTGCCAGTTGGGTCAGTATTAGTGACAGCTGCTAGTTAGAATCGTAGGACAAGGCCAAGAATGGATACAGACCAGCGGGTTGGTGCAGAGGTAGCGCAAGTCATCAACAGGCTGATGTTCGCTCACTGGCTATTAAAATAATGATTTTTGCACCCAATGGAAGTTTCCTACATCTCAGCCAGGCCGAGTACACATACAATATTTGTGTTATTCGTTCAAGGAAGCGAACTAGTGTACGCACTCAGGTGCAAATTCAGCCCTCGGTCTGCCTGTTCCTAACAATCTTTATGGTTTGCACTAGACACCCGTGCTTCTTTTTCTTAAGATATTGAAAAATTGTGTTTCATACATTTTGCAGAAATTAAGTAAAATTCACCCAACGCTATTACATGTGAAAATGTAATTGGAAACGTACATTGCGTTTAAAAGTCATATGGTATCCTGGCAATGTCGTGTGCAAGACATTTTCTGCTCAAACAAGTCTCATGAGACAAAATAGTGCAAGATTTTCAAACCATATAAATTGAGGATATTTCACAAATTTTGTGCAACATGAAATTCAAACTGCAAATTTCAGACGGATAAAATACATTTTGCACGATCCTGTTTTATGTATCCGAGACGAATGTTTGAAATCTATGGGCTTCGAGGTAGTGTGAGAAATAGCCTACTGTACACAATTAAAGTTCCCACCCCATATGAAGAGGCATGAATACATGTTTATGGTGGTTTACACTGCCATGACACTGCTGAACTTCTCGTTATCCTGCATATGGCACCGCTGAAGAAGCACAAGGCCTTCTCTTGTGATAAGGAGAAGCAAGAATCGCTTCGAGGGACATGATGGATTTCATGGCGCTTGGCAATGCAAGTATCCATTGGTCTTATAGAGAGGCACTTTAAAGTTTTCACCTTCTGAAGACCACACAGTTCCCAAGATCTTGCTGGACCAAACTTCTTGCAGGATGGCATGACCTTGGAAGAAGTTTCTTGCATGCAATTTATTTGACTACTTTTAGCTGCTCCATAGGGAGCGGTGGTAGAGGCTGGTGTCAGCGCCTGGGAGACAGAAGTTCTTTAAGGGAGGTCAATGTAGACCTTGTGTTGCGTCTATACACAGGTCCGAGAGGGCTGAGCCATGCCACATTTTCAGGATAACTTCCAACTATGTAAATTAGTCGAATTTAGATTACCTGCATCTAAATTTGTCTTTGATGGGTAAGCCAAAACTCTGCTACCAGTCTAGCCCTTGAAGACTTATGCGGGGTATCCAAGCATCGAAGCTCTGCTCACTAAGAATTATGAATCACAATCACGTAAAAGCTATTTTTTTCCGCATGTAGCATCAGAGATATGTCTCCAAGTGAGATTCTACCTGTCATGAACCGAAGGTATATATGTAGCTTCTGAGCTAATCATGCAAATTGCATATTTAATAGGCTAATCAAGGCGGTGCCATGTCTATTAGCTACCCAGGATACAAAAATCTTTGGATATAAAACGTAAAAAATCATAAAGTAGTGAATCATGGAGAAAAAAAATTTCAACTGCTCGAATGCTGATAATAGTTTGCATGAACGAGAGACATGGCAATAGGTTAGCTGAAGGGATGGGAGTAGGGGGTCTCATACCCATAAATGAAGGACAAAGCTAAGTATTAAGGGGAAAGGGGAATAGAGTGGGGACTGAGCCTCACCGCGATTTAGAACTCGTTTTGTAAAAAAAACTATAGTAAAAAATAGTAGTCTGAATTTGATCACTCTAAGATTGATCTCAAAGTGATGAATCCACTGAGAAAATCCATAAATCCGTCTGAAGAGAAGGAAACTACAAGGGAAGGACTTAGATTGAAGGCGCTCATCTCGGCAACATGGAGCTTCAGCCGCTCAAGCGCTGCCTGATCCCTAATGGGATTGGAGCTGGGAGTAATTGACTTCTGAGGGAGCTGAGCCACTCGGCCATCCACTCACCATGCCGACATCAGCGGTACGTCCTCACTCACGCGGGTCATGTGTCGCTTCTCCACGGAGAGCGGTGGCCGCAGAGAGCGAACTCTCGGCTCCTGCAGCGCCGCTCTAGTTGTAGGCTGACTCGACAGTGAAAGTAGCTGTTCCTAGTACATCTGATTGGCTTCATGATAACGAGCTGCAGGCTACAATATTTTCTGCATGTTACATACAATATATCCAAAGTTTAAAAAAATACCTTTTTTTTTTGTTGAGTTGCAGAAAGATGACAAGGTATCCCCTCTATAACTTTACAACGTTTTTTATAGAAACATTAGCAATATTATGAACTTGTCAAAGTTTAGAAAATTAGAAAAAAAATAGTAGATGAAAATGTCTGCTAAAAGTTTTCAAAGAACATACATTGCAAGAAAATACTCATTTTACAGAAGAATTCAGTCAGAAAAAGCATTTTTGTATGAAATTACTTATTTGCTGATGAAGCTGTGTGCCATTCATGAACACACAAGTTTTGCACCAGCAGAAAGTGAGCCACCCTTAGCCTCAACTCAGTGGTGGTGCTTGAAACTTCACCTATCTATATTTTTTATACAAAGAAAATGGAAGAAATTATATGAAGAATATTCAAGGTTTTATTAACTCTACAATTAATTAAAATCTTTAGAGTAAAAAGAGAAAATACAGAGAACAGTGATTCTAAAAAAAACAAAAAACTTCTTTGCTTGTTTAAAAAAAGAAGAGAATAATGTATTGCACACGTTCTGAACGGCATCTACCTTTAATTCATGAAAACAAACAACAATGCTTCAAGTGGAGGTGCACAAAGATGCAAACATGTTTTTGCCCCCTTTTTCGAATTTCTATGCCTTTATTTAAATTTTGCAGTGTTTGCAAAGTCTTTTAATTGAACATTTGCATGAAAACTGGTACTGCTACGTCGATTTGTGAATATTTTATGGCCTATATTAGATAATCATTGCAGAAATTAGTTCATGCTCTTTTCCTGCTCAGTTCCATGGTGAACAGAAACATTATGCAAAAGTTGCATTTGAAGATTTTTTTTGTATACATTTCCCATTGTTATTAGGAAAGCTTTGCATCGAGTAGATTTCCCCCCAAAAAAATTGTGGATCTTTTTACTATTGGCTGGGTTCGATTAGAGTGAAAATGATCTCGCCATACAAGCTTATCACCCAAATTGTGGGAGGGTAAAATTAAACTATGGAACTTTGCCAATTAAAAAATCGAAAAAATCGAAACCCTTCACCATTGGAGGGGGGCCGGGAGGAGATAAAAACTTTGCACACCAATAGGACTCCATCTTGTACAGTATACTTGGCAAAGCCTCCTCGCTAAACCTCGTCTTTTCTCTCCGCCTTGCACGGCTGACCTAGCCGTTGTCTGGCTCAAGGAGAGAGCGGCCGGCCTTTATTTCGATTAATGGACAGCAGGGCGCAAGGCGACGCAGTAATTTTTAACCTGGGGATGCTCCAGTCTCTCTGGGACCAGGAATCAATACTATCGGCACCAAGGCCTTCACGGCCACCGTAGTCACAAGTTGCCACGCGCTACCCCTCATTTTTCTTCCTTATTCCATAGCCATTGCCCGGTTCCTGAAAAAGTCTTTCCACGTTCAACTTTTTTTTAGGTAAGGCTATACATATTAATGATCAATAGTTTGGGATTCATCTTATAGGATGCCGGTTATTTTTGGTTCTTTTTTCTTCCCGTGTTAGGTTTGAATTACTAAACTACAGCTCGTTAGAACGAAAGCATATTCTTGTTCCAAAATGCACTCCTTGGCAACCATGTTTCCTTTGGTGACGACTTTATTTAAGGTGCCAATACAGACACTCTACCAAATCCAGCAGTGTGTTTTTCATCACTTATGCTAAGATTTTTAAAGGCTCAGGCAAAAAGACATTTTGTTCTTTAGGTGCTCCCGCTAATATTGATACAGAGTTGGTATCAGGATTCCTATAGCACAATCCTAGCTAAGAAGCATCGGAGTGCTGTACCTTACATGCGAGGTATAGCCCAACTGGGACTAAGCACAGTAAGGGGTCTATTATGATTAGGGCTCCCGGTTTTATGGTATTTAATTTTTTTGCATTTCCGTCTGTTTTTATCCATATTTATTTTTTGCCCAATTTATATGTATTTATCCATATTTATTTTGTGTTTTGCAGATAAATTAAGTTATAAAACTGTACATTTCCATATTTATTTAACTGATTGATGAGCACTCATACTTTGACATCTGTCTGTTTTGGCTATTTCAGCTGCCAAATATTATATAACAAAACATCCACTAGTAAAAATCAGCATTATACCACAAATGTATTATTTAGTGTAATTGCAGTCTGTTTTTTTAATTTCCCTTGCTGTCCATCTGCTTAGTTGTTGGCCTATAATTCATGAAAAACAGCACAGAGTCCCTTGAAAGAAGCCCAATTTGTTGTATTTATCCACTTTTAAAAATAAATGCAGACAGAAAACACGTTGTTTTCTGCCTGTATTTATCTGTGAAAATCCGTAAAAACGGAATACCGGGAGCCTTAATTATGAAGGCGGGCGTACTTTGTCTGCCCGCCATCGCCCCGGGAAATGGGACCGCCCGCTAAGGGTGCGGCGGACCCGCATGGGCAATTAGGATGCGCCCGTAACACTGGTGGGCGCACCCCTCATTTTTTGCATTGCGGCAGCACCAGCCGCAATTCAAAAAAGGCATTTGTGTATTTGCATGCACAACGTGGCAGGCACCGCGCGGTGCCTGCCACGCCGTCCATGCAAATGCAGCGGGGTGCCAAAGGTACCCCCCATGTGCCCCCACCAACCCTCCCAACATCATGGGGGCCCGCACTGGGCTCCCAACTCAGGAATCCGCATGCCTTTCCGAGTGCGGCTGCTTCCCACTGGCATCGTAATATGGCTGGCGGTGTCTAGCAGACACCGCCACCATATGCAACCCTTTTCCTCCCGGTCGACCCGTCGACTGAGCGGAAAAGTGGCAGACGGTCTTCCCGTCCGCAGCTGTACCCCCGCCATCATAATATGGTGGGGGGGAAATGGGAGGTGGGTGATGTAGGGTGGATCGCCACCGTGCAGGTGGTGGCGATCCGCCCTACATCATAATAGACCTCTAAGTCACATTGCCTCCCATGGAGTCATGACCTTTATTTTCAGTCTGGCTCCACCTTAGTGGAGGCACCCTACCTCTTACAAGTAGTCCTGGCCCTAGTGACTTTTATCAACCAGCCTGCAGGTAAAATGTTATGAGTCAGCCCAAGTCTATTTCATGTTACATCCCAAAAAACATTAAGATGAAGAATATTAAATAAATTAAGGTGCTCATTATAAATATACCGTTTTAAAAACATTTCATTGTACCATTAGAAAGGCAAAAACATGATAGCAGCATTGTAAAATAAAATCGTACTAACAGTGTACTCAACTGGTGACGCATCATTGCCTTATCGTCCAGGTAACGACAGGCACATTTCTAGAGGTGTCAGACTACAATATTTCAGCTACCTTCTTCACTCACTGCTGCCTGCGCGCTTTATAAATTGAATAAGGCCTCCATTTATAAGAATAGTTGTTCAGAGGTAAAGGTGTAAACTAGGGGTGGGCAGAACTGGCAGAGTTTCACTCCATGGGATTCCGCTGAGTTACAGAAAAACTCTGCGAGATTCCTCGGAATTCTGCCAACAGGCAGAAAATATGCCGCTCGTGCTGAATTTAGCGCCGGTAACGCGAGTAGCGACGAAAATTAGTGCTCCTGAAATTCTACAATTTTCATAGATTTTCAAGAGGCTTGCTGTAATTATTAATCAATCCCAGGAAATTCAGAATTCTTTTAAAGACATAGGACTATATCCACAGGAAATGGTAAATAACATTTACATTTTGGACTTAGTGAAACAGGCCCAAGCATATCAGGCAGTTTTACAGTGGGTTAATTGAGCCTGCTTTTAATGACTATCTTCACTGTTTGCTTTCATTTCTGCTCTAATATTAATTTTTCATAGCTGTGTGTCTTCATGTGAAAATGTTCTAGTCTGGCAGACTTTTTTGTATGGCCTCTCACGTCTTTTTCCCCTCAGTGGAGGATATTTTGAACTTTGAGTTCTTATCTGCATGTAGTAGTGGAATGTTAATATATGTTCTATGGATGCCCTGAAAATCAGAAATTGAGTCAAAATTGGAAAAAAGGTATCTGTAGATGGAATGCTAAAGAGATAGAGAAAAAATTCGGGCCCTAAAAAGTAAAATTTCGTACGCCCTAATTATGAGTGGCCCGGAATCCCCGATGGGGCCAGTAGCGAGATTCACTGGCCCTATCAGGAATCCCAAGCAATTCAATATGTTGGGGTGCACTAGGCACCCCAGGATGCAGGAATCCCACATGTGGTACCAAGAATAAATCCACACGGTCCCATTTGGAGGAATCTGTCCCTGGTAAAATCCCACAATTACAGATTTATAGGTCGGAATGCGTACATAATGATGTTCACAGTTGAATTGGGGTTCAAGGCATCAAATAAATACACTATCCCTCATTTTCTGTGCCCAAAATATGTATTTTTATGAAGCATATCTTATAGTTTGTATTGGTGAGAGGTTTGCAGCTCTTTACTGAGCTTAGAAAGCTTCTTCTCCAAACTTAACACTGTGCTATATAATTTCTGCAACCATGAGTCATCGAGTCTGAGTAAAAGACCCCAAACTGGAAATCAGATTAATAGGTATATGCTAAAAACATCTTAGCAATATCCATGGTACTCATTAGAGATAACCAAGGCGAATTAAAATGGGCAATCGATTTTACATCTCCTACCGTTGCAAATATTTATGCAATGAGCTAAGGATACTTGATTGTGTGCCTCTAAGATTAACTTAAATTTACTTTTTTGTTCAACCTCCATATCCTGAAGTGTAAGGAAGTGTAAGGGCACAAAAATGTCTCTGCCCTGATTCAGCATCAATAGGTACTTTTCTGCTAGCTACAAATATGATAAATATCTTTCCTTCTGCCCCTGTTCTTGCATCAGTACTCAGGCCCTCCATGGTGTGGGACCCCCTGTCTCGGAGCCGCAGTGCTCCTTTTCTTCATTATGAACAAGGGCTGTAGTAAAGTTGGATCCAATGTTACATATGTCGATGGTCTGACAAGAGTGGATTAAATTTTGATTCGCTTGGGTTGCTTGATCCTCAGGATCAGGTTGGATTTCGCAGACGGGTACGCGCATTGGTGGGAGGGGGGCGAAGGCACGTAGAGAGTCACCCCGCAAACCCTTTGCTCGTCTTTGTAAGGATTTACTATATTGAGTCACTGTGAAAGCTTTCGGTGACCACTGAAACATGAAAGAACCTTTGACACAGCTTGATCAATCCTAATTGAATGGAGCGGAGGGACACCGGCCAAATGCTGGAGGTGCGCGCTTTGTTTTCTGACATCCGCGTCCTTTCTACTTTGTCAGCTGTCAAAGTAGAGCGCGGCGTCTCAGGGCATGGGCGAGCGCTCCAAATGCCAAGTATTTAGGCGTCTTTAGGAGTTTTTCTTTGCAGGGATGAGCACCTTTCATATTTTGTAAGGTCACGTCGGCGCCTCCGCCGGGAAATGGTGCAGTTCTGCGGAGCATTGACTGAAAAGATTTTCAATTTCAGAAACTTTCTCCCTAAGTCTTTGCAGGCTCTGGTGGGATTTCTACTTATCTGCTAAGGATGCTCTTTGCCTTTAACCTGTGTCTCTTTGGACAGCGGTGTTATGGGAAGACGCAAGCCGGTGTTTGATTTGAGCTTTGAAGATGGATCTAGCTCACTGCAGAGGAATCCCTGTTTTGAAAGGCCTCTGCATTTGACAGCTTTCAGAAGTTTTTTCTTTTATATTAAACCTAAATGCATTTGAAAACTTCTATAATTTTTTTATTTTAGTAAATATATTTCTTCACATACTTATATTACATATTATTCCTACCCAATCTTTGCTCATTTTGAGGATTTAGCATATATTTTACGATGATTTATAGAGTTATATAGCGTATATACCTTCAATGGGGCAACTAAGTGACTAAGTGACTAAGTGGTAATGAACAGTAGATGGTTCTTTCTTTATGTCACTGGAACAGCCTGCCAGTCCACCTCAGACAATCACCGTCACTGCCTCAATTCAGGGAGGACCTCAAATCCTCACTCTTTGACTGAACCATGACGCCTCTGACAGACCAGCAGCTCCCCCCAGCGCCTTGAGACGCTTTCGGGTGAGTAGTAACACTTTACAAGTTACTTGATTGATTGATTAGCAAAACTTCAAAAATACCCCAAGTCCCCCACAATCGAACTCGAGACCTTAGAAATCCAACAGCAAATTGGCAAATCACATCACAAAGATTACTGGTGAGAGATGAAGTAATTATGGCAAACTGAAAAATGTTGTGGATGGTGCAGCGGGGAGAGTGTGCCGGCCCTGAAGTGAACAGCAATCCCACTGATGAAGTCCCCGCCCCCCTCCTTCCCCCGTGCCTTTACCCCTCCCCCGGGCAGCGGGCAACGCGTCATAAATCCCGCTCCCTTGATTGACGCTATTGACATTCGAAACAAATAGCTCCATGAACGGCCTATTGACGGCCAGAAGCGGCACTGTTCCGGGTGACCTTTTCATCATTAAAGCCTTCCAACGATTCGCTCTTGCCTGTTTTTAAATAAATATCTGACGGCTCCCTTACCAAAGCCCCAGGGTGGGATGTAGTTTTTTTGTTTTTTTTACCGCCATTTTGCTTGGATCTGAAATAATAAAATATGCATATGTCGGTGCGGCTGTGCATAAATCAGTCTCCACTATTGATTTCTCGCCTCCCTGCATTCCACAGCTTTCACATTTACACAACGTGCTATTCTGGCCTGTGGTTGCCCTTTCTGGATTCATGAATATGGACAAGTGGACAAGTGAAGCAAAAACGAGAGCTTGGGAGACTGACATACCCAACATTAAAATAATGCAGCAAGATCACTCTGAAACATACACGGGGGTGCTTCCAGCTCATTAAAGATTATGGAGTGCAATTGGGGCTTCTTTGCTCTTTAATGCACTTCATGGCAAGTCGTATTGTTTCTGCTTAAGCATTATTGTCCTGTGCTGAGGGCGTTAACTATCGGCAATTGACTGAATGCAATTATCGACCTAAAATAAAGACAAGTGGAGAAGAAGGAGAAGGGCGATTAACAACAGTTAATGCACATCATGTTATGTCCTGTCTATCCAATAGCCCTATTATAAGGTATATGGTGTTGAATAAATGTGCAAGCACCAGGTATAATGATGTACGATATTTAAGATGTTCTGTCACTTTTTAACTGAAAAAAATGTAGGGGTGTCTAGTTCTTTCAACAATAGGCAGAGTTGAGATGCAGGGGCTCTAAGAAGGGGTGAAAAAACAACAAAGCCTCATTAACAAGCAAACGGTCTTTTAAAGACCTGTGAAGTACTCCGGTGCGGCTGTGTGTGCCCGGGAAGCTGCCTCAGCCCGGGCTGACACACACGACGAGGGGGGGCGGGCTGAAGCCCTTTGAGCCCAATGGGCATGCGCGCCTGCACACCACCCACTACCATGTCCTCCATGCTAAATCACATGGCTCCATATGCACAACCTCACGCTAATGATTAAATCACACACCCACAGACACATCATCCACTTCCACATTATATCACTCCCACAAATGCCTACCAAGAAACACATCACATCACACTCTCCACCAACATGCTCTTCAGCACACCTTTGGACATTGCAACGCAGACTACACCACACAACCCATTTCACACTACAGCTCATTATCCCATCTACAGTACTACACCTCAGGTTACTCGCCCAGCAGACTGCCTACACCACATTGCATATATTACACACCACAATGCACCTTACCAGGGCAGTGAATGGGATTCCTCATGTGGTCCACCTATTCCAGAGGGAGCACTGAAAATGATGTGTACAACCTACTCGTGTAACACCCTTAATCAATCTAAACACAATGTATTGCACTCCACAGACCTCCACTGCTGTACACCTTCCACTCCAAGGCTCTGTGTCATGGCACATCCCTCCCACTCGCCTGCCACAGAACAACAGCCCCTCCCGGTAGGTTCCACCCAACAATCGTCGGCAAGCAGAGAATGGTTCACACAAGTGGAGTGCATCACCCCGCCCCAAGACTCAGTAACACACACATAGAAAAATATGGGCGGGGTGGGGGGGGGGACAATTCCCACTCAGCAACAGGGCTCGCAGATGTCACCCTGGCATTTGATACAAACAGGAACATGGAAATACAGAGGCACACAAATCTTAAAGGCACATTCACATACAGAGGCACACACATCCACACAGGCACATAGACATACAGAGGCACACACATCCACACAGGCACATAGACACACAGATGCATACATATGCACACAGGCACGTAGACACACAGATGCATACATATGTACACAGGCACATAGACACACAGAGGCACACAAATCCACACAAACACATAGACCCACAGATGCATACATATGCACACAGGCACGTAGACATACAGATGCATACATATGTACACAGGCACATAGACACACAGAGGCACACAAATCCACACAAACACATAGACCCACAGATGCATACATATGCACACAGACACGTAGACACACAGATGCATACATATGCACACAGGCACATAGACACACAGAGGCACGCAAATCCACACAACCACATAGACACACAGAGGCATACATATGCACACAGGCACATAGACACACAGAGGCACGCAAATCCACACAACCACATAGACACACAGAGGCATACATATGCACACAGGCACATAGACACACAGAGGCACGCAAATCCACACAACCACATAGACACACAGAGGCATACATATACACACAGGCACGTAGACACACAGAGGCATACAAATCCACACAGGCACATAGACAACCAGGGGCACACAAATCCATACAGGCACATAGACCCACAGGTGCACACATAGACACACAGGCACATAGATACTCACAGATAACTAGATGCATTCCACAGACACACAGATGGGAACAGAGACAAAGCTACACAAAGGCACACACCGACACTCAAATCGCTTAATTCGCCTACCTGTGACCTTCTAAAAAGACAAAAAAGGCGGGCTGAGGGGCCCAAGAGAGGTGGCTCACCCCTCTGTATAATGGATCATCCGCCTGTCACCCCAGAACCCTCCTTCAAACAGAACGCGGACCGGGGATTGTAATATTTCCGTGCGGGCGCCTTCGAGTTCAGTGCTCGACATTTTCGGTCTAACATTACCATTCACAGGAAACATTCCCTCTCGTTATGCCGATTACATCACCATATGCGCCATTTCTGCTCATCTCTTTATCCCGAAGAGTCAAAGTGAATAGTTAATAAAACATCACAAGTGCTCAATTTAGGAAAGGAAATGGGCCCTGTGAGCTGGGAATAACCTTTTATACCATGCAGAGGCTTAACTGGGATGAGCAGCCCGGCTGCTGCTGCTTCCGCCTGCTGAGAGGGGAGTGAGCTGTATCAGGGAGAGCTGCCCGGCTGCTGCTGCTCCCGCCTGCTGAGAGGGGAGAGAGAGCTGTATCAGGGAGAGCTGCCCGGCTGCTGCTGCTCCCGCCTGCTGAGAGGGGAGAGAGAGCTGTATCAGGGAGAGCTGCCCGGCTGCTGCTGCTCCCGCCTGCTGAGAGGGGAGAGAGAGCTGTATCAGGAAGAGCTGCCCGGCTGCTGAGAGGGGAGAGAGCTGTATCAGGAAGAGCTGCCCGGCTGCTGAGAGGGGAGAGAGCTGTATCAGGAAGAGCTGCCCGGCTGCTGAGAGGGGAGAGAGCTGTATCAGGAAGAGCTGCCCGGCTGCTGCTGCTCCCCGCCTGCTGAGAGGGGAGAGAGCTGTATCAGGAAGAGCTGCCCGGCTGCTGCTGCTCCCGCCTGCTGAGAGGGGAGAGAGCTGTATCAGGAAGAGCTGCCCGGCTGCTGAGAGGGGAGAGAGCTGTATCAGGAAGAGCTGCCCGGCTGCTGAGAGGGGAGAGAGCTGTATCAGGAAGAGCTGCCCGGCTGCTGCTGCTCCCTGCCTGCTGAGAGGGGAGGGAGCTGTGCAGAGAATTAACTGGGATGAGCAGCCCGGCTGCTGCTGCTACCCGCATGCTGAGAGGGGAGAGAGAGCTGTATCAGGAAGAGCTGCCCGGCTGCTGCTGCTCCCGCCTGCTGAGAGGGGAGGGAGCTGTATCAGGAAGAGCTGCCCGGCTGCTGCTGCTCACCACCTGCTGAGAGGGGAGGGAGGTGTACAGGTAGAGCATCCCAACTACTGCTGCAGCTCCCCACCTGCTGAGAGGAGAGGGAACTGTGTAGAGGCTGAAACAGGAAGAGCTGCCTGGCTTCTGCTGCTGCTCCCTGTCTGCTGAGAAGGAAGGGAGCTGTGCAGACGCTGAACCAGGAAGAGCTGCCCGCGTTCTGCTGCCCCCTGTCTGCTGAGAGGGCAGGAAGATGTACAGAGTCTTATTCAGGAAGAGCTGCCTGGCTTCTGCTGTTTCCTGCCTGCTGAGAGGGGAGGGAGCTGTGCAGACACTGAACCGGGAAGAAGTGCCTGGCTTCTGCTGCTGCTCCCTGTCTGCTGAGAGGGGAGGGAGCTGTGCAGAGGTTTAACCAGAAATAGCTGCCCGACTTCTGCTGCTCTCCACCTGCTGAGAGGAGAGGGAACTGTGCAGGGGCTGAATCAGGAAGAAGTGCCTGGCTGCTGCTGCTCTCTGCCTGCTGAGAGGAGAGGGAACTGTGCAGAGACTGAATCAGGAAGAAGTGCCTGGCTGCTGCTGCTCTCTGCCTGCTGAGAGGAGAGGGAACTGTGCAGAGACTGAATCAGGAAGAAGTGCCTGGCTGCTGCTGCTCTCTGCCTGCTGAGAGGAGAGGGAACTGTGCAGAGACTGAATCAGGAAGAAGTGCCTGGCTGCTGCTGCGCCCTGCCTGCTGAGAGGAGAGGGAGCTGTGCAGAGGTTTAACCAGTAAGAGCTGTCAGGCTGCTGCTGCTCCCTTCCTGCTGACAGGGGAGAGAGCTGTGTCTGTGTATGAATTTTTGTGTGAGTGTATTTGCAAGTGTGTGCATGCATGTGCTCATAGTGTAAGCATGTACATGCATGCATAAGTGTGTGCATGTACACTTTCAAGCGTGCGTGCGTGTAAGTGTATGCATATCTGTGTGAATGCATGCATACAATTGAGTATACATGTTCGTCCGTGTGCATGCATGTTAATGATTGTGCATGCATGCATGGGCAAGTGTGTGTGTCTATGTGCATGTGTGTGTGTGAGCACACCGAATTGCTCAGCATTTTCATTGAAGGAGGCAGACCCACACACATGTTCTCTAATGCACACCAGCGAGGCCCAGATCAACTCTCATTTCTATCAGATGTGGTGAAAATGGTTCAGTTAAATGTGCACTGGAGCACAGCTGAAGGCACCGCCGGACTGGCTTTTCATCTCATGGGCATTTCACCGGTGGGCTGGAGCCTCTTGAGGAGGTTTGTTTAGTCCCAGGGCCTTTCACTGGATGGCAGCAGGCACAGCGGGCTCTGCAAGCAAAGAGAGAGGAGGAAAAGAAAGAGGATGGGGAGAGATAAGAGTGAGGTGGAGACGAGAGCGAGGAGAGAGACAGAAAATGGAGGGATGGCAAGAGATAATGTGGGAGTAAGTGAGGAAAAAGGTAGTTTGAAATGTTTTGCCAGGGCTGCTTTTGGTTCCCCGTCCGGTCCTGTCTGAAGTTATTTGGAGCTTTTCTGAAATGCTCATTGCAATGTACAATTAATTAATATCCCTAATAGATATCGTGAAGATGTGCCTGGGCATCTTAAAGATGCACCAAACTGTCAAAGACATCCCCTGGTCTCAGCTGTACCATCTTCTCAACAACACCAACTCCTCCTTGCAGGAAGGAGCTTTTAACTGATGAAGAAAGAGGCGAAACATTGCTTCAGAGAGTTTTGCCCAGCTCTGCGTAATAGCCTCAAAGATGCCAAGGTAACAGGCTAAAAGTACAACAGGGGCTCCTGTGTCTAGCAAAATAACCATGCTCAGATTTAGGATACAAATATGCTGTTTAAGTGTTGGGTTAAGTTAAGGAACAGAACAAACAGGAAAAGATGACATTTTAGATGAAGGAAAACACTGCTTGCAATAATGGCTTTTAAGGTCAAAATTGTCTAAGGGTGGACCAGGAGGTGTAGATCCATGGAAGATGTTTAGCATAGCAGTAACACATACTTTTACATGTAAGTAGGGAGGTCTAATGTGGCTTTCGAGGCAGACCGCCGAGGCCTGGATTACTGATTGGGGGCACTGTCCCAGGCACACCTTTGACTTTACGGTCGGCGTGCAGAATGGGAAAGTGTGCCCTATTACAGTAAATGTGCAATCCCCAGAGCACATTAGTGATACAGGGGCCAGTTGGTTCAAGCCACCAGTTCACCTTTCACTGCACAGATGGCAATCCAGCCTACATGTGAAAGGGTGGCAGAGATCCCCATGCAGGCGTGTATAGTGAGTGACTGCACCTGCCTGCCGAGTGATGTCTGGGAGGAGTAATTGGGAGCCCTATTCCCTCTGTCAAATGGCAACCTCACATTTTGTGTGCCACCTCTTTGTGGTGCAGTTGGTGCACCTCCTAGTGGCCATTTTCTAATATGCTACGGGTACAATATGCAAAGTGTTTCCTCATTTGCATTAGGGCGCACACCCATGCAAACGAGGGAATGGCCCTCATGATCGCACAGCACAAAAAGTGCACTGGCTCAATCCGCATTGTACCAGTAATTTACAAACATATGTAACACCAAAGTGCACCAGGGGCACAAGAAGCAGGTGCAAATGCACTCCAGGGTGCTTACTATAACACAGTCCCAGATATTCAGTGTATATTTTGTGACTATAGACTACAAAGAGAAAAGGTCTCGCTTCCAGGAAGCTTGGTGTATGGTGTGCCAGGGGTGAAGCATATTACAGGAGCAGTGCATGGCACGAGAGAGCTGCAACAAGTCATGATGAGCTGTCCCTTCGATGGCACACCGTCAGTGGGGGCCAAAGAGTCTAACACACGATGGCTCTGCTCCCGTGTGCACTGTGAGAACTCCCACGCCTCAATTTCCATAGGAGTCTACCAAACATGGTGATGTCAGCTTCAATTCACAATTCTTACTCTAAAATGTTTTTCTACAGCTATGTACAGCCATGGTCTGTTCACAAGAGCGGACGAGGCATGTGTAAGACCTCCGATACTGGCATCTAGTGAGGTAACAAAGTCTTTGGAATAAAAACCGCGATTAGTCGACACCAAGAGAAATCAGTCATCTGAACTAGTAAATCAGTGCTATCAACCCACCCAGTTGATGAACCAGCCAAATCAGCACAGCTACTAAAGCTTGTGACAGGTACTTGTTTTACTGGCAATGCAATGTACTACTGTGCAGTGGTGGGTCCATGAAGTAAGGGATCGGAATTATGACACCACCAGCAGGGGGCAGCAAAATGTGTCATATTTCATCTGGAATCTAAAAATATCACACTTTTGTTGGGGAAAGGCAACACAGTTGAGCACATGAAACCGTGCAATGCTTGTGAGTGCAGCTGCCCGAGTCTTTGGGTATCATTGTCCGTGTCTTTCCACCTTTCATCTCGCTCTGGGTACAGTGGGTCAGTGGGTTCATGGCCAGCTCATGAGATTTCTCTACGACCTGCGAGGTCACAAACATGAATCTCACTGGGCCCACTCAATCGTTCAATTGCGTGTCCAAAAAATGTTAGTAAGTCAGCTGCCCTATGGCTACATCAACAGGAAAAAGTAAAGATCACTGTATCGCAACCGGGAGTTGAATATATACCTTCAAGCAGGCAAGGGAGACTTTAAAGGAAGGATACCTTTCACCGAGGAAGGTTTGCAATTTATAGCTCGGTGATGCCTCAAGATTTTGAGAGAATGTCCCATAAATAATACATCAAGCTTGCTTTTTAGGTATTGCTTAAGATAGCGCAGGCACTGTCTGTTGCAAGAAAGTATGTTAACTTATGGCGGGCTTACAGCCGCCCACCGTTTACCAGTGGTTGACCTCATTGTCAATTTCGTTTGCTTACTTCTTATTTGTTGGCTTATGTGGGATTTACATCCATCATGGGTTGTCCCTCCTCTCGAGCATGAACGCATTACTGTGTCCTTACACTGCCCACTTTTTTTGATGCTACTTTTGTTCTTTTTAGTTAAGCACTCTATGAGAATGTTTATGTTTTTTGGTTGAAGCTCTCGTGTGCGTCTCTGCCTCCCTATCTTCGTGTTGCTCTGTCTTGCCATGTGCTTTTCTGACCCTTCTGTGTCTGTGTTGATCTCTTTCGCTGTGAGCGTCTGTGTTCTCACATGTTACTTTCTCTTGCCATGTTCTGCTCGGCCCTCCTGTGGTGTTTCCATCCTCCGTGTTGTTTCCCCCACTCGCCTGCATACGCCATTCTGGTTCCTTGCCTGCCCATGTCGCCTGTTTTGCTTCTGCGCCCCTCCTAACCATTTTTTTCTTTCTAGTAACCAATCCAACTCGGATCTGTAACTAAAAATAAAAAAAGCCCACGTCATTTTGTGGGGATGTGCATGTAGGCACGTGCATACAAAATGACACGGCCATCCGCAGCAAAGCAATTTTGAGCTTTAATGCTTTAGCCATGCTGCACAACACTAGGAAAGCCGCGTTGATGGGCAGCGTAGCTAAAAACCATGGCCAAGCCAATAGGCCACAAAGGTGAGCCCTTCTGGCTTTGCCACTGCTTGTTCTTTCTTCTGATGAATCCAACAAGAGAAATTCCTTTACTATATTTAAAATGGAAGTGCATGTTGTTTCACATCTTTAGCGCAAACCAATAACAATTGGAAGTGCTTAGCAACAATGACAGCATTTCGTGGAGGTCACCCGTGCTGCAAATCCGCTGCCACCCCCCACCTTTGGCGGGAGACGCCATCGCACCGCTGCAGGCTCCGAGGAGGACAGGAGAGGTTGTTTGCGTCCTTCCAGCGGTCGCTCAAGACGCAACCCCTGGCGGCTTAGGGGACCTTTTCCCGGGAATATGATGTGACAACGGAGATTAAGTGCAAAAATATGTCAGAAGCTTTGACCTAATTCCGACGAACATGGCCGCGAATGAGAGCGCAGCGTAAAGAGGCGGTGCTGGGGGTGGGGGCGGGTTGTGGATCCCGGAATCCTCTGGTGTGCGCCCACGTACTTACACACAATGAATAGTTAACGTGCCCTCGGCGCGCGAGGAGGCCCTGCGCCCGCGCGCTACTACAAAGAGGCGCGCGCGCGCCGGACCAGGCCTGGTAAGTGGCGCATGAATTAGTAAAACGGGGTTAACGTCCCCGGTGCACACACTGTTTGCAGGATTCCCCATATATCGCCCACGTCTTGCCCACTGGCCTTGGCTTTAAATGTTCTGTGAGTGCTTTGCAGTTACTAACGACACGTGTCTTTTTTGTGTAATTAACAGGAAGACGAATGAAGAGAGGTATCCGGACATGGCCTACTTTTTATCCGCGAACGTGCAGCAGTGCATGGACGTAAAGAAGTCCTAGGGAGAAAGAAGCCCGCGTCCAGATAACACCCTGACACACGGCTGTGAGTGGTTAGACAACACGCCTGGTTCAGAAAGCTTTTTTTTTTGCTGTAAGTAATTGTGTTTTACTCCTGCCTCAGATGTAAATGACCCCTGAATTTCCAGGGCTGCTTCACAAAGCTTGTTCTATGAAGAGTAAGTATCTGACTCCAGATATGTGCGTGATTTACTCCTAAAATTCCAAATGTAAGCAATGGGTATTCACAGAAAAAGCTTCCTGATACAAGTCCGCGGAAATTCATTCGTAAGTCTTACTTAAGTCTGGAGTATGGCAAAAATAATAATTAAAGTAACTACAGCTTTTCAGAATGGCAGAAGAGAGGTATAAACGCACTATGTGTAAAAGCCTCCTTTATGTGGAAATTACCAACTTGTGTGGGATTCACAAAAATCAGGAATGCAGTCCTGAAAATGTAGAATATGAGTTTTCCTAAAGGAAAATCAATTATTCTGTTTGTACTCAAGTGTTTTCTCGCTAATCGTCCAGTTAACTTAAGTGTGATGGACCAGTTGATGTGAACATTAGGTTTCATTTTGTATCCACAGGGAATAGATTTTAATTATTTCTAACCCACTGATTAGGAGGCAGTGCACTTTCCGCAATCCCTTTGGAAACATTGCCACTCAAACAATTTATGAGAAACTCCAAGGTGGAAATTGCCATCAAAAAGATTAATTAATGTGGGTCCTTGTATTTTTCATGTTCCGCAAGACACTCATCCTTCTCCCCCAGTTCCAGATTACCAAATAGGCAAAGTAGGCACCGGCCCATGGGCCCCACTGCTTTCAGGGGCTCCACAACAACGTATCAAAATATTATTCATTTGATCTTGAAAGAAAATTACAATCAAGCTTTCTTAAATATTGTTTCCAAAGGATAAAAAAAAGAATCAACTCAAAGAAATGAAAACTTCACATTAAAGACTCTACAGAGAAAATACTGTATTAATGTAACGCACCTATTAACAACTTAAAGTACATAAACCAGAGACATCAGATTCACATACTAGCTTGTCCTTTTAAAAGCTCATCTTCTGGCAAAATCTGGTGCATTGGGTATTAGGATATAATTGGGTAGGGGGCCCCCAAAAGTTCGACTGCCTATGGGCCTCCATGGGGTTTAACCCCTTCGCTGCGGGGCAAATTCCCGGTGCGAGGGGGGCGGGGCTGGGCGTGGCGCTCGGGTACTCTGGACGGCTCCCAGCCATCATGAGTCACAGTGGGCTTGTGCTCGTGAAGGCTGGGAGCCGTCGGAACTCCGGCCACTGATAAATCCTTCCGCACAGGCGGGGAATCAAACGTGTGTAGGCGGAGCTGCAACGTTTGGACGGCTCCTGGCCGTCATGAGCACACACCTAATGTGACTCATGACGCTGGGAGCCGTCCTGAGCATGGTAGGTGTTAATGTGGCACTGTATTCCTCCTACCCTTAACTCTTGATAGTGTTAAAACAGCCGTGTACTGTGCCCTACTTGCAGGGTTCGGTGAGAAGGGTGGACCCTGCAGAGTTAACATTGAGTTCTTGTGACAATGATAACAATGCAAAAAGGAAGGTTCAGCTAGGCCCCGCAGGCACAGGTGGGAAATAGAGGGTGGAGGAGGCAGGGGTACGTGGTGGAGCACTGACTTTGATGGGAGATTGCATTATAAGATGGCCGACAAAAGAACCCGTCCATCATTCCCTAAATGAATTTAATGAGGGCATGCTATCAGAAGTGGTAACCCAGGTGATCATGACGAAGCAAAGGACCACAGCTCCAGAATTGATGGAATGCTGCAGGTCCTGTACCTGACATCAGCTCCTGTGCAGCACATGACTTCTCCAGCAGTGGGGGGCATTTTCTTTAACCCCCTGGCTGTGGCCGAAATTCTGCGCCGGTGCTGGACATTCCGATCGCGGGCGTGGTCATGACGGCTACCGGCCGCCATCAGCACACGCCCACCGTAACTCATGACGGCCGGGAGCCGTCATCAGCACCGAAGGGGTTAAAGAGTGCTAAATACCTTTTTTTTGTTTTGTTGATAGTTTACGCTGCGCTGCTGCATCATAGTAGCACTAGTGCACTCTATTTATAACAAGAACTCATACTACATAGAGATAGATTTATATTATTTTGTTTTTTTGCAGTATTTTTTATGAAGGGCAAACTTGACCCAAAGATATCAGAGCGCTTTATATGAGCACCAGTTGCGTTACAGACGGACACATTAATTTTCAGTTTGGGAAGATAAAGTGATTTACCCAGGATCACAGGATAGTTCCCCAGCTTTAAAGTTGGCTGCTCTATTGCATGCTTGAGTTCAATTGTGGCAAAAAAACTACACTTGGGCACATAGGAAGCCAATGCAGGAAACTGAGCAAATTATGTGAAAGCGACTAATAATCAGGAGGCATGTTAAATCTCTGCTCGCATAGCAGAAACCGTGTGCACCTCTAGTCCTCTCGAGGCACGGGTGCTTAGCCCACTTGCTCAATTAGGCAGATGGGCTTAAATTGAGACACAGCCCACACTGCTGAGAGATCTCCTTCCAGAATACAGACCTGGTATGATTTCTGCAGTCACCATTGTGCCACTGATATACCTAATTTATGTTGTCGCTTTCAGTATTTGGGTTTTCTTCGTGTCTAATGCTGATTGGCTTGCATACAAATGGAGCCGATGTTATGTGGCGGTGGCTTATTACCAACATTTTATTGCCATAGATGTAGGCATACATTCCACATTTTAGTGTCGGCTAGAATTCCTACATGACTTGTAAAGAAGCCACACAAGACCTATCGACAATGCTCCTTTATGGTACAATGTAAATAGAAATTACCAAGTCAGAATTGAAATGGGATGGAGTTTGCTTCCAAAGTGGTGAAGACGTGCAGAGTATGTTTCAATGCATCCAAGGGAGCACTTGACACAATGAAAAGAAAACTGCGTAAAGCTGTTTCATTCCCAGAGGGAATGAGCTCCTCACAGAACAAAGGAAGTGGAGGTACTGCACAGCATACGGGCACCATCCTTACCCAAAATGAGGACTGCAGAGATGTAATCACCTGCCATCCCACAAGACCTTGGGACTGCCTTTATTTGGAGATCCTCATGTATGCAAAAAGTAATGTATGGAATGCTTGAATGAATCTCAGTTTAAATAATAATGGGAAACCCAATAAACCCTTGGAGGCTTGGGCGATAAGGTATGATCAGGCAGATGTGCCTACAAGAGATTTGTTTAATATAAACTGTTTGAAATTAAATTATTGTTCTGAATTAAAGACACGTTTTAAATGTATTACTTGCAAAATAATTTCTCATAACAAGTTATAATATCAACAATTGATGCTTGAATTAAAGAACAAAAAATGCTTTTTCATTCACTTTAAAATATGAAAATATATCAAAGACACGGGTGTATATATTCAAATAATAGAATGTATCTCATTTCAAAAGGTAACTTGAAAGGGTACACAATCATAATATACACAATGCAGCAGGAAATTACAGTTGTAATTAATCTCAGCCACAGGTATTTGCTCGGACTTCATCCCAGTCCATCGTTTTTCTGTGCACCATGCCACCTCAGTTTGAACCCAGCTATATGCAAATAGTCTTAACCCTGCTCCAATGAAAACAATCCAGACCAAACTGCCTGGCCGGGTCCTCCCTGAACCGGAACACAAGCGACCCCGGACCGATTTTGCCCTTGTTGTGAGCTCATTAGCCAGGGTTTTTTTTAATTTTAAGAGAAGCTCAAAGTTGGACCCTAGAAGGTTTCTGTGAGGTGACACCTACTGGCAGAGGTTTGGGGGAGGTGGAACACCACTAGACCTAAAGGTATGTTCAAGGGCAAAAGATGTAACCAGGTCAACAATAGAGTCAGTTATAGCATGGTTGATATCGAATAGTGCAAGGTGTGGTGATTGACGGGACTGAATGCTGCAACAGAGATCAAAACATATGAGGTGCCAGTAGAGGTGGCTATGATGCCCGAGGGAGCGCGTTTGGTAAAGTCCAAGAGAGTGTTGTCAGTGGAGTGCATTGTTTGGGAACAAGATTGAAGGGGATCAAGTAGATTATGAGAAATGAGAAAAGCAGTGAGATAATTGACTACTAATCGCTAAAGAATGTTTGAGCGAAAGGGGAGTTGAGATGGAGGATAGTTCGTGAGAAATGAAGCAACAGCAATGTTTTTTTTGTTGCAAGGAAGGGACTTGCTAATAATTGAATTTGAAATATGGCGGGTAGGGACAGATATGAAGGAAATGATTAAAAGAGAGATATCAGGCAGGGGAGGACTCAGGGTGATAGGTGCATGATGTCATGTCCATCACACATGACACTTTGATGAATCACCAGTCATGGGCTCTCCTTTTACAAATAGTTATTTTCAAGTGTGTTAATCCAATGCATTTGAACTGTGACTACAACTCTCAGAATGCAGTGGCTTGTCACATGGACTGGAAAGGTGATGTCCTTCTGACATCAAGGGATCTGGAAACCTTGGATCATAATGGTTAAATAGAGGCCACTCTTTTATTTTCTAATTTTGAATCCCAGGTAGCTATGTAATTCTGACTGCCGCGAGGGTGTGCTTCCCGATTGTGAGTATGACTTCGGCCACATTGGCCCCAGCGATACAAGCCCCCCCTCCAATACATATCAACATCCACATTATCATCATCAATGAACCAGCTCTCGTGCTTGAGGAAGGCTAAACTTATTCACAGCCTTCAATGCAACACCAGCGGAAGCCCATTTCTTAGCTCTGAAGAAAAAGTGGGAGAGAATTTAATCACCGGTGGTAATCTCCAGACCAATTCACTCTCCACCTTTTATGACAATCTTATGTAACATTTACAAATACCATCAGCTGGCCATCATCATCAGCACGCCTTATTCTACAACATCATTCAAAGTGGAAATGCAGCATCAATAGTAAAGCAGCAGGATGCTGTGATATAGAATGGAGCCCTCCCTCCTCCAACACACCTTTTGCACGCATGGCGAGACCTCCTTTCCTATGCATAACTGCAGAGCCCCAGGCCAATTTTACTATGTCCTGTGATATAAACTACTGTCAAATGAAAGCTAAACGGAGAGACCAACAACTCCATTTCTCCTGGGATGCGAAGCTAAGTTTGTGAGGTTTATGGTTATACTGCTGAGACGCCTATGAATAATATGAATTTGAATTGTTTCTCTCTAAGAAAATAAATAGGTCCAGCAGAAAAGTGTCGTCTGTATTTAATGGAAGCGGTGGAGAGTTTGCGACACATACACGCTCATGCAAACCTAATTAGGTAAGCAGGGCCATCCTCTGCAGGTCCTTCAGGCTGGTTGATGTGGTTCAGGACCTGCCGGCAGAGAGTGCACCATGGGGGCACCTCTCGGGGATCCAGCCTCTTTCGATGCATATCTAATGACTATAAGATAGAGCAGAGTGTCATTGAAATCAGGATTTGGCTGGGTTAGTATGAGCTGGGGAAGCAGCGCAATCTCCGCGACCAGGAGTCGTGGACTCACCTTTTAAATTAGGCTGAGCAGTGCCGGGTGAAAATGTAAAGCATCGACCTCAATATTAAAATCATTTTAGACTGCTCGAAAGCTACACAAAGACTCCTTTCTGTATTTCCATAGGCCGTAGCTCAGCACTTAAATTTAATAATTATGCTAGGAAGTGGCTGATGAGCCTTCAAATGTAAAAGCACCTTAATTAGTTTACCGAAACGTGTTGAACACATGCCTACCTTTTATGTAGACTAAGGGCCTGCTTACGAATTTGGCGGTGTGGGAGTGGCCTGCCATTCCAGGTCTCCACTCCCACACCACCAATGTAGACCACCGCCCACCAGATTATGAGTTATTTCGTGGTCTGGTGGGTGGGCGGCACAGCGGTCCTGCGGCAGTGCAGTTCACATGCTCATATGTGAGGCTCTGAACTGCAGCGCTTAAGGAGCACCAACGGAAGTTCCTGCACACCCTGGACTTTGAAGTCCTTGCCAGGCAGGAACTGGGGTCCATGCACACAGCGGGGAACAACATGTGTCCCTCTGGATGTACCCCCAGGCCCTGAGGGAACAGGAGGCCCTGTAGGGCCCTTTAAGTTTCCTCATCGCCAGCATTTTCATGGTGTGCCCACCGCCATGAGAGCGCTGGCGATGAGGAAACTCATAATATGCTTGGTGATGCCCCAGCGGCACTGCCAGCATATTGCTGCCCCTCAGACCGCTGCGCCACCGCCAGAGCTTGCAGATACCTGGTGGTTGCGGCGGGCCCATGGCGGTCCAATGCCGTACTCATAATACGGTGAATGTACCACTGGTGTGGCAGTCCCCAACCATCACAGCGCCTTAACCACGAGTTTGTTGGTCAAATGGACCACCACCAATCTTGTAATCGGTCCCTAAATCATCTGAGTTATGTGATTAACATTAAAAGACAATTAGACCTGTAAGGTCTGCATCTCATCATAGGTAGAGGTTACTAATTCTGCAATCCCTTTGGATTGTGCCAGTCGGTCAGGAGCCGTTAGGCAGATGTGCGTGGAAAGGGTGCGTTGACAGTGTTTTTAAAGACAGAGAGCTTTGTTTCCTGCTGCAGTACTGTTGGTACCATTAAAAATCACATATTTTAAAATCCTGATGTGCATTGTCATTTCTTTTCTACCAGCCTAATCTTTCAATTATTAAATAAATCCATCAAGTTGCCAATGCATGGGTTCTAGCAGGCAATGCAATATCTAGAATGTATTTATGTTTGAATATACAAGAACTTCTCACTTCTGCACGTTAGGGCTGTCTTAGCATTGAACTGCTCTGTGCTAACCGGGCACATTACCTCCTCCTATTCCGTGCCCTTTAAATCTGATAAAATAGAGTTTGACCCAGGTACAAAGATGATGTAAAAGTGGGCCATGATTGAATGGTTTAGTGCTGGTGGCGGTGGTCTAGGCAGGAGTGGCTGTGCATTGGGAGTTGTGGTTCAAGGCGGTAGCAAATCTGATAACAAGGTGTTACTATAGTCCAGTTTTAGCTGGGCCATAATATTTAAAAAAAACAATTTTAAACTCAGTGGTTTAACACAAGATCATCTGTTAAGGGGAGTTAGGTGTTGCAATTAATACTCCAATCATGTAATTCCATAGTAATATTTTCCAAGCATAGTGATCTGGCCAATTAGAATGCTCAATTCTTTTTTAAAGATTTTAGTAGCTGGTTTCTTGTTCCAGATTTTACTCAAAATGTTAGCCAGCAGCATGGCTCAGTGAGTTGCAACCTTGTCACTTAGATGTGAGGTGGTCTACTGGTCATGACTTTGAAATCTGAGTGATAGAAATTGGGTCACAGTAGCATCTTGTTACATGTGCTTAAAAGGTAATAATATAGAATGAAACAGAATACAAAAAAATTACTAAGGTGTTACTGTTTCTAATTTTCTATCAAATTGTTTTTAAAGTCTTACAATGCTTATTCATGATGGTGAATCTTTCTGAGATGTGGTTCCCTCTGAAGCAGTTAGGGTGTGGTGTGAAAGGACACAAAAACATATAGATATGAATATGATATTCACATTTGTTGGCAGTTAGATTTTGGTGAACTGACATTTCTGAAAGGAAATAGGATTAAGTAACCAATATTCATTATAATGTCAAGCTTTGACTTAAAAAAACAGCCTGGCTCTTTAAGGGACATGACGGCGTCTGTGAGCCCTTTCCTCTCCAACATATCTCAGTGTTCAAGGTAGGGTCATGACAAAACAGAGACATCACTAATAGGACTGGGCAAACTTAAAGCTCCACAGGCACAACATCATAATGGTCCTGACTATTGGTGATTTGAAACAATTTCCCATGTGCAAAAAAGAAAAGTGTTAGGCAAACAATTTTCCTGGCAGAAGATGGATTTTGCCAGGCTTTTTTGCATTCATTAAAACAGTTGTGGATTAGCAAGTGCTTTAGCTCATTTTAAAGAAAGTGCTCAACTTTCTATATCCCTAATCAGTAGTAGATGCGATGTTGGCATTGGTGTAGGGCACACGCCTCTGTGTTACTGCTGTAGGCAATGGCCATTTTCTGAATTCCTAAGACTGATCGCGTTCATTCCGAATGATCCCTACACAACAGTAGTATCTTCTGTCGTGGTCTACTCGACGTCTTTATCATACAATTTTCTCAAAAATATACAGGTATGTCAAATCACCTTAATACAAGGATAAAAGTAGTGAATTTGTGCTACTCATCAGCACCAGGTAACTCATTATCAACTTAATGCATGGCTGTCTTTATATTTTTTTTAACAGTCCTGCCTACCATCTCAAGAGGTTCATACTTCTTTAACCTATTAAAATGCTAAGGAGCAATTTCATTTGGGTAAAGTGTGTCAGAAGAAGTCTACATCTGGGTAAGTCACAATCGATGCACATTTTCACAGTTTCCACCCGGTCTTAAAGTCGCAATTCGGTGATTGCTCTAAGTAATGTGCGTGCCATGAAAATCGAGAGCACTTCGGCCGGGGATAATTTCAATATGACCTAAGTTGCCATCCCATAATTAAATTAAGTTACTCATCCTGCCATAGCATCAGCCATGTTGAGTCCCTATAAACCATGAATTTCACACCTTTTTCCATATTATGACAGTTTTGATAACTTTGTCTGGATGTAATGGCTGTCAAATTAAATTAATAGAAATGTAGTCACCTTATAACCTGTTAAATGGAAGTGTCTCCTTCGTATTCACGGCTCGCCACAATTTTTGTTAGCAAATTTTTATTTGTGCAGCACAGAGTGCCTTGGATTTACAACAGATTAACATATTTGTTAAAAAGCAGTGTCTATCGCAACTCAAACCCTGAGGTGCAAAGCATGAGTTAGCAAGACAATGAGGAACTGAAAAATGCACTTGCATGGTTCTCTAATTACCTGAAAAGATTCAAGGAGCTTTAAAGTTTGCCATCAAGAATATCTAATATATCATTACTCATTTATCTGTGTTGGAAGAGAAGCCAATTTACTTCGCCTTGCTAGTACTAGCGATTGTGACGCTGAAGGCATGATGTTTATACAATAGGTGAGATAATCAACTGCGCTGTATGAAAAACAGACATTATCCCGCACATAGATAATACCGCTCAGCGATATATTATGGGAATGATCAGTCTGAAACAAGAACACACATTTAGTCAGGGAGATTAAATATGACTACACGAGGCATTTTAATTTCTATACCAACTATAATGGATCATGTATGTTTTTCAATCATATTTAAAAATGTCCTAAGGAGATCATGCAAAAGCTGTCTTCGACCGGTCATAAGCGCGATCTTCCTTTTGGTTCTGTTGGAGCGTCTCCCGTAGTTTGTTGTCGCGCGTTTAAAAAGGACCAAAAGTGGATCCGAAGACTTGCTACGTAGCATGGGCGAAACCTTCGCTTATTCGCTCAACTCGGAGAACCGATATATTATATTGGATTTATTTGCTGCCAATAGAGACATGATGAATGACCACACCGAGGCAGACCTCGCCTGTATTTGTTTTTCTACATGAATTGTTTTATGGGCTGTTCCTTGCTAATAAATATTGGACATGCCTGCTCCTGACAAGCATTGAGTGTTTGGATCATTAACATTACGGTTTCAAGCAGAAGACGCCATGTCCTTTATTATGCACGCTAGGTCACCGGCACATTAGGAATCTAGCATCCTAATCATCTTTATTGGGAAAGTGGTGTGTGATCTTCTAATTGTCCTTTATGAGGACATGTTAAGTCATTAACACATTCAGAATATATTGTTCCTATTGCCTTCAAGGATACATCAATGAGTGATTATCCAATTCTCTTGTTTGTCCTTTATGACGCCACACTAGGTCAGCAACACATCATGAAGGTAGCATTGATACAAACAACAGCGTCGTCTTCCAATGGCAGTTGTCAAAAGTGTCTAAATTCACGCAAGGGTCGGTCGTTGCAAAAGGATTTGAGCCCACTGCTCTCTGGGTGAGCCTGGGGCTTTTTCCTGACATATCACAAATGCCCAAATGCTAAAGGATGATATTTTTATGCAAGATAAAAAAAAAAAACAGTTTCTGTTTTGTCCTCATCATGATATGATGTGAAATATAAGAGGCTCCCTTATCCTGGGGAGACCTGTGGTCACAAAAACCTCAAGCTGCCCACGCTCAGCTAAATTGTTCCCAGTTCCGCACACCTCCATGATGCCACTGACAACCTCCGGCGCAAATCGACCCACCTGGCATTGATCTACTCCACGCCTCTGGAACTTACTTCCACATTAGAAACCCCAAGACCTACATCATTCTGGAACCAGCTAAAGACACATTTCCTGAATATAGGCCCAGAACCCCTTCCAGTCAACATGGATGGGTCATAAGCCATAAGTATCCACTTCAAATATTTCCATCGCCCTGCACAAGCACATCACCAAATTGTCATTGATGCTTGTATCAATTGTGGTACACACGCAACATTCTTAGTAAATAGGCGCGGCCCATGCAGGTAAGAGCAGTGGGGCGGTAGGCAAAACAGGGAGATTCGACAAACGACAACGAGGGAAACTTAAATAAAAAATAAAAATACATGGTTTTCTTTTTTTTAAATGTAATTTTCCCTCGCCTTCATATGTTGAATCCCCTCCACAACTCCCCAATCCCATACCACACGACACCTCTCTTACCTGCACAGGCCACGCCTCCCCAGAAAGACTTTAGACTTGAAAATGGGCAAATATAGTGCTGCTGTGCTGAAGCCTCACTGCAGTGCACTGGGAGCAGCGGTGGTTGTGTGGTGGTTAGGGTAAATCCTCCTGATTAATTCATAACCCCAGACCTGATATATACTGACTAGAGGGCTCTTGCTTAATTTGTCTCCACTGAAAAATGTGCTCAGGAACTCACATATCTACTCATTTAATCCGAGGATTCTTCTTTTTGAATATTATCAAAACTACACAGAAGATAAGACAGATGGCTTGCCCTTTTAATATTTTTTTCAGTATTATTAGCTGTTTCTTGTTTTGATCCCAAATAAAGTTTTTAAGGGGGTTTCAGTTCTTGTAGCCTTGACTAGTGAAGTGTGACAGGTGACCTCAAGGTGCTGAAGATTATGGTGATTCAGCAATGGGCCATAAGAAGTGTGATTTATGATAAAACTTCTTTCCCCTATGGTAAGTAAATGCCAGCTCTAATGCAAGAAAAATGTGGAGCTCCAGTAACAGCGGTATTTCGCCATTTGGGTGCTCAAAAGCCACTAGTAATAAGGCCATTTTTTGACACCATTTATGCAACCCAGAAGACACTCGAGCTTCTGTGATTCCACTATCAATCATCAGTATACAGCGGCCTCAATGGATCACTTGTCCAGTTAAATGCAATGATGACTAAAGAATAAAGATAACATGTTATGTTACTATGCACAAAAACCTTTAAAGTGTGCTGGTCCAATTACATGTTCCATTCCACCTTTGTGCCACCTAAGTTCTATAAACTGATCTCAAGTGGACATTGCGCGTCAGTTTTCTTCATACTGCATCTGTTTCAAAATGCTGCTGCAGAAAATGTTTTAAAACCCATTGTTCTTCCTTGAAGCTACAGTAGGTTCAGATTAAAGTAACTATATCCAGTACAAAAATAATTAAAATAGTGTGGGATAAAGTACTCTCCACCCCACAGGCCGATTCCTATATAAGATTACAGCAGTCTTAGGTCACTTGGAGTTTTCTTTTAAAGTATGGCAGAGGGTATTTTACTTCTTATAATATATGCTCACACCATCACCATTCCCACAAACCCCCTGCATCCTTTGTGTCTTCAGATATTATGTTTGGAGTAGCTTAGCAAGGTGGAGGGCGGTCTGCCCCTGGCGGCATGAGTTTTGGGGGTGGTACCCCCCTGCTCTTACCTGTGGCTGTCGTGGAGGAATCGCCAGCACCCTCCGGCTCTTACATTCGGCCACCCCGGGCGCCGAACGCAGGGGCCGCCAAGGGTGGAAAAAGGCCTAGCTACGCAACTGTATGTTTGTGGACATGAAGAATACAAGTAAAATTTGTAGTGCAAAATAAATGCACGAAAAAACTGTTAGGAATTTGTTGCGAAAAATATTGGAATCAGTTTGATAAAAGTTTAAAGAAAAAAATTCTGCAGATCAGAATGCGTAGAAATATGCAGAGATTCTGTCTTTCCTGTAGTGACCTACAGCTTGAAAAAAAGATGTGTATCCATAAATGTATATTTTCTGCAAAAAGCCAGTACTCCATTGTATAAACTGCAGCTGTAATTGTATTCATGACCAGCCTGTCAAATTGGCTGTTGGCTCCTGCAGTAGGCATAATGATGTCATAACACAATTTATAATGAGTTACTCCAGTTCAGCAGTCCATCATTTTCTTATCAGATGTGACTACAAACGTCACAAATCTACTGTGATAAGGACATTAAAGAAATAAGTTTACACAGAGTTGTCAGTGCACCAGGATGGTATCAGGATAATATTATTTTTTATAAATAGGAGAGATATTAAATTTGGCTTCCTGCCGGAATGACATCATTGCAAATCACACCGAGCTTGTAACCCAAGCCCCCCTGCTGGAAATGATTCGACAACCGACAGCCATGGCGCGAGCAGGCAGCAGCTGTCCTCAGAGCCCCTGACATTATGTAATATCCTCCCGGGGAGGCGGGGCCTGGCGCGCGCCCCTGCTGTGCGCGAGCGCCGCTGCAGAGGCCCGGCGCCAAATGAAAAGAAAATCAGTACAAATGCAGTTATGGCGCTGACTGTGCAGTGCCGAGCAGAGGAGGGAACCCTCGGAAAGGCTCTCATACCATTTAAATCAATTGCATTTGATTGTTTGAAATATCGGCATTACCATTTGTACGTCCTTGTAACTCGTCTCCACCGCAAGAGCTGCTCGTGCGGCCTGTAATGGGGGCAGTCATTGCGCATGCGCACGGACAGCCCGGCGGTTCCGGTTTCGGGCCTTTTATTTGTTCTGTACAGAGGAATCATTCCCATCGTGATTGACGGCTGTGTGCACAAGACCTCTGCAGGGCTTAATTTTGATTTACGTGTGGGAAAAGTGGCACGTAAAATTAGAATATTGGTTCACAAAGTGAGAACCTGCAGGTATAGAAGAGAGTTTATATTACTTGGTACTGTGTAAAATCTTCTAAGTCTGCACATCTTTAAAGTCGTAAGTCAGTCGTAGTTATGGCTAGTAATATTTAACTTGCAGGGGCGGCTTCTTCATTTTAGCGGATCGTCACCCCTTTAAAATGCACTTGTCTGTTTGGCCAGCCGTCTTGGGACGGCCAGCCAGACATGTGCATTTTAAACAACTCTAGAGAAAAGTCAGGCATTCAGTGCTTAGGAGCGCTGGGAGAGCCTTCTCTATCCAATCCTGGTGCTGCTTTCATGCTGAAAGCAGCACCAGGATTGGGTAGTGCAGTTTCCTGCATCAGGAGCTTCCTGTAAGACACCCGAAGGAAGACGATGTCGCGCTGTGGAGGTAAGTGATTTTTTTTGTGATCATCTCCCTAGGTACAAGCCAGCCGGTACCGGTGTTGAGAGCAGAAGGCAGTACTTCATTTACCCCCAAAAATTAAGTGCCAGGGCACTCATCAGGAGGTCACTGCTGCCTGCAGTGCCCATTGCCCCTGCCAGCACTGCCAACTACAGTAACAACACAACTGCTAACCCTCACACTCCTACAGTTGTAAAAATTCTGACAATTCCAGGCCCCCAAAGCTATAAGAATGGCTTGGACGACAGGTATTAACCATTTTCAACGCATATTGAATTACTACACAACTGTTGTCGTGCTCGTCTCTAAATTAGACAAACATTGCCCTCATGTGGCAGACTCTCATAAGTCCAGTGTTGACAATTTAGTGCTGGTGCCGAGCACCCGAAACCACTGGCTAAAATTAAGCACTGGGGGGAATACCTTGTAAGTTGAAAGAGTTCCCAGAGCCTCGCTGTAAAAGGTGTAGCTGATCTTAAACATCTGACTGGGCAGGATTTGGGATCGAATAGGGGAGGCGTGTTGTGATGTTCAAAAAGCACAGATAAAGAGGTGGGTCTTTAAGGAATTTCTGAATTTGAGATAGTCATTTTCCAGTCTCAATGATTGTGTTAAAGAATTCCACAGAGGAGTACCCTGAGCATGTAAGGATCTACCATCTTGTATCCCAACCTGAGAGATGGTCATTAAGCCCCGGGTGGCAGGAGCGAGGCTTCTGGTCGGGTGGTAAGAGACAAGGGCCCACGTGTTCACGAGGCAACGTGTTTTGAAGGCCTCTCTTTCTTTTAGTGGAAGCCAGTGGCAGGATTTCAGGGCTGGTGTGATGCGATTGTGCCGCTTCAACCCAAACAGCAGGGAAGCTGAGCCTCCTTGGACCGGGAGGTTTGTGAGAGATAGCACATCTCCGACACGCCAGTGTGGAGGCTTTTGCAGTCATCCAAGTGGGACATGACGTTGGCAAGTATTAGGAAGCAATGGCATAGCTAGGGTGCCATAGCTCCATATACAAGCAACGTCAGCGTGCCCACATCCACTGGTTTCATAGGAAAACAAAGACTGAAAACTAGGGCTCTGTGGTATTATTGGGGGTTCGTGTGCCAGTCATTTGATCCGCATCCAGTTATAAAGCTGAGACAAGCTTTGGGACACACTGAGCAAGTTGTCAGGCTTGCCTTCCGGCTGGAGGCGGAACTGAGAGTTGAAAAATATTAGCCGGAGGTTATTAAAATCAAAGTGAAAAGGATAGGCGGGTGCAAGGCCCACTACAGTGACAGCCACATGTCCTCGCTTAATGGCAAGAATATTTATTTCTCCCCAGATAACTTGGTGCCAGACAATGATGTTCTGTGGTGCAGAGCCCTTTTAGAGATTTTTATAAGTTTAAGTTTATTAAGTAATGAAAGGTAGCAGAAGAAAAACATGTTCAATAAAAAAAGTACAATACATTGCAATTAGATTATATATAAATATAAAAAGAAAGTTAAGACCAAAATGCAATCATTATTAAGGAACACACTGTATGAAGTAAAAGGAAAAATGAGGGGTACGGGGGGGACAATGATCTTTAAGTGAATAAAGGAAATTGAAAATGCTTATTAAATGTAACAGTTTAGTAGGAAAAAGAACAATAATTACAATGGACACTGATAGAACATAGAGCATATCTGGGAAAGCTCTCAGGGTTAGTGGGAGTGTGTAAGTTGCCACAGGGCCCTGTGAGACAAAGGTGAACAGCAGATATTTAAAGCCCTTCTGATTCGCTGCCACTTTAACATCTGCTGCTCTGAAGTAAACCCGGGTTTAACCCCTTGCGTGCTGATGATGGCCGGGGGCCGTCATGGCACACAGTGCTCATGTACTGATGACGGCTCCCGGACGCCATTACCGCACCCGCGATCGGAATGTGCCGCACAGGCGCAGAATTGTGGCCGCGCCCAAGGGGTTAACGAGGAAGAGCTTCTCTGTTGCTCTTCTTAGAAGAGAGTGTGACACCTCAGGTCGGGCTGTGGGCACCTGACCGTGTTTTCGTGCATTAAGTGCCTGCAGGGCTGCAGTGGGAATTGGAAGGCTGTGCTGTCACGGTGCAAAGCTGCTTACCAGGCCAATTAATTGTGAGGTGATAAGATGGGCCCCAGAGTGCTGTCTCAGCGGTCAGACGGTGACACCTCTCTGCTGCTCACATAAAGCTGTGAGAGTGACCAACAAGGGCCAAGTGCTATTGCATTGAAGAACTCTGAGCACCAAACCCAGTGCTTAATTTGTAAACTAATAAGTGCCAGGGCTCTCGCCAGGAGGCCACTGCAGTTTGACCCACACATTGCCCCTGTCATGCTGCCAATGAGAGTACCAACACAGCTTCTAACCATCACACTGCCACAAGTGTGACAATTAGGAATATTCCAGGGCCCCAAAGCTTTAGGAATGGCTTGGGTGGCAGGTAATAGTCATTTGCAATGTATATTGAACTAATAATTAACTGTTGTTGTGGCCATCTCTAAATTAGCCAGACAGCGCCTTCCTGTGGCAGACTGTCACAAGCGCTGGTGCTGACAATTAAGTGCCATTGCCGAGCACCAAAAACCACTGGCTCAAATTAAGCACTGACCAAACCACCCTTGTTACACAGTGCAGTGCGGAAATCTGCTGGTGGATGTAATTGTTGGTAAGGGTCCAGGACGAGGAGTGACAGTGCATCACATTATTGTGCATTTTTTCTTTTTTTGTTGATGCTTCAGAAAAAACACTTATTTTTGTCTTTTTTACCATCTGGAAATGCACTGGCAAAAGCCAACAGGTCTGTGTTAGAAATTTAACATTCAGCATTGCCAATCAAAAAGTGAGACCTATTAGCTTTCCCAATGACTGTTATCTGATACGCCACACTCTGTCTCTATTTCTTACTGCTAGAAGTTGCACCGTTGTACAGTCAGCAGCAGAGAAAGGAGAAGAAGTGAAAAGGTGGCACATGTCTTTTCCAGCCGCCCATCAGGTGACAGCAGAAAAATCCAAATCCAAGCAGTCCTATGTACTCAGGACTCAGTTGGATGTAAAAAGTGTGGGGTGTCTGCAAAAGGTGTGAAGCCGTAGAAGCATAACTGAGAATCCTTTTTAAGAGCCATAACTTATTTATTTCAGGATCTGGCTTAAAATCTGTAAAGTAAAATCCTGGTCTACCCGACCAGTATTTCAGCGTTCCTCTGTGAGCTTTCTGTTATCGCACTCAGACATGTCACACGTAATGGACATGCACCGAAAGCAACCAACCCTGTTAGTGTTGCCAGTGCTTGTTAGTAGTATCAGATCAATGAGTAACAATGATTTTATTGTGAATAATTAGAATGAAAATGTTCCAATTCTGAAAATATGAGACAGTGAATTAAACATGTACTGCCTAGAGTCTCCTTCACTTTCAGACCACCCAACACACGGCACACCCACTCAGCTTTAAGTAATGTATCTTCTTTTAGCTTCACCTGTTAATATATTGAACGCTGTGTACATCCTTCTCACACATGACCATTGCTCTGTGTGATATGCAGAGAGGCCAAGGATTGAATGAGCATGCATCCTGAGCCTTTTTATGACAGTGCCAGACACTGTGAGAACTCACGCTACTTTCGGCCTCGACTCCAGAGCTGTCAGTCCTGGCCTGTTAAAAAAACCCAGCCACATTGACAACCCACACAGACATTACAGTATGTGCTATACAAGAGTAATATGGAATATGAAAAATAAAAAATGCAAAAACACAACATCCGGAAAAAAGCTACTAGGGAATGCAAGATTAAATGAAACGGGAAATGTAAACAGGAAGTGAATCACTGACATGGATTACCTTAAGGGTTATTACATCATTTTGAAATAGATCAGTGTTTTTGCCTGTAAAGTTAAGGAAAAGAAGAGAGGGCCCAATAGGGACCCATTTCAATGTCAGTTTTTTATTGCTGCCATTTCTGGGACCCAGAGGGACCCAGCCCACTTAAAACCCTATATATACTGCAGGCTAGCCTGGAAACCAATTCCAGCCTTAGAAAAAATATTTAAACCAGCTCCACTCTGCAGGAGGTCACATCTAGGAAGGGCCCCCTAGGGCATTTTTGGGTATGGGCAGCCGGGCATAACAAAAGCCCATTGGCCCCTATATTGGGGGTTGGGCACAGTTCAGGGGCCCCTCTAAGTAATCTAAAATCTGTCAACATAAGTGAGTTTTGGCGTCTCTTAGACCTTACAACATTGTGCTCGGAGTACCACCTCCACCTTCACGTGGCAGCCCATCCTTTTCGGAAAGCAGCCCTCTAAGCCTGCTGGGGAATGCTCCAATGAGAGATTGGCTAGTCCAGCCCTGATAGGCCATCCAGTTTAGGGAAATTCTCTAATTCGTCCCCCCACAAAACCAGGCCCACCTCTAAAAAGTTGCAACTTCCAGACCTCCTCACTTGAGCAAAGGGAAGGAAGTAGTCTGTACACTTCTTGCTTGTGCTCGTTTTATTGGGCTGTGACCGGATCGAACTCCCGGCAGGCTCCTCCCAGTGCCGCCATCCACCAATCATGTAAAACCACGTGTTTCTTTAAACAACGCCGTCGCCAGCTCATTCCTGTGACTGATGTTTATGATTACGGGCGCTGACATTTCTCCAGTCTTCGCCCGTGTTGCAATAAACTTTTAATAAAAAAAGGATGCATTGAACGCTTTTTTATTAAAATTCCCCAAAGAGACCGGCAGCACCTCATAAAGGGGTCACCCGCTCACCTCAATAACCAGCGACCAGTGACATGCCTCGCTTCGTCGAAGCAGCGGCAATAAAGAGGACGCGACGGTCGGACTCGGGAGCTATTTTTGACTCAGCGGATCGATCGGTGATGGAGGCGGCCATCATAAACTATTCGATTTTGTAAAGCCACCTCCCCATCTTTTCCAGAAATGGATGCGGTGCTGTCATACAGTATTAAAAACACCCGCATGTTTGGTGCTTTAAAGGCCGCGAACACAGACCAGCCAATGGCTGCATGTGGTTTGAATGATGTCTAGTCTGTGCAGGCACATCGATCACAGGGAGGGCTCGAGGCTGGTGGTTTTACTTAAAAAGGTTAGCACGTGCCCCCGAAAAGCCCGAAAACTATCAAGATTTCTCTGTTTGGGGAGCGCTCCAGTGCCGAAATAGCATTTTGTCTGGTCGGCTAAAAGAATACCTCCTGTCAGGAGTGGATCGGCTGTTGAGGCATGTTTTTTTCTGCCTGCTAGTACTTGTTTCGCTTTTCCAGTCATAATAGCACGACTCGAGGTACCCATATTCAATTGAAACTAATATTGGCAAAACCAATAGGTCTGACCTTGGCATGCTGGTGCAATGGTTGCGTCTTTTTGTTTAGTTTTATTGGAAGCATATGGCTTAAAAAAAAGAATAGAAAACAGTCACTGTGTGCTTGCAATAAAAATCTTAAAATAAAAATAAATAATTGGCTGTATTACAAGTGATTTAAAAATGTAAGTAATTCTTACAGATGTGTCATGTATTTTACCAGTAACAACAATAACTTGAACCACTTTTGTTTAATCCTCAAATCATGGGTTGTTTCACCAATTGGAGGAGAAGAGTACTCCAGCACATATACAGGAAATATCAGTTACATATAAATGCATTACTTAATTGATGTGTTTATGCTGATTCCACGAATCACTGCAGAATCAGTTCACCTTGTAGGACACCTGGCATGGAAAATTAATCTACTTAAATATGTGCACCCAACTCTGGCAAAAAGATTTTAAGAATTCCAAGTAAAATGAAATTTTGACATTAGAGAGCTCCCATCCTCTTGAATTTTTTAGATTTTTTTTCAAATGCAAATCTTTTCTTTGTGGCCTAATAGAAAGGAAGTACTTTTAAGGCTCTAATGAATATTTAAACCTTTTTTTCTAACTTTGTACATTTCTTCCTATGGGAAATCCATCATGAGTAAGTTTTACGGTTGGTAAATATGACAGTGTCCACATGTCAAAGATGCACAGGTGTGGCCTGGAATGCTTTGGATATCCAAACGTAGTGAGCAGTATCCCCCCAAATGTTGAAGAAATATGACAGGAGCAATTTTTTTTCTCTACCTTTGGTTTTTACATCATGGCTACAGGCATATTAAGTTGTCTGTTGGCCAGACGTGTTTTTTTCCATTATATGTTATGTTATACTGATTTGTAAAGCGCACTAATCTGCCAAGAGGGTATCCAGGCGCTTAATTAAATAAAGGTACATTATACAAAGAGGCGGCCTGGGTCAGCCCCTTGCTCATGATTGGATGGTTTTGTTGCCCATCTCAGTTGCCTCCTCTTGATTCAATGGCTTCCCCCTATATCCATGTGTTTGTCCAGTCATGGAGCATTCTGGTCTGACAGTGATATGACTGGATAAGCTGCATCCTTCTACTGCATACTTGAAGGAATTCTTTTTCCATTTATTTTAAGCACGCCATAGCGGTGGTACATGTGTTACTTGTCTGGTTCTCTTTTGTTCTTTTTTTCTTTTTTACTATCCATTCCCTCTTTAACCGATTAATGCTAGTAGCACCTGCTAATTCCCTGCTCCCATAGGGACAGTTAAGATTATTCTATCCTTAATTTTAATTCTTTTAATTATTTAGTTGGGTAAATGCATTGGTCTGGAGTGGGTTTTTCTATTTGTTCATTTTAGTTACTGTTTGAATATTTTTGTTTATTGAGACTTAGCTTCCAATAATTCCTTCATTTCCATTCATTCCCTCACTTCACTTTCTTTCTTATTCTTTGTTTCTTTTTTTTGTTTCATATTCTTTGTTTCTCTTCGTTTTTTTTCTTATTTGTTTGTTTCTTTCTTTTTGCTCTTTCTTATTTTTTGTTTCTCTTTCTTTATTTTTCTTTTTCTCATTTTTATTCCTTGTCTTTCTTTCTTTCCCCATTTCTTTCTTTCCTTTTCTCCTCACCATTCCCCCGTTCTTGTTATCCTCCTCCATTTCCCTTCACTTTTCTCACCCTTCCCCCCTTAAAGCAGCAACTTCCTTGACACCATGCTGTTCATCACAGTATTCTGGGGCTTGAAGCCTGCAGCATGCCAAGGTATCACCTAGGGTGACTATCTCCTGTTGCTTTTTAATCAGAAGTATCACATTGAGGTTTTGATAATAAAAAGAAGTGACTGTTCAAGACAAAATGCTTCACTCCATGCCACAAGTTCAGGCAAAGAAGTGAGGAAAAAACCCCAGAGGGAAGGTTACGGCTCCGCCATCGATCTCTCTGCTCTTCTGAGCTACGTTTCCAAGAAGAGTGTGAACGGTGACTAGAAATGATTTAATAAAAATGCACTATTGCCACACTGGTTAGGAGGAACAGAACCTGGGAGCTGCAGAAGAGTGTTGCTTCAGCAGAGAAATTCTCTGTGGTAGATAAATCACTGTCAAACCGACTTTACAAAGCATGATGGCCCCAACTCCCCAGGAATTAAGGCGGAAGGTGATGGAGCAGGTACGCTTACACCTGCTCACAAACTGCAATAGGGGGGCAATCGGTGGCGCGCGCCACCCACGCCATGACGCGTGCGCACGCTTGTGGTAGGAGGTGCAAAGTTCTTATTACCTAGCAAATTACAATGTTTGAGCTACTCCTGGTGTGCAGCTTTTCTTGTTTTTCATACCTTTAAGTACTGGTGTAGGTTTTTTCTGGAAAACGACAATGTTAGCTCGCTTACGCCGAAAACGGATACGTCGTTTCCCCATGAGTTAATATTAAAATTGTTTTCCTTGAAACTTTGTAAATGGATGTTGACCATTTTTTTTTTCTTACAACAATTTAAATGTTGTGCGAAAGTCCATATTTTCACCCGAATACCCACTTTCCAACCTACTGGTAGAAACTTTAGTGTTTGACTGAAAACCTTTGCCTCTTCTGGGCGCATCAGTGTTTTTGAGATTGTAAGTCAATGTGAGTGTCAAAACGGCATAGGGCATATTTACAAAAAATGTTGGAGTGCGGGGCTATGTCAAATTTGCCAGCATCGTGCTCCAATTTTTTTTAAAATGCACTGTTTCCCTTAGCACTGGCACAAAAAAAACAGCCTAGCGCCAGCGCAGGCACCCTGCCATCATGTTGCCAGGGTGCCTGTGCTGCAGGGACAATTGTTTATGTGCAGGAAGCGACACCTTCCTGCACCTAAACAATCACTAATGGTGATTCGCTCTTTCCATGTGTGCTGCAGAGTGCAGCACACATGGACTTAGCAAAAAACTAGGGGGAAAAAGAATTTCTTTTCATATCAACATTCTAAGGCCATGGCGTTTGATTTTGGTGCTACCTTAGCCTTGTAAATAGGGGGAAGCATAAAAAAGCAATGGATGATGTGATGGAACGCCCACATCAACACCCACTGTACTCCCCTTTGCCGCAGGGGACTGCGGCGAAGAGGGGCCTATTTACAAGGTGGTGTTATGTCACTCTAAGTTGCTTAGCGCAATCTTGTAAATGTGGGCAATGGCGCTATGGAGCGTCAAAAAAAGTGACGTTCCGGTAACGATACGGGCTTACACACATGCCCTAATTTTCTGTGCGCGTGAAGTAATACAACATTATCGCCTCCTATGATTGTGAATGAGTGCACTTCTCTGTAAACCAAACAAAGAATGGGATGAAGGCAACACCACCATCATCTTCATTCCTATGTGTTTGGAATGAACAGCCTCAAAAAACCACAGGGGCTTGAAGAAAATGTTTTTTTGTTTACAAAACTTGTATTTTTATTACAATCTGAGTTTGGAACATAAATTGTTGAGAAGAGTGATTGTTAAGAAGTCCTTTGGTCTGCAACAAACCAATGGAAGGCAACAGCCGTGGCCCGTGGAGGGAGTTCCGGTGGGGCAGAAAAGCGGAGGGGCAGGGTGGGGGGTGCTAAAAACCGGAATATGGGTAAATGGAGGTAAGTAAACAATTTAATTAATAAAACGAATTTATTAGCGCGCGCTGCATCGCATTTTGCAATGCAGGTTACGCTACGAAATTAATTTTATTAATTAAATTGTTTACTTACCTCCAATTATCCATATTCCGGTTTTTAGCACCCTCCACCCTGCCCCTCCCCTGCCCCGCCTTTCTGCCCCACCGGAACTCCCTCTACGGGCCGCGGCGGGAAGGCAGCCAAGTTATGCCTGCAATCCGGGTGAATGAAGCCTTTGGATGGGATAGGAAACATAAGGGTGCATTGATCTAAACAGAAATGTATATTTGTTATGTAAATGTATGCTCTCTGAAGCACAAACACCTACATAGCAGGTAAACAATTATTCATAACAGTTTAAATAAATACATAGCTCCTTCCTCTGCTGTTAGTGAGAAAGTGTATAGAAAGGTGACTGTATCTGAAAGTGAAGTTCAAATTAAGGCCCTGTATCTGTCTAATGTTTCATGGGATAGAATCAGCAAAAACACAGAAATATAAAGGAAGTTTGTTTTTTCTTTGTTTACTTTTTCTTCGCCAATGAGAATTAATCTTCCTTGACCCTCTTAGCTGGGAGGCTGACAGGCTCACCATGCAAACAGATTAATCAATTAAATACTTCATCAATATAAAAATCATTTTTGCAGAAGGCAGAAGATGTAATGAGGTGATAGTTAGGAAGCAGGCTGTTAAGATGCAGAGTGGGTCTCATCCTTGATTGCTCGCCTCCTGGCTCAGACTGCACTTGGAAAGGACTTGTGTTCTTTGTGTGGTTCAATCGGTCACAAAGCACCTTGGGACGCCATGTTCTAAGGGCGCAGCATCATGAATGCAAGGCCACTATCACATCACTAAGGGCACCATTACGATGTCGGGCGGAAGGCCATCCAACAGCTCGTCCGTGACAGTCTGCCTGACATCTGAGGCATCAGTTCGACCGCCGTATTAATTTACAGGCGGTCCGACCGATGCCTACGGGGGGAATCCGCTCCACCTCCGACAGGCTCAAGGAGCCTGTCAGGGTAGAGGGTGGGTTATAATCCTCAAAATGGAGGCAATGCCAGCTCAGGCACCGTTGTGGGGATTACAAAGCATGTTTCCGACAGCCTTTCTAAGGTGGTCTGACCGCCATAGAAAGGTTGCCGCAAATGGATTTTGGGGGCCCCTTGCAGGGCCCGTGTACCTCCATGGCCTCCGTTATGAGGACTGCATGAGGAATGCATCCATGCATTGTGTGGTAGGTACCGCATGGTTCCCGCAACATGGTTCATGGCTGTTTAAAAAGTATCATTTTCCTAATGCGGCTTATGCTGCAGCCCGCAACACACGCGGCAATAGGAAAATGCACTTTTCAACTGCTGTGAAGGTGGTCACATCCTAATTAAGGAAGCGGGACCACCGACTCCTTGTCGGGTGGTCTAGTTTCCAACACGATGCCGGTCAGACGCTCGTCCGACCGGCATCGTAATGAGGCCCTGAGAGATTTTAATAAAGGAGCTGCAGGTGGCCTAGTTTTGACAGAGACCATAGTCTACCAAAGGCCGGGGACTCTTCTCTGCTGAGTGAGACTCATCTCCGTACAGTTGACTCCATCCCCACTATATAAACCAGTGTTTTTATAGCGTTCATACCAATTTTCTGTCATTTCTAAGCATAGTAAATAACTAGTATTGCTATTACCAAATTTAAGGATTTGCAGTTTACCAATCTTTTATTGGTGGAAGGCTAAGCCTGCCTTGCTGGGCTTTAAACTCTAGTTCTGCATATTGTCACCTTTTTTTAGCAGCAACTATTCAGCTCCCTGGGCGTGTCCCATTGTGGCCTCATTGTAGGACTGTCTCACTACCAGCTGCTACTGCATAGGGTGTGCTTGGTTATTAGATCCCAACGGTGAGCCAATACCTTTGTATCTACAGATTAATGTCCATTTGATAACAGATGAATGTTCAGTCATTTAATGGGCAATCTTGTACTGCAAAACATTTTCAATTTTCTGATGGTATTTGGCAATCGTAAGAGATAGCGCTTATCTTCATACATGTGAACAAAAATATAGAGAACCCATCAGTGCGGTTTCTATGAAGGTACCAAACGTTTAGTGGATGACTGCTGTTGGTTTTGATTGACGGGCCCCGCCCACCAACATTTTTTTTCTCAAAACCAAACTCCCAAAACGGGTGTTAGTTTTTGAAAAACAAATAGCCGATGACCCCCCTCTTGCTCGTTGTGTGGAGGCAATTGTCTTCATTTTCTTACCTGTTATCGCCAGGTCTTCCCTAGCGGTGATGGACTGACAAAAGGACCTCAGACTGTCAGCCGTAAACAGGGCAGCCAGTGTTAAGCCCTTACTATGATGGCCAGCACTCCATCAGGCAATCGGAGTAAGCTTTTCAATGATGGAGCCAATGGGGGCATCGTCAATGGAAAAAACAAGGGCCTAATTTATGGGGCTTTGGCGTAGGGCAGTCACCTTCCTGCACTGCTCTGCCTCTAAGTGAAAGGGTAGGAATGCACAGTATTTTTCCAATACGATGCATTCCTGTCCTTTCGCCCTGTGCTGGTCCCGTTTCTGCAGCCTAGCCCTGGTGTAGGCACCCTTGCACCTTGGAGTAACAGTGCCTGTGGTGTCAGAAGTATTGTTTTTTGCATTAAGGGGCATCTTCCTGCACAAAAACAACCCTGGGAGCTTTTTCCTCTTTCCATGTGTGCTGCAGATGCAGAATGCGGCACACATGGAAAGAGGAAAAAAACGGGGAGAAATAATGTTATTTCTACTCATTGCAGCTTCCCTGGGGAGGCATACGGTTTTGGTGTATCCGGTTTTGGTGTATCCCCTGGTTTGCATGGTTTTGTAAATCTCGGAAAACATCAAAATCCATGACCAAAAACCACAACGCCCATGGAATGCCTCTCTAGCGTAGAGTAAGGCCAGGCAGCGCAAATGATCTAGGAGACATGCAAAGTGGCTTTGCCTGACCTCATTAACATGATTTTGTAGTTTGCGCCACCGGAGCGTCACAAAAAGTGGCGATCCGGCTGCGCAAGGGACTCATAAAAATTCCCCTGAGTGTCTGCATGTCTCTTGATAAGGTAGGCGGTTCGAGGGTTTGGCAGACAGTGTACTCCGTCATGTTTGTGACAGAGTGTCCTGCCTGCAAAACTCTAGGTGAGGCCCTTAGTATTTCAACTTGAAAACATGGTTTAGATTAATGCTGTTAACCTTAATTAATCATAATTATAACTAAAAAGGATTATTTGTATATACATATGTGTGTGTGTGTGTATATATATATATATATAGAGAGAGAGAGATTCTGTTAACCATAATCATGATTAATTAATTATAATTAAAAAGTATTAATTATATATGTGTGTGTGTATATAATATATACATTATACATTATAATTACTGTTGTTAACCTTAAATAACCTTAATTATTCCTGTTTACCTGCATGCTGCATTCATTGAGAGTGTGAAGCAGAGACAGGAAGCAAGTATGTTTGTGTGTCTGCGTGCGTACAGGCGTGTGTGTGTGTGCACATGTGAGTGTGTGTATGCTTGTGTGCGCATGCGTGTGTGTGTGTTGGATGAGAATAGGCCCCCGGATGTTGACAGCATTGTTGCCCACATCCTATGGAGAGCAAAGGGCTGTTAATTGCCCTGCCCCTCATTATGCACCCACCCCTTTGGCTTAGGGCCCTAATGTGAGCGGGCAGTTAACTGCAGAGGGCATTAACCGCTCTCAAATGCAAGCAGTGGGCAATAAGGCTAAGTTATGTGGCTGTCCTTAGAAATGCGACCTCCTCTGCCTTATTTTAAGAATGGGGGCTCTCCCTGGGGCCCACTGGTATGAACATAATCATAATGGTTTGATGTCTTTGCCAGCCATCTTCCAGTTCACCAGTTCCAGATGGCTTTGACTGGACATAGTTGTTCACATCTGGGTTTTTGCACGCCTACTCAAATGCTGCAGAAATAAATTAATTCAAGTTACATTTTGAACATGGCCATTGATGCATAATGGTGCCCATTAATTTCATTTGATATATTGATGTAAATCCCTAAAATACTACAGGCTGGTCAAGGGGAAACCATTTGAAAATGAGCAGCTGGAAATTCATTCTAGGCTCTGTGACAAGAATGAATGAAGACTTGAGCAGTTTAAGCAAAAATGTTACTTCTTTTCCATAAACTCGTCACTAGAATTCCCTTTTTGTTGACCCTAGATTTGTGTTTCTTTTTCTTTCTTTGTTCCCCTTACGTTTAATTTCTGTATTTCTGAAATTATTTCTTTCTATCTCTCTTTTATGTTACTTACAGCTAGATTTTGTTTTTCATTTGTTATCAATGTCGTTCCTCTGCTTAAAAAAAACGCCCCTTTATTTTGGCCACACGAAGATGCAGTGAGCTTTGGCACCGGGCAAAATGTCCAATGAAAAATGATCAATGCGTTGCCCCTTGTCGTGTATCTAAGTAAGCAGTGGGCTCGCGGATATTTGTTTAGCCACCGAGCTGAACAAATTAGATTAGAACACGCTGGAAAGGGGCCCTTGGGGACGCCTGTCACTATGGCAATTAACCCTGCCTTGCCACGGTGTTTGCAGAATACTTTAAGGAAATTCGCTCAGGAGTGTTTTCCAGTATACATTTTCAGAACAGAAAAAAAGGATTCTGTTCTACAAGTGAAAAAAATCTAACTTCTAATTAATCAGCCTACTGGCTGAGAAGGAAATAATGCCCACTTAGGTCACTGCAAAAAAAAAATATGACTCTGGCAGAATTTTTTTTATGCTACATATTGGTCCATTCCAGGGCCTCTGGAATTGTGTATCAGTGGAGGACCGAATTATGCGGTAGGGTTGATAAGCGGTGCTGCAAGAAAAAGCACATTATTTGGCACAATGAAGCATTTTCATTGTCAGTATTATTTCACTAATTTGTGATTTTAAGAGACGTTAATATTTCACTGCCTTGGTATCAGTTTAACTACCGACTAAAGCAGCCATCACCTTAATGGTGACCAGATAACTTTTTTGCAAAAGATCTGCCAAATGTTGATTTGTTATACTAAATGTTGTTCTAATAACGTGCTGAATTAGAAAATAAAATATTTTGGTTGCATTCTGCAAATCATGCAGCAGATGGTGAATTATATGGCAAGAATCGCATAATTCTAGTGGCCCTAGTCATATATTCCTATTCCATTGGCATCCCGTGTTTACTCCTGATCTTCCCTTTAACAAACACAAGTATTACAGACGTTTTAGTTCTTGTTTACCCCTAAATGAACCCAATTGGCTTAACAATTAGATATACAGTGGGCAGCGTCATTTGTGGAGGCCTGGTATTTTTGTGTTGCTTGTTGCACAGCGAGTGGAGGCTTCTTAGCTAACATCATTTGCATGCTGGGACTTGAGGCACTGTAATGCAAAATCAGAAACTACATGCTTTGAAAAGGGCTGTAATAAGTGTATACAAAGTATATATGTTGCCATGGTTCTTTGTAGCAGAAGAATGAGTGTGCAATGAATGGACCAATCTATGACTGACTCTAGCATCTACAATAAGGAAGTGTCTTGGAGGCACAACTGAAGTTTGTGCCTACCTTTTGCACCTCCAGGGCACTTTCACTGTATCTCTGTGGTTACTGTAGGCCTGGGTGGTGTTCCGCAATGCAGAACTCCGCAAAGTGGCCAAAATACTCTTCGGTGCTATGCGGAGTTCCACAAGCTGCGGAGTGCGTTAAATTGCTCCGCTCGTGCTTATTTTTAGCACCCGGTGTTTGTACCACGCAGTAAAATCAGCGTGAAGGGCACTACATGCAGTGCAAGAGGGCGTTGTTTGTTTCTGCTACTCGAGTAGATGTTCTACTACAGCGGCAGCTTCCTCAACTTGAGCGGAAGGTTTCTCAATGCGAGCGGGAGTGACGAGCCGCGACCATCTGCATTGAAAAATCTCACCTGGAGGTGGTCTGGAATAAGATTTTCCTCGCTTGCCAATGTTGGTGACCGCGAGCGAGGAAAAAACTCAGCACCGCAGAGTTTTTCAGAACGCCGCTTGCTACGTTGAGCGTAGAGTTGGAAAAATTCTGAAAACTCCGCGAACAGAACAGAATTTCGCACTGAGGCCTAGATTACAGAAGCCCGTAGAAACCTTTCTGTAATTTCGGGTTTCTCAACTTTTCTTTCAACATCATTGCTTCATTCAGTGGGGAAATGCAAAGTAATGCCCCTGCTTCAGTGCAGAATGTGATTACCCCCCCCCCCACCCGTCTCTAATATCTCACAGATATTCATAGCCCATTCGGCTGAATGCTCCTCCCGCCCCCCACCCTCCCTTGAAGATTTGGGGTCTCCCTGAAGAGTTGGAAGCCCCTGTGCACCAAAGGCCATGCAGTGGCCGCGTAACGCACCTTGCTTCTTTTTGCGATTTTATTTCAAATGTTACAGTTTCATTGAACACAATTATATCACACCTTTGAACCTTTATTGGCTATAAGTATTATAAAGGCACACTACTATTTTTTTTGTATTTTCCTACCAAACCTGGGACACTGTCAGCTAATAGCAGTGGCAAAGTGCACGGAGTCATAATACCAGTAAAAATAGAATTGAGAAAAAGGGGAAAATCCCGAGTGAGCAAAAAGAAAAGGCGAGTTTGCTGCGCATCCTAAAGCCTCGGCCGAAATTGTGAATACGAAAATGTTGGATTGTGCCGAGATCCTGCACAAAGATTGTCTGATGATGTGTTTGCAGCTCATGCTGGGAGCTGCAGCGAGCAGCATGTGAGTACCGAGGCCTGGCTGTGGCCCCCCCTCCGTTGTCAGCTACAGTGCAGTTTCCAGCAGCCAGCAGGCAGACCCTACTTTCAACCCAAGCTAGCTCCTCGGAGTGGTGTGTGTCAGTCTAAGCGCCCTGCCACCCACCCGTTCCATTAATCGCCCGGGCCCTCTGCTCAGGCACCTCGCATCGACATTGATGATTTAGTGCCCATTAAAGAGGGACCCTAGTTTAGACCTTAAAAAAGCCTTGTGGTACAAAACTGTAAAAGGTTAGATTAGACTGAGAAGAACAGCCTGTGTGATAATTACTGTTATCTGCTGATCCATAAACTCTTCACACAAACTGCAACAGTAAACCAAAAAAACTGACACTTTAATAGCAATGTGCTTTGTAGCGCGGGGACAGCTCCCACCCCCTTCCCACGGCGCGGCGCCGCCCCCACCCCCTGACAGCGGCTGACAGCAGCACTGCCGGCACCGAGGCGAGGAGCCAGGGGTCGGCACACATTATTACTAAGCATCCCGCTGTGTGAGGCGGAATCACCCCCTGCCCACACCCGGCTCTCCCCCAGATGCACAGGGAGAACAATGAACACTCCACACAATAGAGGCTTGAAATACCATGTGAACAGAAGATCACACATGTTAATACCAGGTATCTAGCTCTCCTCATGACCTTCTGTTGTCTGTGTCTCTCTGACCGACCATCCATCCATCCATCCACCCATTTACCTATCCATCTAACCATCCACCCATCCATACATCCCCACCCACCCATCACCCACCCATCCATCCATCCATCCATCCATCTATCTATCCATCCACCCATCCATCCATCCCCACCCACCCACCACCCACCCATCCATCCATCCTCACCCACCCATCCACCCAACCATCCATCCATTCATTTATGCACCCAAACCCACCCCACACCCAGCCAACCATCTATTCATGCTGCCAAACCCACCCAACACCCATCCATCTATCCATCCTCACCAACACCCATCCATCCATCCCCACCAAACCATCCACCGAACAACCTTTCTTCCATCCATGCATCCAAACCCACCTAACACACCTCCATCCACCCACCCATCTATCCATCCATCCATCCTCATGTCAGTCCTATATCTGTTGAACTATCTCCTATCTGTTTCGTGTATATTTGATAGATGTATACATCTTATGCATTGTTCTGGAACCAAGAATGCTGCTTTGCTGCCTATTATCTGCTTGAGTCTGGCTAACAGTGTGCACTGATATTTTTAGAGAGCAATAACATAGAAAAGAGACAACACAGCATGGAGAGGGTTGGAGATGGGTAGAAGACTGGCTGAAGGATGAAACAGTGAAACAAAAGTGGGAGTGCTTGCTTGTGTGTGTGAAAGAGAGTCAGGGGTGAGAGAAATATATCCAGACCGAGGAGAAGAGCCATAGATAGGTTGAGTGAGAGAGAATGCTTTTGTGGAGGGTGGGATAGTGTGGATGGTGGAGGTAAAATGATGATTTAGGGCCAGCAGAGGCACTCTAAGAGACAGGCAGGATAGACAGGAGAGAGTTGAGAAGTGGAAATGGAGCTCTAACGCCCCTTCGGTGAGTCCACCCACAAGCACCGACTCGAAAGAAGAAGGAGCTGACGTGGGAGACTTTAGAACACATCTGATGCTGCCTACTTCCTGAGCACAGAAGCCAGCATCGCTGTCACTGCCACACGAGGATGTCGCTCTGGGCACGGGCATGGAGTGTGGTGTGTCCTACTTTGAGCTGACAGCTTTCTGCTGACAAGGTGCTTTATGTCAGAGGCAGTGGCTACCATCTCAGTGAGGGGATGATCAATTTTCTTGGAATACCTTTGAACTGTTTTTTGTATTAAATCGTATAGGTTACTTGTTTAGCACTCTGCTGCCACTGTGGTGTCCTGAAACATTGTGCTGTCATTATTTGATTTGTTGCCCACACTAAAGTGTATTTTGTGTCACCTATGTGGAATGCCTAATATGTTGTGCATGAGGATGTGAAGGGTTACAGTGTGATATATTATGAAGATTTATAGAGGGCACTTATCACCGGAGGGGTATCTAGGCAATGGAGTAGATAAGTAGGCCGGTTGGGCTTCTAATAGGATTCCCTAGTCGTGGCACTGAGCGGAGGTGAGCGTATGCTGTTGAAAAGTGTAAATTTGATGAAGTTTCACTTTATCCCTATATACATCCACCAGCTCAGTCTCTGAGTATCTGAACTTTACTGTGCACACTTGTCAGACTCATTGTGTTGGTGTTTTGCTATGATTTTTCTTGACGTAGGACACAACACACTCCATGCCCGTGCCCCGAGCGACATCCTCATGTGACAGCTGTTTTTCTTGAACCCTTCCTTGACCTACAAACCTCAACTTTCCATTGGGACCTTCTATGGTTCACGCAAGAGAGAGAACAACCGGCTCTTAAGTTCTATTTTAAGTTGGAGTTGAACCATGAACTTTGCTGTTTAATCCAGGAGTGTGATCCAGATCTTGGTCGTCTGTACCATAAAAGTGCCGTGCCCACCCGATTCTGGATTCTGATATCGAGATACCGTGTACGCTGTGTTTTTGCATTGCTTGGCAACTCTACACAGCACAGGTGGCCCCAGGCTACCTTCTCCTCCATTGAAACGTGCTTTGTGCTCTGAGTCGTAATCTAGGCTGATAAGACCGCGCCATGCCTTCATCCATAAAAGGTCATAATACTGGTGATTGATTTTAATTGGACAGAATACATGTGTTGTATACCTTATCCTAAGACCAGCTAGTGCATATAGTATCAAGATTAGCTTTAAGACAAGTGGATGGCCCTTATGTGATTGCCACATACACAGAGATGTTACATTGGCGAAGGAGCTGCCTGAGTCAACCACCTCGTTGTTCATCAAGAACTATTCTCTTTCTCTATAATGTTCCGACCCTCTACCTTACGTAAGAAAGTCACCAGAATATTACAAGGCTGAGAGCCGACATATCTCCTGGCCGGAGGGAGTGTCAATGACAAGAGACCTCCGGATGGGCATTCTACGGGTATCCCATTGCACTTGGATGGGAAACAGCCACTACAACGCGGGCATCACATCGCGATGCCATTACAGCGCGGTCATTACAACGACCGCATTGTTACCACGCAATGCCATTACTAAGCAAGTCATTACATTGACTTGCAGTAGATGGCTTGCTAACATTAGAAATAGTATACTATTCCAACACCTTCCCTACTGTTACGTAGGCTGGAGTTGGAATAGTAAATTATACATTTCTAATGTCAGTGCGCCATCTACTGCAAGACGATGTAATGACTTTTGCAGCAATGGCTTTGCGTGGAAACAATGCAGTCGTTGTAACGACCGCGTTGTAATGACGCGTTGTGACTCACATTGTAATGAGTCATATTCATTTGGACTCGCAGCACAATTCCTCTCCGATATTAAAGCGGCTTATTTACAATTGTCAGTCAGTAGACAACTGTGGATCTATTTCACCTCCTAAGTTTCACTAAGGGATTTCCAAGCCATCTGCACTCCAGGGTCTCACTCAGAAGTGATTAACCTTCCTTTTCACCTTCCTCTATTGCCACACCTGCCTTAGCCTCTGATACACCCCACTCTGTTGCCCTCCTGCTAGTGTGTTATAGAATCATACACTGTAGAGGGCTAAAGCAGTTGTTAAAGCTCCAAAAACTGAATATATATGGCAGAGGGGGCCATTAACAAGCCGCGTAGCGGAAGAGTTATAATGCTATTAGAACATTCCACCTACTGAGGGTAGAATATTCTGAATTCAAAAGGGCAAAACAGAAAAACGAGAATTGAAATGTTGGAGCAGAGAGTTATTGGCTGTGAGCCACCCCATTGTCTTCAATGGAGCTCTTAACATCCCCATGTTCTGCTATGGGGATCTATGTACCGGCTGTGAATGCACAGTGCCTATTTCAGTGCATACGACCTATATAGAAAAGCTAAATTAGTAAATAGAGAAATGATTGCTAAATAATCTACCCACAAACGCATTGCTGTCTGATGCCTTGGAATCCACTGGCTGCTTTTTCTGCCCTCACAAGATATGGGCACGTCTATCTGCATGTGTTTATAGCCGGCCATGCCTCCCTGCACAGCCCCAGCACCTCTGTCTGAGGCGATTCACCTGCAAATAAAGTTTAATGTCCCAGACAAAAAGTAAAACCTTTCAATTATCCCTGCGAAGTCAATAAAGAGGAGCTCCAGAGATTCATAAATGCTTTGCACTTAGTGCAGCAGATACTCGCAATGATTGTAATTCCTCGGACATCAATAAGCAAACATTGTTAGACAGTGGAGCAGATAGAAAAGGCTCGAGTTAAAACTGGCACAACAAATGAGAGACACTAGAAGCACAATACTGCTGTGAAGACTGAGAATTCGTTTTAAGAAAATGCAAAAAAAGTTGTATTTAAGAGATTCAGACCAGGAAACAACCTTAGCAGTCATGACTATACTGTAACATCACATTATCTTATCACCCTTGACCTCCTGGATCAAGCAGCTGTTAGGATGTTGTGCTTTAATAGAGGCTGATCACACTAGAACAAAGGCAGAGCTGATATTGAGTAAGATATAATAAACTGTTTAGGGGTCATGCATCCTGAAGTGCTCTAAATTTGTGGGTTTGTGGCTGCTTAACACCTTCCCTGTGGCGGCTATTCCGCCGCAGCGCTAAGGGGGCGGGGGGGGGGGGGCAGCACGGGGCTCACATGCTGGTGACGGAACCGCTCCGTCACCAGCCTCGGGGGAGCTGTGCTGATGACGGAGCGGTTCCGTCATGGCCCCGCCCACTCAATAGAACGCGCCGCGCTGGCGTGAAATCAGCGCCGCGCAGGCGCGTGGGGCGGGCCATGACGGAACCGCTCCGTCATCAGCACAGCGCCACCGCGGCTGATGACGGAGCAGTTCCGTTATCAGCGTCGAAAAGGTTAAGATTTTAGGGCCAGATGTACGAACGATTTACGACTCGCAAATTGGCCGCACACCTATTTGCAACCGAAAAAGTGACGTTTTGAAATGTACAAACGACTTTTGGTATCCAAAAATAGCGATGTGACAAATTTGTGAATCGAAATTGATAGCAACCGTTTTTTGCGACTCGCAAATATAGAATTGATATTTGCGAGTCGCAAAAGGTATGTTTGAGGGTGCCGCAATTTGTCACTAGTCACTAAAACACCTGTTTGCACATGCAATTTTGCATTGATTCTATTCAGGTGGTAACTATGTGTAAAGTATAAAATCGCAAAATGGAAAATAAGTCTCCTATGGACCCATTCTTCCTTGTGAAAAATGTTTTAGTTGGGGAAGACAGTAGTGGTCAAGGGGACCATTGCCAACTGTCATTTAAACTTTTAATAAAAAGAAACAATTTTCTTAAGCAACCCATTTCAGCAAAGGAGATACAGCTGCTTTAAAAAAAAGTATTCTTTATTTAGAACCAATAAGTGACATTGTGCTCCGCTGACCCTTGCAGGCCACCATCCCTGTGATTGTGACCAAATGAAGTGAATCGGAACTTGCGACCTACATAATGAATGTTAGTTACGTATGCTGCGCTGTGACTCACTCAAACCCATTACTTTGCGAACCAACCTACAGGCCCATGAGCAGATAAGTTGATTCCAGAAGAAATATTTGGTCGCAAAATGTTGAGTTGCAAATTGAGAGTTCTTTTTGTGGCCTGCAGGTTAGCACATCAGGCCTCAAAAATCTTTGTTGTTGCAGCAGGCCAGGAAACATTAAGGATGGCCCCAGTTGTTCCTAGCTGGCATCCATATCTGTGGTACTGTGTAAAGAGGCTGGCTCCATGCATCTCTAAAGGCACAGTAATAGCTTTACAAAGCTCCGTACAACATAGGAACTGGACGTTGGGCACAAACGGGCAAACACACACATTGGAACTGACTTGTAACAAGTGAAGGCTGGTCTGAGGGAGGGGGACTTTTTGATCTACCATATATTCTGGCATATAACGGAAAATAAACAGGCAAGCATCAACATGCATACATGAACACTTGTGTTTGTACACATGTGCATGTAGAGGCACACACTCACACATATATGCACACTTAAGCCTGTTCTATGACCTTCCCAACAAATGCCAATACACAGAGATGCAGACAAAACGCACAATTATGCACAGGTGTATACACAAATACATTTGGATACCTAAGCACTCTACAAAAATGTAGGACACACACACACATGTGCACGCACACATACTGAATTCTGCTGCTGGCTGCATAGCATCCCCTGAGTGACGAGCAGTCCAAAAAGAGCCTTCATCTTCTTGACAGCACGCGCCTGAGATTGTAGTTCCACATCTGAACTACATACGTTTTCTAATGAAATATTCAAGTAAGAGGAAACACAAAAAGTGGAAATGTTATATAATTTGCAACACAATCCGCCTGGGAAGTTCTGGGAATCTTGCAGATGAAGAGGCTGTGGTGGAGCCTGGGAGGGGTGCAATGGTCGCCATGTGTTGTTAGGATACATTCAGAATGACTGCCTGCCACTAGATAGATAGCAGGCAAGTCAATTTGTCGAGTACTGATTAGGGAACAGGGGTACATCATCCTTACGACTGATCAGCCTGTATGAAAATCCATCCTTCTGAGAACATTCTCCTGCTGTTAGGAAGGCCCTGGCTCCTTCATCCAATCCCTTACAGGGTCCAAGAACAGATGCAAGACTTATTTTTATGCTCCCTTCACCTATGTGTTTTTGTGTGGGTCTTTGTCAGTAGCAGTGGCGGCTAGCATAGGGTGTGCGGCGGGGCGGTAAGGCAGGGAGGGGCACAGTGGGGTGGGGGCTAGTAAAGTCGGATATACGACGGAATGGAGGTACGTAATTATTACGTTCCTCCATTCCAACGTATGTCCGAGTTTACTACCCCCCACTCTACCCTCCCCCGCCCCGCCCCGCCTCACCACCCCGTTGCACGCCCTACGGGAGCCTCCACTGGTCAGCTTGTTATTTGGTGTCCACTCTTGTGCTATAAAGTAAACAATATTAATTATAATGTTGGTAATTTTATGACTTTGCAGTACCATAGTAAATCCATATATTTTGCAGATTTCCTAAGCTACTTATGGGATTCTTTGTGGAAACCAAAAAAGCTGCAAATCTGTTTGAAAAGGAGTAAAGCAGATTCCCTGTTATCTTTATTATTTGTGCTTACAAGCACATTTAAATAACTGTTCGCACTTACGATGAACGGAGCTGAAAGTGACTGTCGTCACTGATGGCAGACGCGCCTTCAAAGTATGCGCACCATCACTAGCAGCCCTGAGCAAAATTTTTATTATGCTGTTGGAATTTTGGTAATTTCGCGTTACTTTTTTGATGCAAAATTACCGGAATACTGAAACTTACTCAATTGCGCCCATCTGTCTACATATAAGTAATTTGGTCCAAAAATCCTACTGGAGGAGCCCAGGAACAATGAGGTTAGTGAGCGTTCAAGGCCAGTTGGATACTGCTGTTCGTGTTCTGTTGCTGTTAGCGCTATTTTCACTGAGTAAAATGCATCCTCAGGTCCATTTTGGACACAAGGGTGCATTTAATGCTTAAACTGAGGGGTTACTCGTGGCGTAATTCCACATAATCTCACAAAATGTGGCTGTAATTTTGTGGTATTATGCTACAATAAATTATGCAAGATACTCCCACCCCTCACCACTAGGGGTTGGGGAGTTATCATGAATAAAAGGTTTTGGTGCCTTTGGACAGCTAAAGTTTGTGACCTTTGTCGAAAGCTAGTTTACACCTCTGGAACCTTAATTAATGGTTTCCTGTTTTGTACAATCATAGTGTTTTGGAGGAATTGGAAATTAAAAGGAATGTGAGAATGTCACAGCCTGCCTCGGTCACCCCTACCACCGGATATTTCCACAGCTGAGCCTGGGGAAAGCTCCAAGTAAAAATGCCAAGAAAGTGGGTATTTCCCACTGAAATCAGGCGAGGTGCTGCTGGTTCCCATAGTAATTCCTCAGTTTATAAGGGGACTCATAAAACAGGGATGTTCCTGCATCCCATAATTCCAAATACAGGAATAACCTGTGTATGTGGGAATACCTCATTGATATTACAACACCTGAAAATAATGGATGACCCGGTATCAATAATTCTGGATGTGGGAATTCTGCATTGATATTCTCACACCCCTTCTAATAAGGCTCCAGGTGTAACTGAGTGTATAAAGGCCTTTTCTAATTATTTATTTTGATGATAATGTTAATGGTAATAAAATTTATTGAGCTCACGAATACCCGGAGGTGCTTCGATTGATGAGAGTGTTGGTTATCCTATTCTGTACGAACTTGCTCCAATCCATCTCCGCCAGCGCTCATCGAGGGCGCGGTTCATCTGCAGGGGTGCCAGTTCAAGGGGGGGGGGGGGGGTTGGGGTGTTACACCCCCCCTAATAAATGTCATTTCTGATAAATAGTTGGGTACAGGTGCTTTCAGTCGGGTACAGTGAGATGTCTGTCGGATTTCATCAGGACGTTTTACATACAGACAAAACCGCACAGACACTCGCTCTCTCTCTGTTTTGAAACTGCTAAAAGAAGTTGGTTATTTTTCAGAAATATTGCGTTTTTTTCTCTTAGTACTCCTACCAATCCGCATTCCACTCCCTTTCCACTGCCCCTTATGCCCCTCTCATGCGCCCTGCTTCTCATAAGTATTGAAGCATTATATGCCAGCCTGATTGTTGGAAAATCTGAAGCTTACACCCCCCAATCTTACTGACCAGGCAACGCCCCTGGGTTTGGTGCTGCTGCCTGTGTGCGGGCCCCGGGTACCTCTGGTCCTCTGCTCACCTCAGGGTACTCCTGTTTAACTAATGTTGCCTTGTTCAGCTCTCATCCAGCTGCTTCCATGCTCCCTGTCAGTGTGACAAATGCCTCTGTGGCACAGAGAGGCTCTGACGGAGGCCCTGGGTGATGGTGGGGCTCTCCTCAGGACCGGCTCGCACTACGCCAGCAAGAGCAGCGCTCTCTTTAAGGGGAACTGATTTAATCACTACTGGTAATTAATGGATGGTAAAAAATGACTGTGGTGTAATCTTTTCTGTTCACTGCCTCGAACTGTTCTGCGTGTGGAGATCCATCCATCATCCATTCACCCATCCTTTCACCGTCTGTCCATCCATCTGTCCATCCATTCATCCCTCCATTCATTCATCCATCATCTATCCATCTACCCTGCCATCCATCCACCTCATCAAGTTCTTTTTATAGAAGTACAAAATGTAAATAACATGATTTTGTTTGCAAAAGGCAACCAGAGACCAGAGAGACCCTATCCCCCCAATGAATTGGTCTTCAAACTTTTTTATATCATCCCCCTACGTATTAAAACAATGAATCGGTCCCCCCCAGGATGACAAACTCATTTTCTCATTATCATTCTATAAAATTGGCAGCCCTAAATGTACTTAGCAATTCAAACATTGCAGTTATGTTCAGCTATCCCTTTTGAAATACAATAAAATGCCTGACTGCCATCATGCTAGTTGCAGCCTGGACCCCCTCAAATGAGTAAAAGTATCCATTCTGCAATCTTTAATCAAAACTGAGGTGAGGGACTTTGTAATTGTTTGGACTCCTCCATCCCCCCACTCCCTCCACCTATTTGACACCTATTTCCAGCCAGGACATGAGTGATCAAAACATTACTGATGGCCATTACAGAAGAGCTCACTGCTTTCTCTTTCCTTTCACTAAAAAATACACCACTATCTCAAGCATGATATTTTTCTCTGTCCCTTGGGGGCATTGTAAATGCTTCTCTTGGCCAGAGCCTGGTGCCATTCCCTGAGACCGATTCAGGCCCCTCCAGAGGTGCCCCTCCAGTTTGAAGACATCCACTCTAATGCACGAGCTGGTCTCCTACCAATTGTAAAAAGAACAATTGATGGGCAGAATGCAGAACAATGTCATACATTCTCTACCAAGAACTGGGCCTAAATCCATCGTTCTTTTGCTCACCATGGCAGGCTAGTAGTTGTTGAATACATATCTCACAATTGTCTACCCTGTTAGAGGCAAACTAAGACATGAACCACTTTTTCCGAACAAGAGGTCAACTTTCTGCAACTAGAGAGATTACTGAAGCCTAGCTGGAGTTCTATGTTGTAACGCTATGGTATTCCATTTCTATACCTCTAAGCCGGATTACGCTGCTTTTACAGCTTCATAGTGATGAAAAGGACAAAAGACCAACTGAGGGTAGGTGGACAACTTTTGCCTTTCCCCATTAAGGAGCACATCTTACCATGCACAAGCAGACAACCGTGCACAACTGGTGGAGACAAATCTCAGACCCGTAAGATGTCAGCCAGATTCAGAAAACTTTAAGATGTTATGCTAATGGTGAAAGACTCCATGCCCAGGGGTGTTCGACATGCATTCAGGAGCGCTGCCACACTGTGCCGGTTAGCCGATCACTTCCAGAGACTGTGTTGCAAGAGACAAGTTAAAAACACTGAGCTTGATAGATTTATCTAGCCTCCTTATCTACTGCTTTCTCTTGGCTCCTAGACATCAATTGTTCTATTTGGGTCTACTGTTAATTTGGTTTCATTTTCGCACTCCTGAAGATGGTCTCACGTGTGGCTGACAATGGAATCCAAAACGTCGACGCTACATCCACTTCTTTCATATAATTTATTGGATCACCATCCTACTTGCCATTTAACACTTGTAATGGACTGATTGTATGGACAGTAAGAGTGGATGTTGTATACATTGGTCTATGGTTTAGTGATTTCAATCTTGATCTGACATTCAAATGATCAACGTGACGCAGGTCTATTTATTGATGGACCCTATGTTCTTTCTCTTGATTTATACTTATGATAATATGACTCTATTTGATTCACACTTTTTTTTACTTACTCATATTGTCACTCTTTAAGGGACAAACAAGTTATCTGATTCATTGGATGTAAATGCAAATGATTCCCTTGTTAGCATAGTACCATTATTTTGGTTTAAACCCAAGCTCCCAAGGGGTTATTGGGTTGCCCTTTTTTCTATTTAACGTAGGAATAATCTAGCGTAGATCTGACTCACTCAGACCTACGTTGGACACCCCTGACATATGTAACTACTCATAATATGTTCAACACAAGTAGGGTTGCTCCCAGGAAAATGGCCAAGAGGTGCTCAAAGTTAAATTGTGAGTGTGGACATCTCACAAAAAGTGAGGGAGGAGAGACGGATACAGTTAGATGCTATGGCAGAAGGTGCCTCTCGATGCAAGTTTGACTAAAGGGGCCTTCCCTCCATTCCTCCTCCCATGGAGCACGTAGGTTGAGTCTCCTGTGCTGATTGTGAGCCCTTTGCAGGGGAGAGTGACAAAGGTCAACCCACCCAGTGGTACCTTCTTACCACGAAGTTGGTAAGTACAGAGCCCACTTGATACAGGTCCTGATGAATGGCGCGTACCCCCTTGGGACACAGGGTAGAAACATGTTGACCCTATTCATTATGGTGAGGGGACAATAAATTTCCCCATGTCACTGTCCACTTTTTTAATACCATACAGCTGCCTACCTTCTTAAAATTAATTTGGCAACTGTAATGGTTTTTAACTTTCACTCACTCCACTTGGTTTAGAAGTGCATCCCTGTCTTCAGGTGTGTGCCCGCCCTCTATCAAACCGAGTTATTAGAGGGTGAGGACTGCCGACGATGAAGCATAATACCAGGTGGTATGTGAGGCCATTCCTTAACTTTTTGTAAAAAGTCCACACTCACAATTTATCTTTGAGCATCTTTTCTGGGAGCAGCCTTACTTGTGCTGAACATTTTGTGTTGGAGGCTGGACTGCTCCTGGTGCCCTGTGCCTCTAGTTCCCTCCTCTGGTTAACCGCTGGGGTTAGTGTGGTTTATATACTACTCATAACATAACATTACATTACCTTACAAACTTAACACAATGTAAAGTAACGTAACATAAAATAGAGTAGATTTACACATGCACATGTACTGCTGTAAATAGCTCTACGCCTCTGTCCCTGGTTACCTTGCTCCAGTGCTCTCCCTCTCTGTCTTTCGACCAACGCGTTATTCATCATAATCGTAAAACATTCATTAGCGCTTTTGGCCACTTGAAGGACCCCTGGGGGAGGCCATAAAGGAGGGCATCAGGGTTAAAATGAGTGGTGATGCCAGGTGTTTAAGCTGGATAATGTGCAATTTGCAACGCGGGCAATCTGCACAATAAGCAAACCGACCATTACGGTACCTGGTCGGGGCGCGATGGGCGTCCAGAGGCAATGAAATGGTTTACGACCTCTAGGTGGCCCTGATCTCATGATCTAATAATAGCTCAGACAAAATTAGTTCCTGCTCTAATGTGTGAAATGGGGGCCAGGAAGGAAAATTATATATCAGGTGGCGGCGTGGACCTTTCAAAAGGGTCAGACCGGGAATTGGCGACTGGATGTAATAACCTTCAGAGGAAACCGGAGGTCAGAGCTGGGCTTCACTACAAGGGTCATCTCACACAGTGGAGGATACTGCATAGACCCCTACAAGGACTTGATCAGTGCCCTAGCACAGGGATGGGCCACAGTGGAGAGGTCCAATCTGGAAGCATGTATGACGTTACAAGGCATACTTTTACAACGCATACCTTAACAACGCATTTTTTACAACGCAACATCCATTACAACAAATTTTTAAAAACTACCTTTACAACGCATTCCATTACAGCGCATACTAACTTTACAACGCATACCATTACAACGCACAACATTACATTGCATGTATGGTAAGTATTGGATAGTGTAGGGGTAAAAATTACTATTCTAACTCCAGTGCGGTGCAACAGTAGGGTAAGTGTTGGATAGTGTAGGGGTAAAAATTACTATTCTAACTCCAGGGGGTGCAACAGTAGGGTAAGTGTTGGATAGTGTAAGGGTACTATGCTTTGTAATGTTATGCGTTGTAATGGTATGCGTTGTTATGACATGCGTTGTAGTGGTATGCGTTGTAATGGTTGCGTTGTAATGGCATGCGATGTAATGGATGTTGCGTTGTAAAAGTTTCGTTGTAATGGTAGTGCATTGTAAAAGTTGCGTTGTAAAGGTTGTTTCCCATCTGGAAGGCAGTTAGTGAGCTTAAGTGCAAGTCTTTCCAGGTCACTGAAGCAAAAGACTGCCGAGAGGCTGTCGAGGAGCTGCACAGCTCGAACAGTGTCAGTGCCAGCAACCTTGCTGTTCATGCAATGCACATGCAGGAATCTCCTGTCTAGAAGTGAACCTTGCAGAGACATGCAGTAAGTGATATGTAACAATAAGCCACTTTCACACCTTCTGATCTATCCTCCCAGGACGGCGTGGCGACCGTTCAATCTTCAAAAGAGAAAGTCAAAGAAAGTGCAGTGCTCCACAGCAGCGACTGTGATAGCAAAGCCGACCTCTCCCTCTTCAGAAGAGAGAGACAGAAAATAAACTGCCATTCACAGAGAAGGGCCAAGGACTGCGGCAGGGAGAGGTAGGGCATGTACCTCTCTCTAACTCTGTGTCTCTGTCTCTCTCTCTCTCTGTCTCTCTCTCTCCCTGTCCCTCTCTCTCTATCTCTCTCTCTCTCTGTCTCTCTTCCACCGCTTAGTCTGTCAGTCTCTCAGCTAGCTGGTTGGTGCATCTCCCTGTCCGTCTTCCAATTTGCTTGCCATCTGTCTATCAGTTGGTCTTCTGTCTACCTATTTGTTAATTCTACTCCTTTAGGGTCATATTTACAAGGGCTTAACGCCACCAGAACATCACTAAAAGTGACGTTCTGGTGGTGTTAACTCCTTTGCCTTCTTTACAAGGCTGCGTTAAGCCACTTAGAGTTGCTTGACACCGACTTGTTAATAGTGCCCCTATTCAAACAGCACTTAGCATGAAAGGGGAGGGCAATGGGTGTTGCAGTGGGCGTTCCGCTGCAACAACCATTGCTTTTTAATGCTGCCCAATATTTACAAGGTATGGGTAAGTGCCGAAAATAAGACCAGGAAATACCTGGTCTTAAACAGGTGATAGGAGGAGAAATGTTTTATTTCTACTGCTTATTTTGCTCTTTCCCCTGTGTTGCATTCTACAGCACACATCGATAGAGCAAATCGCCTGTTAAGATTATTTCTTTGAAGGAAAGTGTCCCTTTCGGTACATAAACAATGACCCATGCAGCACTGGCACCCTAGCAAAATGGAGCTGGGCTGCATGCGCTGGCAGTTGACAGCTTCTTTAGCATCAGCGCTATAGGAAACGCAGGGGTGCACAGTGTGTTTGTAAATATGCGCGTAGCGTTGCCAATTTTGGCGTAGCACCGCTCTCCGCTAGTTTCTTGTACATAAACCCCTTAAATCTGCTTGTCAAGTAGTCAGTCCGCCAGCCTTTTGCTTGCTAATCTTCTGGTGTGTGATTGGCTTGTTGATTGGTCCTTCAACTTTTCTTTGCATCAATCTTCAAATCAGACTTTTTTTAGGTCATGCTTCGTTTTTATCTCTTTTGTCTGTCTGTCTGAAGCCAGTTTGATGTTCAGTCTGTCAGTCTCCTATTGCTGTGCCATTTTTTCTGTCTTTTCAGACGCCAGTCAAACTTGTTATATTTTTTGTACGTCTTTGATTCTTTGTCCAGCAATCTGCTTGTCCCGTATTTACCAGTCCATCAGTCTGTCTTTTGTCTGTCTGTTCATGCTGGTCAAACCATACTTTGCTGATCGGAGAAATGCATCCAAGACCAGCCCTTTCACAGATGGAGACTCGTGAATTATTCATCAGAAATTCATGAATTTTATTTCTGGTAAATACCAAGGCCTGCAAGGCTTTCCTTTTTCTCCGACCCCTCCAAAAAACATCTGATTTTTAACACTGGCTAATCTTTTCTTTATTGTGTTTTATGCCTGTTCCAGCTTATTGATTTTCTTTCTGCTGACTTAAATAAATTTGCTCACACAAACTCAGTTCTTTTGTCCAGGTGAGGCGAGTACGTGCCTTGCACCTAAACAGCCTCGCTTCGGCTTGCACGGTAGAGCTGCAGGAGAAGTCCTGGATTTGTGTGTTCCAGTCGAAGCGTTCTTTTCAGTCCGCGTCCCATGAGTAATGCACCTCTGTCCAGAGGCGGAGCTGGCGCCTGATGAAATGAGGAGGATTTCGAGCAGGCTAGAGCCGCTAAGCCTGGTTGAGTAAACCTGACATACGCGGACTTTGACCCAGGCCAATCATACTATTCGTGATGCTTACCGCTAAGGAAGACGCCAACTTTCCCAATGGTTGAGGTAATATTTGGATAATCGGGTGGGAGAGTTGCCTCTAATTCCAAAGGCGCTTCTTTTAGTAGCTTTCAAGGAACTCATGTTGGCTTTTTTTGGTAGAACTTGTCATCTGTTATTACAGGAGGAAGTGATGTTTGTCTCCTTCAGTTTCCTGTCGGTACACAAAGTGGCGTTCAACATCTTACTATAAGGATTGAAAACACCCTGGGGCATATTACCAACAACTAGCGATAATTATCGCTAGGTTGGCTTAGCGCAATAATTTTATCACCGTGTAGCGACGATTTTTATCGCTTAGGAGCCTTGATATTATCAAGGTTTATCTCCTAAGCGATAAAAATCGGCCGAAATGTATGAATATCGCTCAAAAGTCAGCGATATTCATGCATTACTGAGCAAATGCTCTTAGCCATGTTATCCACCTCCCATTGGACAACTTGCCTAAGAACTGCTCAGGGCAGGTGTTAGCTTTTGGAGATATTCGTGCTTAGCGCGAATATCTCCAAAAGTTGGTAATTGGAGATAGCGATGTTAGCGACTGTTTCCAGTCGCTAATGAGAGAGCGCAAACTGAGATAAATGTATGAGTACATCACACTTACCTATAGTAAGCACAAGTCATGAAGAGAAATGCCATGAGTGCTAATAGTATCTGAATGTATATTCTAAAGGTATAGCTAATATAGAGATTTAAGTAGAAGTGGAACTAATACAGAAAGGTGTGACATTATATGATTTTATTAGACGTGATTATTTTGAATCTATGTCGTGTAGCTGTTAACATATAAGATGGTATGTGGTTAAGAGCAGAACGTGGTAGGCCTCAGGGCCAGAGCTGGAGGGAAAGGGAAGGTGTTTCTTTTCACGACACAGATTGTTTAACGTTTTTGGTCATTGCATTAATGGGCCATGATTTATAGTAATGTTTTCTAAATAATAGAATAAGAGTTTTAACATGCTTTAATTAAATGAAGAAGTTGAATGCTATAATCATAATGTGAAATATTGTAGGCCTGAAATGTTTTAGCATTGATTTACACGTACATGTCTGGGCTGAGAAATGTTGCAAGCCTTTTTAGAAGTCTATGAGAGTTGGGTTCTTGGCGGCAGATATCTGTCTGCAACAGGAAAGGGGGGATCCAATTATAAGTGAATGAATAGAGGTCTGTTCAGTAGACGGCCCAGACATGGAGGAGGGTTCTGGAATGTTTAAGGGGTATCAGCGGGCCGGAGAAGAGTCTGAGAAGCAAGGTCAACTCTAACGCATGAGGCCCAAGACAAAGCATCATGGAAAAAGCCTGAAGTTGCACCACGTGAGAGGCGTTTCGCAAGGGGCGTCTCAAATGTTGTTGACTGTTTTGTATTAGGGACAGCACCCCTGGGTGGAGTTAGAGCAGAGACCTGAGGACCCTTTAGAGAGCGGATGGGTAGGCAGTGAGGGGTCATGACTGGAGAACTTTAGGTTTTCACCAAGAGACTTAGAGTGGGTGACTTCCCTTGGGGGTCATTCATTGCTGACACCTTTGTTAGGTTGGGATTTGGTTAAGTAGGGATACCATCTAGAACAGGGTAGGGACGCCTAACCTGTGTTTGTTTTCCTCCAATCTAAATGAAGGAGCGATATGCGTCGATGCTTATAGCTTTACTATTTTTAGAACTTGTGTTAGTGATTTCTGTTGCTCGTCTGAGGGCTTTTCGAGAGCACATGTATGTAATTGGACCTGTGTATCTCGTGAATCTCATTCTGAGATGTTTGTATTTGCAGCTCATTATATCTTTACAATAAACTTTTGAAACCTAGAAGTTGTCCGTGATCTTTAAGAGTAGAGTCCTTTATTGGGTGAATTAACTTGCAGATAGGTGTACTGTTTTCTTCCAAGACAGGCAACAAAGGTTCAGTCGACCAGATCGAGGTTTGGATCAATAGATATAAGGTATCGATCAAAATCTCGCCCTTTCAGTTGGTAGCTATAGAGGATGGTTGCCTTCTTGAGGACGGTGACCTAGGACAGGTTAGCTTACCCCAAGGCCCCTAGAAATCGATGATCGGAAGAACAGCCCGCAGATGAAGATCCGGATGACGTGAGACAGAAAAAGCAGCAGTATCGGTCGAGAGTGAGTATAAAGGGTTATGCGTGTTAGATTGCGGTGTTTTGTATTGTATCTATGTTGTAATGTCTGGCGGAGTTGAATGTCTGTAGAGTGACTGTGGAACAGGTTGTGAGCGCGCGCAACCGGTGGAAATCTTAGGTTCAAGGAGAGCTTAAGTGGTTCGGGTGTATCGGACACCCAGAGTAATTGTCAACTAGAGTGAAGGGGGTCATGAGGTACCATTGATCACCCGAGAGACCGAGATAGGGGGAACGTAAGAGTGAGTGCGTGAGTAACGGACGCTGGTCGGAAGTTACTGTGTGTGTAAGCAACCTATCAGAGAGACGATAGACATCTCGTCAGTTGTGTTGACAATTACAGATAGACTGTGGACGTACAGTCGAGAGAAGTGACCGCTTGGTCGGAAGTAGTCATTTTTCAGTGTATGAATGGGACGCATGCATAACCGGGAGACGAGTTGAGAAAGGAGGGGTGCTGCTGCGAAGCGGAGAAAAGAGACGTCAGGTGGTGTCGCGCAGTGATTGGCTGACCGGAGAAAGACCGCGCTGTGATAGGCCAGCTAGCGAACACGTCACACAGGGTCGCGACGTGATTGGCCGACAGGAGAAAAACCGCGCTGTGATAGGCCAAGCTAGCAAAGCCGCGACAGGATTGGTGGAGTGTCATCAGGAAGTAAACAGAGTAGCGAGGCTGGATTTTGTGCGCATAATTATGAAGTGTTTTAAATGGTTGAAAGCGCTGTTTAAGAAAGAGAAGCGGGGATCGTATGAAGGGGAAGAAGCCCCGCCGGAGGGTACGCCAGCTCGTTACATGGCAGTAAACGTTGGGTTGCATACGATCCTTTGGATATCAGAGTGGAGTAAGATTACTGAAGGAAATGAGGAACTGACGTTCCCGAAGTACGGGACGTTCAGATTAGAGGTGTTACATCGATTGAAATCAGTCATGACCTCAAAGAGACCCTTGCCTAGACCAACCCAGTTTGAAGCCCTTGATGCATGGCTTAGGGCAGCGCATGAAAGGAATATGAACAGACGACAAGAAAGGGTGAAACGCTCGGTAAGGGCAGTACAGGATGCCAGGTGGGATGCGGATGCTAAAAGATGGAGAGTGCATAATTTGGAAATAAATAAACTGTACCCAGTATTAGAGGCGCCAGTAAATAAAAGTCCCCTAGAAGAAGATGATGAGAGCGAAACAGAGGACAGCCTGATAAACAGATTACTGACAGACAGGCCACCCCCGTATAATAGAGCAGGGGGAGAGGTCGAGAATACTGAAGGAGCAAAGGGGGGCAATGCAGGAGAGCATAGACCGCTTCCCAGTTCAGAGTGGGATCCTGAGCCAAAGAAAGAGTTGCTCCAGCCTAGTCAGGTGCAGCAGGTGGTCGGTAGGTTTGTGGTACAAAGAGCGCCGGAAACGGAAAGTGCCACATCCTACCCATTACCAGATGCACTACAAGTACCTGTTACCATAGGTCCTATAATATCGATATATGACCAAGAGAGAGCAAGAGGGGAAGAACGGGTACGGAAAGACAGAGAAAGAGCAGAGAAGGCTAGGAGGAACGATACCACTAATTCCCCAAGTCAGATGCCGATACCCAGAGAGTGGAGTACACCGATGCACACAGCAGGGGACCCAGGAGGAGATCCTGGGGGCCCCAGATGGCCAATGGATCTGAGGGGATCTGGACGAAAATCCTTCCAAGAGCTAAATGAGTACATGAAGCAGTGGGACGAGGCAGTGAAGGCTCAAAAGTGCATCAATGCTGCAGAAGCAGAAAGGGAAAGTCAGGACAGCCGAGCACGGACTCACTGCGGGGCTGGGGAGAGTAGCCCGGAGTGGGACTGTAGAGGGAGTAGGGGAGTCACCCATTGGGCCCGGAATGGAGGTAGAACAGACCTGGAAAACGGGGGCCCCGGGAGTGGAGGGGTGGCGTGCCCAATACTCAGTGAAGGGGAGAGGAGGGCGCAAGAGTACAGGAATAGCTTTAAGTGTCCACACTGTGTGCCTGGCACCAGAGAACAGAATGGGAGTTGTGAGAGGTCGCACCATAGTCCCTGTGATGACAGAAATGAGCGCAGCCCAGGGAATATGGGGAACCAGGAAGGATCGTATCGGATACTGAGCGATACGAGGCAAAGGGAGTGTAGCGACCAGAGGGAAAATAACAGAGAGATGTGCGGTGAGAGGAGAGAAGAAGATGAGAGTGGGCAGAGAGAGAGTAGGGATAACAGGCCCGTGTTCCATCACCTTCCAAGATCGGATGGCCGAGCATGGGACCTGGAGAGATGGGAGCAAGGGAGGCCACCCATTAATTCTCCTGAGCCCAAACGCAGAGCTCGAAGTTGGGATGGTAGGGAGACCAGTGAGCCCCCTTCAAAAGACATATTGCGAGCTGAGATAAAAGCCAAGAGACTTGATGTCTCCAGCTTAAGGTCAGATCTGGATGACATGGTAGATGGTACCCTGCCTTTAGAAAGAATGGAAATGTATGAACAGGATGAAATACTGTATATGGCAAAGGACATCACACGAAAGGCGAGAGCAGTCCATGAGAAGTTAGTCGAACTAGCAGGCAAATATATGGTGGACTTGTCAAGAACCAAAGCATTACAGGGTAACCACAGGCTACATTACTCAGATCGAGATCTAGATGAGAGGAGAACGATTGGGCTGAAAACACACATAAGGGAACTGATTACTGGAATAAGGACATGGAGGGCACTAGATAAATGGGAAGAGAGGTGGTCCAAGAAAGGGACCGGCAGAAGAAGCATGATTGGTATAACACCAGGACAGCAGGGAATAGAAGCTTACCCTTTGCGTGAAGTTGCCAATGGGAGCTATGTACATGTCCCTTGGAGTAGGGGAGATTTAGCTGCTTTTACCACATCTTTCCCCAAGTTACGAGAGAGCCCCGTGGAGTGGTACAAGCAAGTCGAGAGGTTTGTAAAGATCTCAAAAGTCCTATGGATAGATCTGAACACGCTGTTTGACATTGTAGTACCAGGAGATCTGTGGACAGCATGCAAGGTTAGCGCTGAGTGGCCCACAACGGAGCCAGAGAGAGATGCTAGGACTAATGGGCCGTCCGAGATCGTGATGGCAAAATTCGAGAGAGTGATGACTTGGCTGAAAGAGAAAGTGCCAATGCAAGACATAGATTGGGTCAGAATAGACAGAACGAGACAGGAACCCAAAGAGACAGTTCACGAATATTACGAGAGATTGCTGAAAGCGTTTAAACAGTATAGCGGCTTGGATGTAATGGATCCAAAAGATATAGGGCAATTTGTGTCCAAGTTCGTCCTGGGACTGAGACCGGATATTAGTTTAATGATTCAGCAACACTCGATTTGTTGGCAAAGTAAACCCCTAGATGAAATACTGAGATATGCCAGGTACTGCTGTGATGAGGTAGACTCCAAGGCTAAGAAACTAAAAGAAAAGCTGATGGTGGTACAATTGCAGACAGCAGGAAAGGGGGGACCGCAACAACAGCAGCAAGGGACAGGTACAGGAGGTAAGAAGCAATACAGTCAGAACAAGGGTAATGAGGAGAGTACTACCTTTAGACCCAGAGTAGACATAGCTACCTTGAAGAAAACGACTAGGTGCCACCAGTGCAACGAGTTGGGGCATTGGAAACGCGAGTGCCCTTACAATGTAGAGATAGGAGAGCAAGAGATAGAGGAGGAAGAGGTCCAGAGCGCACCTATGAGAGGGGCGACGCCATACCAAGGAAAGGTGCTCAAAGGGGGGGGGGCTCCTCCCCGAGCCCAGTTCCCGCAACCTCCTCGAGTAGGGAGTATGGGTAAGACCTATAGACAAATGCCCCTGTTTATGGAAGGGGAAGAATGCTATTATGTGGACCCATTAACCGGACAGAGAGTGGAAAGAGAAGACTGCACCCTCGGGGCAGCCTTAGAGGTAGATCAGAGGGGACCCTATGTGGAAGCAGAAGTAGCAGGGTGCCCTACGACATTTCTGGTGGACACAGGAGCCACTAGATCCACGATCAGATCAGCTGCAGTTCCAGACCTGCCCATGTCTGGAGAGACCATACAGGTGGTAGGGGTCGCAAACAGGAGAATAACCAGCCAATTGACAGAACCGGTACAGGTGAAAATAGGGAAGTACAGCGATGAGCACCAATTTGTGGTTTGCGATTCAAGCCCTGTGTGTTTGCTAGGAAGAGACCTGTTGTGTAAATTGAATTGTACTATATACTGTACACCCCAGGGAGTGGAGGTATTGACTAATGATGATGATGCAGATTTCAAAGTTGCAAACTCAAGAATATGTGTGGAGCTGTACCCTACTTTGACAGTAGACGAGCTTCCCTGGGATCTGAGAGAGACAGTGGCATCAGAGGTATGGGATTTCACTGGGGAAGAGATTGGATTGGTCAAAGGGGTGGACCCAGTGAAAATTGTAGTGAAACCGCATGCTGAGTTCCCAAGAACACCCCAATATAAATTGACTCCAGAAACGATTGCGGGCATAAAACCCGTGATCGAGTCCATGATTAAACAGGGAATTCTGAAAGAAATCGTGGGTAGTCCATGCAACTCCCCGATTATGGGTCTACAGAAACCAAATGGGAAATTTCGGATAGTGCAGGACCTTCGAAAGATTAATAACATAGTCGTTTCATGTTGTCCAGTGGTACCGAATCCATCAGTGATACTGTTTCAGATTCCATTCCAAGCAGAGTGGTTCACTGTGATCGATCTTTGCCAGGCTTTCTTTTCGATCCCTTTGGACGAAGATAGCCATTTTCTTTTCGCATTTAAGCTGGAAAATCGCGTCCTAACATGGTGTCGTATCCCTCAGGGGTATACAGAGAGTCCATCGATCTTTAACCAGCTTCTGAAGAAAAATCTTGAAAGTCTAGTGCTGCCCCAGAAGTCAGTTCTGGTCCAGTACATAGACGACCTCCTTGTGGCGTCAGAAACAGAAGAAGCTTGCAGGGAAGACTCCATTGCTTTGTTAAATCACCTAGCTGCCAATGGGCACAAGGTGTCCCCGGGAAAATTGCAGTACTGCCTGACAGAAGTACAGTACTTGGGACACAGAATTGAGAAAGGCAAACGAAAGGTGTCACCAGACAGGATAGAGGCGATCATGAAAATGAATGCGCCTCAGACACAGAGAGAGGTCAGGATGTTCCTAGGGATGGTGGGTTATTGCCGACAGTGGATCGTGAACTTTTCACTGAAAGCAAAGCCCTTGCAAAAACTGACGCACAAAGAGGTGAGTGATCCGGTACCATGGGACAAAGACTGTTTGATGGCATTCTTACAGCTGAGAGAGGACCTGTGTCGTGCTCCGGCATTGGGAATGCCTGATTACAATAAACAATTCTTTCTTTACTGTTGTGAGAGAGAAGGTTGTGCGTTGTCTGTGTTGGTCCAAATCCATGGGAATGCCCGTAGACCAGTTGCTTATTTCTCGGCTACTTTAGACCCAGTAGCCGCAGCGTTGCCCGGATGTCTCAAATCCGTTGCTGCAACGGGTGTCAGCATTGAGAGATGTGAAAATATCGTCATGGGGCACCCGTTAGAGGTGTGCGTGCCACATTCTGTTGAACTATTGATGACCAGGACCAAAACACAGCATCTGACCAATAGCAGGCTCACGCGCTATGAGCAAGTTATTCTTGCTGCAGAGAACGTGACCCTCAAGAGATGCTCTGTTTTGAACCCTGCTACCCTAATGCCACTTCCAAATGATATTGATGATGATGATGAATATACAGACCATGACTGTCTCGATGTGACTGAACTATGCACCAAACCCAGACCCGACATCGTAGATGAGCCACTGACCGACCCAGACGAAGTTTTCTTTGTCGATGGCTCATGTGTAAGAGACGAAGTTGGGCAGTTGAGAGCAGCGTATGCTGTTTGTACAATTGAAGGAGTTGTGGAAGCAGGGTGCCTGGAAGGAGTAAACTCCGCTCAGGTAGCCGAGATTATTGCCCTGACACGTGCTTGCTTAGCAGGCAATCAAATTCGAGTCACCATCTACACCGACAGCCAATACGGGTTTGGGGTAGTTCATGATTACGGGCAGTTATGGTCTCAAAGAGGGTTCATGACTTCTTCAGGCTCTCCCATTCGCAATGGAGAGTTTGTGCGCCTGTTGTTAGAAGCATTGCAATGTCCAGCAAGTATCGCAGTTGTAAAGTGCATCGCACATACCAAAAATGAGGACTTTGTTTCGAAAGGCAATAGATATGCTGATGAAGTTGCGCGGTATTGCGCAGAACAAGGTTACTCTTTCACAGAGGTGGATGTGGGTGGAATAAATGTAAGAACTGAATTAGCCATGATACTGGAAACTGTTGATACTTGGGATGAATTGTCAACCATGCAAGAAAATGCTCCTGATTCTGAAAAAGAAACATGGGAAAGGGCAGGATGTGTAATGGGTGAGACTCATTTTTGGGTCTCAGCAGACGGCAGAGCAGTGTTACCCAATGAGATGGTGAGTCCAATGGCTAGACTCATACATGGTCCCGTACACTTAGGGAGAGATGCTATGCTGAGAGTGTTTAGACAGACTTGGTACAATCCTAAGTTTAGAATAGCAGCAGAAGCAGTGTGCCAGCGTTGTGTGACCTGCCAGCAGCTGAACGTAGGAAAAAGAACACCAGTTGCACTAAGTCACATAGGAAGGTCTGGAGGTCCATTCAATAGAATGCAGATAGATTTCATTGAAATGCCAAGATGCAACCGCCTTCGCTATGTCCTGGTGGTTGTTTGTGTGTTCTCCAGATGGGTTGAGGCATACCCTACACGTAGGTGCGACACCCTCACAGTGGCTAAGTTACTGCTTAGAGAACTTATCCCTCGTTTCGGGGTGCCGGCCTTTTTGGAATCAGATAGGGGAACACATTTTAACAGTGAGCTTGTGAAGATGATTTGTGTTGCACTGAATATAGATCAAAAGCTCCATTGCAGTTACCGACCAGAAGCCTCAGGAATTGTGGAACAGATCAATGGAACGATCAAGTCCAGAATAGCGAAAGTTTGCTCCTCAACGACCCTGAGTTGGCCTGATGCCCTGCCATTAGTCCTCATGAGCCTTCGTAGTACCCCAGACAGAAGAACAGGGTTGTCACCACATGAGGTGTTAATGGGGAGAGCAATGAGGCTGCCATCTATTCCAGCTACTGCATTGTTAAATATCACAGATGATATGATCCTGGACTATTGTAAGGGGCTGTCTGACGCCATGCGTTCTGTGTCCCTTCAGGTGCAGGCTGCAGAGGTTCCAGCGTGCCAGGGCCCTTGCCATGACCTGTATCCTGGGGACTGGGTCCTGGTGAAGAAACATGTGAGAAGAAGCTGCTTGGATATTCGTTGGCGTGGGCCCTACCAGGTCATCCTGATCACAAGTACAGCTGTAAAGGTGGGAGGCCTGCCCAATTGGATACACGCGTCACATACGAAAAGGGTTCCAGCACCTCTGGAAACAGCTCCTCTCTCGGATGGACGTCCAGCTGAGGACCAAGAAGCCATAGAGGGGGCTAGCCAAGCTGTAGAGGTGCCAGTGGAAGCAGGGAACGAGTCTGACCAAGCTGAGGACGGTCAGTACAACAGCGAAACAGAAGACGCTACAGAAGGAGAAGACAGCTGGGAGTACGAGTCTGACCCTGACAGGTCTGAAAGAGAGCGAGAACAGACCAGAAGGAGAAGGAGTAGAAGGGCACGTGGAGAAGCAATTTGGCCGCAAAGAAGAAGTTCTAGCCTGAGGTCAACTCCAGAAGCAACCCTTCCTCCGATATCAGAAGACTCAGACCCAGAAGAAGGTGCTCAGGGCGCTGAAGCACCAGACCGAAGGAGGTCAAGAAGAGTGCGTGTGCCTAACAGAAGATACTCCACACCTGAGTGGACATATCTGGCGACAAATGTCTGTGAAACCGGAGACAGGGAGGATCCGAGCGGTGGTGGTGTCCAGTTCTGAGCCCATTATCACCGTGGAAATACAACTGTTGGTACCCGGTGTCGAACAAGAAGGGTCACTAACATTCGTGCTCCCCAGACCTCCCCGCCTCAGCAAGTTAAAGCACATGTTTCTTACAGAATTGCAATTCCCCGACTTTGGTACAACGATAACAGCACATGAAGAGCATACTCTTCGCATGGAAATATTGAACTATGCTATTGAAGCTGCAACCACAAATCTAATAGTCGATTGTTAAAGGACTTTGTAAATAAAGCAAGCAGAAGAAAAGAAGATTACCTAGCGCCCAGGAAGCAGAGAATTTTAGGGAACCCCTTGAGTGGATGGAGAAGGGCTAGGGTTGTCTTTTTGAACTGTGAAAGGACTTTTTGCGAAAAAGGCTGTCAGCCTCCAGCTGTGTGGATTCTAAAGACAAAAAAGGATTGAAAGAGACTGTAAAGGAACGAGAGGAAAAGAACTTTTTGCAAAGAGAAAGGGATAAGCTAGATTGTCTGACGAAATGGAGGCCGGCACCCCGAACCGCAGAGCTAAATGTATAATAGGTACACTAATAGTAGGAGTGATAATATTAATAGCTTTAGTGGTAACAATTTCTTATGTAAAGGGACATGAGGAAGAGGTGAAGGTAACTGATGTGAATTCTGTAGTAACGCTTACACCCACTGTTGCTGGTGAGAAAAGGGAAAACACTCAAGAGAAAGCGTTATTGGCTGCAGAAGCCCGCAGGTTACATGTAGACGAGTCCCAAGGAGACTTTAGGTCGAATGCTTATGCTAAACTTTTGTATGAATACGTGGATGCCATGGAGGTTAAGGATTGCTACGTCTGCATGCAGTTGCCTGCGTCTGTAGATGAAGGAATTCGATATCATCACCTCCCTCTGACATATGGCATTACATGTAGCTTATTGCTTAGTATATTTTATGAGAGAGATAGTTTTGAATACTATTTCTCCAATTATGATTCTGTGTTGCCAGAAGTCCCGAATTATAAGCAGATGAATAAATGGGATTACTGGAAGAGTGAAGACAGATTGGCCAAGTTCTTCATTCCTTGGATTACCTTAGATACTTCACATGCCCGTAGAAATAATCTGACATGCAAGGTGTCCGAAGTCGAGAAAAAGTTCATAGGGCAGGTGGATGATCGTTACAGGAGACAAAAGATTTTGAAAAAATCAGGACAAGGGAAATTAGATTGGACCGAGGAAGAGAAGTCACATAAGAGAAAGGGTAGTAGTGGTCCAATAGCTTTAGATAAAGCGCAGAGAGGAAAGTTATGTCTTCACCGAGCCAAAACGTATTATGAAAATGTATACGTGGGTGAAGTTGACTGTGAACATGCTTTTAATTTAGAGTACTACACTAAGGATTTCCTGAAGGGAATGCAAGTGATTCCAAATGTGTATTTTGTATGTGGAAGAAATGCTTACGTGAGACTACCTGACAACTGGTATGGATCATGTTACTTGGCAATTGTCTTCCCCAAAATATATCATGCACAAGACTTATTGATCATTGAGGGCCAGACATCATCGAGGGGAAGGAGAGATTTAGGCGATGCAGAAATGGTTGGAGATGTTTTTGGAGCTATGTTCCCTCTTTTGGGAATAATCCTTAATGATGTTAAAATTAGACGACTGGCAACAGTTGTCGACAGGTTGTCTGCCAGCACTGCACAGTCCTTAATGCTGGTAGAAGGAGAGATGCAATCGATAAGGGCTATGGTTCTTCAAAATCGGCTTGCATTAGATGTCTTATTAGCAAAAGAGGGCGGAGTCTGTAAGGCTTTGAAGGTCCAGGAATGTTGCACTTACATTCCAGACCTTTCAAAACCCCTTGAGAAAGTTATTAAGAACATAACTAACATTCACAAAGAGATCGAAGACTTGAGTAGAGAAAATGTCTGGGAAAAGGTGGGCCACGGAATGAGTACAGTTGGAGGGTGGTTTTCCACCTTAGGCAAAAGCTTTATATGGTATATCCTAAAGCCTATCATCATAATATTGATCTGTGGGATAATATTGTGGGGATTGGTGAGGGTATTCAAATGGTACAGAGCAAGAAGGTCAGAAAGGGCCCAAAGAGAACAGTTGCAGAGATTGGCTGCCATACAAGATAATCAGTACAGGAGTCTGAGAGCTCTGGAAGCGCAGAGAATGCCAGCAATAACTGCAGTTTAAATGTTAGTGATGACCCCGAGAGGTCATCAAAGGGGGGAACTGAGAGAGCGCAAACTGAGATAAATGTATGAGTACATCACACTTACCTATAGTAAGCACAAGTCATGAAGAGAAATGCCATGAGTGCTAATAGTATCTGAATGTATATTCTAAAGGTATAGCTAATATAGAGATTTAAGTAGAAGTGGAACTAATACAGAAAGGTGTGACATTAAATGATTTTATTAGACGTGATTATTTTGAATCTATGTCGTGTAGCTGTTAACATATAAGATGGTATGTGGTTAAGAGCAGAACGTGGTAGGCCTCAGGGCCAGAGCTGGAGGGAAAGGGAAGGTGTTTCTTTTCACGACACAGATTGTTTAACGTTTTTGGTCATTGCATTAATGGGCCATGATTTATAGTAATGTTTTCTAAATAATAGAATAAGAGTTTTAACATGCTTTAATTAAATGAAGAAGTTGAATGCTATAATCATAATGTGAAATATTGTAGGCCTGAAATGTTTTAGCATTGATTTACACGTACATGTCTGGGCTGAGAAATGTTGCAAGCCTTTTTAGAAGTCTATGAGAGTTGGGTTCTTGGCGGCAGATATCTGTCTGCAACAGGAAAGGGGGGATCCAATTATAAGTGAATGAATAGAGGTCTGTTCAGTAGACGGCCCAGACATGGAGGAGGGTTCTGGAATGTTTAAGGGGTATCAGCGGGCCGGAGAAGAGTCTGAGAAGCAAGGTCAACTCTAACGCATGAGGCCCAAGACAAAGCATCATGGAAAAAGCCTGAAGTTGCACCACGTGAGAGGCGTTTCGCAAGGGGCGTCTCAAATGTTGTTGACTGTTTTGTATTAGGGACAGCACCCCTGGGTGGAGTTAGAGCAGAGACCTGAGGACCCTTTAGAGAGCGGATGGGTAGGCAGTGAGGGGTCATGACTGGAGAACTTTAGGTTTTCACCAAGAGACTTAGAGTGGGTGACTTCCCTTGGGGGTCATTCATTGCTGACACCTTTGTTAGGTTGGGATTTGGTTAAGTAGGGATACCATCTAGAACAGGGTAGGGACGCCTAACCTGTGTTTGTTTTCCTCCAATCTAAATGAAGGAGCGATATGCGTCGATGCTTATAGCTTTACTATTTTTAGAACTTGTGTTAGTGATTTCTGTTGCTCGTCTGAGGGCTTTTCGAGAGCACATGTATGTAATTGGACCTGTGTATCTCGTGAATCTCATTCTGAGATGTTTGTATTTGCAGCTCATTATATCTTTACAATAAACTTTTGAAACCTAGAAGTTGTCCGTGATCTTTAAGAGTAGAGTCCTTTATTGGGTGAATTAACTTGCAGATAGGTGTACTGTTTTCTTCCAAGACAGGCAACAAAGGTTCAGTCGACCAGATCGAGGTTTGGATCAATAGATATAAGGTATCGATCAAAATCTCGCCCTTTCACTAACATCTTGGCACGCCCACTTTGCATGTCATTAGTGATAAATTTCTCTGATATGCAAAGCGGGGCCCAAGATGGTCGCTATCTCCTACTAGCTGTCGCTAACTGATGTTAGCGACAGCTAGGTAATAGGTAGAACATTTTATCTCCACTTTCTTGGATTTTAAAGCCAAAAAAGCAGAGATAAATCCCTTGATAATATGCCCCCCTGTTCTTCAGGCTGTCTGTGCCGCGCATCATGGCGCGTTGCTTTCTGTATATAAATGGCGGTGGAAGGTAAGTTAGGATGTTTGAATTCAATGTGATGACATCATGGAAGCTGGAGCTATGACTATGGGAAGTAGGAGACATAAACCACATGTATGCAGGGACATTCGCTCCAGGAGCATCCCATCCATGCTCATCCACAAAAGGCCATCATGAGTGGAACTGCTCTCATACCACTGCATAAGCAAATAAATGACTTAGCATAGTGCTCGGATGAGTTTCACTTATTGTGGAGGACTCACATGTCGGTTCAGCTTGTAATCTATTGCCTTCCGCGATCTGTAACTAAATAGCGTCAAATTTTCACACACACAATCCCACCTTTCTGAATATGTAAAATGACAAAAACCTGAGCCCGAAACTGGAAATTGAGTCTGTTTGATTTTTACTGTTGTGGCTTATTTAGTAAAAAAAAACAACATTCAATCAGGATAATTGCAAACCATGAAACTAATACTCCTAAATTTTAGAAATGTCTTCAAGGGGACAAAAAGGAGTCTGGTTACCTATTTCTCCTGAGAAGGCCTTTCAAAATTCTTTGCCTGAGGCTCAATCATTCTTGGAAACTTAGATTAGAAGCACTCATTCTAAGTCTACAAAGTAAAATTAGACCATTTATTTTATTTTATTTTACTTATTTATTTTTATTTTTTTCAACTGTTTTGTTTCTTTGATTTCAGCATGAACCTTACCAAAACTGACTCACAAAGCGCTGCACAAAGACATTTTAATGCACACTATTCTTGTATACTAAAAAGGGCTCATTCAAACTTTCCATTATGGTAGCATCTGATTTCAGATCTACCTGTTATGGTTAATTCAGTCTAACGCCGCTCACTAGGGAATTCTCATTCTAAATTTGCACCCTAAGGATGATTTATTGTAAATCATCATTAGGTGTGTTCAGTTCACATATACACGCACGTACAGGTGTGTTATAAAACTCTATACTAAAGCCTGCGTAATGAGTATGGTGTAGCGGGATCCCCGGGTGAGTTCCGTTCCACCTCACTGTGGGTGATCTGGTGTTTCAAGACCCGATATTAGCAGAGTTGGATGTGGCCGGGGAGGAGTAACACTACGGGGGAGATGACAATGGACGTCAACATCTACCACCTGCTCATAGCAGTTAGTAAATATCAAAAGAAGACCACAACTAGCTATGGTAGCATTTAGGAGCAGAAATACTGGCTGGAACCAGAGAACCCTGGCTGCTGTCATCGCCACACCTGAGTCTGGCCAATTTGCAATTGCGACCTTGGAGCAAGTATTCGGGTTACTCGACTGAGCAGATCTAACAGCTCTGTTTCACTGATCAGCCAGATGGATTTTCAAGCACCTTGGCCATGAGAAATTAGTAAATGAGCTAAATGAGCTAGCTTTCTGGAAAGCTTGTAACAGAAGAGGGGCGACCTGCTTCCTAGATCAATTTATTTATTTTGTATTTTATTTATTTAATGTGATTTTCTATAGCGCGAACTTTACCCGAAGGTGTCAGAGCGCTTTACATAAGAACCAGTTGCAAAACATAACGACTTGGGATTACATGCGTTACATAAACGATACACACAGAAAATAATAGCAAATGTACAAGATGTAAAGTCACACAAAGAAGAGACTGGTGGTTATAGTTATGTCTATATACATAGGGAAGGAATATGAATGGATATACTCTAAGAGTCACATAGGAATGATAGATATTACAAAGGTCTACTGCATATACTACTGATTAGAGTTATCTCTATATACATAGGGAAGGGATATGAATGGATATACTCTAAGATTCACATAGGAATGGTAGATAGTACAAAGGTCTACTGCATATACTGGTGATTAGAATTATCTCTATATACATAAGGAAGGGATATGAAAGGATATAGTCTAAGAGTCACATAGGAATAGTAGAGTACAAAGGTCTACTGCATATACTAGTGATTAGAGTTATCTCTATATACAGAAAAGCAGAGTTCCATTAAGTGGGGTCGGAGGGGGATGCAGTCACAGCACCCAGGGGGGGGACAGACAAAGGCAGGAAAGTGAGACAAACAAGAGAGGGAAGTAGATAGTAATGAGTAAGACAGTGAGGAGTGTGTCAGAGGCAACAGGAGAGACAATAGAAAGGTCGCTAGGACAGAGGGGAAGGTCAGAGATCGCTAAAATGGCGCAGGAGAAGGGTAGAAGAAGAAGCGAGTCATAAAAAGAAAATGGCGGGGAGTGCAAAGGTCCAAGTCCGAAAGTCCAGGAAGAGGGCTGACATAGCCAGCAGGTCCAGGGGGAGAAAGGCAGTCCGCAGCAAAGTCACAGCCTCATCGTTCATGAGGAGCTGGGGCAGAGGAGTTCAATCCGGAGACCAGGGGGTCAGGGAAGAAAGATCACAGGCGCCAAGGCAGAACGGGAGGCAGCAAAGTCTAAAACAAAGTTTGAAGAGAAGGAGGGGCCTCTCACCAGAGCCCTCTCTGCATCTCTGCATGTCCTGAATGTTGAAGGTTTCATCCAGCTTGATTCAAGAAGACTTACACTAAAAAAAGTTAATCAAATGAGTACTGTTGAAAAAGTGACCTTTTTAAAACAAAAATACAAAATAGTCCAGTGACAGAACTAATACTCATCTAGAAAGTAATTTATTGTTATTAATATTATCATTACTTGTATGTTGTTCTGAAGGCCTATATGTTAAAAAGGCACTTTGAACAGATTTGCAGTAAGTCAAGGCTGCCAATTATAATAAGGCTAAGATAGCACTGCGGCGGTGACTTGTAAAAAAACACTAGACTTTCCCATGAGTAATAAACAGTAAACACCTTTTAATTAGAAAAAATGGTCCCCATTATGACAAGTGAAGCTATCCTTTATAAGTGGCTAATATTGAATAAAGGAACACACGGTGCTTTGTGGCTTAAACCACGGCAGATTGATATTCCAGACAATCTGAATCCCATATTTAAATATTTGTTTACAAACCCTCACAAAAAAGGGTCCATCGTCTACCTTTTCACGGTACTCTGGGGCTCTGAAAGTGGATCATGTCAACTGAGACCCTCTCTCCTCTAAATATTTGTTCTTTTCCAAGATTTAATAACAAGCATTGCTCAAAATGCATCCGGAAATATTTTTTATCATGACAATTGTCAAATTTATATTCGGTGGGGTCTACTATGGAAGTGCAGCCATTGGGACCCGCAGCTGGCGCGCGACCCACCGCGCTATCGCTCTCTCTAGAAATCCCCATGCAAGCGCCGCTTTCTCTCCCAGTGCCAGGCAAGTTCGCTCAGGTGCGCAGCCTGGCAGCTGTATTCCAATAGATTAGTTGTTTTTCGCTCTCATTCGCTTGTCATTTCATTGTCGGTACACTCGGCTGATCATTTGATTGAATGTGTAGATCAATGCCGGTTAACTGTTGTGAGGGGCGCGCACAATGGCGCTCATTTTTCATCCAAAACATCTTGCTTCAGCAAGAAACTCGATTGTAAACATCTGAAAAGCAGATTCCAAAGGCCGGGGAGCCGGGCGGGCTCCGCGGAGCTCTGGCAGAGGAAGGCCTCCCTGGCGCGAGCCGGCTACCCGGGCCGAGCCTCCGCTGGCGCCCTCCCTCCATCCATCCATCCCTCCCGCCATCCATCCCTCCCGCCTTTGAAGGTGACCTTGAGCGAGGAGAGAGTGCACGCCCGCGGTGATTACCGGACTAAACACAGTCCCGGGACTGCACATAATTTGGGCCCTGACTCTGCACTTTCCACCTGTAATTTCTTAAGCATCTGTCAACAGGGCGCAACCTTCCATCCTCTCCTTTCATCGCCCTGCCGAGGCAGCATTTGCTTTAAAAGGAGAAAAAGTACCTGTTCGGCAAAAAGAGATAAATGCAGCTGGGGGAGTGTTAGCTCATTGTGTCCATTCAGGAAACCCAAGCAGACAGTGATAAAGCAGGAGAGATAGGGAAAGAGGGGGTGAGGCGGGCACACGTGAGAGACGTATTCGGGACAAATAACTACTCTTCTTTCTCCCAGCGCCTTGAGACCCCCGAGTGAGTAAACGCGCTTTACAAACCCCTGATCGATTGATTGGCCTCATTCACACTCTTCCTCCCCAGCTGCTATCACACCCTTTCCTCCAAGTGGCATCATTTTACCAATGTCATCGGGGCGCAGGAAATGACATCAAATATCTACACCCACCAACAGACCCACCCACCATTTAGGCCCCATGATGACACAGGCAATAAAATGACATGCCCTTCCTCATGAACATTGTAGGAAGTGACACCATTCGCTATGTCACACCTGATGACCTCACAGGAAGTGACATCACATATCTGAACCATGATATATTTCCATGGTTTCTCGTATTTGCAACATAAAAGCTTCAGCATGTCTATGATCAGTGATTGGTTGTAGAGCACATTTAACCGTTCAATAAAATCTGCGAGAGCAAAAGGCACATTTATTGTTAATAGTAGCCTGAAAGTTCAAGCACAGGTGATGAGGGTAAAGGAGCTTACAGAGTGTACAAGCAACAACATGTGAGCCACGGCTAGCAACTCCTAAATTCTTCCACTACCCCATCACCAACTTCTGATATTCTGTTTTACACATCAAGACAGTCTTCTCCAGTGTACTTTTCGGCTCAAATTACCTACAGGTGGCTCACGGCAGAGCAGTAAGCAAAGTTGCTGCGTTGCAACACTTGCTGAGAGCAGTGCTGAGCCATGTCTTCAAAGAAATGGCGCAGTTCTGCTCTCTCCATGCACTGGAGCACTATTTGCTACGTTCCACCAATGCAGTCACCATTGCGCCATAGCGCAAGGGTGTCTTTGCTGTGGTCAGTACAATTTTTGCTCAAGAAGTGGTAACTTCCTGCACAAAAACTTTCCTTTCAGGCTATTTCCTCTTAGTGCCCTGAAGTACACAAGCAAAGAGAAAATAATGAGGATAAATAAACATATATTTGTCCTCGCAACTCCTGGATCAGGGAGGTGCAGGAGTTTGGCCCACAGAAGTGAAAAGGTTAAGAACTGCTCATCTATAGGTCCAGTAGGTGTGTGGAGTGTTTTAATGGTACTTGGTGTTAGGAATATACAATGCTTGCAGAGAAATATATCATTTTTAGGATTCAGGGATATGCATCCTTTCTCTCTATCTACTTGGAGATAGGACACAGCTCATAGCAGTCCAAAATAGCAAACAGTAGAAGGCGAATCTAGCTGCGCACGAGGTGAGTAGAAGTTTGCTCTGCCATGTTTACAGAGCAATGAACAAAAATGTCATCACTCGCAGGCAAACAACTATGGCTTCTCTAGGCAATCTTTGTATCCTGGAGGAGTAAATTGCTCAAGGAAAAGGGCTATTTTTGGAGAATATATTGATCGCTTATCACAGCATGAGATTGAGAACGACTGTGCACTTATCACCAAGGTATTCTACGTCACTGTCTATGTATCAGCACAAAAATAACTCCCTTAAATACCCACACATCCATCAAAGGGGCTCTTCAGTCTTTATAGCCCTCATAAATCGCTCTAGATGGATGAGGTTTAGCTGAGAGCTACCATGAAAATTAATATTGTGATTATTGATCAACCAAGAGTTTGCAGGAATTCGCAGTAAATATTCCATTAGCAGTAATGACACATGGGGCTTCCTAGAGCTGTCTTTAATACATGGCAATGGGAGAAAACCCCCTGAATAACTAATCGTGGTATCTTCCAAAGTCCCGGGATCCATCCAATGGACCTCACACTAGATCTGTCTATTTCATCGTGTGGGGGTGTTCGAAAAATGAGCCTGCTCTACCACTTCCACCCATATATTTTTAACCTGCTGTATGGAGTCGCAAACATTACTTTGTTAAGCCTTTTCCACATAAAAACAACACGTGTTTCCCATGTAAATGTCATATTATTACATCTGCCTGCGAAGGAGAGTAGAACCCTGGACCCAATCACTCTTTAATCTTCTATAGCAATACGATTTAAAGAATTTGAAACAAAATTATAGAAAATCAATGCAACTAATCAGAGATGGAATGGCTTAGTATCGTACATGTTTCGATGTACTCTACTTTACTATGTGCACAGGGCTCGAGGGTGGACGGCGTCCCCCCACTTATTTTACCGGGGGTAGCCGTCCCCCCTGCCAAACAGCTGGACTTCACTCTTTGGCCTCTCTGGGACGAGGGGCTCGGCACCTTTCGTGACGTCACTTCCTGTCATGACGTCACTTCCGGTGACAGCGTCCCCCCACTTCTTTTATTACAACTTGTATGTGCGGTAAAGGAAATATTCATTCTGGAGGGTATATGATAGAGCCCAGTTAGTCTGAGGATTATTATTGTGACAAGCTGTATAAGGGGCAAGGGATGTATTCTGTTCATGCTGCACAGTTGTTCTGGTGACACTAATCAGTTAGAGACAAAGAAAAGCCAAATATGTGCATTTATATGTTTGCCATGGTCCTTTACCCTTTGCGTATACAGCTGCCTTGATGCATTTTTAAGTTATTTTGATTAATCGCCCGTGTTTCCTTGTCACTATGAGTGTCCAAGCCATTTCATCTGGGCTCACACGTGAACCGTATTCTGTAATTCTGGGCTAATATGATTTTTTAGAAATTTCTGTGAGTGATTTAGTTCTTTCCTATCGGTTAGTGTGTTTGGTTTGGTTCTTTCACCCACCTTGTAATGATGGCTCGCTCTCCCATTTTCTGTCTTGACCTCAATGGTTTCATCTTTGGTTCTTCCTTGATATGAGGCTGTGAACCTTTTGCTCCTGTGTTAATCAGTATGGTCACGCACTTTCCTCGTAGTTGGTGTGGTTGGGTCAGTACTTTAGTATGGGTTATTTTAGGTGTATAAGATCCTTTGGCCTGGTATTTTAAGTGTGTTTATGAGGTTCATTTCCTTGATGAGTATTGGTATCTCCGTTTGTGCTTGCCCTTGCTTATCGACTGCTATCGTGTTCTTAGTCTTTTCTTCTGGTTGCGCATTGTCGGCTGAGTCATTATTTCTGGTCTGGTATGGGAGTCCTGCTGGTTGACATTCTCACTGAAGAGCTTTAAATTGCCCTAATCCCATTTGACTTCAGACTAGGACAAAAATGAGACCGCGCCACAAGAATTGCTTACCCGTTCCCTGCCTCACGCGAGCTTGGGCTACAAAGTAATTACGTGTCAGGAGCTCCGCTTTACAGAGCGCCTCTCTGCCGGGACTCACACTCCAGGGAAGGGTACTCTATTTCAGGGATAATTATTTCTACTTTTGTTTAAAACTGTCTTGACTAGGGCACCCCAATGGGATGTTTCTTCTTCTTTCTGTCCCTCCGTGCGGGCGGAGGATTATTTCTCCTGCTTACAGACTGTATTTACAGAACAGTGCGTGTGGGGGGTTGGAGGTCTTCCCTCTCTGCATGGCTAGTACAGCCTGGACGCCTGAATAGCCCTGCCTCACTTCCTCCTGATGTATGGAATGTGCTTACTGCTCCTGTGGTGAATTCATCCATCATTATTTGCCACAACTCCGCGGTCCAACATACAACACACCTGGGAAATCAGGAATGTGTGAGAGTTTGTTGGGAGCGGTGGGGCGAGCGGGGCTCCGCGGTATAATAGGCTTTAATACAGTTGGCAGTAAAGCCGCAGTGCTGTAGCGGTAGCCTTTTATTGGAACTAACATTATAAAAGGCCGTCAGAAATTGAGGCGGAACAATTAGGCGCCCGGCTAGGGAGGCAGCTGGCGTATACAGTTTTCCATTCCAAGGTTGTGTTTCTTCTGATTTCAGACGCCATTTTGCAAAGTGTGTGCATCGTAAACACAGACCATGGAGCAGCATCTTGAGGAGGGATACCTGGTGATAAGGGTGAATATTGGGCGTGTCTTTGTGCACCAGCACAGAAGGCCTTTGCTGATCCCTGTATCTTTACAGCAGTGTTGAGCGAGGCAAGCAGTGGAAACATTGTTGAGAATAGTGTATCGGTGGTGGAGACAGGATGTCTCCGGGCTGTACTATTAGAATGTCCACGCGAGGTGAATGTAAGGCAGTGCCTAGATTTAAATATATACTTGTACATGAGGCTGTCTGGGTCAACCTAGACCTTTTTTTCCCTACTTCTCACAGACGCCCCTATTTACACCGTCTACAGCTCAATATGTGCTTATTGAGAGCTCTTGTCTGATTTTTTTTTTAGCCTTTTTTGGTAAGTTATTCATTGCATTCATTTCCTTTCCCTTCCATAACTGGCCAGATGTCACTGCTGACATCTGACATCTGCCATGACCTGGAAGTCACAAATTTGAATCTGAGCAAGGCCAATCCAGCATTTCATCCTTAGGATGTTTCTTAATTAGAAGTAATTCCAAGGGATCATAGTAATACCTGCTATTTAGAGCCCTTATACATGTCAAATCCTATGTTTTAGAGCAATATCTCAACAATAAGTTATTATTATTAGTTCTTGAAAAGCATGTCTTTTTCCAGAGCCCCTCTTTTGGTATGTGAATAAATGCAAATTCTGAAGCACATTCTGTGGTATTATATTTTACCAATGTTGACAGTTTATAACTCATCCACAGAAGGCATCCGAACGGTCTTAAAGTATAAAGGATTCTTACAGATGACATTACATCCCCAGCAGAAACTATTGAAAATAATATTCTGCAATAAGTATTGATTTTGTCTCCATCGAAGCACAGAAGCAACATTTGATTAATACTGCACTTACTTGCTTCTTGAGTAAAATAGTTTGTGTAAAGCATAAACAGCACTTAGGAGAAAGTGTACGATCAGGTATGAATGAAAGAGTGAATGAATGAACGAAAGGCACTTGTATACAATAAAGGTTGGGCCCACCGCAGGTGCTTAAAAACGGACTCAGTGTCTGGTTTAAAAGAAGGGTCTCTGAAACCACATGTTCCGTATAAAAAAAACACATCCTCGCAGAAGAATATTTTGGAACACTTGACCGTCATGAAAGATTTAAGTCATCAGACCTTTAAAAGAGATTGAAAATGTGCGTGATTGTATTAAAATAAGAGGGCCCTCTGGTATTTTATTCAGCTTTTCGAGCAAGGTGTCTAGGATGAGGGAACACAAAAATTCTTCTATATACCAAATTTTCCCCAGTGTAAGCCTAACTCAGCCCTGGTGAAGGCCCAAAAAGTTGAGGTATAGGAGGATAAAACAGTAACATCAAAACAGCTCTTTGCACTTTTCATTGGCTCCATCCAGACAAACAGATCTCTTTAAAGCTAGCCTGGCTGGTGTTTATATGTTTTGTGGGCACTGCTCTGGGTAGCTGAGGTAGAAGTCTATGGTTTCCTTCCAGTGTTGCATTTCAGGTCCAACACCGAGCTGCTTGTCAAGGCACCATGTCCGCAACTCCAAATATGGACATCCCAGCCGGAAGGAATTAAACCTGAGTCTACCTTACTGGGGGTTATGCAATGGTTTAACGGTTTATGCCTCTGGGAATGTCTCTTGAAATGTCCAAGGAGGTGGATAGCAGCACTATTTCAGCACAGGAGCGCCCAGAGACAATTGAATCTGGATAGTGCCCTTAATAAATAAATAAATCAGTAAGTAAATACATAAAACTGCACCTATGATGGTTGTTTATTTTTTCACAGAAACACTTTAGTATGGGCATTTTTGGCATATTGTTGATGACTTCAAGTGTAAGTTTCAATTATCTACAATAATAATTAATGTTAGAAATACATATTTGTAATATTGGAATTTTGCTCGATTGGATCCTTCCTCACAAATAAGAAGCAACAGAGTTAATTGACTATAACTAATGTTAGGGCAGAATTAAAGGGCGGTTAACTGGCTTCACAATGGCATGTAGAATTGACCACAGTGGGCCATATAATAAATAAGGGTACACGGCGCCTTGTACTGGCTGGCATAAATGAGGCTCCCTTTACATTGCACAGACTATTAACACATTAATTCTAGTTACTAATTGTTTTAATGCCTACATTTGTAGAAAAAAAATCCACCATTTGTCTAAAAAAACTGTTGGGTACCTACTCAAAGTGTAAGATATCATGAATTCCATGAACTGGTTTGAAAACTATTTTCCATTTCCCGAGTCTACCCTTTGTTGGGTAGTGCTTTAAAGCATCCACTTGGCTCCATATGAAGAGTCAGACAGTGGTGGATGTTAGATAACATCCACACAGAGTAAAGTAAGTAAATACTTCATTTACTGGACAGAGTCCGCTAAGCAACTCACGACCGTTCAAGTCGCTCTTCACCAACATTCTACTGTGAGCTTCACATGAAGGTTCCAACAGGCACGGCTCGTGATGGGCATGCCACCGTGCGGTGACGTGGGACAGGGGAGGGGTTGTAAAATGCGGGAAACGGACGATTTCAGGTAAGTACCGGAAAAAAACCGAATTTGGCGATGCAGCACGCGCAACGAAATTTTTTTTTCCCGGTACTTACCTGAAATCGTCCATTTCCCGCATTTTACAACTCCCCACCCTGCCCCTCCCCCTTCCCACATCACCGCCCGGTGGCACGCCCGTCACGGACCGTGCCTGGGTTCCAAATAGAGCGTGGAACGTAACAATAGGGTATGAGAAAGGGTAGTAGAAAAACAGAGAGGGTAAGGAATATACCATTCAGGATTACAACAATGGGTTTCCAGCTGCTGTTTGAAAGCCTGACATCAAGGGTTTCAATTCCACTGTCTGTTCAAAAATACCTATTGATTGGTGGCTGTTGAGCAATGCTTTCACTTCAACTTCTCATGCTATAGCAGCGACAACTATATCTTCCATGTGGAGTTTATCTTCATTTCTCTTGCTCTTATTTATAGGACGCTCCAAAATTGTGAGCAGAAAGAGTTCATATTGAAGATAAACTTGCACTGAGTGGATTTGCAGCACTGTGGAGACTAGGAAGTGCTGTCTGCTACCACTACTCGTTTGTAAGCCTAGCCACTTAGCTACAACTTGCACACTGCACAGTAGGGTACACAAGTATATCTTGTAGCTACAACGAGGTGACAACAAGAGCAGCGTTGACTTTTACATGGGATGTAAAATGTACACTTTTTTATTAGTGATTCTTAACCTGTTTTCCGGGGACCCCTGGGAGTCCACAATGCTACTCAGGAGATTCTTAACTACTTAGAAAATTGAATAATATTAACAGATTAATAAAGTGTATATCAATGAAAAAGCACAATGTAAAATTGAATCTTTTAAAATGTTCTGTAAGTTTGTGGGAGCAGTGCAAATGCATCTTGCAGAATATGGAATGGGCAATGGGTGGCCTCAATAGAATTTAGAAAAGCTCCAACCTTCCCATTACAAATAAAATTTTTAGACTTGTTTGTGAATTAAATATTTAACCATTTGTGTATTTTTTTTGTGGTTCAACTTATCAGGATTGCTTAGGCCATGGTCCTTGGGTTCCAAAAACCACTCAGTAGAGTCTCTGAATTCAATAATGATTCAGTGGGGGTCCCTGAATTCAATAATGATTCAGTGGGGGTCCCTGGATTCAATAATGATTCAGTGGGGGTCCCTGGATTCAATAATGATTCAGTGGGGGTCCCTGGATTCAATAATGATTCAGTGGGGGTACCTGGATTCTACTAATGATTACATGGGGGGTCCACAGAAGTCAAAAGATTAAGCACAAATACGCAAATTTGTAGGATTATCACTGATTGTTCTTGATGCCTCTGCCAGACCCTGCATTAACCCCACAGTGGATATTGAGAGGCGTACATGTTGAGTTGGCAAAGCCCCAATGAAATAAAATAGAAATAGAGAGCATAGGGTATGGCTAAAAGACAGCTAGCAGAGAATGATAAATAACTAGATCACGCAGGGCGAGCATGAGGCAAAGGAATTAGCTGTCTTCTTGACCTGTATTGGCCCAAAATGCACCCGCCCCAATTGTTTTGTTGTATGGTAAAGCACTGATTCTGAATATATAGAGGGGGTACCTGAGAATATTTGAATAATGTTAGATATGTGTCAGATCATTTACTTTCCTGTACATTCAAATAAAAAGTTGATGAAATAAAGACTGATGGGCTGATTAGCTTAGATTTCTTACCTATTGCGTGAGTCTTATTTTAAATCAAAATAACAGTGTGTCAGATTTATATACATTAACCAGTTTACCGTGGCAGACATTCCACCGCGGTGCGGGCGTTCTGAAGAGTGGGCGGGGCTGCGTCGGCCAACGGTCGTGCGCAGCACCCGGGAGTGACTTAGAGTATGTTTTTCAAGTGTATTAGTATTTTTTTACTCTTCTGACAAAGCAGTTTTCTGGCGAATGGAGACGCTACTGGGAGATGGATAACATGTGTGTTTGCATAAGGTTGCATTTGTTGTAATGTGAACTCAGGTAGGAAGCAACATAGTACAGAATGACAAGTGTTTACTTAGTGATACAGTTGGTTCAAGAGGCAGACAAGAGGTCTTTCAAGTGTGATGGAGGTCATGCTCCTTCAAGAGATGAGTTTTCAGTTTTCAGTTTCTTCTCGAATTGCAGGCGCGTTTGGCCATTCTGATGTCTATGGGGTTGTTCAAAAAGGATTTCTACAGCGCATGGCTACCCTAGAGGGTTTCCGCGCACTAAAGAGCAAAGTGAGCTAAAGCTGAAAGATAGATTAAAACTAGAACGTTTTTTGCATTTTCCTAAAAACTGGGTCAGATTCAGTTTGTTTTGGGATCAGCTGAAGTTTGTTCCAGAGTTTTGGTACTAGATATGCAAAAGACCTTCCACCACTCCTGGTCCTCATTATCCTAGGTGCTGCAAGAAGGTGCTGAGTGCTAGAACGTATAATTCTTGCAGGGTTATATGGAGTAAGTAGATTTTGTATTAATTTGAGACCTCTATTATGGACCGCTTTTGTGGCTCATACACAGTACCCTGAAATGTATTCTCTTAGGTATGGGCAACCAATGAGGACTGGCCAGTACGGTGATTACAGAATGGCACAAGAGAATTTTTAATAAATCTTTGCAATAGCATTTTGAATAACTTGAAGTCTTTTTATAACATACTTCAGGCTGCCGAGATATAAGGAATTCCCATAATCCAGTCTGGAAATGACTAAGCCTTGAACTACTAATTTACGCCAAGTCTCTGGGAGTCATCTGAGCAATTATCACAGGGTTCTCAATGCGCCAAAGCAAGTGGATGCTTGTATTTTGGCTTGAATCGCCATTGTCGATCCAAAAAGCAAGACTTTTGACTTCGGGTTTAGAGAAGGATGGCTGCCAGGCCATCAGGCTAATACATTTCCATCCATCTCAAAGGGTTATTTCCCCGTTAATTTTAAGATTGCTATTTGTTATCCATTCCATAACATGTTTGAGCCAGGCATTATGAGGGGCCGAGGTAGTTGTTGTTCGATCGAATAGAGCAATAACAATCTGAGTGTCATCCGCATACGAAATACTGGTAAAGCCATAATTATTTATATTTTCTGCCAGTTCGATGACATACAGGTTGAACGGTGTTGGACTAAGTGAGGACCCTTGGGGGACCCCGTAATTAAGTAAATAGGTGTTGGACAGAATGGTCCCCTCACAGACTTGAAAGGTTCTGTTGGACACAAACGAAATTAGCCACATAAGTGCAGATCCAGATCTTACGCACCTACTCACACCATTCCTCGCAATAAGATTGCCCATTGTTTCTGGCACACTCCTAAATATACACTGACTCCATTCTTCTGAACATACACTGCCTCATTCCATACTCCTATGTACCGACATGTTCCTCCCGCCCCAGGTTTACATTCTCTTCTTCATGCATACTCAACTGTTACTTAAAACATTTATTTTTGTCTGTCTGTGAAACGTAAGAAGTAAACTCTGATGCCTTGATACTTCTGAAAAACAAAATGATTAGAGCTATACAAATAAATGCATCACTTATCTGAATTAAATTTATGACTAAGTACACATAATGCACAACGCTAATGTGTATGCATGAAAGGTGTCATTTTACATTCTTTTTTCTCGGAAACGCACGCACCATTTCTCGCATCTTGACATGTTAAATGCACATTTGCAGATGCACACAAGCAGGTGCTTCCCAGCTGGTTTGCTATTTTATGGCAAATTATCTGCACCCTTCATAGAGAGCAATTTTCTGTTCTGTAGAAATGCTTCGAGACAATTTTTTTGTGAGAAGGTGCATGAAGTTTCCAGCAACATATCTGTAGAACACCACTTTTCAGCTATGCACATTAGTGTTGTGAATTACTCGTCTTTAGTAATAATTCTAATTCTTCAAAGTAATGTATGGATTTATGTATGCGTCTGTGGGGGTTTGGATAGCACAAACCGAGGTACAAAGTAATGGGGTGCTATACAGAGGTGGAGGCATATTCGGTAAAGGAAATGTGTGGTAACGGCACTCGCATTGTATAGATATTGCGTGGTAACAGCCGCTTTGTTATTGCTGTTTCTCGTGATACAGAGGTGGAGGCAAGACAGAGAAGGGGATATAGAACAAAGGATTAATTGTTTTAGTATCCTGTGCCCTGTTGTGGCTGGCCATTGCTGAAGGCTGTGCTTAGCATGTAGGGACTGTGTTATGAAGAACAAGGGAACCCAAATAAGGTTGGTCAGGGACCTTGAGTAACCAATTATTTCTAAAGATAGTGGTCCCTAGAGAAGGATTAACAAGAGCAAACAATAAATATAGACCCAGTCAGTACTAAATGTTACAACTTGTTGTACACCTTACACACCTCTTCATTTAATACTTATTATGTGTAATGGTGTCTCCACTATAATTTGTTTGTCCTACCAAAATGTGTCTCATACAAACAATTTACTCTGCCTGAGCGTTTTTGTTTCATGTTGTACGTCCTTCCCACTAAGTTGGAAACAGGCTTGTGTCCCACTTTATTTGTTTCTTGCTGAATTTTTTGTATATTTAGTCAACTATATATTAAAAACACCCTTCCGGCTAGACAGCTGTAAAATATAGTACTGCTTGGGTCTATATTTATTATTTGCTCTCATTAATCCTTGTGTAGGGGGTGGCAACATAACATAATGGACATGACCAAAGGCACCAGAACTTCCAAGGATTCAGGTATTGGAGAGGGCGTGGCCTAAGACTCCATCCTCAATCAGTCAGGATTTGTATAGCGTGGGGTATCACCCTTGAAGTTATCCAGGCGGTGCCGTCCTCTGCTCAGTCCTTGCCTGCCATGGCCCAAAGCGGTGCTTAGCATTTAGGAGGTAGTGACATAACATGTTGAACATGGCCATAAGCACCAGTACTTTCAATGGTTGTGGTAGTGGGTGAGACATGGCCTAAGGCTACATCCTCCGCTCAGTCCATGGTACAAGGATCCTGTGGAATATGGACGAGGCCCTACTGGACGCAGGGCACGGCTCTGGCCGTGCCCGGTTGGATCTGAGGGCAGTAAGGCCAGCTGAAGATCACTGACAAGTCACAATCACCAAAGGTCAGAGCAAAATACTGCTTCTAGGGATGCCACGAAAAGACCTATTGCAATGTCAAGGAGCCTGCTCGGGGGGCTCTCTCTGGAAGTAACATCTGGACTACTCCTTCAGAACTTGTGTACAAGGCCCATCATGTAGCCAAGGTGGTAAGCTCAGCTTGCGGATGCCTCACCCTTGCCCGACTCACCAGTGACCTTCCCCTTCCTGTAACTAGGAAGGAGCTACAAGAGGCGTTCTCTGCCCCTGCAGCTGTCCAGCTGCCTACTGTCAAACACTGAAACACCAAGAAGCCTGTATAATCATAAGGGTGGACTTTAGGAAGAACAGATTATCCATCCACCCTCAGTGGACAATTTATTTAACCCATCTGTGCCTTTTAAATTACATAAAAGAGGTCCTCGGGAGATTTCAGCTAAGCTGCATGTTTTTTTTACATAACAACATCATACTATGCTATGGTATGTTCTTTATTATGACTATTTTATGTCATGTTTTATTATGTTGGTCCGAGCCTCACCATTTTCTTGCCTGCACTACAAAGACAAATACTGCCACCTAGATGTTTTTCTGACTTTCTGACTTTTACTGCGATTTTTATTGGATAAAAGTGACTAACGAGTTAAATGACACTTTACCCCTTTGAATTAATTTAGGGGTTTGCGGAATTTGCGTAGGCGCGCTACGCAAAGCTCTGCGAAACAGTAAAATAACTCTGCGAGCACACAAAAGTTCCGCGAACACGTGGAATTGCTCGTTCCACCCGTTTGCGATGCCTTTTTCCTGTTCGCGAGCGCTGTTTGCGTGCTCAGGGAGAAATATCTTGTGAACACGGATTTTAAAAGCGTGAATACGCAAAAAAATCCACAAATCCTCGACTCGCGGAATTTTTGGCAATTCCGCGTTCTCCGCAGAACGCAAAATTACCTAAATTCCACAAGCGGAACAGAATTAACAGCCCAGGCCTAGAATTTTCTTCGATGGTCTTCTTTCCTGTGAAACTGGTTTGAGGCGTACATGTTTTTCACTTCACATGCGTAGTTTTTTTTAGTTTAAATACCTTTCCACCCTGACCTACATCTCAAAGGGTAGATTTTGAACCTGTCTAGTGGCGCTGAATGCTGAGACAAAGATCTTCTAATGGGTTATTGGTTTTGCCTTTGTGTGAAACATCTGGTGGCATGGTTTGAGAGTTTTGCGAAAGTGCGATTCAGCCCTGGTGATGGATTTCTCACAACAATATCGGTTATTTTCCTACAATTTAATACCCTGGAATGATTTAGAAGGCATAGTCACAAGTTAGCAAGTGAAAAATCTATACCAAAAAAAAAACTAAGACCTAGAAACAGACAGAAACCGGGCGCAGAAGAAGCTTTCCATCATTCACCCTGACACAATAAAACCAAGAAATTCAAAGAAGGACCCAACCGGCTCAGCAAGAGGCAGGTGGAAATATAACAAACATAGACACACCACACACGCTAACGAGCTGCCTCTCTGGTGACAGGGCCTCTTCTGATAAACACAGCGACTGGAGGCTTCTGTCTTGTAGATTTACAAATGTGTCATACAATATATCCGGATCCATGGTGCTCCTTTCAGATAACAAGACTGTCAGCCATTGTTTACAGGGATCTCCCAGCAAGCATTGCTATCTGCAGAGCTTCCATCGAAATCGATGCACTGACTGCCAGGTTTACTTAAAGCGCGTGGCAGCAAGAATGGATGGTGTGAGGAGTCAGTGCTCACACCACTTTAGCGACCTGAGATACCCTCTTGGTTAACTAATAAGGCAGTCGTTCATTCATGCATTGGTAAGATCTTGTGTCAGGTTCCATTTCAGAATATTCACATTAGTGACCCAGCAGTAAACTTTCTGAAGAGTGTTAGTAAGTAACTGGAGTTACTCTTTGGATGCAAAATTACAGAAAATGTCATGATTATGCCCGTTCATGTTAACATGAGAAATTTGGCAAAACATTCTATTGCAGGAGCATACTCAGCGAGTGCAACTGACTGCTGTTCAGCGCTTAATTTGAGCCTGTGGTTTCTGGTGCTCAGCACCAGCACTTATTCATCACCAGCACTTTTCATCAGCACCAGTTAAGGACACATTAATTTATGTAGGGATTAATGGATTTGCCCAGATGCACAGGATGTTGAGCCCATGCCGAGACTCGAACCTGGTCACCCAGCTTTGAAGTTGGCAGCTCTGGCAGTTACACCATGTCCTCTCCCCACTTTTATGGTTAGTATTTGGTTCTGTTTTAGGCGGTGCTAACAGGAGAAATGGGTTGGTGCACGCTGCCTCCTGACGAGAGCCACATCACTTATTATGTGATCAAGGTCCATTTGAGGCCGAAACGCATCGGAGGACAGATAAATAAATTCACGTGGCACCACTGTCCCTGAGTGAACATCTTTTCAAAACTTTGTTTTTGAAATATTGTGAAGGTTGATCCAGGAACTCACTACAAGGCAGTTGTGATGTATGCAGTCAATTCAATTACTATGTAACTGGAGAGACACTGGACAACGTGACTATTGTCAGGGGGACTGTTTAAAAGCACAGAGCTGAAGCTGGAGTAACCTTTGGACCCACAGTATTTAGCAGATGCCATTAGCCACACTCCAGTGCAGCCTTTTAGATGACTGGGGCTTGGGTGGACATGTGATTGACCTTTTGGAAGGTCGCTATTTCCCTTTTATTCAAAAATAAGTGCCCATTTGCTCTAAAGAACGAGGAAATTGCAAAATAAAACAACTCTTAAAATACTTTTGAACTGGATTGTTGGACCCACCACTTTCGCCAGGTATTGTCTATTCATTATGTACCTATAAGGGTTTTCGTTTTAGTAAATCACTGGTGGAGATCAAATGTTTCTCATCAAGAAACACTCTATACTATGTTCTGTGTAGTTTAGTGTGAACAAAAATTATAGGTACACCGGACAGAAAATCACATGCAATTTGATCTCCCGATGACATCACAAGGAGTGACGTCAAGTGGTATTTGAAATCACATATACGATTAACTAGGAGTTTGTTTCTTTTGCCTTTTGTCTTTGGCCCTGGCGCAAAAAAGAGGAAGCGGATCATAACAATGTATAATATTCACACAATTAATAAAAAGTTGATAAACCACAAGGAACCACATATAACGAGGACGTAGTGATCGCGAATGGAAGCATACGGCCCATAGCTCCCTAACCTGATGAAGGATCAGCTTTTCTTTTATATTGACTGTTGTGCAATGGAGTGATGTGCGCATGTTCCTTTGTGGTCTCAGCATGGAGGTGGGTAGAGCGTCTAAATCTCGAATCCTCTTGGCTAGAGAATCAAGAGCCAGGTCATCTGAAGTTAAGAATCTGAGCCTTATAGAGGTTACGCGCCCTCCCAATCCCTGAAAATTATTGGCTACATTGACCTGAATTGATGCATTGTGATTTGGAAGAGTGAAACTATGTACAGACATGTAATGTAAATGTAATGTAAATGTGTTTGTATTTATATAGCGCACTTCTACCCAGAGGTCTCGTAGCGCTGTATTCGTACCGCTGTGGAACCCATCCTGGCTTTCCTGTGAAATGTCCACTCCTTGGCACCCCCAAGGTGAAGCCAGGAATCCAAGCGCTGCTGGGGCCGTTGTGGAGACTAAGCAAACTATTGCCCAGAGTGGGACCCATGATTAGACTAGGCACCGATGCGAGAATTATCAGGTCCAGGGAAATTGAGTCCAAGAGCTGCCGAGGCGGGAATTGAACCCTGGTCCCGGCCAGACCTCTGCATCAGGGTCTGCCGCTCTAACCATTGAGCCACGCTTCTCCACAGACATTAAGAAACTCACTCTAATTACCTGATCTGAGGGTAACCAATGAGTGATCTACACATGTTCAGTGAGTTTCTTAAACTGATGACCTGAGACCAACAACTCTGGATTAATATGATTCCAGGGCTACAGCTTTTCCTGCACAAATATGAATTTGCATCACACGCCACAGAATCCACCAGTTTTCTGGTATCCTCAAAAGCACGTTTGCAGCTCACACCCATCAGAAGTTATGAATAAAGCTTAGCATTGGATGAACCACTACAGCCGACTGTTTGCAGGACCTGTCATCAGTTGATGGCTGCATCTGAGGCATTTTGTCCAGAGGGTGTCAACATCCCCGAATGAGTTTCTGGAGGAAGGACTTACATCTGCATCAGTAAACAGTTTCCTACGTTTAGCTAGAACTATATTGCATCTGTTATATATCACACGAGAAAAGAGATTGTATTGTCCATATCATTGCAAGATAAATCTATGTACGCCGACGTGGATAATTACATGGGCGATGTAGAGAATGCAACATTTTTTGAATGTCGATATTGTCACCCTTGATATAGTGGCATTAGGCATACAGACATCCCTCAAATACTTCACTGCCCAAACTGCATAGATTTCTTTCTTAAAAACCCTCGCTGTTTTCTGTCGCAATGTGAGATCTTTTTGCCTCAATGTGTGGTAAAATGTTGAAATAGAAAGTCGGTAATGCCTCCACATGTACCGCATAATTTGCCTCTTGCTCCTTATCATGCAGCACAACTTGCCTTTTCTTGACAATAACTATGTCTTGCATTGCCGCATAGTTTATTCACCGCTATCACACCCTTCGGCCCTGCGTTGCCGCATAGTTTAGTCACCGCTATCACACCCTTCGGCCCTGCGTTGCCGCATAGTTTAGTCACCCCTATCACACCCTTCGGCCCTACATTGCCGCATAGTTTAGTCACACCTATCACACCCTTCGGCCCTGCGTTGCCGCATAGTATATTCACTCCTATCACACCCTTCGGCCCCGCATTGCCGCATAGTTTAGTCACTCCTATCACACCCTTTGGCCCCGCATTGCCGCATAATTTATTCACTCCTATCAAACCCTTTGGCCCCGCATTGCCGCATAGTTTAGTCACTCCTATCACACCCTTTGGCCCTGCGTTGCCGCATAGTTTAGTCACTCCTATCACACCCTTCGGCCCTGCGTTGCCGCATAGTTTAGTCATCCTATCACACCCTTCAACCCTGCGTTGCCGCATAGTTTGGTCACTCTTATCACACCCTTCGACCCTGCGTTGCCGCACAGTTTACTCACTCCTATCACACCCTTGGCCCTGCGTTGCGGCATAGTTTAGTCACCCTTATCACACCCTTCGGCCCTGCATTGCCGCATAGTTTAGTAACCCCTATCACACCCTTAGGCCCCGCGTTGCCGCATAGTTTAGTCACTCCTATCACACTCTTAGGCCCTGCGTTGCCGCATAGTTTAGTCACTCCTATCACACCCTTCGGCCCTGCGTTGCCGCATAGTTTAGTCATCCTATCACACCCTTCAACCCTGCGTTGCCGCATAGTTTAGTCACTCCTATCACACCCTTCGCCCTGCGTTGCCGCATAGTTTAGTCACTCTTATCACACCCTTCGACCCTGCGTTGCCGCACAGTTTACTCACTCCTATCACACCCTTGGCCCTGCGTTGCGGCATAGTTTAGTCACTCCTATTACACCCTTCGGCCCTGCGTTGCCGCATAGTTTAGTCACTCCTATCACACCCTTCGGCCCTGCGTTGCCGCATACTTTAGTCACCCTTATCACACCCTTCGGCCCTGCATTGCCGCATAGTTTAGTCACTCCTATCACACCCTTTGGCCCTGCGTTGCCGCATAGTTTAGTCACTCCTATCACACTCTTAGGCCCTGCGTTGCCGCATAGTTTAGTCACCCCTATCACACCCTTAGGCCACGCGTTGCCGCATAGTTTAGTCACTCCTATCACACCCTTCGGCCCCGCGTTGCCGGATAGTTTAGTCACCCCTATCACACCCTTCGGCCCTGCGTTGCCGCATAGTTTAGTCACCCCTATCACATCCTTCGGCCTTGCGTTGCAGCATACTTTAGTCACCCCTATCACACCCTTCGGCCCTGCATTGCCGCATAGTTTAGTCACTCCTATCACACCCTTTGGCCCTGCGTTGCCGCATAGTTCAGTCACTCCTATCACACTCTTAGGCCCTGCGTTGCCGCATAGTTTAGTCACTCCTATCACACCCTTAGGCCCCGCGTTGCCGCATAGTTTAGTCACTCCTATCACACTCTTAGGCCCTGCGTTGCCGCATAGTTTAGTAACCCCTATCACACCCTTAGGCCCCGCGTTGCCGCATAGTTTAGTCACTCCTATCACACTCTTAGGCCCTGCGTTGCCGCATAGTTTAGTAACCCCTATCACACCCTTAGGCCCCGCGTTGCCGCATAGTTTAGTCACTCCTATCACACTCTTAGGCCCTGCGTTGCCACATAGTTTAGTCACCCCTATCACACACATCGGCCCTGCGTTGCCGCATAGTTCCAGGGTCCCTGCCTGGAACAAGCGATGGATGATGTGGGTTTGGGTGGCAGGGCGGGGCTAGGGAGGGGAGCACTCATGTGTTTACAGTCCTCTGCGCCTTGCACTTTGGAGATGCTCTTCGCACGTGTAACAATTATCCCTGATCATTAAACGCCTATGAACACGAAGATTATGTTAAAAAGCCCAAATTTTCTGACAACAGACTGCTTTCTCATAAAAACACACATCTGAATGCCCCAGCGTGAATTCCCCTCGGTGCCAGGGGAAGTGATTTGCATTTCACTCTAATGGAACTGAGCAATTTCATTTTCTCAGCAGAGACAGGGAAAAAAAACTGAAAACGAGATCTAAAAAGTTTTCCAGCAGCCGCGTGGTTTGAAGCCGAGGCGGAAGCTGTGAGGTTTATAAACAGAAGCCTTTGTTCTCCCATCGTCGGTTCCAGAAAGAAAAGGCGTGTGTAGGAACCTGGCTCGGTATTTTGGGAAGATAACGGGCTAACCTCTTCTCGGAGGAAGGGGGGGCAAGGGGGAGGGGAGTCTTCCAGTGGCAGCTGGCTTGTAGCGGGGTGAGCACAAAAAATAATAAAAAATAAATTGACTTACCTTTGTAACTCCCCGCGCTACATCGTCCTCTCTCGAGTGTCTTCTCTCCTCCTGGAAGTTCCTGACCAGGAAACTGCACTACCCAATCCTGGTGCTGCTCTCACAGCATGAAAGCAGTGCAAGGATTGGATAGAACAGGCTCTCTCAGCGCTCCAAAGAGCAGTGGAGGCCTGCGCTTTCTCTAACCCAGCTCCCTAAGAGAGATAGGTTAGAGAACTTTAAAGTGCGCATGTCTGGCTGGCTGTCCCAAGACGCCATCCAAAGAGACATGTGCATTTTAAATCGTACAGCTCCCTGCTGCTGCCACTCAGTTGCACGAGCCCCGCCCCATCCTGACACTTAGTTCAGGACGGGTCGTAGTAAAATATAATGTTAATAAATAAACTTTATTATCAATTTATTTTTCAGCTCTGGGGCTTGTGGGCAACGCTCCTCTGCTCAAATGGAGGAGACACCCCAGATGCCTTAGAATAGCACTTTTCTCCTAGCAATGATGGTTTTTGAGGCAATTCGTTGCAGTCTGACCCCATCTAGTGGCAATTTGTGGTGGCGTAGTAAGGCTCCTGTCTTTAGCTGGCTTAATATTTTACAGTCCCATTTTAATGCTGCTGTACGGCCCCACTGGTAAAATACTCTTAGCCCCGTTTCTCAAATGCCATTTTCTGTCCATAAATGAACCTGGAAAAGGAAGGGGAAAAAAGTAGGGGGAGGGGGAATTGTGAGGGCCTTTGGGATTTTATTTTGGGTACGCACAGTTCTACGGGTCAAATTTAGATAAGCGTGGTAATGTGTAGTAACCCTAAAAGCAGTAGTAATGTAGTGTCATCCATAACAGTAGTTTCTCCCTGAGGAATGTCTGCTGCTACTTGGCAGTGGTCGTTGCCTGCAGAAAATCCTCTGGTGGAAATTACACATATTGGGAAAATTGCAGTAGAACTGTTTTTGGAAGCATTAGACACTACAACCCTGTGTTAAGCCCGGCCCCTGCATCACCCAAGCACATGCCTAGGGCAAGGTTGGCAGCAGCGTCTCTCCAGAGCCATGACTGGGCTGAAACAGTCTGGAGGGAGACCACTGAACCAAGACTCTACCATCTGGGACACTCTCCCTCTCCATCTCTGGCATGGAACCAGTGTTGCACCGTTCTACACACACTTGAAGATACAGCTCCTCCAACGAGTGTGTGCGTCCTAACACCATTTATTGGGTTTTCTGTACCACAGGTCCACCGGTGCTCTATAGCTTCCTCTGGTCAAATGGCCACTTTACAAAACAACAAATAATAGCAAATAATAATAATAATACTTCCGACATCTTGGTTCCCAAACCCCACTGAGCTTTTAACTTTACCTTCAGGCATCTTCGCAACCGGACCAGGCTCCAGAATGAGTGCATGAACCCCATGAGACCTGCAGCAGCGCTTGAGGTAAGGTCGGTCGATGTATATTGTGTTTGTAAGTATGTACATCTGTGTGTTGTGCCTGCGTGAATCGTTGTCAGTCTGTGTTTGTGTGCCTATGTGTACTTGGGTTTGCATGTAACTGTGTGTGCACCTGTGGATTCATGTGCATGAGTGTGTGTGCAGGAGTTTGTGTGCCTAATATATGTATGTTTGTAAGTAAGTGTGTGCCTCTGTTTGTTTTGTTGCTCGTAACTGCAAGTGTTCGTGCATGCTTCTGTGTAAACCTGGGTGTGGGTATGCTGTGTGTAGGTATGTGTGTGTTTTTGTGAGTGCATATGCCTACATTTCCCTGTATGTGTTTGTGTGCATATGAATGTCACTTGAACTTGAACTTGTGTGTGCGCACTGTGTTTCTATGCACACGCATGTCTGTGTGTACGTATGTATGTGTCTGTGTATGTGCATGCACGTGTCTGCATGCCCTATATGCCTGTGCACATATAGTTGTATGTCTGTATTCATATAGGTGGCTGCATGTGCTGTAATTATGTGTGTATATATGTGTGTTCATGTGTGTCTGTGTGTGTGAGCACACAGATCCAGAATTGTATCCTATGCAGACGACACCCAACTCATCCTCTCTCTCATCGAAGACCCTCCACCACTAGAACAAACTTCCGCCACTCTATGACCAGTGTCGCAAAATGGATGAGGACCAACTGCTTGAAGCTCAACATGGACTAGACAGAAGTACTGATCTTCGGGAAGAACACCTCCACATGTGACAACACCTGGTGGCCCCCGAGCCCAAACACACACCAAGAAACCACACCCGCAACCTTGCCATCATCCTCGACAGAAAACTCACCATGAAGCTCCAAATCAAGGCAGTCACCTCCTCCTGTTTCCAAACCCTTCGGATGCTCTGAAAAATCTTCAGATGGATCCCTGTTAACACCAGGAAGACCGTCACCCAGGCCCTCGTCACCAGCCATCTAGACTATAGAAAAGCGATCTACAACGGCATTACGGTCCAACTCCCCAAGAGACTCCAAACCATACAGAACGTGGCAGCCAGACTAATCCTCAAGCTCCCCACGTAGACCTGCATCATGCCCCACCTCAAGAACCTCAGTTGGCTCCCCGTCCTGAAGAGATGCTGGTTCAAGATACTGATGCACACTTACAAAGCTGTACACAATCAGCGACCAACATACATCAACCACCGCCTGAACTTCCACCAGCCCGCCAGACACCTGTGCTCGATCTCCCTAGCCTTGCACACATCTGTTAGCATTTGCCAAAGCCACAGCGGAGGTCGTTCCTTCTCCTACCTTGCCGCCAAGCCTGAAATGATCTTCCCCTCTACTTACGAACATCACCCTCCCTGGCGGAATTCAGGAGAGGACTCAAGTCCTGACTTTTTGACTGAGACCCACAAAACCTAAGCGCCCGGATACGCCCTGGGGTGAATAAAAGCGCTTTATAATTAACTTATTGGTTGACTGTGTGCCTGCAAATGTCTGCATGTGCTGTGTGTCCAAGCATATATATCTGGGTGTGAATGTGTGTATTAATGTAGATGGCAGCGTTTGCAGTAGGTGTGTGCGCGCACACATGGCTGTGTGATCGTGTCTGTGGGTGTATCCTGTAGCCCGGAACCACGCACGAGGCTGTAGACCTCACATCCGGCATCGTCACTGTGGTAACGCCTCCCTGCCCCGTGTCCCTGCTCGGACAGCAGAGCCCGTCTCTCAGTCATGGCTTTCCAGCTAGCCGCCCCTGTCACAGCACATCTCATTAGACCCGCAGGCGCGACGAAATGGAAATTCATGTCCAGATTTTAAAACAATATATTGGCTCTGGCAGCCACTGAAAGCTGCATTTTTAATAAGTGACAAACACTCCAGGTAGAAGAGGGAGCAGGGAGAGTAGGAAGAGGCTGAAGCGTCTTTCTCCATGTCCATTTTTGTAAACATTGAGGTACGTTCACGAGGCGTGAACCGCCTCGGGCAGCGACGTCTTCTGCACACCCGCTCATGGCTCTGTTGTTTCGCATTGGACTTTTCTCTCCACATCAACCCTGATTTTCAGAGTTTTTACCTGGTAATCCTGTGATTGTCTCCTGATAAGACCGATGCCTTTTTAGCTGACCCTGGTGTCCGAGGAGGGCAGAGTTGAAAGGGGGTAAGCAAACTTGACGATTCCTTCGTTTCCAGCCAGATCGATGCACAAAGCGATAAGGATTTGAATGAAAGAATTGAGGGATAAAAGGGTAGGTAGGTGGATGGATGTATGAGTGAACGGTTGCTTGAGTGGGAGTGATGTTTGTATGGATGGATGTATAGATGCATGAAAGGATGGATGGATCGATGGACCGAAGCGTGTGCATTTCGATGGATACATGAGTAAATTAATGCATGGATGGTTTGATAATTCAGTGGTGCATGTAAAGATGCAAGCAGAGATGGATACATGGATGAATGGGTTGGATCAGAAGCCTTGTAAAGTATAGCATCACAAAGCGAGTCAGCGCCAGGTGCCTCTTCACTGAAGATGAGGCTCCATGATGTTTGAAGACCTCCATGTCTTGCTGAAGGCCATGCACTGTGACTCAATGTGTATCAGTGGGGACCATTGACCTGCAAAGGGCTTTCTGCTTTTGGACGTACATTGAGTTTGGTGGCTTTCAACTAGGGATAGATGCAAGCTGTGTTCAGGCAGGTAGCGCATAATTTGTTTTTGATCTTTGAACTTTTTTGGGTGAATGCTTTAAAGGATGAGCAGAGGTGCTTGATGGTTGCTTGTACATGAACAGGGAAAGTGCAGCCTCCAGGGGGTGTTGGCCATATGATCTCTGTTTCTTTCCCTGCCCTGCCATGTTGCGGATTACCCCTCGGCGGGCCGATACCTGCAAAGGCCGTGATTGTGGAGCATGGGTAGCAAAGGTGGCAACTGAACGTGACTAGGGTTTGCCTTTGTGGGTTGGGATGAATAGGGTTAGGTTTGATGTTGGACAGGGTGGGGGTGTGTGCTGTGATACTACTTGAAGATGTAGTAATATTTCGAAGGTAAGAGTGTCTCGGAGACAGTCCTCTTTTGTCCGCATGCTGCAGTCTGCTCTAGGATACAGACCGGGGAGAGAGTGTTTCGGCTGCGTCTGACATCAAGGGAAGTAGGGCTGCATCAGAGCCTCCATGATAACCACAACTGTGATCTTGGAAGCAACACCAGAGCTCAGACTCTTGAGGGAAAACCAAGAAAGGCAGACAAGGGTCTGTACATAGATGGCACTTTGAGAAAGTGAGAAGGGTTTGAGGATGAAAGGAAATGCATTGATGATCTAGAGAAGGAGGCTTAGGGCTAGTGCCCAGTAAGACCCCTGGGCTCTGATCTAATCATATTTGCATATTTCAGAATTGCTTTCTTCAGCATGCTTGAACTGATGAGGCCGAACCCTGCCTGCTGCCCATGCACCGCCATGCAGAGGTCGACTGCTCGCAAGTCAGTTCAGGTAAGCCTCTTTCCTTCATCCAGGTATCACCAGTTAAGCAAACCTTTAACTCATCAGCAATCTGAAGCAAGGATCATCCCCCGAGGACCGATTTCAGGACCCGCACAAATAAAACAAAATTATTTGGGGGAGGGGACACACGTATTTTGTCGATTATCAAAGTTACTTTATTGGTGGACATTTTATAAACCTAAAAAACATTCTAAGGCTATCAAGGGGTGGTGTGGGAGGGGCTCCACACTAATGACCTTGATAGCTCATTAAGACCTCAAAATGTATATATCATAATATATTTCCAGAACAGAGGAGTCTGCAAACTATACCTGGACACTATACCTGGACAAGACAACAATCAGAAAATTCTGCTTGACTGAACACCTTTTTGAATGTACGCGGCTCTATTTAGCACCTAATATGGGGTTTGCTAGTGTCTAAGCAGTGACAGAGTTGTCTGAAAAAGCAATGAAGCTCAACCAGACCGAGCGCCTGAAGCTCACACCGAGGAGTAAGTGAGGAAGCCGGGATTCAAATCCCCTCCATTGGGTCTATTTTCCATAGCCTAGATCCTAATTGCCATTTTCATCACGGTAGGAGTACGTATTGCAAATATTATTTTTCCCAATGAACCACATCAAAGTCGTGAAGTTCCCCTTGAGATCGGCTGTCCCTTGAATGTAGAACTGTCAAGTATTTTTAAACACAAGTGCAATTCGCAACTTGTGAAGAAAAGCTAATAAAAGTATGCGCTAGTGCAAAATGTGTGAGAGCTACTGCTGTGGTACAGTTATATAGTATTCACTTACAAAGTTACGTAAAGAGGACCCTCACAACACTGTCGCTGAAATGGAATGGAATGGAATGAAAACTTATATTGCGCAACTAAGCCAGAAGGCATCAAGGCGCCTATTAAAAAATGATAAAAAAATAAAAATGCTGAAATGATGCCAGTACGCCACGCGGTGTAATTGCGTGCTCTTTGCGGTAAAATATTTACTGCCAATGCACCATTTGCAATAAAGATTTATCATAAATGCATGGGAGTTACAGAACGCGAGTGGCTTTGCGGTTTTTTCAGCACTATTTTTCAGAATGGAATGCGCCCTTGCATCAATATTTAAAGTGAGAATGCATTCATGCTAAAATCCAGTGCCAAATGACGAAGTTGCATTTCATGCAATTAAGTCTAGTTTTGTGCAGCTTTGCCCACATTCTGCATAATTACACATAAGCAAATTACTTGGAGTGGGCGAAATATTCAATTAGTCTGGTGAAATTGGTGGAATTTTGGCCACTCGCGTTATTCTTGGAAAGTGGAGTTCCAGCCAATTTTCGCCAATCACCGCTTGGTGAATTTTTTTTACACACACGTTTCCAGAGGGGCAGCTTGGCAAGCACAAACAAGATTTGACATCTCCTAGAGCGATTTCCGGTTGCTAAGAGGACATCCGGCAAGATTTTTATAACCTGGGAGGTCGTGGGCGATCACAACCATTTGTGGTCAGAAGGCTGCCGGTCGAGTAGAAAATCTACTCAAGCAGCAGTAAAATCAGCTCAAGTAGCTGCACCCTCTGGTGCCCCGCTTGGTGGCGTTTGAGCTGATTTTTCAGCATGAATCACGTTTCCAGCACTAAATCAGAATGTGAGCAGTGCAACCAGCACAACGTGTCTATTTCCACCATTGGCGGAACTCTGCAGAATCTTGCAGCGTTTTTATCTAGCTCCTCCGAATTCTGCAGTCAAATTCCACGAGTTCCGCCCACCCCATAAATTACATACATTTTGCACACCCCTATGGAAAACATGAGAGTGAAGGGATATAGGCCCAGATGCATGAAGCTAAAAACCGCTCGCAAAGGGGCAGATTCTGACCGGTATTTTTGCATTTGGGATGTATCATCCGAAATGCAAAAAACGCAAATTGAGAATTCTCTAAATTGCGATTACTTGCATTTGAGGGATCTCAAAGTGAGATTCCTTAAATGCAATGCATTAAAGTTTAAAAAAAAACGATTTCGCTAATAGGGCTCGCAAATTACCATGAAGTACAACTTTCATGGTAATTTGCAAAAACTTTGAAAAATGCACTAAAGTGTATTTTTCAAAGTTTCATGTGTGTGCGCAACATTGTGCACAGATCAATTTCAGGGGTGCAACAGGGTATCCTTTGGACACCCCTGCACCCTTAAAATCGCATTCTCATTTTGCGATTCGCTAATTGCAATTCGCAAATTGAAAATTCTTCCCATTCATTCCTATGGGCCTCTAGGCCCATTGGAATGAATGGGGAGGTATTCCTTAATTGCGACTCGCAATTTGCGAATCGCAATTATGGAATTTTAAGAAATTGCTATTTTTAAAGTGATTTCTTCTTGCATACCATTTCGCTATTCCTTATTAGCGATTCCTTATTTTTCGCTAATAAGAAATCGCAAAATGGATGCTTGATGCATCTGGGGGATAGTCCATATGCTATAATATGGGTAGAGCTGCTGCTTTTATGGACCAGCTTGACCACATTCAGTTTATTGGCCTCAGCGGAGGAGTGTCTGTATTTGAACCTGTGACGTTCCACCTTTTTCGCAAACCCTTGCAATGGATGCACCGGCTCACTGAGCTGTACTATGAGTTAACTGATGCAGAAATACCGAGTTTTCCCTTTGCATGCATGGGGCGAGCCTCGGAATAGCACGGACGGTTGTTTTGACAGCTACGCTGCTCTGATGAGGCCCGCAGAGACAGAAACGCATGAATGATTTGCAAAGGTCTCTCGAGGCTGCTGCCTCCAAGTTGGGTATGTTTTTTGCCTTCATTCAGTGGCAGAAATGAACAGCATTTATGAGTCAGGACATCTAAGCATAATATTCTGCACTGCAAATAGCCAACCACCTGCCTGTTTTAACTAAAGGTGTGTGAAATTGGCAAATTTTCTTTTCATGCAATTACATTAAATGTCAGGAAAATTATGCAAAATTACATGTAATTACGCAAAATGCTGATCTGTCATCTAGCATCATATTTTATCATGAAATGCATTCTCATATTAATTATTTATGGGTGCGGATGAATTTCGTAGTAATAGAAGGGTGCAAAAAACATAACTGACATGAGTAAACTCGGCTCGTGTTCTTGCTGTTTGCGTTAATCCCCCATGCTTGAGGTAACATTTTACTAGACCCATGCTTCCCCATTACTGCACAGGCTACATTGGCTCCCTATAAAGCAAAGAGTGGAATTGAAAAGCCTGTGTATTGTCCATAAGGCAATCTATGGGCACGCACCTACCTATATAAAAGAAAGGCTTGAGGTTTACAATCCCAAGCGAGCATTAAGATCTTCCAACTCCCAACTACTGTCTTGTCCACGCTTTAAAATGGCAACTAAAGGAGGGAGATCCTTCTCAATTCAAGCTCCACAAATGTGGAACAAACTTCCGGAGCCCCTTCGTAAAGAAACCAACCTCCTCCTGTTTAGGAAGTCCTTGAAAACACTTTTATTCAGAGACGCCTTTGGCTCTCTCTGAGTTAGCTTGCTATAATCTGAATTCCTTTCTACCAAACTCTTGTTGCTGTATCTGTCAGAAGCGCCTAGAGACCTGACGGTGATTTGGAGCTTTACAAAACCCAGATAACAATAACAATAACAATAACTACAGACAGTGTTCCATTACATGATGTGGCATAGTGGTGAATATCAAGAATTTCACGTAACAAGTATAACGTGAAATTCTAGAGATTATGCGAATTACGCCTGCATAAATTTCGCCCGGGGCCTAATTTTAAATAGTTTGTGCTTAGAGAAGCAGGCTCATCATCCTCCACGCGTGAATTTAGGGTTTGTCCGAAGGATGAGCTGAACAATCAAAAACACATTCATTTTTGGGTGTTGACAAACATTTTGCTGGTGGTTACAGTTGGTTAGAACATACCTGTCAAAAAGAACTCTTCTTACTGGCAGGAGTAAGTGCCTTCCAAAGCAGGAAATGGAAATATCACCACCCCCTCAATTCAAAGGGATGTCAGAAAATGGATTTCTCCCTAAATAAAAAATATTTCCTTCATGTAGGAGGCTCTTTTGAGAAGAAGAGACCTCCCTGAAGCTCTGGAGCACTTCTGGAAAAGTTTTCCTTGGAGACTTATAGGATTCTTTGTGAATCCCAAAAAGTTGAAGACTTGCCCTAAGCATAGGAGAAAGTCTGGGGGAGTTGTTTTTAGGTGGCAGGTGTGTGTGACTCCAGCTCTTGGCCTTTAGGTCCTTGCACGCATAGAGTCATCTGACTCCTAACTTGAGTGCTATCACCTTTTGCTACTCCAGTGCTTTGCCTCCTATGTTTGACAATGGCACAGGCTAGATGCTTAGGAAACAAACAACACTTTTCACAGACACTTGCCCATATTTCTAGAAATAAACAAAAAGACACATTTTCAGCCCTAAACAACATGGTCATTTCCTATGAATTGTTCCTCAACTATAATGCAAGAAGGACCTTCACTAAATTTTCAGAGAGAAATATATTGTGGAACATACTTGGCTCAATCATAGGAAAAATCAACATGAGTATGAAATACCTAGTTGCTGACTCATTTGAAATATAAATTTGTGTTTTTTTTATACTTTGGAGCTCCTTTAATTATATTTCAGATACTTATTTAGCAGCAGAATTCTGAAGTGGGACTGTCCAACCTAGTTCCAGGAGGGTCATACCAGAGGCCATATTTTCAGCGTAAGCACCACCTACATCTGAGCCTTGTTTATGAGCCATGTTCATCTTTGAACCGGAAAATGGCTCCATTTATGCTGATCAGGTGTTCACAAAATGAGACCAGGCACAAATAGATTTATTACTGCATTATTGTTTACCATGACTGCATACATTACACGGTAGTAAACTCCATGCAGCAGGTGAGAGTTTGTAGATTTATTTATTTTTGTGTTTTATATTGTGCTATCAAGACCAGTAGGTATCAGAGGGCTTTATAGTAGCTAAGCGTACCCCCAATATAAATTTCTTTTAGGTCTAGAGGAGGGGGAGAAACCTGGAAAATACGTCAAATAGAAACCTCTGGACTGACCTATCTAATTTGAACAAGTTGGTATAACTCAAAACATTTTCTTACAAGGACACAGCAAAGCTATATCAGTATATGCGACAGACAATATATAGGCTTTGTTTATTATTTATTTCTTTTAGTTTATATTTCATTTCAAAAAGCCATTTTTTGTAGTATTTTTCTAAAGGATTTTTTTACACAAGTAAAAATACATAAATATGATCATTCAATATTTTTAGAAAAAGGAGTGATTTTACAGTCAGAACACAATAGAAAATTCCAATTAGTGCCCCCACCTAAACATTCTAATATACAAAAGTAACGCTAAAAAAGACCTGCTATATTCATTCATCTAAATCAATCTCACCAATCATACTCTTCATACATGCTGTTTCTTGCATACAATAGACAAAATATCATAAAAAGATCAGACGATCAACTAAATTTACAAGAGCCCCCAAACAGTGGATATTATTTAGATGTTATACACAAATGTCAGACCCCGAATTTTTTTTTTAAACATTTGTTATCCTTCTTTTTGGGAATCCTTCTCGGTTAGATTTTCCGTTGTCTGTGAGTGGCCAACGTACGTTTCGGTGTAGACATAAAATTATATGCCACCTTCATCAGGGCTAATGAATATACATTGTTCTTGAAGGTAGGGGTATCTTCAGTCTATTTATCCCGAAGTAACTATAATGTTACAGGTTAAAATAAAAGTTTGTAAAAGTTTTTGTCACCTGTTAAAATTTAGGTGTCCAAGCTAGATACATATTTTTAACTGCTGTACTCAAAATTGCAGTATTTAATTCAGTGTAACCAGTGCCTGTATCTTCAGAATATCAGGCACATCTATTTTCTTCTTCTGTATAAATAGTTAAGGAAGTTATTATGTGTTAAACTGTTGCTCGAGGTAGAAGATCCTCTTGCTAGAAGTCAGTAAGGTGTTTTTTTTAAATATATTTCACAAGTTTTAGCTTTTCCAAAAGTGAGTCAATACCTCATGCTGATACAGCTTCCTTCCACTAACGGCGCCTTCGGACCAGTTTGCTGGAGTCAGTCCAGAGGTTTCTTTTTGACGATTGAGGTATCAGAGGGCTTTACATATAATGTGAGGTTGTTTGATTGAAGTACATACATATATACAGAGATGAAGGCCTGGTTTACTTTGTGAGTTGGTGGGCATTCACAAACTCCTCTATGACACTTTCCCAGAAACTTCTCAGAGGCTTATTCCAGAAAAGGGTTAGAGTGACTGCCCCCTCTCAGGGTAATAAGGTAAAAGGAGCACCCCCCTCCCAACCCCAAGATGCCGGGTATGAAAGCAAGAGATATTGCCATGCGGAAAAGTGTTTTCCCAATGACAAAAATGTGCAATTGCTCAGCGGGGTTGTCCTTCTCCAATGCATAACTACACTTTTTGCACAATTCCATATTGTGGAAATAGTAATATAAAAAAAAAACTTGTTTAGTAATCCATCTGGAACTCTGTAAGTAATGCAGGTTTTTGGGCATACTACTGCTGTGTCCTGTGATTATGCAAAAATTGTAAAACTGTGCCCATGCTGTGGAGTACTTTTGTGGGTACAGATTTACGAATAATTATATTTGTATGTACATTTCACCCATATGGAGATCTGGACCATCAGGCACAGGTCTGGCCCTCATTGACCAATGTTGGACACATCTGCTTTAAGTAAAAAATGAAGAAGAATAACAATTAGCACTTTTCATGAGCACCAGTTAAGGACACATTCGTTTACGGGGAGATTAACTGATTTCCCAGAAGCACAGAATGTTGAGCCGACGCCGAGACTTGAATCTGGTTCCCCGGCTCGGTACTCTGCAGCTCTGGCCATTATGCCACATCCCTTCTCCACTTTCCTGGTTAGTAGTTGGTTCGGTTTTAGGCGGTGCTAACAGCAGAAATGGGTTGGTGCAAGCTTCCTCCTGACGAGAACCCCTGCACTTATTTTATTACAAACTAGCAACCCGTCCCGACGTTGTCCGGGTATGAATTGCTGACGGCCAGTAGTATATTGTTTTGTAAGATTTCGTTTTGATAGCATTTCTTATCTGTGACAGGCCTGTGAAACGCTCCGATTCACAGTGCACTGCTGATGCACTTAAGAGTGCGCGTTCAGTAGTGTGTGAACTCGAGTTTCCCTACTTTATTTTTCCTTGCAATATTATATAGCGCGAACTCGACAACATGGCATGAGCACAATTTACATTACAGAAGAACATATTCATTTGTGGTAGGCACGGGGAGACAAAGCGATTTACCTGGAATCACAGGATGTTGAGCTGATGCCGAGATTTGAACGTAGCTCCCCAGCTCTAAAGTTTGCAATTCTAGAACTTGTGGCGGGAGATGTGTCTAAAAGTGTATGTCGGTGCTGGCCATCAATGAGAGAGACCTTTGCAATTTTACTGATATGGATGGTGAAAAAATATGAGTATGTTGCTGGAGATGTGCGCCGCCGTGCCACCAATGTACTTACCTGGGGAGGGTAAACACCCATTATTCCGCAACTTTCTTTTCGCATACCATCACTCTGCATACTTTCATTACGAAAGTACCATGACTCCGCAATGCCATTACAACGCATGGCATTACATTTTATATGCTTTTACCACGCATACATTTACAACAAAATTCGTTGTAAATGCATGAATGGTAAAAGCATGTTTTTTTAAAATGTTTGGATAAGGTAAGTATGGGTATAGGGGTATATGTTTTGGGGTACTGAGGTATATGTTTTGGGGTGTTTGGGTATTTTAAGGGTTCAGATATAGTTTTGGGTTATGGAGTACAGGGGTAGATTTAGGGTTTAGGGATAGGTATGGGTTTTGGGGTACAGGGGTATTTTTAGGATTCAGGGCTAGGTTTGGGTTTTGGGGTATAGGGGCATTTTTAGGGTTCAGGGGTAGGTTTGGGTTTTGGGGTACAGGGGTATTTTAAGGGTTCAGGGCTAGGTTTGGGTTTTGGGGTACAGGGGTATTTTTAGGGTTCAGGGCTAGGTATGGGTTTTGGGGTACAGGGGTATGTTAGGCTTCAGGGGTAGGTTTGGGTTTTGGGGTACAGGGTTATTTTTAGGGTTAGGGCTAGGTTTGGGGTTTGGGGTACAGGGGTATTTTTAGGGTTCAGGGGTAGGTTTGGGTTTTGGGGTACAGGGGTATTTTAAGCGTTCAGGGCTAGGTTTGGGTTTTGGGGTACAGGGGTATTTTAGGGTTCAGGGGTGGTTTTGGGGTACAGTGGTATTTTTAGGGTTCAGGGCTAGGTTTGGGTTTTGGGGTACTGGGGTATTTTTAGGGTTCAGGGGTAGGTTTGGGTTTTGAGGTACAGGGGTATTTATAGGGTTCAGGGCTAGGTTTGGGTTTTGGGGTACAGGAGTATTTTTAGGGTTTAGGGATAGGTTTGGGGTTTGGGGTACAGGATATATTTATAGGGTTAAGATGGGTTAGTGTTTAAGGGTGTTGGGGTATTTTAAGGAGTAAGGGTGGGTTATGATTATGGGGTGCAGGGGTATTTAAAGGGAGCAGGGTGGGATTAGCACACGATGTGAGACATGGCATGAAGGGCGAAACGTACCACACACCCCCAGCATTTGTCACGCCCCCAGCACACGCCCACAGCACAACGCAGACACGCTCACAAGGGACTACTTTGCTGGCACGGTTCTTTTACCTTTTAAATGTATAGGGTGGGCGTCTGCATAGCCTATGTCCTTCTGCTGCAACTGCCATTTCCAACGCTGTATTGGGTGTTGTGATTGGTGCTATGGTTCCTGAGATTACCTGCCTCAAAGGTTTGGGCTCTCTCTTTATTATATTAGTATAGATGAACCACTGATTACATATAAGGCAAGAGGGAAATGAACTGACTCCTCATCCAGCAAGAAGTGCTGCCCAACTCAAACATCACAGATAGAGATTAGTTGAATAGCTGTTTTTTTAAGATAGTCTGTCTCAAGGCAGGTGAATTGGGCCCCAAACGTCTAAAATGGAAATACAATGGGAGTATTCGGAGAATATTCTTATGCAATTAGTAGAAATAGAAAGGACTGTGCCCTCTTTGCAATTTTACTGATATGGAGTTGGATGTCTCCTGCAGATTCATGAAGGCATGTTATGAGTGCCGAAATGAGTGAGGCAGTAGTGTTACTTCCCGTACCAATAAACACTTTTGTGATTCTGCCCTGTTTTCGTATGGAACAAAAACACGGGCCCACTAGCGTACCAAAACTTGAGGGCCCCGCCTCTAAACTACATGGAGGCCCCCCCTACCCTCCGGACTCAGTCAGGAGATCTCAGGCAGGTGTCCTTTGCTCAGGGGGGCCCCCTCTAGCTGGGCCCCTCCGTACAGCGTGGGCTATGGGGGCCTATGTTACGCCACCGCACGGGCCAGGTCAGAGGTGACGAGCTCTTTTGTTGTGCGCTCCTCCATATTTTAGCGAGCGGTCTCATTTTTTGTGTACGTTTTTGCCTCCCATCACTTTGAACGAGAACAGAGTGTGTCAAGATTCCATTTTTTTTGCCTCCCTTTTCAGGTCAGGCGAGTCTAATGTGACCTGAATGTGTAATGCGCCTCCGCTGTGATGCGGTTGTCGATGTAGCTCCCATGCAGATAATCCCACTGGGAGAGGAGATTGAAGTGCTGGAGAGGTTCATGGGCCGGCTGGAGGTGGGCTGCGCGGGGATCAGTGCTGCGCGCCATGAATATGCAGCGATCACTGGCCCAGAAATCCCTCTCCGCGGGCCTACTTTGCTGGTCCTGAAGCTGACCACGTGCCAGCGAGAGCATCTGCATCCTTTGTGGAATGACTAGATTGTACTCTCCTGGTTATAATGAACACAGCCTCAGTCGATACCCACTTGGAGTCTACAGAAAGACATTATTCACCCGTCGCGCTACTGGAGAGCGCGGTAACACTGAAAAAGAAGCAGAGCCTCAGACAATATGAGAACACAAAAACATTTATTGTATGCTAGTGACTTAGCATAATTATGGATTTCCTGCATTTACCACATAATTCATCATCTTCTGCATAATCTGCAGCTTTTAACAAAAAAAATTTTGTTTTGTGTTTAAACAGGTCAAAAGTTACTAAAAACACAGCAACATGGCCTGCTGTGAACTGGAAAGCCCTTCACAAACCCTGACTGATCGCCTTTCAGTTGCTCATTCATATGTTTGAGTGCTAAATTGGCAATAATGAGGTGAAACCCTTACCCATAAAATGTTAACCCCTTCGCTGCGGGGTTATTCCCCCGCTGTGCTGGGGGGGAGAAGGCGCGCACAGCGCCCCCATGCTCATTGAGCTCGTCATGAGCTACGGCGCTCCGGTGCCCATGACGAGCTCAGCTCGTCACAGGTGTATTACCTTCCGTGGAATGCTCAGCACAGGAGGGGAATTCTCCCCGCAACTGAGCGTTCCACGGCTCATGACGAGCTCAGCTCGTCATGAGCACCGGAGCGCCGTGGCTCATGACGAGCTCAGCTCGTCATGAGCCTCGAAGAGGTTAAAATATCAAACTAATGAGATAATATTGCCACAAAATTTGCTGCATTAGGCTGCATAATTCTGATTTACTTGCTGCATAATCTAGTCTACCCTGCCGCATAAATTGGCCCTCCCCTGCCACATAATTCCATTTGCCATGAATAAGACCTACTTTCAGAGCCATCGCAGCTGAGTGAATGAAACACTGCTGCACAACTCCTAACACATGATCAAGATGTTGAGTAACAGGAGTCCAGCCAAAGGCCGGGAACTCACCCATCTGATATTTACACTCGCAGGTCACTACCTCCACCTCTATAATCTAACATTGGCTGCTGCCTTCACCTGATGCAAAGCCTTCAGCCATCTTGAACAGTTCCAACTTCCAGAGCTTCCTGCAAAGAAGGTGATTATGTTCTGCTCTCAGGGTTTCCAAGAGTTTCATAGTTTGTGGCTCTGGGCTCCAGTGATCTACTTCTGAGTTTTTGTCACCTTCTGGTGTATTGTTGTTGAGGTGGAAGTTGTCTAATCATATGTTCCTGGCAGGGGTGTAGTGGGTAGCCAGGTTTTGAACTGAACAGGGACCTTTGTTCTGCCTGATAAGCTTTCTGGGGGGTGCAGCTCACATTGAATCTTCTTCTCAGCTCCACAGAGAGCCAGCTGAGTGCTTACAGGTGTTGGTGTCTTTCCTAAGCCTGAGGCATATTTTGGCTGCTTGGTTTAGATTACAAGCCACTGGGACAAGGGTTTGGTTGCCCCTTGACGTGTTGTATACACATGTGTCCACAAATGGTCAGTAGGTTAAAGGAGTGTCCTGCTGACCTACAGCTCTGACCTTGACAGGTTTTGTGATCTTAGGCCATGGATGGAGTGGAAATGGAAAGCATTAGTGGAACATGCATAACACTAGTCCAATATTTAACAGGTGATGGAGTGTGACCATTTCTAGGGCATTTTGAGAGGGTGGACTGGATTTATCATTTTACAATGCAATATTTTCAAATATTTAGGCTAAACTACAGTAGGATTAATTGGAAGTAGTGATAGGTAAATCTTGAAATACCTAAATATTTCAGACAGAGTAAACATGGCATTGTATCATCACTGCATCTATGCGCTTGAGAGAAGATTGTTTCCTGCTTCCTCTTGGGGCTGGAACGCTGAGGGTGTCTCTGCTGACTAACCTTACAAACACCCTCCCCAGCCCCCCCTTCCTGCTCACGGATAGGGTTCCTGGAGTCGTATTTAGGCAGTCCAGCTGCGCCTTCACCGATGACGAGCTCAGGTGGGACGGAGGACTATACCTGGAGGATGGAAGAGCGACAAAACACTTCTAGTCAAAAAACTGCTCACAGGTGCACATATGAAGGGCAACATCATACATATATGTCTGTAGTGAACACGCATGTACCATGTAGTTTCAAAATTGTATTAATACTCAATTTAATTCCAAGATTATTTTATAGCGAGCACTTTAACAACGCAAATGCAACATATATCCCCCCATAATATAAGCACCAAGATCAGACATTACCCTGTCCCCCTATAATAGTGATGACTGCAGTCATGAGGGGGATGTATGACATTACAACGCATGATTTTACAACGCATGCCATTATGACGCAACTTTTACAACGCAAGTCGTTACAACGACTTGCGCTGGGGGGTGCTGGATAGTGAATAGTTTAATTTACTATTCCAACTCCAGTCCCCGTGGATAGTAGGGAAGGTGTTGGATAGTAATTAAACTATTCCCTATCCAAGAGCGCCCCCCCAGCGCAAGAAGTTGTAATGACTTGCATTGTAATAGTTGTGTCGTAATGGTAGTGTGTTGTAAAAGTTGCGTTGTAAAGGATGTTTCCCCGTGAGGGGTGATCAGGACTGGGTATCCCTTTCGAGTAAGACTTAGGGCCCGATTTTGATCTTGGCAGATGGGTTACTCCATCACAACAATGAATGATATCCCATCTGCCGAAATATAAATCTCGTAGGATATAATTGGATTTATATTTATGAAGGAGTAACCCTTCCTGCCAAGAACTAAATCTGGACCTTAATGCCTGAAGAAATGCACGGGTAAGAGTGTAGGCACCACCAGGAAATGTTGTCCACTCCTCCTGTGCGTTAAACTCACTGGTACACTCAAATAAGAGTACCATTGCTACCATTGTGTCTAGCCGGCAATCGTTTCCAGCATTGCTTCTAGATGGGTGAAGATCCACTTGTGAACACATCACATTAGAGCATCTCTGATGGTAAATGCAGCTTATCGGTACATCAGGAAACAAACAAGGAAGAAGAGATTGAGAGAAGTAGACGAGCACAGCTTCGATCAAGGTGTGACACTGGACCAGCGTTTTGTGACCCCAAGCGAGTCCCGTTAATTCTCTACAATTGAGATCCCCATGACGACGACATTAAGGAATAAGACCAAACATCAGGATACATATACAAATGTCATTGTGGTCTGGTTGAGGGTCCTTAAAGTCAATTGACTTGTGTCTGTTGCCCTATACAAATTTACACCTTCACGCCCCTCCTTAGAATGAAAGAACCCAACAAGAATATTATGTTTTTCCAGAAAAAAATCCAATCTATTCATCTCTGCCCATTTTTCACATGCAATATTGGTCAGGGCCTTTGGTGTCCAAGCACTAAGCACACACACACATCTGCCTGCGTAGGAAGCAGCAGGCGCCCTCCACCCTTCTTGGAGCTCAGCACATCCGAACAGCTGATATCCCCAAGCATACGGGCCCAGCCAGTGGCTCTGCTTCCAGATGGCTCAAAAGCTGGAGGCGGTCTGGAAATGCAGCAGCTGGGCATGCGGCCAAGGAAACATTGCTCGAGGAGCATACGTGCTATCCACGTATGAGTACTACCTGCAATGGCCGACCACATCCTGGCAGAGATAATTATTTGGCTGATGCCGCCATCACAACACACGCAAAATGAGTATGGAGCGATTACGGAAAGTTTGCAGAAAAAGCTCAATGATGGGGGAGTTGGTTGTTGCCTTTCTAGATTCTAAGGAGAGAGTAAGTTTAGAATCAAAATCATGAGTTTAACAGGTAGAGTAAAGAGTACCGCAATACAGGTCCCTGGACACAAATACTTGTAAAAGGGTTATTTCCACTTGAGTCTACTTTTCTCTTTTCCTCTAGATGATCATGGTGCTCCTCTTCTGGAAACATCTATTCTGCAAATGAGCTACCAACATCCCTCAATGTTATGTTATGGTACTCATTCTTGTATAGCGAGTAGCTCCCCGGAGGGTTTCCCAGCACTTAGGTGACAGGCAGAACAGCTTAAGGAGTGGTGCTAGAATTAACCAGGGTTGAGACTCTCTGGCAAAAGGGATAGATTAGAGTGACCAGGTTTTAAACTCCCTGCGAAAGGTGAGTAAGGCCTCATTCCGAATACTAAGTGAATTGACTTTCTCTAGCTTATACGTCTATGCACTTTGTAGCAAATTAGCTAGGTGTGCGCTATATATACACGTACCATAGGTAGCTTTATGCTCCACTAGAAGGTAGAGGAGTCTTCCTTTAGCTTAATCTCATTCAGACTGTCAGTAAATAAACAACTCTCCCTGACACACATTGTTCTACAGCGTCAACACCCCACTGCTTCACCACACATGGAGGGCCTTCGCTGCGCCAAGCCAAGGAGACAACACGCCTCCCTCCTGCCACAGCACAGGAGGCTCAGGAAACAACGTGCGCACGATGAGGAGGTTATTTTCATTCAGAAGGGGCCAAGATGGGCAAAGGTGAAATATGGGTGCACAATGCCAGGCCAATGCCGATGCCAGGTCAATGCTGTTGGTTAAAGAATATTTGCTGTCCTGGACAACTGGCATATCTCACAACCCTTCAGAGTCCATGCTTCTAGTTCTATGGGTTACTGGGGGTAATGGCTGTTCATCCTCGACTCAACGATCTCAATGACCAAGCAAGTCAATGCTTTCTCCTCCTTCTGCTTCAACACCCTCCGCATGCTCCGTAAGATCTACAGATGGATCCCGACAGATACAAGAAAGACAGTCACCCAGGCCCTCGTCAGCAGCAGACTCGACTACGGAAACGCCCATCAATCGACTACAACGCATCCGAAACGCCTCGGCACGAATGATCCTCGATGTACCATGACACGGCCACATCACCCCCCACCTGAGAAACCTGCACTGGCTCCACATCAACAAGAGGATATCCTTCAAGCTCCTCGCCCACGCACACAAGGCACTCCACAAGACCGGCCCAGCCTACCTCAACAGACGGCTCTCCTTCTACACCCCCAACCACCAGCTATGCTCCGCCGACCTCTAACTCGCCACCATCCCGCGCATCCGAAGAACAACCACCGGCGGGAGATCCTTCTCCCACCTCGCCGCCAAGACATGGACCACCCTCCCACTGAGCCTACGACAGACCCAAGACCTGCTGACCTTCAGGAGGACACTAAAGACCTGGCTGTTCGAACAGTAGTGGCCCCCACCTTCCCACCAGCACCTTGAGAGCCTCGCGGCTATGCAGTGGGCTTAAAAAATGACTGATTGATTGATTGAATAAACCACACTGTTGTTTTCAACGTATCCATAAATAATCAGGGGCGTAGCTTCAGGGGGGATGTTCGGGGTGTTACAACCCCCTAAAATGTATTGTTTAGTAAATAGTTGGGTACAAGTGCTTTCAGTCAGGTACTGTGAAGTGTCTGTCGGATTTCACCTGGATTTTGACATGCCCACACTGATAAAAAAAACACACACACTCTCGTCTCTGTTTTGAAGGCCTTCAAAAATGTTGATTGGTTGATAAAATGTTGTATTTTAAGTACCCCTAAGAATCCACACTCCTTTCCCCGCCCATGTACTGCTTCTCTTATAATGTATTTTAGATATGCCAGCAAGATTGTTGGTACATCCAAAGACCCCCTCCCCCTCCAATCTTACTGATCAAGCTACACCCCTGTAAGAAACACCCAAAGGTAGCAGGCACATTCTGATAGTTTGGAGAGACCACTGCAAAAAGAAGTCAGAGAGAGAGGAACGACTGTCCACAAATGGACCTGTGATTATGAAAGATCTCTGTACACCTGGATGATTTGGGCTCACAATATCCACTTTAACTATAAATACCAAATCTGCTATCCAAGGACACACCAACAGGTTAGTTACTGACCAATTGAGGGCACTTTTACATCTAGACTGAGGTTCCTCTGTATCTCTTCTGTTCCTCTACAGGGTCTTCACACAAGCTGAGCAGCTGAGCAATTTGTTCTTGGTGCCAAATTTCTGTTGGGAACAATATTGCTAACATCTTGGCATTTCTTTTGCAGGCCGCAAACCATTTAACTATTACAAAATTACACGGTAAGCAAGCATCCAGCTAGCAATTAGCATGTTCTTGGAAGATAGAGTGCTACCTAATTACATCCTAGGCATCAAGGATCTTGATGAATAAATAGCCATTTCTGGGTGGCAGTGACATGATCACCCTTGAGTTGAGGTGGCGCGTGAATACACAGCGATCTGCTGTGTTATCATGTCATTACACAAGGGAGTGATAAATGCTGGGCAGTAACCAAACTATGGCATGAAGGCTTCCCCAGATCAAATACAACAAACACTGGCACAAAGCTGCAGATGTGAATAATCAGAGACACTCACCCTGCAGCTGTGCCACACTCTTCAGTGGAGGACAAGCATTCACTGCTGTGGCAGGTCACCCTGGGAGACCTCTATTTATGCATAGAGTCAAAATAGGGATCTCATGGTTGATTATATACCAGATGGTATAATTGAGGCAAAGAAAAAATTTAATCTGAAACAATTGATGTATAACCTTTTTAGAAACATTAGGAATACATTTCAATTTAGCCTTGAAGGCAGCCTTGGGTCGCTTTGTAGCATAAGCCCTTCCTGTCCCTGTATTGCATAGGGCTCTTAGGGTAGGGCGGAGAAAGTGCCAATGCAGTGTCTGTAGCCCATAATGAGCTGGGCTTGCCCCGATTCAAAATGTCTCTCTCTGGCCCAGCAGGAGAGTATTGCCTTGCTCTACATGTTGATGTTGGTCTTGTCTTCTAAACATGCATCCTAGAAAATAGATGACTTATTTTGCTGGCAACTGCTTATTTTAGGTTCTTTCAAATGTAGGGCATCTTGTTTTGTCACAGACTGCCCAGGTGGCAGGCAAATGAATCTGATGTTCTTTAGCTTTTCCTGGAATGGAGAGTCTTACAGTCAAGTCAGCACCTAAAAAAGGCTGAAAAGCTAATCAAAAACGCTTTGCTAAAAGTTTGCACCTAGGCACCCAAGGGTAGTGGAGTGCTCTATAAATCAAATTTTCATTTCAGTTCATTTGATAAAGGTTTGTGAAACACTTAGCATTGTTTTGCATTTTGAATTTAGATAGTTAAGAAATAAACAAAAAAAATTGCCTCTAAAGATCTGGCTACCTGATTCCACATGTGATTCAAACTGCCCTTACCTTCATATCTCATCATGTCAATGAGACAGTCCGCCTGTGGGGTGGTGACATATAAGGACATTGGTATCTTGACCAATGAAATAAAAGTGCTGAAAAACTCGATGAGATGCTGCTAGTCTGGCGTCTCTCCTCTCCCGGATGATAAGAAGGAAAGGGAAGGAAGGTGGGTAACTTCCTGCATGCCAATCCAACCAATCCTGGTGCTGCACTCATTTTGAGGCTGGAGGCCTGTGCCTGCAATACCCACCCTGCTTTACAGCGCTGGGATTGTTGGGTCTGAAGTGCGCATGATGGATAGGCCGGCTGTAGACAGTCAGCCAACCTGACATGCGCACTGAGCATCTGCAGATGCCATCCTGCAATCCGCAGGAATCTGTCCCGCCTTCACCATCACACTTGCGCTAGTGCGGCCGGCCGCACACAGAATAACGAAATGGGAATGACCATATTATTACTCTATGTTTACCTGCTGCGCTGCAAGCCTGGTGACACTCCTCCATCTTAACGGAGGGGCCGCCACTGAACATTAGCGAAAAGGCTGTTCCAATAGAGATAGATGTACATTTATTATGGTTTGTTTGGGAAAAGGGGAATATTGACCGTCAAAATGCTTACGGCTTCCAAAGCAAACATATGAAAAGACCAGAAAAATCCTGCTGAGGCCCTATCGTCAGGTGCCGAGGTGCTTTTGAATAAATGAATGAATGAGGGATCAATGCAGTGCACAGCTACTCTGAGAAGGGTCCACGCGGTAGATGGGAGAAACCCTTGGGTACATACCTCAAGACACAAGCCTCACTGCCTCTCAGAAAAAAGCCAGGATTCACAGAAAAAAAAGCCCTGATTTCAAAGTTAGAGAAGTTAATGTAGTTGGGGAAGCTGGTGTCTGACGTTTATTGCTGCTTGCTAATATTGCCTTAACGTTTTTTTTGTCAGATAAATAAAAAACCTCCATTACAAATAGACTGACATCCAAGAATATCAGAGTAACAGAAGAGCAGTAAATTCAAACTGAATGGCGGAGTAACAGAGAATGAAATTTAGCACACCTCTGATTCTAAGGTAAAAAATTGTTCTAAATTGTCCAGGCCACTATATTTGTGAACAATACGTCACATTTTATTGTTCCTGCAGTAAGAACATTTTAAATGTTTAAAGGAGCAGGAATCACCACTGCATTCTAGGTATGTCCATTCATCCATCCATCCATCCATCCATCCATACTCACCCACCCACCATCAGCCCGTCCCTCCTATCCCCCGCTCTACGTCCGTCTTGGCAGCTTTGTTGAACTATCCCCAAACACTGTTCAATACAGAGGAGTATGTAACACAGTCAGATGGTTGCTACACAAAGGGAAAATACTTGAAGTGCAGACATATTCTCATGCTATCTGCATTACAACTTCTTATGACATGATAGGTAGCCTGTAATGAAGTATTACAGTTGAGAATTTACACCAAAAGCATCATATAAGAACCTGCAACAGTCCAGTGCCTCACACAAAACATGTCTGGGGGCTGAAAGTAGATTCCTGAACAACAGCAGCTCCCGCTAGATCTTTTAATGAACTAGACGGGATCTTTTCAAGTCACAGTGACTCGCTGATAACAAAACACCTATGGTCCACACACATCGCTATATATATATATGCAAACCCCTCCCTCTTCTAGCCCTCCACTAACCTTTTCAACCCAAATAACAGACTCACATGTCCACCGCTCAAATAAATTTCATATTTCCCTATTCTAATTTCCCACTAATCCTTTTTGGGTTCTGGAGTAGCGTGCTACTCGCTGAAAAACGCTTTGGCACCGCGTCAGGGTTAGTAAGCGCTATGTAAATTCAATTCAAATTACAATTGGCCTTGAAACCAACCTGCGTGAAACTGTTTAAAAGCTCCTTGCATTATTAAAGCATTAAGAATAAATCACCTAATAGAAGGAATAAAATACCCCCTCCTCCTCCTCCTATGAAGGATTGTTCAAGTGAACATATATTCTATATGGCCCAGACGCCTCGGTCACTTGCACTATCCTTACAATAGGCGGTTGGGACTTAACTCCAAATATTTGACCACTTTACTGCTCCAGGTGGCAGAATAAACTATATTTATAGACCGGCAGAACAATGCAGTAGCAGCACACAGAGATAATAAAGCAGTTTCGGTTACACAATCCCTCGCATTTCTGAAGAAAACTTCCAAGGCCGTTCTTGAGAATAATTGCATATATTGAAGCAATCTATCCACAGAAATTCCTATAAATAATGTATCCATAAAACGCACAGCACAGAATGCTGCGCCGCGCATTTGCATACGCGTCGTGTGTAAATATGTCATATTTTATGCGCAAGTCTCTTTCCTATACCCCGTGTGCGGTCTGCATACATTACCCTCACTGGGCGAGCATATGGATTGTCGGGGCGCGCGCCCCATTTGGGAGGCGCGCAGGCACGCGCCAGTCCGGGCCTTGTCCACTCAGACGAAAGGGTAAGGGAGCGCCGGTGAAAGACAAGCCGTCGCTCGGACTGCGCGAGAGAGGTAATTACTGCTATATAAATAAACCAGAGGGGAAAAAAATCTTTTAAAAATCTAATTACCATGCAGCGCTGTGGGTTTCAACCTTGGTCAAGTGCAGGCGCGACTGATTTACGCTCTGTCATAAAATGCAAAGTACTACAGAGAGTCGTGGTGTTAGCAGGCGAAGCCAGGAAGGCCCCTGGAAGATTTGCACAAGGTGGGGTTGGTAAGGGAGCTGTCACCCCCGAGGGCCAGAACACCTACCTCGGCTTTAGTACTGTCGAACTGCGTGTCATTAAATGCATTCTTGCTTAAAGTAAGAGGCGGTGATTTATAGCGTATAATGGACCACGCTGCAAGAAGCTTAGAGCAAAAAAGAAAAGAAAATTAATAGAAAAATGATAAATATAGGAGTGTCTTTGAAATGACTAAAATAAACTTGATTCAGCTTCGCCGTCCCTCCTACACGAACGATTTGCCCCTTGTGCCTTCCAATGTGTTCAGTTTATTAGGTTACTTGGCCAATTAGCAGGGTCTGTGGCTTCTCAGCGTGTTGAAAACTTACAGCCGCTGCCCATCAGGCACAGGCCACCTCCACATTTACTCTGAAAACTACCGCGTCTGAAGCCATGTTTGAGATGCGCGCAGTGCATCCTGGGATGTGCAAACAAGAGCATGGCCGAGGTACGGGTGCGATCCCTTTAAGGAGGTGGCATGCACATTTACACCTGTGGCTCACAATGTGTTTAATGAATACATGTGCGTTATTTGGCCCATGGGTGTGATGGTTTAAGTTACCATGTGTTTGTATGTGCTCTATTACGTGGATTTCTTAGGGATTAAGGGCCAGATGTAGGTGGGCAAATACCAAATTCTGTAAATTTCACCGTTACCGACCGGTATTTAGCCATATGGGATGTAGGGAAGGAATCGGTAATAAGGAATCAGTAAATGCCGATTCCTTTATACCGATTTCTTATTGACCTTGCATTTAAGGATTCGGTAATACCGATTCCTTAAATTCAATGTAGGTAGCACTTAAAATAGTGCACCTCAGCCTTAAGGAATCGCTATTTAAGTAGCGATTTCCTTTTTAAAAGCACTTTTTTGCTTTTTGAAATGTGCCATGTGGGACATATCCATGCCCTTAGGGCATGCATGTGTGCACATGTGCACACATGCACATTTCAGGGGTGTAACAGGGTGTCCTTTGGACACCATGGCACCCTTGAAATACCTCCTGGTATTACCGATTCGGTAACACCGAATTGGTAATACCGAATGTCTTCACATTCATTCCTACTGGCCTCCAAGCCCATAGGAATGAATGGGTAGGTATTCGTTATTACCGAATCTCAATTACCGATTCGGTAATAACGAATATTAAGAATTCGGTATTTTTTACCAAATTCTTACCTACATCTGAAATACCGATTTCAAAATACCGAATGGGTAAAATTCGGTATTTAGGAATCGGTATTTCCTATTACCTACATCGGGCCCCTAAATTCTTTATATAACAAAGATTGTGTAGAGAGCAGATGGTAGCTTCTTTCGCCATACGTTAGTTTACTACTGTCCTTTATTGGTTGTGACAGAGATAATGTTTCGATTAGAGGTACTGAGGTTAGTGGCAGAGCAGGTAATCTGAATGTTGGTCACTGTCAGTCTCATCATGTGATTCCACGCTACGCCGTCATTTACAAAATGGCGACCAGTTCAGCATCCTACAGTGTCCATGGGGGCACTTAGCTTTCCCTCCCAGCAGAAACCACGCACCATATGTAGAGATAGACTTTTGCTGAGAGATTCCCGCTTGCTGATGGTAGTAGAAAGTGCTTCCGCCTGTGTGGTGGGAGTAATTTGGAGAAACTGGTTGCCACTCAGCGTTATTTTTTGTTGAACAAAAAAAGTCCAGTAAAGCGGTGATCAGTGGCGTAACAAAACTTCAGGGGGGCCCTCCTGCAAGATACATGGATGGAGTCACCTCCAGACTCAATCAGGAGCTCTTAGGCTAGGGTACTGGGCTGAGGGGGCCCCTGGAGTTCGGCCAACCCCACCCCGCACTGCGGGGGCTGCAGGGGCCTATGTTATGCCACTGGCGGTGGGTGGTTCTTTTCTGCATAACAGAAAATCAATGCCCCTCATGCACATAGAGTTTTCACCGTACTCCATTGTTTTGGTCTCATGGGTGTGATGGGCATACCAGGACGTGCCTCAAAGGTTCCGCCCTTAATAGGGCGGGCCTTCCGTTCCTCTGTGGCAGACAGACTGCCAGCAGAGGCTTTCCCATGGTGGACCGTGCTGAGACAGCCATGCAAATCTAGGGGGTTTCCCTACCTCTTAATGAGACAAGGATTTATGGCTCTCATATCCTTTCACGCTCTAATGACCCCTAAGGTCACTGCCCAAATTCTCCCTGCCCTCTTGGACCCACCCTTCAAGCATCTCCTGCTCCGCCTCTCCTCAGCAAACACAATTTCTTTTCATCCCACCAGTGGTGGATTCACAGATCCATGTCACATGTGACTTTGCTGCCACCTGTCCCACATGAAGGGGCTCAGCACTTGGTGAATGAGGAACCAGGGGGCTGCCTTGTAAGAATGCACAAGTTGGAAACCTGGATGCACAGATGAACGATGGGTTCATGGTGAATTTGAGATGGATATTGGATGAATGGATCCATGGAAGTGTGATGGGTTCAGGATGAATAGATGGATGAATGACCACCTTGTACAGACGTTCTCTGGATAAAGGTATGGGCAAGCAATACATTAACGATGAACTGAAAAATGACTGTAGGCCTTGCGTTTATAGGAAATGTACCAATGTATTCAAGGATGTCTGCATGGACAATAGGTTCATGATGTTGAGTGGGTGGATGAATGAATACATTGCATGCATGAGCACTGAACGCCAGGGCCGGACTGGGAACAGAAGCCGTCCCTGGCACACTGCTCAGCCGCCCCCCCCTGGGGTGAGGGGGAGTGCAGCCGAGCGGTTTGCGAGGGCTGGTTTCGGCCGGTTTTGTTACAGGGGGCCCATATTGCCGACCCCCAGTAAGAAAAGTGGCCCCCCAGGTGCCCAAAACCGGTCCCCACCCTAGCGGCGCACCAGGGAGAGGCCCGGTGCCATCTATGGCCAGTCCGGCCCTGCTGAACGCTGGCTGAATGGGTATGAGTTAATAATGAATGAATGATGGCGTACTAACCATAATACAGATCATTAAGCTATCATTGATCATCATTTTTAATGACCATTACATATGTATAAACTTCGCGACATGATTTTGAGACCAATAATGGGCCACTGATTAGAAAAACTACAGCCACGGATCGCAATCCTTAGACTTGCTTTTTATTGGTGACACCCAAAGGTGTAATGCAAGCTCCTGCAGCCCCTGAAGCACAGGGGGCCCCAATCTACTAGGCCCCACATTCATCCTAAGGCCTATGAATTACTGTGAGATATGGTAGTATCAGGGTACCTTCAACACATTCTGCAGGGGACAACATCAGTTTATGGTATCGGCTGGTGGTCCAATCTTTTTTATGAAGTTGGCTCGCCCTGTGGCATGGGTCTGAGCATCAGCTTGGGAGTTTTAAAGTAAAAAAGTGGATTCATTCAATCAAACAGTACATTAAAAATGGCTATTACCTGCTGCCCAAGCCATTCTTATAGTTTCGGGGCCTGAATCGGTCCGAATTGTCACACTTGTAGGACTGTGATGGTTAGTAGGTTTGTTGTCACTATTATTGATGGCATAGCAAGGGCAATGTCTGGTACAACCTGCAGTGGCCTCCTGCAGAGGACCTGGGACTTCCCTTTTTTTTTTTTTTTTTTTTACAAATTAAGCACTGACACCCACAGTTCCTGCAAGTGCATTGATTCTAGGGTGACAATCCTTGTCATGAGGCGAGAGCAGCAGTGTTAGCAATCAATCAATCAATCAATCAGGATTTATAAAGCGTGGCTAATCACCCAATTGGGTATCCAGGCGCTTGTCAGGGGGAACATTTCATACGCTAGACTTCGGGTACATAAATAATTCTGACTGGAAGGCATTCAGCTCGGGGGAGAGAGGAGACGTGCCTATCTGCAAATGTCTGGGAACCTCTTTTGTCAGCGCTCTTGCAGACAGTAAAATATAGGACGCCATTAAAAGAGTACCCCCGAAGCGGGAGTTTTACGTGAAATCGCGCGGATGCACAAAAGACTGCAGACCACACCAAAGCCATGTTGGTTCTGATTCAGCAATGTTTGCCTTCCGGTGGGAGCCTTCGAATTGGAATCAAAATCTGTCTTGGTAGAAAAAAAAAAAACCTTGGAGAGCAGAATCTTAAAAAGATATATTTTTATTTCATTTTCCCCCAACAATGCCGGCTCATTTTTATGCCTGTGGACCGTTGTAAGCAATATCGGTTTCCACATGGGTTTGCGAGGAACCGGCCGCATGCCTAATGTTACCGCGCATTTCCATTTCCCTTCTGTGTACAGAAATGCTGAATAAGTAAGCAAGGGGTAAAGCAATGAAACCGTCCTTCGACTGTTGCATTCGGAATTTATAGCTCCTAATTACTGATTTATCTTCAGGATTTTTGGAGCTCCGGGCATGACATATTTTGGGACCCCCCCTTATTCATAGCAAATTAGAATTTTGATAACCATTATCTGCTAATTGAAGTCCTCATGATGCCAAACAAAGTTTCAGAAATGGGGCTCACAAAAATACAGCAGAAATAAGTCTTTCAGGGGACCCCAAAAATTGTTAACTTTATGCTGAGTCAAAGGTAGAGATCAGCAGAGAGAAGGAGAGAGGCTGGATTATAGAAATAGCGGTGAAGCAGAGCCAGAGAAAGTTTACTTTCACAGGGGGCCCTTGGAAGATGGAAGTCCTCAGCAATTGTCCACTTTGCCCGCGCTTTAAAATAGCTTTGCCTCATTAACGACAAAGCTGCCCTTTATGAATCAGTGCTACATGAGTGCACCGCACTTTAGAGGACATGCAGTCACCGGCAAGCCTTGCTTAAGAGGCATTGCAGTGCCAGCGCGCCTTACTTTAGAGGCCTTGCAGTCACCAGTACACCTTGCTTTAGAGGCCTTGCACTTGCCGGCACGCCTTGCTTTGGAAGCCTTGCAGTCAACGGCATGCCTAACTTTAGAGGCCTTGCAGTCATTGGCGTTCCTTGCTTTATAGACATTGATAGCATGCCTTGCACTCACCAGCACACCTTGCTAAAGAGGCCTCTCAGTCCATGGCATGCCTCGCTTTAGTGGCCTTGCAGTCAATGGCATGCCTTACTTTAGAGACATTGCAGTCACCAGCACGCCTAGCTTTAGATGCCTTGAAGTTATTGGCACACCTTGCTTGAGAGCCCTTGCAGTCGACAGCACGGCTCACTTTAGATGCCTTGCAGTTATTGACACCCCTTGCTTAGAGCCCTTGCGGTCATCAGCACGCCTCGCTTTAGAGGCCTTGCAGTTATTGGCACGCCTTGCTTTAGAGCCCTTGCAGTCATCAGCACTCCTCGCTTTAGAGGCCTTGCAGTTATTGGCACACCTTGCTTTAGAGCCCTTACAGTCATGAGCACGCCAAGCTTTAGAGGCCTTATAGTCATTGGCACGCCTTGCCTTAGGCCTAGCTTTAGAGGCATTACAGTCGCCAGCACATCTCGCTTTAGAGGCCTTGCAGTCGCCGGCACACCTTGCTTTAGAGACCTTGCAGTTATTGGCATGCCTTGATTCAGAGACCTTAAAGTCGTTGGCACACTTTGATTCAGAGGCCATGGAGTTGCCGGCACGCCTTGCTTTGGAGGCCTTTTAGTCATCCGCATGCCTAACTTTAGAGGCCTTGCAGTTGCTGGCATTCCTTGCTTTATAGACATTGCTAGCATACCTTGCACTCACCTGCACACCTCGTTATAGAGGCCTCGCATTCACTGGAATGCCTCGCTTTAGAGGCCTTGCAGTCGATGGCACGCCTCACTTTAGAGGCATTGCAGTTGCCAGCACGCCTAACTTTAAATGCCTTGCAGTTATTGGCACACCTTGCTTTAGAGCCCTTGCAGTCGTCAGCACGTCTCGCTTTAGATGCCTTGCAGTTATTGGCACGCCTTGCTTTAGAGCCCTTGCAGTCATCAGCATGCCTCACTTTAGAAGCCTTGCAGTCATTGGCACACCTTGCCGTTATTGGAGGGAGCGGCTTCACTCGGCGCTCCCCAGCACACTGGATGCCATCACTTGCTCTAACCCAGCTGTCTTAAGAGGGTTAGAGATGTCTAAAGTGTGCATGTAAGGCTGGCCATCGCAAGACCGCCGACCGAAAAAAAATGCGGACTTTAAACAGTGCAGAGTAAGCCCATCCTCCTCTCTGCTGCTGTCACTCATCAGGACCCGCCTCATCCTCTTTCTCTGTTACCATTTCATTTGTCATTTTTGGGGTTTTGGGGGGCTTTTAAGTGGGGTTACGTTCCTCCTCTCCAAGGGAGGAGTCGGCCCTCAAAGAAGGTGGTTTGTGCAGTCTGAAGAAGTGCTGTGTCTCCGGTAGTGTGCAGGAAAAAGAGTGAACTGGCTGTAGGCAGCATCATTCTAGTGCCTTATGTGCCTGGGTGGGTGTGTCGAAGCACTTTTCGTCCCGAGCACTGCAGACCAAGGAAAGATATGAGACGCTTTCCTTCATCTGCACATGAAGGCACCTCTTTGGCACTGAGCAGTGTGTCAGGCGCCAGACTGAGAGCTTTGTTGAAATCCGATAGAATTTCCTGCACAACAGCTGTAAAACAAAGAATTTCTTTAGTACAGCCCGGAGCACGGAAGCTCTCCCAGGGAACCGGCTGCAGCCCACAGCATAGCAATTTGCTGCTCTCCATTCCGCGCACTCCTGTGCTCCCAGGACGGGCTTTTTTTCTAATTGCAAACAGCAGATAGCAGAGGAGGGCGAGGGTTGCCCTGCTTGGTGATGGAGGCAATGTCCACGCCAGGCCTCTTAGCACACTCTTTCAGATGGGGTGCCCAGAAGACACCCATCCAACATGAAGCACTAGAACAGCATTTTGTTGTGCGTGCGGTGCTATCTTCTGCAGACGTTTAGGGAGAGCCCCGGCTTACACCGGAATACTTGCTTTGCATTCTTTACCTTCATGCTGTGCTTCAGAACGTGCCGCAGCAAAGGCCGTGTATGTGGAGCAATGTATGGCATTGGCGACCCAACAGTGGGTGCGCTCAGTGCGGTCCATGCCTGCTGCAGGGGACACTTCCCACCCCTTGTTTCTCTGCAGGGAGGAGGTGGAGTGAAGACTTGCCTGGGTGAGGTGCAGTCAAACACTACCGCCACCCCTCCCCCCCGCTGTAGTGGGGGCCGTCAGTGCCCACATCAGGACCTGGGGTGCAAGGCGCCCCTGCAGAGACACCCGAAGCTGCTGCCACATTGCTCATGTCTCTGCCTGAGCCCCCAGCGGGGGGTGTCGGTGAGGCCCCGGGAGGTCCTCCTCGACCCCTCCCATACGTGCACCTGAGAGTTGCACTATCTGTGCACCATTGCCTCCTGGTACCACACAGTTAGTGCATCTCCCAAGGCCTGTTAGCCTCTGCGCCTGTATCGGTAACACAACAGGGCCACATGGGCCAAGGCGCTCCCCCACTTGTTGGGGTCCATGTCTCAAAGCAAAGACTCAACCCCGAATGTTCATAGTGCAGCAACTACGTTTGCACCGGTGCAATACTACTGATGGGGGTCTATCTTACGTCATACCAATGGGACAGTGGAGTCCTCAAAATGAGCTCAAATGCTGCTCCCCAACTGTTCTCCTAATATTGCCCCAGAATTATAAGTGAGTAAAGGCCAAGGGGGGCAGTTATAGGCCCAGATTGATGCACTCTGCCCAGGTTGGTATTCCCTTCCAAGATGGCGCCCGATTCCAAGCACAGCGTCTGGACCTCGATACCCACCAATGAGTGGGCAGAACCAGAACTATTATAAATAGGGGTCGTTGAGTTAAAGGTATCTCCTAAATGTAAACGCTACATCACAGAATTAAAATCCGCAAGAAAACCAGGCCCGCTGCAGATATTGTGAGGAGGTAAAATGGTCTCCACTGTGACATAGAGACTTTAACTGATTGTTTCAACTTCAGTAAGGAGAGTAGCACTGGTTTAAATACAACCCGCTATGTGTCACGCCATCACAGAAATATTAATTACCTGAGCATTCATTCATTATCTGGTTAATAACCTGGTTTAAATGGAGCACATCTTCTGACACGTCGTCACAGAAACATTAATTACTTGTTACCTGATTCAAACACAACATTACATTTAACACAGGAGAAAGGACCCTTTCACCTCCCTATCACTGATTTAAATACAATCCACTATGTAAACAAGCATTGGCAAAGTCAATGTGTCTTGTTTTTTGACTGTCAGCCTTAGCTTTGCCAATGCTTGTTTTCTAATGTTCTTATAAGATTCTTATAAACCTTATTGCTGGTGGAGTGGGGGGAGGGGCGGAGGCTATCTAGCTCTCACCAATCTAAAAAAGAACATTGTTAAAAGCAAATCTGTTTTTGGTTTTAAAAAGCACACATTGTCATAGTAGTCCATGGCACTAAATTAAAGCACTTTATGTGAGTATGTGCTCCTTGTGAAAGGGCAGAGTGAAGTTAGCTAATGGCTGAAGCCGCCTGATCAATTAAACACGCTGTATGCTATAGGGGGTGTGAGAACATTATATGATGAAGCAGCATACCAATGGAAGAAGAGGCGTTGGCTGAAACCTCCTAGAGGTAAGAATATTTTATATACAATATGTAAAACCAAATGGTTTTGGCTAACCCCCAGCCTAAAAAGGGGCACAGAGCCGTTCACTGCCCGTTTGCTCGTTCAGATTCATTGCACCCTCTAAAACAGACCAAGGAACCGTCACTGCGTGGTAATTCGTTCAAATAAAAGAAGTACTAGCAAAGCCAATAGGGCTGGCATTGATTGCCAGCTTTTTAGCTTTATAATGCTTGTTTTGTTAGGGCTTTTGTAAAACGTTGTTTTTGCAGTGCTGCTGGAACCGTGCCAATTTAAAAAAAAGAAATAAGATAAAAGCAAAAATAAAAGTTTGTTCTCAAAAAGAACACACTGCCATAGAAGTCCCAGTCATCGAAGGGAATTACTTTGTGTGTGGGTGTGCTCCTTGTGAAAGAGCAGAGTGGCGTCGCTCACAGTGAAGTTAGCTAATGGCTTACGTGGGTAAAAGAAAAATGTGAGCAACACAACAGCTGACCAATGGATCTAGAGAACTGACTAAAAACATATTTAAGTACATTGTATATAACATTTTAGTAAGATCAAAAGGTCTTGTCTAATGCCAGACCTAAAATGGGTTTAGACAGGGATATAGAACCTATTATGATCCCGTCACTGGTTCAATTACTACCCTCCATCTGACATATAATCACAGAAACTTTAGCAACCTGAGGCATGATTCGGATTCAATCCCGAGTTTAACATAGGGCAAAACACCATTCACACACCACTCACTACTTTCACACACCATTCACTCATTCACATAAACTCATTACTTTGCAAATATTATCGAATCTTTCAGTTCCAGCGCATAAAAGCCATTGTTTGACAGTGAACAATTCACAAATACATAATTTTGCTTCATTCTGCAAGATGTTATGCAGGCTGAGTCCTGTACACACAGATTCACATACATAAATAAGAAACACAATAAGTTGTGAGAAAATGGGTCAGCGATGTGAGCAACGTTATACTGTTGTGCAATCTGCATATATTTCCACGTGGCAATGTGTAGCTGATGTTAGTAAGCACTATAGAGCTTTATACCGCCACCTCTAAGCACTAAAACAAAAGATGCTGCCATTACCCAATTTACGGACCTCAGAAGGATGGAAGGACGAAGTGGCCATGCCAGGATTTGACATTCAGATGACGGCAGTGAGACGAAGGGCCTGATTTTGAATTTGGCAAACAGGTTACTCTGTCACAAACATGACAGATTTCCCGTGCACCATATTCCAAGTGCCATTGTATATAATGCACTTGTAATACTGTGGATGGGATATCCATCACGTTTGTGATGGAGTAAGCCATTTGCCGTATTACAAGTGCCATTGGGCATAATGCACTTGTAATACAGCGGATATCTGTCACGTTTGTGACGGAGTAAGCCGTTCGCCGTATTACAAGTGCCATTGGGCATAATGCACTTGTAATACAGCGGATATCTGTCACGTTTGTGACGGAGTAAGCCGTTCACCGTATTACAGGTGCCATTGGACATAATGCATTTGTAATACAGGTGATATCCGTTACGCTTGTGACGGAGTAAGCTGTCCACAGAACTCTAATATCAGGCCCTAACCCTTTTAGCCACCTTTGATGTACTAAACATGAACATATCTGGGGTTTTTAGAGCAGTCCATACAATTGCTTAAAATTCCGGAAATTGCATGAAACATAAAGGGACGCAAAATATTGAGAATTCGGTCCATTCTGCCCGAAGCAGCGTGACACCGAAGGAAAGGGTTGGTCTTCACAGAATAGACAGAACGCTGTGGAGTTCTGAAACTCTAGCGCTGGATGAACAAAATGTGCTGCATCGAGGGTCTGTTCTTTCATCTAGTCTACCAGGAGACCAAACAGAAAGGAGATCCACGGAAGAAGAAAAAGGAGAGGTTGGAGGGGAACAGAATTCAATTTTAAAAGAGTGTTACTATAAAGAACCGTCTTTATTTTAAAACGATTCCTTGCAAACAGAACAGAGCGCAACGATAAAGCTTTTAACTCCTTCCGTGCTGCCGCGATTCGGCGCCTGTGCGGCACATTCCGATCGCGGGTGCGGTCATGACAGCCCCCAGCCGTCATCAGCACACGAGCACTGTAGTGCATGACGGCTGGGGGCCGTCATCAGCATGCAAGGGGTTAATCATTGAAAAATATGTACTTTGTTTTGAGAAAGGGACTACAAGCATTTTTAAAAAGTAGCCATATAATAAAGAAGGACCGGACAAACACCTGAGAGTCATTGAGGTCTCATTTTTAGAGTGCAGCCACGACGCAGGTTTTTGGAATCAAGGGGTATATTTACAAGGAAGTGGCAAATTTAGCTGAACTGCATCATTTAAAAAATGCAGGGATGTGCCGTATTTCCAGGAGTACGACTCACCCCTGTTTTTTCCCTTGCTCTGGCGCTAAAAATACCTGCCTAGCTCCAACACAGACACCCTTGCGCCAAAGTGCAAGGGTGACTGCGTTGGAGGGGATGATTGTGTATGTGCAGGAAGTGATACCTTCCTGCACATAAACAATCTTTAAAGGCTATTTGTTCTTTCTGTGTCTGCCACAGAATGCAATACACACAGAAGGAGCAAAAATGAGGAGAAATAAAAGTAATTCTCCTCCTTGCACCAATCTAACACCTACTTTTGCAGGGTGTTAGTTTTTGCGACTGCCTCAGCTTTACTCATCCGTGTAAATCTGGGTCAGCTTAAAAAAACAATGGGTGTTGCAGTGGAATGCCCACAGCAGCACCCATTGCACGCCCCTTTCAAGCAGAAAACTGCGTGAAAGCGTATGATAAAAAAGCGCTGTTAAGCCACATAAAGGTGCTTGGCTCCGTTTTGTAAATATGGTGTGTGGCATTGCACCACCGAACCTCAAAAAGAGTGATGTTCCAGTGCTAGACGTAAGCCAGAGAGATGTTCCCTTGCAGCGCTGACTGCTTGTTAAAAAGGTAGTAAGCCAATATGCTCTGTGGAGATATATATATATATATAGTGTCAATGCTTCTCTCCTCTGATGATCTCCAAATATGGAGAAATATGGGTTAGATGTTGTATCGAAGTATTGACTTAAATCAGAGCTGCTGGAATTATACAGCACAGAGGACCAACGGTTGACTAAATTATGCCGCAAAATGTGGCACATTTTGTGATAGTATTACTTTATTCTTTTGTCATTTTCACACATTGTAACACAGACTGGGCACATGGTTCACCTCATTAGTACCAGTTTAACACCCAAGTACAGCAATAAGCAACAGAAAAGTGACTAGTCAACCTTTTGATGGATCTTCCACTTCGTGTAACTAGTGTAGCTGCATTTTAGTGACTCATGATGTATTTGAGCCACAAACAATTTTTTGGGCTAAAATCTTCAGATTATGCATCAGATGAAGCATTATGTGGAAAAAGCGGCAAATCCATAATTATACGATAAACACTGCAGCCTCAAAATCACATATATCCAGTGGGCCTGACTATGATGCGTTAATATGGGCCTCTGCATACTGTAATTCTGAAAATATATGAGATGAACCATGAAATTTACATCTACAAAGTCAACAATGAAGTAGGTGACCAGAGAAAAATATGCCTATGAAATCGGAGGTGGACACCTGGGAAGGAGTAATTCTGCTGTAGAAGCGTGTGGCTACATAACTTGTGCTCTGATACTTTTGGGTCTAGCTAGCGCTATATAAAACTCTAAATAAATAAATAAATACCAGATTTTCAGAGATTTTTTAAAAGAGTTTAAATACATAGCGAGAACGGCATAGGAAACTACCATGGAAACACGTGAAGAGGACGTTGGGATTTCACCCTGATCGATAGCTCCCAGAGGAACTTCTGAAGAAGGTCGTCTGAAGACACAGGGACTGGGACTAGACAGGCAATCAGCGGCGCTATGCTAATTGGGAGGATTCACTTGCCGGATGAGTCATCCCGCAAGGTCCCACTTCTGCCTGTTGATTAATATTTCTCCTTCTTTCTTTGCGCATCCCAACTCTTAAAAGCATTCGGAGGATGACCCACCCGCTCAAGGTTTTTCTCTCTTTAAAAAAAAAGAATTATATATTTTTAATTAGCATAGTGTCACCCTCATCGGCTTGGCTTGGAGGTGAAACATGCTGCCCTCCGCTGTACGAACATCTCCATGGCTGCTTGATTTAGTGGCGTATAAGGCGGCGGGTGGTTACGTGCATGTTTTAGACAATGACATTGGTGAATAAAGAGACATCCAGTAAATGCGCCAACGATGACCTACTCCGGTAAGTACCACTGTGGGATGTGTGTAGCAGCGCTAGGGCTCCGCCGGAGAACAGGATATCCAGACGCGAAGCACCAAAGCCAATACGGTCTCCACTCTACGATTAAATGCCTTGAGAATCCCTTTCACTCCTCCAGATATTCATGTCTTACTACTGCTTTGATAATACTCCTGCAAGGTGAGATTGTCAAATTATTTTTTATGAATTCCCAATGTCGCCATCAAAATGATGGAATTGTGATTAGTCAAATACCTCCCACCAACTCGCACAAACTAGCAGGCTAGCTCTGCCTTGAGTGAGGTCAAAACAAACCACCCACCTCCTTACTGTCTAGCCATTGCCCCAAGTTTACATCTTAGGCACTCGTTATGATTGGTGCCTGGATAAAGTTTTGGGAGTAAATCTGAGTGTTGGGATGCAAACAATGGATACATCCTCAAAAGAACTTGATGGCCTGGTGTTTGCATGGCATATCAAGGAGTGAATGTGTCCTCTGCACTGGACGCCTATGTGTTGATGTTATATTCCAGAAGTAGTCTGTGAGCGTCTACGGCCTCAATTTCAAGTTCTTCATAATTGCGATATTATTTGTTGCATCCTGGGGTTTGTTATTTATCGGGTGCGATAACTAAGGCCAAATAGGAGCTTGCCCTACAAACAATTAGCAAGCCGTGCAGATTTTGGTGCTTACCAAATCAAACCTGTATGTAAAAGCATATACTGGATATTGGCCACACAGTAAATTTCGGAAGGCTTTACCTGCCACAATTTATCAGGTGGAAAATCAGACTGTCTGTGTTTTCCAAAATACTCATAATTTCAACAGCATTGTCAGAATTATACTTGGCACTCAGAAGATAGGCCCAATAGTAGACCATTGTGAATTCTTTAGATTGGACCACTATGCCAAGGTTTTCTTCTGCCACCAGCCAACTTTACAAAGCACCTTTAATTTCCACCGCAAACAAATCTAGACCAATTAAGAAAGCTTTGTTATGGTCAAGAGTAGAGAACGCTAGGTGTCCCTATGCATGATGGGGGGTGATACGCCACGCCTGGACATCTGATTGACATCAAGACCCTGGACCTTCCTCAACAGTGAAGCTCGGCTAGTCTTCAGGTGTCCAAAATGAACTGGTTGATAATCAGAAATGGATGTCAACAGTCTTGTCGGTCCCGGTAAATACTCTCTGACAGCGCATTGGTCGTAATGCAATCTCCTGATGTCTCGCCGCAGGTTTGTGGTGGAGACAGTATTGATTTGCTCTTTCACGTGATGATATTGATTCAGCACTTTCACCCAGGCTGTCATACAAATGGAATAAGGTAGGCAGGTGGAAGAACTGTCATCTATATGGATCTTTACTTTTTCAATTTTCTGTTTCATTTTGGCCAGCATTCAACATAAACTCAGAAAAGGTGGTGTGTGTTAGAAAAGAGTGCAGTACATTCTTGAGTAACAGAATACCATGCTGACAGCATCCCCACACAATTGAATTTTGGCAGGGCATATGGGGCATTTCAATGACTCAGTCACTTACATAAATGTATTTAAATATACACAAGACAAGGATGGCCAGAAAGGTGCCACAAAGAGATGGAAAGTCAGGGCGGACAGGTTGGCATGCATCATAGGGTGAGAGATACAGAATTCATCTATACCCGCTCTAATGGATACCACAGCTGGGTTACATTGGTGATTAGGGTGTGTGGGAAGGTCACAGTGGGTATACACCTACCCGACAAAGGACATTACTCACAATATGGTGGGCTATCTGCTCTACGGCTGTGGTTTTAGAGATACCCGCTCCATCTTATCTCCACCATGTTGTTTTTTCACAAAGATGCTTTCAACCATGCGGCAAAAAAATGCAATTGCAGGTCTACCATGCCACAGTGGCCTGGGGAAACTGTTGATACTTTAGATTTTTCCAAAGTCAACATTTAAAAGTGGGATTCTTCCTTTGGAGAAAACAAATCTAAAGCTTCAAAGGTCTAGGAAGAGTCATCCAGGCACATGGGGGGTAACTGTGCATATTGTCTGCCTGGGACTGCCATGGTTCACCTGACACACATCAGTGGGAATAGCAGTTGAGGGTCTTTCTTAAATAAGGTGGTCCTTGGTTGGGATTTCTAAGCTCAGCAGCTTTGCTGCCAGGATTAATCATCACTGTAAACGAGGCAAGTAAATCAAGAGGTGGGCAAGTGGGATCTACCATTTTTTACAGATATTAAGTTACCATAATCTGTCAGCAAGGATCTAAGGGCCAGATGTAGGTAAATACCATTTACCCATTCTAAAATACCGAATTTTACCGATTCGATATTTTAGAATGGGTAAATGGTAGGTAGGTATTAATTCAGTAATTTTTACAGAATCTAAAAAATTCGGTAAATACCGATTTGGTATTTACCGAATCGGTATTCCCCATTCATTCCTATGGGCCTCCAGGCCCATAGGAATGAATGGAAGGGGGGAAGACCCACAAGGGTGGCAGGGTGTCACATTGACACCCTGTTCCACCCCTGAATAGTGCATGGGTGCACATGTGGCAACCATGCATGCCCTAAGGGCATGTATGTCTGCCACATGGCACTGTTAAAAAAATCACAAAATTGCTTTTTTAACGGTTTTCATTATTTACCACCAACTTGTAGTTGGTGGTAAATAACGAATTCTTACAGGTGAAAAGCACTCACTTGAGTGTTTCCTACATTTCAGATTCGGTAATTTACCAAATTGGTATTTAAGAATTCGGTAATTTACCGAATTCTTAAATACCGATTTGGTAAATTACCGAATCTGAAATGTAGCCACCTACATCCCAAATGCCTAATACCGGTCGGTAATGGCCAAAATTCGTTAATTTCGGCTGTTACCGAACGGTATTAGGGTTCCTACATCTGGCCCTTAGTGATTCTAAAGGCAATACCCAGGACAGTGCAGGACGTCATGTTCGATATTAGAACCCAAACCATATGCCCTGAAATCCGCCCACAGAGGACGCTTTCACTGACATGTGATACTTGTTGTAGGTATTTCAGGTAGTACACTACAAGTACTGACAATCAATGTACCAATACACATAGGCTACTCTATCAAAATTGCTAATTTTGAGACCTCACTACATGAAAACACACTACATTGGTCTGGAAAATGATTGGAGCATCCTGGAGCGATAGGTGACTGACCAGGGTTGGGTTGAAGGACCGCAAGTCCTTTCCTTGGCATATATAACACCACTTCCCCAAAGCCCCCATATTATAGCCACACCACTCAACCCCCGGCCAGAGAAAAGTTGACATTATGCCCTGAAATGTAAACCTCAGTCAGGGAAGTCATCAATAGCAGACATGATTCTGTCCATAAGAAAGTAATGCGACAGGAGACCAAGCCATTGGTCTCGACCGACCACGCCAATAAACACACCCAGCAGCCTTACATGAACACTGCCAACAATGCAGCTAGCACCGCACATTTCACCCACCCACTCACAGAAACACTCTACTAACACTGATGACCTTACAGGTGTACACCGCACATCACAAGGTCTGCCAAGGCACTATGCTGGACATGGTTTGTTCATGGACAGCTCCATGAACAATCGTAGAATCTATCTATCTATCTATCTATCTATCTATCTATCTATCTATCTATCTATCTATCTATCTGTCTGTCTGTCTGTCTGTCTGTCTGTCTGTCTGTCTGTCGGTCGGTCGGTCGGTCGGTCGGTCGGTCGGTCGGTCGGTCGGTCGGTCGGTCTGTCTGTCTGTCTGTCTGTCTGTCTGTCTGTCTGTCTGTCTGTCTGTCTGTCTGTCTGTCTGTCTGTCTGTCTGTCTGTCTGTCTGTCTGTCTGTCTGTCTGTCTGTCTGTCTGTCTGTCTGTCTGTCTGTCTGTCTGTCTGTCGGTCGGTCGGTCTGTCTGTCTGTCTGTCTGTCTGTCTGTCTGTCTGTCTGTCATGCAGCTATCTCCTTGCCTATCCAGCTTCCAACCTGCCTGCTGTGTCATTTAATCCTTGCTGTGTAGGGAGCAGGCAGGCTCTGAAAAATCACAGCCTCATCCCAGGCCCCAAGCCTTTTCATTACCAGATGGAGTAGACGACGCCGAGCGCGCGCCACTGAATTATGGACGAGCCCAAGTGATGAAGGATGGGGGGGAGGTGGAGGGGCAGAAAATGAAAAGAGAGGTGCCCCGTCCCTGTGTGGCTGGATTCAGTGCCTCACTTGGTAACACCCTGACTGAGACCTGTGCAGGGGACAGCTGCCTGTGGTAATCACGTGACAGATAGCTAGCTGTTGTCTTGTGTCGTTTGCTCTGAGTTTCATTTAGCAGCATTTAATAAGAGCGTGCATTGTAATTGTTGCGTGGCTGACTCTGCCTTCACCCCTCTGTGGTTGTTCTGTGAGTATCATTATGCTAGGTAATTATAACACTGGCTGATATAGCGCTATATAAAAGATGGATTTGAACTATTATAGTATGCAGAATAAATGAACAAATCAATCATTTGAACGTATTGTGTGTTTTCTTAAAGCAGTACTTTGCATTATAGAAATTCCACATACTTGCACATGCACACATACATACATACATACATGCTGTCAGTTTTAAGTGGGATTGAAGGAATAAGTAGGGGGGTCTCTAACGGGGCGTGGCCTATGTAATTAAGGGTGTGGCTTAAACGTTTCTGTGATCCGCGCTGTGAGTCACCCCAACCAGGATTTTGGTTCCTCTCTGAGCCTTCTGCTATTACATACAGATAAAATATTTTTTTACATTCATTGTTTAAAAATCGGTCCATGTTTTTTTGCCATTATAGTTAAGGGTATAAATATAGGGTCCCAAAATGCCAATTTTCAATGTTCTTTTTAAAAAAATTACTGCCAGGTCTGAGACCAGGAGGGACCTGCCCCACTTAAAGCGCTGCTCTCACCTAAGTTTTGCATTAGAGAATAAACAGGCATTCTTGCCAAATCAAAGTTTCATAGGGGAAGAATGGGGCAGAGAACTATCCTTTATAATTGGCTTGTTGATGGGAGATTGGCGGACGACTCACTCCGTCACAACCGTGGCGGATAATTACAAGTGTGTTACATCCTTGGCACCAGTAACTGGGATATCCAGCATGTTTGTGATGGAATTAGCCTTCTGCCAAACTCTAAATCAGGCCCTAAATTAGTTGAAGAGAAAAAAAGCCAGGCTGGATTTCGGCAGCCCAACAGGAGGCTGAAATCCAGTCTGTATTCAGTCACAAAAGTGGGTGCAAAATCTCTTTACTGCACTTTCCCGCGGGAGATAAGCCAATGATATGCATTGCAAACCCTGTGATGCCCTGAAAGCTGGAAAGGCCCCTTCTTTTAACTTACTTTGCTCATCTTTTCTCTGTTTTTTTTATCATGTTCAGTAGCAATTGTTTCACGTTGCTCATCTCCCACTTCAGATCAGCGGTGCCCAACATAGGTCCAGAAGAGAAAAATCCATACCTGATTTTCAGCATGGCAACTGACTTCATGAGAGAGTTCAATTAAAATACATCATTTGTACATGTATTTTATATGAATATCTTGATAATGTGAAAAGGAAACAGCCCTCCTACACCCATGTTGGACATCACTCTTAGATCTACGAATAATAGAACAATGAAACTCTGATTTCCCCCGTGTTCTTTGACCACAAGGCAGTGCCTCAGATCCCTGGAAGGACATGTTGATGGGTAAAAGCTGACACACCCACTGTTGGTCACTCGCCAAGGACAACCCCCCCCAGTCAGCAACTAATAAGGTCTATAAATAAAAAAGCATGTTCGTACAGTCACACTTTAAAGGGCAGATTGAACTGACACGTAAGGCTTCTGCGGTGTAAATCTATACTCGTGCGCGTGTTCGTCCAATCTGTTCGTGGAAGGACGTTTCGCTGCCAGCTGCTTCTTCAATCCACAACCACAATTGAAGGAGATTAGGTTTGCACTGGGTTACTGAGCGAAGCAGAAGGCCAGGGTGATGGATGCAAATCCTTTGGAATGGATAATACGCCGCACATCCCTGCTGACTGCTGTATCAAGGTGGGAGGACGCGAGGCGCGTTTCACTCAATATGGCTGCCAGTCATTTCTAGTCTTATCTGCTGCGCTGGAGATGCTAGCGTACCAGCGACTCGCATTCAGTCCATCCTTTTCGAAGGGTCAACCTTGACCATAAACCCAGGCTCCCAATCTCGCCTCTCCCTTGGTGTGTCGGCAGCAGTGCCGCGGGAAATGGAGGTTTCAGGTTGACAATTAGCTGTCAGTCTGAAGGCCGCTTGTCAGGTACACCACCACCACCCATCAGGTAAGAGAACAGATAAGTGACACAGATAGGGAAGGACAGAAGCTCTTGGGCAGAGATCGAAAGACAGGTAGGGAAATTGAGAACTACCCCAATGATCTAGTGCCTCTGCAGAGGCGTAGCTTGGTCAGTAAGCTTGGGGGGGGAGGTGAGCTTCAGATTTCCCAACAGTCACACTGGCACCATTCCCGACTGTACCCAACTATTTATCACAAAATACATTTATTAGGGGATGCAACACCCCAAACACCCCCCCCCTTGAAGTTACGCCTCTGAAAATTCTGTCTGACATGTATTCCTGTACCCTGCTCTGTGGGGCATTCGAAGGATAGAGACATAGGCAGATGGTTTTTATCCATTCTAGCACCCAATTCAACTTTGATCTGAGCCAAGTGGATCAACAAAAGGTCTTATGTTGATGCTCCATAGTGTGTTTATTCTGTGGGAGGGCTTCCACACTCTTGACCCCATCAGTTAGTTCTTCACCTTTCACTTCTACCCCAGTCCATCTGGTCTCTGTCTTTCCCTCTCTTGTCCATGGTAGAGAAATTAGCTAAGTCAGGGGCGTTCAGGATAGATCCTGGAGGTTCTGCTACATACCGCATTTTATGATAAACACTGAGGGCCAGATGTAGGTAATTCCGATTTACCTACTCTTAAATACCGAATCATACCGAATCGGTATTTAAGAGTAGGTAAATAGGAAGGAGGCAGATGTAGGTAATTCTAATTTTACAATTACCGATTCTGTAAGAGTCGGTATTTACCGATTCTGTAAATACCGAATCGGTATTTCCCATTGATTCCTATGGTCCTTGAAGCCCATAGGAATCAATGGGAAATACCGATTTGGTATTTACAGAATCGGTAAATACCGAATCCTGGCAGGGGGAACGGGGTGTCACTTTGACACCCTGTAGTACCCCAATTGCAGGCTTGTGTGCCATGTGGCACACAGACATGCCCTAAGGGCATGTCTGTGTGTCACATGGCATAGGTGTACATGCACAGATGTGCATGTACACCTGAATTCGGTATTTTACCACCCAATAGGATAGGGTGGTAAAATAAGAAATCCTAAGGGCCTGTGGCACTGCAAACTGTGCCACCTACATATGGATTTACAGAATCGGTATATTTACCAATTCGGAAATATACCGAAATTGTAAATTTACCGAATCAGTAAATATACCGATTCTGTAAATTCCGACCCACCTACATGTCAAAAGCCAAATACCGGTCGGTAACGGCCGAAATCGGCCGTTACCGACCAGTATTTGGCTACCTACATCTGGCCCTGAATAAGTAAATCACTCTCATTTGCATTCTTACATTTAAATTAATTTTTATGTTGATATATGAAAAAGTGCCACAGAACTGTCTCTACTGGACCTTCCTGGAACACCCAGGGGCCAGGTCTGATGATAGCCATGAGTTCAAGAAGAGTAACAGTCTAATCAAATATATAGACATTAACCAGAAGATGTAGTGGTGTAGAGTGAAGACAAGGAATTATAAATATAAGGTCAGTGAACCAACAACTGCCTTTTTGGTCTCTGGGAAGGTTAGTGAGACTCTGACCTCAGCTTTCCAAGGAGGTGGGCGACTGATTCGGGAAATCTGGCAAATATTTGGGGTTGAGTCTCCAAATTACAAGTTCGTAAATTTAGGAAGCAAAGCCAAAGAACACCAAAATAAAAAAAAAATCTTTTGGGGAGAGGGTGGAGTGTGTTGCTTTGTTAGGGTCTGTAAGCCAAAAGGTGTCTTTTATCTTACTAGATTCACGTAAAATGTTAGTTTGGGGAAAAGAAAATGTCAACCACAGCGGTATGAATGCCAACCTATAATGTGAGCATTATTTAGATGTTTTGGGACAGTGTTTTAGGGCTTGATTGTTTTTGTGCTGTGTAATGTTTAATCACACTTAGAATATTTTGTTTGCACGCATTATTTGTGACTTGTTATTTTTAATATTTCCTGTTTTAACTATTTAATAGCACAAATAAAGCACCCAATAAAGAGAGGATGAGGACAGAGTTAGAAAGAGTGTAAAAGAAATGAACGCAAGAAGGATTGAGAGAGAGACAAATGAACTGGTGTAACAACACAAAGAGGAAGGAGAGAGAAACAAGAAAGGACGGAAACAAGCAAATGAGTGAAAGGGAGGCCCTGAGATGACATGATCCTGGAAAAGGCAAAGTACTAAACAACTGCTGGTGACGAGCTTCAGCGCTGCGTCGCCCCCCATGTCCCCCAACGGGTGGAGGGGTCTAGTAGTGATTCCCAGCACCCACAGAGAGCCCAGAATAATGTAACACATTTTAGAACTCTGAGAAGCTGCCTCATGCTGTGCAGAGCTAGAACTAAATTCTCTTGAGCCCCTTATCACCGCCCTAAAACATGCAAATATACCTTATACATCCCATAAGGCAAGAGTTTTGGCCTAACTGCCAGAGCTGCTGACTTTGGAACCAGGGACCCAAGCTCAAGTCCCGGCGTCACCTCAACATCCTGTTATTCGTGGCAAATCACTTCATCTCCCCATGCCTTCCAAACATCTGACCTTGTGTAATGTCATTTGGTGCTCATGCAATGTGCTCTAATGCCCTTCGGCCAAGTTCCTGCTGCACACAATTGCAAAATAAAATAAATTATCTCGCTGTCCAAGGATGGAGGGAAGGGGTTCAAAGGAAGGCCTGCAGACCACAAACCCTAGCAAGCCTTTTAGAATAATGACCCAACGAAAAAGATGCACGACCTGCAGGCGGTCAAGGGAAAGTGAAATATCACCAACCAATGACCCAGGGGTCAACAGCAGGTTCCTAAACCTCATGAGTGCCCATTTAAGAGCAGTACATGGCAGGCCTCTCTCCCAACCACCCAGGTTACATGGACAGAAGCCAAGGAGTGCAGGCCCAGTGCTGCCTTTTTAACTCACATCAAGTACATGACTAGTAACCAATGTAATGCATTCTTTCATTAGTTGAACCCTAGTATCTACAGCGCGGATTGGCCACCAGGACAGCGGGCGCTTCATCGGCTCGACCAGCAAGATAAAAATACAAATAAGTTGCAGAAGATGTGACCAGTCATGCATTTATCACCTCCCTGCATCTGCCTACGTTCCAGAAATATGTCTTCTTTATTTAAGATTTTTCTCTCATTGATTTCTCTAAAACAGTCTAACTCTGGTATATTTTCTCAGATGATCCTCATTTGTTTCCGAGATGTACTGCAAATATTCCAAGGAAACTTTGCTCCGAGTCAAGGCAAAGAACTTTTGTGAGTGCCACTTTTTTCTGCTTACTAAACAAGGAACGGTGCGAACAGATGTTGCTACATTTTTCTGCTGCATGCAGCTTAAAACAAAGATGTGTCAAAGCCTGTTTGTTAACAAAATCGTTCTGTATGTAAATCTGTTGCTAAATGGCATTAAATGTAATGCTCTCTGCCCCCACGCGTTAGGATCAGTGAGCGGCGTACGAAGGGCCCTGCCGCTTGTTGTACGGGGAGAAGAGAGGCCTTTCAGTCTGTTTTCATCCACAAAACCATGACAAAGGGTCACCATAAGAGATTATTTTTACTTTTAGGACGGTGTAGTACAAAGTGTCAGATGATTATCTATCTATCTATCTATCTATCTATCAATCTATCTATCTATCTATCTATCTATCTATCTATCTATCTATCTATCTATCTATCTATCGATCGATCGATCGATCGATCGATCGATCAAAAGATACATGCATGCATTATAGAGAGATGCACACATTCTAATAAGCGGGAAACATCCTTTACAGCGCAACTTTTACAATGCACTACCATTACGACGCAACCTTTACAACGAATTGCGTTGGAGGGCGCTCTAGGATAGGGAATAGTTTAATTACTATCCAACACCTTCCCTACTCTCCACGGGGACTGGAGTAAATATAGTAAATTAAACTATTCACTATCCAGCGCCCCCCAACGCAAGTCATTGTAACGACTTGCATTGTAACACCTGCGTCGTAATGGCATGCGTTGTAAAAGCATGCGTTGTAACGTCATACATCCCTAATAAGCTGTTGGAGAATGGGAGGGTCTGTGACTCCCTAGAGGTGGAACCTCGAGAAGGTCCCGATTCCTCCTACCTCAACAATCATAATAAATAGCACATCACCCCTAGCAATTGTGCATACATTTTTGTGACATGTCTCTTTCGTGTGCAGTAATAATGAGAGAACTTGCTTTTTATCTCACTGGGCATTGTCACAGGGAGGCATGGAGGAGTTGAAGCCGCTTAGTGAATGCCCACAACGGCCTCTGTCCCCCCCTCTCCTAACTGCAGCAAGCACAGCGCAGGCGTATGTGGAGAGTATGTGTGAGAGAGAGAAAGAGAGAGAAAAAAAAGAAAGAGAAGGAGCGAGAGATAGAGAGACTAAATATAGATAGAGGGGAAGGAATACGGATTTCAGAGAGGGGGAAATCTGAAAGAAGGAGAGAGACTGTGAATTGATGGATGGAAAGAGAGAGACATGTAGGGGGAGAACAGGAGGAGGCTTGTAGGGGAGAAATGGAACAGGCATGTAAGGGGGGAAGGTACCAGCGTATATTAGGAGGAAGGGAGATGGAACGTTGGTAGACAAAGGGAGCAGGTGTGTAGGTGGAGAAAGGGAGCAGGCATAAAGGGGGAGCAGGGGTGTTGGGGAGAAAGGGAGTAGATGTGCTGGGGAGAAAGGGAGCAGGTGTGCAGGGGGAGAACGGGAGCAGGTGAAGAGGTGGAGAAAGGGAGCAGGTGTGTAGGTGGTGAAATGGAGCAGGTGTGCAGGGGGAGAAAGGGAGCAGGTGTGTTTGGGAGAATGCGGGCAGGTGTAGAGGGAGAAAAAGGGAGCAGGTGTGTTGGGGAACAAGGGAGCAGGCATGTAGGTGGAGAAAGGGAGCAGGCATAAATGGGGAGCAGGGTTGTTGGGGAGAAAGAAAGCAGGTGTGCTGGGGAGAAAGGGAGCAGGTGTGCTGGGGGAGAAAGGGAGCAGGTGTGCAGGGGGAGAAAGGGAGCAGGTGTGTAGGGGGCAAAGGTAGCAAGTGGAGAGGTGGAGAAAGGGAGCAGGTGTGTAGGTGGAGAAAGGGAGCAGGTGTGCAGGGGGAGAAAGGGAGCAGGTGTGTAGGGGAGAAAGGGAGCAGGTGGAGAGGTGGAGAAGGGGAGAAGGTGTGTAGGTGGTGAAATGGAGCAGGTGTGCAGGGTGAGAAAGGGAGCAGGTGTGTTGGGGAGAAAGGGAGCAGGTGTTGAGGGAGAAAAAGGGAGCAGGTGTGTTGGGGAACAAGGGAGCAGGCATGTAGGAGGAGAAAGCGAGCAGGCATAAAGGGGGAGCAGGGGTGTTGGGGAGAAAGGGAGCAGATGTGCAGGGGGAGAAAGGGAGCATGTGTGCAGGGGGAGAAAGGGTGCAGGTGTGCAGGGGGAGAAAGGGAGCAGGTGTGTAGGGGAGAAAGGGAGCAGGTGGAGGGGTGGAGAAAGGGAGCAGGTGTGTAGGTGGTGAAATGGAGCAGGTGTGCAGGGGGAGAAAGGGAGCAGGTGTGTAGGTGGTGAAATGGAGCAGGTGTGCAGGGGGAGAAAGGGAGCAGGTGTGTTGGGGAGAAAGGGAGCAGGGATGGTTTAAACATTTTTTGCTAGGATATTTTTGGTTACCTGTCCAGTAGTTACAAAGGGGCTTACTTGCGCCACTGGTCTGTCACTTTTCCCATATTAACAGTGACGCACCGGAAGCCCAAGGGGCCTGTAAATAAGCCCCAAAGTATTTAACTAGGTCACAATGGGTTTAATCTATTTAATGGGATAAGATCACCTTTTTGTAGAGCGTGTGAGTGTTAGGAGAGATATCAATGTAATGAACAGTCTGTAAACCAATAACACAATGGGGAGTGCTTTTTCACATTCGTTTAGATGCAGTGTGGAAATAAGTGAGTGAATATATGTCTACACTTCTTACAAAAATGTGTTTTAGGCCATACACATACACCTAAGTGCAGGTATGTACATAAACCAAGTACGTGGGTGAAAAATGGATGTCTGATAGAGCTAGCAAAACGTTAAAAAATATAATTAGAAAGCAACATTTATTGTTTGAGAAATCTCATGTTCTCAAGTGCATTTAAATAGTAAACCGATTAATAGATTTGTTCGTCTCCTAACAATCTATTCCACTCTTATGACATGTGAAAGGAATTTGTATCAATATTGCTTCTAATCAAGACTGTCTTTTGAGTGACAATTTCGAAATACCTGGACTCAGCTCACAAAATAAAGCGAAATAGAAGCACCAATCTGCACTTGAGAATTGGGAATGCAAATTGATAGGTGCATGAAAACCAAGTTAGCGAAAGAAAACCAAAAAGTCAATTCCATTGACTTGTCATATTGAACTGTATGGAGCAAAAGTTCTCAACAGATTCCGATAACATCGAGAGGCAGCAGCATTGCAATTTGTTGTTGCTGAGTATTTACAAATCAATATCACGTTATGAGTGAAATAACTCAGGATTGAGTGCTTTAATCCTATCTGATCCACTTGACTTTATTGAGTTAAAAGTCCTTTGTTTCACTATGGGGCCCTGAAGTATTAGGGCAGGTGATTGACTGCCTGCAAAAAACCCTACTCTTTGCCTGCAGTCATACATACAGACTACTTTTGACTGTTGTTGTGAAGTGACACATGTAAGGTCTACCAAGTTTCAGTGGATGTCCACAGAGCCTCTTTCAAATCATTTCTCCCTCATTTTGCTTTCTGTTGACCTCTTCAAGTACATATCCTCTCTAAAGGGACTAATGGTGTTCTGATGTTATGTTGATTTTGTTTCTTTTTTTGAGCAATGTGTTTGCACTGACCTATATTCTCTCAGGTGAAGTAAGCCGGAAGCCCTCTCCCGACACCACCCAATGCCTTCGCCTGTTATTGACATGAATTCATGCATCAGTAACCAAGGCCGTCGGAATTTTGCTGCAATTCTAGTTTAAATTATGTTGCAAGGTTGACTGAATTATGCAGCAGGAAAATTCAAATTCGGCAACAGACTAAGTGATTACCAGCAATAATCTACCACACTCTATGGCATTACTGTATAATAATTAAAAACGTAAGTACACATAGGCAGTGCAACATAATGCATCCCCATCCTTTAGAAAGAAGAAAAATATACCATGTATCCTATAAAATTCAAAATGTTATAATGAGCTGCAATTGTGGTTTAAATTATGTAGCAAGATTTATTGAATTATGCAGCAAGAGATTTCAGATTAGGCAATTTATTAAGTGATTTCTGACATTAGTATATCATTATTTTAAAATTTAAGCACACATAGGTAGTGCAACTTAATGGATCTCTATGCTTTAGAAAGAAGTAAAATGTATGCACATGCATTCTATAACATTCAAAACGTTATAATGAGTATCTCCTGCATGAAGCAACACGAACATCACTTTATTGATACCATCTCATCTGCATCCCAGACTACAGTGAGGTGTGTAAAAGCATACAAAGTATTCCAGCCAAAAGGCCAAAGACCTATATATACACACTGCTGGTAAAAAAAAAGTTGTGCCACTTTTATTCTAGACATCACAGCTGTGTTTTAAAACTTGTGTATGGGATTTCATTGACAAATGTATTATTCTGTGTTCTCATCGCAGGCTCTCAGATATAATCCCTTTCCAACCTAAAACAATCTTGCTGAGCAGTATTGTAATTACATCCTTGTTAAGTGAGTGTTGCAATAGGGGTCGCACTAAAATTCTAGACAGACTTTAAAAAGGGATGCAAAATGTGGGGGCTTGTCTAAATATGTGGTGCCAGTCAAAATACTTGCTGCTTTATATGTACTTCAATGTAAAGATGAATTAGATTGGCAAAAATACATTAAAGACGAAGAATGGATTATTCTTCTATATTTAAACATGTAGAATTGCGCATGAACACATGCTCCACAGCCAATCAGTATGAGAATTATTTCCACCATCTATGCACCATTCTTATTTAGCCTTGGATGCAGCTATCAACAAAAGAATAGTGACACTTAACCCCTTTGAAGCATCAAGGGCTGCACTGCAGTCTCAATGGAGAGCTCTTACCCATGTTTTGACCTCAAACGTTTCTCATGTGCAGACATTTTACCATAGTTTATGAAAAGGTTAAGAGTTTCAATTGTATGTTGCAAATAACATTCACCGGCCATTCTGAGGCACTGAAAACAAAAGGTGGTACTATTGAATATTGTGAGGGTGCTCAATTTTTACCAACGCAAGGAGTGAAAAGCTGAGCTCGCCTTGTCAGCATTCACACTAATGATCTGCATTTCACAGCAGACGTCAGCTGCGAGTGTTTAACTCAAAATGATAAATTACCAGAATGGTGTTTTATCTCCAAGCTCAAAAAAATCATATATCTAAGGTCAGAAGAGTGATTGCAAAAATACATAGTCATGGACTTCCAATAGGTCTGTTTGCATAGACTGAGTTCACACGTTTTCAGGCATATCCCTTCTTAAAAGGATAAAAATGAATGTAGGAGATGACATTTATTTTCAACTAACAATTTCATAGAAAACACATAAGTCTCACAGGCATCACTTGCTGCTGTTCCTGGTTTGAACGCTCAACAGTTTAACACTCACGTGAAGTGTAGCTTTAACTCCAATTCCCAAATTCAAATAACATTATGGAGTGTCAAGTCACGGGAAAGGGAATGTCCTAGGCTCACATTATGAGCTAAGACTATTAATGAAAAATGTGTACAACTCGGCATCTTCCATGTCTCAGTTTGTACATTTATTTAAATGTCAAATTAATCATTACAGAAACTAAAAGTTATTTGGAATTTGAGGACAGTTAATTATTAAAAGCAATTAAACTATGTCCATTTAAGAAATTAAGTAACCACTGAACATTAAAAAATAGTCAAATTAATAATGACAAGCCCTAATAGAAAAGGACCACACATCATCTTGCCCTCTCTCTTACAACTGCAGAATGAAAATGAAGAGAATTCAACCTTACCCAACTAACACATCTTCATAATGTTTCAGAGAAAGAAAGCACACATGACATGTTTTTATATAAAATGGCACCACTAAAATGTTATTTGCACCATAAAACAATCAGACTAGTATTTTCTAAACACCTACTTGCAAACGATTTTCATTGGGCAGAAACACGAGAAATGCAACTTAATTCAATGGGCTGTTCTGCATTATGAACATCGCAACGGAGGTTTACAACATAACTTTGTAATGTTTCAAAAGCACTTCTCAGGTCCTAGAAGCTAGGGAATAATGTTTCTTCATTCGTACAGAGATAAACCAGAGAAGCAGCTACATTTCAATGATTTTTTGAAAAGCTAAATGAAAACAATGCTTATGCACCCAATTTAAACTTGCACTTTCCTAATGTGACCTAGCACAGTTTTGTTATGCTAACTGAACCAAGCCTATGTGCAGCATTATTTTCCTAAATACAATTAATTCTCCATAACTCTTGCAGTCGGTGTCTGGATTTGATCAATTATGCAGATGTATTCATTGTTGAGTACTTTGAAATGAAGACAAATCTTCTCCTTGGGTATGTACTGGTTTATTCTCCTGGATGGCAATTTGCATTAGCTTTGCTTCAACCAACATAAAGGGTGGAGTGACACAAAACATCTTACATTTACATTTTCATGCATCAAAGGCCTGGTGGATGGTTTTCTATCTGAACAATGACAAGCACCACCATCTAAATTAAGCTATCCATCTGCACTTAAATGTCATAACATTATTCTATTTGATATCATTTGAAATAATAATTCTGGTCCATCCCAACACCGATGACTGTCCAGGTTAAATTCAAAATCCCAACTATCTCCCTTTCAATATTTAATCAGAAGTGGTTGTGTGTTGCACCATTTCTGTATTTCCTTGTTGATCTGCTGAAAGCTACCACCACAGACATCATTGTTTCTTAAAGTAATACAGCAACAAGCCCAGCTTTATTCACAAGGCCATGAGGAACAGAAAACTGCAAGGTGTTCCTGATTGCAAGCGTCCCCGGAAAGGGCTAAAACCCTGTCTATTCCAGAATTAGACACCGTGCTGGGCTTACCGTGTTCATAGCGCCAAGACACCTTCGGGTATTCGAGCACTCAATAAATCTCATTAACATAACATAACATAAATGCAGGAGCTTGGTTTGTCATTGGCAATAACATTGAGGAACACTTTACTCTTCTCTGCTCCCTCTGCTTCTTCATGTTTGTATTGGATGATCTTTGAAATTATTGTGAACTAGCAAGCATCACCATCCCTATCAATACCAGAACTTCCCCTGACACTACAAATATTGTTCTCTGATCTGTCTCTGTCAATTAAGGATTTTGGTGGCTGAGAGCTCCACCACTTGCTTACGCACTGCTCAGATCAGTAGACTTGCTTTCTCTCTGGTGGACAGAGTTGTGTGTGTAGAGTTTTTAGGCAGGTTTTGTTGGCCTTGTGATACCCAACTGGAGTGCTGATATGTGCTCCACATAGATATGGTGGTATGCCTAATGGGTTGTTTGTATGTGGTGCATAGTGCTGAAAAGTGTTATTGAAAATCATTTGTTAGCTGCAACATGATGTTTATTAGCTGTGTTTCTTGAATGAGAAATAGAACTTGGGTTTGCAGTTGCGAACCATTGTTAAATGCTATTCCCGCTCGAAGTTAGGAAGGGACGCTTTTTTCAGGCCCTCTCCTTATTGCGAATAAGAAAGGATTGCAAAACCTTTTTTCAATGCAGAAACACTTTTCTGGCCCCCAAAATGGGGTTAGTAGAGAGGAAGACGCCATTTTGGGGTTGTAAACACTTTGATTTTGGGATTTGAAGGACACGCGACTGTGCAATGGTTTTATACATCTGGCCCCAGGTGATAGCCAACTACAAGGCATATGATTGCTGCTTTCTGTAAGTGGTGTTTTGTCTACTCTGTTCTATTTAAGTTAGTCTTTCCTGATGAGGGCGGTACATGGTCTCCTCTCCACTCAAGCCAGGACGGGGGCCGCTGCTCACAACCGCTATCACCGAAAAAGTTAGTGACCAGGTTAAGTGTCCTGTTTAGAAACAGGAAATACACAGTCAATAGCCCGCGAAACCAGCGAATGGAAACGTGATTTTCCGTCGCCAAGCGACTTTCAGAGGCGGTGCTGGAACTTTAACCTCAACAAGACTTTCTTTTGCCGCCTTTTTTCCTCCACACTTCATTATGACTTAGGTATTTTGAGAAAAGGAAAGATAATTAGGAGCCGCCGTGTCTCCCTACTCCCTCCCAGAACAGGAAGAGGTCTGCAAATTGCTGAGATTTTCTTGCCTGGCAGATAAAGTGCACGCAGCTGCTTGCAGCCGGAGCGGGCCTTAATTACACCGCCGTTGCCATGGCAACTTTTGATGATCTGAGGGTTGCTATGACTGGAACTCTTGCCCTCCGAGTTTTCTTTACACTGTTCCATTCCATATATATATATATATATTCATAATCCGAAGAAAAACGAGACGACATAAAGGAAGCCTTTGACTGCTCGATCGTCTCAGAAATCATGTGAAATGGAGCGCGCCCCTGCCTGCCTCACACAACCTGCTGGGTTATATTTCTTGCCTACAAACAGTGGCAAAATCCGGATTACTCTATAAAATTTGCCTCCATGAAAAAATGTAGGGCTCAATGTTGAACAAGGCTTTTCGCTTTAATCTTTATGCTTATTTGATATTTCCAGTTTATTTATTTGTTTTTTTAAGGCTGGCTTGTGACAGGAAGTGCTGCCTTGTGACAGGAAGTGCTGATGACCATGGGACCCATTGAGAAAGGTATTCATAAGGTAGTGGTTCTTAAGGCCCTCCTTTAGTACTACTCTTACATGCCATTGTGACTTGGCCCTTGTGATAGGTCTGAATGACTTAAAATGTTTCAGATCATTCTGATGTGATATATTCTTTGAGTGTGTAATGTGGAATCTTGAGGAGAGTTGTGGAGTGTTTGACTTGACTGAACTTTTACCAGTCTGATCCTTCAATGGTGTTCAAATAAACCTTTCTTATCCAACCCACGCATTGTGGATTCAACAACATGACAGAGTTGGCAATGAAGTGGCGAGGAGGAGCAGGCAGTAGGTGACATTTCATTTATGGGGAATTTACGCTGACGTAAGCGGGAATGTAGCAACCATGGTTCCTGTGATTGCTTTGTTGTGTGCCTAGGTGATACCGTGAGAATCGAGATTTCCACAGCATTTAATACATCAACTTTTTGGAAATATAAAAAGTGTGAAATTTTTCCAAGATGACATACTTGTTTTGGGGAAAGATAAAGCAGGTATGATTATTGTTAGAGTTTGGGATTCATGCTATAAAAGAGGCAGGAGTGCGATGATACTTCCAGTGAAGTTTATTTATGCAAATCCAAGTGCAGTACAAAGCTGGAATACGGGCCAATGAAGGAGCAGATAAGAGGTGCCGGGAGGAGCTGTCGTCTGGTCCAGTTTCCAGGTAGGAGTGTTGTACCAGACAACAGTGGAACACCAAGGGATGAGAGAGCATGCAGGCATGCACGTGGAATTTTCAAAGGAAAACACCATGCATACATGACAGCATGACAAGCGTCACAAAACAACATAGAGGAAGTGTTTGCCATTTTGGAGTCATGGTTTGACACTTGATTTTTCAAAAGGTTCATTTGCTGGGAATAGTGTTATCTATTGAGGGCTTATAAGTGATTGTGATGGAATTAAACCTAAACCGTCCTGGGTGGATGCCATACAGAATGCACCTGCTCTTAGTACCAAAAATGAGGTGTGATCATTTATTGGTCTTTCAGAATTCTGTTCCAAGTATATTCCTAATTTTGCTGCTAACATGTATAGTAGTAAGCAACTGTTGAAGAATATGTGTAAATTTGAGTGGGATTCAGAGTGTGATTTGGATTTTCGTGGTGTGAACGAATGGATTGCAAATGTGGCATCACTTAAACCCTTCGCTGCTGCCGTCGGCCGTTGGCAATCGCAAGCACTACCTCGCTGGTGCTGCGAACGTCCAATGGCCGAAGCGGACCCTCCCGTTTTGCGGAAGTGCCGCACTGCCGCGAAATTGCGGCTGCGGCAAAGGGGTTAAAGGTTTTGATCCAAATGTTCCTTGTGTGATCACAACTGATGCAAGTTATAAAGGATTAGGTCCTGTTCTAACTCAAGTTGAGAAGGATGGAAAGTAATGTATGATTCTATACGCGTCAAGATCTTTGTCTGCTACAGAGGAAAGATATTCAGTTATTGAAAAAGAAACTCTTGGTCGTGCCTGGGCAGCTGACCAATTTAGGGCAATTGCATGGAGAAAAATGTTTTACACTAAGGTGTGATCCTAAACTCATACATACATATAGAACACTCTAGTACATATCTCTTAATTTCAATTTTCTTTCCCGGCCACGAAAATTAAGCTTTTACAATTTGTTTTGTTCTTACAATTCCAAAATGGCCCTCGTAGCACAGCTCATCAAGCAACTTACACAAACATTTTGGGACAATAACTCCTTCACCTTTCCAAATATGCTCTCCTTGCACACAGACTTTGATCATACTTTCAAGAAGGGTTTTAATTTTGCATCCAGCACAAATGGGTTTGACCATCCTTTACGAAGGTATTTCAAAACCTATAATAACACAGTGTCTTTTTTTATATTCGAGTTCCCACACATCCTTCTTGATAAAAGACTTCCAGTATCCTGTACCAGCCACGGCTCGTGCAGGGCGTTACACCGGGCGGTGACGTCAGGCAGAACAGAGGAGGGGCAGGGTGGGGAGTTGTAAAATGCGGGATATGGACGATGTCAGGTAAGTACCGAAAAAAAAAAAGAAAATTTCGTTACCCGCGCTGCATCGCCAAATGTGATGCAACGCGGGTAACGAAATTAGTTTTTTTTTTTTTTCCGGTACTTACCTGACATCGTCTATAGCCCCCACCCTGCACCACCTCTGCCTGACGTCACCGCCCGGTGTAACGCCCTGGACGAGCCGTGGCTGTCCTGTACGTATGTAACTTGAATATCATTCCAAACCTCGTCACAAACTTCCAACTGCTTAGGCATATGCGACAGAAAATCAGCTATAACATTCTGTTTACCTGGTACATACACAATGTTATAATTATTGGCTTGTAATCTTACAGATAGCATGGCTATTCCAGCTGAAGCATTAATAGTTCCTTTCGTAGTGAGTAACTTTAATAAGGTGGTTTCACACCACATAATTACTGCCTCACATAGCTTTTATAAGGTGGCTGCACATCACATGATTACTGCCTCAGAGCACCTGGGGGAATGAGAAAACAAAGTATTGATATGACTGTCACTACTAAGTTATTAAGGAGTTGTTTTACTGTGAAGTTTTTTATGTTCACTTTTTACATTGTTATAATAGTTTTACTATGCTTCTGCAAAGAGTGGACAGTACTGCTGCTCCCCTGATGTTGGTTAGTTAGCCTACTTCTTCTCTGCTTTACAACGTTTCTTTCACGTTGGTGACTGAATACCAGCCCCTAGCAGCAACAGCAGGATACTAGCAAGCAATAGTAGTGGTTCCTACTGCCCCTATGCAAACTGACTGTCCTCCCTCTGAACATTTAGGTGATTACTTACTAATGTACTAACAGACTCCTGTGGCATAAGGTCGCACAAAGCAGTGGGTCAATTTATTTAGCATCATTTAAAAAGGCTGCCAGGTGTGGCACAACAGTGTTCACCACTGTGTAAACTCCTGCACAACCCTCAGCAAATCTAGGCCTCAGTTTATTTATTTCTAATGTTGTCCAGCACAGAATCACTCATGTATGGCAGGCTAAAGTGCCCAAAAGGGTCTTGGAGCATAACAAGCAGACACTGCCTAAGTTCACAAGTAGAGACTTCGTACTGAAAAAGGGACATGAGAGAGAAAATCAATGTGAAGCAAAAAGATGTTTAAGTGACCTTTTCCGTGAAGGATTGATTTCCTACATTTCCCATTGTGCACTTTCCAGTCTGTCCCGCAAGCGTTTTTTGGCCATGTGTGTGCAAGCTTAAAAACTGTCATGCAAAACTGTGCAACACTAATTTTGAGAAGTTTTGCAAAGTTCCTGCATTACACACGTTAAACTGGTTTAATTAATATTTCATCCATGCCTAATTTCCACTTGTTTTCATTAGGAAACAAGTGGAAATTAGGCATGGATTCCCAACCTCAGCATTCTTGATAATCTTTGTTTATTTGCTGCCATGTTTCGGAACTCTAAGGGGAATATTCACAAACCCTTAACGCCACTGAAGAGTCACTTTTTCTGATGCTCTGGTGGCCTTGATCTCAACCCACTATTTAGAAGGTGGCCTTAATCACTTAATGTGGCTTAACCCCACCTTGTAAATATGCCCCTTATCGCATCAGTCAGCTGTGGCAACGGGGGGGAGAGGGCAATGGGTGTTGCTGTGGGCGTTTAGCTGCAACACCCATTGCCTTTTTGACTTTAACCCAAATTTACAAGGTATGGTGCAGTGCCAAAAATGAGGCCAGGAAACACCTGGTCTTAAACAGGCGATACGAGGAAAAATGTTTAATTTCTCCTCGTACTTTGTTCTTTCTATGTGTGCTGCATTCTGCATCACACACAGAAACAGCAAATTGCCTGAAAAGATTATTTATGTGCAGGAAAGTGTCCCTTCCTGCTCATAAACAGTCACCCCGGCAGTGCAGGCACCCTGGCAACATGGCGCAAGCATGCTTGAGCTGGCACTAGGCAGCTTTTTAAGTGCCAGCTCTAGGGGAAAGGCAGGGGGAGACATATTTTTGTAAATACGGTGCATCCCTATGTCTAAAAAATGTCAGAGCATGGCAGTAGCAATTTTGGAGTAACACACCACTCCATTTTTTTTATAACTATCCCCCTATATCTGCATGTGGCTTCTTTTGTGCCTGATTTACTCCTCTCCTCTGTGTTCCCTACTCTCTGCATCCTACAATAGAGCATGCAATGCCTGGGAGCATCAGAGTGCTTGGCATTGGGATCCAAAGGAAAACATAAAAGGGACCATGTGCAAACATAAAATAAATAGGAAGACATGTAAAGAGCAAACTAAGTAACCGACTGGAAACGATGTTCACAAGAAGGTTCAAGCAAAAGAACAATTTTCTAAGGGAAGGCAAATAAAGACAGAGATTTTAAAAGACAAATACAAACAGGCTATGCGGAAGATAGTAAGTGCCATCCAAAGTATTCTGGGGGTTTGGGAGGGTGAGGAGCAAAATATAGCTGCAAAGAGTATGGCTTAAAATAAACAATATTTACAGCAGGAATGTGCCAAAGCGATCCCTGTCATGAGAGTGTGGAAGGTAAAGAGAAAAAAATACAGGAGAAAGAACAAAAAGATCCATTTTGCTATGAAGAGGGTGCCCAGCCTGACCCCTTGTGTTTACGCCATGACCCCTGAGTAAATGACAGAAGAGCTGCTATTGGGAGAAGCAAGCAGTCAAAGCACTTCTTGTTTCTGGCACCGGATGTGTAGCTAAGTACTCCACCATTAAATGCAAGCTGGAGCCCCATTTTTCCAAAATGATGGAATGAAAGTAAGAAATGATATGTAATTTGGGAAAAAGGCGCAAAAGTGGTCCTTTAGCTTAAAAGCTCGCAGTTTCTGTAGCTGTGTTCATTAGAGAACAGTCTGTGCTTCGGGAGAGGCAAACCTCTGAAGCTCTAAAGAGCAATATATGGCGTGCGGAAAAGCACTCTTTAAGTGCACCATCATTTTTTAAACCCACTCCCGGGCCTCTTATCTTCTGATCTTCTTTGAAGAGTTCCTGGAACCATTTAGACATCTAAAACCTCAAAAAGTTGAATCCAAGATGTCATAGAAACTTTGTGTTCCCACAGAGTGAGGCGACCAGGTATGGTACAAAAGCTGACCCCATACTTGCTGTACCACCCTTTGTAATGTCCCATTCCTGTAGAAAATATATTTTAAAAATCCCTTTTTACTAATGGTGACTTGACGCCATTATCTCTAGACATCAAGCCTGATATTAATTCAAAGTTTTTTCCCCAGTGGGAAGAAATGTATTATCATGCAGTGTATTACTATATGAATACCTATTTCACTACTGAGCTTTAACAAAAATACTATTGAGTGGTATTATGAACATGCTAAACCCTGGTTGTGGCAAACCATCGCGGGTATCCATTAACGCGAACCCTCCCATCTTCACGGCTCCGATGAGTGAAGTGGAGGTGGGAATTCTGCCAATCAGATGGTTGTATGTCTGCCACAGCCAGCATCCGGCAATGCATCTGCCAGGCATGAATCGGGTATCAGGACTTGCCGCTCCATTTTCGCACAGTGTAGTGTGTAGGAATGTTGGGGTTTGGCAGTGGTGTGGCCCATTAACTTCAACCTGGTGGAAGTCCCATATCACAGACTTCCCAGACCCCATGAAATCTGCTCATTCGTGCAGTGCTGAGTTCAAAAAGAGGGGTAGCCAAATTGACCCAACTATCCCTGGGCTAAGGAAATCATATAAATAGCAAAAAAAGGTACAATGTGGGGACTGATTGTACATCTGCGAATCATCACAGTGAAAACACGAATTAGTCACTGGTCAAGGTTAATATTTCTGTTGACCACTAAATGTTTTTATTACTAGCATAAAGACAAGCTTACTAGCTGGTCCTTTTAGTACTCAAGTGCAAATAATGACATATCTACACACACATAATAAGCACACACACACATATATAAATATATATATATATATATGTATGTGTGTGTGTATATATATACACACACATATATATATATATAATGACACATACATGTCACCACATTCTTAACAATCAAATAAACACCAACAATGATTATGTCCATTGTATGTTTATGAACAGGCTGTTTGACATTTGTTTGGGATTGATGTGGCTGTCTTTAACAAATTCATCTACAGTCCACATTTATGAGGGAGTCTTTTTAGGGGCAACATTCATTAGGGACAAATACCTTCCCACGCTCTCTGTAAGTGACCCGCCTAAATTCTAAGAAAAATTCCACTTTATGAAGACTTCTCCAAAAGCGGTGCAGTGCCAGCGGCGAAATCCCATGATTCCCTTTTGTCGGGAGGGGGACTTGCGCTCTGGATGGATATTAAATCAATGGATTTCCATTGTGCCATAACTGCATGACATCTCCAGTGTTATCCATTGGATATCCTGAAAATCTGCCAGTCACCTGCCCCTCCTGGGCATGCATTTGACAACCCTCTCTTAAGACCTGTATTGGTAATTTCCTTTGTAAATGCTTCAGAAATATCATTACGCAGCATTACTGGTGCATGGATAGAATTCTCAAATGGGCCAGAATGGAGCCAATACCATTTCACTGGAGATTTGTAGCTGTCATATGTACTAGTTGACATCTGCGTTCACATCTGCGTTCAGAATCATGTTGCTCCCCCAATGCCTCATGTCATGAAGACTTTCCATACGAGCCTTGTGTGAGCCCGCGGTCTGTTACCGTGTCAAGGGCACCTAGCACCCACACGATTCATCGCCCTCTAAATCCATGAGAGGACCCGGGATAATTTCATCACCGAGTGGAGTTCATGACTCACATTTATTGTAATAAAGACGAAGGTGTAAATCAATGCTCCACCACCAAGGAGCGGCATCATGGGAAAGGCAGATAAATCAGGGCCCTGAAGAAGGCGCATGATAGTCAACGTTGATAAATCAGCAGCCTGTAAATCAACCGCACGTCACATCATGAGCGAAAGAGTTGATTCATGTCCCCACCTTTGTCACCACAAACATGAGTCATGAACCATTTGTTTCAATAATTCTTGAACCTCCTTGGACTTTAAAATACTGTTCCATCTCCTCTCTGTGTTGGTTTCAAACCTTGCATTATACCCATTTATGAAAAAAACGCAACAATTGTGCCATTGGAAGACTGTCAACATTGTATCTTGATGTGGGCACAACCAGGGTGGCATCACAGCATGGTTGTGTACTTTGCAAATACAAAATAAGTAAATTAAATATAAGAAAGTGAATAAAATTGTTTGCAAACAATGAATTCATATGTTTTAAATGGCTCTGAGGAGCAGTCATGAAATGCAAATACGTTACCTATATATCCTTTGAAAGAATTTGGTTGAAAAAATAATCATTTTGGAAAAGTAGGGTAAACCGATTGCTTTTTTGATAAAATTTAGGTTGGTATAACAGCTTTCTTTCTTTTTTTAAATTATGCTTTTGGAAGACATTCAATTGCATATTTTTGGAAGTATTGTTCATGTGCTATGCTGGTGGGCATTGCATTATTGAACCAAAAGGATCAGTGCAAACGAGTGCTTTTCAAGCCCTTACCACTATGAAGGCACTATACCTCCAGTAACAGAAAACTGGAATGACAGTCACTTCTTGTGTATTTTCATTTATGCTGAGTATTAACACATTCTACCTGCTGCACCTTTATTGTTGAACCCTGTACACTTACTAATGTACCCACATTTACTTCATTTTGTATACAATGGGATTATTGTTGTGTTGCATTCACTTTTGCAGGCCAAGTTTGAAGAAGAGGAGGTAGGTTTAGTGGTACATGCACTTGCTGCATACACATTTTAGGCAATGTGGGGTCGTATTACACATACCGACCTGGGGGTGCAGTGACAGCAGCGCAACCCCATGCTAATGAGGAAACACAGTTGCCACTGCGTCCGCTCTGTATTCCAGGACACGTGCATGGGGAAACAGGCTGTTAGGAGGCGCGCTCATTGAGAGACACATATAGAGAGGCATACAGTCATTGTGCCTCCCCCTTCCCACCCCAAAAGGTGCGACATGGAAGGGAAGCAGGGTGTCTCAGTAATCTCCCAGGAATCCCTCACAGATGGGTGTGGTCTCACACCACGCCCGCTGTTAGAAGATCCCTGCGGCCTCTGGAGAAGTAGGCCATTCCCTATGTCCTTTGACCTATGGTTTGAAACTGCTGGTCCGCCTTTCAATGCTTTACTGTCACCAGGCTATGAGCGTGCACCATCACCCCAGACAGTGCTGTTTTTTTATATGTTGCTTAAGGTGATTAGGCGCAAACCACGAGCATGAACCATATTAATTAAGTATGGGTGAATTTTGCGGATCTGCGATCCGCAAATTCGCCCGAAATCGGCAAAAAAATCCACGAGTTTGCGGAACAATACGTGAACTCGCAGATTTTTAAATGTATAGTGCTTTGCCTACACTACAGCTGCGTAAAGTGCCAGAAGAGTTGTCTCCAGTGACCATGTGTGAGCTACTATTATATGCCATCACGCCAAAGGGTGCAGGGGTCCCTTGAGTGAGCTGTGTATCATAGTAGGTAAATGGCGGGAAGACGGTGCACACTGCTAGTGTGTGGGGTGGGGACAAACGGGCGGGCTTCTATGTGAGTTCACATGCCTCTTGTGTGTATAAAAGGTCAGAGACCGATCAGAGCAGCAGATGAGGAGGAAGAAGCTCCTGGTCACAGGAACTGCACGGGGATTGCGCTCATGAAAGTCAAGGATGCAAAGGCCTCTATCCAGCATCACAGCTAATTTTCGACAGTAGATATGGGGAGAAAGCACACCTGCTCTGCCTCGACAAAGCTCATGATTGTTTTTGGCTGATGAATGCGTTACTGACCTTGAGCTTCAACTCGGGCACCTGCTGTAAGTGCTTCCTGTTGAGGTTTAATTTTTGTGACAGGAGCATCGAGCCAGAATGAACCCTGCCCTTCATATTTATCCAAGAAGACGCCACCGTTATGTGCGATACCTCTACTCAACTGGAGTACTTTCTACTGGCTAATCAGTAGGTGCTACCTCGTTGGGTAAATGTATAGTGCTTTTCCTACACTACAGCTGCGTAAAGTGCCAGAAGAGTTGTCTCCAGTGACCATGTGTGTGTTACTATGCCATCGCGCCAAAGGGTGCAGGGGTCCCTTGAGTGAGCTGGCCATGAAATAAATAAAAAATTTCGCCCACTCGCGAATTTTTGGCAATTTCACGAGATTCGCGGATCGCAAAATTGCCGAAAATCCACAAATTTCGCGAGCGTACGGATTTTTGGCCCATACTTAATATTAATGCATGATACCCATGTTGTTCAAGGATTTGAAATGCAGTCTGTTAAATCAACATTCATTCTTTTTCATTTCAATGAATTTAGTATAAATAAGTTGAAAATTGTAATATGCAATATGTACAGTAATATGTGTAATGAACAAGGTTTTTGTGAAAGTGTACTATGACAGCAGACAGAACACTTGGTTGAAACATATAGTTATTGTTTGCCAGGAACTGATTTAATGCTTCATATCCATTGTATAAACTCTAATGCTAGTCTTAAAATTCAATTTTTAGTTACTACAGTGTAGTTGATTCGATTTGTTAATTTTGTGTGTACAGTCAGCGCCTTGCATGTATATGAAAACACTCAATTGAATGGCACACCATAATTTTTAATAACTAATACTTAATGTACAAATGCATGTGTGTCTTTGTACATGTGTATATCTTTCTGTGCATGCGTGTGCATGCGTATGTTTGTATGTGTATTGCAATGCGTAAATGGGTCCTATGGGCAGGGCCGGACTGGGAACCAAAACCGGTCCTGGCAAAGTGCTCGGCCGCCCCCTCCCTCTGCGGGGGTTGGGGGTGCCGCCGAGCTCTTTGTCAGGGTTGGTTTTCTGCCAATTTTGTTACAGGGATGATTCAGCCCTCTAACAAAAACGGCCCCCAGGGGCCCAAAACTGGCCCCCACCCGTGCGGCGCACCGGGGGATTGCCCGGTGCCCGCTGCGGCCAGTCCGGCCCTGCCTATGGGCATGAATGTATCTGTGCTTTTTCCCGTCATCCAGCGTGTGAACACGAGTGACTATGCTTGTGTGTTTGTTCATGTATGTTTATGTGTGCGTGTGTACGTTTACTTGTGAAAGGCTATGCGCGTGTCGGTTTATGTGCATGTATTTGCTCTCATCAGTGTGTAAATGCATATGTGTATGGATGCATATTTCAGTCTGTGAATATATGAATATTTGTACTTTTCTGCTAGAAGGGCTGTATGAAGAAACGTAGAATACAGCTAGTTTTCCCATTTGTTATAGACTCTAAAGAATGGACTTGCAGAAAGAAGATTTGGCGGATAAGCTAGGACTGCCCTTTGACCTTTGAACTCGCGCTCTGGGAGTATCTTCGTGATGAAATGGTTTCATTTTCTCTGCAGCACAGGCACACACTGCCGAGGTGTGTTAGTTTGTCAATGAAGGTTACCTCGAAGCTCTGGCTTCACTGGTGTAATCCCGCCTCGCGGACTCCTTCCCAGCTCCTGACCTGGGTATAAATCTCGCCCCAGAAGCAGGCATCAAGTGACTTCAATTGCACCCCTGGGATGGGAGTCTAAAATTGGTTCGATATTAATTTTTTCAGGGACTTAGTTGCAGGAGTGCAGGGATCAGGGAAGGATTATTTCTCTGTGCGGAGACTCCGCACCCGCAGAGGACAGAGTGCGGTGGAAGCGATCAGAGCGCGCGCGCGCGCCTTCCACCAGTCCTGTCATAATGATAACAGCAATTTCTACACGAAATCTTAGAGCTCAAAACTTACTTATGACAAATGACTTGAGCTACTGAGCAAATATTGCACGTTAGAGTCTGTCATTGGTTGTACTGCTTTCAGAGCCAGGGCATCCTAAAATGGGCGTTCTGACGTATATTATTAAATAATATAGCCTCAATATTGAATAGAGTGGGAAGTGGGGAGCACATCAACTAAGACTTAACTAATGATGCAAACCCATGGTGCAGGATTCATAACAGTCACATCTACACTTGGGGCCTCATTTATGAGGCTGTGCGTCACTTTTACACCGCTGGTGCATCACTTTTTGTGATGCACCAGTGGCAAAAAAAATGTGCCTTGTTGCGCCATATTTACAAAGTGACGCATCTAGGTAGATGCGTCACTTTGTAAACCCCTGCGCCACATTATACCTGCGCCAGGTATAATGTATGCAAGGGGGGCGTTTTGACGCAAGAAAGGGTCATGGAAGTGACGTAGTGAAATCTATAAGATTTCACTGCGCCATTTCTTGGCCGCTAACGCATCAAAATCTTACGCCTGCTTCATGGCAGGCGTAAGACTGATGCAGGCACTAACAACATGGGACTTGCCCATGTGAAACTACCCATTGCTGGAGTTGCGTCACTTTTGTGACACACTCCAGCAATGCGTCACTTTTGCGCCTACGGATACGTCAGATGTACTGACGTATCTGTAACTCCTTGCGACATGATGCGTCATATTATAAATATGACGCATCAATCATGTCGCAAGGAGGGCGCACTGAGAAGTGACGCATCGCTGCTTTCACGCAGCGATGCGTCATTTCTCATAAATGAGGCCCTTGGAGTGTAGATGCTTAACTATGCTATGCATCAGAGTACAGGTGTATTATAGGTTTGCACAGTCAATGCCTATCTGACTTATATCACTCCGCCCACTTACAGTGTGGAATATACTGCAGACACATATGTGGCATATGTCATTATACTCAGGGGCATTAGACAGCACACTTATACCAGAACCGCCCGCTGACAATATACAAGGTTCAGTACATACTGGACCTATATCATATTGCAAGGGTACATTAGCACAAACATAGTTAGTATATACCTGACATATATCACTCACCACGGGCGAATCTATTCAGCTGTCTCGAGGAAAGTAAACCTCACAAGGCCTGTATCAAGTATGCACAACCCCTTAAAGGAAAATTGATTTTGCCTCTTGAGACCAGAATCAAAACCCCTTTTGAAAAACGTGAAAAGAAACAAGACATTTAAAATTAAAACGTAATTTTAAACTGCTACCAAACTAAAGAAATAAAACCATTAAAAGATCAACATAATGAAAGTCATATCCCAAATCTAACTCATGCACTACATATAATGTGTTAACCCTGTAATTTGTTTTTATCGTTTTGGGTGTATAATTAACTACGTCATTTAACTGGGTATAGTTGTACTATACAAGACATGTCTCTATTCTACCTCATGCAATGTAAAGCGCTCTGATACCCAAGGGTCTTGTTAGCGCTATACAAAACTCTTTAAATAAATAAATAAAATAACTATCAGATGAAATACTGCAATTCAGAAAAAAATAAAAGAAAAACCTATTTCATTTAGAAATATAGTGCAGCCCTTTTTACCTATGACATAAACAGGTTTGCTGTTGTTAACCTCATAAGTGCTGCGCACGACCAACTGCCGACGGCACCACTACCTCCATAGTGCTGCCGTCGGCCGTTGAACGTTCCAACTGCACCTGCGCAATGGAACGTCCAGCACTGGAGCTGGACGTTCCATCACAGCTAAGGTGTTAAAAGCTTCAAATGAGATTCACAAGTAACTCAAATTTGTAGAATGGTTGCTGTCAACAACAAAATGCCTTCACCTTACGGTTCAGAAGTGCATCATAGCGAGCTCAAGCTTTGTTCTAGTTCTCTATGATGTCACTCAGAATCCTCTGTGAAAAAAAGAATTCTTGTTACCTCTCCAGCTATGGTTCTATATGTTATGTGTGGCTCTCGCTGAGCTCCGATATTGGGAATACCAGATTCTAAGTCAGGTTATTCACTTTTATGATGTACCAACAGTGGGAGACAAAGGGAGCTCTGCCAGATGATTTTGGGGGCCATACATAACATACATTTATAGATGGATACAATTTAATAATGGGGATATTTTTCATTTTGGGGTTCTAAGCAGGCCAGGGCATAGTTTACGGAGTTTCGCTATGTGGAACTCTGCAAAGTGAAAAAAAACCTCAGCAGAGTTGTCAAGTGGCGGAATGCAGTGCGCACTGCTGTTTGCACTGATCTTCCTGCAGCTCGGGTAGAAATTCTACTCGAGCAGCAGCTCGTGCTTGCCAACTTACCGCTCCTGAGCACGAGTGGGGAAAAACTCTGCTGCACTATTTTGTCTTAAGTTTTGATCTGAAGACAAAATCCTAACTTAAGTTTACCTTAACTTTAACTTAAATTGGGATTTTGTCCTAAGACCAAAACTTAAGACAAACTTAAGACAAAATTCTAACTTTACTACCCCTAAATGCCTTTTGTGAATACCGAAAGTCGTAAAGTTAGGATTTTGTCTCAGATTACTTTTGTGAATCGGGCCCCATCTGCCGTGACTCAAACAGATTAACTTGACTCAATGAGAGTAGCTAATATTTAAATGAAAATGAACATCTGCTCTTCGAGCATTGAAGGCCACACGTGTGGCGCATACATTTCTGAGCTCTGCGTCATCTGTGACTCACTCTCATGCTTCACACTGCGTGGCAGTGGCAAGAGCCATGTGGCTAAGGCCCTGTCATTTTAAAAAGTGCCCTTTTGAAATGTAAATCCCTGTGAGTAAGTGTGGCTGAATTTTTAACATCGCTTGACAGTCTTAATTAACAGAGAACCTCACACCCTGGCATGAAATTTGAAAAGTGGCTGATTTATTTTTGCTAGGTACCCGTAAGCGCAGTACTGTCCGAGTTTAAAAAATCAGCCACAATTTGAACTGATTCCATAAATGGACTAACCATAATATTTGCAAAGGATTTCCACACATGGTCAAGGCTACCATCTCCCTTGTTTTGTCCAAACTCGATTAAGCCAGTTGCCTCTACCATGGATCACCTTTAACAACCATGAAAAGACTACAACGGATTCAGACCTCAGCTGCCAGACTACTCTTACATATAAAACCACAAGACCAACATCTCCCCTTCCTTGAAAACCCTGCATTGGTTACTGGTTGCCAGAAGATTCACGTTCAAGCTGCTTTGTATGACCCACAAAACGATACATGGAACGGGACCTCTCTTCATCAGGAATAAAATCACCATACGCATTTAACAAAGGAACCTACGCTCTAGAGTGGCACCTTGCCTCAAAATCCCAAGTTATAAGGAAAAAACAATGGGTGGCACATCATTCTCTGTTCAAGCAGCCAAACTATGGAACTCTTTACCTCAACATAAGATCCATGGATAACCACCGTATCTACAGAAAACTACTCAAGAGTTGGCTCTCCCCACATAACATATATAGAAATATACAGCATATCTCATTTATTTGTACAATAGATATGTACCTTTATATGTGTATTGCTTTGTGTAAACATGTAGAATAATGATGTTTAACAAAAATTATTATATATAGGTATTCATTAGTTCTGCTTAACCAATGTACATATTACTCATAGTTGTGTTATTCTCATGCATATAAATATTATCTACAATTGCTTCACTATTGATCTACAAAACAAATATAGAAATAAATAAATAAAACTAATTTAAAATACAACAATTGAAAGCCACAGTTTATTCAATGCATCTTTAATCTACATTTATGCATCTATATACTTTTCCATGTATTTATGGATCAATATTTCCATTACCTCCACTCTCTCATTCATCCCAAATCCTATACCACTACTATGATCCCCAAAATAACCCTTTCAAGACTCTTCCCTACTCGACCCCTCCTTTCATCATCTCATACCTCTTTTTACTATTCCGATTCCCCTAAACAAGCCTTTCTAAACCTTCCCTCTGACTCTTCCCCCTCCTCCTCCCTTTTAGTCTTCCCAAGCTTCCTCCTACTGCTATGAGCTCCAAAACAAACAAACAAACAAACAATAATAATAATACTAAATCCTTCCCTTCTATCCCTCTACTATCCTTTTCAATCCAAATAACATATTAACATGTCCACCACTCAACTTAATTTCATATTTCACTATACTAATTAGCCACTACTCCTTTATGGGTTCCGAAGTAGCGAGCTACTTGCCGAAAAAGCCCTGCAACACCCCATCAAGGCTAGCAAGCACTATATAAATGCAAACCTTTTTCCCTCTTCTATCCCTCCACTACCCGTCTCAATCCAAATAACTGATTAACATGTTCACCACTCAAATTACTTTCATATTTTCACTATACTAATTCACCACTAATCCTTTATGGGTTCTGAAGAAGGGTACTACTTGCTGAAAAAGCATTTGACGCCTCGTCAGGGGTAGTGAACGCTATATAAATGCAATTACAATACAATACAATACAATGAACGTGAAAATCGGCTCTAGCGCTTTGAAGGCCGCACGTAAGGCTTTGCGAGTGCAACTCAGATCTGACTGTGCATGGCAAGAACCACCTAGATGTAGATGACAGATTGTGGCAGTGCATCAAGGAAATGTTTAGTGCAACAAGTTACCATTTTTGATCAAAACATAATTTACATTTTAATTTTACAATACCTATGCTTGTAAGATAATCAATATGGAATGAGGATTTTTGGCTTTACCAACCAGATGCAGTACCGAAACAACCCTACATGCAGGTAAGCTAATTAAAAAAATGCTTGTCCCACTGCTCAATTTGCAAACTACAGTAGCTTTTGAACAATTTTAATTCAATAAGATATAAAGAATTTTTTTAATGCGTTTAAATATTTCAAGCCTACACTTTCACAATTGTTTAGAAACCTTTGTGCATTCTTAAATTTGCTTCAAAATGCATCTTTTGGTCAATCTTTTTTCAAATTTTTCCCATTTGTCAGTCAGGCTTGCTCGCTTTGCGACACTATTCGCCAACTTTTACGCCTCACCACTTTCAAATGTCACCAGCCGCTGAAATCATGTGTGTGTGCGTGTGTGTACACACATAATGATTGCCCATCATCTATTGCTGCATAGAGATGAACCACCTTCTTCATTAGGTGTTTTAGGCTAGGCGGTTGTCTCTACTGGTCATTATGTTTGCCGCTCACATGGTCTCTGAGCGCCTGCTTGTTTCATATCTCCACATACGGAGCCGAGCCCGCCTTCCACCTCTAATTCCCATTACAGAGGAAACCAGTGCGGCTGAGTGCTTTCCTGTTTTTCAAAAGCTGCATGCTTTTTAATATGGGAACCTTTTATTTCAATAAAACTGCAGCTGCCTTCATTTAGTTTTATGGATTTAATGTATTTAGTGGTTTTAAGAGAAACTGGAAGCTGGCAGCTGCATTACCCGGGCACTCGCTGTTGAGCGCTGCCTGAAATGGTGCGACTTATGTGATTCAGAGCGTTTCCTCTCTGCCGAGGAAGTCATTCTCTCTTTGTCTCTAGGCTTTGAGGATTTCATTTGTTGGGAAGAGTCTTTTAACCCCTTCCCTGCTGCCGTCGGCCGTTGGACGTCGCGCGAGCTACCTCCCTGGTGCTGCGCACGTCCAACGGCCGACGCGGCCTGCCCACCCTTTAGAACGACCGCACCGTGGCGGAAAAACCGCCGTGGTTAAGTCGTTAAGTGAGAAGTTCATTTTGGAAGGGGGTTTGCTTTGTTTTGGGCATTTATGTGCATGAGTCATCTGATATGAATTTGCCTCAGCACTCTCTGTAGTCAACCAACTACCAAAATATGGATGCCAGAGGTTGTTTCCATCACTAAAAAAGCCATTGTTACAAATGGAGGCCTCTGGGAGTCTGGAAATTACACACAGTGGTACAGTAACTGCTGACTCCCTGCTAGCAGCTGGCTGTTATAGATGTCAATGTATAAAACTGGTTGTTATTGATCTCTGTTTTGATCATAAGCACGCCACATGAACACGCACATGCGCACACATACACACACACAGCATTTGAATATCTACATATCACTGTAGAAACACGGGGGCATATTTACAAGAAACTGGCGGAGTGCTGTGCTACAGTTTCAAAATGCAGGGATGCACGGTATTCACCTGCATTACCCCTAGCACTAGCGCTCAGAAAGCTACCAAGCGCCAGCGAGGCAACCTAGCGCCATTTTGCTAAAGTGCCTTTGCTGCAGGGTGTAAGTTTTAATGTGCAGGAGGTACACATTCCTTAACATAAACAATCTTTACAAGTGATGTTCTCTATCTATATGTGCTGCAGCTTGCAGCACACGTGGAAAGAGCAAAATACGAGGAGAAAAAACATTTCTATTCTATCGTCTGCTTAAGACAAGGTATTACCAGGCACTATTTTTGGCGCCTGCCTAGACCTTGTTAATAAGAGGCAGAGTCAAAAAGCTATGGGTGTTGTGGCGGAACACCCACTGCATCACCCATTGCATGCCCCTTTCACGCTAAATGCTACATGAATAGGGGAATTATTTACAAGGCAGCGCTAAGCCACATTAAGCAGCTTAACACTGCCTGGGTTAATAAGGCAAAGGAGTTAACACCACTAGAATGTTGCTAAAAGTGACATTCTAGTGGCGTTAATTCCTTGTAAATATGCCCCCGGTGTTGACTTCCATTAAGTAATCATTTATTGTTCTAAGTGGAAGGCCATGCGGTTTCCCATGTAAGTTATGCAATTAGAGCAAAATACATTTTTCTTCATTAAATCTCTGAAAGATAAAGGGCAATCACAATTAGCAAGAATTGGTAAAACACGGTAGAGACAGCCCCAACCGTGTACTAAAGCACCCACATTTATAATCTTTGATTCCATGCCCTGGTTATTGGGTCCACAAAGTGCTGCTAACATGAGCCCCACAGTCACTCCTAGCAATATACACATTTGTGCAAAGTTCCATCCCTGCGATGAGGGATGCTGAGCAATGTCCCATACAGACAACTCTGTCCATTCACCTTTTTATGCATGCAGCAGAATCGTATCGTCATCTTTGTCCAGGGACGCGGTGAAGGGAAATGTGGGTCACTGATGAATGGCAACAATTTTTTTTCTAAACAGAGGATAGTAGGGAATTTCTGTGAGGAATACCTACCGACACTTCTTTCTTAGGGACTAGTGGGGGTCCTGAATTTTTGATGAAAACAAGGGAATCTGGGTGGGCAAATTAACCCCTTCCCTGTGGGGCATATCCCCCCGCTGTGCTGGGGGGAGGGGGCGCGCACAGCGCCCCTGTGCTCATGACGAGCTCAGCTCGTCATGAGCCACGGTGGTCGTGTGCTCATGACGAGCTGAGCTCGTCATGACCACACACCTTTCTTTAGAACGCTCGCACAGCAGGGGAATTAGCCCAGCGTGCGAGCGTTCCAACGGTCATGACAAGCTCAGCTCATCATGAGCACACAAGCACCGTGGCTCATGACGAGCTGAGCTCGTCATGAGCTTTGAAGGTGTTAATGAAGTTAAGGCGGAAAGTTCTTAGTTGAGGGGAGATTATTTTGAATGTCTGTGGCCAGATCCCTGGGCATCTACCATGCTTCGAGAGGGTGGATGGACATGCAAGCTTTTCATGTGGACCTTCAAAAGATCCCTTTATCTCTATATGCACAAGATCACTTATCACCTCCTTGCAGGAATGAGCTTTAAGGTGCTCAATACAGAAGGACTCGGCTTAAGAATTTGGGAACTATGGGGCATATTACCAACAACTAGCGATAATTATCGCTATGTTGGCTTAGCAGCAATAATTTTATCGCCGTGTTGCGGCGATTTTTATCGCTTAGGAGCCTTGCTATTATCAAGGTTTATCTCCTAAACGATAAAAATCGGCCAAAATACATGAATATCGCTGTAAAGTCAGCGATATTCATGCATTACAGAGCTAATTCTCTTAGCCATGTTATCCACCTCCCATTGGCTAACATGGCTAAGAACTGCTCAGGGCAGGTGTTAGCTTTTGGAGATAAAAGTTGGTAATAGGAGATAGCGATGTTAGCGACTGTTTCCAGTCGCTAACATCTTGGCACGCCCACTTTGCATGTCATTAGTGATAAATATCTCTGACATGCAAAGCGGGGCCCAAGATGGACGCTATCTCCTACTAGCTGTCGCTAACTGGTGTTAGCGACAACTAGGAGATAGGGAGATAATTTTATCTCCGCTTTCTTGGCTTTTAAAGCCAAAAAAGCGGAGATAAATCCCTTGATAATATGCCCCTATATAACGATGACCTTTGAGTATCAGAGAGTACCTTTTTTTTGTATCTTAGAGGGGTAAATCGATCATGCACAGATGAAACAAGATCTAGCTGGGACTAGCCAATCTCAGGGTTGAACTTGGTGCTTTTTTAATGTTTATGACAAATTGTTACCTTTCCAAGTGTCCAATTATATGAAATGTATAAAAGGTTATGAATATCATATCCAACATTGAGATACCACCAGTCACAGAAAATGATTTTTGAATCAGGCCTGGAATTTCAAGATAAATTAACACGTGAGACAAGTATAAGCTACAGCTGATCCTAAAAACATTTTGGAACTTAAACCATTATTTCAGGTTTATCACACTATTTTAGGGCTCTGATGAGACATCACTCCTGCCTGGACACTTTGCATATCATATAAATAAATAAAAAAAGACTTGACTTGACTTTATATAAATAAATACATTGCACATAGTCACCCAAACATCTCTAACGTATCCTCACTGAAATGTAAAACTTGTTAATATGGTTTTGGAACTTGAGGCTATTGGGTTCATTATTTTCACTATAGTAATGCAGGATGCTGTAGTACTTGAGTAGTTTGCGACCGAAGGACACTTCGCCACACCTGGATTTCATCATTGGTATGTATCTGCCCGAATGAAGGCTTCGTCCTGCTGTGCTTTATTTCCCAGGAATAATTCTGCCCTGCAGTATGAGGAAGAAGTGTGCCCTCCGCCTCCTCACACCATATGGCTTCACAGAGTGGTACCCAAAATGACTATTGGCCTCAGCTGTTAACGTTTCCTCAGGCACCAGAGAGGAGCAGGGATCTCTCCTAACTTTCTATTTGCTTCAGTCCTCTCTGGCAATGCTTTTCGTATCCACTGCTACAATATTAGCATTTTATGAGCAAGATCTATGGAAACGAGATCTCATGACTATTTCCATAAAATTCACATGAAACGCTTTATGAAGTACATTCTCAAAACAAAACATAATCATTGATTAACCATTTCATCAATCTCACCGCCTATTCTGTCCTTGGGATTTTGGGATCTGAGTTTTATTGAAAACTTGCGCTTTCTTGCACCCTCGTCTTCTTTTTTTTCGACAATCCATGCCCTCCCCCACCTCTCTTCCTCTTTCTTCTTTTGCTCATAATTTTAGTTTCTTTTTTGACCACTTCAGTCTTTCTTCTTCAACATTTCCACCATCACGTGACCCTGTCATTTTCAACTCAAATCTCTCGTCACTTTCAATGGAAGCGTTGTCCTATTCTCTGTTGTGATGATGGAACTCCTGTTCTCCTCTCCTACTCTGCCACACTTACTCTTTTTCTCACCTTTATTCCATCAAGAATGCCTCCAATAGACTTCTCCTTCATCTTCGCCTACTGTCTCCATGTTTGCTCTCCTACCGGTCTCCACTGGCTTCCATCGCATGATGTACAGTCGGATCCTTTTCCTTACCGTTCTCTGCACATTGACCCGTGCCTTCCCTCCTCCGCCTCTCCCCTCTCTTGATACTCTTTGCACTCCTCTCAGCCATCTTGACTCCCTTTTTTAGGTCTTGTTTACTACCCACCACCTTCCCTGTCCTGAGACTAGCATAGGTGTTTTTTCGCTTCCTCCTTCAAAACACTTTACCAGGTGTCTTACACCTCACTGGGTGTTCTTCCCCGGATCTTGAATCTGCATCTTATCCTCAAGGGCGACCTCCTTTTCTCTGACACACAATATGATACATTCACGCTGAACGTCCTCATTTTATTTATGTATTGCGCCACTTTGTATTACTGCTTTGTATTACAGAAGAGCCCTGGCTGTCCTTCGTCTGTCCATCAAAAACTAGGTTGTCCTATACAAGAGCTCTGGTATGCCCTGAACACTCTCTAAGGTAGGTGAGAGTCAACATTTCAAAAAGTGTTATGACAGTTATTGCAAGATTTTAGTGTAGGTGATTAGCTGCTCAATGCTTGTGGTGAAGTGTGGCGTAGCGACCAGGGCGGCTGACCCAGAAGCGCGGGGCTCATGGTTCGATCACTGGTGGCAGCCCAGCTCAGCATCTTGTGACTCTAGGCAATAGCTTACTTAATCTCCCTGATGCCTCCCAGCGCCTCGAAACCCTTAAGGGGTGATATGTTGGCGCTTTACAAATAGGAATTATTATTATGATTTTTTTACTGTCTGCATCTGTAAGAAAACTGCTTTCCCAACTAAACTCAAGGGAAAGTTCAAGAAGGTTCAGTTTTATTGGCAGAGATGCTTAGTTGGAAAACATTCGAAACATATGTTGAAAGGAAATCTCAAGGAAGGGAAAGAGTAGTAATTTGACAAGGGAGTGAGAGACACGAGGGACCAGGGTTGAGCACTAGAAAGAAGTATACTTTTGGTCCCATGTCTTGTATGGCAAATCTAGCTAGTCCTAACTTTTCAGATAACAGTTCAATGTATGACTAACATGCCTATGTGTGTGGGAGTAAATAGAAATTACACATTCCAGGTGGTCAAGTGCTGCTGGCTAAAAACGTCAAGCCAGGTGAAGGTTTCACCTGGCTTGACTAAGGTGTCACAAATGACACAGGTGCTGTCAGATACTCAAATATATGTACGCACACATCTCTAAGAAGAGTATTGTGAAGGATGCATTTCTTTTCTAGCTGAAACCAGGGGGTTCCCTCTGAGACAACCTGCAACAGGACAATAAAACTAGTCTCACCCAGGTCAAGGATGGCCTGATAAACTCCAGATTTCAGGATAACTCCCTATGTAGTGAATTTATTTGAGTTTCATCAAATGCACATGGATATCCCGAAGACCTGGCACTCATCCGGCGCAATGACATCCTGTTACAGGTGATTAGCTTCAAGGTGTGATGGCTTAGGCGTTCTCATCCTACTGTTTGGCAGACTTTCAGAGAGGTTGCAGGTGCAATGCACACCCCAAAGAGACTGGAACGCTCTCAAAGACAGAATATTGTAATTTAGGTGACTCTCACTCAGGTATATATTTTGTCTAGTCCGTTTAGGCAATAGGCAGCAGATCGCTTACCATTTTTCAAAATCTTGTGCGTAGTGCCAGTGTGTGCAAAGTGCAAGTGGTATTCACTAACGTTGCCACAGATTCATGTATTGCGCCACTTTGTTGCATCTGGCCCTACGTTTCATGATCCCCCAACAATATGGTGCTCTTTACACCTCCCCTGGATGGACACAACATACCATGGGGATTGGTAGGGTTTGTAGAAGCAACAAGTGCCTTCAAGTGCTCAGCCTCTGAGCGATCACCATCATAATCCATGCACCTTCTCCCATATTCCATCAGAATATCGAGTACAACTAATGTGGGGCCCAAAGTTTGAGTCCTGAATGTCGAGAACCAAAAAATTGTGAAAATAAGAAAAGATAGGCAAGTATAGGTTTACTGTAGTTAACAGCACACATATGTACTTTGTTGATATGAATATTTTCGAGATATGCAGATGTGGAGTTCAACTTGCTTTAGGGCGTCATTAAAAAAAATCAAACCATTCTCATTTGTGAACTTCACGTCCTTTTATTTTGGTTAAGGGATAATTAAAGACACAAATATAGCAAACGCCCTGTAATAGCTACAGTGTTGCTTACTGTGGGAGGAATATTAAAGTAAAATCAGAAGCATCTTTCATTTGTCGTTGAATTGTAATAATGTTAACATCCTTTGGAAACATTATTCAACATAATTGGTTGGAAATTCGAAGTCATCTAATGAAGAATACCGTGGTACCAGGGTTAAGGAGAGAAAGAAAGTGAGAAAGAAAGGAGGAAGGAAAAGAAAAGAACGAAAGAAAGAAAAATCTGAAAGTTAACAGGAGAGAAAGAGAAGTAAAGAGCAATTGATGGTATGAACAATGAAGCAAGGCTAAGAGGAAGGTGGCAAAATGTAAATGCAGAGAGAACTATAGAAATTAGAAGCGTGTCGGGACAGAATAGATGTCAGAGAGTAAGAAAAGCAAGGAGGGTTGAAAGAAAGAAGGTAGAAACGAGGGACTGATCGAAGAGAGGTCGGAGGGGAGGAAAGGAATGCAACAATGGGGAAGGGAATGAGTGAAAGGGAAGAGAGGGAGGTAAACTAAAGAAGAGGTATAGAGAAAAGAAAGAAGTGAAAAAAGAAAGAGTTGAAGAAAAAAGATGGGATGTAAGGAACGGGAAGAAGAAAGGAAAAGGGAAGGAAGGAAGAGGAAGGAAGGAAGGGAGCGAGGGAGGGAGGGAAGAAGGAAGGAAGGAAGGAAGGAAGGGAGGAAGGAAGGGAGGGAGGGAGGGAGGAATCAAGGAAGGAAGGAAGGAAGGAAGGAAGGAAGGAAGGAAGGAAGGAAGGAAGGAAGGGAAGGAAGAGTGGGAGGGAGGGAGGGAGGAAGGGAGGAAGGGAGGGAGGGAGGTGTGTATAAAGACAAACATAAAACCATGTCTGAGTAAAATGAAAAGAATAAAAAAAAATTGAAATGGCCAAAGGATAGCACATCAATTAAGAAGAAGGTAAAATGAAAAATCTGAATTCTGAATGGAGGCAAAGGAAAATTGAAGGAAAATATAACCAATGGATTAATGAAACATAATATATCATTTATTGGTGAAGAACAGACCCGTGCCCAGACAGAATCAGAGATTGTGAGCATACAAACAACCACATTTAAAATAAATTCCCAAAATGTAAAACCCCCAGCGCAATGTAAGTACAGAAGCTATCACTAACTTTACAGACAGACACATTTTGTTTCAATGATGCCATAAAAAGCCGGCCTGAAACTCTGATAGATTTGATTGCAAGAAATGCAACGCTGTTCAAACTGTTAACAAAGCAAACCTCTTGTGATTAAAGCCATGATCGACGCCGGGATCCTCCTGATGCCTGGTCGGAAGGAGGCACAGAGATCCTGTAACCCACTCATGGGATCCGTGTCCTGCTGCCTCCCCCACAAAGATAATTAAAGCAAAGCCGACCTCGTTGTCTGTCGTGAGGTTGAAGGTCACAGCGTGTGAATCATTAATTAGCCGTGGTGCCCCATTGCAGCTTACAAGGATTTTTGTGTGCACAGAGACAAGGACACCCCTGTAATTTAGCAGGAAGTGAACTTTCCCCCTTCTTGTCAATAAGCCACATCCCAATCTTAAAGCGGCACACATGTATTGACCATCCGAACCCAGACAGGCCTTATGGTAAGTCTTGGACCAACTCTATGCTCACTGTGGGACCTTAACTCAACATATGGGTTTTACAATCGCCTGCAAACAGAGTACACATAGCATCTTTCTGGCACCCTGCCAATGGTTCACTCTAAAACACAGGGCCTATATGCTGAAAACCTTTGTTCTCCTTTCTGCCTGAATAAGGCATCCCCAAGTAAGAAATACAATCTCAACTTGTGTGTGTTCTAATTAGAAAAGATGCTTGCACATGCTTAGGTTGTACTCCACACGTGCACATGAAGAAATTGTCTAGCACATATCTTGACAGCGCGTGGGGAACGCACCCATACATTTCTATGTCCTGGTGTACTTCACAGAAGGTGATACTCACAGTGTGCTCCCCTTGACTGAACTGACCAATCACAGTACACGAGAGAAGGGCGGGGCACCCATGGCTGCTATCCAAGGTTGCCATTTGACCTCTGCCCGCCACAGTGCTCAGCACGCATCACGCATGAATACAGACCCTAGGTGTCCCTTAGTACTGGTAGGAAGTCTACAGTCCTCTTAGTGTTAATCTTCCCACAAATTGCCTACAAAATCACAGCCTTTGCATGCTAAAGAATTTGTAGTGTAGTTCCTATATTCCCAATATGCTCTGCGCATTGGAATAATATATACTGTAGTTTAAACGTAGGACTGAGGTCGACTAGGTCTCTACCGAATATAATAAACTTAATTGTGAGTGCCAGCTAGCTCAGAGGTCACTAGAAACTTTCTCGAATAAACAAGAAGGGATTAGTTTCTGACAACTGCATAAACATGACAACTTTGTTTCCCAAGAATAAGAAATCAATCTCTAGAGTCCTATAACAGTAAGAAATATAAACAATTACTTTGGTAATTGGTATATTCGGTCCCAGCAAACCATGGTTGAAAAATGAAATAGGAATACTCTTCCAATCACGTAGGTGTACCTGGGTTAAAAGCGATGTGTGGGTTCCAACATGATTTGAAACTGTGAGATGACCTGAATGTTATGTTTTTTATGTTTGTTATGCTATGATCTATGCCCTTGCACTATATAGGGACAATCTGACTATTATCTTGCCACTTTGCACAAATATTCTTCACGATTTTAACCTTTGTATTATTTTAACTTTTTACGTGCAACGCTTTTATGACTTGTACTGTCAAATAAAGTTTCTTTTGACTTGACTTGATAAACAATTACTTATTGAACTTATAGGTGAAGCCCTTCAACATTTAAAGAGCCAAGTCTCTTTAAAACTTTTGATTTTTATTGTGTGGGTTAGACTATGATTATACACTCCACCTATCCTTCAGCACTATATTTTAGCTAATATGTGCAAAAAGGGGCTTATGCCATCTTAGCAGGCATAATTTACATGTCCTATGGCACGTGTCACCTCACAACTAATCAGAATACAGTATACACAACAGTGTTGAAAAGATATAGACCACCAGTCAATAACACTAAGCATCTCCACTTTCAGTCAGAAATTACTCAAGTAAAAACAGTGGGGCATATTACCAACGTTAAGCGATATTTATCGCTAACGATGCTTAGCAACGAATTGTTTAACGCTAAGCATCGTCAGAAATTATTGCAGATAAACCTTGCTATTATCAAGGTTTATCGCAAATGCGATAAAAAACGGCCGCAATGCATGAATATCGCTGAAGAGTCAGCGATATTCATGCATTACCGAGCTAATACTCTTAGCCATGTTATCCACCTCCCATTGGATAACATGGCTAAGAACTGCTCAGGGCAGGTGTTAGTTTTTGCAGATATTCGCGCTTAGCGCGAATATCTCCAAAAGTTGGTAATAGGAGATAGCGATGTTAGCGACTGTTTCCAGTCGCTAACATCTTGGCAAGCCCACTTTGCATGTCATTAGTGATAAATATCACTGACATGCAAAGTGGGGCCCAAGATGTTCGCTATCTCCTACTAGCTGTCGCTAACTGGTGTTAGCGACAGCTAGGTAATAGGGAGATAATTTTATCTCCGCTTTCTTGGCTTTTAAAGCCAAAAAAGCGGAGATAAACCCCCTTGATAATATGCCCCAGTGTCTCTTGTAACAGGAGAACAACTATGAGTATTTCACACTTTCTAAATGTTAGACTTAAAACTTGTGTTGTGGCTACGATACTGAATTGTGCCTGGGGACATTTGCAAAAAGAACTCACACCCCATTCTAAATAGGAATTTGGAAGTTAGAGGTTTTAGCTTCCACAAATGTCATTACCTTCATGAAGTTTTTAGAAAATAAAAAATCTGAGCGAAACACATCTGCTGAATAATTTCGGATGGAGCAAACCACCTCGACCCATCCTTTCAGGGGGATAATCCTGAGGTTAGAAAATATCTAATTTAGGGAAATTCGCCTGAAAAATGTATTTTTGTGTGAATTTTATCCAGAAGTTCATGTTGAGTGAAGTTCACAGGTTTATCCATTTTATAAAGCGCAATTTCAGACATCTTTGCTCAATTAAAACCAAACAACCTACAAAGTATGGCCATGCTGGAAGATCAGGGTCAAAAAGGAAGGTAAATCATGGAGGAAAAACAAGAAATGAAAAAGAGAAGGCGGGAAAAAGAGACAAAAGTAAATCAAAGCATGACCAATGAAGAAAATTCCGGCAAGTGGGAGAGGATATTGCTGGTCATAGCAGCGGAAAGTCAGAGAGAGATGAGGAGGCGTTCTCAAGAGAGTGCAGAGGAAACATTGAAAAGGACACAAGCAACAGAGTAATAATCCGGCTGCGCAATGATTCGCTTGGGCTGCATTATCATCGCTGCTGTTGTTATTATGCAATTGGTCAAATGATCTGCAGAGAAATCTATGACCCGTGGCTAAATGCATACCATGCATCAAAGGCTCTCCGGGGACAACTTAATGCACGCTTCCCATTGCTTTGTCAATTAACATAGAAATCTTGCCTGAACCTTGGAGCCAGAGCAAAGCCTGTGCAAGAGCAGTAACTGAAACAAGGTGTGCATTGTGCACGATTAATTCTGTCACCCCCGCAAACTTGGCTCGCTATTGTTACTGTTTGCTGCACAAATACGCTACCGCTACACTGTGCATAGGAGTCTGATTTGGCAAAATTTTTTGTTACAATATATTTAGTTACTCTTTATTTTTAACTCTAACTTAGTGAACTGTAATTTTTTCCACTCTAGGATTTTCTCATGTCTGTCAACAAGAAGTCACCAAAATGTTGTCCTGTTTTCTCTCTTTGTCCCAAACTCCTCCTCTAAGTTCTTCTCAATCTGGCCAAGCCATGAGGAACCTCAAAGTCCTCAGGAACCTCAAAGTGTTCTATGTTTACCCTTCAAATGAATGGCCAACCAGGCTTTTGCCTCCCATTCCAACTCTGGAACCACGTGCACACCCTAAGGACATGGCACCTGCCTGAATCTTCATCTATGCACATTCTACACCCGCACAAGCTGAATAATACCGGCCTGTCTCCAACTACTTCATCGTGCACTGATCCTGAGTTACTTCAAAGGATCTGACAAAGTAACAAATGTACAAATAATTATTTTTCTGGTACAAAATACTCCTGGTATAAAGTGCACTTTTCACTAAGAGGTATATTTACAATAAAATGTCGGAGTGCTGTGTTACTCCAACATTGATAATGCCATGATCCAGCATTTTTGCTGCACAGGGATGCACCATAATTACAAAAATACGGTGCACTCCTGCGTTTCCCCTAGCGATGATGCTAAAAAAGCAACCTAGCGCCAGCGCAGGCCCCCTTGGCTATCTTGCAAGGGCTATTTGCTGTTTCATTGAAAGAGCGAAATGCGAGGAGAAATTAATAATTTCTCCTTGTATCGCCATCCTAAAACCTGGTTTTCCCTGTTCTTAGTTTTTGGCGCTGCCCCATCCTTGTAAATATGGGGCAGCGTCAAAAAGCAATGGATGTTGCGGTGCAATGCACACAGCAACACCCATTGCCCGCCCCTTTGCTACAGCTGACCTCTGCAGTAAGAGGCATACGGACACATGCATCAAGGGTTTTTGCATTCGCAAACGGTGCGAATCGCAAAATTCGGCCGTTTGCGAATGCAAATGCCTTTTTTAGGATGCAGTAAGGTTTTTGCTTTTTTTGCAATTTAAGAAATCGCAATTTATTTGCGATTTCTTAAATTGCGATTGCATTTAAGAAATCGCAATTTTGCGATTTCTTAAATGCAATGCATCATTTTTTTAAATTGCGAAATCGCAAATAGGTAGTGTTAAATTACCATGAAGTTAACCTTCGTGGTAATTTGCGAAAACTTTCAAAAGTGCACAGAAGTGCATTTTTGAAAGCTTCATTTTACACACACACATGCCCTTGGGGCATATGTGTGTGAAAAATGTACTTAAAGGTACATTTCAGGGGTGCAGGGGGGGTCCTTTGGCCCTCCCCTGCACCCTTGAAATTGCATTCTCATTTTACGATTCCTTAATTGCGAATCGCAAAATGAGAATGCCTTCACATTCATTCCTATGGGCCTCTAGGCACATAGGAATCAATGGAAAGGGATTCCTTAATTGCGATTCGCAAATTGTGAATCGCAATTAAGGAAAGTTAAGAAATCGCAAAAAAATTGCGATTTCTTGATGCATAGCCGTTTGCGAATTCTTAATTGCGATTCCTTAATTTTCGCAATTAAGAATTCGCAAACGGGAACATTGATGCATGTGGCCGTTTGTTACAAGGTGGCATTAAGCCACGTTAAGGCTTACCTTCACCTTGTAAATACGGGGTAGAGAGCAACGCCACCGGATTGCCAGTAAAAATGATGCTCTGGTGGATTTAGGGGCTAGTAAATATGCCCCTAAATCTCTTTTGGCAGTGATTTACAATGATCTGTAAATGTGCTAATATACAAATTGTTCACAGTTAAAAAACAGCAATGCGAGTCAATACTAAATGGATGTTTCTCTAGCAGCATGGCACATGTGTATGGCTAAGTGCCATGGGGAAAAGTGGATTTCTCTCTGTAATTTTAAAAGTGCATAAGATCAATGGAAAAAGTGTTCCTTCGTGGAAATATGTTTTAAAAAATATAAAAAATGTCATTCTTGAAGTGTGCTATGTTTCAAAAAGGTGGAGTTTACAAACAAGGTATAACAGAAGAAGATCATTTCCTCCTGTGCAGTGAAGTAGCAGACATCCTGGAAGGATATTCTCCTCTGCACCTAAATTGTACAGCCCTGTCCAATTCCTGGACACTGTAAATATGCAAATGAGGTGGTTTTGCAGTTTCAACCCTTTTGCCCCCTACTTTTCAATGGCCACTCTCAGCTGGTTTAAAGTCAATTATTCTCATGCAGAATAATTTACCTTTCTACAATACACACCTAATATTGCAAAAACTTTGTTTTGCTTCTGTAAATGATGTGTAATATCAGCGTAAGGAATGTATGTCTCCTTTGAATCACAGATTTGGGTCCTTGTCTGGAAAAGTCTTTGTGTTACTTTTAATTGCCTTTTCTGATTTGATTTCGAGACTAATTTATGAAAGGTTCAGTATGAACTAATCCTGAGATCCTCTTTTCACCCAATTATCCAACCTGAAGAGCTTCACTCTCTCTGCTTATGCCACACTTCCCTTATTTTCGATAAATTGGAAGCACTGCCTGCCTTTTATACAAACCAGACAATGGGGATACTTGTGTTTTTACCACACAGGTATACTGCAAGCCACAAGGTGGTCCAGCACCTGAGATAAAAAAAGCAGGGATTTATCAAGGTCATCCGTTAGCGTGAATGTGATTCAGCGCATAATTTTCCATAAAAGAGGCTTATGCAGTGGCTCAGAGGCCCCAGCCAATTAACAAAGCATGTTCTCAACTCTGCCTGTAGCACTTACAATCCCATGCACAGTTGTCACCTCATTTACAGCGACACAATCCACATGGATGGAGAATTCTCTGTTTTAACAACTGTGAAATGAAAAGACATCTTATATTCAGACCTGCAATGCTAATGCTACCACAGGTATTTTACCATTGTAAACCATAAAGGTCTTGTGTCAATGCTGCATGATAGCTCTAGATTATGGCTCTTTCATTACAAGATGCCCTGATGATGACCACCTTAATCCAAACAAAAAAAGTGATGTGTGGGATGCTTCAATTATTCTCTGTTACTGATAATTACGCAGGCCAAATTCCAGTCCATCGTTGTTTTGCATTCCATGCCAGCTCAATTTGAAACCAACCATATGAAAATCAATCCTAACCCTGCTCCAGTGGAAACTGTCCAGCCCGACCTGCCAGGCCAGGTCATCCCTGAATCAGAATACAAGCGATCCAAGACCGGGTTTGCCTTTATTAGAGCTAAGCAGTCAGGTATGGCTTAGTTCCAGTAGCACAGTGTGCACAGGACCCACATCTGGGCATACACGTACCACTTAGCATAGGAACAAGTGATGGCTAGAATCCTTGAATTAATTTTCGGCCAATAGGAATTACTCGGTCCCCAGTCCGTTGTTATTTTGAACACCATGTCACCTCATTTTGGAATCAGCCATATGCAAATCAGTCTGCTCCTGCTCCAATAAGAACAGTCCAGACTGAACTACCAGGCCAGGTCCTCCTTCAACTAGAACAAAAGCAAACCAAGTCAAAGTTGGCCTTATTATGGCTCATCAGTCATGGATAGCTTGGTTCTAGTGGCACAGTGTCAATGGAATCCACGTCTGGGAATACCCGGTCCTCTTAAGGCGTTGCACTGAAGTATACAAAAAAATGATGGCTGTAATTAGCCACTTGAAATTACTCAAGCCACATCCCAGGCTATTGTTATTTTGCACACCCTGCCACTTCAGATTGAACCCAGCCACATGAACATCAGTCTTGGCCTAGCACCATTGGGAACTGTTGCGACTGAACTGCAAGGCCAGGTCCTCCCCAAACTGTAACACAAATAATCCAAAATCGGTTCCATGTTTATTTGTGCTCATCAGTCAGGTATAGCTTGATTCTAGTGGCAGAGTGTGAACAGTACCTATGTCAGAGTATACCCTCCCATTTAAGGTAAACATAAAGGTTTTTAAAGCCATTGGGTTTGATAACGTGCATTTCAGTTTCATTCCACGCGCTGCCCGGTCGGAGATGCCCGTTTGATGTATTCAGCGTCTGAAAAACACGACAGCTCTCAGCCAGACCCAGGATGTCGCTTTCCGTGCACTGCAACTGCTAATTAGCCAGCCCCAACACGCGCTGAAGCAGTCTATGCTTTTAAGAGGTTTGTGCATTAAACTAATTATAGAGCGCTAATTTGGTAGCTAGCAGATTTCTGCATTTAGCATTCATTTCATTTGGTTGCTATGACGAGTGGCACTTCTACAAACCCGTTGTTGGGCTACTAACAATTTCTATGGGAGCTAGAGGTGGTGCCATAAAGCCACCCACTCATACAACTGTAGTACCACATAGATTTTCTTCTACACGAAAGGGCTTCCACACAGACAATGTGCTACAAGGCCACGATCAGGGTGGTTGGCGCTGTACACAAACAACTTTACTTAACACAAAAGTGTTTGTATTCTCTGTTGCTGGTTGATTGCTGTGGAAGAGTTGATTTTCTCTATTGTTGTAGCCAGATGATGTTTACCAATAGCTGCACAGTCTATTCTTGCCTTGTCTCAAGTTTTCAGCCACCTAGGCCTGTTGCGTCATTTCCTTTCCCGGCTTGGCGTGATGAGACCCTTCTGACATCACATCCTGTCCCTGTTGTTAATGAGCCCAGTGGGCTGGTAGGTGTGCGGCTCAGGATCTGTTCGCGCTTGAATAGCGGCTCTTTCCACTGAAGAAGCCTGCTGGGTTTTGCCCTGACAGTTGCTCTAATTAGCCACCCTATGTTTCATCCCACAAACTGGCAATGTCTTCCTACAGTTTAGAAAGAGGATCAGCGCCTCGTTTCCTTGGAAGCCACAGCCCCGCTGAGAGTTGCACCTGTCTCTTTCTTGTTCACCGCTGGCAGCTGCTTAAGGAAGAGCAGCCATTTGTACCGCTCAAGGAAGCGCGGGTATCTTCAGGGTGAGGAAAGTACCTTGGGCGCGCCACTCTGCCTTTAACCAACAGCAAGGGATTGGATGCTCAGGAAATTCCAGTTACGCAAATTAATGGCTCACGAGCTGCGTCTAATGACGTCTATTTTGGACGGGAGTAATCTCTGCATCCCAAGCAGTGGTGCGCTTCTAGCCTGTAATTTCAAGCTGTAACATGCCTCCTGCTTAGGGCTTCACACTTAAGTCCTTTTCAGAAGCAAATTGTAATAATAAAAATAATAATAATAAGAAGAAGTATGATGACAACAATAATAAATAATATTCATTATTAATATTAGTGTTGATAATGAGTGAATACAAATAACAACAATAATAAAAATAATAACAAAAATAATAACAACAGTAATATCACAACCAATATTTATATTAATTATTATTAATATTACTGTTGTTACTAATAACAATATTATGGTTGTTGCTATTAATATTATTCTTATTAGGAATAATAATAATATTGATAATGATTGAATAATAATAACAATAATAACACTTATTATTATAATTAATAGTAATTCAATAATTAATGATAACATTATTATAATTTTTTATTAATATTATTGACATGAATGTCATTGTTAATATTATTATTATTATTATTATTATTATTATTACAATTTGGTCATGAAAAGCACTGAAGGTACAGCCCAAATTAAGAGGAATGTCAAACTGTGAAATATTAGGCTAGAATGGTACTAACGCTTGGAAGGCAGAGGATCCCACCATCCAAAATAAAACTGATGAAATGATTACATTTTTATTAAGAATAAGAATAATGATAAATATTTCCATTGCTATCTGCGCAACCAGTACTTCCACCACCACTTTTGCCAAGCTACATGTAGCACTTTGTATAACACTGTCATTCTTCGATATAGAGCCCACTGGATTTTTTATGAGTAACTTTGCAGTTTGTCCTCTTGTAAAGGCTGTTAAACGTGCTCTGATATACCTATATGCATATGTCTTTTGCTGAAGCCAGACTGGTCTGACTCTATGTCAGTGCCTGTCTGAGGCTGCAGCCAGACGAATCTGACTCCATGTCAGTGCCTGTCTTAGGCTCCAGCCAGACTGGTCTGACTCCATGTCAGTACCTGTTTTAGGCTGCAGCCAGACTGGTCTGACCCCATGTCAGTGCCTGTTTTAGGCTGCAGCCAGACTGGTCTGACTCCATGTCAGTGCCTGTCTTAGGCTGCAGCCAGATTGGTCTGACTCTATGTCAGTGCCTGTCTTAGGCTGCAGCCAGACTGATCTGACTCCATGTCGGTGCACTAGGCTTTCAAAGAGAACATTTCGGATATTAATATCTAGTACCATCAGGTAAGTCACCTGTAATAGTACTAGACGTGCCCTGTTGCCAAGGGTCAGTTATGGAAACTTTGGAGTAGAATAACACAGTATGAAAGCATACAGCAGTCTCTTTAGAGTCTACACCGAATTCTGACATCTCAGTTCCTGAAACCATTCAGAATGTCTTTAAATGCAGCTCCACGTGCTGACTGTTCGTTGCCGCCAACCTGCAGTCCTCGGTCTCTATATAATTTGGTGAAACACTGTACTTTACAAAAGTACCAAGCTGCTAGGCTGCCTAAAGGTTTGTGTGATGAACAGGTTGGGGAGCAGAAAATAAAGGACAATTAAACTTCCCTCCCTAAAGTTCCTGCATAATATAAAAAAAACTTTTTTATTCACCTTATCAACACAAATGAGTCTGATTAATGTTTGGCAGATGGGGTAAAAGCAGGCAGAGTGGCGGAGGGCTTTACATCTGCCAAACTGCCTTCATTCTGCCCTCCAAATTGATACATGCCCACCGGCCCTGTGGGTATCTCTATACATTGAAACCACTATTACTGCAGTTCCTGTGAATGATCGAAAAGTTTGACAAATAGCGTCGTCAAAGATAATTAATAGCTGTCAAACTTTTCGAAAGTTTTATAATTCTCAAAAACAAACTTTAAAAGTAGCAATTGTAATTTTTTTTAAGTAAAAAAAAAAACTAATGGTCCCATGCCATGGAAATTCTCTCTTATGGTGTTGGGATTATTACTTTTTTCCCTTGTCCCTCACCTGCCAGTGATGGACAAGAAAAAAATACACATAACGCCAGTTACCTTAACCCGTTGACCGCGGCGCGAATTTTGCAGCGGTGCGGGTGAAATAATGAGGGGCGTGCTTCGGATGGCCCCCGGCCATTCTACGCACTTGCCCACCGTGACTTCGGATGGCCGACACATCAAACGGGTTAAATAGGGTGGATGGTGTTGTTAAATATTGGACAGATTTGTTAGCATGAGCTGAAAGCCATTTTGTATTTCTTGCAGCCATTTTGTCTGCCATGTGCTCTGTCCTACCTTTCTGTTAACTGCTCTTGTGGTCTGCCTAGAGACAAACTATATTCAGCATCCTCCACTTCGCACATGCCCAGAAGGGCCTAGCTAGTAGGATGCACCTTCTTCTCTAGTATAACTGTCAGGCTATTTTTGCTGCTGTATGGAGAAGTAACTCTCCTCCCACTTTGTTGAGCAAGTAGATCTTGTATGCCCAACCTAGTCATTTTGCATGCTTACATGAGCCAGGACTGCCCCTTGCATTTATGCTTACTATGTAACTCTAAAGCATACATAAAGCCCCAGGTTTCTGTACTCCTTAGACTGCCTCAGTCAGTTGCTAAGGCTTCTGTGTGATGTAGTCTTAACTCATTTGAGTTTAATAAAATTATCTTTTATATTTCAGCTTCTGTGCCAATTTCTTCTTTGTTGGTTTAAAAGGACCAAGTATCAGTGAGACCCCAGAGCAGGAGTTTTGATTTCTTCAGTGTTATAAACTTCCCTGAGCAGCTCCACTCTTTCATGCCATTGGAGTAAGAATTATACCCACAGAATGCATTTTACTCCATCAATATAAACCGGGTGATCCACTTGACTCAAAATTAGGCAAGTGAACCCAGAGTTTGGTAGAAAGCACCCTCTCAGCCAAACTCTAATCCGGGCCGTTTGTCTCTTAACTTGCAAACTGTCTGCACATTATCACTGCACAGAGGCCAAGTTTTACCAAGAAAGGACGTCCCACCTCCTACTCAACATTTAGTCGAGTAATGCATAATCCTGCCAGTGATATGAGCCTTAGTACACCGCGTTTCCATGCAGACTAAATGCCCTACTAATGCTAATTGAGGTTTGTCCATCATATCTTAAAGAACAGGCTGACAGTCATTGCATAGTGACTAACAATAGCAAGTGAAGTCTAGTTCCACCCACCCTACATATCATGAGCACACGCACTGCATAAGATCTTAGAAGTGGAAATTGATGCTTAATATCCTAGCTTGTATTTCTTATGCTCACCATCGTTGCACTGTTGGTGTAAAGCGAGGTGTCCTCCCTCAACTTGTGTTCAGTATGCTACAATCATTCAACCTGGCTGCAGTCATGCTTGTGTTTGCCATGGCCCCCTTGTTGTAAAGAGACTATTAGTGCTAAGTGAGGTCTGATGCTTGTTGGCTGGTGTATGATAGGTGAAATGTTTATTACCCCATTCATGGCCGGCCTGGCAAATTAATAGTTGTTTGTGTCTTTGGCAGACATCTTTAACCCAAACCACCTCTTGTTTTCAAGAGAGGATCATCTTTGGTAGAACAAATCGTGGTAAGAGCTCCACCTGTCCTACTGGGATGCTAAGCAGGTGTTGTTGAGAATCCTAAACTCTATAACATAAAAATCTGTTTCCCCATGATTTCCTGTGAGTACCTCTTTTGTTAATTAGTGCCTCTGAAATTAAAGTGGAATTTTACTTTTTTGCCGCAGGATCGACACAGTGGAGACTAAAGGTGTACAATGATTTGAAATTCACAACTCATAATTGAAAATGTATCAGATCTTAGATTATAAGTGTTAGACATCAGATTTATTACAGACTCACTAATTCTTCCAGCAGTCACGTCAAAAAAGCGACTGCTCTGGGCAAAACACACCTCCTGTGCCCATAATTTGACTTGCACAGTGCCAGAAGCATCCTTTTTAATGAGCTTTCAGCTATGAGCAGTAGGCAAAAATAAAAGAAGCAATGACAAATGCCTTGCCCTGCACACACCCCTGAAGACTGACCACCAATTAAGACCCATCAGTTTGCCTCCAGATATAGCTAATTTTGGAACTGTCTTTTTTTATCCAGCCCGAGCAGCTGGATTTTTTTTGGGTTCATCCACTGACAATGTTAATTAACGATGGAGTGTTGGAGCTGCGCGGCCGCCCCAGCCAGGAGAAGCCTGTCAGATATCTGAACTCTGAGCCGCTCTCCTCCCTTCCTACAATAATGCATACAGCTCAGAGCCTGATAGGTAATCCATACTGCATCTCTTCGATATTACACAGCCATATCCTGGGACACCTCCGCGGGCGCGCGAGTGAGCGGGCGCGCGGCATCCCCCTCTGCAGCAAAATGGAGGACACTCTTGCTTTCCCTTGGTTCCTGAGCACTTGACAGATTTTCTGTCACTCCCCCCCCCCACTATTCTTCATTATATATTTATGCTCGAGTTGTTAGTGTTGCTATTTTCTGCAGCTCGTCCCCTCTTCCACAGGCCGGGGGTGGTTAGGAAGCGCGGGGGGGGGGGTAGGGTGGAGTGGAAGAGGTGTTCAATTGCTAAAAATTCTGGATGCAAATGAGAGAACTGCACAGTGCATCATGTTAAAGCAAGTTTGAACCCCCAAGGAGTATTCCGCTGTCAGGATTCTCATTTATTCACTGTGGGAAACAAAGGAACAGGAGGGGAGCTCAGAAAATACTCAAGTAGAGCTTGTCCCACAAGTTTTTTCTTGCTTTACCTAGCTTTAATGGGAGTGCTTGGGTAAAATGAACCAGACTCAAAAAAGAGTCTGTGTAATATGTGAGATGCATGTGTGTAGTTTGCACACAAGGGGCCCGATTCACAGAATGAACTTAAGACTCAATCCTAACTTACTACTTTTGGTATTCAAAGAATGCACTTACTACTTTTGGTATTCACAGAATGAACTTAAGACTCAATCCTAAACTTACTACTTTTGGCATTCACAGAATGAACTTACTACTTTTGGTATTCACAGAAGTTAGGATTTTGTCTTAAGTTTGTCTTAAGACAAACTTAAGACAGACTTAAGACTGACTTAAGACAGACTTAAGACAAAATCCTAACTTCTGTGAATACCAAAAGTAGTAAGTTCATTCTGTGAATGCCAAAAGTAGTAAGTTCATTCTGTGAATGCCAAAAGTAGTAAGTGCATTCTGTGAATACCAAAATTGTAGCAAGTTTAGGATTGAGTCTTAAGTTCATTCTGTGAATCGGGCCCTCTGTCTCTAAGAGCTGCATGGATCCGTGTATTTTACTCATTTTTCACAATTCTAAGAAAAACTGTGCATAGGCATAGGTACCAAGCCAGCCAAAGAGAGGTATCACACATTTTGGTCTGTGCCGAGAACACAAAACATTGCAGGTTTGATGAATCACACCTCAGAAGTGTGAGCATCTTGTATTTATTTATTTGAGAGTTTCATAAAGCGCTGTCTAGAGCCAAGGGTATCAGAGCACTACAAGGCATAGCATTAATAGAAGGGTTCCCAGTTGACAAGAGGAGATAAAACAGCGCAACATAACATACACATCTCATGAAACCTAGGGTCCTGCTTGCAGTTTTTGAAACCAAGGGACCGCCTCCATATTTACAAACTTTTTACTACAAATTGTGTGGCTTTAGGGAAGTCACTTCATTTACTTCTATTTCAGTTCATCACCTGTTAAAAACAAGCTAGAAGCGCCTACATACATTTCAGTTTAGAAAGCAGAAACTACAATGAAATTGAACAACGGAGGGTATGCTTTAAAGAAAGTCGTGGAAAGACATCCAACTGAAGAGCATGCAAAATATATATACACATGGAATTTTCTGGCAGAAATAGAAGGATCTGTGAAAGAATTGTCAGAGAAAGAATTTAATTTGAAGTAATTGCCAATGTTAAGTGGAACCAAACAAATGTCAGCCACATTGCCTCAATACCTCCAGGTTGGGGTTCAAACAAGGGTGCAGCGCAATATGCAAATCCAATTGAAAGCACATGGGAGCATTAAGCGATAATGCGCTCCAATTACTGTTATGAAGAACTGTTTAAAACTGCAATGTCAATTATCATACACTAATGATCAACACTGTGTGCATCAGCTCCCCACCAGCTCTCAACCAGCTCCCCACCAGCTCCCCACCAGCTCTCAACCAGCTCCCCACGAGCTCTCCACCAGCTCCCCACCAGCTCCCCACCAGCTCCCCACCCGCTCCCCAACAGCTCGCCACCAGCTCCCCACCAGCTCCTCACCAGCTCCCCACCAGCTCCCCACCCGCCTTCCCACAGCTCGCCACCAGCTCCCCACCAGCTCCTCACCAGCTCCCCACCAGTTCCCCACCAGCTCCCCAACAGCTCCCCATCAGCTCCCCACCAGCTCCCCACGAGCTCTCCACTAGCTCCCCACCAGCTCCCCATCAGCTCCCCACCAGCTTCCCACCAGCTGGTATCATGATATCATGAATGAATGTATGATGTCACAACGTGTGTTAGTACAATGCGTGCTGTTACATCGCGGTCGTTACAACGACTGCGATGTTGCCACGCTATGCAATTACACTGCAAGTCTTTACATCGACTTGATCTAGATGGCGTGCTAACACTAGAAAAGTGTAATTTACTATTTCAACTCCAGTCCACTTATCAGTAGGGAAGGTGTTGGGATAGTAAACTACACTATTTTTAATGTTAGCACGCCATCTAGCGCAAGTCGATGTAAAGACTTGCGTTGTAATGGCATAGCATGGTTACATCGCGGTCGTTACAACGATCGCGATGTAATAGGATCGCGGTGTACTGTCCGCGTTGTCAATGATGTTTCCCATCATGAATGCTCACTGTGTGTGTCACCTTGGGTGTTGGAGTCTTTTATTTTAGTTGTTGTCTTTGTCCTAGCCCTCCAGCGTTCTTGCAGTCTTCCAGGGGAGGGAGATACATGCAAGGCTACCATAGGACTGCGCTTGTTGGACGAAGCGAATGCTTCCTCTGGCAGTGGTACACGGTTGCTGCAGGTGCCTCAGATCTGTAGGCCATCACTGCTGCACCAGCTAATGAACAAAACAGTGGATAAAACACTGGTACCACGAGGATGTGCTTCCCCTCTTGGTACTGGAGGTGAAAAGCATGAAAATGTCCACTCCACCTAGACTCTCAGCTTGGGGCATGATTTTTAATCAAGAGATTTAATGATTCAGAAGGGTTTGAGTTGTAGAAGACTTATCTTCACACTTGAGCAAGATTCTGTGGAGTACCTTATCTTGTGTGATTCTGTGTGTGGAGAACATCTAAAGGGCATCCGCATGAAGTCACTTATGGATTGCTTAAAGTACTTTGTCTTTTTAACTGTTGGAGAGACCCCTCCTATCTTATCTCATGTGAATGTATACAGAGCATAGCTACCCTGAGGCTTTCCGGCACTGAATGAGTTGAGTGTATGTTCCCAATCGTCTAGAGCTGGAGTTTAGGTTAAACTAATGAGGGTTGAGCCATGTTTTGATCATTTTCATGAACATCATCTCATTAGGCTCCATTCTTAATTCCCTTGGGAGAGATTTCCAAAATTTGGGGAACAGATAAGAGAGTGATCTGCCACCCATCAGGATCCGTGAATGCGTTGTACCCTCAAGAGACCTACGTTAGAGGATTTTAAACTCCTATGGGGAACACAGGCTGATAGAACAGCACATTTCAGTGGAGGTCCCCTATGATTCACACTCATGTGAACCATGCAGAGTGCCTTAAATGTTATCCTTTCCTCCACTGGAAACCAGTGCAGAGTCCAGGGCACTTTTCAACAAGATATGTTCAGGCAGCTCGCAGATAGTCATTGCAGCAACATTTTGGGCCACCTGAAGTCTCTTAATAACTGACTTTGGGGAACCCGTAGACATAGAGTTGCCGTAGTCCAGGCGGGAGAGAATAGGTATGTGGACTACGAATCTCCTAAAATGCGGAAGGAAATTAAGAAATCTAGAAGGAAATAAGCCTATACAGAACAGCAGGCTTCTGTGATCTCAAGGTCATGCTGTACTGTTAATTTTAACAACTTGGATAAAATTGAATAGGGAAAATGTATATTTAATTTTACAGTTATTTTTAGAGTAGCTATATATGTGGTACCAGCACTATGAGATGGTCCCCTGATATACCAGAAAAGTTGTTCTAACCTATTAGTAAATGTAAATCTAACAAATGTGGCAATGCAGGAACTGGATGCAAACCTTTATCCTCGTTTTTCAGTCAACAATGCACTTTTTGGGTCGCTACATCTGATGTTGTTCAGAATTCAAAAACAAACCAACATAACACATTCTCCCAAAGGCAGATCAACTGAAGGGTACTGCTACTGCCTGGCTTTTTGAATTTTCCATATCAGACCTTCGAGGAAAGGCATCAAGTCCTCTTGGAAAAAATGGCAATCTCAACAAATGCATAGTCTCTTTGAGATTTAAATCTTTCTTGATCCCCTGTGAACATAGAATCATCCTTGTTATTTACACACTTTTACTGCAGTCATTAATTTTACAAATGATATTTCCCAGTATAAATGTTTTCTCCTTTAATGAAAGGCATTAATACGCAATTATTTTAGTGATTTTTATTGTTACTTGCCGTCGTTTTACGCTGCGGCATCTTGCAGGGACCTTCTTGTGCAAGATAAATGCATACTTTGATAAAGTTTATATCCTGGAAATAAGGGATTGCAACAGCCACGAAAAAGTGTCCGCAAAGCTCTGAGATGGAGCGCACTGACGGAGACCAGCAGCCTGCTCACAGGCCGCCCTGCCCGGAGACATGTTTAGAGTGGATTCCCATTACTGCACAGCACCATTCTGCTAACTGCAGAGACATTACTTCTTCCTTGAGAATCCTCCCACTGTGTAATGGTGGCAAAGAGACAATTTGGTTTTCCGCTCATGAACAGAACATTAGGAGCAAATTAAGGGGAGGAGAGGCTTAAAACCAGATGAGAGCCAGGAATACTGATTCAAGTCCTACCCGTATTCTCTGCGCTTTCCATTTGTTCTCAGATCGGAGAGTCATTGGATTGAATATTTAATAGATAATGCAAAGTGTTCCCATTGGATATTTATCAGATTGTATAAGGTGATCTCATTGGATATTTGAAAAATTATACACCGTGGTCTCATTGAATATTAAATTGATTATAGAAGGTGTACTCATTGAATATTTAATAAATTGTACAAGCTGATCTCTTCCGATAGATTTCATAGATAATAAAATGTGATCTCTTTATTTAATAGATCACACAAGATTATCTCATTAGATATTTGAAAGATTGTACAAGGTGATCCCATTGAATATTTAATAGAATGTAGAAGGTGAACTCATTGGATGATATATTTAATATATTATACAGCCTGATCTCATTGGATATTTAATAGATTATACATGGTGATCTCATTTGATACTTACAATATTATACAACGTGATTTCCTTGGATATTTCATAAATTATACAACACGATCGAGTTGGGAACTTAATAGACTCAAAAAGAAAAAACTTAAGATGTTTCTGTACTTAAGGAGGGGGTCAACTGGTTTAGTAGCCCACAATCTTTCACACTGATTGTAGGTGCTCCAGAATTACTCTGCTTTCTGACTTGAAGTCTCAGTTCTACTACAAAGGGCATTGCAAGGGGCACATGATACGTGTGCCACCTCCATTTTTGCACACATGTAGCGCCTCAGGACAGGGACTTTAGGCCCATGTACATGCTTCAGTAATATGAAACCAACACACAGATAAGGAAGTCCATCATTTGCATGGGACCCACCCTTAGGCAACAACAAAAAAAACAACCATTCACGTTTGATCAAGTTTTGCCATGCTATATTTTAATTATCAGTACACATGCACCGTGAATTCTTGATGCTTTTGGCACTACAGAAGTGGCAGTTTTGCCCCTTCCTTAAAGCAGCTCTGAACTCCAGTCAACTCCACCCACACAGAGTACCACACCCAAAAGTTGATTTGCTATCCAGATTATGTTATGGCATTTCCAACATGTGATCATCTCTAAATTATTTTTAAAAATAATTTATTGGATGAGAGGTGCTGTATGTTAAGGGTAAGCATAAGGGGATTTCCTGAAACATAAGAAACAATCTTAAATGAACTTAAGGGGCTGGAGGGCTGGACCGCCAAACTAAGGTTTTGAAACCCCACAATTTGTGTAAAGGAAGAATCATCGGTGAAAACATTGGTAGGTAGGGAGGGAATGATGGAGAAAGTCATGAGTGCAGTGAAAATCAATAATTAGCATGGGTGACAGTGTGATGGGCTGCATCATAAGGAGAAATGAGGAACACACACAGACTGTCTGTAGGATGTCTTTTTCCAGAAGTTAGTATAGCTTACTGTCAATAGCATAACAGAAGCAGAGGGCTGAGGTCCAGAAAGGGATGGTGGTAAAGAAGGAGGATATAGAGTGGGAGGCAGAGAGACAGAGAGTGGTCCACTCAGAGGGTAAGTGAGGCAGAGATAGATAGACTGGAACTGAGAAAGATACAAACCACCTAGAAAGAGAACTATAGTGAGTCGAAAAGCGAAAAATGTGTGATTGGACAAGAGAGAAAAGACAGAAAGAGAGAGAGAGAAAGAGAAAAGCATGAATACAAATATCTCCTCAGTCTAAGATAGGTACACAAGAAACTTTAGACTGCCTACTTGTGCATATGTTTTTCATGTCAGAATTCCAATAAAAATAATGAAAGGTTTCAGCTGTATATATTACAGCACTTTGTCACAATAACATCATTTACGGGGTAAATGTAATCCCAGCCTTATGGCATAGATAAATATATGTGTAATATTACACCGCTGCATTATTGCTGTATTTTGCTTACTAAGTGGAATTCCTCAAAGGCTGCACAACCGCAAAAGATTGAATTATACTAATTTCATTTAAGTTGACAAACGATCACTCAAAATATTTCCCAGGGACCCACTCTACATCACATCTCCCCCCCCATATTTTTTTCATACAACCTTCCTGCTCAGTAGCCAGGTCGCGTTGAACATCCATCCCTGCTTCGCGGGCTTTGGAAGAGCGGCGGGAACCCCACAACATTGCACGATGGATGTGTTGACAATAAGTACATTATTATTTCTGACATGACCCAAATATGAGCGCGGGATGCAGGGAGGGAGACAGTCTTTTTATTGAACTATAAGTCTGACCTGAGTTTTATTACTGATGTCAGCCTGCCACGCGAATGTGCTTTCTTCGCGGGAGATGAAACGCGGCTACTGTTGGCTGAACTCTTTCTTCTCTTTCTACTGCTAAGGCAGAATCCCAGTGGAATTTAAAAAAACTGGCTCTTAAAAGAGCCTGCTATTCGTACAAAAAAGGACACAGGGTATTTAAGGATACATTACTTTTTATTAATTTTTTATAATATAATGAGAGGATGAGGTTAGAGTCAGATATCAAAGTACTATCAAAAGCTGTGTTTATTTTTGTATTTAGTGTTTTGTAAATTGCTAGTTTTTGACAGTAGTTATTTTGTTGCACTGGCAACGTAGATGTATTTAACTGTGACATAATGAGGGAGATAGTCTTCGATAGATTCTCAAGGTGAGCTCACTTAAAAGTCGATGGAATAGGGGAAATTAAATAAATAAATAATTCCTATTCCTTAGTCTATCAACATCCCCCCCGCCCCACCACTACCGCCCAATTGCGCTTACCTGCACGGACCACTGCTGCATCTAAGGTAAAACTTGGATGCTCCATCCTGGGAAGCATATTTATGATTTCCCAGATCAGGAATGCTCAGCTTTCAGGCTCTTCCACATCTTGCCAAACTCATTGCCACTACAAGAAATTTGCAGATGAATTTTCTGGTGGAGATTATTATTATTAAAAAAGGAAGGAGTTGAAATTTGCATTTCATTCAAAATCTTTTTGTTTGAACTCAGAGGACCCGATTCACAAAAGTAATCTGAGACAAAATCGTAACTTAACGACTTTCGATATTCACAAAAGGCATTTAGTACTAGTAAAGTTAGGCTTCCTAACTTTACTTCTACTAAACTGAGACAAAATCCGAATTTACGACTTTCGGTATTCACAAAAGGCATTTATTAGTAGTAAAATTAGGAATTCTAACTTTACGTCTACTAAATGCGAAAGCCGCAAAGTAAGGATTTTGTCTCAGATTACTTTTGTGAATTGGGACTGGAGTTCATGATTGATAAAGATGGTTATTTTGAATAAGTATGCCTAGAGTATAACTTATTCAGGGAAATTCAGGCAAACTTACAACTACATTGGAGTAAGCAACAACTGCTAACAGGAAATGCTTTGTGACCTGTGCCCATAATGTCATTTCCGGTGAGGATGCATGGAACTTTCATCCTTTTTCTACTTCTATGATTTGCTGGGCTATCTATTTATTCTGCATGTTCCTGAAGCTTTGAAAATGTCTCCAAGAAAACTAGTATATGACATTTTTCTCAGCAGACAAGCCACTTCTCCAACACAGCCTCTCACCTGTTTTGCTGAAAAAACCTAAACATTGGTATATTTCACAACCTTCATGAACTGTACAAAAGCAAAGTCCAGGTAACCCATATTTGTAAAGTGCAAACATATCACCCCTTAAGGTTTCAAGCTGCTGGGCGGGGGGCGTTTCGGAGAGATTAAGTGAGCTATTGCCCATAGTCACATGATGCTGAGCTGAGCTGCAGCTGGAGCTGGCAATCGAACCGTGAGCCCCTTACTACAGAGTCAGACGCTCAGGGCACTGCAACACCCCTTTTCCATAGATAGGCTTACAAACCTCATGCAGCTGAGGCATCTGTCTAAGGGTTCTAGGAGCTAAGGACCTTTGTTTCTAGGTTCTGTGGTTGCTTTGCTGCTAATATGAAAGTAGAAGTGAGATGTAAACTTTGCATAATGTGGAACATTGAAAACATTATTGGTAGTAACAGTATAATCATTGCACGTTTTGTGAATGATAATGAACTGCTGTTATTGTCTTCTCTAAATTTGCCAGACTGTCATAAGTGGTGGCGTTAACAATTAAGTGCTGGTGCTGAGCAACGGAAACCACCAGCTCAAATATAGCACTGCCTTGAACCACCCTCTGCCTGACCCAATTCTGACATTGCATGCCGGAGACAACTCCGCTGTCTCTCCATCAACAAGAGAATCACCTTCAAGCTTCTCACACATGCTTACAAAGCTCTTCACGATGCAGGACCAGAATATCTGTACCACCGCCTCGCATTCGACACAACCACCGGCCAACTCCGCTCCACCCATCTTGCCCTGGCCTCCGTCCCAAGGATCCCCAAGGCCAGAAGCAGAGGAAGATCCTTCTCCTACCTCGCTGCCAAGACCTGGAACACCCTTTCCCTGCCCCTAAGGCAATATGCCTCGTTGACCCAATTCAGGAAGAATCTCAAGACCTGGCTCTTCGACAGAACCCCAGTGCCCACCCAGATCAGCCAACCCCCCAGCAACTTGAGACCCTCGCTGGTGAGTAGCCATGTTATACAAACATCTGATTGATTGATTACGAGGGCCCTGGACAGATGGAGTCCAATTTAGAGTTCTACTAGTAGGTGGTGTGGGAGTAGGGGAATGCACCCACAAACTTCATAAGTGTATAGTAAAAGGGGCCCCTACATAGGGAAAAACATTTTCCATGTTAGGAAAAAAACGAGAAATAAAAAAATGTGCATTTGAATAGCAGCCTCTATTTCCTTAATGCGGAGGTATGTTATATGTACACCCCACCATGGGGAAACAGCAAAAGTCACATGACCTTTCCAGTAGCATATTCAGAAAGCTATAAATGGTGTAGCCTTCAAGGTGTACTTCTGGGACTGCATGTGAATCTCCATAAGCTGTACATTTACACCTGGGTGCAGGTGTGTGTCTGCTAATGTAAATGTACAATGCTTTTGTGAAGCACACCAAGATTTAGAAGATGCAGGCACAGAGATTGCATCATATTAAATAGGTATACAAGCAAACAATTCATGGAGGTGGAACAATGCAGAAGTCAGTACCTTAGGAGAAAATTAATTATCAACTCAGAATAATCCATGGCCGACATCCAAAACGCAGACAATGGCAATTTAGCAGAGGTGTGCGCGCAACACTCGCGTGTGTTCTAATCCCGCCTCCCTCTAACCTCTCCAATAATTAATTATTTGTGCAAGCAAATGTGCTGATAATCGGCCTCCCAGGGGGAGGGCCTTGCAGGGCTGTTTGCGGCATGGCATTCTCTTTCGCCTGGCTGTGTGTTTAGTATTAGGACTGTGGAGTGAAGGGCCTCGGAGGCGGCCTCTGGAGGGGAGGTCTGCTCACAGAAGGTGTTGTGCTGGTGTGGTTTATTTAGTTGTGTCTTATCAGCTCAACCCACGCTCGTTGGTTCTTTTGAACGGCCCCATTCCTAAACTCCCCCCTCCCTCCGAGGGTGTGTGGTGGTAGGGTTCCGGTTGAGCCTTTTCCTTGTTTTTATAGCTCCTTGTACTTCCAGTTGAAGTCACACAAGGAAGGACATAATTTTTTGTTTTATTTCAATAAGTCGAGGAATAAGTAAAGAAGCCTAGCTGTTCTTTGCAGAGGACAGGCAACTGTTGTCAAAACCATTTTTGTGTAAATAGGCTGGAGTGGGTTTCCAGTGAAAATCTTTACATTCAAGAGCACACACGAACAAAAGCTATGCGAGGTTTGCTCTGTAGTTAGCTGCTTCTGAGTTGCCAGGGTAAGATGTCTGCAGAGTCATTCTTCAGGAAAAGCCAAGCAGGGTTTGAACTGGAATACATAATGCTCACAAATGACCAGAATAAGATGGTTCCAAAGTCACGTGCAAGAAAAACTTTAAGCCAGGTGGACATTCACATAAAGAATTGCTGGTGAGTTACCGGTGCCAACTAACACTCCCAAGAGAACACCATGTGAGTGTGAAGTTGTAGACAAAGCTAAAAACACCTCAAGCTACAAAATAAGCCAGTAATCAAGAACGGTGTGGCTCTATGCTTGTGTAAAGAAATGTGCACAGCTGTACCTAGATCCTTAATTGTCAATCCTGTCCTGGCATTCAAAGATTGGGCTCATTTCCCTGAGTGTGCAAGCAAGCAGCACAGGACTAGCCCAGATGCGTTCCTCCAAATCCACGTAGTAAATTGTAAATTCAAAGGGCCTCATTTATGAGAAATGACGCCCTCCTTGTGACATAATTGATGCGTCATGTTTACAGTATGACGCATCATATCGCAAGGAGTTACAGACACGCCAACATTTCTGACGTATCTGTAAGCGCAAAAGTGCCGCATTGCTGGAGTGTGTCACAAAAGTGACGCAACTCCAGCAATGTGTCCTTTCGCATGGGGCAAGCCCCATGTGAAAGGGCCTGCCTCAGTCTTACGCCTGCTGTGGGGCAGGCGCAAGATTTTGACGCAACGGCGTCCTAGAAGGGACACAGTGTAATCTCATAGATTTCACTGCATCACTTCTACGAGGCTTTTTGCAGGGGAACACCCCCCTGCATACATTATACCTGACGCAGGTATAATGTAGCGCATAGGTTTACAAAGTGACGCATCTGCTTAGATGCATCCTTTGTAAATAGTGCGCAACAGGAGGCATGTTTTACGCCGCCAATGCGTCACAAAAAGTGCCGCATCAGAAGCGCAATACTGACGCAAGCACCATAAATGAGGCCCAACATGTATTCGGTGTCAGATCCTAAGACTATGTAGGTGCCTACATAGTGAAATGAATCACACATAACAATCTGAAAGAGTTCATCCTTTTTTTTTAAAGGCTCATGAGCCGCTGACTGCTTCTCTATCCCTCCTACCAGAAAGGCTAGTATTGGAGTCTGATATGTGTCGCACTGAAACTAATGAATGCTACCCTATTAAAATTCACACTCACCCAGATCTGCTGTCCTTCGGTAAAAACTTACAACACACTGAGCATGTAGCTCTTCTGTTCTGATTCGTCTTCCATGAACTAGTGCTAGGACCTGATGCTGGATGTCAACAAACTTTACAAATTCTCATTACTTGGAGGGAACACATATGGCACTGGAATGAGGAACATTAGGCCCACCCAGACCTTCCTGACAATGTCATGGGGTTCACAACACTCACAGATAGGTATAAACATACACTTCCGCCGCATAACGTTTAATGTTCTGATTGAAAAAATTTATAATTTTGTCAAATTGAACATAAACACATCACAGTCTAAATGTTTAGTAAGAAACACTTGGCAAATGCTTTTGCTTATAAACATAAACTCTGAATGCATCAATTCATCGAGTGAATAATCTATTAAACCATTATAGAAAATACCTACTTGGAACATATTGATAAGGTTGATCACTAGTAAGAACGGTGATGGATTAAACTTAGATCTGTTGACTGGGTGTGAGTGAGTGTGTGATTGGTTCACCACCTTCTTGTGTACCGCTTTGTTCGCCATAAGTTGGCAGGGTATGCTCAGACGTGAGTCCCTTGCTCACTTTGCCACTGGATTCAAGCAAGCCGGGCTGAAGACGGCTGAAATGCCAGAAACCGGTCTTCGGAAGCTTGTTTCCGGTCCAGGGAAGGCATGGCTTGGCAGTTCGGGCTGGACTGTTCCCATGAGGCTCAGGGTCAGACTGATTTGCATATGGCCATGTCTGAACTGGGGTGGCAGAGTGGGCTAAAGAACGATGATGGATTAAACCCAGATCTGTTGACTGGGTGTGAGTGTTTGATTGGTTCAGATGCTCCGTCCATCACCACCACCTTGTGTACCGCTTTGATCACTAGTAATTCAAGCAATGTGTGCCACTTGAGTAACAACCTTCAGGTTGTACACAGATGCTTGCTACATGTGCATTAACCCACTCAGTCAGATTGACACATTAGCTTAAATTGCATGCAGCAGGCCCACAATCCCATTGAGTAGTTCCACTAGATCATAGTGGTCTTAAACATGATTGGTCAAAACAGACATAACGTGTATTTGTTAAGTGCTTGTTCACCACAACAGGTATCGTGGCACTGAATAAAAGATGTTTATTGTTACCCAACTCAGTGGTATTTGTTTTATCAACCTCAGAAGGATGAAAGGCTGAGTGGACCCGACGGGATTTCAACCTGTGACCATGAGGTCAAACACCGGCCCTTGGACGCATTAGTCCACTAAACCACCAGACCTGGCAATACACTGAATTGATTGATGTGAATGATAATTTCTTTCAGTACTCTTAGGTACCTTAGGTTTCCAAAACAGTAGTGACAGGTACACCTTCCTCTCACAAAATGTAACTCCAAATGCATGTTTCAATCAATTACCCAGGATTCATAGCAATGGCATATGAATGGCTCTCTTATTTCAGAAAAGGTCTACAATCAGTGGTTAATTCTCAGGGCCTCTATTACAGATGATGTTTTATTTGTGTCTGCGGCTGAAGAGAATGATGGATATTCAGGCAGGGTTGATGTGTGTCTGTGATGATTCCCAATCCAGATACCTTCCTGTTCTACTGGAGATGCAAACACATCAATCAGTCGCAATAGAAAAGCCAATAACTTCAAGTTGTTTTAGCCCTTAACTCTTTGACAGCCTTCTTATAGCAGCACTTACACATGCGGTCCAGAGGTGTTGTACGTGGCCCCAAAGGGACAATTTCATTTTATCTACTCCTACCTCATTTCAACTGACAGACAATAGTCATGTATTTCATGTGTTGCAGAAATTTAAGTTCAACATATTTTCCAAACAACTTTTAGCTCAAGTGAAGGAAGGAAATAATAACATATAATAAAGTATATTTTATAAGACAAGTGTTAAGCTGAGCTCATCCACTCACTGAATACAAAATCCAGGTAGGTTTTCTAGATATTCTTAAGGGAAATTATCCGGGAAAATCAACCCTAAATTTATTCTACTATTGCCTTTAAGTTTCCTTTGAATGAGTTGTGAGTTGAACTTTAGTGATTATGCATTTGCACACATGCCTACATTAGATATTGAAGACACATTAGGTATGTGTTCTGTTCTCTTCTAGGTATTCTATATTCTTGAATTTAAATCATAATGTAGTCTTAGAGCCTGATGTAGCAGGCTCTATCGGCCATTAAAGGCCTGCTCCGCTCCAGCGTTTGGGACTTTAACAAGGGAGTGGACCTTTAATGGCTGTAGTGCCCACTACCAAGGGTGTAAATGCTATTAGAACGTTCCGCCCCAAGAGGGCCGAATGTTCTAAATTGTAAAACAAATGCCTCACGGAGCCCGAGGGGGTTGAAAACCCCTTAGGCTCAGTGAGGCTTTTGTTAAACATTAGAATGCTGAGACTCCGGGCTTTAACCGGCCATTAGAAGCGTGCTGAACTCCATTGTCTGCGATGAAGCTCCCAACATTCCAATGTTCTAATATACGCCGAAGTGCTGGAAACATCCTAGATAGCTCTATTTGCTGACAAGCCTGCATGCTCACGCAAATGCGGACAAATACCTGTACCAGAGAGATATCAAGACGTGATATGAAATATAATAATTATTCAGTGCTATCACCATGACTCCTCTGTTTTCCTTCTTCCTGCCTAGTCTTAGCATAAACCAACCTCAATCCTCCTAAATGGGGAAACAGCTTCATATATCACATCACAGCCTCTTGGGTTCCTTGTCTTGAGATGCTCTTCCTCCTGTAATATATCCCTCTTGTTCTCACTGAGGTCCATATAACTGTCAATTATCTTTACAGATATACATAAAACTGGATTGATCTTCTGATACGAACCACATCAGAGAAAGAGAACTATCGGATAACATGCACAGATGAAGAATGGTTCAGCGAGGACGTTTTATGTTTCTTTTAAGCACGACAACCTGACGTTGGGAAATGTAACAAAAGATTGGCTACTAAATTAACAGCAGGGAAAGCACACCATCAGATTCAATATGTCAATCAGGTGTTGCTGAAAGTGTGCTCATTACTGCAAGCAAAGATTTGTCTAGCCCCATGAAGTATAAAATTAAAAACAATGAAGTGGATAACAAAGAAAACAAATAGCATTCTTCATTATGCAGAATCAGAATGGTATAGCCACTTTATGGTTGTCCTGTTTTCATAATAAGTTCAATCATAACTTTATAACCTCCAGCAGAAAACATATCAATACAATTCAGTAATAAATGAACAATATTAATCTGGTCTAAGTCTAATGTAGGAAAACAAAACCTACAAGGCACTGCTGCAGCCAACCACTAAAGAGAAATAATGATGTCTAGACAATCACCAATCAAACTAAGTATGGCATTATAGATCAGAGAGGATGTACGACGGTTCACCGCGTGGTATTACCATGCGTACCGTTACAACGTGTTTTTTACAAAGCAAGTCGTTACCATGACTTGCGCTGTAGAGGTGCTGGACTTAGAATAGTTAAATTTACTATTCCAACACCAGTCTACGTACAGTAGGGAAGGTGTTGGGATAGTAAATCTACTATTCCTTGTCCTTGAGCCCCTCCAGCGCAAGTCGTGGTTACGACTTGTGTTGTAAAAGACGCGTCGTAACTGTAGTGCGGGGTAACATCCGCGTCGTAAAGGATGTTCCCCATCAGAGAAGTAGGCATGCACAAATATATACAACATATAGGAGAGCACCTCCCAAGAAAGGTTTCTCAATCAAATGTATCTTAAATAAGTCAACTATCTACTTTATTTTATAAAATAAATGGGATTTGACATCACTACTAGTTTGACTTTTGCAAACTCTTAACGGTTTACTTTTTTTCGCTGATGAAATTGTAAAACCAGATACAAAGGGATGTTATGCTCCTCATATCAATATTCCCAACGCACCTTCCTCTTCTGCACAACTAGCCTGTGTCTGATGCTGAGGCTGCTTTCCTGATTAGGTGTTTGTTGCATTATCTTCATGTATTTTCAGGTATGAGACGTGTGTGCAAAGGTTATGGTGTGTGGAAGTTGAAATTATTAATGGCAGTGACGGCTGCTGCCAATCAAAGCCAGTAGAGATGTGGGAACATAAATGTAGAGGAGAGGTTGGGAAAAAATAAAAATAAAAAAACTACTTACCTGCTGCTCTGCTGCCCACCGCCTTGTTCCTCCTGCTTCTCTTGCCTGAGAAGCCCGGAAGTGAATATGTCTAAAGGCACCGTTGCCCCACCCAATCCAGACGCTGATCCCTAGCAAGAGAGCAGCACGAGGATTGGTCTGAATGCCTCGTTGGATGCTCAGAAAGTGCCTGGAAGCCTGTGGTGTTTCTCCAACCCGGCTGTACGATACAGCCAGGTTAGAGAAACATAAGAGCTCATGTGTGTTTGGCTGGCCTAGGACGGCCGGCCAAACACACACGCACACTTATAAATGCACACTACTCCTCCATCTTATGGCCCGATTCGGCCCCTCCTGTCGGACATCAGCAACTCTGACAGAGATAAATAGATTGATAATAACAATGTCTTATTGTTTTATTTATCATCTGCTGGCAGTGGGGTGTCGCTCCTCCTCCATTACAGAGGAGCCGCCCCTGAATAATGGCTTACTTTAGATGGTGCCTGGAATTGTACAATACACTTAAATTTAAAATGAAATACTGCCTAATCTAAGGAGGGGCAGTGAAGGGACGAATGAGTAAAATCAATATAAGGACGAAACAAAAGACACCTGGACAAAAGGAATCGGCGGAATGCTGAATTAATTTCAGCCGTTTGTAATTAAACACTACTTTATTCCATTCCTCAGTGATTTAGCTCATCAGTGATCACAGACAGGGACCAACCATATGCAAATCAATCTTAGCAATGCTCCAAAAGGGACCGTCCAGCCTGAATTCTTGGGTTAAATACCCTCTGAGCAGAACACAATCAAGCACAGCTGGTTTCAGGCAAAGGTGGTTGGGCCTGCTGGGAGGAGTGTCAGCATCCTGCAGTCGGTCACAGCGAGCTGCTCTTTCGGGCTCCCCAGAATGCAATTATTTAGAATGCAGTGGCATCCTGTCCAGGCATTCCTGCTGAGGACACCGCAACCTCCCTTTTGTTAATGAAACTGAACCTTGTGGTCTACAAAGCACCTGGTGCCCCGGTTTTTCACAGCCTTTGAAGAACAGTGTAGAACTGCGCATGAACATGGGGAAATATAGGGGCATATTATCAAGAACAGTGTTAAAATTATCGCCGGTTTAGCGGCACAAAACTGCTGCTAAAGTGGCGATAATGAGCTTGATAATATGCCCTGTAGAATTCCAATCGAAACCCATGTTCACACCAGAGCATGGACTTCTATTGGAATTCTCAAGGGCATATTATCAAGCTCATTATCGCCGCTTTAGCAGCAGTTTTCTACTGCTAAACCGGCAATAATTTTATCATCGTTCTTGATAATATGCCCCATAGTGACAAGGAAGATATCCCTTCTAAAAAACTGTGAAATTTACTCCTCAAATGATGGAACCACAGTCCTTGGCAGATGCATCTGCCCACCCACCCATACCATCCACTCTTTCCTAATGCATGCCTCACAGTTCCCCTTCTATATACATTAAAGGAAAGGTGTGGTTACCTACTAAGAGCAGTGGCTTTCAGTATTATTGGGACTAAAGCAGGAAAATCCGAAAACAAAGCTTCAACAAAAGGGTCAGAAGGAAAATGATTCCAAACCAGGAAACACCGAAATTCACCATCAATGCTATGTGAATGGTGTCATTCAAACCCACCCATACTGGAAGATGCAGCCAGGATTGTTCTCCCCAAGTTTCCCTTTGTGGGGCTTTTCTATACAGAGCTGCCTGTCTGAGAGACTATCTGCCACATACATCAAGGTAGGCTTTTGCGATTCCTTAATTGCAATTATTAAGGAATCGCAATTAAAGAATCGCAAAAGCCTATGCATGTAGGAATTGCTATAAAAATAGTGATTCCTAAACATTCCTTAATTGCGCCTTGCAAATTGAGAGTCGCAATTAAGGAATGCTGTCCCATTTATTCCTATGGGCCTACACGTCCATTGGAATAAATGGGAAATTGCATGAGCAATTTGCGAGTACTAGTAGGTACTCGCAAATTGGTCTTGCAATTTCAAAGGTGCAAGGGTGTCAAAATGACACCCTGTTGCACCCCTGAAATTGTGATGTGCACCCATGTTGCGCACATACATGCCCCAAGTGCATGTGTGTGTGTAACCTAAAACTTTAAAAAATGCATTTTAGTGCATTTTTTAAAGTGTTTGCAAATTACAGACCAGTTTGATTTGTCTGTCATTTGCGGTCCCAAATAGCAAAATCACTATTTGAAAGTGGTTCTAGCATCGCAATTAAACAATCACAAATTGTTATTCCTTAAATGCAATTGCAATTTAGGAATTCGCAAATAATTGCAAATTTTTAAATTGCGCATAGGAAACAGTTTCATGCATCTCCAAAGGCCAATTTGCGATCGTAAACGGCCGATTTTTGCGAATCACACCGTTTGCGATCGCAAAAACCTTTGATGAATCTCCCCCTATACTCGGCACATTGATCTTATGCAATTTATTTATGCAAAACAGCATTGCCTAATAAAAAAGAATGGTAACTGTTTTCTGTCAGGTATATCTAATGCAGAACCATGTTGTTAGAGATGTATAAGTATATTAGCACAAAAAGTAAGAAAAGTCACGATTTCCATACAAATACCACAAACAAATGTGAAATTTTTTTGAGATGGTGCAAATTTCACCACAGACTTTGCAGAAGTAGCAAAACATGCTGCAGCTTCATATACCCCAGGTAAAAAGTCGACGGCAAGACCTCTGAGCACACCCATTATATGTGTGCATACTTATTTTCACGCTGAGTGGCACACCATACAGTGTTATTGCCACAGTAAAAATGCAAAGTTTGTTTTCTGTTATATATATATTTTATCTCTATTGTTTCAACTTTTTGAACAGGTTCCATTTCACTGAGGAGCAATTAATGATGTGCATGTTTTCCATACAGAATGGACATAAAATAGCCGCTTGCGCTTGATGCAGGGGCCATGATCAATTGTACGCTGCAAGGCTCGCCACCGCGGACCAATGTGAAATGAAATGAAATGAAATGAAATGAAATAAAGTATTTATAGAGCGCACGGTGCAATTTACAAGGGAAGTGAAAACTTTTCACTCTGGAAAGACAGTGGCAGAGTAATATGGATTTTGGTATGGTTCCTTACGCAGAGTGACGTGAGGCATGAACCTCAAGGCACGATACGCTGCAATCGCTTTTTCAATCCCCTGGAAATAATGCGTTACTGAAGCCAAGCGCATGCATGTGTTTGACTTGCAGTAGGACTGCAAGCACCTACTGGTGCACTTGAAGCTAGGAGCTAGTCTTCCCTGTGCCCATGAAGACAACACTTCAAAGCCAAGCTGATTGTGGAGGGAAGATATGATAAAATATGATGTTCTACAGGTCCCCAGACTCATTTCAGTATCGTGTGGCCATCACTGGCATTTATTCGCAGCGGACCTGGAATTAGGGAATATTGCACTAAATTCTCTGGGGCCAATGCACAAAGTCCTGAAGGAGTATGTTTAAGTTAGAACTACAGGAGTACTGCTTCACATACTCGTAAAGGACATAGTGAATTTGCCGTGAAACATCTAAATGGAATAAAGTTAGAATAGTCAGGGAATATTCATATAAAGTTAGTACTAATAGAAAGAATTATGCCCTTTTTGCACTTTTACTAATAAGGAGCTGAATATTTTGTGGCTGATTCATAAAGGCATTTAGGATTTATAATTGTGAGTGAGGGACAGGTCTTTTTATTTGGTTACCAAGCCTTATGGAAACTCTGACTTTATTTGTTAAGATTTCGAGGCGCTATCAAGTTTAAGGTGGTTTTAAACACTTAGGGCCAGATGTAGGTGTCAAAATACCGGTCGAAATCGGCCGAAAATACCGATTTTCGGCCGTTTACGACCGGTATTTTGACATTGGTATGTAGGGGCACTGAAAACATGCAGATTCGGTAATTTTACCGAATCGGTAATTTTACCAAATCGGTAAAATGACCGATCGGTAAAATTACCGAATCTGTATTTTCCTATGTAGGTAACACTTCTAACAGTGCTACAGGGCCTTTAGAATTCATTATTTACCATGTAATACAATTGCATGGTAAATAACGAATTGTTGTGTACATGAACATCTGTGCATGTACACCTGTGCCATGTGGCACACGGACATGCCCTAAGGGCATGTCTGTGTGCCACATGGCGCACAAGCCAGTTACAGGGGTGCAACAGGGTGCAAAGAGACACCCTGTCCCCCTTGTAAATTCTGTATTTTTACCGATTCGGTAATTACCGAATCGGTAACTGCCATTGAATCCTATGGGCTTCAAGGCCCATAGGAATCAATGGCAAATACCGATTCTGTAACGGTAAATACCGAATAATACCGATTCGGTATTTGTTACCGATTTTCTACTTACATTTGAATTACCGATTCATGAATACCGAATCGGTAAAATTCGGTATTTATGAATCGGAATTCACATTTACCTACATCTAGGCCCTGGCATTTTATCCCAGCCTACAATAGTGTGGACTGATGGAAAAAGGTATCCACCCTGCTTTGGGCCCAGCCCACTGGCATTACCCGTTGTTTCTTCTGAGACCGAACAAGTCACCTCACATACTCACTTACTCCGCTGACACGCAACTGATACTGTCCCTCTCCGGCAAAACACCCAGAAACAGCTTCAAATTGGTAATGATCGACGTGGCCACCTGGAGGAAGTCCAGCTGCCTCTAGCTCAACATGGACAAGACCGAAGCAGTGATCTTTGGAAATGATGCTTTGCCTCGGGACTCCATCCAGTGGCCTACAAACATCGGACCCACCCAGGCAAGCCAGCACTCGAGTAAGATACCGCAGGATTATCATCAACCGCACTTCACAAAATTCTGTTTTACCGTGCGGTCACAGGGTAAAATCCCAGTGGGTGCGCTCAGCTTTTCATGCTTCCAAGAACAATAAAATGGGTGACTTTGAGTTGGGTAACAATCAGTAGCGGCTCCTCGAGGGAGTGCTGCAGGGCGGTGGGGCAGGGCAGGTCGGAGGTAGTAAACTCCAGAATGCAGCCGCCGAACGGAGGTGAGTAAATAAATAAATAAATAAAAAAATTACATTGCGCGCGCTGCATCGCCATTTGCCATTTGGCGCAATGTAATTTGTTTCATTTATTTATTGATTTACTTACCTCCGTTCAGCCGTATGCTGAGTTTACTACCCAATACCCTGCCCTCCCCCGCCCCGCCGCACTCCCTCGAGAAGCCGCTACTGGTAACAATAACCACCTGTTTTTCATCACCAAGGGGCCCCAATGAGAGAACCTGTACTCCACATGTATATGTTTTATTATGCTATAATCATAGTGACCCCAACATAATCAACAAGTCTTTTCTCAATCCTTCTTTCAATCTCCAAGTGTCACCTTAACTGTCTCTTCCAGACTCTGTGCTCTCGCTCATTTTCCATAAAGCCTCCGAAAAGAAATCAGATCATCATTAAAAGTTTTAATCTTCTGGTTTGAGGCTAAAGTTTTCCCTTCTCCTGCTCCCGCTCTGTGAAATCTCTGCCAGTCGTGGTGACGGTATTGTTAACAACTCTATATCCCCCTAAATCAAAATATACATAATGCTATTTTCCAGTAAACCTTTCGTACACAGAGGGCTCTCAGATCCCAAAACACTTCTGAAGCTAAAAGTATTCTATAGCCACCAGCTTAGCTGAAATGCATTATTAAATATATTGACATTTGAAACCGACACTGGGTTCTATCGCTTCTCTTTGTATGTGTTTACAATCTGCGGATGGCTTTCTAATCCCCCTGCTCTCTGCTGTGTTTGCCGCTCTCTTTCGGGGCTCTGCTTTGGATGCAGTACAGAATTAGCAAGTCAGAACATGGAACGGGCTAGCTGTGTGCCAAGGTATTCTCGACGATGAGAGGCCTGGCTGAGACCCCCTCGGAAGCAAAAGTATTTAAAAAAAAATCTAATATTACATTATAGCCCACTGTCACGGGCTATATCGATTATTAGAGGCCCTCTACCAGAGTTATATAATGAGGCAGAGGGCATTTAATGACTGGTATATCCCGAGGCAATCCTATTAAAACATTCAGCTCACAGATGGTAGTGTGATTTAAATTAAAAGGAGAGAAATGGAAAGATAAGCATTAGAATGTTGGAACAGAAGGTCTATACCATCAAAAAAAAAGGCCCTCGGACACTCTATGGTGAAAATGTAACTTACAACTTTCTGATATTATAGTATATCATGTAGCCCACTAACGAGGGTATACTAATTGTTAAAGGCCCTGTACCCGAGGTATAGGTCTGTTCTGAGCCATAAGTAAGCGTATGGCAAGGGAGAGAATCTTTGACCCAAGCCCAAGGCAGAAGTACTAGCATGCTATTATAACATTGCACCCACTGAGGTTAGAATGTTCTGAAATAAAATGGGAGAAACAGGAAAGTAAACATCAGAATTTTGGAGCAGAAGGCCAATACCAGCTATTATTGGCCCTGAGTCCCTGGACTGACTTCAATTGAGCTTGCAGTATTTTAATATACCCTTAGAGCACGCCTAAGAAGGCTGAAAAAGCCATTAAAGGCCCAGTGCAGTGTTAAATGACAAAGCTGAAGGTGAACAAACATTAGAATGTTGGAGCAGAAGGCCAGAACCAGCTGTTTTTGTCCCTGGGCCACATCATTGTCCTCAATGGAGCTCGCAGAATTTGAATGTCCTATTTTATCTAGTAGCTCACTCAGAATATGGAACTGGACCTCTTGTTAACACTGAGAATTCTCTAGAACTCTGTTTATGGATTCAGAACTAAAAGATCCAGGCAAATATTGGCTACGTACTGCGTACGTCAATGGGTACCTTAGCGAGTGCGCTGTCTAAAGTATTTTGTGTTCTGCGTCTCCTATTAACACAAAATACTTCGGACAGCGCACTCATTAAGGTACCCGCATTGGGGGTCCAACGCAGGAGGAGTTTTGATATATCGACTACACCACAATATTAACTTTTGACAGAGAGCGAAGGAATCGTTTAAAGCAGTAGAACAGGGATTGCTAATGAATGTTGAAACAATTTACAACATAAGACCAGCTGGGACAGAAGTAGAACCGGCGGAGAGGAGGTTGGCATAAAAGATGTAAGCATGACAGCCCTGAAGAAGTCGGAGCGTCCATCCCTAACGACGAAACACGTGTTGGCTGGGCATTTTGGATAAAAGAACAAAAGATCAATAACTACACGGACTACTCTTGTTTTTTGTGCTATGCTTACTGATGAATAACTAAAATCGGAATTGATAGGAGGGTGTGCATAGGCTTGTCATAAAATATTCTAGGAGTGACTTTGTCACAAGTGCAGGCGTGGCCGGCACAGGTAATAGTAGTGGGGTGGGGGAATGGACACTATGCACACACGGGAAACATCCTTTACAAGGCAACTTTTATCACGCAGTGCCTTTACGACGCAACTTTTACAACGCAAACCATTACAACGCATTGCGCTGGGGGGCGCTCTAGGATAGGGAATACGTTTAATTTACTATCCAACACCTTCCCTAGTGTCCACGGGGACTGGAGTTGGAAAAGTAAATTAAACTATTCACTATCCAGCACCCCAAAGCGCTATGCGTTGTAAAGGTTTGCGTTGTAAAAACCGCGTTGTAAAGGCATGCGTGGTAAAAGCATGCATTGTAATGTCATACATCTGCACACACACATTGTGCAGCCACTCTAGTGGAAAGAATGTAGCCTCATATTTTCCTACCTTTTAGTCCTGCAAGTTTAAAAAAATATATATGTATGCTACTTTTAGCCAACACGTGTTTCATCGTATTGCGGGAGATGCAAATCACCCGCAATACGACGAAATACGTGTTGGCTAAAAGAAGGTCACCAGGAGAGAGAATAAAACTTCATACTGAAGAAAAGAAATCTTGTGTTCTTTATCAATTTTTTTTACTTTAGCATACTGTTATTATTCTACATAAGCGTGTGCTTTATATATGAATTGTTCTACTTATCAATCTCAGGATTGAGTCAGGTGGGGTAGGGTGTTTCTCCACCACCATTGGATGCACCACAGGTGAAAACCACGTTGTCAAATACTCATGTAACTCATGTATGCGCACTCGACACCTCCTAAACACCTATCTCTGCCAGTGAATCCTTTAGGCTTGTGTTGATGTCTGAAATACATTTCTGTCTATTTCTAATTTGCAAGAATACTCCTGGGAAACTGTGACATTTCCAGGTTCCTTTGAACAGTTGTAGAATTCCATTAAACATTTAAAGTTCCTCACCTGTGAAATTATTGTCTAGTGTTTAAAGTTAGCAGGTATACATTTAGGAACTGTAAATACTTAGCTAAAGTATATTTGCACTTAAGCTTGGTTTCTGTTTCTTTCCACAGGTAAATTATTTTACCCTTGGAGAAAGACCACCACTGCACTCAAATTATGAGGGTATTGCATCTCTATTCTCATCCTGAATTCCTGAATGGGGATTTACTCCTGCCCTTAACAAGAGTAAATCATCAACTGTACACATGGTAGGACCAAGCTGTGCAAAAGGGTTGTATGATGGAACCCTGCATGCATTTACACCACATGCCTTTATAACACAGTCACTTCCCCAACTGCGGCATCACCACATGTTACTTTACCATGCAAGTCATCACAATGACTTGCTTTAGGGAGCACTGGTCATTGGAATACTATAAATTACCATTCCAACTCCAGTCTACGCAACAATAGGGAATGTGTTGGACTTAAAAATCCAACACCAGTCCAACAGGACACCCCCCACAGCAAGTTGTTGTAACGACTGGCAGGTTAAAGTAGTGCATGGTAACATCGCAGTCAGGGTAGTGGCTGCGTTGAAAAGGCTGGTCGTTTTTGTGACCGTGAGGTAAAGGAGGTTTCCTGTGCAAAAGTTAATGAATACCCAAAAACGTACAACTCCATGTCAATTGTGAGTAAACTTACTCAAAGGTAAATTTTCTCCATATTTCTACAATTTCACATGTGAGCAAATCATATTGCTCACATTCGGTGAATGCAAACATGAATGTATGCACAGGAATAACAAGCCACTGGAGCACCTATAATCATCTTAGGTGAGCACATGTCTTTGCCCGTGCCAAGACCACCTGTATCATTTGAACATGCGGCATGCCCTCTCACTCAAATTTCACTCAAGATATCCCAAAATGCATTTCACTAAATGTACACAAACATTTGTGTAATTTTCCTAAACATTTATCAAATGTTTGGTGAAAAAGAATTATGCAATTTCACACACCTCTAGTAACAACACAAGTTAGGAGCTGTGTGCAGCAGCTCCTAACTTAGTGGTACAGTTACTTGGCCCATACCTCACAATGTCTTACAGGTGCAATCAACCCTGTTAGTGTTTAACCACCATTGATGTCCCTGACTTATAGACCACTGCCCACAAAATGCTACTGCACATGTTTGTCCCAGTCAGAAGGATTAGCAGAGATGATGGTGAACAGCCTTAATTATAGGTGTGGAAAGGGGAAGGTGCCCGCGCGGCCCGCCCCTGATTTCCCTGGTGCCTGCCTGCTTGGTAATAACCCTTCCCTAATCTGGCATTCCCCTTTGTGAAATCAGCACCACGGACAGCGGTATTGATTGCTTCTGAGAACCCATCACAGCTGCTCACTTAAATTACCTTTGATATGTGACCTTTAATGTAATTACTACAGCATCAAAGAATTTCTATAAATTATTAAACGACCTGTGCACTTCATCATCGGCGCGCTCAACAGCACGAAAATAAACACAAGCTTTAAACACAAGCTTGGGTCTGGAATCTGGCCCTAGGATTTCACAATGGCATGTTGAGTTTGTGCGTTATTTGAGAGCGTGCCATTAGTTTAAAGTTAGATTATGTTGCAATGTTTCCAAATTATCGTGCATCTTCTGCTAGTAGTTGTTTCTTAGGAGCGACTTGTTCATGAATTTCCAGGAGTAAGACATTCTTACTCACCGAATGAAGCTTTGTGAATCACCGGCAAGGAGTACATGACAGCTAAGTCTAGAGTAAGACCCAACTACTCGAAAAACGGTTTTGATGGAACCAAGTCTAGAAATTCAGGTGCAACTCACAACATTAACCATCTTTAGAAGTCAGGTTCCTCAAATTAAACTGCAGCCCCTGAAATTATGCATAGACAATTGAAATGATAGAATGGCGAATAATGTTTGTACACTCATTGGTGCATTGTTTTGCCAGTTCATACGATTCATACGACCTCCTATTCTGCAGCCTCTCTAAATACATTGACCAATAAGTCTGGACTTTCTCTCCTCCAGTCTCAAAGTCTAGACTTGTCTTCTACGACCATTCTGTGACAACGTATCCCTTAGACCTGAGCTGGCCATCTCTCATATCGGCCTGAGTGAAATGTTATTACACTGGCATAATTAGCATAATTTGTATGCGTTCACATTACTCTTGTTGCTCAAAATTCATGAAAATATGCTATTATGCCACATCATATAATTACGTTCTGTTTGTTGAAAAACTTTACTGTGAATAAACCACTCACAATAAACATTTGTCATTAACACGTGGGAACCATAGCGTGATCAATTTGTGTTCACTTTGCTTTTGTTTTTTTTAGTTTTAAATGCATCCAAAGTGGAAACAAGGAAACGTGTTGTGCTAAAATGCAGCGGCAAAAGCTAGTTTTGCATTTTGTGTAATTTTGCAAGATTATTCTAAGGGCAGTGACAATGTACTCAATGCTCCCCTCCCCCCCTTCAGACTCATATATTACCTCTGTGTTCTGGACTATTCCAGGGGCAGTGATAATGTACTCCTGAGCCATCCCCTGCAGTCACATATATTCCCCCTGTGTTCCAGAACTATTCCAAGGCCAGTGAAGTCTTACTCCTGAGTCTTCCACTTCTTATATTACTTCCAAGTTCTAGAAGTATTACAATGTTTTACTCCAGAGACTCTCCTTTCAGTCTCATATATTACTCCTATGGGTTGTGATGCTTTCCTTGCTCTCTCCAGTCTTAAATTTACCGGGAGGAGGGGCTCCTCTGTTATGGCGGATGAGCGTCGTCCCACTGTTGAAACGAGCAGATCAAAACATGCAAAATGAAATGATAATAAAGCTATTAATAAAACTGCTTTATTATCATTTTGTTTTACTTGTGGGAGCCAAAGCCGCAGCTCAGTCTTGAGGACGGGGCCATCAGCAGCAGGAGGAGCGGTGAGCACAGGGCACCAAGTGCACATGTGGCTTTGGCCGTCCGTCTTAGGACTGCCAAACCCACATGCGCACTTGGATATCTCCGGGCTGTTGCTTGGAGATATCAGCAGGGCTCTGCCCAGGCTCCCAGTCCCTGCTGGGGCATGAAAGCCAGCCCCCTCCACCCAATCCCGACGCTTCTCTCATCCTCGGGAATACTAGCATGAGAGCAGCATCTGGATTGGTTCAGGGGATTCTGTGTGCATCAGGATTCGGGAGCTGAAGAGCGCGGCGAGGTGGCAGGTAAGTTGTATCTGTTTTTTTGCCCCCGCACCTCCCCACCTCTTTTCCTTGCTAGCGGCCGCCCCAGGTATTAATCTCCATGTTCTAGAACTGTTCCGAGAGCTGGCAAGTTTTAGCCTCTTGTTTTCCTTTTGTGCTCTAGAACTAATTGCAACGGTGGTGGTGCTTCACTTCCGAACCTCCCCCTCCAGCCTCATACATTACCCTTGTGTTCTAGAACTAATGCCGGGAAAGCGATTACTTCCAACCCTCCTCTGCTATCTCATGCGGTACCTCGATGTTCAAAGGCAGTGAGGTTTTGCTCTGCAACCTCCACTCCAGCCTCATTTATTACCTCTGTGTTCTAGAACTATTTCCAGGAAAGCGGTGATTTACTCTGATCCCCCCCCTCCACCCATGGAATCCTGTCCCAATACTTTACCCCTGTTTTTGAGAACTATTTTTTATTTATTTTTTGCAGTTTTACATAGCACGAACTAGACCCGAAGGTATCACAGCACTTCACCTGAGCACCAGTTGCATTACAAATTGTCACAGGGACATTAGGGGCCTCATTTATGAGGCCTTGCGTCAGTATTGCGCTTCCGATGCGTCACTTTTTGTGACGCATTGGCGGTGTAAAACATGCCTTCTGTTGCGCACTATTTACAAAGTGACGCATCTAAGCAGATGCGTCACTTTGTAAACCCCTGCGCTACAGTATACCTGCGTCAGGTATGATGTATGCGGGGGGCGTTCCCCCGCAAAAAGCCTTGTAGAAGTGACGCAGTGAAATCTATGACATTTTACTGCGTCCCTTCTAGGACGCCGTTGCGTCAAAATCTTACGCCTGCCTCACAGCAGGGGTAAGTCTGACGCAGTCCCTTTCACATGGGGCTTGCCCCATGTGAAAGGACGCATTGCTAGAGTTGCGTCACTTTTGTGACACACTCCAGCAATGCGTCACTTTTGCGCCATACAGATACATCAGAAATACTGACGTATCTGTAACTCCATGCGACATGATGCGTCATACAGTAACTATGACGCATCAGGTATGTCGCAAGGAGTGCACACTGAGAAGTGACGCATCGCTGCTTTCACGCAGCGATGCGACATTTCTCATAAATGAGGCCCTAAGTGATTTGCCCAGAATCACAGGATGCTTGAGCCTCCCACCAGGCTCGAACCTGGCTCCCCACCTTCAAAGTCGGCCGCTCTGGCCGTTAAGCCACATCCTCTGATTCTCATTCCAATGGCAGAGCATTTTTTCTCCTAAAGTTTCGTAATTCGACACGGTAAACTCTGGTAAGTCATTGGACATTGTCTAGTTTGCATACATGCCAACCCTCCCGATTCAGGCGTGAGACTACCGATTTGAAGGCTAGTCTCCCGCCTCCCGATTCCTGCAAGCAAAAACCCGATTCCTCGGGGTTTGTTGACAGGGCTTTTGTGTTAAGTGCTAATTTTTCCAGCAATAGTCAAAGTGGCCATGCAGGGGCTCTCGATGGGGTGAAAAAACAACAAAGGGTCATTAACAAGGCAATAGTCTTTTGAAGACCTGTGAAGTGGGGGGGGGGGGGGCGTGTGTGTGCACAGGAAGCTGTTTTCGGCTGGGGTGTCACACAGGGGCGGGGGGGGACAACACTTGCATCACCCTCTCAGCCTGCCATTGCGCTCCATGCTTGTAAAAGGTAAGAAAAAAACGTACATTTGTGTTTCAAATGTCCAATCCTGCAGCAGCACACTTCCAAAGCCCATACACGCCAGTAACCCGATTTGAAGCCCCATTCTCCCGATTTTTAAAAAAAAATCTCCCTCTTTGCTCTTCTGAAATGTTGGCATGTATGAGTTTGTTATGTTTCATCAGGCGCCATTCGCACTATTCCGCCATCTTGTGGATGCCGGAGAGCGCATGGCCGCACCTGCTTCAGCGCGGGCCGGGCCGCTCGTCCATCGGGCCTCGGCCGCTGTTTCATGGCAGGTGAGAGAGCCTGTTTTATGAGACTTGCCTGAACCTTTGCAAAGGAAGACTTGAACCGGTGACCTGAGAAATGTGTTTTTTGGTGCCTCCGGGTGATGAAGTGCGCCTGATAGCGCGGCTGCGTGTTATCAGGCCCAGTTCGAAGCGCCATAAATAATACCGCCTCCTCGCGCAGGAGCGGTGAAGCCGGATCCCCAGGCGGTCATTTTTTAAGCGCCACGTGTTGGGTTCCTTAAATAAGGCCGGGTGACATCATTGCGAGTTCAAACAAAAGAGGCCGGGTTGCGAATCTCTCATCAGTGTTACAGCAAACAGCTGACCTGAGAGGCAAAATAGTTGAAATATGGAATGCCTTCCCGTGGTGCACTTCGCCGTCCGTCACAGCCAACTCTTGTCTCGATGGTACCTCAGAGGGGATTGCTGGGCATCAGGGTCAGCAATAAAACATGGCCGCCGAGTGACGTCATGAGTGGCGTCGTCCAGCGAGAGCTGAGGAAGCAAATAATGTGCCCAATAGACATTCTGTGCATGCATGTCTGTGTGTGCATGGCAGCGATAAATGACACCGGGGATACACCCTTGTCAACCCCTGTCAAACGAGCTGATCCAAGGCTCAGGGGTCACAGTTCACTTTTCAAATGTTTCTAACTTCAGCATGCAAAGAGCATAACTGGATTGAAAAACCGTTTTTGGACTCAGACCCTTTATATGTGAGCTTTACTTCCGGGTAATCTTAGTGTGCAATGCCCTTCCCTACGACCAAATCCAACAATAAACCCACCTGAAGTAAACAAACAAAGTTAGAGCCGCACTGTTCTGAGCTCCATCCACCCTAGGAAACACCCAAGAATAACTCTTCCCACCACCCTCAAACTTGCCCCAGGCACCAGCAGATGGACGTGAGAAGACAACAAGTGTGTCTATGACATGATCTGCAGTAGGTGCTCTCTTGAGCACATTCTAGGCACTCGAATTCTACAGGATCCTACATCACCAACAATAAAAAACTAAATGTAGGTGGTAACAATAACCACTTGTCCTTCAAAGCTGCATTTACTATTTACAATCTCAACTTTCATCAAGCATTCGCAGCACACTATCTGATCCTGTTTTAATAGGCCGCTCTAGCTGTCAAATGATCAACCAACTACTGCACGGGACACATCATTTCCATGCAGTGCTTGTGGTTCGTACTTTGCTATTGGCTGATGTTTATGAAAGAAAGCAAAATAGGGACTATTTCACAGATGGGGTACGCTGCCCTGGTCTGTGCCATAGATCCCTCTTAGGGCCTGAATGTGATCTTGACGGAGGGGATACTCTGGCACAACTGTGACGGATATGCCGTCTGCCATATTACAAGTTCCATAGGATATTATGCAACTTGTAATACGGCGAATGGGATATCCGTCATGTTTGTGAAGATGTATCCCACCCGCCAAGATCGTAATTTGGTCCTTAGTTGGGTGTGCCATATGAGGAGGTCGGTGCCCCCTATCACACTGAATACACAGTCCTCAGTGCATCCGCAAGCTCGTGCCTGCCCTCCAAACAGGTTTCAAGCAGGCAGACTGGCTGCCTTTCAAAGGGGGGCAGAGACCCTCTTGCAGGGGAGTACAGACTGCACTCAGCAGCCGGGGATGTCTGAGGATCCATGGGGACTCCTTCCCCCTCTTCCAAGAGTTCTCAGAGCTCGAACTGACTGTGCCCTTAGTCAATGTGGTGTACAGTCAGTGCACCCCGACTTCTCTGTTGCCTCTGATCCTGCATCTGCAGTAACCCGTGAGTGCTGAAGCAAAGTATTTCCTTACTAACATTGAGCCACACCACCATGCAAATGAGGGAATGACTCCTTGAGATTGCGCCAGACGGGATCTGTATCACAGAAGAGGCCAATCAAGCGTCTACAGCAACTTCTGTAATACCAAAGTGCGTCAGCGGCACAAATGGCACTTGCCCTTTGCAGTCCTAGAGCACTTTTGATAATATGACAATAGGTGTGGTAGGTGTGCTATATCCAAAAACACTTCTGAGCACATCTTCTCTAAAATAGTTAGTAGTACAACTGTAAATGACAAATTTACCCATAAATATTGTGCGTCAGAATAATTTATTGAAACAGGTCTAAAATATTTTGGCAATGTATACTTTTGGGATGTAGCTTCCTTGGGTGCTTGTGAGAGAACGCCGAAGAGACAAGAGCTGGCATGTGTCACCTCCATAGCCAATAAAGCACATATCAGTTTTCTCGACTACTTTAATGTCTCCACCGGGCAGGTCAAGTTGTCTAGACCTGCTAAAGAGAGCATGTGAGTTGCTAAATATAAGATTACATCTATGGCCAAACATGGTAAGTGTTCCCAATTCGCTTTTGGTCTGACCATCTAGCCCCTGCCGAATAATTCACTGAGAAGTTTTGTGCATTTGAGCAGTAGCGGCCTGTACAGGTAAGAGCAGTGGGCAGTGGGGCAGGGCTTTGGTAAGGGAAGTCGACAGATGATGGGATAAGTAACGCCAAATAAAGAAATAAATGAAACCACTTACCTTGTTCTCGCCACATCGCCGATTTAGCAATGCGGTGAGTGCAAATTAAGTGGTTTAATACATTTTTTTATTTAATGTTACTAATTCCATTGTCTTTCATCTTCCCTGACACCCCCGACCGGCCAAGCCCTGGGCCGCTGCTCTTACCTGTGCTGGCCGCCACTGCTTTTGAGGATTTTTTCCTGTGATAATGACTATAGCAAGGGTAAAAAATATAGTTTAACTGAGACACAGTTAAGTTGTTCAAGTACTTTACTGAAAGAGTGTGCTAGCATCACTAAATAGCTACGTGTCTATAGATATTATATTTATCAGAGGGGAGACAGCCTTTACAATGAAACTATTGCAACGCATACCATTACATCGCATGTCGTTGCAACGCAGAAGGTGTGCAGCGGTGGGTAGAAGGTGTTGGATTTAACTCCAACACCTTCCCTACTTTTGCACACACTGAAGTTGGAATGGAAATGTATATATTCCAACTTGCAGTGTCCCCGACAGAAAGTCGGAGTAAAAGTTTGCTTTGCAAAGGCATGCGATGTAATGGCATGCATTGTAACATCACCTATTCTTATCAGAGTTGGTGCTAGCTTGCAGTTACATTTTGCATAGAAATTTTTTTTTTTCAAAAAAGGTTAAAACCTTCCAGTATAATTTCATGAGTGCTATCTATAAAATAATTAAATAGATAAATAAACACTTTTTTTGGATTGCCTAAAACTTTTGGCCCACTCAACAGTACCATGGTGAAACGTCACACAATAAAGAACATAGGTGTTGCCCCAAATCTAAATGTAAAATAGTGTTTGAGTGTTCAAAGTGAGGTATTCATTTGGGAGAATGTGGGTTTGGGGGGATGAATCATCGTTTTGATTCACATTCCTGAAAGTTTGTGAGAAGTGAGAATTCAAAAGCTGCTGCAGACGTTGATATTATTCACGGATCTCAAAATCACTGTCACTCTAACTCTTGAAATGTTGTTGTTTAGAAATGTATCTTGTCTTTTTTGAAAAGCAACCAAAATATGGATCAAACATTTGATGCCTGTTACCCGTTCTGTTTGTGCACCAAGAGACTGAGGTGTGAATCGGAACAGGCCACCTGATTGCCCACCATGAGCTGATCGCTTGTCCTCTGGCAATCATCATGAGGTCTGTATCCCATACTAAGATCAGCAAGACTCATTTTGAAATAAAAATATGTGGTTCAAAGACATCAAAATAAATAAGGTCCTTTTAGCTCAGATGAGGTCAGTACATCTGGAGCTGCTTTAATGCATCGTCAGCCACCCTGTTAAACAAAGAGGAGCTTATTTACAAACCAGGTACGTCATTTTTTCCCATGTTAAAAGTGTGCACCGGCGGCGCAAGGGGCTTGTAAATAAGCCCCAGAGTGCTGTAATTACTCTTTGAGGTCTTTAACCCCTTGCATGCTGATGACGGCCCCATCCGTAATGCACTACGGCGCTTGTGTGCTGATGACGGCTGGGGGCCGTCATAAACCCACCCACTCGCGATTTTGCCGCACAGGCGCAGAATCGCAGCAGCATGCAAGGGGTTAAACCCATTTGAGGTCCAAAGACAGAAATTAGAAAAACAGTGGTGGCAAGGTTTCTGGGCAAAGGGCACAGCAATTGGCCTTGCCTTGGCATCATTTATAGCAGGAAGATTAAGTAAAGGGCAAGGCCAAAGACCATATCCTGGAGATGGCCATGGGTCTTGCATGTTCGTCCAGCAGTCATGAGCAATTGACACAGGACCAAGGCGGTACCTAAATCCACAGGCCATGGTCATTGAGACTATGGATATGCAAAGTAGGCACCAGATATTTTTAGAGGTCCTGCCCTAATCTGGCCACACAGCATCATAGACCGTAAACAAGGGGATCATTAAAACACCTCTGGAAAATCTTTGCTGAATAGAAGTCATAATTCGCATCACAGCAATCTATTTTGTAAAAAAAAAAAAAAACGACAAACTCCCAGGAAAAAGTTCAATTGAAAATGTGTTATGGTTATGAGCCACAACCTTACACAAAGTGACACAGATGACATCAGAACGAATCTCATTAATAGTATCACAGACACCATAACACGTCATCAACACTCATCTGTAGGTGTGATATTACATTATCGTCCACCGAACCAACGTTTGCAAAAATCAATTTTCAAAACCCGTTTTATAGTGCCATATTTTCCTTAACATCTTAGACAAGTTTTACATCGCAGTATATAGCCAACATATATAATGTAAAATGTAAATGTACAATGTATGTAATATAATAAAAAGGGATACACGAGAAATAATAACTGTTGGCACTGTGTAGTTATGGTTCAGCCACACTTTCAATTGAAATGTATTTTTTTGATTTGCCTATGGACGGATTTACATTAAATTTGGAAATCACTTGGCGTAGTCAGCTAAGGGCATGCATGCCAATTTTCATACACGCCTGTGCAGGAGAAAAAAATTAAAGGGGGTACGGAGTTGTATTTTTTCACTTTTGCTCCCACAGGAAATGTGCTTCTTTCTACGACCAAATCCGCTGACTAGATTGACATTAGTTTTATATAAATCCGTTTTGGGGCCTTATCATGGTGGGCTTTTCTGTTTCAGTGCAGAGCCAAGTGTCTTTTTTTTATGTGCCCTGCAGGGTGGAAAGTGAATTAATGTAATCCAATATTTCTCTTAGTTAGTGTTTTATTTTCAGATAGTATCCCTCGGAAACAGTGAGCAAGGCCTGCCTCTGTCTGTTTCTGAGCTGTGCTGTATAAAAATAGAGCAGTATCACAGAGAAATATCGGGTTAATTGAATTGACTTTACAAAGTACAGTTGCATTAAACTGCAACTTCACTTTGAGCTGTGCCAGAAAACCCCATCATGATGTGGAACCTGTAGTTTTTGAGATATAATTGTTTTAATAAGTTGCTGAGCTGGCTTTATAGGGTTAACTCTGTGTTAATCAAGATTGATTGGCAGATCTGATCTCCAGATATCTGCAAATTCAAAATAAAATAAAATATAGGACTCTGATTAGGTGATTTTTCATCATTTGTCCCCTTCAGATCTGTGGTGCCAAAGTTCAACTGTGGCTCGAGGGCCCTGGCTGATTGGCCGCAAGAGAACACATTCTCTTTCAGTCACCATTTCAGGACACAAGGCACACATTTTCAAAGCTCGTATAAGGTGCCATGTGAGCACATCCTGACCCCAAAGCCAAAGTGGGAGGACCCTCAAAGGGACACCCCATGGTTTAAATGATTAAAAATGTACAAATAAAATAAATTGCAAGGGCTGTAAATTTGCAGTACCTTTTTTTATGTGGCAGTACCTTGAGACATAAAATGGTGCCCAGGGCTTATGGTACACCGCGGACACCCGCACCATTGTAGGTGGCAAGATATCAGAAGTACCTTGACAGGGCAAGCTTCATGCCAGAATGTCACAGAGCCAGGGCAAGCTTCACCAACTCTTGACTCACCATTTAGGGATTATTAGTCATGGCCTTGGAATTGTTGATGGCTTCGGGCTTGCGGAATCCTGATAAGAGATGCATGCATCAGAGAAGCCTGCCCTAAGTTTGCATTTACTGGCCATGAAGCTGGCCCTGGGTTTGTGGTACCATGCCAAAGTCTGCAAAGCTAAATAAATAAAAAAATAACAAGTTCTGGCTCAATGCTAAGCTCTGTCCTCAGTAGGAGCTGGCTGTCAGTGGGAGGTGCTAGGACTGTCATTTGGCCAAACCCTGCTAGGAACTGCTGAACGCTCTGCAGTAGAGGGGTTGGAATTTGTGTGCCACAAAAACCCATAAAATTCACTGAAGAAAATACAGTTAGAAAATGAGTTTCGGTTCTGGCTCAAACGTGGAAAATTTCTGAAACTTGCCAATTACGGTAAGCGGTGCACACAGGGCATGCCATAACTTACATTGCCTGCCACTCAGAAAACAAAAATACAACACTTTCTTTGCAAAATGGCATGGGAAAAATAACGGACTACCAAGAGTGAAAAGTGGTGGGTGGCATGAGTTATGGCATGGTTTGCATACCATAAATGGCTGAGAAATTTCAGTTCAGTGGTTTTATGAGTTCAAGCCTGAACCATAGCTTATGGGGTCATTACGATGGTGGTCGGTCGAGCGTCTGACCGCCACCGTATCAGGAGTGGGACTGGCCAAAGAGTAGCCACTGGTCCCATCCACCAGATTAGGATGTGACCGCCTTGTAGGCGGTCAAAAACATCCCCTTTTTAATTGCGGCTCATGCAGCAGCCAGAATATTGCCATTTTTAAACATCCATGCACCATGTGCCATGCACCATGTGGTGCCTAGCACACTGTGCATAGTTGTTTGGGGGGGGCACCACATGTGCTCCCTTGGCCCCATAGCGGAGTCCCGCTGGGGCCCCCAATGTCCCTTTCCATGGAACTCAATACCTAAAGGCTAATGCCTTCAATGGGGAAGGGAGGAAATGAGTTTCAGATAAAGGGAAGGTATGAAATTGGGATCAACAATTAAATGTTCCCTAGTGCAACTTTGCTAAGGGCACATAACCATCAAAAATTGAACCAAAGATGCAGCAAATACTGATCACATACACAAACCAACAAACCATTCATCCTCAAATGGTCTTTGCCTGGAAAACAAGGAACCCACAACAGAAAACATTGTAATACTGTACTTTATGTGTGTTAAGAGTGGCGAAGTGGCAGGCCAGTGCAAAACATGCTTTTAGTGCCAAAGACCTAACAGGGGCTGACAAAATTATCTTTCTCTCTGCAGCAAAACATATTGCAGAATCTGCCAGAAAGTCCAAGCAATAAAAATAAGTCTGAGAATATTGGTCAACAGAAGTCACATCTGTGGATAATGTGGCAAAAGTGTTGCATCACATGAATACCTTGACCATCTCAATTAAAGCCGGCTCAGGCCAACTCACCCCTGGCAGCGTCTTCTGTTCGTGCAGCGCGCTCTGGGCCTTGAGTGCGGATTCTCGTTCGCAGTACGTGAGGAAGGCGCAGCCTGCCAAAGAAAACAGTGAAAACATTAACAAATGTGCAAGATTAAAATGCATGTCATTGACTGCAATCAACACCTTCTTTGTTGCAGAGAAAAGCCACTTTCTTGATTTCCATCTAACCCTGGTTCACTTCTTGACTTCAACTATCTTCTAAAGAACTTGCAATTTTCTTCTTAATTTTACTACCCTATGGTTAAACTCTCATAGTATTTTTTGTGAAGAGTTGTGTTTTGCTCCTCTCTTAGATGTGAATCATCCCTACGTTTCCAGGTCTGAATCATTAAGAAAATATTGTGAGTTGCTCTGTCGTCTTCCAAATCTATTAGTAAACAAAGAAATGCCACTACAGTTTCCCACTTATAAACTTCCTTTAAAAAAAGTCACCTTGACCTGAACAAACGTGACTACCTGTTTATTTCATACTCAATTTTTTATTTTAAAGATTCGTTGATTCATAGTCAAAAAATTGAACACACAATTTCATAGTAATTGTCACAAATTATACTGTACACAAATATATACATAACAATCTATTCCCCAAAAATGTACAGGTTTTGACCTGCTTTGTGTGACCTACAGAGTGACCTTAAATCACTTAAAACGTTTTTTGAGTTTTCTAATAATAGTGTATTTCATGCACCATAGGTCCGATATGATTTTGGCTATAACAAGAAATTGTGTTTGAATATGTATATACATTGTTTTTGTAGGATGATTGTGTGATTGAAAAGAATTGTCGAATGTTTTTTGAATGAGTGTGTGTTTTTTTGGATTGTACCAAAGTATTTCTTGTACATTTTTGGGGGATGGGTTGTTATGTATATATTTGTGAACAGTATATTTTGTGACAATTACTATGAAATTGTGTGTTCAATTTTTTTACTATGAATCAATATCTTTATGATAAAAAAATTGAGTATGAAATAAACAGGTAGTCACGTTTGTTCAGGTCAAGGTGACATTTTTGAAAGGAAGTTTATAAGTGGGAAACTGTAGTGGCATTTTTTTGTTTACTAGTTGTTTGGGTCTCTGCCCTACTGTTCTTGAGCCCAAACCCTTGTTGTTTTGCATCACGTCTTCCAAATGTAGGCTTGACTTGCTTATGAATTTCCAAAAGTAAGGCTGACCAACTCATGGAAAAAAGCTTTGTGAATTATTTTTGGACATACATATGTCATGTAGGAAACATATATTGAAAGATGAAGAATAAACTCAAATCCTTTACTTTATCACGTTAATCTTTTCCATTTTTCTTTTTTTTCTACTCTTCACTCCTTCACCATTCCCCTCCTCTAGGTTTAGAATTGTTCTATAATTATACAGACCTAATGCTTAAGTCTATGAGTTCTTGATATTTTCTGTTTTGTTATTCATATGTCTTCAAAAACCATGTTATTACTGTTATTAAAACTAACAAAAAATAAAATGTTTTTGTAAATTTTAAATGAAAATAATTCACCACAGAATAAACAATTTAATGGATTTAAAAGTAAGCCTGAATTTTAGCTAAACTTTGTTTTCAAGCTGAAAATAGTAAGCATGCTGCAACTTAAGGAGTAGACTTACAATGGGGAAATTAAGCCGCAATGTATACATTGTTATAGAGTTGGAAAGTGTGTATTGGCTTAAAGAGAGCTTTATTTATTATTTATTTATTTAGCGATTTATAGAGCGCCTGGTGACCCGGAGGCATCCCCGCGCTGTAGCGCGGGGATGCCTCCTTACGGAGCTTTACGGGTAAGTACACATATAAATAAATGAAATGAATTTTGTTGCGTGTACTGCATCCCCAAATGCAATGCAGTGCGTGCAACGAAATTCATTTTATTTATTTATATGTTTACTTATCTGTAAAGCTCTGTAGTCCATAGATTACTACCCCCCACCCTCCCCCTCCCCAGGTCACCGCCCGGCAGGTACTCCCACTACCGACCGCGGTTGTTCACACTTATTAAGGTAGTTAAGCCTGACTGCTCTGTTCCAAACTACCAGAGGGTGAGCGCAGGATTTTTTTTTTGTGCATCTGACTTACCCTGACTAGGATTGTGCCACCTGCTTGGACAGGGTGTATACTCTGCCAACCAGAAACCTTAATTGCTATCATTTAATACTAATGTAAATCATTTACATAGTCAGAGGTTATCTTGAAAAGGTGGCCGTAGAGCCAGTGCTCCAGGGTTTACACCATAATCATACAATACCTGGAGGTTTTGTGAAATGAACTACAGTACAACCATCTTTTCGCAGACTCTGCAACACGCCATCTACAACATGTGCTTCTTCTGCCAAAGGAAACATGTTTCCTCCCTTTCTGCGAGTGAAGGTAAGATTGGAAATTGCTGCAGGAGGAACTTGCAGCTGACAAATCAAATCCGGCTCTCTTGTAATGCCAGCGCTAAATCAGGGACTGGTAGGTCTCTGCGGAGCGCGTGAAGCTGCTCCGTTGCAGACCTTGACTAGTTGATGCAGTCCTAATTAGAGGCATCATAGTGCATTGTTAGAGTGATAAACTAGATGGTATAAAGCTCCCATAATGGCTGCAATTTCTCCTCTGCTATTGTGATTGCTGGGCCGACGGGAGGGCGCAATGTATTTCCTGCAATGCATTTTACATGTGGCCTATAATTCAGGAGTGGGAGAGTCATTGGGACCTGGGGTGCATTCAATTGTAAGTGTGGCAGCGGCAGCTTCCCCCAGAGCTCCATCAAAGGGAGGCTGAGTTTAACAAACTGAAAAGCAGATTGAATTACTGATCAGGCTGTCACAGGTTATTGTGGGGCCATGGATTACTTACATAATTGGATTTAAAATGAAATGGTAGATTTTTGATAAAATATGATTTACTGTTGCAAGGACTATAACATTTATGCTTTTCGTGCGGTATATTTCCTTGAATATTCAGTTTTTAATTTCGATCTGCCCAAAATATAGACAAAATATTGACTTCCAAAATGTAATGAATCTAATTAGAAAAAGGCAATAGATTTACTAATGTGGAGTTAAAATAGGAAAACTGTGCTACTTTCCCGTGTAAACGTACCTTCACAATATGGTGGCAATAAATATTTAGGCTACAATATTTTTCTTCCTGATATTCTGCCATACAACCTCTAGCCCCAAAACTGGCATGTTCCATTCTGTTTGTGGTGACACTTTTTTATGTGTATTTGTTGTGTATCATTCATTGGGCCACATAAGCATGCATGTGTTGCTACTTCAAGTAGTGTTGGGTTGCCTTTGGTTTAAAATCCAAACTTGATTTCAGTGAGATAATAGCAGTGAATCTGAAACCCATACACTGGTTATATTGTTTAATGCAGAACAAGAGAGACAAGGCATACACAACCACACATTTGGTCCACATATCAAAGATGTCTGAATTAATCTACTCATTACAGGCCTGTAATGACCTAGGCGTAGGCAACTATAGATATCCATCTCTGTAGTACTTAGATATTGTGCATAGCACTGGGTAGGCCAGTTCACCAGCTGCACCTTCAAATATGCTTATGTTGTTTCATCTATCACTTATTTTCTGTGCAATACAATTTTCCCATGTGCAGAACAATCTATGCATGTATTTGTGCCTCTGCAATATTCTAAGTTGGTCTTAATTGCTGGTAAAAAGAAGATACACATGTTTGAAGTTCCATTTGAGAATCTACAGGGGTGAGATTATCAATGATCAGTTCTTTTCTTGATGTGTTATAGATCAATAAATTACAAACAGGTTTTAAACAACATCTTGCTCTGAACTTAGGGATAGTTTCCTATTCACAAATGTCTAAAAACAAAGATCATTTATCACTCTGTGGAGATGGTATCTTGTACTGCATTCCCAATATGACAGTGACTAAGTGGTTACACATTGATGATTTTCTGAATGGGGCAATTGAATGTTCATAATCTTTATTCAGTATTGAGAAAGAAATCAACAAAAATACATATTTCTTAATGAGAAGAGATTATAAGAAATAGAATACAGGTTTTGGATAATAAAGGAAGATTTTGGACATTTGCCATAAACATTTATTTTATGTCTATGACATTTCATTATTTTCCTGCTCTTTTAGACAGAGATGAATTGCTCATCAGTTTGTGGCAGGAAAAAGGAATGACTGCCTGCAACAAGTTGGTAGTTTTGCTCAATATCTGGCTTTTAGCTTGGAGAATATTCAGTCTTTATTTGTTTCTTGGTGAACATTCAATGTTCAGCTTCATTTCAACAAATGTATTGAGGTATGCAAAAGATATGGACATGAAGAATGATTTTTGCTGCCTGTACTATCCACTTATTTTCCACCTTCGGATATGCCATTTAGAATGAGTCAATTAGAAATTTCCAGAATATTATCTGTAATATTAATTTTCTAAAAAGTTCAATACTTTAAAATATTATGTTTCTTTGATAGTGAAAGTGTTTATTTCTAGGTCATTTTATGAAGTGTAATTAGGCCTTATAGTAAGCTCGCACATAAGATAGTACTTATGCTGCATATTTTCCCTGCTAACCTATCACAGCGCTACTTTAAATTATTTTAGCTTTAGTGAAAGTTCAGTGTAATGTCTCCACAATAAGCGCCTTAGGTATCTTTACTGAAGAATACTGTTGAAGTGTTTGTAATATGTTAAGTGTATCCCCAATGTTTTTTTAAGTTGTTAACACTGGGACAAACACCAGCTTGCCCAACATATTTATCAGGAAATCACTGCCTCCTATGTGCAGATGATCTCGTTATACTTGATCAAACGCAGCTCGGCTCCAAAGGAAATTAAATGTTTTTAGAGAATACTGTGAGGCAAAGTTTTTAGTTGTAAATATGGACAGAATGAAGATATTATGCTTTGGGAAAAGAGATAAAACATTTTAGTTGTTTTTTAGGACAAATGAAACTGGAGATTGTAAAGGAATATAGATACTTGGGTCTCTGGTTTGACAGTGCCCTAAAATGGTATTCCCACCTAGAAGTCCAAAAAGTCTTTTGATCAATTGGTGGGCTAATAAAATTCAACAAGGAATATGGAGGCATGTCTCATAGACCAATGCTAAAGGCATATGAAGTAACGACCCCCCGCAAGTATTGTATGGGGGGTAGTTCTTTACCTAAGTGGTAAATGCGGGTGGGAACGGGAAGAAGGGAAGACCCTCAAAACTTTACTGTCTTTACCAAGCTTTGCAATGATCCAGGCTATTAGAATGGAGACAGGAATAATAGCTTGGAGCATTCAGATCCAAATGTCTCTGATAAGATTTTGGAAATGCCAGGTTCCAGAGGGAGTGCAGAAGGTCTCACAATGGTGCAGAGAGGGAATTCGACTCAGCATCCTAAAATGGGCCAAGGAAGCGAGAAAGAAACTCCTGACTATAGGCAAAGGCAAGAGCTTAAAGGTAAAACTAATACAGCATTCATTTGATGTAGAATTTACTAAGTCTTCACTCAGGCTTCAAGGTCAGGAACAGTCAAGGAAGCAGTATCTGGAATGCCTGAGTATGAAAAAATCAGTACAAGGTATAAGAAATTCTTGGGTAAATGAAGCTTGGTACCCGTACATGGACACCCTGTCTAATTATGGGCTTAGGTGTGAAATTTTAAGAGTACGTATTGGTATTAACACCTTGGATGCGGTCGGAATTCCGGGCCGGTGCTGGACATTCCGATCATGGGCGTGGTCATGACGGCTCCCGGCAGTCATCAGCGCACGCCCACCGTGACGCATGACGACCGGGAGCCGTCATCAGCACCGAAGGGGTTAAACCATGGCTGATGGAGGGAAAAACAAATGCTGAAATGATATATCCTGATGGAATATGTAAATGTGGACTTGGAACTAGAAATGATATTTTGCACATATTGGTTGATTGCTCTGTGGTTTTAGCCTTGAGGAAATTGTTTTTACGTCCAATTATTTTAAAATATGGAATAAGATCATGAGCCCAAGCAATAGCCTTACTTACAGAAATGTCAAATCTTGATATTGCTATTGCATTGGGAATTTACATGAAAGGCATAAAAAGCTTCGTAAGGGATAAACTGAAGGGAGGTTAGCGATTTTATTCCTCTTTTTAAGCTTCCCTCACCCTTTTACTCAAAATATTTTAGACTAATGTATACAATATGGAATTGTTCTGTGCTAAAACGTTGCTGATATTGTGGAAAGGATGTGGACACCGAACCTTTAAATATGTGTGCTAGTGGTAATGAAACTCTAATGGATTTTATTGTTATTTATTTATTCAGACTAATGTATACAATATTGAATTGTTTTGTGTTAAAATGCTGCTCCTATTGTGGAAAGGATGTGGACACTGTACCTTTTAATATGTGTATTATTGGTAATGTAGATCTAATGAATTTTACTGTTATTTATTTATTCCATGTGTGCTGCCTTGCGCAGCACACATGGAAAAAGCTAAATGCCATTGTATGTTTATGTACAGGAAGGTGGCCCTTCCTGTACATAAACAAACCTTTTTAAAAAATGCCATTTTGTAACTTCCATGTGTGCTGCATGTAGCAGCACACATGAAAGTTACAAAATGGGATTTTAGGATTATTTATGTGCAGGAAGGGACACCTTACTATACATAACTAATCCTCCCCTGCACGCAGACACCCTTGCACTCTGGTGCAAGGGTGCCTGCGTTGGCGCTAAGTTGTTAAACTTAGCGCCATCGCAGGGGGAAACGCAAGGCTTCACCCCATTCTTGTAAATATGGTGCAGCCTTGCGTTTCCGAAGTGGCTGGGCTTGTCGTTTAACCCAGGAGGCTAACAGCATGCTCCACCACTTCATTGTACATATTCCCCTAAGATTTTCTATTTGGGTGTTATCACAAAAACCGTCATGTAATATGAGCAATCCAGTAATCAGGTGATCTTCAATATCAGCCTATCTGCAGCAATTTTGCAGCAAATGCTCTGATTCAAAGAAAAGAAAGTCAGATCTGGATCAGAACAATAACAGAGGAAAGAGCATAGTACATAACAGTGCTTCATGGCTCTTATCTCCAAGATTCTGAAATCTTACACCGATCTGTCTGATCACTCTGCATTGGTGCTGCATGTGTCAAAACTGGAGTAAAACACATCCGTTTCCCCATTTGATGAGATATTACTAGTGAGGAGTTGCAATTCCCTGATTCTTTTTGTTAAACTCAAAATATCCTATTTTTAACAAAAACAGAGGCATATCACAGACACTACTTATCCTGGCCTCTAGCAAATTAAAAAACAAGATTTAAAAATACTATTGTATATGTAGAGCATAAAATGCTTGAAGGATGAGGACATCCTTTCAATCCAAATATTAAAGCATTTAGGCTTTTCACTACAATACATTACATGTATCTAAAAAACGTTTAAAAAAGTACAAACACATTCCTACAACAAAATTTTTGGTTATATATTATAACTCTATACAGCTGCCCAGAGAGTGCCAGTTTGGTACAACAAAAAAGTCGACATTTAGGGATAGATAGGCTCAAGGATAGCTACTGTCAGCCCTTTGATTATTAATTATCTCTTAAAATAGAGATGTTATGCCACAAATGGCTATCCTTGTTTACTCTACTTTTCTCAAATGCCTATCTTCACGTCCAAAAGCAAAGAAAGAGAAAGTGCACTAAACCAGAGGTGCTGTCATTCCCTCATTTATTTCCATTGACTTTTACTACCTACTGGTACCAGTGACACTCAATAGAAATAAACAACATACTTTTTAGTATTACAAAATATACAATAATATGCACACATATTTACAAGTGTAAATTTCAAAAGAGGATATGTGGTTATAAATTGTAATTCAAATTTACTTGTATAGAACCAGTCCCAAATAGCAAGGGTTAACCTCACCATTAAGATTTCAGGAGCTACTTAAATCTCCAGACATTTAAATAGAAATGTAAGTTTCCGAATCACCACCACTATTAAACAAGTAATGACCACCAGAGGACAGTGATATAAATGCCTCCACGAAGGATTATGTATTCTTATAGCAGAATGTGAGTCTGGAATTATAGCTTGATAACTACAAATTACTTTGTAGTCTTTCTTCTGCTGATAAATCCAGTATTTGGAATTGAACATCAGACTCACTGCAGAAGTTTACGGTTCCTAATCATCAATATGTACTGTTTTGACAACCTAACATAAAAGTCTATTGAGTTACTCTAATATCTAAGCAATATATTTCCCTTCTTGTGAGAGACACATTTACTTTTCACAAATGTACTACTTTATGCTTTCTATCCTCTTATTGTAAGCTTTCAGTGATTATATTGATTGTTTAACAGTGACATATTAAAGAGAAAAGAGCAAATGTCAGGATTTGCTCTGAAATATTTCTAACATTCCACGTGAGCAGACTGATTCCTTTGAGAAGAATGGAAGACCTTTGAATCATTCACATGAGGCAACAGAGTTACACATCTAAAAATTAGCAGTTTGTGTGAAGGAGTATTTCTTGTGAGTTGAAACTGAGGTGTCAGATCAAAATCAACTTCCTCAAAATCACAGTTGATAACCCGTATGGGTGAGCCAGTTAGCAGTGCATACTATAGTAAGAAGACCACGATCACTTTAAAACAATAGTTACAATTTATATGTATTGAAAAATCTATTGAGGAGTTTGCTTTTACCTTCTCCATAAAGTAGTAAAAGCATGGCATGTCACTAGAATGGATAAAATTCCATCTAACTTCTATGAGGCATTCAACCACCTTTTGTAGCAGTTATTTACAGGAAATTGCATGTGTTTTGTGAGGAAGAGGCTGCCAAGAGGGACATTTGTCAGTTAGAAGTCTATATTTGACCCACATTCAGGGATGGGGATCTCTCCTAACATCATGTGTCCAAAAACAGAATTTCCAACTTCGAACAATTAGGTACATTTAGCTTTCTCGAATGAAGATTTTCCTGCTAGCAACCATGTCTTTGCTAAAATCCATGTTATAACATCATTAATAACACTATATTTTTATCAATGGGAGACAATAAATGGTTGAGTACATATGTTTGAGTACATGTCTAAATGAAAATTGACTAGCCATTAGCACAGAACCTCCTGCCTGTATATTCTTCAATGCTACACTGTTCCCTCACTATCCACTTGTAACATACACCTGGCGGTATTCATTTTATTGAAATTCCTCTGTCACCTTGCAGTGGAATCCCTTATTCATATCACATATAATCAATATGTAATTCATGTTTCTTTGTATGTCATCCATATTGTTTGCCTGTGCTTACAATCATATTATTGGCTTCACATTTATCTCCCAGTTCTCTCATGGCTTTTAAACTCAATACTTTTACATTGTGTAGTTTTGACAAAACAAGAATGCTTCAAAGTAAGAAATATTTAAAAAACATTATATATAATCACACCTAAAAGTAGTAAATCACTCCTTTGATAATAGTTGTCACCTTGGAGGGGAAGAGTTTTAAACTCAAAGAACCAAGTAAGAAAATCAAGCTGGTATAGTCCAAATTATTTTTAAAAAACAACAGAAACAGAGACTTAGGGGACTATTCTTAAAAGGTCAGAAATCTGCGTATCATCGATTGTCTCCTAAAATTTTGACTTTGTTTCTTCTTTTAACGCCTTAACCGCGGCGGTTTTTCCGCCGCGGTGCGGGCGTTCTGAAGAGTGGGCGGGGCTGCGTCGACCGTTGGCCGACGGCAGCACTAGGGAGGTAGTGCTGCCATCGGCCAACTGCCGACGGCAGCTGGAAGGGGTTTAAGGTTCACTAAAATTGCAACATGTACGTATTGAAATCAATGCAAATTGCTAATTTCCAAGCATTCTCCCTCTGACCTTTACTTCAATCTAGCTTATTTTCTTCTATAAGATATATATCTGTGTTGAGTGTATCAACAAGCATGCGGACCTCATTACATTTGATTGTACCATAAATGGATAATCACACTTGATTGCTCCTCCACTGGGCTCACACAGGTGATCTCATCACTGACATTAATCACAATACCAGTTGGGTTTTTTCTGAGTAGTAAGTGGAATGTGTAGGCAGAACAATTGACAAATGTTGATTGACTAAATTGAGGTTTTGGTGGTTGCGTGCACAAATTTATCTTTATGTACACTTGGGTCCGACATAGGTGCTCAAAATGTTTTATAAATCAGGCTGTTGGTATTTTTACCCTTCTGCCCTACAGCATTTCTTTACAAAGAAGGCAGGTTAAATACAAATGCCAATTGGCAGGCTCACAAGTAACATGGCCTGATTTGTATAGTTTTTTAGGGGTGTAATTAAAACTTATGCATGTTGTCAATCATGAGGTGCCTCTTTATAAGCTCCCCAACCCAGCATCCACTTGTCAATTTTTAACCTGGAAAGGATACCCAGTATTAAAGTTGTAATAGGAACTCCCTGATACCAGTTTTAAACCACTATATCTGCACATTTTTTTCACGTGTGAGCCTCAATTTTTTCATTGTATGTTTTATTGTCTCCCCCCTCCGTATTGCTCCACCTCCTGCGTTGGTCTGCGCGTAGGTGTGTTGGCAGCCCTATGATAAAGCATGACACAGCTTGCTGTGTACGAGGGCAGTTTTAATCACTCCTATGTGCTTCCCCCACATGCACTGTCTACTGTCGGAATGTATTGTACCTCTTCTGGATTGTGATTAAAATAATGTGGTTCACAGAACCTTAACACGTATATGATTCAACAATCTAAAAATTGCAGCAGTAGACTTGCAATCTACATGTCTAAGACTATTATGTGTGAAAGAGTAAGCACACCATTAATACATAGCATTCTGAATTGACATTTGGAAGGAATGCTCTAAACATACCACCTTAAAATTTGATATTCACAAAAAATCGATGTAGCAGTCACAAACCCTGTGATTTATCAAACCATCGCTTTGCAACCGTTAAATGGCTTTTTATATTTTGCCCTAAATTGCTTCCAACATCAGATTATCTATGTGGACAGTCATGAGCTTCTAGTATTACAATCCAACACTTTGCAGAACAACTATTGTTCTGTCAATAAGCTTTAGCGTTGGTAGCACTGAAAGTGTCAGACAATGACCGATCAGACCATTAATTTTTGTGTGCAGGAAGATGAGTATTTATGTTGAAAATAGTATTTTTCTCAATGATTCATTTGAGTGAGGAAAAATAAAAAGAGGACACTTTTCTTACCACGATCCCATTGGTACACTAGCAGTTAGTATATTACCATTTTGCATGGTTAAGGAAATATATTGAAATTTCAAATGTACATGAAAATCAGGCGCTTTTACAAAGTAAGGTACTCAATGACTTTTAATAGGCCTGGATGAAATTTCTTTTACACTGGCAGAATCTTGTATAACTTCAGTATTTTTGTGTTACACTTGTTATGTGAAATTCACCAAATTATGCTGTTATGCCACACTTTCATAATTACGCTTCATTCACAGAAAATATTTTGCATTAGCTCACAGGAACAATGCGAATAATCAAAACATGAGTGCCTGCTCTTTGTGGCTGTTGCATTTTTTGTTCTGTTTGTTTGGGAGAAATGCATCTTTGCACCCAAATTATTGCAAGGATGCAGTTTGTGCTAAAAAATAATGCTAAATGCGGTTTTGCATTTCACCTAATTGTGTGTAGTTTTGTATAATTTTGCTGAAAGTTTGTGGAGTTAAGCAAATGCTAATTATCCAGATTTCACACATCACTACTTCTTTGAGCCTTGCACAGTCATACACATGGCTACTCAGAAACAGGCACATACAGTCACAAAGAAAAACCCGCGGATAGACCTAATTAGTGCATTGAGTACATTACAATGATTCCCAACCTTTGCTCCCAACACACTATAGCATATCTTCTCTTTTATCTACCTTTTTAACTCTAAAATCCTTTCCTGCTCTTCCTTTCACCTCAGCCCACCCCTGGGAGTTGCCACGTGGATCAGGGCAGACATAGCAATACCCATTACAAACATAAAATGTACATTAGTAACCTCCAGAGTGACTATGGTTGCTACTTCAATGAGCATTTGTATACCCTCCAGGGCACTGCATTTAGAGCGAATTAATACAAATGAGCCTTACCGTGTAAGGTTGGTCTACATGCCCTGCCTATAGGAAAACAATCTCTCACTGAGAAGGCCTAAATGAAATGAATATTAATCATAATATCTTTGTGAGCTCATTATCTGCTCCTAGCACTGCAGGTCAGTGTAATTGTTTCTGTGAAATGGGGAAATTGGAAATACTCGACAATATGGCATATTGAATTTTGGTTCATCATGACTTTAATATTTGAAAGTGCAATAACTTCACACATAATGGCCTTCTCAGGGCTGTTAACTCCATAAATCCCCACAGAATGGGTCTGGATCACTGAAGGATTGAAGGGGCTTGAGATACATCATATGCAAGTGTTCGTCCTTGGCCTGGGTTATTTTATCTCTGAATCACCTTTAGTGAAATGTTTAAATGAGAAACAAGCAACAAAAGATGGAAAGGGCGTAGAAAATTACCATCTTTTGCAAGATGTCCCTCCAAACGTTTGCCCTATCTGCTTTGCTTCTTTTAGAACTCTGTGTACTTTACCCATGTTAATCAGGAGTAAAGTATCTGTGCTCCCTCTACAGTATGACAACATTTGCTGAACCCAGATAGGCACATTTTCCTATCTAGTAAGGCATAATGTAAGGTACAAAAATACATCCATGGTCTGGAAAATCAAACACCACATGTGGACAGCACCACCTATTGTGCCATCCACTACACTGGCAGTGAATACAAAACTTCAGGGCTACCCTTGGCAGCAATGTGAATCCTGCTTCAGAGACCTGTCAAAATGACCCTTTTGATGGGTAGAAAAACCTGATTTCAAATATTAAATAAGTAATTCCTACGAACACCTTTCTGCTCATGGGGCAGGTGCATAATATATAAGAGTAGAACATGTGACATTACAAATGGCCTGTTCTCCAGTGACTATGCCCAATTGGCATTGTTATTTGTCAGCCTGTAACTGGCACATAGGAAAAGTCAATGTGTATATATAATACACTTTAATCTATAAGGTTTGACCTGTGCCATCTACAGACATCGTTTAGAGACTTCTTTTCATATAAAAAACCTAATCTAATGGTTATGTTGGATTTTTATTCAATATATTTGAAATGTAACTTTAAGGAAGTTACCATTACCTTAGCTTTCAGAAGGCTTGATTGAAATGGAATGCCTGGTTGGTTGAGGTACGTACCCTGGTCAGGCATGGACCACCACTCTACTCAGGGTAAGCTAGATACACACTAAAAGATAACATGTGCTCACCCTCTGATAGCTTGGCCCAGAGCAGTCAGTCTTATCTAAGGAGGCAATTTGTAAAGTATTTTTGTAAAATAGGTGTAAAGTATTTTCACAATACACACACAACGTAACACAATTAATACACCACTTAAAGACTTCAAACAGGTTAAGAAAAATAGAGAACATTTATCACAGTAAAGTAAGATCCGAAAACACAAAAATCCAATCAATAGAAGTCAAGATATGAATTTTTAAAGATTAAATGCAAAAACAGTGCTTAGAAGTTCCTAACTGTCCAAAGGTTACTTGAGGTCACGAGAGACCTCAAGTCCAAAATTCAAGCAAACCGCGATGGAGGGCAGGCCGGCTACAGAACTCACAGAGGGCCTGCTTAGAAAGTAGCTTGGATGGAGCAAAGTGGCAACGCAGAGGGCGCAATGTGTCAATCTTTCTCATAGAGTCATGTCGCTGCATTGTCGTTGAGCTTTGTTGAGATGAAGGCAATGCGTCATTGTCGAGCTGGGCTACACAGGCTATAGAACCACTGTTGTTGAACAGCCTATACATCATCGTTGAAGGGCAATGTGTTGATTCTTATCTGCACAAAGGTGACTATGTATCAGTTTTGTCGAAAAACAGCTGCAGAACCAACTTTCTGAGACCCAGAACTGCAGAGGGCACTTCATTCAAGGGTAGGACTCACAGATGGCAGGGTCCAGCAGCACCAGCAGAATAGCAGGAAGTCATTTGTGTCCCTAAGACTTCAGAAAACAGGAGGGAAACCAGCAAACCTTTAGAAATCACTTGGAGGGAAGGCAGAGTCCAGCTCGCCTTCAGCTGAGTCAGGGAGCAGCAGGTAGCAAGTAGCAGGGCAACATGCAGAAAACAGTCCTTCCATAAAACCAGTCCAGTTCAGTCCTTTTAGCAGCACAGCAGTCCTTCCAACAGAGGTTCAGTTCAAGATTCAGAATTGTCTGATTTTAGGGGAATCAAAGACACAGTACCTATACCCAAAAGTGATTTTGATGTAAGGGGTGACTTCAAAGCAGTTCTCTGAAGTGCACAAGGATCCCTTTCAACCCAGGCCTGCCTACCAGGCTATCTTTGGTTGGGTAAATCCGTATTTTGTGTGTGGACAGGACACTAGCTACTGAAGTGGAAGGGCCAGTTCCTCCTATAACTCCTCAGAGTGAATATGAATGCAGATGAGTGCTCAGAATAAAGATGAGCCACACCTTCCTGTGTTTGTGACTGTCTCTAGGGAATGCACTAAATGTAGCTGTCACCCAACCCAGATGTGTATTGGAGACAGGCAGTCAGACACATAGAGCATTAAGTGCAGAGAAATGTCCACTATAAATTGGCATTTCTCAAACATTATTAGTGAATCCAACTTCACCAGTAAGGAGGATTTATCATTACCATTCCAAATATATGAAACATGAAAAAGCTGCTCTTCTCTGATTAGGAGTTATAGGCTAAAAGTGCATTAAAAAATTCCCAATGCTGGCCTGTGAGAAGGGTAGGCCTCACAGTAGTGAAAATGAAATAGGCGGTTTGTCACTAGGAGGATATGCAAAAAATAAAAGTACATGTCCTACCTTTTACTTTCAGGACACCATTCCCTAAGCGTTACTTAGGGCCTACCATAGGGGTGATGTACATGTAATAAAAGGGAGTTTACGGGTTGGCAAGTACATTTAAATGCCAAGGTGAAGGAGTAATAAACTGAACACACAGTCACTGCAGTTTCAGGCCTGAGACAGGTTTGAAAGGCTACTTCTATGGGTGGCACAATCAGTGCTGCAGCCACCTAGTAGCATATACCCCTTTACAAGGGACTTACCAGTGCAACAAATGTGCCAATCAATTGTACACCAACATCATCATGTTTAGGAGAGAAGCACATGCACTTTAGCACTGGTCTGTAGTGGTAAAGTGCATAGAGTCCTAAAGGCCAACAAAAACGGGTTCAAAAAACAGAAAGGGTGAAGGCAAAGGTTTGGGGGTGACCCAGCAGGGAGGGTCAGGTCCAACAAGTACAAATTAACATTATGCTATCAATGAACACTGGCAATTGACTTAATTCATAAAGACATCACTGCTTACTTCTGTTTCTGTTGTTCTTGTACTATTAAAGTGATGTAAAAATATATATTGTTAGACCCAGCGGTTTCTGGTTGTCAGGGCAGGGATGCCTTGAACCCAGTCAGAATCCACCACTCTAGATAGAATAAATACTATACACATGTCTGATAATCTGTGCTCATAATTAGATTGCTTAGCACCAAGCAGTCAGGCTTATCCTCAGGTCCCAAGTGTAAAGTATTGGCACAAGACCACCCTAGCAACACACTGCTTTTGCCAGAAATAGAGTCCACACCATATTTATAAAACACCTCTCTTTGTATTACACACACACACAAATCAAAATAAGGTACACATTGTATATACACTTCATGGTTATATGCAATTGTCAGACTTCCCCAATGAACTCAAAATGAGCTACACCTTGTATATATACTTTATAGTTATATGCAATTGTCGACCTTTCCCATCCACAGAAAGGTCAAAGTCACAGGTCTTTGACCAAGCCTCATGACCCAGCCCCTGAATCTTCAACTACACCAACCAACGATGCGCGCTGCCCCAGCTGGCGCTCTGTTGACTAGACAGTCAGAACCATCTAAGACTGAAAGAAACAGAGCTTAGTTTCATCCATCTGGATTAGACCTCCCGGTGCCTGAAGGCACCTGCACGAGTGCAGGACAGCGATTCACCCTGTAGGCAAAAGGTTGTGACCCAGAAAGCTGGCGTACTTCCAAGTCTGAAGAAATGTTTCCCCTCAGGTGGAGATATGACCTTCTGTAACCCCTGACAGTTAGCTGCAGGTGCTCACAAGGAACACTAAGTATTCAGGGCTCATCACGATGTTCTCCACAACAAAGTACCTGGTGACCTGGGTCCAGGGAGAGTAAGCCAATGACCTTGGACAGAGGCTGTGACATCAGGCACTGTTGTCTTCCCAATCTGGAGGGCGAAGACAGTCGTAGCCGCTGGCTCAGGTTCCCCCAACATCCTTTGGACATCACACTGTCTGGAATGCAAGCTAGCACAGGCCCCCTTTGTTGCAAGCACAGGTTCCTCAGACACTGCCAGCTTCCTCCACACTCCTCAACACTCCTCACATCTCGACACCTCAGGTGGCTGCTGATCTTTATGAAAACTCCTCTGCACATTGGGATGATAGTGTACGTCAGGACGGTTCTTGCCCCAACCACCCATTTCTGCAACACCTAGTGTGGTCCTTACGATCTTGAGGAAACAGTGAGATCATATGTGCCTCTGGGTTCTCATGGAGAGGATGTCAGCTAACCAACCCTTGGAGAGTACTTCAGGACCTGGGCCACAACAGTTGTCATGTAGCTGCAGGCCAACAACACCCAGACAAAATCCACCAAGTGATAGTCTCCTTCCTGGACCATGACCAGCCCCAAGACTGTGGATAATCCAGTTGCAGTCCCTCCTGCCTTAAGGATTCCTCATGTCAATGTTCCAGCATCAAATCAGTGTAGTATGGTTCAAAACCCAAAAGCGACTTTGGCCGCTGAGCCAGAGCCCCAGTAGCTATACCCATGATGGCCTATGAAGATGCAATCAGCTCAAGAGGCCACTTTGGAAATGCACAGACCCTTGCTAAATTATGCCCTGTCTGCCATTTTACTCCAGGAGGTTACATCACTACTTTTAAAGGGCCCCTTGAAATGCAGGTGAAAATTCCACCCCCACGTAACCATCCCAGAAATGCCCCTCAGAGTCAGAGGTCCGCAGTTTCTCTTGAGCCCCTTTTTTATGGTCTTCAATCAGGAATGCACAGAAGTAGCTATCCCAATAGCAGCCAGAAGTGCATTGGAAACAGGTCGACAGGCACACAGAGCCACGAGTATCGAAATGCCCACTTTCCCAATAGTGACATTTTCACTCATGTAACGTTGAATCTCACACTCCCGGAGAGGATTTGCCAATATGACCTCATCAATGTCAAACAGGATTCTTCTATTATTCTGTCCATAGGAAATACTGCTCAATAGCCTTTCTCTACATTCCCCCACGCTAATCCAATGTGAGAAAGCAGGCCCTGTTGTACTGAACACACCATCCGTGACATTCATGTAACGCACACATGCTCTACCTCTTCCCAACACCGCACCCTGGCACCAGGGAGACCTCAGATAGAGAAAGAGGTCCAACCAGGGCAGATCTGTGGCACAGTCAATGAGCTACCTCCATGGACGCACAGGCAGTGCTGTAGCATTCAAGATACATGTATATACACACACATAGATTCTCCTAGATATTTTTTGACAAGTTGACATATGTTTTTCTTTTATACATCTAATTAATCATACTATTAAGATGCTTAAATCACATGCAGTGGTTCCATTTAATTCTATTTTTTAATACCCCTAAAATAGTCTTTTATTGATTATTAGCTCATTGTCCGGTGAACGCTTTCCTATTTCAGTGGCGTTGTTATGGACTGCCAGCACACAGATATCTGCGCAGCCTTTTATTTATTTTTTGATGACAGATCCAAATTAAATTCTTCTACCTTCATTTTGGTTCCTATTTTACTCATGATATTTTACCTCAGGCATTTTCGACTTGTTCATAACCCCAGATGCTCTTTTTTTTTGGCACCGTTCCATGATCAAATAATAAACGTTCCTGCTTACGCTCCCTGCTGACATCAGCTGCATTGCTCTTGCATGCCCTTCATTCTGACTAGGACAAGAATGGTTAGCACTGCCAAGAGTTAGCTGCCTTGACTTCACAAGTCAACACACAGACCTGGGTGATTAACCATCCCCAGCCCCCCATCTGGGTAGGTCACTGCCCTAGTATTCATAGTGATTCCATTGACTCTGACTTAATAATTAGTTTTTCATGGTAGTTCTCCTTAGGGTATGTCTAGGTTTCTTTGTTCAGTCAGTAACCCTCTCCCCCCCATCCCATTTTTGTTTCACGGGTGAATTGCACTTTTATTTTATGTATGACTGACTGACTCTGTATCATGTAGTCTATTTCAGTGAATCATCACAAACAGGCAAAGTAAGTGCATTTAAATTTTTCCACCTGCCACTGCCACTTATTTCTCCTTTCTAATGACTGGCAACGCTCCACTTTTAATTTTCAGGCCTTGTCTGATGCCCCATCATCATCCTGATGATGACCTTTTAAATTAACTAACAAGGTTGGAACCTTGTGATTCAGTTAGTAAAAGTAGGTATCCTCTCTCATCAAAAGAAACTATCTTCTATATCAACGTTTTGTAAAACCAGGACTAATATTTTGACCTACGTTGCTTTTTTTCTTATATACACATACTCAACATACACATACTCAATTGTGATCTTTATGTTTCTACAGTGTGGTCACTATGGTTATCATGCACATGATTTACATTTATTTAAACCCAAATTGTTGGTAATACATATGCATGTTTTGGTTAGCTTTGTCTTGTGTAGCATTAATTGCATTTCATTGCTATTTAAACTCTAACGGCCTGATGTAGGTAATCTACAATTACAGATTCTAAAATACCGAATTTTACCGATTCAGTATTTTAGAATCGGTAAATGGTATGTAGGTAAAAATTCAATAATTTTACCGAATCGGTAAGATTCAATGTTTAAGAATCGGTATTTAACGATTCGGTAATTCCCATTCATTCTTGGAATGAATGGGACGCCATTCACTATTACCGATTCGGTAAATACTGAATCGGTAATAGGGGGCACATATTAAAGGGTGGCAGGATGTCACAATGACACCCTGTTGCACCCCTGAATCGTGCATGTGTGCACATGTGGCACACATACATGCCCTAGGGCATGTATGTGTGCCACATGGCACTGTTACAAACGGCATGGAAACAAGTCAGCAAGTGGGATTGGAGGTGAAAGATGGTTTAAGAATTTAGAGAGAGCGGTAGGGTAGGAGTCCTTCAATGAAACAAAGGAAACAAGAAAAAGAAAGGCATTGATTCCAGTGAGTGTATGCATTACTTTTTAGTGAGTACATCTGGAAAATCCTGTAGCCTTAAACTTAGGCTGATGGACAACCCTGGCAGCCAATGCCTTCAGTTAGATGAACCACAGTAGCCTATAAAGGAAAGGTGCTGTTAAAAAAAAAGCTTTCTGTATATGTTTGTACTTGTGTTTGCATGTTGTATACTCTGTGTTGTGATGTGTGGGGCATGCTGAATGAGGACAACAGTTCAAGCTCAAGAAAGCGTTACGAAGAAAGTCATGCAACAGGAGACATATTTTTAGGTTAGAGAGAGGGAGAAAGATTATACAGTTTTACACAGTGAATATTATGGGGTTCATGCTAGTTGCACTCAGTTTCTGGTTTCTGCACTTGTTTTTTCTGCAACGCTTTGCCTGAAGGAATGTTGGTGTTAAAGCAGGGTGCTGATGGGAGTGCTGGCTGGAAAATATTTCACAAACTGTCATTCACCAATGGAAAGCTCAAAGTTTGCGTTAAATTAAAAAACAGACTTACTGATGAATATTAAACTTTGTGAACCAGATCTTTAACTTTCAGAGGCACCCACATGATGTTGTAACGATAATAAAGTGGCTCAGTTAACTAGATCATTTATGGTGTTTTCTCTGACAGCAGCACATATGGCTAGAGGGCAGTTACTAACCTAGAGGAATGTTTAGTTCTGGCTTGAAAGTGCAATTGTCACCTGACCTTTTAACCCCTACAATTCCTCACTTCCACACAAATGCATATCCATTCCCATGATATTTGCTTACACATAGAGCATTCCTTGAATCTCTTGGCATTGCCCATGCTTGCTTATAGAGGTTGTTAAACAAAAGCAATGGCCAGACAGGTTTTATTTGAATGCAGTACGCCGCTACTAGCCAAATGATCCTAGGCGGGACGACTTTTTTTCATTTTGTCATTTATACTTTATAAATATTTTTGGGGGAATCTTTCAGTATATCACAGACAAAACAATATTGTCACACAATAACATCATTAATACATGAAAACATTCAAAAGAACAAAACATGATCCACAAAATCAATGTGATTAGTTCATATAAACACCATATAAACACCTGTGCAATGCCTCAAATTAATTCATTTTGGGGCACCAGTCCTTAACTATTACATATATACAAACAAGCGGACATTAAATACATTGCAAGAGCCTGCTTGTTTACTGAGCCATAGACTGTTCTTAACATGGGGTCAAGATTCAAGGGGAAGTTTAAATGATGTGCTTGATTCCCTGAAACACCCCTTCCTTTTTGCTCGAGCTCAGAGAAGCAATGTATTTGTTCTTTTGAATGTTGTCATGTATTAATGATGTTATTGTGTGACAATATTGTTTAGTCTGTGATATACTGAAAGATTCCCCCAAAAATCGGGACTCATCAATCCTCGCGTGCAAACTGCTCTTTGCTTAGAATCCACGCGTGCCTGAAAGTGTGAACTAAAACACTGCTGCTTGCTTGTAAAGTAAAGAGTGCGTTGATGGGACAAACATGTTTCATGACCTGATGAAGGCCCTTGATCCACGGTCTTCTGCATCGAGATGGTCATGGATCTCTTCATTGACTTCCAGAATCTTTACAGTATAAGGTCATATATTTGCTCCATGTACCAAACACTATTAATGAGTAATAATATGGTATCAATTTATGGGGGACCTTGTATGTCTAATGTAGCACTTGGTTGCTGCCTGTTCTGGCTTTCTCATGCTGTCTGATCTTCTCAACAAAGGAGAGCAGTTCTGCCTGGAAGAGAAGGACATCTCTCTGTAGTTCAGGGTAAGGTAAGGATGTCCTGGGCTGGTGATTTATCCACTTCCCTGTCCCACTTAAACACTAGAATGTATAAAAGAGAGCGGCCTGGCTGCAGCTGTGCGCGCTGCCCTGTGCCGCACAAGATTGAATTTCACTGTGATTTACAGAGCCGGAGTGCCCGAGGTTTGAAAGGCCCTTGTCAGTTTGCAGCCAAGGAAGTGCAATTTCCCGACGAGCACGGCGAACATGAATTAAACCGTACAGTAATCACCATTGATTTTCCATTTGTGTGAAGTGTGGGCCGCCGCGGTCCAAATTAGGACACTGCGACTTTAAAATGGCATTGGCCTTTCAAGAAAGGTGCACAGACATATATGAAGAGACGTGGCTTAAACATAGGAGCTACAATAAGGTCAGTGTGGTGGACATTAAAAGCAAATTAAAAGAAAACATGTGTGGCTAGATCGCTCTATATATTGTTTTATTTCTATAGTCACTGAAAAAACAGTTAAAAACAGAGTTATGGTTCTGAATCAAACACCTAAAACCACTGCCAAATTTTGTGCAGATTCATCACAAAGTGCTGATAAGCCAATGTTAATAACAAACAAATACTCTTTTGCACCTCCCATTTTAAGATGCCCTCCCCTTGGTGGACCTGCACAAACTTAAAACCATTAAAGGGATGGTAAACATGCTAGGTCCTTGTCAACTTTCGTGCAGACCCATCAAACAGAATTAAATATTAAGTAATTTGTAAATCAAAAGCATTTTGACCTACTTCTTTAACTTTGCCCCAGCACCATAGGACAGCACCATAGTTAAAAGAAAATGTTATCGACAGTTCATTTAACTATGCTCCCCCTTTATGGATTGGTGCAAAACCTGACATACCATTAGAAAACTAATCCTTCCAAGCTTCTGCCAAAATTCTGCCAAATTTTGTGCAGCCTCATTATATATTATCTAACTTATTAGAAAATCTGCACTTTTTTGCCCCGCCCCATTTTTAACTGAGCTCCCCTTTGTGGAGATGCACAAACTCAAAATACCATGAGTATTGCACATATACTAAGTGTTTGCTAAATTTAAGGCTAATTTTTTAAATGTTGCCAAAATGATTAGCAAATAATAAATCTCATCAATTAACAAGGTATATAAAAGTGTTAACCCTTCAAATCCCAACCAGAACTTAAAAATATGAATATCTCTAAAAGTCTACTGAACAGATTTACACCAAAATCAAAAAAGCATACTTTTCCGAGAGGAGTTCTTCTTCAGGCCATTTTTGGTGTAATCCTATTTAGCATTTTGTGCTCTGTCTTTCGGCAAATGTTCTCTTGGCTACTAAAATGCGAAATGATAAATATTTTCTCTGCCCTTTAACTTTTTTCCATGGAGAGATCTACATGTAATTTGGCATAACAAAACATAGGTAACTGAGCTATTAGATTCAAAATGTTTGTGAGAATCCAACAAAAATGGCTGAAAGTGCAGCTGAACCACTGTTAATAAATGTATATTTATATACATATTTAACAAAAGTGAAACTATAGTTTGATTTGGTAATACGATCTTAGCTGGCGTTTATATAAAAATAGAAAATCGTTGATAATGAAAACTTTAAAGTGACAATATAGTTATGGGTTGAAATGAGTTCAAAACAAAAAATAAAAACCACTGAATTTCATGTTGCGGTTGTTACAATTTTCTGAGCTAGCCATGACTTGTGCTCTTGCCATGCACAGCTTATGACATCACATATTATATAACTCAAGATATATTAAATTACCCCATTCACAGCATGGAGTTATTGTGTGCATGCGTTTGGCTGCTTAGCATGGAAATAACATGCATGCATTGTGCATGTTGAAAGTTTTAAGGTCCATTGTTTATAAATCACTAAAGGTTGGGGTTCAAATAGCACTGCATGTTAAAAAAAGGTAAAGGCTGAGCACATCTGTTATGGGTTTCAGAGATGTTTCAAACTAGGTTGCGGCTTCAAGCCAATATCTGCTACAAACAATCTGTGAGAAAGCCCAACACTTCTGTCGGCAAGAGATTATCCACATGCGGGTATGTAGGCACATGCCTCCTGCCAGGTCATGTGCCCAACACTGCGGCGGCCACCGCCCATTTGGTTTGAATATTTTGATCCCGCCAAGTACCACAGTGCCAACTATTTAGATATATTTATCTTTTTTCTAAGTGCTAATCTCTTCATGTCCAACCTGAGCCCTGTTTAAACCCTAATATCTCAAAAACAGCTAAACAGATCTACTCCAAATCACAAAATGCATGCTTATTGAGTAACGTTTTCACTTTTTGCCCAATTTGGTATAATTGCTTTTAGACCTATCAGCCTAAGGGTGGCCTTCCCCCAAACCTTTTTTCCATCCTCCTCCATTTTTCCTGATTTTGTTTTTGCTGGAGTTAGGACTCAATTGCTAACCAGTGCTAAAGTGCTTGTGCTCTCTCCTCTAAAGATTATAATATTGGCGTATCCCGTTTTGCCATATTTAATTTACTTATAAGTCCCTAATAAAATGGTACTACATGTACCCTGAGCCTGGAAAGTTAATGCTACTAGTGGGTCCTGCAGCAGTGATTTTGCCACCCACTTAAGTAGCCCTTTAAACATGTCTCAAACCTGCCACTGCAGAATCTGTGTGTGTAGTTTTAAACTGCCATTTTGACTTTGCCAGGCCCAAAACTTATTTTCATATAGATATGTCACCCCTAATATAGACCTTGGACAGCCCAGAGGGCAGGGTACAATGTATTTATAAAGCAGGGTGTACACTTTTAAGTTTCATATGTACTGTAGTAAACTAAATCTTACATTCATGTTTTACTACTGCAAGGCCTATCTCTCCTGTAGGATACCATTGAAGTTGCATTATTACATTTTATAAGTGTAATTTCCAAATGGGAAAGTGGCTGTGTATCAGTAGTTGTATGGTTCTGTGAATGGGTATGTGAGTGAATGTGTGTGTGCTGTGTGGGTGTATGAGAGGTTGTATGGGGGTGTGAGCGGGTGTGTGAGTAGTTCTGTGGATGGTGCCATCACTAATGTCATTTGAGATGTCATCTTTGATTTCACTGACGATGTCATGAGTGATGTAATATGTGAAGTCATAAGCAGACATAAGCTATAGTTAGGTCAGGTAACTATAACTACTGAATTTCAGTGGTTTTGAACACGTGAAATCTGAGCCTAACTATCCCGTCCCTGCAACCTTTATTTTTTTCAGTGAATATATATTCTCAGGATACCTAAATGTGAATGAAAGTATATTAAACATATACTTAAGTATATACACGTACGCTCGCAATATTTTTGTTTTCGATATTTAGGCCTCAATATTTGGCCATGCAACTCTATTTGTTGGATATTTTCTTGGTAAACCATTAACTAGGCAACGTGCCTGCTCATGCCTCTTGGAACTTCAAGGAAAGCACCACGAAACCAGTCCTGTCCTCAGCACTTGAATGCTCTGTATTCTCAAGCTCAGTTTCGCAATGTGCCTGACACATAAACAAACTGGAAGACAGCTAAGGATATTTTTAATTGGCGTGCCTGCCATTTATGTAAAAATAAAAATCTGCTTAAGTTCCTCGCTGACATATTTATCGACAGAGCGATGTAATAAAGCACCCTTGGTTTCAGCTAACGCTGGTTATTAGAGTAGTCGTAATAGCCACATTAGCCCTCAAGAATTGTTTTCACATGAGGCTCTTTATACAAGTGTACTGCCTGCAGAAACACAGGCAATGTGCCATCAGTGAGCAAACAATTGCAATGTCAACCCCAGCAAAGGAGATGTTAGATTTCTGAATACATTTGTCTTTCTCTAAGTGATTGGAGAAATTGGGTTTTTGAATAAATCAATTCGATGAACGCAAGCTAAGCAATGTGATTGGTGGACTGTGATTGCTCAGAGTGTTTTTGATGTAATGGAAATTATTTCAATGCATCTTCTTACAGAATCTGAAAACAGGCAGCTTGCATAATGAACAGGCAGCTTGCATAATGACTCATGAAGTCGCAGAGCTGCTCTGCCATAGGATATTTGAACTGAAACAATCTGAAATTGAAATGAATGATGCATGGAACTCCTTCGATGTGGATTATAACACTGCAACATGAACTGAGCTATGTACAGAAAACTCCTTGCAAAGTACATAGGCACTGCAATGTGGCTTACTGACACTGGCATTTTACAAAAGTGCATATCATGCTCAAATGCACACCCATATACACGTGTCCGCACACATAGACACACACACACACACGCACACACATGAGCGTGTGCGTACACACACACACTGCAATTGTTGTTTGTAGAATATCTACATTGGGTGAATACACGAACAGCTTCCTCATCTCTATTAAGCTGTGTGTAACATGCCCAAATTGTGCTTACAAGATTAAAATACCTGCCCGCCACATATGTACGTACATATATAATAATAATAATAATAATAATAATAATAATAATAATAATAATATTAATAATCTTTATTTGGCAAATAAAAAATATCACCAAAAAAGATACATGATTTATGACAAATACCAACATCACAAAAACAATCTTGAAAAATAATTATCTCATAGATAGTTAATACCCGTTATGTATACTATCGTTCTTTCTCCTATTTCACCTGAGGTCAATATCAATCCATCCCAATTTAGTATAAGTTAACAATTATAAAAAGAGTCATAAGATAATCTTCTGTGACAATGGTACAGCCCATGACGATACAGAATGATCAGAATACCTCTAGACTTCAGACACCCCTGTGCTTACAAGAGTAAAATACCCGCCCACCACATATGTACGTACATATGTATTCATGTAGGTTTAATATTGAATTAGCATTAGGATTAGGGGTGTGTTAAGTTAGTTCACCATAAAGCATCAGTGAGTACTTTTTTCTTAGAAATACGGTAAAAAAGGCAAACCATTGACTTTCAAACCTACTCTCAATTATATACATTGCCTTAAATTTAAACTTTTTTTTATTTTAATTCAAAGTTTAAAGTTGAAGCTTTCAACTCGATTACCTACAATTAAGTTTAATAAAGTGGTGATTTGAAGGGACCAGGAGAAAACTGAATGAGCCTTCTGGTTTCAGTGTGACATCAGTTTCTGTACGTCAATGTTAAAATTATCAGATAGCATGATTTCAATACGGATCACTGTGAAATTCAGATGACGATAGGAAATGTGCTGTATTCAAGGGCATTTAACCAGTGCAACCCTCCAATGTTAAAGTCTCAATAAATGAGTACGTGAAGTTTCAGAGATTTTCCAATTCCAAGCTTCATGAGGTTTTTTCAACTCCTCAACCATTACAATCTTCACCCAGGCTTGGAAATATAAATTGACAGGGATAAAAATCTGCATACTTTTTTTTTAATGAAAGATAAAATTAATCGAATCTTACTTTAGTGGGAGAATCTCTCTGTTAATATTTTCTAAAACACATTTTGTCCGAATATTTCTGCCTGCAGGCAAGTTTTTGTGACGTTTGTAAACTTTACACCTATACATTGGCATCAAAGCCATAAGTCTTTACTTTGGTCCGATAACTTTTTAGTGGACCCTTTAGAATTGAGGTCTCAAATATAAAAAGGTCATCAAATACATACTGAATTAGAGAAAGAAACGTTATTTAAAGGAAACATTTCAATACTATAATCAAGTAGAAACGATTCCACATCTGAGGATTATCCATGAACATAAACTCGTTAATTGAATTAATAACAAATTAAACCTTAAATCACACATTAATTTTTACACAAATGAGATAGCCCTATGTTAATGAAGTTAATTGAAAAAATGGTAACATCGTTGAAAATATTTTTCATATTTTGCATGGGAAAAAGTTAAAATCTGGTGACAAAATTTGAAAACAGGCCGTAACCAAATAAGTGTTATAAATAAAAACAAGTCAAATTACATTAAACTGCTCTCGCAGATTTTTTTATTTTCTAAAATCGTAAATATTCAGAAAGATAATTTTTCAATAACAAATCTCTTTTCTTCATTTTGGTGCATCCTGTTTCTTCAGTTTCTGAACTTTCTCATACACACAGCACTACTTAAGTTTAACTATATGAATGTATCAAGAGTATTACACTCACACGCACATATCTTCTGCTGTTTTAGGGTATAAACAAGAGCATTTTCTGGATGACTTAGTGATTAATTCTTAAAAATTGAGTGCCTCATGTAATATTTTATATTGACAGTTTACATAGTCTAATAAATGTGGTAAATTACGCAATGTCAGCTAACTGTGGTAGCTGTAGGTCATATAAGTTATTGGGTTGACCAGTTATAAGTTAAAATGAATTATTGTAGTTGTCTTCATCAGCTATTAAAACATTTGATGTGGCTCTGGTCACAATCCGGCCACCAGCTGGGCTGCATCCCCTATCTCTTTAAAATATTTTTTTTATTTGAACATGATTTAGAATTTAGGAGCAGGTGATAGATCCTACTGTGAAAATGACTGTGTACATTTGTGAAACTATGAGAATTTAAATTCAAAAGTTGTGGCAAGTTACAAAAGATATGTATTTTCTACTCTAGCAGCAAAGGGCAATGGGTTTGGAAGAATTGTCATTAGCTGAGGCAGGGGCCAAATAGGCATTAACATTACTGCCGAGCTCCAAAAAAAAAACGTGTTCACAAAAGGCAATAGGTGGAAAAGGTCCTCCGTTTTTTCCAAGAATTGACAACTAAGTGAATGGTTCCAGCAAATTAACTTCAGGAGAGAACTAGATGGCTGAATGGAGTTTGCAGACTTCAAGGTCCCAGCTACTGCAAGTAGAGGTGTCTCCTTCGTAATGGGTGAGGAGCATCGCCCCATTCGTCAGAGTCAGTCACAGAAAAATAAAATGATAGTAGAACAATATAATTTAATTTGTCTGTGACTGGCTGGCATGCCTGTGTAGGGTGGGGCAGTGCCGGGCCATCAAAGGGAGGAGTGGTGAGCACTTAGAAGTGCACATGTAAGTTTGCCTGGCTGCCTTATTCTGGCCAAAGAGACATGTGCACTTCTATTTTTCCAAACCAGTTGTGTTCATAGTGAGGTTGGAGGAAACCCACAGGCTCCCAGGCAGTGTCTGAGGGGCAGACCAGGGCACTCAGACCAATCCTGGTGCTGCCTCATAGAATGAGAGCAGTATCTGGATTGAGTGGGGCGTCTGTGCCTTGCCTGAGACTGCTGAGATTGAAGGATTGAGGTGGCTGTCGGCGTCGGCGGCAGCTTCAGTGAAAGGTACTTTAAAAAAATCATTATTGGCCCTGAAATTTCTCCCTCTCCCCCACCCGTCTTCCACCCCCCCAACTTTCATTTTATTCCCGCCGTCACCGGCTGCAAGGCGATTTGCACACTAAGGTTCACTGAGACCGAATCACACTGGATTTGTGTGACATCACGCTGCTGAGAAAATGAAAGTGGGAAGTGTGAGAACTAACTGGGGAACAGATATAGGGTATTTGAAAACATCTCTAAGGTTTGAGTATGTACTACACCACACTTTTATAAAAACCCTACTTAAAAAATGAAAAAAATTAATTAATTCCCTCCTAATCAAGGAGATTCTGGAATTTAAGTAGGTTCTGCGGAAATTTCCATTGCATAGGTGAAATCGCATCTTGAAAGATGATTGGCAGGTCTACATTATTGAAACGGGATCCATATTTCACCATTATCTACTTGCAGTTATAAAGGTTCTTTGAATCTCTTTTCAGCAATCAAAGAAGTACAGGTTTTGAAAGGCACTTTCGAAGACTCCTGTATGATCATTTCAAAGAGCGCGTGCGGTGTACACTTAGGGCAAGTAGCATAACAGGTACTGTCCAAAGGGACCCAAGGGAAATAACAGGCGAAAGACAACTGATGAGCTGCTGAGAGCTGAGAAGCGTCGTCGGGAGGGCAGGTGTGAACTTTGTCTAGTTCGGGATTGAATCATAGCACATTTCAATGAAGGTCTGAAGCTATTTCCATGTAAAGCTTTCCTGAGACAGCTGGGGTTCCAGAGCGGTGCTTTTTCGTGCAGTGGGCAAAGAAAAGTTTCCTTAAGCGAACTTTTTGATGTTCATGTATCCTATGCTGTGTAGGGGAAACCGTGCTCACTGCATGGGTGTCCATGGGGGGATGAGGGAGGCACTTTCCCCACCCTGGATTTTTCACTTGCCCTTTAATGACTATGCCCCTGCCCTTTGACATTGTCAAAAAGGGTCGGAGGATGGATGACCTTAAAATTACGCCCCCCTAAACAATTTCTGTTTATGCACATGCTTACATGCATGAACCATGTGCCTGAGTCCTAAAGGTGTTTTTGCACTTGAGTTCAGGCTTGAGTTCAAGGTAACGCTGCTGATGCACAGCTTTTATTTCTGTAAGTTGCATTTGCTCATGTGGAAATATGGCCATTTCTTCAGTGGGTGTACCTGTAAAAGTAGATGAACACCCTAAAACTCCTTAAGCTATTGTGTATCCCTCCAGTAATTTCTGATGCTTTTTATCTGGAAACGCACACAGATTTACTCCAGACACAGGCATGAGTTGTAGGAATGGGGAGTGGGCATTCTCATATTTTACGGTGTGTAGTGAAAGTAGTTTCTCCATAGTCAAAACATATTCTCTTATTCTTTCTATGGACAAACAAAATAAATAAAATTGAATGTGCTATATTGTATGCTTACAATCCCATATACAGCAATACATACAAATGTACGTACTTTTATTCATGACTGACCTAGCTTTCCAGGATTACGCCTGGTATAATTTTCGAATTAAAATTTTTCCTCCAAGCACAGTCACAATTCTATGGAAGCATATGTATTAATTTTGACCTCAATCGGATGTATGTCAGTACAACGCGATCTTTTAGATCGCGGTACTTTACAACGCTGCCATTACAACACAAGTCGTTACAACGACTTGCATTGGAGGGCGCGGATTGTGTAATATTATAATTTTATATTCCAACACCAGTCCACAAAACAGTAGGGAAGGTGTTGGAATATAAAATTACAATATTCCTTAACCAACAGCGCCATCCAGCGCAAGTCATAGTAACGACTTGCGTTGTAATGGCAGCGTTGTTAAGGTAGTGCGGTGTAAACACCACGTTGTAAACAATGTTTTCCTTTTGGAAGCTTGATGGTCATTTAAGATGCATGGAATTTTCTGCTGCATTCATAAACATGTTGGCAACCTTATTTTGGAGGAGTTCAATAGCATGAGCACGAGCAAATATGTAGAGGCTTGAAGACCAAAGACACAATTTTTAGAGATATTGACAGGCTAAGTAGAATATGTTTTTCACTTTACACGTTATGTTGTGCAGGTATGTCCAGTACCCTATCACCCAGGAGGATATGCTGGGGCTGAGCAGGTGTGGGTCCAGGCACACCTAGGGGAGTACTCAAAAAGCAGGTCTTCAGCTTCTTGTGGAATTCAACAAGTGAGGAGGCTCTTATGTGAAGCGGTTGGTTGTTCCACTCTTTAGGAGTGATGTAGGAGAAGGCCTGACCCCTGGATCTGGCGGGCTTTCTGTATGCATTGGATTTCTTCAAGTAGGAGTCTGGATGATCAGAGGTGTCTGGAAGTCTTTTGACAGCATGTGCAATTGTTCAGGTATGCTGGCCCAGTGTTATGTAGTGTCTTGAAAGTTTGAGTGAGGAGTTTGGATAGTGTTTGTTTGTGCATGGGGATCTAGTGGAACTTCTTTAGGTGTGGTTTGATGTGAGTGCGGCATGGGAGGTTGAGAGTGAATCTGGCTATTGAGTTCTGAATAGCCTGTAGCCTTCTGGTGAGTCATTGTTTGATCCCAGCATAGAGCATGTTCCCATAGTTACCAGGGCAAGCATGACGGTTTTCTGGGTGCTGAGTGGGAGCCATTTGAAAATCTTCCTCAACATCTTCAGGGTCTGGAAGCATGAGGCGGTCATGGCATGACTCATGTCGAGTTTGCTATTCTTGGAGTGGGTGGTGGGCGTGTCAGTGCTAGCTCTGTTTACCACTAGGTGGAGTCCTACGGTGATGTGCTCTTCCCGAAGATAATGATTTTTGGTGTTGTTCTTTAGATCATTAAACTTCATCCAGTGAGTGATTTTAGTCATTTAGGCATTCAACTTGATCTGGGTACTGGCCATTTTGTACACGAGGGAGAGAATAAGTTGTGTTTCCCCGACATAGGTAAGGATTTGATATAATAAGAGAGGATGATGCTGGCTAGAGGAATCATATATGCTTTGAAGATGGTCACGCTCAAGGAGGATCCTTGTGGAACTCTGCAGATGAGTTCACAGGTGTCTAAGGTGCATGGTGCTAAGTTGTCTGTGCCGATCGGTCCAGAAGGAGCAGATACATCAGGGATCATGACTTGGATTCCGATGGCGTGTAGGTGTGGATGAGGATGACGTGGGGAACTGTATCAAATGCTGATGAGAGGTCCAGGAGAACGAGGGCCACCATGTCTCCCTGTCTAGAGTCATGCAGATGTCATCCATGGTGGCGATGGGGGCAATTTCCATGCTGTGGTTGAATCAGAAATCAGACTGGTTGGTGTCAAGGAGTTGGTGGTTGTTGAGGTATTCAGTGAGGTGTCTGTTCACACATTTCTATAAGACCTTTGTCCGACTCAGTTGTACGGAGAATGGTCTGTAGCTGGAGAGTGTTGAAGTTATCCCAGAGGGCTTCTTCAGCAATGGGAGGACAGTTGTATGTTTCCAACCATCTGGGAAGGTTGCAGAATAGGTGGAGGCATGGCCTATGAAATCTGTTATGCCTGTCAATCTTACAGCCAAGGGGTGACAGTGGTGGTGATGCCAGGTGTCAATGCTGGTTTCAGCCAGGTTTCTGTGAGGAAAGGTAGGTCAGGGGCATTGTCGTGCAGCTGGTCCTAGACCTCTGGGCCATGTTTGGTGAGTGATCAGTGTTGAGGGGCATACATGCGAGTGTAGTGTGGGTAGTTTCAGAACTATGTGATTGAGAGAGAGTGAGGTGTTGGTTGCTGTTGGTGCAGTGGGTGTTGGGTGTGGGTAAGCATATGACAGTTTGAAGGAAGAGAATGGGAGAATGCTGCCGAGGTGTTGTGTGGTGTGGATGGTCACAGTATGGTAGCAGCAAGAGGGGGAAGGATCAGGATTACTGTTGCTCGGAACAATCCAGGTGCGCATGAGCTCAAAATGGCTTGCCTTTGTCATTCCAACTGTGTGACAGTGGTGCACCCACTGCACACGTCCACTGCATGTCCATGCTGTGACAGCCATTAAATAGGTCCTGGTAGGGTAGAGGATTGATGTAATTTCCTGTGCAGATGAATTATGGGAAATCCAGTGATGTCACATCCTGTGCAAACGGGTGAAATAACCTTTTTAACAATGTATTGTGTCCATAGGTTTAAGACTTTAAAATAAGTGTGCCTTATAAAAAGAAGAAAATAAAGGGCTTTGAAATCAGGGCGTCGTAATCTTGCTTAACGGTCAGTGGAAATTAATGCTGTAAAGTAACATGCTTGAACAGTCAGGCGCAGTGTCTGGAAACCATAGCTTGCTCGGCACACCTAGAAACAATGGTCTGCCTAAGGAGTAACTCTGCTTCTGCAAAATGTTCAGCAACTGTCTGAGAAATCCGCAGCCATCTTTATGAACCACCAGCAGTCAAGCACTGGCCACAGAGCCACAATTATACGGGACAACGGGAGCAATTTAGCAATCAGAAATTGACAAAAGCAATCTAGATAACAAGCTATAATGTTCAGAAAAACAAGCAGGCTTTATGTGGAGGGGAAACATTCAAATTACGGGCACACACAGCAGCCATAATCTGATCACCCACATTGAGAAAGAGTCCCAACTTTGTTGTGAATGTGTTAAACGACCAGGAGCAATGTTTCATACTGCAAGATCCCAAGCATTGGACAAACAGGCGCATAGCCATGAGCAAACAGCAATTATGCTCTGTACAAATCACAATATTCTGGACAATCATCATCAAAATTCTGAACAGCTTATATTGTTGGCCAACAGCAGCAATCTTCTGGATAGCCTATATGGATGATCTGGGTACACAAAATGGGAGAATTGTGGCTCACTGGTTAGAAGCAGCAGACCCTGAAGCAGAGATCGGCCCGGGACCAGGGTTCAATTCCCGTCACGGCAAGGTCTTGGGTCAATGTCCGCGGACTCGAAAATTCTCGCCGAGGTGCCTACGCTAACCATGGGTCCCACTCTGCAACTCTGGGCAATAGCTTGCTTAATCTCCACAACGGCCCCATCAGCGCCGGGGATGCCTGGCTTCACCTTGGAGGTGCCCAGGAGGGACCATCTCACAGGGAAAGCCAGGACGGGTTCCCCAGCGGTATACAGCGCCAGGACACTCCGAGATGGAGTAACAGTGCGCTTTACAAGTATACTTACCTACCAACCTACCTACCAAAATACATATTTTCAACAATAACCAGCCACTTTCTGAACAACCTTTGGAACACAGTTGGCCAACCTGCATCAAAACGCTGAAATCAGTAGTTATGTTTTACTCTACACAACTAAGAGTCATCCTCAGCATACACTAAAATGAAGCTCCACACAAAAAGCAGTAAATATTTTCTGGATTGATCCAAATAAGTATTTTTATAGCATAGTATTGGCCCAAGTATTGGCCTAAATAGTAATATAGTCAATATAGTGTACAATGCATGATGAACAGGATATTGACCTGTAGTTTCTTTGGCATTATATTTTTACAAAGAAACTGTGAGCAATGTCAGTATTATTTTAGGAAGAGGTGACATCTACCAAATTGATAGATAGAATATGGTTAGGTCAAAACACAATTCTGAGAGAATTTCTGCCCAGGTCTTTGCTAGTTATGGAACAAGCAGAAGGCAATTCCCAGAGCATATGTCTAAAATTAAAGCAGTACCACCAACTTTAAAATAAAGAACACTTCAAAATAAAACCCTAAACCAATTTAGAAAACCAGGAAATAAAGCATTGAGCAAAAAGACATCAAGATCATTCAATTACTATAGGAGGATGAGAGATATACTTTTTTTAAAGTTTTAAGGAAAAAGTTTTAAGGTAAAACGTACCTAGAAGTAGTAAGGCGCTATTAAAAGATAACAGTTTTCAGTTGACAGGGACCTAGCTATGATTTCAAGCTGACCACAATGGAGCAGAGGTCTGTTACACCTTTGTATGTCTTTACTTTCAGACATAGGGCACAAATGTGATGGATATCTTATCAGTCGCATAACAAATGCCATAGGATAGAATGGACTTGTAATACGGCGGACGGGATATCCACCACATTTGTGACGGTCTAACTTGGTCCACCAAATTCTAAGTCAGTCCCTTAGTCTATGAAATAGAAATGGAAATCTTCCAGTGGGGCAAAATGCAAGGCTGTGGCCGGCGAGTATCCCTAGAAGTTGCGTATGTAATTGTTGATTTAGCTGAAACCTGTTGAGTTGGCACCAAAAACTGTGTACTGGACAAATCTGGATTTCATGGCCACTGAGGGTGCTTCCTTTGTCAGATAGATTTGCCTCCTCACCCCTGTAGTATTGGGTTTTAGCTTTTGGCTTTGTCACTTTTTAGGAGATTGTAATGTTGCAGTGGAACGAGGCTGGAACCTGCAGCTGGGCAGGGTTCCACGATGTTGGATTCCTTTACAGAGAGGTGTAGTTAAGCCTGTTTTCAGTGCAACAGTAAGCTCCAACAGATACAAACTTGGTTATCATGCCAGCCTCTGCCATGAACTTCCTGGGCAAGTCTGGTTCTGGCCTCCAGGGGGTAGAACAAATGGCTCAGTACCACTTTTTTCAAACTGCTAATGCATGTTATGTCTGGTCAGTCATGCAGCCTACAGTTCCTCAGTGCAGGTTTCTGGTGTTCAAGTCTCTCTCCAGGCAGGTTTCCTTCAGTGTTGAGTCCTCTGTGGTCAGCTAGGTCATCTTGGAGTTATGCGACCTTCTGTTTTGAGTGTCAATAAAGCAGACAGATAGGACGACAACCACATGACCCTTGAAGAGCAGTTCCAGTACCTGTGAGCCATCAGACTTTAGAAGTCTTTGGGTCCTTGAGTGAGTCCTCTTCTTCCAGCTGGCATCAGTAGTTTTTCCAGCTGGATCTTTTTCTTCATGTGGAATCTTCCAGGTCCAGCAATGTTCTGAGGTGTTGGTGGTCGAGGTGCTTGATTTCTCCTGTGCGCTAGCCAGTGCTTAAAGAAAGTCTGCTATCCAATCCGAGCTTTTTCCCCACAGTCTCCCATCTCCTCCTAAAATTACCCTAGAGCACCTGGTAAAATAAGGCAGACCTTTTTTGTCACCAGACAGGCCTCTTGTCAGCTACTTATCCATTCCTCTATTAATATGATCTTTCCTCCCACTGAAAAGGTTTCAGTCTGATTCCCTCCTCTACTGTGACTTCAGCTGGCTGTTTATATGGGTCCTAAGAATAAAAGGAGACACCCTATATGCACCTCCAAGTGCGAAGAGGTACAGCTAAGGCTATCCTTTGCTTCTATCAATTGTTTACTTATCCCTGTGGCCACACCATCCTTCCTGGTCTCAGAAATAGGCAGTTGTTTTCTGAAACATGGCTATTAACTCTCACAGCCAAGGATGTGCATTCCAGTGGTGGGGGTGTGATGAGTGGCAGAAAGTGTTTTAATCCAGTTCTGGCACAAACAGCATAAGGCATGTTTTTATGGTTACTTTTCCACTCAAGTTATATCGAATCTGATTTCACACTTAAATATCATTTTGAAAATGAAGTAGGCAATGAGTTTGAATGGATTTGCAAGTATTTTCCGAGGAAGAGTTACAAAATAAAATATTTCAATCACACAATCGCTTGTCCTATGACAAAGAAAATATATGGACCTCCACAGTGAAATAGATTTTAGACCTTTAGTATATGTATGGGCACACTTTGTAAATATATAATATGGCACTTTTATGCATTAGGCAAAACTCCATGTAGGCTTACAAGGCACACTCTAGGGTTGACTTTAACCTTTATTTTTTTTACTGAATATATGTATATATATATATTTAAAGATAGGGTTTCGTAGATAGGTAAGGCACTTTTTGCCATGTCTTACCTCAATGCTTTTAAACAGCAGCTCAGCCACAGCACGGTGGTGTTCCTTACAGAAATATTTATGTCATATATATTGGTGACATAAATGTGCACTGCAACTGTATATGACATTGTACTCTTCTGCCATTTGGTATATTTTATGTACCATTCACTATGAGCTTACAGGATATATTAGATCAGCTCAGTGAAATAAATAGTACCAATACCATATTAGGGTCAGAGCAGATATGCTGTGGTACTGATTTGCAATGTCAGAGTGCACACAGTCCTACTGCCAGCAAAAATAAGGTAAAAAAGGCAAAACATCTGGGGACACTATGCACAAAAGGCAAATTTGCTACAGAATCCACCAGGTAGAATGCCATTCCTTAGCATCCACTGGAAGGAAAAGTCACCAGAATAATATTCAGTTAGATCTTTGGGTGTAAGTTCATTGAGTAATTGTTTTAGTTATAGTAAGGTAAATATTTTTGAATATGATATGAGGTTGATGTAGGTTTAAGATTTGCATAAGTTTAGACTTATATACAGGTAAAGGATTAATGTGTTTATGCTCCCACATATCATCTAGACCTGGGCAAAATTAAAATTACACTGGCGTAATTCACCGAATTTTGGGTTATGCTTGTTATGCATAATCCCAAATTTATGTCATTACACCACTTTGCATAATTTGGTGCCATTCGAGGTAAAAATGACAGTGAACACACCATTTCTGGTACAAATACACCATGAAGATACTGAACCAACAGAACAAGAGTGAGTGTTGCACTTGGTGCATTTGTTTTTGTGCATTTTTTTAGTGTGAAAATTGACGAGGATACATTTTGTGCTAAAATATAGAAATACTTGCATTTCCTATAGTTACACATACTATCACATAATTTTGCTGACATTTTACTCGGAAGTACATTACATGAAATTCACACAACCCTAGTATCATCCCACCGCTGCGTCTGATCAGTGGTGCTTCCTCTTAATATAGAAAAGCATGTTATCTTGGCATCTCACTTAGTGGTATCTTCGTTTGAGATTCCCCATAACCTGCAAAGTACATGCATTTTCCTCCTCTGCATATACCTTAATTCGTGGAAGGATTGCTGAGAAACAAACCTCTAGGTTGCCATAGAAACTGTTATGCTAATGCAAAGAGGGATCTTAGATTTAAAGTGTTTGGCAAATTACTGGTTATAGGACGAATTGAGTTTTCATCCCGCTGTAACAGAAACGTAGACCAGCGAAATAGCTGGAATAAATACACTTTTCGGATTTTCAAAACTTTTTGAAAAATCTTCATCTAGAGCCTGGTTTTCGTGCTGGCTCTTGTGTCACTAACGTCCATATTGGGTACATGGAAAGTGCCATCTGCTAAATCTGCACTTGAGGACCTTTCCACTTGCAGATCAAGCTTATTAATGCATACAATCTAAAAGGAGCAGCAGGTTGGTGGACATTATAAGTTAAATGATGTCTTTGTTGACATTCACTCACACAATCAATGAGCTTCATACCAAACCAAGCGGTACAAAAGGGGGTGGTGATGGACGGAGCATCTGAACCAATCAAACACTCACACCCAGTCAACAGATCCATCACCATTCTTTAGCCCACTCTGCCACCCCAGTTCAGACATGGCCATATGCAAACCAGCCTGACCCTGTGACTCATGGGAACAGTCCAGCCCGAACTGCCAAGCCATGCCTTCCCTGGACCGGATTCAAGCTTCCTAGGACCGGTTTCTGGCATTACAGCCGTCTTCAGCCAGGCTTCCTTGAATCCAGTGGCAAAGTGAGCAAGGGACTCACGTCTGAGCATACCCTGCCAAACTTATGGCAAACAAAGCAAAACTAAACTGGTCCCAGGATGCTTGTTTCCGGGTCCAGGGAAGATATGGCTTGGCAGTTCGGGCTGGACAGTTCCCATGATGCACCTCTTTCTAAGGCCACATATATTACAGTGAGTGTGAAAGTGGGGTGTGTACAAAAAACTAACTTCTCAATATTTTGGTTATGTTTTGAAAAAAAGATTTGAGAATCAGAAACAGGAATTCAAGGAGGAGGGAAAGCAATAACTTGCAGTTACTGGTGCACAAGTCCCACAACCTACATAATTAGATTGCCTGAGCAGCATACAATCCCCAGAAAATATTTATAGAGAAGAAGGAATACATATTGCATGAACTGCTAACAACGTGAATACCCAGATGTATGCTTTTATGTATCCCCAGAGAACTAGTCTACTCATAAATGTAAAGATGGGATTCGTATATTTCTGCATATGTTTCAAAACTTTATCCACAGTTGCATCAGTTGTTGGCATTGCAGTTATAAAAAAGTGAGAGAAGCTTTGCTAGGGTCACTTGGAACTGGTGTTTTGAAACCTATACAACAACTTGGGGAAAAAACGCTACCAAGACCACATACACTCATATTATTTACATGTGTTGCCCCATAGGCAGTATATTTTCCATGTGGAGTAGCCTCTTGTTTTGCACCTCTGCCATCTTTAGGGGGGGTTCCCTCTCTATTCCTACCCTGGATGCTGCTTTACTCTAAGAGGTGACAGAAGTGATTCTCAGATCATATGCTAGGATCTGAAATAAAATCCCCATTTTCAAAACTGTCCCATACTCTCCTCCAAAGTAGGAAAGAGATGAAAGTTTGTCTCTTTAAAGAACATTATAGTAAGAGGTCACTTATGTTCTTAGAACACAGCAACCCCACTAATATCCTGTTAACCGGTTTTAATCCCCTGTTGAATACTCCGCTGCCTTTGCCTAAGTTTACACAATACAAACAGTTCATGCAAGTACATGATGGGAATACCCTAACAACTCAATATGCATCCCCACTCTCCATCCAGGCTTACTCTCTCAACATATTGGTTAGATTTTATATGTAAGTAAACAAATCTTGGAGTGTGAATGGTTGTGTGACAGAGGCTAGCATGGCTAAACCACGCATGCCTCTACGAAACTGGCCAAACAACGAATGCGTCTGAACAACGCGTTCCTTTACTAGGCCCACCTTTACAATGCACTGTCATGGAAAAGGGATATGTGTGATGAAGACCACAGCCCAGTTCCCCTGCTCTGAGCCCTAAAAACAACCCCTAACCCCGAGCCCTAACAACAACCCAACCACTGTTGAGCCCTAAAAACAACCCAACCCTCAACCTTAAAAACAACTCCAACATCCCCCTGAGCCCTGAAAACAAGCTTGACCCTCGAGTACCTAAAAACATCCCTTACGCCCCAAATCCGTGAAAACAACCCCCACCCCCGAGCCCTAAAAACTACCCTTTAATACCTACCTCTCCACTGCCTCAAAACCTGGTCCCCGCCCCACTTAGCACCCCATGTCCACATCCGATCCTTCCTCTTCCTGTGCCCGCCCATCCGCGCATCTAGACCCCGCACTGCCGTAACTACGTATATACGTGGTTGAGGTAATCATGGTTACGCTTGTGGAGAAACGGCACGCGTGACTCAGCCTGCATTGTAAAGGCCGTTTCCCAGTGTGAGTTTGTGTTAAGTGGTGTACAGTTGTAACCTTGCACACAAAAGCATGGCCTCAGTGCACCCAAGCTGAACTGAAGCTTGTAAATCCCTTTCTGAATGGAGCCTTCTTGGTCTATGCATATTTTAATATGTCACTTACATTGTGCAAGTAAAATCATCTTTTCGTATTTGCAAAGTGCAAAGAACCACACTTGGGAAGTTTATGAAAGGGATTTTGGTTCAATAGGTCTGAAAATTCGAAATATCTTGATCAGAACCCATCCTTCAACAGGGCTTTTCAGACTTAGTGTAGAGCAGGCAGGCTCCAGCGGGCTTGATTGCTTTTTGCTGCCACATCCAGCCTGCTGGATTTTGTGCTATTTCAGCAGAGTACTGGGAAATAAAGATGCAGTCTAGTTATCACTGGTAGGAAAAAAAGACAAACAAAGGATTAATGGAGAATATCCCCGTCCATTGCCTGCGGCTAATAGAGGCTGCTCATAAAATATATCAAGAAAAACATTTCCTTCCAGTGGAAAAAAAAACATTGTGTGGTCAGATTGGCTCTCCTTATACCTCAGTTCTCATATCTCAGGAAGGTTGCAATAAAAGCAGGCTTTCGACTAATATACTGTAGCTGCACTACACATAATGGTACACTACTTAAACAGAGAAATATCACCCTGTGCCACAGTCAATAAACACCACCTGCAAACACCACACATTTGTGTATTTCAAAGGGAACTCATAAGGACAAAATGAAGGCGCCCCTGAAATCATCAAGATAGAGGTCTGAGTCCATCGCTCAGGTAGTGTATATTAAGGGTGTCCCTACGTCTTGCAAGACATAGAAAATCAATCAATCAATCAATCAAGACATTTATAGAGCGCACTACTCACCCGTAGGGTCTCAAGGCGCTTGGGGGGGGGGGGGGGCGTTACTGCTCGAACAGCCAGGTCTTGAGCTTCTTCCTGATGGAGAGGTGGTCTTGGGTCAGGCGCAGGTCGGTCGGGAGGGAGTTCCAGGTCTTGGCGGCCAGGTAGGAGAAGGACCTTCGTCCTGTTGTCGCTCTTCGGATGCGGGGGACGGCGGCTAGGGCGTGGCTGGTTGATCGGAGGTGGCAATTGGGAGCGTAGAAGTTGATTCGGTTGTTGAGGTAGCTCGGGCCTTGATCGTGTAGGGCTTTGTGTGCGTGGGTGCGGAGACGGAAGGTGATTCTTTTGTTGACGGGGAGCCAATGCAGGTCTCTCAGATGTCCGGAGATGTGGCTGTTTCGTGGGATGTCGAGGATGAGTCTGGCTGAGGCGTTCTGGATCCGCTGGAGTCTCTTCTGGAGCTTGGCGGTGGTTCCGGCGTAGAGGGCGTTGCCGTAGTCCAGTCGGCTGGTGACGAGGGCCTGGGTGACAGTCTTCCTGGTCTCGGTGGGGATCCACCAGAAGATCTTCCGTAGCATGCGCAGGATGTTGAAGCATGACGAGGAGACGGCGTTGACTTGTCTGGTCATGGAGAGGGAGGAGTCCAGGATGAAGCCCAGGTTGCGTGCGTGGTCCGTCGGTTTGGGTGCGGTGCCCAGGGCGGGGGGCCACCAGGAGTCGTCCCAGGCGGAGGGCGAGGAGCCCAGGATGAGGACCTCCGTCTTGTCTGAGTTCAGTTTCAGGCGGCTGGTCGTCATCCACTCGGCTACATCTTTCATCCCTTCGTGCAGGTTGGCTCTGGCGGCGGCGGGGTCGTTGGTCAGGGAGAGGATCAGCTGGGTGTCGTCGGCGTAGGAGATTATGTTGAGGTTGTGTTGGCGTGCGATGGCCGCGAGGGGGCTCATGTAGACGTTGAAGAGGGTGGGACTCAGCGAGGATCCTTGCGGGACGCCGCAGATGACTTCGGTGGCCTCTGACTTGTACTGTGGTAGGCGGACTCTCTGTGTTCTTCCATCGAGGAAGGAGGTGATCCATTCCAGTGCCTTCTCCTGGATTCCGACGTTGCTGAGGCGCTGCACTAGGGTGCGGTGGCAGACAGTGTCGAATGCCGCGGAGAGGTCTAGGAGGATGAGGGCCGCTGTTTCTCCGTTGTCCATCAGGGCTCGGATGTCATCGGTGGCAGCGATGAGGGCGGTCTCGGTGCTGTGGTTGGCTCGGAAGCCAGACTGTGAGGGGTCGAGGGATCCATTTGACTCGAGGAAGGCGGCCAGCTGTTTGTTGACGGTCTTCTTGATGACTTTGGCCGGGAACGGGAGGAGCGAGATGGGGCGGTAATTCTTGAGTTCGGTGGGGTCCGCTGTAGGTTTCTTGAGTAGGGCGCTGAGTTCGGCGTGCTTCCAGCTCTCAGGGAAGGTGGCGGTGTCGAAGGAGGTGTTGATAATGTCCCACAGGTGGGGTGCGATGACAGCGTCGGCCTTGTTGAAGACGTGGTGAGGGCAGGGGTCGGTCGGAGATCCGGAGTGGACGGAGTTCATTGTGCGGACGGTGTCTTCGGTGCTGATCGGAGTCCAGGCGCGGAGAGTGGTGGTGGGTGGTGTTGCTGCGGTTGTGGCGTGCGTCGGTTGGATGCTGAAGCTGTTGTGTATGTCCGCGATCTTGTTGTGGAAGTAGGAGGCGAGGGAGTTGCAGAGGTCTTGCGATGGGGTGATGTCGTTGTTTCCGGCGTTGGGGTTGGAGAGCTCTTTCACGATGTTGAAGAGTTCCTTGCAGTTGTGTGCGTTGTTGTCCAGCCGGTCCTTGTATGCCGTTTTCTTGGTGGCGCGGATCAGTTGGTGGTGCTTCCGGGTGGCCAGCTTGAGGGTGGTCATGTTGCCCAGTGTTGGTTCCCTTCTCCAGACTTTCTCGAGGGCTCTGCAGTTCTTCTTGGAGCTCTTGAGTTCGTCGGTGAACCATGGGGCTTTTTTGCTGCCGGGTCTGCTGGGCGGGGTCCTCAGAGGGGCGAGTTCGTCCGCGCAGTTGCTGATCCACTTCGTGAGGTTGTCGGTGGCCTGGCTGGGGTTCGCTGAGCTGGCAGGAGGGTGCTGGCTCAGGGAAGCGGTGAGCTGGTCGGCTGTGATCTTGTTCCAGCTTCTTCGGGCAACCTGTTGCTGGTGGTGGTGGATCGTCGTTCTTTTGAAGGTGAAGTGGACACAGCTGTGGTCCGTCCAGTGGAGTCCTGTGGCGTGGCTGAAGGCGATGTCTTTGCTGGAAGAGAAGACGGCGTCGAGTGTGTGTCCGGCGAGGTGGGTGGGGGTGGACACCAGCTGCTTGAGTCCGAGGTTGGCGAGGTTGTCGAGCAGGGTGATGGTGTTTCGGTCGCTGTTGTTCTCCAGGTGGAAGTTGAGGTCCCCCAGGAGGATGTAGTCAGCGGAGGGGAGGGCGAGCGGGCTGATGAAGTCGGCGATGTCCTCGCTGAATTGTGTGCGTGGTCCCGGGGGTCGGTAGATCAGGGTGCCTCTGAGGGTGGTCTTCGGGTCGGTGTGGATCTGGAAGTGCAGGTGTTCGGCGGTGGTTAGGGTGTCGTCGGTGTTGGTCGTGATGCGGATGGTGTCCCTGTGGATGATGGCGATGCCTCCTCCCGTCTGGTTGGCGGTGCGGTCCCTCCGGGTGATCTTGTAGCCCTCTGGGATGGCGATGGCGATGTCGGGCGCTGAGGAGGCGTTCATCCAGGTCTCCGTGAGGAAGGCGACGTCAGGGGCTGTGGTGTCGAGGAGGTTCCAGAGTTCGATGGCGTGTCTGTGGACGGAGCGGGTGTTGAGCAGGATGCACTTGAGGTGGTTGCTGCTGGTGTTCGGCTTGGCGGGTGCTGGTGCAGGGCAGGTCCGGATGCAGGTGAACTTGCAGGCGTGGCAGCTGAAAGGTCCGTGGGTGTGCTTCGGGGTGGCTCGGTGACATCCAGGGATGCCGCCGGTGTTGAGTGCGATGAGTTCGGCGGTGTTGTAGGTCAGTCGGGTCGTCTTCTGTCGGTGGGGACCAGGGGTCCTGGCACTGGGCGCGGTCCAGGCGCGGACGGGCGCAGACGGGCTTACCTTTGGCGCGCCTTCGGCGCACAATCGGCGCGCCTGCTGCGCGTCAACGCTGCGCGTTCGCACGGTCGCCATATATGGCGAAGTGCGAGGGGGGGCGGAGCAGCTGGGAGGCGGGAGCGGGGAGGGTACAGAAGGAAAAAAGGGGCGGGGTTAGCGGTGGTGGCGGGAAGCGGGGAGGGAAGAGACGATGGGCAACTACAAAACAGGAAAACAGGCACTACAGAAAGCAAATGTACAATACTAAACAATTACACCAATAAAACAGGGGCACAGGGCAAGAAGCGGCGCCCAGGAGCCTGCAGGTCAGGCGAGCACGGACCACGCTGCTCGCAGGCAGGGGGCGTGGTCACGCGGCGGCAGCCGGGCAGCGAGGCAGTCAGGCGGGGAGGCACACGCAGCAGCTGGTGGCCGTGCGGCGCGGGGGTGTCCTAGACTAGGTCACACTCACCTGCGTCGCACGGTCGCCATATATGGCCAAGTGCGAGGGGGGGCGGAGCAGCTGGGAGGCGGGAGCGGGGAGGGTACAGAAGGAAAAAAGGGGCGGGGTTAGCGGTGGTGGCGGGAAGCGGGGAGGGAAGAGACGATGGGCAACTACAAAACAGGAAAACAGGCACTACAGAAAGCAAATGTACAATACTAAACAATTACACCAATAAAACAGGGGCACAGGGCAAGAAGCGGCGCCCAGGAGCCTGCAGGTCAGGCGAGCACGGACCACGCTGCTCGCAGGCAGGGGGCGTGGTCACGCGGCGGCAGCCGGGCAGCAAGGCAGTCAGGCGGGGAGGCACACGCAGCAGCTGGTGGCCGTGCGGCGCGGGGGTGTCCTAGACTAGGTCACACTCACCTGCGTCGCACGGCCGCCATATATGGCCAAGTGCGAGGGGGGGCGGAGCAGCTGGGAGGCGGGAGCGGGGAGGGTACAGAAGGAAAAAAGGGGCGGGGTTAGCGGTGGTGGCGGGAAGCGGGGAGGGAAGAGACGATGGGCAACTACAAAACAGGAAAACAGGCACTACAGAAAGCAAATGTACAATACTAAACAATGACACCAATAAAACAGGGGCACAGGGCAAGAAGCGGCGCCCAGGAGCCTGCAGGTCAGGCGAGCACGGACCACGCTGCTCGCAGGCAGGGGGCGTGGTCACGCGGCGGCAGCCGGGCAGCGAGGCAGTCAGGCGGGGAGGCACACGCAGCAGCTGGTGGCCGTGCGGCGCGGGGTTGTCCTAGACTTGCTGAAAGCCCAAACAACCTGCTTCAATCTTAGTGAAGTGAGTGTGGTACATATCGAAGATGATACACAATGGAGGTCTGCAAGATGAATCCTGAAGAAATATTTATTTATTTATTTATTTATTTATTTATTTATATAGCGCACTACGACCCGAAGGCGTCTAGGCGCTAGCCTGGCGGAAAGAAATCACAACAGCCACGTAAGAAAGAGCACAGAAGATTAGATGGAAAAGAGCCAAGTTTTCAGATCTTTTCTAAAAGGCAGAAGATCTTGGGCTGATTTAAGATGAATAGGAAGTGCATTCCACCACCTGGCCGTAATGAGATGAAAGCTTTTCCCTCCCCATCTCTGTAGGCGGTAATTGGGAATCTTGACATTATTGGCCGATGAGGAACGAAGTGTCCTAGAGGGTAGATACCATAGCTTTAGCTAGGTATGTTATGTTATGTTATTTATACTTATAGAGCATACCCTAGGGTATCCTGGCGCTAAGTACTGGTTACCTGAGGAGCATAAGGCCTAGTAGTGAGAGAAAAACCATGTGTTTTTATACTGTTGTTCTCATCTGATGGATGTGTGTTGGCTACCGAGTGAGTGAACATCAGCGCCATTCCTGTTTATGTCTCCAAATCTTATGTGATGATCATATATACACATTCACCATCTTTATAGGAACAGATGCCACGGAGACAAGAAGATCTCCGGATGTTTAGGAAAAACATAAAAACTTTCTAGTTCAATAATAGTGTATGTAAATAATTTTTCAACTTTCACCTTTCACCCTTACCTTGGCTGATTTCTTTACTCACTCCCTAATAGTCATCTCCTTGGTCTTCACTCAACCTACTACATCTAATCTTCACACCACAAATGTTAAATGCGATCATTGTTCTCTTCTTCTCAACCAGCGGCGACTCCTCTACTAAGGCGTAGGAGCGTCGCCCCGCTGTTTTGCAGCAGTGAACGAAAGGAAAAATAAAATGATAATAATTCAAGATTATTATGATTTTATTTTTTCCTGCTGCAGGGAGATTTGCGGGTGGGGCGGACTGTCTTGAGTACAGAGGAACAGGGAAGGAGTGGTTTGCCCACTCCTAATGCGCATGACTGCTTTGCCTGGAACTCTGGGGCTAGCCAAACCTCCATGCGCACTTTGTATGTTCTACACCCAAGCTGCATTACAGCCTGCATGGAGAACATGCCTAGGCCCCAAGTCCCTGTCTAAGTGCCGAACCATGACTCTCAGACCAATCACAAGACTGCATTACAGAATTATAATTGGCTCAGGGGAGCCTCAGCCTGGGTTCTTCCTGTTTGGAACACCGGCCAGGAGAGAAGACGGCGGCGAGGAGCGGCGAGGGGGTAGGCTATTTTTTCTTTTTTTTACAGCAACTTACCCTCCCAACTCTGCCCCCCCCCCCGATCGGTAGCCAGCACTCCTGTTCTCAACCCCAGACCCCTCATTATTATGGAATTTATCATAATGTTATAGAGAGAACAAGTTCGATACGGTTGCAGTGCTAACACCATTCCTTCCTGTAGATAGATGAGCACTATATATAATTGTTTACTAGAATATTAATATGGCTTGACTAAATAGTTGTCTCCATTCTGTGTATAACCAGCCAAGTCCCAATGGATGTATGTGGGTGTATTGTGTGTAGACTCACCTGCATTGATGTTCCTTTCCCTGAGCATCTTTTCCATCTCACCAATTATCTTTGTTTGGTCGCCTTTGACCACTACTTTGTTAACCATACTCGTTTGCCTCTTCTCTAGGCTGCAAGGTAATTTCTTCATGTGTTGGTGTCTACCTTCGGCTCTTAACTCTCCCATTGCCAATCTCTTCTGTACCATAAAAAGGAATAATCTGACAAAGCTCTTTTTTGATGGATGCAATAATGGCACTCATCTTGCAATGGGAATTTTCCTATTTTACTGTAATTGAATCTGTGCACATCGAGGTCCTCATTTATGGGGAATCAGCGTAGGACAGTGCTGCAAGCCTTCTTGCTCCATTGCCCCACACCAAAGCAAAAGGACAGGAATGCACTGCATTTATAAAATATGGTTCATTCCTGTCCTTTCCTCTGCGCTGGCCCACAATTTGCAGCCACGTGCCAATGCAAGTGCAAGGGTGTCTGTCTTGTTGGCATGATTGTTTTTGTGCAGAAAGGGACAACTCCGAGATGCGTTTTCCTCTTTCTATGTGTGCTGCAGGATGCACCACGCATTGAAAGAGGAAATAACGAGGAGAAATTTTAATATTTCTTCTTGTTCACCTGCTTTGAGGAGGCGTAAGGTTTTGGCACTGCCCAACTCCTTTTTGTAGAAGCCTGGGGCATAAATTAATCAATCATGTCCTCGCCATGCGCTAGGATAGGGCTCTCTCTCACAGCACTTAGAGACCTGATGGTGATTATGTGATTTACAAGCTACAATTACAATTACAATTACAGGTTTTATGTGATGAAGTAAATCTGGGGCTGTGTCAAGATCTATAGTTGTAGCATGTGAAAACCCACTCCAATGCCCATGGAACACCTCCCAGGCGCAGAGTAAGGCAATTCAGCGGATGTATGATGGTACAACGCGGTATAAAACACCACAGACCATCACAATGCAGGTTTTACAACGCAAGTCGTTACAACGACTTGCGTTGGAGGGCGCTGGACTTAGGAGTAGTGTAATTTACTATTCCAAATCCAGTCTACATACAGTAGGGAAGGTGTTGGATAGTAAATTACACTATTCCTTGTCCTAGAGCGCCCTCCAGCGCAAGTCGTGATAACAACCTGCGTTGTGAAACCCGCGTTGTAATGGCACTGCAGTGTCATTACTGCATCGTAAAGGATGTTTCCCCAATTCAGCGCCTTGCGCTGCCTTGCCTTACTCCATGTCTATGAGGCCATGCACAGCGAAAGAAAGTGGCTTTGCGAGGCCTCATAGATATGGTTGAGAGGTTTGCGCCGAAACATCAGAAAATGTGATGCTTCGGTTGTGCAAGCCTCTTCTAAATAAGCCCCCTGATTTGTGTCATATGCATTATTTTTCTTTTCATTAGATAATATAAATATGCTACATCCAAGCAACATAGGTACATTGAGTACCATCTTGTTGCGCAGTAACATTACCTTATTAATATTGTATATTAAATAAAGCCAGTAAGATGAACAAGTGTGGGTGAAGCATACAGATGCATCGAGTACTGTGTAGGGTATACTTTAACGTAATTAACAACCTCTTAATAATTAAAGGGCGAGTTGTCTCTTACAGGTTCAAATCACAGAACTGGTCAGAGACTGATTAAGGTTTTATCTTTAGGCTTGTAATTATTCCTTCCTGGAAAAATTCTATCAAGGCAGACCTGAAGGCTGAGCTCAGAGTTCTAAGAAAATGGACCAAGGATTGGGCAGCCCCATGCTAGCTCAACCCTTGGGGGAACCGCCTGAGGTGGACACTGTGGGTTTTTTCAGCTGGTTTTAGTGGAAACTCATTCAATACTTTTGGCATTCGATTTTCTGGGGTTTAAATGCTCCTAGTTCTTTGGGGTTTATAAATTCTGCAAGGAAGTCTAAATGTACTTTATGGGGCTATAGGGCTGTCACAAAGAGTTGTGGTTGATCCTAGATCTCAGCACCACAACCCATACCTAGAAGTAAACCTAAAAGTAGAAAGATGACACAGATGAGCCAGCCATGATTTACATTTTTTTTAATGAAGGTGGTACGTGTTGTTTCTGGTCATTAAAGTCCAAAGTCGTGAAGTAAATTACTTGCGGCAGACTTAACTCATGATAAGCATTCAGATGAGGTCTGGAGCCAGTCCATTCGCTCACAGTTATATTGCAGTATCCATAAGCCAGTAAAGTGGTCCATGAGGATTTCCACTACCCAATGGTCGAGTAGTATTCTCACAGGTAAATCGGCTGCCTGTCGGAGGCGGTTTCTGCACGACGGCAGGGGAGCATCGCCCCACCACCTGATGCAAGATGTGCAGGGAAAATGAAATGGCAATGAAAAGATTTTATTGCTATTATATTTTTTACCATTGTGTGCGCACTGCAGCAGCCAGCTTACACCAATCCCAGAGACATGTCGGGCATGTCGTCTGCTGCTGGTTGGCAGCAGAGGGCAGGAGCAGTGGCTGGTTGATGTTCCAAAGTGCACATGTAACTTTGTCTGGCTGTCTTGAGTCGGCCAAATTGACATGCAAACTTTGAAGCTCTCCACTCAGCTGTGTTAGGTTGCCGGGTTTAGACCAAGCACAGGCCAAGAGGGCCTGAAGGAGCATCCAGCCAGCACATTCCATCCAATCCTGGCTTTGCTCTCAGGCTGGTTACCTTCATGAGAGCAGTGCCAGGATTGGTTAGGGGAATTGAGGAGATAGAGCAGCACACAGCACGAGGAAGATATCGGAGTTGTGTTTCAAGCAAGGTAAGTGGATATTTTTTCTTTTTATTTACACTCACCTTGCTTGCATGCACCCACCCACCACCCATTTTACCGCCCTCCACTCTTGGTAAATGCCAGCAACCGCTGCTGCCTGTACTTTTTGTTACTTTCTATGCTCAGCTATTGGTCATCCATCAGGCTGCACAAATACTCACATTGCTGATGATATTAAGTGGACAAACTATGAGAAGGTCTCAGTGAGTAAGGGAAGTCTTTAGTGTGTGTGAGTGAGTGAGTGAGTGAGAGAGTGAGTGAGTGAGAGAGTGAGTGAGTGAGTGAGTGAGTGAATGAGTGCATGAGTGAGTGGGCGAGGAAGATGGCAAGTGAGTTCCACCATCAATGAGTAATTAAATGAGGTTAAGTGAGTGAATTGTCGAGTGAGCACATGAGTTAGTGCATGAGTAATTGATTGAGGAATGAGTGAGAGGGAAACATAATTCAAGTGAGTGTGGGAGTGAGTGGGTGAGTGAGGAAGGGAGAAGTTAAGGAGGTTTAAGCATAAGTAAACGTATGAGAGAGTGAGTGACTGCTGTAGTGAAGGTGTGAGTTAGCACATAAGTGGAGGAGGGATGAGTAAGAGAATGTTTGTGTGTGAGTGAATGACAAAGCATGTGGGATGATGAGTGAGTAATGGAGAGACAAGGTGATTGTTTGAGTGAGATATGTTAGCTTGTCAAGAAGAGACAAGATGAGTGAGCCTTGGATACAGTAGCGGCCCGTGCAGGCAGGTACGGTGGGCCGGTGAGGCCGGGTGGGGGCGGATTTCGACAGACGACGATGAGGGAAATTATTTATTTATTTATTTTTCCCTCCTTGTCATCTGTCGAATCTCCCACTCCCCGCCCCAAACTGCCCCGCCGTTCTTACCTGCACGGCCCACTGCTGCTTGGATAGCGCTTTTTGCAGTCCAATCCACCTGAAAGCAATGCTATTTTTGCTATGTTGGCGGTGATAGGCCCAGGTTCGAATCTGAATGTTCTAAAATGTTTCTAATAATAAAATCTCTTTTTGCTAAATACTAACCACTTAATGACGAACTGTATTTTCGAAAACATTTTAGGAGCTCTAATCCGTCTGGATGAGTGGGTTTGTTGGAAAAAGCTTGACTGATAATTCAATTCTTGACAGATTTACTGTTGTTTTCAATGTTCTGCTGTCTTTGGTGTTAGGCTATTTTTATCAGTTGCCCTCTTTGTCATGTCAGCTCTCCCTTGCGGGGCTTATGTGTTAAAAATAGAGACTTTCTGAAGCCAGTCAAGCCTTTATTTGGTGGCTGCCCCTGGACTCGTTGGCCCCTTTGGCTCCTGAATGCTGAAGCCTCCCCTCTGCAGAGTGTCTTGTTATTCGAGCTGCCAGTGCCCCCCCAACCCTGAAACGCAAGCCCGCCTCTTACTAATCCAATTTTTCTTAATGTCTCTGCAAATCAAAGCTACTGTATTACAACGCCACATTGTCTGCCGTGCCCCGGGGATGCAATCTCTTGTTTCCCATTACGCCTCCCCACAACAATTATTTCATAAGTGGAGCAAAATAATTATCAGCAGCCGAGCAGCTCTGCACTCTGGACTCACCACGGAGCCGATGCCCCCAGCTTCACTGCACTGAGGCAGAGAGGATTTTTTTTTAAATAAAAAACAATGTTAATAGCACTTTTTTCAAGATGCAGTGGTGTCTCTACATCTGCTCGGGAGTTCATATTTGTTATCACTATTCCACTTATTTTATGGGGTGTGATGTGAGTTTTTTGACTTCAAAGACCCTAGGGCTCACTACAAAAACACTTTACACAAATGCAAACATCCAGCCAATGCCCCATTTGCCCGGCTTTTGCTGCTTGCGTGAAAGGGGATGTAGTAAACAGATGTTACTCCTGTGTGTATTACGTATACTTGTACTGCATCAAGGCGTAATGTGAAGAAATTGCCAAAAATGCATGGCAAATCTTTTGCCTGAAAATGATCTTGACATATGATGTTTTTGTTCACAAATACGTTCTCTGATCTGGTAAAACATGTATATGCATGAAGCAAATAGAATCTGCACTATATAGTTTGCATTCTTAAAAAGAAACATACCAAGCATTGGCAAGGCCAATAGGTTTGTCTTTAAAGGAATGTTGAATGGTACCATCAAACATTATAAGTAAATATAATGGGAATAGATATGTATCTGTGTGGAATAATATTGACAAAGGTTAAAAGATCAGGTCACCTTTGCACTATCGAGCCAGACCTACATATCCATAGGTTAATGACAGTCCTCCTCCCATCTGTGCTGCTGCCAAAGACAACATAAATTATCTTGTTATTTAATGCGCTTTCAGAGCATTCCAGTGTCATGTGCACACCCCTGAACTTTAAATCTTAGGCAGCTGGTTAAATAAACAAAATGGTCATGGCTGGTGGAGGGCAAGCACTTTTTGTGGAAGCACACCACTTCTGCCCAATCAAAACGTGTACTCCTGGCTCATAACTTGTAGGTGGATCCAAAACTCTCTCTAGTGGTTCTCACATAATTGTCTGGTGACAGCTGCACTGTCAAGCCAGACCATAAAAAAATGTAGTGTTTTCTCGAAAATGTGTCTAATCTTTCTATTTAAAAATGTTTTGCAGCCATGCAAAAATCCTTATTTGTGTTCCTAAATCAAAAGAAAAACTATTTAAAATGGCCACTGTACAAATGTGCTACTGCATGGTATCCTCTAATAGTGATTTGTTATTTACTTACAGAAAAAAAATCCTAGATTGTAATAGTTCATGCTTTTGCATGCAGGGAGGACAGCCAGATAAAAACAAACATTGGGAAATTCAATAGGTCTGCTCCCCAGAGTTATAGACTTTGCTAATGTTTGCATATATAGATATTGGTTTAAAATTCCATTAGCGGGTGGACTATATGAAAACATAATAACACTGACTGATACACACATTTTTGGGTGGTCAATGGACAAGTCAATCTGTGTGTTCATGGTGTTTCAACTTGATTTAATATAAATTGAACCCTTCAAGATTACACTAGCGTATATATACATCCACGCATATAACCTTGGCATCATACTGGACTCCTCGCTCACAATGAACCGCCAGATCAACGCTGTATCCTCATCATGCTTCCACCCTCTCCACCTGCTTCGAAATACATTCAGACAGATCCCAGTCGATTCCAGAATGACGGTCACCCGTGCACTCATCACCAGCAGACTCAACTATGGCAAGGACTATACCCGGGCGTCACCCAGAAACTCCTGAGGAAACTACAGAATATTCAAACGCAACGGCAAGACTGGCCCTCAACATCCCCCGTCTCAGCCACATCACCAAACACCTTCAAGAACTCCCGTGACTCCCAGTCAACAAAAGAATCACCTTCAAGGTCCTCGCACATGCAGACAAAGCCCTCTATGATGCAGTACCAGCATATCTGAAACAGCGCCTCTCATTCCACATATCCTCCACACACCTTTGCTCCGTCCAACTGGCCCTTTCCACCATCCCACTGATCCACAAGACCAGAGCTGGAGAAAGATGCTTCTCCTACCTCGCTGTCAAGACCTGGAACACCCTGCCCCTCCGCACAATAACAACAAACCTCCCCCTGAAAATTAAATAATATATACGTGCTACATCCAAAAATAGAAATAACAACATTGTCCCACAGATAGTATTCTTTTCTTCATTTATTTAATCAAAAAACTTATTTTTGGAGTTGCATATATAAATTCAGTTATAGCAAATCTTAATCATTCCTATACATAAAATCACTGGAGCAGCCCCACCAAAACATAGTAAAAGATCATCACACACATAGCAACACCACAGCTCACAAACACACCATACAAACCAGACATACCTCAATAAAGCAAAAGACAACAATATATTTAATAAACCATCGTTTAAAAGATCGCACAATAAATATTTCAAAACATCATAATAGAACAACAAACAAACAGCGCCAACGCGCGTTTCGGAGTGGACATTTAGACCAACAATTCCTTTCTTAGGGCGCAGAAGGTAAAATTCATTAGGTTGTCAGGTCCCATCAGAACTTCTCGAATATTGTATTTACAAAGTGGTGTCCGGGGCTCTTTTGTCACAATATATCTATGCAAGTAAACATAATTTAAATGGCACTGACTAGCAGGAACAAACCCAAAAGTCAGTCATAAATCAGGTTGCCTTCTAGAGGATCAGAAGTACAATGAAATGTAGATAAAACACGCCTAGCTCCACGATAAGCTGGCAGAGTATGGACAACGGGAGGGTCTCCAAACACTAAGCCATAAGGAAGCTGTGTATCAATAACACAGGGCAAGCCAAAAAAAGGTTGGGTTATCTAAGCATCGTTCGGTAATGAAGAGTCTCAGCTCGATAAATGTGGAAGCTGGTAATTTCTGCTGGTTTGTAGTAGCCGGGGGTCTCTGCGTCCGACGGAATCAGTCCTCTCCACCTCAGGCAATCCCAGTCACTAACCCAAATCAGGAAGGATCTCACGACCTGGCTCTTCCACTGAACCCCAGCACCCCGACAGATCAGCACCCCTCCCCCATGCCTCCCTCAGAGCCTTGAGACCCTCACAGGTGAGTAGCTGCACTCTATAAACCCCAGATTGGTTGATCCACGTGAAAATATTGTGAATGATAAAACTATGTAATCAGTTTGTTGAAGCTTAGGCCATCTGCAAAAAATATAAATTGTTTACCCCAGAAGACCCTCAAATATGCTAAGCACATCATTTCATTTCTCCTGGAATTCAAATGAATTATAGAATTTTCAATGTCTTTTCTTAGTGGGGGTTTCCGAAGAGTGTGAACAGTTCAAGTCAGCTTTACTGTTCTCTTCAATAGCTTCCTCTTCTAAATCCTAAATCTATAAAGGATTTCACTACAATATGGGGATTATTTTTCAAAGAAAATAGGCAGGTTAGAGAAGTTAATGACATGCATGCCCAAAATCCTTGAATAAAAACTCAAAATTCAGAGCAAAAAGAGTATAAATTAGAAGCTATGCTTGTCTCACTTGTTTAGTTTTGTACATGCAAACACTGTTGGATCTCATGCTACAGTTAGCAGCAATCCAGATTGGGACACAAAAGGAATGTCCACCCTATTTAAGTAGTGTAAAAATACCTCACTTTTTTCCCCATTAACGATCAGCCAGTTAAAACCCTAAGGAATATGAGCAAGGAAGAACTGTCATATTCTGTGTTTTGTAGCTCAGAACAGTGGAAATATGTTGTATTATGGTGCTAGTACCCATTCTGAGGTGATGTGATAGTGATAATACGAGATAGCAGAGGCTGTAAATACAATACCTGACAGTATCAGTATTTAACATCCCAAATAAGTCATATGAACTTACAAATCTATTGATCAGTGATAAGGAGTCCCTTTGGTGATTGACATTTGTCATATCAGGCATCAATTGCGTGGTTTCCTCCTAACTTTTCACCCTAGACCTCCTTTTTTTGCTTTGTGTTTGCTGATCTTGGGACTCTCTGCACTTTACTATTGCTAAGCAGTTCTAAAGTGCTTGTGTGCTCTCCTTCAAACATGGTAACATTGGCTTGTACCCAATTATCATATTTAATTTACTTATAAGTCCCTAGTAAAGGGGCACTACATGTGCCAAGGGGCTGTAAAGTAAATGCTACTACTTGGACTGCAGCACTGATTTTGCCACCCACTTAATTAGCCCTTTAAAACATGTCTCAGGCCTGCCATTATAGGTTGTTTGTGCCGCTTTAAACTGCCGATTGGACCTAGCAAAATACATCTTTTGCCAGGCCCAAATAATTCTCTCTAATACATATAAGTCACCCCTAGGGTAGGCCCTGGACAGCCCAGGGGGCAGGATGCAATGTATTTAAAAAGTAGGACACGTTCTGGTAGTAAAAACTCTTACATTTGTTTTTTCGCTATTGCAAGGTCTACCTCTCCCATAAGATTACCTTATTACATTTTATACATGCAAATTCCAAATGGAAACAGGTACCCAGGTCATGTTTGGTGTTTCTGGAATTGGAATTTAAAATTCTAACTTATGTTAAAGTCGGATTTTAAGTTGCGATTTTGAAAATGCCACTTTTCAGAAAGTTGACATTTTCTTTCCTTAGACATTTGGGGCCTCATTTGCGACATGATTGGTGCATCATATTTACTGTATGACGCATCATGTCGCAAGGAATGACAGATACATCAGTATTACTTATGTATCTGTCAGCAGAAAAGTGGCGCATTGCTGGGGTGGGTCTGAAAACAGAAGCAACTCCAGCAATATGTCCTTTCACATGGGGCGAGCCCCATGTGAAAGGGCCTGTGTCACCCTTACGCCTGCCATGAGGCAGAAGTAAGGTTTTGATGCATTGGCGTCCTAGAATTTCACTGCACCACTCCTACGACACTTGCTTGCGGGGAGATGCCCACCCATCATACATTATAGCTGCCAAAGGTATAATGTAGCACAGGGGTTTACGAAGTGATGCCTCTGACTACATGCATCAGTTCGTAAATATGGCACATTATTTACGCCACCTCAGCGTCACTAAAAGTGATGCAACGGCGGTGTAAATTGTGACTGCAGTCTGTCTTTTGGTCACATGACTGGGTGTAGCGGACAGTTGGGCTTTCTGTTTTCCTCCTAGACAGCTAATCACAATGAGGAGCTAAAATGGGACTGGATGGGACATCACTGGCAGGATGGGTGGGAGGAGCTGGGCTCAGCCACACTTACACTTAGAATAGGCTGAGTCCTGTCTCTAGACAAAGGACTGCATTCCTCCTGTAGTTAGTCTGGAGCCAGTGCCAGGAAGGCAGGGCATCTGTGCACTTCAAAGGCATGCCTCTCAAAGCTTCTCCCCACTTCTGGACATCAGAAACCAACTCTTCACTACACTTCTGGACATGTGGATACTCTGCTAGGAAGAAGGACTGCTGTGCTGCTACGCTGTTCTGCTGGACTGTTGCTCTACAAGGAACTGTTGCTCTGTGGTGCTGACCTGTATGCTGCTCTCTTGCCTGGGGAAGAATAACTGGCCCTGCAACTTCGTCCTGAACCCAAGACCTTAGAGTGACTCTAATGGCTAGCCTGCTAGCCTGCTGGCCTTCTGATCTGTGTCTCAGGGACAGAAAAAGGCCCCTCAGCATCCTGAACCAGCCCCTGGACCCAGCTGCAGTGAGTTCCTGACCCTCAGGGGGGGTGCCTCAGGACCTGGACACTTGGTGTGGCTCACGGGTACTGAAAGCAAGCTTTTGGGCTCTTTGTGACCACGAACTGGCTCGTTCACACTGAGACCTTGTAGCTAGTACCGCAAATCAGTGCAAAGCTCTGTCAGCTCAACTCTTCGCACTGCAATATCAAATGCTCACAGGAACCACCACGAAGCAACGCTGATGACTCTGGCTGGCAACTCGCACTTTGCTGACAGCATCCCACAACTCTCCCTGGTCCTCATAGCCCTAATGCGAATGGGACTCTTGGGACAAACTTAACAAGATAAACCTTCAGTAGGTTTAACCTGAGAATGTATTTAACATGCACTCCATCGTGTTCTGCCTGACCTCTTCACTTTGACCCAGTCCAGAGTACCCAGATTGCCGTGGTTTGCGCTTTGGGCTTTTAGTTGCTATTTTACACTAAATTCTACTGTTTATACTTTTGTAATTTTGTTCTTATTTTATTTATTACATTCTGCTCCATTTTTATAACTTGGTGTGGGATCTTTTGTGTGTAGGATCTTCACTGTTTTACTGTTTTGAAGTGTTGCACGAATACTTTTTACATTGCCTCTAAGTAAATTCTCACTGTTCTGTGCCAAGCTACCAGGGGGTTGAGCACAGGTTAATTTAAGGTTTGCTTGTGTCTCACCCTGACAAGATTTGTGATTGCTGCTTGACCGGGGTTGACACTCCAGTCAACCAACGACCCAATTTTTCACAACATTCTTATTTATAGAACATGTGGTAGTTCTTGGGACATCAATGAATACTAAGACTAGCCTTTAAACGTTGATTCATAAATCTTTTTATTGCTTTGCCTTGTTCCCTGTTCCGTGACTGTGGTCTGCGACTTTATCAGGGATCCATGACATCACGTCAATGTTATTCGTATACGATACAACTGATATATAGGAGCAGTCTTGTTATTGATGGTTAGCATGCACCTGGCTGGAGAGTGTCTCCTATTGGAAGTGAAACATGGCATGTGTGGAGGGCGGGAATTGTGTTGCAATGAACATGATCATGTAGCTGAACATTCTGGCATCACATAAAGATGTGCAGGATCTGTGCATACGTTGTGCATTATGCATGATTGGTAGCTGTGTGGTGGGTTGAGGCACCTCAACATGAAAATAAGAAGTTACAACACATTAAGACCAGGTGTATCTCTTGATTGTGCTTTGGTGGATGTCATACTGTGATTAAGTGTGGTGGTGTCTCTGATCGAAAAATGAGAAAGAATCAGTGTCACTCATGATGTAGGCATCCTGCTGTCAAAGTTTGATGAGGACCATGATTGAAGGTGCAGTGCAAATGAGCAACCATGCATGTGATTAACTGCCACAGGAGGAATTAAAAAATCAGTGCAAGTGACAAGGGTAAATCTAATTTGTTGTCTTTCCTCTCATATATTTCACTTATGATGTAAAGTCTCATGTCCTCATTGCTCTTACATTTCCTATAATCTTACTTTTCCAGTTACATATTTTAATACACTTCCTCCATTGCACCACAAATGTAACTAAATGCTATGAATCCAACTCATAATCTCTCTTGCCTTTTCCTTGTACCACTTTTCCCAGCTTCTCAAACATGCCATAACAAATTCTCTGTTGCACAGCATCTTATACCATGCTAACATGCTTCGAAGGTCTGTGTAAAGAAAGACTAATTGACAATGTAAAAAATGGCCATGGCGGTGGCAATCAAGATGGATTTGATGAAGGCTCTTTAGAGAGTTGCTGATAGAGGCTAGGATAGTCAGAGTTTGGAACACCATAGCATGGACATATGGTAACATAGGCATACCACATTTATCCATGTTGGCGTTTACAATGTTGATTTCATATTTGATCCTATTGATTTTCTCAAAACCCAATGGGTGTCACGGTGGTTTACATAAGAAGCATTCACTATACAAGACTACTTTAGTTTCACTACATGTTACTGATGGCAAGATTCAAGTTGTAAATTTCAATCACAAAAGTCTTTTTTCTGAGAGGTAGTTTATGGTGGCAGATCACGCTGAAGTATAACATGATTCGGGGGTCATTGATCATGTCGGCTAAAATAATGTAGGGTGTGGGCCTCCAGACATATAGTCTGTCCCTTCATTAGGCAGGAGCACCTGTCACCATGGAGCCACCACCGGTCCTCCCTATGTTCATTTGCCACCTCTGCTGCTTGAGCAAGGCACTCATATGCACAGGGCACGGTACCAATATTATGTGTTAACCTTTGTTTTATTTCTATATTTTGGAAAACTCTGCTTAACAATATATGGATGCACACAGTGTGCATTTGCGTGTGGGTAGATTTGGTGATGTAAAACATATAGTCAATCAGGTAGGGGTGGGGCATGCAGATGATCGCTGCCATTGGATGTACCCCAAAGAAGACAAACTCTTGAAGACTGGGTCCTTAACACCTTGTGTGCTGGTTACGGAACCACTTCGTCACCAGCCACTGATGCGCTGTGCTGGTGACGGAGTGGTTCCGTCACGGCCCGGCCGCCGCGCCTGCGTGGCGTCAATTTCGCACCTGCGCGTTCTATTGAGAGGGCGGGGCCGTGACGGAACCACTCCGTCACAAGCACAGTGCGCCTGTGGCTCATATTGGAGTGGTTCCGTCATGAGCATGGCAGCGCTGCACAGTCCCCTTTCCCCCCCCAGCGCCGCGGCAGAATTACCGCCGCGGCCAAGGGGTTAAAGCAAAGGGTGAAAAAGGCGTGATGGGTTTAGGCATCTAACCAGTCCGATTCTGAGACATATAGCACAACACTGGACCAAATCGTCAAATCATGGCCACCAATACGTAACCCACCTGGCTTTTCCATGCTACCAGTGCTCTTGGGGATCACGAGGCAGCAGATGGACCAGGAAGCAAACCTGATTTTCATCCCCTCAACCTCAGAGGGGTGAAAGATAGTCCAAGGCATCAACCCTGCAATGTCATCACTGGTCACACGCTGTGCATTGTCACATACATTGTCCCTAATATTTTGGTGAATTTGTGCCAACAATCATCCAATCCACTACTAGATCATGGATGCATTTAATAATATTGCACGCGGATAAATCCATGTGGAGTAAGTCTCAGCATGTATACCCTCACCAAGACTCAATCGGAAATATTTTGTTCTCCCCGAAATCCTAAAAAAACAAATGTAACTGACATTTCCTTTCGACCTCGCTGCATTGAGCTGAATTAGCTGCAGCAGAATAAGCAGCGCAGACCTTTGCTTCACTTGCTGGGCCACAACTGCCTCCGCATTCAGGCTTTTCAAGTGCAAATATCAGAGGTTTTTTTAAGTAGGAAATAGGAATATAATTTTCGTTTAGTTCACTGTGTGTCCTTTCCACAGCCGTGGCCGGCTGAACGCCTTCTACGACTGAAATAACAAAATGTCATGCTCCATTTTTATATCTCACAAATGCTGCCGTTGTTTCTTGGCAGTGTTTAAGCCAATTTGAAATGTGTTTAATATTCATATAAGATGCAGTGTTGTTTGCCAAACTCTAATCGGCGCACAATTTCCCTACCAGCACCCCTGCACGGGGGACAGCTGAGGCACCTACGCTCACCGCGTCATCACACTGAGCACTTATTGTTCCCAGTTAAATATTAAAAATTAACATTAAAATTCTTTATCATGGGAACACGGTGCTCCGAATAACTAACAAGATGAAACAGGCTGTGGGCAGTGGTGTATCTATGAAGAGCACTTTGAGAATCAGGGTAAGCACAACTTCATCAAATTTAACTGGTGTGCAAACCAGACTTACCAGCAAGGTGGAATCTAATTAAATAGAAAGTATTATAGAAGGCTGCCAGTAAGTACAGCGGACCAGTCAATTCTGTACATATTTATATGTTTCGATGCAGGGCTTTATATTGGTACATTTTTGCTGTCTCACAATAGACAGCTGCAGTTATCTGTCAAGAGACAGCATTGTATACCATACTCCACAGAGCCAATCCTTGCTCAAGATTGGATGGCTTTCATGTCTATCCCAGTTCCTTTGCTCTTATTTGTTGCTTTTCTCCCTTTGCTGGACCTGCCCACAGGAGCTTTTTGGTTTTACCCTCAGTAGAGTTGTCGTTTGTGCTGCTCCAAACACAGCATTGCAAATAAGAAAACAGAGCCAAGTTTAAACGAAACCAGCTTATTTCATTTAGTGATCACCTAGTAGTCTTTAAAAAAAACTGTAGCAGAACTGTAGAAGAAGATACAATATTGATTTTGACAGACATTAAAGACTAGTATAAACAAGCATTCACAATACCAATCGGTCTCGCTTGTATGCAAAGGTTAGTGAGATCGACTGGCCTGGGTCAGTGGTGACCTTTTCAAAGACCAAGTAGACATATTTTGTCTGGTGTAAAAGACATAAAAGAGCATCTACAAGGTCTCTAAAAAAGGTGCCTTTGCAGTATACCTGGCCTCCACTTCAGGAAACAGTAAAGAGACTCTCGTGCTTTCAGTAGGACTCCAACTGTAGACAAGATCATCTGTTTATCAGGAAGGGTGAGGGGTAATGCCACATTGAATTACAGGAGCTTCTTGTCCCACATAGGACAGTTAAAGCAAACGCACACTCCTCCATCTTAGTCATGATCTAAGGAAAATTCAGGGAGCCAAGCACTCCCCGATCCGCTCAGAATTCAGATGATTCGAGGTTTCGATTAATCGTTTGATCATGTCCAGTCATGTCATTAGATGCTCAAGTGATGTGACAGCTCTAATGGTCATGATCTTTATTTACCCTAAGGTGTATACCAATAAGAAAATATGAACAGATGCCAAGAAGAACCTGATGTTGAAGGAAGGAAAGATGGGCCAAGTTCCATCTGCATAGCATCTGAAAATTTGTCATTGTTAATATCGTGTGAGTGAGTTCTTTCCTTAGTGACCGCTTTGACCCAACTCATGAAATAATCTTTCTCATCGGCAATAGGGCAGTTTGGGAAAAATGAGCATCATGTGCATGTGCTAAATATGGAAAAGAATTTCAGAATGTCCATAAATATGTTGAACTTAGCTCTGGTTTCAAACTACATTCCTTTAGAAGTCCTTATCTATTGCAGAGGATACACATTTAAGACAGTGGGCCGAGTTGTGCTGTGCCTACACTCTAACCCCTATATTCCAACGCTCATGAAATTCATGAGGCAGTGGAGTACAGTGCCGGCAGGAGATCTTCCAAAGTGGTGGGGAGCTCACTGTTTCACATGCTCACATACTGTCTCACTTATACACATTCTCTGATTGACACACATTCTGTCTCACTCACATGCATACTCGCTGTCTCACTCATTCTCACAAACTTGGCCACTCATGGTGTCTCACACACACTGTCTCACTAAGTCACATTCCTACTGTCTTACTCACTTGCTCGTACTGTGTTTCTCTTACACAATTGGTCACTCCAGTACACTGTCTCATGTTCTCTCACACATGCTCAGTCGCATGCTCAGTCTCACTCCATACTCATTATACTCAGTGGAGGAGTGTGGCTCACTGATTAGAGCGGCAGACCCTGAAGCAGAGGTCTGGCCTGGGACCAGGGTTCAATTCCCGACGCGGCAGGGTCCTGAGCCCAAAATGTCCACGGACTTGATAATTCTCGCCTCGGTGCCTGTTCTAATCATGGGATCCCACGCTGCAACTCTGGGCAATAGTTGCTTAATCTCCACTACGGCGGCCCACCCGCTGCGGGATGCTTGGCTTTCACCCTGGGGATACCCAGTAGGGGTTATCTCACAGGGAAAAGCCAGGACGGGTTCCCAAGGCAAGCGCCTTGATGCCTTCGGGTGATACATGCGCTATATAAGTCACAATACATTTACATATCACTCACACAATCACACACTAAGTCACAGTCTCACTTACATGCTCACTGATACACTCAGGGCCTGATTAACCTTTGGGTAAGTTTATGTTGGCTTTGGAATTGGCGTACTCCGATTTAATAGTAAGTTTAATAACTGCAGAAATTCCGTAGTTGGGTCGTTCCATCGCCATAGAGACGAATGAGGCCGAAGGCTGTTTTCCTTTATACGCTCATGGAACTCCAAGGTGAGTTGCACTATCTTTAAAATGTACACCAGCAGTTATTTTATTCCTTTTATTACCTGGTCACACATCACCTTTACCTAAAACTGCTTAAATATTTGGGGTTGTTCTCTTTCATTTAAAAAAGATCGCATAATTGCAGCCATGAAGAATAAAAACAGAGTCTAGTGTGAAATTAACCACACCAAAAAGCAGTTATGAATTTGTTGGTAAAAGAAATTAAAACCAGTTTCATGTAAGTGAGATTAATACAAGATGGGCCCCACAATGTGCAGATAAATGTTGCGATATTTTATTTTTCATGCAACACTGGTTAGTGTCCAAAAAATATTAATGTTTAATAAGAATGCCAATTCTTCTCATCGCTGTGTTTCAGGAAAAAAAGGATCAGAAGAATGGAAAGCCCATTTTTGATTTCCCTGCTTTGTTTAAACTGCAGCAGTAATGATACTCTGTGACCTGCCTTTCAGCTCTGCTGCTGACTCTGGCAGTAGGCATTTTGATATCACAACTAAACTGTAACACCTTATTACAGTTAAGCAGCTACAACAAGTGACTATTGATGTCACAAGTCACCTTTATTAACCCCTCCCATGCTCATGACGGGCTTAGCTCGTCATGAGCCACGGTGGCCGTGTGCTCATGACGAGCTGAGCGCGTCATAACGGTCATAACGCTCGCACGCGGGGCTAATTCCCCTGCTGTGCTGAATGTTCTGAGGAAACGGGTGTGGCCGTGACGAGCTCAGCTCGTCATGAGCACAGGGCCAACGTGGCTCATGACGAGCTGAGCTCGTCATGAGCACCAGGGCGCTGTGCGCGCCCCCCGGTCCCTAGCACAGCGGGGGAAATAGCCCCGCAGGCTAGGGGTTATGGAAATTAGAGACAGCCTTTTATACAGGGACCGCAGGCTACTATGTTTGGTTAGTGGAGTAGAAGACAGGGAAGTAGAAAAAAGGGCAGAAAACAAGTAGGTCAGAGCCCTACTGCCCATAAAGGTGAGCCGCCCCTGAGGTACAGAATTATGACCATGCACTCATAGTATTGTGAATCAAGATCATAGATTTATCAAGCCAGTATTTTACTGAACTGCCCAGAAATATTGTAACATGTTTTAAGTATGCGAGCATACAGAATCAGACATATGTTTGAAAAGATTTATCAGCTTCTACATTATGAGCTGCTTATAACATGGCAATGCTAGTCTCTGTCACATGCGTGAAAGCTATCTATACGTATTCATCCCAGAATGCACTCAAAAACACAGGTAAACATGTTCTGCCATTCCCATTCTGTTTTCAGTGCAGACAGGAGGCTTGCTGGGGTTGGGAACAGCGATTGGGCATGTTGCCGGAGACAGTTTTGCATTTCTTATATCCCATTCTGACTGTGTTCCATATTATATGCTAATGCTTCCGCCGCAGTAAACCTCTGCGTGGAATCTCATGATGTCACAGAGAGAATGGCACTTGGCACATCCAGTTATGATTATGGCCGGCACTTCTCTCTTCCTGTCGAGCGCACCTTTCAGCGCTCATCTGGACAGCACCTGCTTCGGAGGGTTCTGTAGTGTTCATTAAAAAAGGTGCATCCACTTTAAAACTCCTGTGACATACGGCGATTCTGTACATAACATTTTTATGCAGTAGGAGCAGGTGTCATGCATACTTTTGATTCATGAAGTCTGGTTTGCAAAGCCATTTGTGCACCTAAATTCGAGCTCACTTCACAAGAGTACATTTTTGTTTGTAATCCACAAACGAATATTTGCACTCATAAAGGCATTTACTCACACTTAATATTATGTTATGTTAATACATTTTTAAAGCACAAGTATACCTAGGGGAAATGATAAACTAGTATGGTGCACCATTAGATGGAATATTATTTCTATACAAGGGGAGTGAGAAATGGCCCGCTTCACTTATGACTCGTAAAGTTACGAGTGCTGAATCTCTGCACGTGTGGTGGATTTTCCACACCCGGGGCAGAATGGTGAGAGGATGTGGTCTCACGGCTATACTGCCAACTTTGGAACTGGGAAACCAAGGTTCGAGCCTCTGGGCCGACTCCACATCCTGTGATTCTGCGCAAATCACTTGCCTACCAAAAATGTAAAGCGCTCCCATACCTTCGGGTCGAGTTTGTGCCATATAAATCTGAAAATAAATAATTAAATAAATAATCTCCACATGGCAGTTCTCAGTGCAGCGGTTCCGCAATGAGTGCGGGGATTTTGTCCCGAGTGTGGAGACTCGACAAGTCATAAGTTCCTTTGTGAATCCGGCCCTATGTTTTATGAGTCAAGAATGATATAATTGGATTGCAACTCACAAATGATTTCTCTTGCACTCTTGAGTTCCAGTGTTTGACCTCTATGTTTGGCTTATTTGATATGCCCACAAGAGTATTTTAATTTAACATTTTGTAGAGGTGTTTTGAAAAACAAAATAATTCTCCTGCGCTGCAGCTGAGAACGCCCATACCCGTATGCAGGGTGCGCTGTCAAACAGTGGCCATGGAGTACCGCCCAGCCTGTGATTGGCCACTGTGGTGTGGTTCTGAGGGGCAAAAAGTGGCTTCCGGTGACAAGTTGTCTCTGCACATAGGGTGACCAACTGGCATTGGTGCAAATTCAGGACGGTGAGTGTAAAAATTCAGGACAAAGGGTCAAAATTCAGGACACAAATTCAGGACAGGAGGTCAAAATTCAGGACAAAACTTCAGGACAATAGGTAAGTTTTACAGACACATCAGAGGTCGTGCAATAGTATATAAGTAAGCCCAGCCATTTCCAAACATATTCAACCATTTGCAAACCTATCCATCATGTATCCTTCCATCTATCATTTCACTCATCCATCCCTTCATCCATCCTTTCACTCATCCATCCATTATCCATCCATCCACCCTTTCACCCTATCCATCTGTACACTTATCCCATAAATCCATTCACTTATCCATCCAGCCATTTACCCTTTCACCAATCCAGCCATCCTTTCACTTACTAATCCTTCCACCCATCCACTCTTTTAGTCATCCATCCTCCCTTTCTCTCTCCATCGACCTTTTCACTTAGCCAACCTTCCTTCCATCATACATCATCCATCCACCCACCCATCCATCCATCCATCTACTCATCCACTCATGAATCCATCCATTGACCCTATCACTCATCCATCTATCATTTCACTCCTTCACACATCTATTCATCCTTTTGTCCATCTACCCTCCCTTTCACTGACTCATCCATCCTTACATCCACCCTTTCACTCATACGTCCATTCATTCACCCTTGCACTTATCAATCTAGCCATCATTTCACTCATTCACCCACCCACCCATCATCCACCCAACCACCCATCCACTCATCCATACTTTCACCCACCCACCATCCACCCACCCACCCACCCACCCATCCACTCATCCATCCTTTCACCCATCCACTCATCCATCCATCCATCCTTTCACCCACCCACTCATCATCCATCCATCCTTTCACCCACCCACTCCTCATCCATCCACTCCTCATCCATCCATCCACCCACCCACTCTCCATCCATCCTTTCACCCACCCACTCATCATCCATCCATCCTTCCCCTCATCATCCATCCTTCCACCCACCCACTCATCATCCATCCATCCATCCTTCCCCTCATCATCCATCCATCCTTCCCCTCATCATCCATCCATCCTTCCCCTCATCATCCATCCATCCATCCTTCCCCTCATCATCCATCCATCCTTTCACCCACCCCTCCATCCATCCATCCTCCCCCTCATCATCCATCCATCTATCCATCCTTCCCCTCATCATCCATCCATCCTTTCACCCACCCATCCATCCATCCTTTCCCCCATCCATCCTTCCTCTCATCCATCCATCCTTCCCCCATCCATCCATACTTTCCCTCATCCATCCTTCCTTCCATCATCCATCCTTCCCCTCATTCACCCATCCTTCCCCTCCATCCATCATCCTTCCTTCCCCTCATCATCCATCCATCCTTCCATCCTCCCCCTCATCCATCCATCCATCCTCCCCCTCATCCATCCATCCATCCTTCCCCTCATCATCCATCCTTCACCTCATCATCCATCCATCCTTCCCCTCATCATCCATCCATCCATCCTTCCCCTCATCATCCATCCATCCTTTCACCCACCCCTCCATCCATCCTTTCACCCACCCCTCCATCCATCCATCAATCCATCCTCCCCCTCATCATCCATCCATCCATCCATTCTTCCCCTCATCATCCATCCATCCATCCATCCCCTCATCCATCCATCCTTCCCCTCATCCACCCTTCCTTTCATCCATCCATCATCCATCAATCAATCAAGAAATTAGTATAGCGCGCTACTCACCCGGAAGGTCTCAAGGCGCATCCTTCCCCTCATTCATCCATCCTTCCCCTCATCCACCCATCCTTCCCTCCATCCATCCATCCTTCCCTCCATCCATCCTTCCCCTCATCCATCCATCCTTCCCCCATCCATCTTTCTCCTCATCCATCATCCAGCTACCCTTCCACCCATACATCCAGCTATTTACATTTTCTCTCATCCATCCTTCCCCTCACTCATCAATCCATCCATCTTCTCTCATTATCCATTTATTCACTCTTTCATTCATCCATTTACCCTTTCACTAATTCATCCAGCCATCCACCCATCCCTTCACTTACTTACTCGCCCACCTTTCCGTATTAATTTTGAGCTGAGCCCTTTTGAGAAGAAGCCCATCAAGAACTCCACCCTTGCTGCGGGGGGTGGGGGGGGACAGGGGGACAGGAGCCATCACATGCGGGGGGAGGGGGGACAGGTGCCATCACAGGAGGGGGAACAGGATCCACCAGGGTGGGCACAGGGGTGGGAATGCAGTATTCTAGTATCATCTTGGGCTCCTTGCCCCCTCCTGCACAAGACAAGGAAGACAGGCTCTCTGTCCAAAATGCCATCCCCCACTGTGATGTATAGTACTTACAGGAGATACTCTAAGAGAACTGATTGAACTGATTGTCCTCCATACTTGGTTAATCAGTGTGGGTGCGATTGTGCCTTATATTTATTTTATTACATTATAGACTGCATGTTTGAAGAACTGAGGTTTGCTTACAATTTAGTTACAGTAATTAAGCTCTGTGAAGAGAAGCACATGCTGCCTCAGTGTAATCAGGGGTGTAATCTGGCCGAGTCTAGGATGTTTGGGGCCCTGGGCTGAGGGGAATGTGTGAAGCCCCTCTAAATTGCAGAGACGTGACCATTCAGGGCTGTTTGCATCTGAATGGGTGACTACGCTCCTGAACCTGCAGCCCCTCCTCTGTCACCACCGAGCACCTCTTAACAGCTCATCAACGGCTGAAGGTGTGAGGGGTGCCATCCCGCTGTGCCTATCCAGTGCTGCCGGGTATCTGAGCTTTGATGCAGCATCGGAGTCAAGAAGGGAGGTGGGTGCAAGCTGTGCCGGCTTTAGGGTGGGGCGACCGGTGCCCGGCTAAAATGACGGACAAATGGCGTCCGTTAAAGAATCCTTCACGGACAACGGACAGACGGCCGAAATTGCGGACTGTCCGTGAAATTTACGGACGGTTGGTCACCCTATCTGCACAGCCTGGTGATATGAGCTATGTTCAGTTAGAAGAATAAATGGCAGCCATCTTAGAATGTGTTTTTCAATGATGGTAATGAAAACTCCATTGTAAGATGGCCGTCATTAAACTGTATAAATGTAGATAGCTTGCAGCATTAGGGTGAGTGGAGGTAAGCAGCCTGTCACAGGTATGGCGAGAGAAGCTTCCGCTGGACACATTGGATGCAGACTAGGACACACCACCCTGGCATCTCAGCTCTTGTCACCACTGTTTGCTTTACAAAAACAAAAGAGAGAGTCAGGAGGCACGGCCCTATGTCCAGTCTCATTCGATTCATAAAACCCGAAAACCTTCTTCTACCTCTTATCTTGATGACTTAAGTTTGTAGACTTACATGGCACAGCTTATCACCCATGAGGGTATCCAGGCACTGCCCATGGGCACCGGGAGATTAAATGATTTGCCAAGATTCACAGTATGTTGAGCCTACACCAAGGCTCGAACCCAAGCTCCCAAGTCGGCAGATCTGCCCGCTTCGCCACATCCTCTCCCTAACATTCCTCCTCTCTTTCTTACACTGCATGAGCTTTGCCCCCCACAGTTCCCCCACACTCCATGCCAATGCCTGACACAGCTAAGTGAGGTGGGGTGGAGTCAGAGAAGCTCCCTCATCCATGTATGTAGGTTTCATGGTGAAAAGAAAACAGGGCTGGCTTTATAGTGCAAATGCATGCCAGTGCAGGAAACTGCTGTTTGTGTACCTTAGCACATTAAAGCAAGACCTGTTGGCTTTGCCAGTGCTTGTTATTTGTATTTTTTTGTGTGCTGGGTTTGAACTCATCGTGAACCTGCATAAATATGTGGATGATGCAGAGGTGCATCAGTGCATAAAGGCAGCTCACTTTTCATCACTTTATACTTAATGGGATGCAGGGGAGCCATAAATTAGGCTGGCCACTTCCAAGTCGGCCATTTGGGGTGAGGAGCAGAGGGAAGATGGAGCATTGCGGCAAGTAGGAGGTGCCTGTTGTTTTTGGCGAGAATATTTTTATGCATGCCTGTCAGGGGCTTATGTACAATGCGTCACTTTTCATCACATACAAAGTGACCCACCAGTGGCACAAGGGGATTGTAAATAAGCCCCTCAGTTTATGAAGTTATTCCAAAGTGTGAACATTTCTAAAAAGTGCAGTGTCATCCGGAATAAGTAAACCTTGTTTAAACATCACATGAATCCAGTAGGGACAAACTGCTTTCAGTCCATCGTTCACGGGCACGCAAAACACAACGCAGAGTTTTTCTGCTTGTTGGTTGCTTCTGAGCAAGCCGCTACTGGTGTGTTCAGAATTTCCTTGTGGGAAACTGCCTTTACTAGTCTTTTAAAATGCAATGCCTTTACAATGCAGCATTCGCTCCACGGGTAAGTACAACACAGATAAGTATTTGTACCTTTACCATGCAAGTAAGTCATTTAAAATAAAAAATAAAATAATGATTATATAATAAAAAAACAGTTAAAGTGCTGGGAGTGGTAAAGGGAGTTCAGGGTTATTTTAGGGTTTAGGGGTGGGTAGTAGTAAAGGAAGGTAAAGGTAAATTCAGGGCTCTGGGGTTGGTAGTGGTAAAAGAGGGTAAGGATAATTTTAGGGTTTAGTGGTGGGTAGTGGTAAAATATGTTTAGGAGTAAATTAAAAACATAATTATATAGTGGGGGTTTAGCCCCCCCCCAAAAATGCAATTTACAAAAATAAAAATGACATGTAATATATATTCTTAACATGTGTGGTAAAGGCATGCATGGTAAAGACACCTGCATTGTAAAGGCTGCGTGGAAAAGTAATACGTGGTAATTGCATGCATTGTAAAGACAAACATTCAGTTATTGATTTACGTTCCGGAGATGCCCAGGAAGTTCTGTTCTGTTCTCACAGGGAAAGTAGACTCTTGGCCTCGTGTCTTTTTATTAACTGAGTTTTGACAACAATATCACGCTAGAGGAGTTACCCAAAGTGTTAAGACTGGTAGGTTTTAGAACAACAGACAGGATTCTGCTGTAGTGAAATAAGGAGGTAACCATGAGTTAGTGATGGGATTCCGTCAAAGGAGTGGGTCTGGCCACTAGTAGGTTATACTAAAGGGGTTGATGGACGGAGTGTTGAACATTGCAAACACTCACCCCCTGTCAACTGATCTGGGTTTAATCCATCATCATTCTTTAGCTCACTCCGCCACCCCAGTTCAGACATGGCCATATGCAAATCAGTGTGACCTTGTGCCTCATGGGAACAGTCCAGCCTGGACTGCCAAGCCATGTCTTCCCTGGACCGGAAATAAGCATCCTGGGACCGGTTTCTGGCTAATCAGCCGTCATCAGCCAGGCTAGCTTGAATCCAGTGGCAAAGTGAGCAAAGGACCCACGTCTGGGCATACCCTGCCAACCTAGGGCGAACAAAGCAAAACTAAAGGGGATGATGGACGGAGTGTTGAACATTGCAAGCACTCACCCCCAGTCAATTGATCTGGGTTTAATCTATCATCATTCTTTAGCTCACTCTGCCACCCCAGTTCAGACATGGCCATGCAAATCAGTGTGACCCTGTGCCTCATGGGACCAGTCCAGCCCGAACTGCCAAGCCATGTCTTCCCTGGACCGGAAACAAGCATCATGGGACCAGTTTGGTTTTGCTTTGTTTGCCCTAAGTTGGCAGGGTATGCCAAGACTTTGATCCCTTGCTCACTTTGTAATGAAATTGCTAGGTTCAAACCCTCTATATGTGGCAGTACTCACTGTGCAAATAAGAAGGCACCAGACGGTGGCAATAAATAAATAAAATGTAATGCATTTGATATTACAAGTTTTAAATCATGTTTCTAAATTATATTTATATGGATCATACCAGTCCAGTACATGTGCGAACAGATGCCTTGTCTCCCTTGACTGTCCTTATAGGAGCTGAATAGATTTTCCCATATGCTAACGCGGTTGACTCGGGAAAGCCAGAACTATGGGTTTCCAGTTTTATGAGCAGTTTACACCACAGCTGAGGAACACTTGAGGATTGAAAGGGACAACTTAGCATCCTGTTTCCAGATCTAGGATATGGTCCTTCTCTCTGATCTTCCTGAGCAAAGCGAGTTAACATAATACCTTGGAAATAATAAAAACAAAGAGATCAGGGCCTCTGCTTTAACAATTGACTTTCATTCCATTACTGGATTTACACGAGGTTAAGCACCAGTATTTAGTGATCTTAAGGCAAGAATCAATATAGGTTGCTGGTATACGTATTCTGTAAAAATTGGAGTAAGTTTGCTTAGAGACAACGCGGGAGAGTGGGCGCTAAGGCCCAGAGAAGTCACTAATCAGGGCCACTTTTGTTTACACCGCTCTTTACTTGTGTTGTTTAGCCATAATCCCAGCCATGAATCTTAAGGACCCTTCCTGAGTCTTCAAGGTAGGAAACGAACGTCCCTACTTCTCTCTACGAGGAGCCTGTGGTTGAGTAGATGTCTTTGTATGTAGATCTGAAGTCTCCCTAATCTATTGCTGTGCCTTATATCAAGCTGTGGGAGATTTAAGAGCCTTGTGATAGTTCAGATTGTGGTCTAGTAGTTATGAAGCTAGAGATGGCCTTGGTTGGAGGACCGGAAAGTGGCATGTACCCTTCTTCCTGTGCCTTGCTTGTAGAAGGATGGGTAGGAGATGTGTGCTGAAATGTACCGTATTGGTGGTGTGTCTATGGGTTGGTAGCTTAGTGACCAGCTTGAGACATCAAAGCTCAAATGCCTTTCAGTCTAACCCACGATGACGTCTTCACCAGGACTGAGATAGACCACAAGGAGGCACTTTGCATCTACCAAGTAATTTGACTTTAGTATTGTCCACCAGATTGGTGAAGCCCCTGGACACCACTCTTTGGGCCTGTAGGGAATGCCCTTGCTATACTGATGCTTTACAGTGGATATTCCAGACATAACACACACCGTGTTCCTTGAATCCCTTTTAAGCTGATTAGTAACAGGTAACAAGCTGTAGGCACATTTTTATTGTTGTTTCCACCATTTTTTGAGGTGCATGTAAAACATTTGTAGTCAAATCGTTTGGGAGTTATTATCCTTCCAAGTACTATATTTTCTCCATTTTCGCTTTGTGTCAATTAGTTAATAGATATACATTTCTTTTCTCTTGATGTACATACACATTATTATTAATATCAATCTTATTAATATTACTATTTACATATCGTGTTCTTTAACCCTTTCGGCGCTGAGGACGGCCCCGGCCGTCCCACGTGACAGGGGGCATGTGTGGAGGACTGACGGGGACCGTCGGAACCCCGTCCACTGATTAAAATGCCCTCACTGCGGCAGAATTTGTGCTAACAGGGGAACTAGTTAGTTGTTTGTGTTGCTGAGTACCCGTACCTCCATAATAATATCTATGAATCATTATTTATGGTAGAAAAGTGAAAATATGGGTCTATTAAAGACATCTACATTTATTTTAAGGGCTCCAGTTTACCAGGGACTTGCATATGCGTTATCAACACCTCTCCGTCCTCTAACAACTTAAGACTACTTTACTATTAATTTAAAATAATTTAATATGTCTTTATGTTCTGGGGATATGGACTTATGCAGATTCAATCCATCTAGGACCCTTTTTTGTGATGTTCATCCGATTTCCCCTAACCCTTCTCCAGCTCTTCCAGCCACCATTACAGAGATGTCACTGGTCGCTGACTTCAATGGTGCTGTCACTTAACCTCATCGCTGCGGCGCGAATTCCGCCACAGTGCTGAACATTCCTATTGCGGGCGTGGTCATGACGGCTCCCGGCTGTCATCAGCACACGCCCACCATGACTCATGACGGCCGGGAGCCGTCATGAGCATGGAAGAGGTTACAGATCCAGGACAAGAACAAGGGGAAAGGCAGCACTATGTTATTGCTAAAAAGCATAGAAACGATATTCCTAATTGATGTTGTGAACTCTGATACTTTTGTGTCTTATTTTTCTAATGGGCTGAGAGAGGCCTGATCTGTCAAGTTAGACCCTCTATGCAATCAGACTTTGTGCTGCAGACTACCCAGGGCCATAGCTATCAATGGTGCAGTAGGTGCAGTGGCACCGAGACACAGAGGCTTCAGGGGCCCTGCAAACTCTGATTTTGCCCTGTTTTAATGTCCATATGGCAATAAGGCACTCATACTCAATGGTGATCTGATATTGTTTCAGTTCTTAAACTTGTTTGTGGCTCTTGCTCCAACTCAAAATATGCTTTGCAAGTTAGCATGAAAAAAAAATCCTTATTTTGTTCCCTGCTCTGTTGGGAAGGCTAGGAAGGGAGATTTATATGTCCTACTACTTGGAATCATCTCCACCTTAATTTCATTATGTAGTGAGCAGCTCTCTTTGTGGCCCATAAAATCTTTCAATCTCCCCGGGAGATTTAACAGGTCAGGAAGACTCCGCGCGACTGTCGAGCAGACCAGGTCTTTATTTGAGCTTTCAAATTTTATCTCTTTAATTTCTGTTACTATATCTTTATTTGAAATGCTGCGAACTATCATCTTACTAGTTAGCATTTTCACGATGAGCCTCACTTCCACTAAAGGCTCATAAAAAGTGGACAATAAATCAATAAAAGTAATTAAAATTGATGCGTCAGATATGGCGAATGAGTACTCAAGGAATAAATAAAAATGGAAAAGAAGTTTATCAGCAGTTTCAGGAAGCACTATCAGGGCACACCTGAGATGTGGTAGTGAGAATTAAGCACCTGAGCTCAGTCAAAAAAAGTCTTAAAGGAGAAAGGGATTTTAATGTGTTCCATGTGTTAAATTAAGATTCCATATGCCCTTATTACACAGCTTTAAAGGCCACAGTCGCCAAATTTGACTAAAATGAACTAGCCAATGGGTAGCCACAGCAGATTGGGGAGAATGAAAAAATATACAGAATCCCAGACAGAGGCAGGTAGCCACATTCTGTATGGGGGATTTCTTCATTTGATCCCAGTGAGACCTTATATAATGGGCACAGTCCAATGCAAACACACCAGGACAACGCTTGAACCAATGGTGCCGTTTTTTTTTTTAGAAACATGACTCTGGATACAAACTATCACTGTAATAATCAGGGCCGGACTGTGGTCGCAAACCAGCCCTGGCAATTACGTCCGATCGACCCCCGAAGTAATTGCCATGGCTGGAACATCGCTGCTGTGCTTTTGTTACAAGGGGTACAAGTGGAGAAGTGTGGCTCAATGGTTAGAGCGGCAGACCCTGAAGCAGAGGTCTGGCCCGGGACCAGGGTTCAATTCCCACCTCAGCGGGTCTTGGGCTCAATTTCCTCGGACCTGATAATTCTCGCCTCAGTGCCTATTCTAATCATGGGTCCCACTCTGCAACTCTGGGCAATAGCTTGCTTAATCGCCCCAACAGTGCTGGGATGCCTGGCTTCACCCTGCGGGTGCCCAGGAGTGGACATTTCACAGCGGTATGAGTACAGCGCCAGGACGCCCCTTTGCTGGGGCAGCAGTGCGCTTTACAAGTACAGTCATTTTATTTCATCTTGCAGCACTTCTGCAAAACCAGCCCATAGCAACAAAAAAGCCCCCCACTGGTACAAAACTGCCCCCACCCTTCCGGCCCTTCGGGGAAGCGCCGAGTGCCTGCTCCGGCAAATCCGGCTCTGGTAATAATTAAGGAGGTATGACTTGAGCGTAGCTGTGGTCACCTCTAATTAAAAAAACAAAGAACCACTGTGGTAAACCTGAAGTGTATAAGCAATTTAGGATCCAAGGATCCCTGCAAGATGAATCTCCTTGCCCAGTCTCGGGTGGCTTGCAGATGCCTCAAATATTTTTACAACATTGGTGTTTTGTGTGCTTCATTGAAGACAATGGAGTGGCAGAGGGCTAATAATGGCTGGTATAGGCCATCTGCTTCAACATTCTAATGAATGTCTGTCTCTTTATCCATCCGTATTTAATGTAGAAAGCCTGATCATCAGTGAGTGAAACATTCTAACAACATTGTGCCTTGGGCCATAGCATTTGTTAAAGGTCCTCGTCCTGGTCATATTTAGGTCATCTCCTTAGGTTCATGCCTATAACTGAGGCAAAGGAGCTTTAATGACTGCCATGCCTCTTGGCGAGGGTAATGATGCTATATTGCCACCTGTGAAGGATAGGTCATTTTCAGTCTGTCTCCTTCCACAGGGCTCCCTTCATCAAGGGACAACAATATAAGTTTTGAGCTTCAAATTTTTTCCCTGTTTTAAACTTACATTTAGTAAAGAGATCAGAAGATCTTTCCCTGCCCCTCTCCTTCTTTTTGTGTTTTGCAGTCAACTCCCTGACACGGCATTCTTTAGCCCATTTTTAAAATCATTATTCTGCTCTATTGTCTATTATTGCCTCATAGCCCACTGTATCGGGCTATACCGGCCTTTAAAGGCCCATTTCGGATCGGGCCTTTAACAAGGGAGCAGGACTTTAATGGCCTGTATAGCCCAGCCACGGAGGGCTATAAGGCTATTAGAACATTCTGCCATTAGAGGGCAGAATGTTCTAACAAAAACAACAAATGCCTCTCGGAGGGGGTTTAAATCCCCACGGGCTCCGAGAGGCCTTGTAAAACAACATTGGTATGTTGTTTTGCAGGCTTTTACCGGCCCGTAGAAGCTCAGAGCACTCCATTGTATTCAGCGGAGAGCGCCACATTCCAATGTTCTAATTTCACTTATAGTACTTTTTACTTTCTAACCGTTTGTGCTGTGGGTCAACCATTTTGTGTTTTACCTGCCAAATAACAGCAGAGTTTGGGTCTAATGTAGAAAAACAGTTTGCGGTCACAAACTGTGTGATTCACAAAATGAAAAAGCTGGCCACCACACAATTGTTTTGCCATGTATGAAACCCTTTTTGTGATATGTAAAAGGCTTACTGAATCACAATTTTTTTTTTATTAGCGTATTCTGAATTTCAAGGGAGAGTAATTCAAAGGGGTGTCTCATCTATTTGTGATTTGCAATGAAGTGTAACAATGGTTTGGGATCACAATTCTGGTTTCAAACCACTGAAATGTTACAAACTCCACAAAAGGAGTGCGGTCTACATTAGACAGCTTCCCCTCTTGTTATTTTGTTGATTGGCATGCAGATTGGATTACAAACAGCAACCAACCTAATTAATATTCCTTAGGCAGGTCATTATATGACCCTGTGACTGATCATTTTATAATCAGACCCCCCCAGGATTTTGAGGTCTGGTTTTCAATTTTTTTGCGGCCTCAAAATAAAAAAATTGTGGCCCAAAAAAGCTAAATTCGCTGTATTTTGGAAAAAGGCACTAAATCAACCTGTCACAAAAATACAGTGAAACCAGATGTGGGGCCAGCGAACCAGCAACTGCACAGCATGGCAGAGCTGGGAGACAAATGTTTGGTGATAGAGCGAGTGCAGATTTAAATTTAAAAACTGCGCTCTTTCTGTCATCACGCTACCGTCATGCTTCCCAGCCTCAAATACATGTAGCTGGCGTGAGTGGTTTCTATAGCCCCCTCCAACCACCTCACACCTTAAATTAAGGGCTGAAAGTAACAGTTACCCTCAAGCACAATGTATTTCAAGCTAATTGTGCATGATGGATGCTTGGGCGGGGAAGCACCAAGGCATGAGGCTGGGGAGGGTGTTGTTATCAAGGGGAAGGGGTGAGCGTAGATAAGTGCTGCCACAGTGGAGGTTGTAGGGGCCAACGACTGCCAAAGGAGGCTGGGTCATTGGCATTCCTGTTTAGTCCCTGTCTCCTGCAGTCTTTTGTTTTGCCCCTGGCTGAGGAAGCAAAGACAGTAGGAAAATATCTCTCTCCTGCTGAACCTTCTTTTATTGGCCCAGCGTGGCAGCGCAGGGTCAATAAAAGGAAGGTTAAACAAAAGGTTAAATTAAGATTGTGCCAGGCTTTTCTAAAAATTGCAGCATTTTTACAAAATCTCAAATTTCACATTTTGTTTGCAAATTTCAAAATCCTGGAGCGGCTGCTTAATGCAAAATATTGGTACCTGCGACGCATTATTAGACAACACACAGGTTGCAAAAAGTTGGTGCACAAATCAAAAAATACGCTATCTGAGACTCGCCTTTTTGTAAGCAGGACCTTTGATGTAAAAATGAAACAAACATTTTTTGCAGTTGAAGGTTTTATTTTTTTAATTCAATTTTTTGTTTTTCTATGAAAATATGGATTTTGTAATCCTGCAAAAGAGAAACAAATGTATATATATATATATATATATATATATATATACATATATCAGCGTCAGTTCAAAATCACAGCGCACTCTCAGTTGCAGTTTAAATCAACAGATCCTTATTCCAACTGTTGGAATAGAGATCTGTTGATTTAAACTGCAACTGAGAGCGCGGTGTGATTTTGAACTGACACTGATATCTATTGCCGGCTGTGGCTCTACCGGCCCCAAACACACCAACAGACAATGGGCGGATCTCCCAGGAGGAGCCTTGTCCGAATCAGAAAAAAATAATTATATATATATATATATATATATATACATACACACACACACAAACACATATATATATATATGTATATTGTCTTTAATCTTATGGAATGATCATCGTTCTAATTTTATCTCCGAGCACCTAAGCCGAAGTGAAAAGGAGCAAGGACTGACCTTCTTCAGGAATGGTCCCTGATGCAACACTTGAAAACCCAGGCAAAACTGGTTCTAAAAATAACTTACGCCACACAAATACAGTAGAAGTCAAGTACTTGGAAGAGAGGAACTCCTGCCTCCCAACAATGAAGCAGAGCAAAATACCTGCATCACATTTCTGGTCAGACTCTGCCCCAAGACTGTCTCCAAACGTGACTAAGTGCGCTGGAGTACAACACAACATACAAATTACTAAATACTAATATCATAAAAGAGCAGAAGTTAAGTAAACACAACATACAAATGACTAAATACTAAAATCATAACAGAGCAGAAGTGAAGTGAACACAACATACAAATGACTAAATACTAAAATCATAACAGAGCAGAAGTGAAGTGAACACAACATAAAAATGAGTAAATGCTAAAACCTTAATCGAGCAGAAGTTAAATAGGATCGGACATGTGGGTTACATATACAACTTCGAGTCCACCCAGCTACCTTTCAGTTTTTTCCAGCAGATCACAAGTTTCAACTGATGATTCCAAAATTATATATGAAAATACTCTACACACTACAGCAGCTATAAATGCCTCTTCCCCCCAGCACTCAGAAGCCAGACTTGTACCTTGGCCCAAGAGGTATGACCACAAAATTCCGCTATGACAGACACTTACATAACTACCATTGGAGACAAGAATTAAATGCCAGATGTATGTACAATTGGTTGCAGAATACTGGTATCAATTTGCAACCAGTTTTTGTGTGACCATTGTGTCCATTGGACCATTTTCTTTTCTTAAAAGAATTTTTTTGCAACATTCACAAAGGGGAAGGGTTCCCTTAGGGACCCATTTCCATTTGCGAATACCTTATTACCTCCTTTGAGGAGGTGGTAAAATATTAATGTTCAACTAAACCTCAGTCTGGAAATATTAATACACACCATTCCAATTTAGTCTTTTGAAGTTATGCCCTAAACACGCCCCTTTCAAATACCAATTTGGTATGTGGTCCCTGTTAGACCTGTCAGCCTTAGGGTGGTCTTTCCCCCAACTTTTTGCCTTCCTCCTCTATTTTTACTGACCTTGTTTTTTCTGGCCTTACCACTCTGAGCACTTTACCACTGCCAACCAGCGCTAAAGAGCATGCGCTCTCTTCATGCTAAAATTGGCTTATCCCCAACTGGCACATTTGATTTACTTATAAGTTATTAGTAAAGTAGTACTACATGTACCCAGGGTATTTATATTAAACGCTACAAGTGGGCTCGCAGTATTATTTGCGCCACCCACTTAAGCAACCCTTTAAATATGTCTCAGGCCTGCCCTTGTAGAGCTTCTGTGTGCAGTTTTGACCTGGTAAATAAAACTTTTGCTAGGCCCAAACCTTCCTTTTTAATACATATAAGTCACCCGTAGGGCAGGCCCTGGACAGACCAGAGTGCAATGTATTTAAAAACCATGACATGTACTTTAAAATTGCATGTGTTCTGGTACTGAAAAATATTTGTTTTTCACTGCTGCAAGGCCTATCTCTTCCTTATTACTTTTTATAAGCATCATTTTCAATAGCAAGGGTAACTCAGTTCATGTTTGGGATCTCCAGAATCACAATTTAAATCCCAAACTTATGGTGGAGTCAGATTTAAATTACATGTCTGAAAATGCCACTTTTACAAAGGTGGCATTTTCTTGTCATGGCAATTTGGTGCCTGCACCTTGTCTCTGGTCACATGACCGGATGTAGTTGGCAGTTCCTTTGCCATTGTGAAACTTGTACCTCCTCTCTCCTGCTCCTGTCCTTATACACCCTTTGCTGAGTCACAGTTCCTGTTGTTATTAATTCTTGTTAGCTCAGTGGTTTGTTATGTTTAGTAGCTGAGGAAAGAATAGCACAATATAAACACATTAAGTAAATAAATAACTATATAAATAGTTACATACATTATTTTCTTCTGAGATACAGCCACTCACAATAACTTTTAAAGGTGTTGCCATGTGATTGGTTCAATATGTTTGTGTTTCTAATCTGCAGTGGAGATAATAATTGAGAATTCTATACGGGCATCTAGGGACACTGAAAGTAAAATAGTTTCTTTCCGAGCGATAAACTGAGTTCAAAACTTGGCATTAGTAAAGTTGAAGTTATGATGAAGTCTTTGTATCACGCTGTGTAGTACAGTATGTCTTAGTTCCAGTAGACTAATTTAGGTCGCTCTTTGAAAAGCGTTGTCCTATTTGGGAGGAGCGATATCTATGCAGCTTTTCCCTTGTTGTTTGTTGTTATTAACAGAAAAGACATCCTTGCCAGACATTGTGTACTGTACGAAGCTCAGATTGCTGTTTCCCCCTTTCTGGCACTACAAAGGGTTGATACCATCACCCAGTAGTAAGATACTTACTTGATGTTCTATATAGCCTTTACACATTTTTGTACAGAATTATGGCATCACCTTCAAATGTGTATTTTCCCATGCATATATTTTGTCAAGTTTGTTTTGGCAAAATCAGTCAGAATGAGACAGAGGGGCGTGATTATTATTGCACAACTCGTAATTCCAATTCCAGCACAGACTCCTGTTTGTGCTGGGAGTGAAATTCCACTGCCAGCTCTAATCAGGGCTTAATTGTGTACCTGCTCATGCGAGGTTAAATCTTTATATGGCCATGTTTGCCTGTGCGTTTTGGAGCTAATTTCTGCCTCCTGCAATGCATATCTCCCTCCCTGCTGGTAGTGTCACAGCTGTTTACCGCAGCAGCCTTTAACACTGTGATTTATGCAACCCTAGAACCTGTTAGCATTACGCTATGCCTTCGCTTCCCTCTAACCTTTAGTTGAAATCATTGCAATTAGTCAACTAGCTCTGGACACAGCAAAGATGGACGGTCTGTGGCTCAGGCCTCAGCAGTGATTAAAACTAAACTCTCACAATATTTATTCAAGGCTCTACTAAGGAAAGGAGATTGGCTTGTCCATGTTTCAGATGGGCATTCTATTTTTAGAAGCAACTATGAAATCCTGCATCCTAAAATAGCAGGTAATACATTGATTGTCAACCTTCCCCCCTTCCTGGAAATGTGCTTTTAATGAAAACTAGAGTCAGCCTTTATTGCAGACATGAACTCTGTGACTGAGGTCTCCTTTCACTGTTGTCTTGTGTGCTGTTTTATTTATTGCTGTGCCCATGGTGGCACACGCTAGTCCCAAACTAGTTAATTGTTCCACTTGTATGGGACTAGCGTTCACTTGCCCATACTCCTTGCATCTATCGAAGCAGAAGTGGAGGACGCGCCTTCTCCCACATTGCAGCTAAGACCTGGAACAGCCTCTCTATGCACCTCACTTGGCACTGGTGAGTAAGTGGGTGTGTAAATGGGTATATGGGTGAGTGAGTGGCTGTGTGAGTGGCTGTATGGGTGGGTGAGTGGTTGTGTGAGTGGTTGTATGGGTCTGTGAATGGGTATGTGAGTTGTTGTGCAGGTCTGTGAGTGTGTGTGAGTGGTTGCATGGGTTTGTGAGTGGGTGTATGGGTCTGTGGGTGAGTGTGTGAGTGACTGTATGGATCTGCAAGAGGGTGTTTAAGTGGCTGTATGGATGAATAATTGGGTGTGCGAGTAGCTCCATGGGTGAGTGTGTGGTTGTATGAGAAGCAGTATTGGTGAATGAGTGGGTATGTGAGTGGCTGTATGGGTCTGTGAATGGCTATGTAAGTGGCCTTATGGGTAAATGAGTGGTTGTATTGGTCTGAGAATGGGTGAGTTGTTGTGTGGGTCTGTAAGTGGGTGTGTGAGTGTCTGGGTGGGTCTGTGAGTGGGTGTGAAAGTGCCAGCACAGACTTTGCATGAGAGACTGTATAGGGGAGTAAGTTGGTGTATCAGTGGCGGTATGGGTGGGTAAGTGGGTGTGTCAGTGGCTGTAAGAGTGAGTTAGTGGCTGTGTGTCTGTCTGTATCCATGTGTGAGTGGTTGTATCGGTGAGTGAGTGGGTGTGTGAGTGGCTGTATGGGTCTGTGAATGGCCGTGTCAGTGAGTGAGTGGGTGTGTGAGTGGCTGTATGGGCCTGTGAATGGCTGTGTTGGTGAGTAAGTGGGTGTGTGAATGACTGTATGGATGATTGAATGAATAGCTGTATGAGTGTGTGAATGCGTGAGTGAATGGTTCTGTGGGTGTGTGAGTGGGTATATGAGAGGTCGTATGGGGCTCTGAGTGGTTGTGTGAGTGGTTCTGTGGACGATGTCATCAGTGATGTCATTTGAGATGTCATCACTGACCATGTCATGAGTGATGTAATATGTGAGGTCATAAGCAGTGCCTTGTGGCGGGCGTAAATTATAGTTAGCTCAAGTAACTATAACTGCTGTATTTCACTGGTTTTGTACAAGTGGAATCTGAGCCTAACTATAACTATAAAGTCCCTGTAGCCTTTGGATTTTCAGTGGATTTCTAATTTTTTTTATTCTATTTCTTAACTATAAAGTCACTTTAACCTTTGGTTTTCAGAGAATATATATATATATATATATATATATATATATATATATTCACTGAAAAAACCATAGGTTATAGACCATATATAGTTAGGAATTAGCATTTACAAAACCTTATTTTACTCACACAAAACCATTGAAATTCCATATATAGTTAGTTGCACTAACTATATATCGCGCACCCGCAATCCACTGCTGATGATGTCACATATTACATCATTCATGACATGGTCAGTGATATCACTGATGACATCACTGATGACATCTCAAATGACATCACCGATGACATCACTGATGACATCACTGATGACAACATCCAGTGACTGTATGTTTCTGTAAAGTTAAAATGTGTCTTACATATTGAAGAATGAGTGGAAGTATAAGTGTCTGGACAAAGGATTTAGTAGGTGCATGACTGAATGTATGAGTGAGTGATTAAATGTGTCTCACTGAGTGCATGGGTTAGTGACTAAACTGTCTTAATTTGTGCATCATTATGTCTGTTGTTCTGTAAACTGCTGCATGTGTTGATCAGTAGCTATATGATTAACTATATGGGTTACTGATTGATTGACCAAGTATTTGTATGGGAGACTGAGTGTGTGTGTGGCTGGCTGGGAGGTGTGTGACTCTGTGCAGATCAATGTGTACTTGTATCAATGATTGTATAAGAAGGTAAGTATGTGTTAGTATATGTTTGAAAATGTAAGGTGCTCTATGTTTAACTGTATAGACAAGAAAATGGAAGTGTCATTGATTCTTTACAGGACTGACTAGGTGTGTGAGTAACTCCATGGATGAGTGGCAGACTGTGAGTGTCTGTATAGGTGTATGAGTGCATATGATAGTATTGTAAAGATGAGTGATTGTATGTATGAATGATTGTATGGGTGAATGAGTGAATGTGTGTGTAGACATAGGAATCAGTGAGTGCGTATGTAGTAACTAGTATTGGTGTGTCAATGGTTTCAAAAATTATACTCTGTATTTAACACTGGGTGAAACAGAGGTTATATTAAAATGTGAGGAGATGCATTGTATTGTCACATGAATGATATCATCAGTGATGTGGTCATTGATGTCAAATGAGATGTCATCAGTGATGTCATCAGTGATGTCATTTGAGATGTCATCAGTGATGTCATCAGTGATGTCACTGACCATGTCATGAATGATGTAATATGTGACATCATCAGCAGTGGATTGCGGGTGCGCAATATATAGTTAGTGCAACTAACTATATATGGAATTTCAATGGTTTTGTGTGAGTAAAATAAGGTTTTGTAAATGCTAATTCCTAACTATATATGGTCTATAACCTATGGTTTTTTCAGTGAATTTTCAAGGTTTTGTAAATGCTAATTCCTAACTATATATGGTCTATAACCTATGGTTTTTTCAGTGAATTTCATTGGTTTTTTAACAGCTAATATCTGTAGCTGTAAAATGTATTCTTCTTTAAATCCAAAAATATATTTTATATGTTTATGAATAATTTTTTTTTTAAATATTTTTTTTTCTTCGTTCCCGCTTCGCGAATCGGGAAGCTTCCCGTTAGCTGACCTTGATGCCGCGAAATAGACCGCGAGCCGGTAAACGTTTCTTTACCGCAACTGCCGCGTTAGAAAACAACATCGTGACACCTCCCGTCCGCATGACGTTTCACGTTGTCGCGTGATACGTCATATGACGTGCTACGTTAGCGAACTGGTACGCGAAGCGAGTCGCAAAGCGCAGGTTTCTGGAAGCAAACCGGGAGGCCCTGCAAAGCGCTTAACGTAAACACAGCAGGTCATGTGACTTGGTAATAACACTTTTCATTGGTTCATTTCACTTTTGGTTTCCTAATGATGTAAGACTAGGTCATATAATCTAAAATGAACACTTTTCATTGGTTGAGAACTCTTGTTTTTCCCAAATGATGAAAATCCCTCCTTCTTTCCTCACTCTGACTTTCATCATTGTGAGAGAAAGACCCTTTGTTACCAGTGAGCAATGGCTTCTTTAGTAGCTTCAGCTGGTGCTTCCCCACCACCTCCACCACATCCAAGGAAGAGTGGACCACCTGCTCAAGTTATAATTCAACAAGAAGAGGAAGAAGAGGAACAGGACGACGAGCACGAAGAGAGGCAGTTTTTGCCTGAGGAGCCCAGGACGTCTCACCGGAAAGAAAACTTCATTTGGCAATTTTTTAAAATTCCCAAAGGTCAGAAAAAAGTAAATGCAAGATACGTAACTTGCCTTATATGTCAAGATAGACTGTCCAGAGGGACCGAGAAAAAATACAGTTTCGGAAACTACACAATGCATCGCCATATGACTAGGTGGCATCCTAACAACTACAGTGCTGCACAGTTTCGGAACGACCTAGATAATCTCCCTATTATGGCCAGAAGATCTGTTGTACCGGAAGTAACGGGACCAGAGGGCAGGGAGATAGTGCCAAATATACAAATGAGATTTGGTGAAGTAAAACACGTCTGCGTACATTGCGATGGATTCATTTGCTACGGAGAAAGAAGCATCACTCTGATCAACAGAGCTATTGACTATCATATGCAAGTTTGTACGAAACGCCCAAAATAATAAATACTTTTTTTTGTTTTGTTGCTCCTGTTGAGCCCTTTACAATGAATCGTTTTCATTGCCCCCTCCAAGAAAAACCCAAAAAAATATAAAACTGTTCAGAAAAATAAAAAAAAAGTAAAAAAATGTTCAGAAAAATAATAAAAAAAATATAAAACAACAAAAACAATAAAAAAAAAAGTTCTTTTCAGAACTACCTCCCCGTTATTAAAAAATTGGTACAATATTTGGAACTGTGCCAACCTCTATTTCTCGTAGTTCGCTTCCCAGTTCGCTCGCCGGTACGCGAACCGGAAGTGAACCAAAAATTTTTTTTTAAAAAAAAGAACAGTAAGTATAAGGGAAGGAAACAGACACTTATGTTAAAAGAAAGACAGCTATAAGGGAGTAAACTAGAGATACTATTACCCGTAATCCACTGCTGATGATGTCACATATTACATCATTCATGACATGCTCAGTGACATCATCAGCAGAGGAATGCGGGTTTTTTGGCAACGTGCCTTATCCACGGTTTAATAACGCTGCCTTTTGCTTTATATAAGTTTTCAAATTGTATGAAATATATACCAATAGGTCGTTATGAACCTTTAGGTAGTGCTTTTCTTCATGAGGTCTGGACGCTTCCATACACATACAGATGTTTCAAAGATGATCAAGAAGTTTATCTGAATGGAGAGGAATGCACTGAGACGCCACATCATTCACTAATGTGTAGGCACATACAGTTACACGGTTCATGCAACAAACACCGACCGAATATGGCTTGCGTGTTGCAAGGCACGCCAGTTCCTGCTATCATCCCCACGTTCAAGTTGTTGGAAAATGGTAGTTATTTGATGCTCAATAATGAAGATTGTTCTGGGTTAATTAAAAGTATTCCTTTTATCGTAACAGTAAGTAAACGGGTTATTTGCTGCAGAAATGTTCTATTTCCTCCCACACATGAACATAGGGAGTTTTCAATCTCGCCACAAATACCAACCTTGGGAGCAGATTTCAACGGCATGGCAAGAATAAGAGCTCTTTTGTCTCAGAGAGAGGTGGCCTTGAGTTCGGCCCGTGAAACTTTCGTGCTTCACATAGCGAACACCCGTACAGAGGTGCAGACCCTTTTCAATACAGATTTGCCTTTCCATTTCAGCAAGATGGTTCGGACTATCTTTAACGCGTCCTCCACAAAGGCCCTGGCGCACTTTTTTAAAGTTGTTACCAGTGGTCTCGTGACTTCATTTGAGAAAATCTTTGCAGTCATCCCTGCTTTCTTTCATTCTATTTTTTCCACTCTGCTTCGTGGATTCCCATTTTTACTTGCATTACCAGCGGACGCTCTTGTGCTTTTTTACATTTTTAAATATGGATGTCCCTCCTGTGCAAGCTCCCGCCCTGCAGCTGCTGACACTGTTCCGCAATCGCATGCTAGAATATTATGGCACAATGCCGTTGGCGATATTAAGCACGGCATATGGATTATCTTTTCGATTCTCCTACTTCACCTGTGTCCAGCCTGTATTTCACTGCCTGACCTGTGATTTCGATTGGGCCATTGATTTGTGTCTCTGCGGACCGGTTTCTCCTGACGTCGACTTTAATCAGCTGATGACTCCTATCATTACTCACGAGTTGGTTTGTCCTGGCGAAAGGATTATGGCTGTGGCATTGATGCATGGACTAATTGGTCCCTGGAATTTACTGGCGGCAACACAGTCTTTCTTGGAACAGAGCTTTCTTGAAAACCCACCGAGCTGTCCTCTGATGGTGATAGAGGATCCGGTGCTGGGAGAGCACGTATGTTCTTTTCCGCTTTTAAATTGGATGGCTGAACTCTTTTCGGATGAAGACGGTGACTTCCTATTGGAGGCTGTTGCAGCTTATTTTGCATACACAGTTATGTCATAGACCTTTTTCATGTTTGATATGCTGAGTACTAGCATTTCATTGACAATTCATTGACTTATTTGTCAAGTTTTTATTATTTAGCTTGCCTATTGGCTTAAGACTCGATAAAGTACTTGGCTGTTTTATTTTTCTTTAGCATTACATTTTCCTAGTTTTTAATGCTTTACCTTGCGGACCGTCCACATATAACCTTGCAATCTTCTCTCATGAGATGGCACTTCTATTATCTTATTCAGTTCGTTTCCGGATCATGGGGAGGTGTCATCTAGGTCCTGGATATCTTTACACCGTGTTAAGTTAGCATGGGCTCATTACCGGTTTAAACGCCATTTTTCCTTTTTTGCAACTTCTGCACACGACACTTAGTTGTTGCTTTAGCTTTCAACCTAGTAGTTCATCGTGGTTTACATGAGAATAATATGTTCTTGCTCTACTATCTGCTTTGCTTGTTAAACTATATCTGTACAGCGAGTGCTGAAGTTTCAAGAACAACACGATACAGAATTGTTATGAGGTCTGATCTCCACGACTTCATACTCATAACATAAGTGCAACTTCTGCCAATTCTGGGCATGAGGCGGGTTTTATATTGCTTTGCCGAACACACATACACAACAGTTGATGCGGTTCACATGAAGAGAGAGCTGGTGTATGCTGATGTGATTCCTTCAAATCTAAGACACTAAAGTATGGGCACGCCCTAAACCAACACAAACAGACCTTCTTAGCAAATAATATAATATGTGTATTAGGGAGGGTGAGATATAAGCAGCCGCGGGCCGTGGAGGGAGTTACGGTGAGGCAGGGAGGCGGGGAGGGGGAGGGGCAGGGTGGAGCCCTCTCCACCCTGCCCCTCCCCCTCCCCGCCTCCCTGCCCCACCGTAACTCCCTCCACGGCCCGCGGCTGCTTATAAGTGTTGCTAACTCTTATTCATTTACAGCATGTTAACATACTGTCACCATTCGCTTTTTATGTACTAGTAACTATGCTGGTAATTTTGCTACTGATAATATGTGTACTTCTATTATCTAAGATACTACGCCTGAGAAGACGGCATTAGTAAATAAACATTTCAAATACACATGTGTTCTTCTTAACTCCATGTTCTGGTTTCTAAGAAATATATAACGACCGACTGTTCATGAGTTCCACGTATCCTGAGGTACTATAAGTTCATATTCTGGATTGTCTAAACATTGAGAGTTTGTTATATCCAATGTGACACTGTACCTAGCTTGCTAAGGGGTTTTGATTACTAAGGTGAGTTTTGGGACACCCTAATTCGCCGAGGTTCCAATCCTCTGTCCACAGTTCTGTGTGAGAACAGAAACCCTGCGACAGGGGCACCCCTGAGCCTTGCTGGAGCTTCATCACACTTGCGATACAACTCCAGCAATGCGCCACCTTTACGGCATAGATACGTCACGCATCTGTGCTGTTTTTGCCCCATGATGCGCCGCATTGTAAATGCAGCACACCATAGGTGACGGAACAGCGGCACAGAATGACTAACACATCCCTGGTGATGCGCCAGTCATCATAAATCTATCCCTATGCTTCTTATCTTGTTAGAGATGAACCGCCATATGTATCATCAAAGTTTTTTGCATTTCCTAAATAGCGAACTTTAAGGAATAAATAGCGATTCTTTACCATTCCTAGTTTGCGATGACCTATTTGCTAATTACAAATTACCCATTCATTTCCATGCAGCAGGAGGCCCATGGGAATGAAGGTGCAATTTGCGATTAGCAATTACCTCATCGCAAATTACGAATTTTTCCGAGGGTGCAGGGGTGTCTCAAGAACACCCTGCTGCACCCCCGAAAAAGAAATGTGGGGGCATATGGCGCACATAAATTTTGAAAACATTCCTTTACCTCAAAAACGATTTTCTTTTTTTTTATATATTCATACTTTGAGTTTCAAAACAGTCTCAGAAACACACCAATTTGTCTTCAGCAGAGCAAAAGGTATGCACTCCAGAGTCTGCAGCTATCAAAAGCACAGAAATGCTGTAAATCCTCACACATATCTCTCATGTCACACCAATCAAAACTCCTCCCTCACTTTTTTTCAAAGCAAAACCCTGCCCCCTCTCTGCTTTTTCTGCATAGCAACCACCTCTTGCAAGACCTCTGGTGTTTCCAAGTTCACACAACAATGTTGCAATTGAACTCTGAACTCTCAGTGCACCTGCATATCCAGAGCATTCTTTCATTTAATGATTTTTTCTTCGCCACTCAAAATACATCTTTCAACGAACTCATCCATGCACACTAACTTTCTGTTTTCAGCAATCAAAATCCACCAATCACTCTTACTGCTTCATTAACACAGAAACTCCTCAGTTTTTTTCATTTTACACTCTCATTTTTTCAACTGCCATTTCATTGCCACACTTCATCTGACTGCAGGAGAACCTTCTCTCGCCATGTTTTCTGTCTGGATTGTTGGACATAGTTATATCTATTGGGCTCAAAGGTACGCTGAAAACAGGAATTTACCTAACCTCAATTTACAAGATGTGGAAATTAAGTGGTTTGGCCACAGAGGATTAAAATGTCACCAATTGATACCATTGGTGAAAACCTTTATGCATTTGCCAAAACCTGACCTGTTAATTGTGCACTGTGGAGGTAATGATTTGGGCACTTTGACTGGGGTAGGTCTGGAAATGCTTTTAAAGGACACCTTTGAGCAATTGATGGCACTTTTTCCTCAGACTGCCTTGGTATATTCAAATATATGCCAAAGACAAAAATGGAGGTGGTCGAACCAATTTTGTCCACAAATTGAGAAATCGAGGAAGCATGTAAACAAATCTGTTTCAGCTTACATGAGAGACCATGGAATGGGCTCCCTGTACAACAATAACTTGCGTTACTACATGCAAGATATCTACAGAGGAGATGGAGTTCACTTCTCAGATGAGGGCAACAGAATTTTCACTCTGAATTTAAGACTGTGCATTGGTACCTACTTATAAGTACCTAAATGTACCATAAACCCAAAAGCTCTTCTCAGAGCTACCCTACATCTGATCACTCACAATTATTATTTTACTCTAACTTTTTTCACTAATTTTCAAGAAAGTACGCTCCCCACAACGCTTCCCGGTTCGCGAACCGGGCGCACTCCACGCAAAAAAACAAAAAAAACGGTATATTTTTTTTTTGCCCTGCGAGACCCTTTCAAAGCCTCCACATCAAACCTAGGGGGTCAGGGACGATCTACTATGCCCCCTTATGGTCATTTGCCCCTTCGCTTTGGCCTCCTCTTGTCTCTCGATCCTACCGAGAGACAAGATGGCGGCCGCTACGGACTGTTTGGAATGTTTACAGACGCCGAAGAACCAATCAGCTTCGCAAACCTCCGTAACGCGAAAAGTACACGAAGCGGAGTGCTGTTACAGATATATATCTTTTTTTGAACGTTAATTTCTCAAAATCCACTGGAGCACATATATTGAGACCTAGCAAAGGCACATCGGGCTACCAGTCCCTAATATTTTACCAAGTTTCGTGCAAATCCATTCAGCCGTTCGATTATTATTATTATTTTTTTCTTTTTGCCCCGCGGGGCCCTTTTAAAACCTCCACATCAAACCTAGGGGGTCAGCGAGGATCTACTATGCCCCCTTATGGTCATTTGCCCCTTCGCTTTGGCCTCCTCTTCTCTCTCGATCCTACCGAGAGACAAGATGGCGGCCGCTACGGACTGTTTGGAATGTTTACAGACGCCGGAGAACCAATCAGCTTCGCTTCACAAAGCTCCGTTGCGCGAAAAGTACGCGTACTGGAGCGCTGCCCGGTCCGCTGTTACAGATATATATCTTTTTTTAAACGTTAATTTCTCAAAATCCACTGTAGCACATATATTGAGACCTACAAAAGGCACATCGGGCTATCAGTCCCTACAATTTTGCCAAGTTTCGTGCAAATCCATTCAGCCGTTCGGGCTAAAAGTGAGGCCAACCGCCCTATGGAAAACTCAATGTTAAAAACACGTTTTGGGACCCCCCTTTTTTCTCGGCCCCCCCTTGACGAACCCCCCCCAAATTTTCAAGGGCTGCTCAGAAACAAAATGTGCCATTTTCCTGAAAATTTCAGCCAATTCCGTCCACAAACGCCAAAGTTATTAGACATAGAATTTTCAAAAATCCCATAGAGAAAAAATCCTAACTATATATACCTACTGGCGACCGCCAGTAGGTAATATATATATATATATATATATATATATATATATATATATATATATATATATATATATTACCTACTGGCGGTCGCCAGTAGGTAGTTATAGTTAGGATCGTTTTCCATAGGAAATCTGCAACATTCTATTGGGAATAACTTTGGCGCCGAATGAGGGATCTGCCTGTAATTTTCCTTAACTTTGCCTCGCTCCTTCCCTGAAAGTTTCGGGGGGATCCGTCAAGTGGGGGCTAGATAAAATGGGGGTCCCAAAACGTGTTTTCCCCATGTTAATTTCCATAGGGCGGTTGGACTCACTTTTAGCCCGAACAGCTGAATGGATTTCCACCAAACTTGCCAAAATTGTAGGGACTGGTACCCCGATGTGCCTTTGCTATGTCTCAAGATATATGCTCCAGTGGTTTTTACGAAAATTAACTTTGAAAAAATATATATTGGGCTACATTGGGCTATATATATGTTAGAGCCCAAATGTAGCCCAATGTAGCCCAAAGATGGCCACCAGAGACAAAAAAAAACAAATGTAGCCCAAATATCAGCCAGATGTAGCCCAACTATAGCCCAATGACAGAATGTCCCAGAGTGTTCTAAAGAACAACTAGAGCGCTAACAGTCTTACTTATGACAAAAGTATGGCACACCTGAAGTCATCTTGATTGGAATAAAGTGTTAACACTTAAAACATTTAATTTGCAAAGGAACAAAATGAGGGGGTTCATTTTGCCATAGAAATTATGATTAGTGCTGAAGAAAGAAAAATTAGGGCACATTTTGAGTTACTTCTCAAATCCTGTTATATTTCATCAAAAAAATTCTGATATGCAGTCTCCCAAGATGGCCACCAGAGACAAAAGAGCCCAAATGTAGCCCAAATATCAGCCAGATGTAGCCCAACTATAGCCCAATGACAGAATGTCCCAGAGTGCTCTAAAGAACAACTAGAACGCTAACAGTCTTACTTATGACAAAAGTATGGCACACCTGAAGTCATCTTGATTGGAATAAAGTGGTAACACTTAATACATTTAATTTGAAAAGGAACAAAATGAGGGGTTTGATTTTGCCATAGAAGTTTGTGGTGTGTTCACATTCTTGTTGGGGGCGGAGCTTGTTTGGGATTGCCCAAATAAATGTCAGGACGCGCATTTGCGCAAAGGACTAGAGCGTGACTGTTTGGGCGCTGAAGAAGGCATAAACATGCCGAAATGCATTCGCCACAGCTCGTGAATAAAGCAGTTTCCTTGGTGTTCCCCTCGTGTGGCCTCTGCTTTCTTTCGAGTGAAGAAGGGTTTGTTGCAATATATATATATATATATATATATATATTGTTAGACAAAAACGATCCTTTCAGGCATGAGCGCGCTCAGCAGTGTGTGCTCGACCCGAGGGCTGGATCAGAGCCCCAAAATTAATTTTACAATACAAGAAGGGCGGCACAACCGGATACTTTTCAAAGGGTATTTATTTCACCAACACTCCACCGACGCGTTTCAGCCTCACGGCTTTTCTCACGGTCAGCAAGTCCCTTTTTGCTTTCTCTTTTTATACTGGCCCACATGAGCCTCAAAGTGGCATTGTGGGATATGTAGTTTTAAGGCAAACATAATTAAAAACAAAGTAATAGTTGAAAAAGGACTAGTGCGTTCTGTTTACAAAAGTATAGTACTTAACGTCCACAATGCAATTCCACTTGGGGGTAACTTAAGATCCATTATTATCATATAAGTATGACTAATGTTTTTCAAAAGTTCACAATCTTGTTTGAGGTGTCGGGTATAGTACCCTGGCGCACATTTAAGTTACACTGCAGTTCATTTTTACTCCAGATGTATGTGGAGATCTTCCCCAAAGTTCATTCCTCGCGGCTGTTTCGTGCGAAATCGAATGATCAAACGAGATTCCATTTGTCGAAGGAGGCGCACTGTATCTCCCCCTCTTTCAGATTTGTTCAACATTTTCAGTCCGTAGAAAGACATGGCTCGCCAATCCCCATTTTGGCATGTACTCAAATGTTTAGCAGTAGCATACAGCATGTTTGAGTTTTTTACTGCTCGGATGTGCTCCAACATTCTCTTTTTTAGCATGCATGTGGTAGATCCAATATATTTCATGCCACATTTACATTCGACCACATACACCACGTTTTTCGATGTGCAAGTAATGTATTGATTTATCGACATGTATTTGCCGTCAGGTTCCATCACCCTCTTCATTTTTTTGCCTATTTTGCATGCTTTGCATGTTGCACAGGGTTTGAAGCCTATGTTCTGATCAGTCCACCATTTGGGTTGTTCTTTGCTCTGGAAGTGACTTTTGACCAATAGGTTTTGAAGGGATGTATTCTTCTTGTACGTGATAGATGGAAACTTGCCCGCTAGTGGCCCAACATCTGGATCGCTGTTAATCAAATGCCAATATTTTTTCATTTTCTTGGCAATTAGCTCGCTTTCTTTACTATATGTAGTAATGAATCTTGGTGGATCCTTTTCTTGTTGTGGTTTTGGTTTTTCCACTAGCGTTTCTACTCTGCTGATTTTATCCACTTTATTTTTGCAGTCTTTCAGAACATAGTCCTTATATCCTCTCGACTGGAATCTCATTTTGCTTTCAAGAATGTTCTTTTCGGCATCTTCTGGTTTGGAACAGTTTCTTCTATCTCAAATGGCAAATTGGAAACCACACTGTTTAGGAAGAAAACAGCAACAAACAGCATTCTCCATGGCAGCAGCTTCCATCCCAAGCCACTGCTGAGAAGTATTCCATATGGGGAGTTTGTACGACTCAAAAGAAACTGTTCCAAACCAGAAGATGCCGAAAAGAACATTCTTGAAAGCAAAATGAGATTCCAGTCGAGAGGATATAAGGACTATGTTCTGAAAGACTGCAAAAATAAAGTGGATAAAATCAGCAGAGTAGAAACGCTAGTGGAAAAACCAAAACCACAACAAGAAAAGGATCCACCAAGATTCATTACTACATATAGTAAAGAAAGCGAGCTAATTGCCAAGAAAATGAAAAAATATTGGCATTTGATTAACAGCGATCCAGATGTTGGGCCACTAGCGGGCAAGTTTCCATCTATCACGTACAAGAAGAATACATCCCTTCAAAACCTATTGGTCAAAAGTCACTTCCAGAGCAAAGAACAACCCAAATGGTGGACTGATCAGAACATAGGCTTCAAACCCTGTGCAACATGCAAAGCATGCAAAATAGGCAAAAAAATGAAGAGGGTGATGGAACCTGACGGCAAATACATGTCGATAAATCAATACATTACTTGCACATCGAAAAACGTGGTGTATGTGGTCGAATGTAAATGTGGCATGAAATATATTGGATCTACCACATGCATGCTAAAAAAGAGAATGTTGGAGCACATCCGAGCAGTAAAAAACTCAAACATGCTGTATGCTACTGCTAAACATTTGAGTACATGCCAAAATGGGGATTGGCGAGCCATGTCTTTCTACGGACTGAAAATGTTGAACAAATCTGAAAGAGGGGGAGATACAGTGCGCCTCCTTCGACAAATGGAATCTCGTTTGATCATTCGATTTCGCACGAAACAGCCGCGAGGAATGAACTTTGGGGAAGATCTCCACATACATCTGGAGTAAAAATGAACTGCAGTGTAACTTAAATGTGCGCCAGGGTACTATACCCGACACCTCAAACAAGATTGTGAACTTTTGAAAAACATTAGTCATACTTATATGATAATAATGGATCTTAAGTTACCCCCAAGTGGAATTGCATTGTGGACGTTAAGTACTATACTTTTGTAAACAGAACGCACTAGTCCTTTTTCAACTATTACTTTGTTTTTAATTATGTTTGCCTTAAAACTACATATCCCACAATGCCACTTTGAGGCTCATGTGGGCCAGTATAAAAAGAGAAAGCAAAAAGGGACTTGCTGACCGTGAGAAAAGCCGTGAGGCTGAAACGCGTCGGTGGAGTGTTGGTGAAATAAATACCCTTTGAAAAGTATCCGGTTGTGCCGCCCTTCTTGTATTGTAAAAATATATATATATATATATATATATATATATTCTATTCTATTCTATTCTATACGGAATTTGTTAAGCGCACGGGCACCCTGGGGTTTCATGGCGCTGAAGAAAGCAGAAGGTAGAAGGGAAGTTAGGGCGCAGATGGTATAATGCCCTAACCGTACGCTTGCCCTGAAGCCCACCCAGGGCACCCAGTGTACTATGTTGGTGACCGCTGAGGGAGCCTCAATACCCCTGCCGTCCTGCCCAGCTCCCCACCTCCAGCGAGAGCCAGCATTGCTCCAACATGAAGGGAGCAGCAACAAATGCTGTTCCCTGTAATTGGGAGAAATTCTGTCAACTGTTTTCCTGTCTTCTTGACAGCGGGCAGGAAAACAGATGGGAGCGGAGTTACTGTTTGCTCTCATCAGCTCCCGCTAACTAATGGCCATCTCCTAAGGTTGGGCTCCTCCGGAGATAGCAGGAGCTGGCCCTACTAATAGCTCCACTAATGGTTCCAGTAGAAGGCCATGCAGACCCCCATTATTGTTCCTGAGGGCCAACCCCATGGAGGTGGTGGTCCTGAGGGCCGAAAATGGCCATAAAGTGAGACCACATGGCCCCCCTCCCTCTTTAATATAAACCATGCACCGGGGGGTTGGTGGTCCCAGGGGCCAAATATGGCCTGGGGGGAGGGCCACACAGCCCCTTCCCCTTCAAATTGTTTTTCTGGCCCCTGGGGGTCCCTGGGGTTCTTAGGATCTTAGGAGGGGTGCCGCACATCCCCTCCAATAAAAAACTTGAATTGACCTGCCCGAGGATTTGGTTGCCCCCGGGGCTCATACTGACCTTGATGAGGGGGGCTACAAGCACCACTTTTCCCATTATTCCTATTTAAATATGCCCCCACGATCTGGCCCACCCAGGGAGGGGGCTGAGTTTTAAAGAAGCACTATACCGCTCTTCATCTTTTTTTATTTTTCGCGATTTCATAGCAAAATGTTTAAAAAAATGATGTTGCGCCCTGGCGGGATCCCTGTGGAAACATAGAACCAGGGCTAGGGATCAGGGTATTCCTACCCTGCCCCCTTTTCTTTATTTCTACATTTGTTTGGAGACTCAGCCTCAGCCGACTCCCAAGATGTTTGCTAACACTTCCTATTTGAAATGTTGGCAGCAAATCAGATCTCTGCAAATCAGCAATAATTGAGAAAGCTGTGCAACCCTAGATATACAAATATGGATTTTTTAATATCTCAAAAACTGCTGATTGGAATTACACCAATCCACAAACAGTTGGCTTTCTGGACCAAGATCTAGCTTTCTGCCAAATTTGATGTAAATCCGTTCAGTGGTTCGGGCTGCGGTTGTGTCTAAAATCCCTATGGGAAATAACACTGGAATTGCACTTTTTTTGTCCACCTCGCTTTTTTTCAACCTCAGCTTGACATATCACCCAGAAACTTTGCACAAACAGCTAGAACCAGCTGGGCACTATTTTTGGGAAATTTGGTGAAAACTCATCAAACCGTGTCAAAGATATAGGCAACCGTGTCAAAGATATAGGCAAGCCAAGAAACGCTTTTCTCATGGAAACTAGGTCCTAACTATAACTATAACTACTATATGTATACGTACATGTACGTATAAGTTTATTCATATGTATGTATATACATGTATACACATATGTCTGTATGTATATATATATATATATATACACACATACATATATATTGATATATATATACATACAAGTTGGCCCACGGAGGATTGTAAATGCAAAAACAGTCACCTGCAGTTTGCACCGCAACCCACTTGGGATATTACATGTTGCAGATTGACGGAGAGCACACAGCGATCCACTGGGAAATATATGAATTGCACTACAAAAACCAGCATGCCACGGAGGTGGCCACGCCTATTTGGGTGGGGGAATTTTTGTTTAAGAGGAGTGCAATTGAACTGCTGTGTTCCTTCGCCGCACAGATGCCCGCAGCCCCTGAGGAAGTGATTTGATTCATGAAACGCGTTGGGCAGGACTTGAATGCGAGGCGCTACAGCTGGCTGTATTTTGTTTTCCTCGGTGAATAAATGATGGGATGATTTCACCGACTTGTTTTGTGGCGTCCTTACAGCAGGCAAACCTTGAGTTTGATACATACATGCGTATATACATGTCAACATACATATATATACATGTATGTATACATATGCACATATATCTACATATACATACATGTACAATATATAGGCGTCTCCATTACAGGCAACTTTGTTTGTGGAATTTAAAGCGGCTTGACTGAGCCGCGGATTGAGCCCCGGTGCTGTTTACCAGCACTCCAGCGACGACGTGAAAGCGCCAATGCAAATGGGACAGGAGCCGCATATTGGGGGAAGATTGTGTCAGCGGGGACTCGAGCTGTGTCCCACCGCCCACTGGAGTGTTTTATTGAACTACTATTGGGGTTAGCACACAGCATCTCACTGCAGCAATACTGGGCACTACGAAGACCATCAGGCCACGGGAGTGGCCACGCCCCTGGAGGCGGAGGTTTTCTTCTATCAGGTGTGGTGCTTTAAAACTGCTGTGTTGCTGCCTGTCAGTTCCTTGGCCTTTGAGAAAGTGGACACACCACGAAACGCGTCAGGCTGAACATTATTTTGTGGTGACATGGCTGCTGTTTCCCTCGCTGTAACCCCTCCAATAAAGAATTTTGGCAACAGAACATCCTGTCGAGAGGCGTCTCCATTACAGGCAACTTTGTTTGTGGAATTTAAAGCGGCTTGCCTGAGCCGCGGATTGAGCCCCGGTGCTGTTTACCAGCACTCCAGCGACGACGTGAAAGCGCCAATGCAAATGGGACAGGAGCCGCATATTGGGGGAAGATTGTGTCAGCGGGGACTCGAGCTGTGTCCCACCGCCCACTGGGGTGTTTTATTGAACTACTATTGGGGTTAGCACACAGCATCTCACTGCAGCAATACTGGGCACTACGAAGACCATCAGGCCACGGGAGTGGCCACGCCCCTGGAGGCGGAGGTTTTCTTCTATCAGGTGTGGTGCTTTAAAACTGCTGTGTTGCTGCCTGTCAGTTCCTTGGCCTTTGAGAAAGTGGACACACCACGAAACGCGTCAGGCTGAACATTATTTTGTGGTGACATGGCTGCTGTTTCCCTCGCTGTAACCCCTCCAATAAAGAATTTTGGCAACAGAACATCCTGTCGAGAGGCGTCTCCATTACAGGCAACTTTGTTTGTGGAATTTAAAGCGGCTTGCCTGAGCCGCGGATTGAGCCCCGGTGCTGTTTACCAGCACTCCAGCGACGACGTGAAAGCGCCAATGCAAATGGGACAGCAGCCGCATATTGGGGGAAGATTGTGTCAGCGGGGACTCGAGCTGTGTCCCACCGCCCACTGGGGTGTTTTATTGAACTACTATTGGGGTTAGCACACAGCATCTCACTGCAGCAATACTGGGCACTACGAAGACCATCAGGCCACGGGAGTGGCCACGCCCCTGGAGGCGGAGGTTTTCTTCTATCAGGTGTGGTGCTTTAAAACTGCTGTGTTGCTGCCTGTCAGTTCCTTGGCCTTTGAGAAAGTGGACACACCACGAAACGCGTCAGGCTGAACATTATTTTGTGGTGACATGGCTGCTGTTTCCCTCGCTGTAACCCCTCCAATAAAGAATTTTGGCAACAGAACATCCTGTCGAGAGGCGTCTCCATTACAGGCAACTTTGTTTGTGGAATTTAAAGCGGCTTGCCTGAGCCGCGGATTGAGCCCCGGTGCTGTTTACCAGCACTCCAGCGACGACGTGAAAGCGCCAATGCAAATGGGACAGGAGCCGCATATTGGGGGAAGATTGTGTCAGCGGGGACTCGAGCTGTGTCCCACCGCCCACTGGGGTGTTTTATTGAACTACTATTGGGGTTAGCACACAGCATCTCACTGCAGCAATACTGGGCACTACGAAGACCATCAGGCCACGGGAGTGGCCACGCCCCTGGAGGCGGAGGTTTTCTTCTATCAGGTGTGGTGCTTTAAAACTGCTGTGTTGCTGCCTGTCAGTTCCTTGGCCTTTGAGAAAGTGGACACACCACGAAACGCGTCAGGCTGAACATTATTTTGTGGTGACATGGCTGCTGTTTCCCTCGCTGTAACCCCTTCAATAAAGAATTTTGGCAACAGAACATCCTGTCGAGAGGCGTCTCCATTACAGGCAACTTTGTTTGTGGAATTTAAAGCGGCTTGCCTGAGCCGCGGATTGAGCCCCAGTGCTGTTTACCAGCACTCCAGCGACGACGTGAAAGCGCCAATGCAAATGGGACAGGAGCCGCATATTGGGGGAAGATTGTGTCAGCGGGGACTCGAACTGTGTCCCACCGCCCACTGGGGTGTTTTATTGAACTACTATTGGGGTTAGCACCCAGCATCTCACTGCAGCAATACTGGGCACTACGAAGACCATCAGGCCACGGGAGTGGCCACGCCCCTGGAGGCGGAGGTTTTCTTCTATCAGGTGTGGTGCTTTAGAACTGCTGTGTTGCTGCCTGTCAGTTCCTTGGCCTTTGAGAAAGTGGACACACCACGAAACGCGTCAGGCTGAACATTATTTTGTGGTGACATGGCTGCTGTTTCCCTCGCTGTAACCCCTCCAATAAAGAGTTTTGGCAACAGAACATCCTGTCGAGAGGCGTCTCCATTACAGGCAACTTTGTTTGTGGAATGTATGTATACATATGCACATACATCTACATATACATACATGTACAATATATAGATATATATTATATTTATATGTATATATATATATATATATATATATATATATATATATATATATATATATATAGAGAGAGAGAGAGAGAGAGAGAGAGAGAGAGAGAGAGAGAGAGAGAGAGAGAGAGAGAGCAGAGAGAGAGTGAGTGAGCATTTTATAACTCTTAAAATTTATTTTGATATATTGGAATTGGACTCTCAATTTTCTTAGGTCCCTCTTGTGGAATTTTTATAATAACAATGTATTAACTTGTGTCTCTCGCTCAGGTGACACTACATGCTCCCTAAAATGTCAGCTAAACCAACCAGATAACAGCTGCATCTATATCACATGCTATTGCTGTTTGGGGAGCACAGGCGAAAGCAAGGATGCCCTGCTGTCCCAAAAGTTCATGTTTCATGAGTAATGTTACTAATAAAAGCCCATTTATGGTGGTGCCCCTCTCAAGCCAAAGTTCAAATAGATGCTCCGCTTCTCAGCTGCACCCCCTTAAATTACCGACCCTCCACCACTCCATCTACTCCCAAGGGTCTCCAGAAGAGAAAACAATATTTGTACTATTGCAAATAAATATAACATTTGTAGCTATGAGTGCTAATGGCTTTTTCGCTCGGAGTGTAGTTTCAAAAGCATTGGTGGGCAAGTTGAAGTCAGGATGGCTCAGTGATTTGAGCGCTCAATACTGACATTTCAACTGAAGGTCATGAGTTCGAATCACAACAAAGCTTTTCTACTTTCTGCCCTTAAAGTTGGTAAATTGTGCAATAAAACAAGTCCTGCTTGAACTGTTGTAAAAAGGAGCTAATAACTAGAAAGGTACCTGGTTGGTGCACATGTTTCTCGTGGTTATTGAAGCACCTTGAGTAAGTTAGCCATTCTCATGTATTGTTTAGGGGCGGCTCCTCAACTAGGGCGGAGGAACGTTGCCCCACTGCTTTCTCACAGTGCGAGAAAGCCAAAACATAAAATGGTAATAACTAAAAGTTTTTACCATTTTATGTTTGCTTTGCGCATTGCAGGTGGATGGGTGGGGCTGCTCTGCTCTTTGAGCAGGGCAGGGGAGGAGCAGTTTGCCCACTCCTGAGTGTGCAAAGACTGTTTGTTCATACCTCTTGGGTTGCCCATAACCAGTCCTGCGCACTCTGCACTTCTCCATGCAGTCTGCTTTGCAGACTGTTTTGAGAACATGGCCACTCCATTAGCCCTTGGCTGGGAGGCTTCCCGACCAACCACAATGCTGCTTTCAGCATTGTGATTGGCTTAGGGGAGGGAGCCTGACTGCCTGCTTCAAGTTCATGTTCATGTCGGAGGCAGAAGAGCAGGAGCTGAGAAGACGACTGACCCAGCAAAAAGGGAAGTTTCATTATTATTTGTTTTTATTTCCCCACGATCCCCCCTGTGACACGCCCGCGAATCCACCCCACGACTCCTAAGGCCTGCCCCCTCATCCACGAGCAATGCCGGCCGCTACTGGGATTGTTTGTAACTTTAAGTTGGTTTTGAAACTTTATATTTCAGCATGTATTTTCACCCCATTTACAGCAAAAGCAGAACTGCTTAAAAACCCCTAGAGAAATATGGGGGAAAAACTCACAAAACCGGATTATAGTATTTCAGCAGAAAGAAAGCACTAGCCGAAACTACCACTGCAAAGCGCAGCCAGCATTTTTAATTCTAGACATGGTTCTGGTAAGCTGGGGAATATCCGAAAAAAATAACGTGGCAGCCTCGGCCGATTGCATCAGAAAGCTCTAAAAAGGTCCGCGGGCAGCCACAAAATGGAACACCTTCCAAGCCTGTAAGAGAAGTTGAGGATAGGGCTTTAAGTGGGCAGGGTCCTGCCAGGTCTTAATTAAAAGTGGGTTTGAAATGGATCCATACTTTCATGTCCTTAACTTTACAAGCAAAAACACGGATTTATTACTCAACAAGGACTGATAAAACCTCAGCAGCGATGCAGTCCCTGTTTACTTTTTATGTTTTACTTCATCTTGCATTCTCTGAGAGCACTTACCTTCTTGTTGATGTGTTTCTGTAGTTTTTTTTCATGTAACATATGATTTTTGTACAGTGTCACATTTTTTGTACTCCTCCAGCGGGGTAAGGATAGAAGTAGTCAGATCGGGGTTAATGAGGTCAGATACGTTGAACGCAGGGTCCTACTGAGCTCTTTTTGAATACAGCAAGAAGTTCTAAATGTGACAAGCCTAGAATTCTTTTCCACTTAGGGTGTGAGCTCCTTGGACAATCTTCAGCACTTTCTACTAGTCCTCTGGTGGTGGAAAAAATGGTTAGGTCCCCCTTTATACAACTATTGCAAAACTTTCTCCTGATCACTCCTGTAGTCCCTTAAGTTCTTGGTACAGGCTTCTAAGCACCAGGACTCCCTCTGGCCAGGACCCCTGCAGAATCCAATCCTCAGTGGCCATTTGTGCCTTCTTGCAATCAAGGGTACTTCCGCGTTGTATGCCACTGGAGTTGCAAACAGGAGGCCCAACACTTGATCATTGGAGAGCAGTTCCAGTCCTAGGGGTGGCAGGAGTCAGGCGTCCTTGAGTTTTCTTTATCCCAGTAAGGTCTTCTTCAATAAATGTAGTCTTCACAGAAGTGTTCTGAGGAGGTGCTGGTGAGGTGTCAGGCTTATCCTGTGCACCATGACATACATCCTTTTGCAACACTTCTTTGCTTTGCTGTAAAAATTCCTCTAAGCCCTAGACCCGAACTGGGTATCTGAGTTACTGAAAAGAATGAATCAACGATTTGTGACCCCAATCGCAGCTGTAAATCACTGATCAGATGCAGACACCTGAAAGGAGCCAGCTCGAATTTGCAAAGAGGAAAATGTCACCATCAAACTGTGACTCCCCAATGCACCCGATGTTCCCCCAAATGAGATTTTTTTTTAAGTCCCACGGTCCAAACAAGGGCTTTTTTCATTTTTTTTTTTTAAGTAGTTTCCTATTTGGAAAAAAAAAAGGGAAGGAAGTCTGCTGCCTTTTGCACGCCTCCTTACCTGCATTTGCAGGCAATCACAGGGGATCACATACTGCTACTTGGCTAATTAATACTCATTAGACAGGCCATTTTGTGAGCCCCTGCAAATTCACAACTTCAAATGTGACCTATTAATACATGGGCCACGTCACAAATTGCATTCCCTTTCTCAAACTACTTGGTGTGCATATTGTGCACCCCTCACTTGCACATAGGAATAGAACATGAGGCCTGTAGTCCGAAAGTAAACATTTCGACCAAGGTGGGTTGACAAATCTCTCCCAATTGAGAAAATCCAGCTTTGCTCTGCTCAAAACTTTTGACAGAAAATGAACAGCTTCAGTGGGACCAGAATGATGATGGCTCTGATTTTTAGGGACCCTCGCCGTGTTCAGCCTTGGATCCCTCCCAAAGATCCAAAGGGAAGACCTCCAGAAAAAAGATTGCATTAGAAGTTACACATTTTTACCAGCCACTGTGCACCCAATCACTGTTCTATCATGGTTGGGAACAAACAATGTCTAGGTTCCAGTCAAACCAAAACTGGTATTTTTCAATGATGCTCTACTGTGCATGTTTTACCTTAAGACTGTAAAAAAATATATATCCAGTTCCCCTTATCTGATTTTAATTGTTGTCTTTTTCCTCTTTTTCTACATTGGTTTGCTATTTTTTGTTTACTTTTCTTGACTGTAAATTTGGTGGCACTGTATGAACTTCAGATGCATTTCTCTGGGGGAATTGCCGGCTGCTTGCTATACCTTTCAAGGGGTGGTTAAGTTTCACTGACTTGTCTTAAGATCTAACCTGGGTGTGTTTATCCAGTAAGCCAGTGGTTCTCCTTCCCAGATTAATAACCCACTTTATGACACAGACTCTGACCATTGAGGATACACCAAATCAGCACTTTTCAGAGAACAAGTACATTTTTTCTTTTTTTCTGAAGTTGTTAGTTCATTTGCTAACATCAAACTTTGTGTTCTTTTCTACTCTGGCTACGTTACTGTTTGCGCGTGTAGGTCATTGTATACACAGCAGAATGTGAAAGACGTTACCACACAGTCCTACTGTATAAAATGCATTTAAATACCCCAGAGAATTTGTAGGTGTAAAAATAAATATGCACAAATTCGCAGTACACGTACATTTGCAAAAATAGGATGACTTGAACAGACTGCACTGCTGAATTCTGACACTATTATGTTTTGCATTATAATATAATATATAAACATTTTTAAGTTTAGAAAGCTTTATTGAATCAAATATACCATGTAAAAACATCAGTACAATATCACAAGCAGTTGAAATAAGTCAATGAGGATACACAATGTGTATAAACATTTTGAGCAAGGGAGATGTTCAGGCTTTATTTGCTGCACTGAGACTTGGAAGATAATGTTTGAGTTCCACGTTGGATTCTACGTCAAGGCAGAAAATGCAATTCAGCAAAAAGCCACCATTATTTCTTCTAAGCTAGATGAAGATGTAAGCTAAGATGTTGAGATGGCATATGAGGCAGTCCATCACTGCCCCTTGGAGAGTTCACTGTCACAGCCTCTCCCGCTTCAGACTGGGTATGGGGGACCTGGGAATCAGGCTGATGACATTAACTGTCAATCAAATACCATGCCATGGGGGAATGCGCGGGGTAAGGGTTTGCCTTATTCGCTTTGCTACAATAAAGTGCAGCTTATGGTGTGTCGTGCTTTTAATGTACAACTAAAGCAGTATGTTGTTTATCTTGTGATGGCTTCAATTATGGCATGGTTTGTTTCAGCCTATAATATCAAAATGCAGTTTTCAGAAAGATAAATGTGAAATAATTAAAATACTCTCCACTTGAACCTTTCACATGAAGGTTATTGCCATGCATTGTATGGATATCCTGAGACCCTGATTTCAATAATCACCATGCTACCAGCCCCTCATATCTTTACAAAAAGTATACTGAGGCGAGGCTGTGTCCAGTAAAGGACAAGAGGGGCACTTTGGCCCTGAATTAATGTAGCAAAGAACCAACAAAATATTTAACCATTCATTAAAAAAAAAAAAAAATCTTTCCAGAAACATGAATTAGTCATGGTGTCAATTGGTAAAATCATTATGATTTTCAAACATTTTCACAAAATGCATTACAACCACACTCCTTCCCCATAGTAAAAATAAATACACTTAGGGGCCTATTACGATGTTCGTCAGAGTTTCCTTGTCCAACACAGTGGAGGGATAGGAACCGACCAACCTCCGGTCGGCGACCCCCCACTGCCTAATTTTAATGTGACTGCATATGGTGCTGTCCCATTCCCACATTTCCCCATGGGAGCATGTGTTATGGTGCAAACCAGCCGTAGTACATGCTCCCATAGGGAAGTGTGAGGTTGTGTTAATCCCCGAACCCCATGGCAGACACCTCAAGGTGCCTGCCATGAGATGCAGGGATTAACAGGGGGCACCTGTTAGGGACCCCCAATTACGCTTTCTGACAGGGTTTCCATGTAGGAAAGGCAGGCATGGAAACCATGCATCATAATCTGGGTGCCGTAAATGGCCGTTCATATGGATTACGGGTCGGTTCCGACTTACTGATGGGCTCCTTGAGCCTGTTGGAAGCCAGCCAGAATGACTGGAATGTTTCAATTCCGACCAGCTGTATTGTAATCAGCCGGTCAGAAGTGAAACCGACGTCGCAATCGTCCCCATAATAATTTCTTCTGATAAAAAAAATGCATTTGCTTGACATTGATCATAATTCACATGCAATGGCAGGTTGTATGAATCCAGCACTGTGAAAGATACAGGGTGAAAGGGGAGCCAAACGGATGTTGATTATTGTTGTAGTTTACAAAGGCCTTAATATTTATTGAAAAATTCAGTCGAGGAAGGAACAGGGCCTCTTAGAGAAACTATTGTCCTCCTACAGATTATCCTGGCTTCTCGTCCTGATGAAGACCCATTCATTTGTTACCCCATGGCTTATCCTATTATTAGCCGTGAATTTAACCTTGCATCTTTTTCCATTTTAAATTAGAACACAAGCATTGCTAATTGCAGCTCATCCCATGTAGTACATTGCTAGTCTTGAGCGTTATAGGAGAGTCATTTTACTATCTCTGATATTTGCATACTGTGGCGCGTCCACTCATGTAGCCAAATATTGTTGAACACTTGTCCAAAAACCTGAGTAGCCTCTAGCTTGCTTGAATGGAGGTGCGCGGACAGTGTCCTGTAGGGACAGATTTCCAGATAGTAGCAGATGAGTTCCAAATGTGGTATAATGAACATGGCACTGTGACTAAGAGTGACAGTGTCCATGAGAGCATAAATTGAGCCTTGACTCTACTGATGCAGACATGTATGCGTGTAGTGGTCCCATGGTGGCAGCTTTCTGCAGCCAAATATAGACCCTCATTTACTAAAGTTCTTTGCGGGCACTCACGTGGCATAAAACATGGCATACATTTACATAACACTTTAAAGGTCTGTGTGTGCAGTACTACATTGCATTACGTCCTGCAAGAACCCAAGCGAATTGCAATGTGGGCTTAAATGGCTGGCATCCTTCTTGTATGTTTTTAACACACATGCCCAGTTGCCATTCCGGCACCTCATCTGGACAATTATTATACAGACCTTAAGGATGTATGACGCTACAACGCATACTTTTACAACGCCTACCTTTACATCGCAAGTTTTACATCGCATACCTTTACAATGCATAGTGATTTTAGGCGCAGGATAGTGAATAGTTTAATTTACTATTCCAACTCCAGTCCCCGTGGATAGTAGGGAAGGTGTTGGATAGTACATTAAAACCTATTCCCTATCCTAGAGCGCCCCCCAGCGCTATGCGTTTTAATAGTTTGCGTTGTAAAAGTTGCGTCGTAAAGGCACTGCGTGGTAAAAGTTGCGTTGTAAAGGATGTTTACCAACCTTAACCTTAAACCCTTCACCAAGATTGGAGACATTTCAAACTTTGCATCAAAGCAAATACTCTGGTAATTTTGTATGTATCTACCCACCTCTAAGGGTTACATTTTGATGCAATCATAATGGCCTCCTCTTTCTCTTCCCTGCATTGCAGTGTCACAAGGGCCTCAGTAGAAGGGATGGGTAAATGCTGCTTCTCAGCTCCTGGGTCTCCCTGGCTTGACTGCACTACAAAAAGCAGTTCAGCCAAGCCGAGGAGAACCAGCGGCTGACTTCAGCCCCCTTTCATGACTCTCGCTGTGAATGTTCAACAGCTAACAGCCATGACCCTGCGGGCACTGTCAGCTGTCACAGCAAGAGCTGTGAAACAAAGGCTTCGGAGCTGAGGGGGATTTCAACTTCTGAGGGCGATTTCAGGCCCCTCGGGCTCCGAAAGGACTTTGTGTTGCTTAATTAGAACAATCCGCCCTCATGGGGCGGAATGTTCTAATAGCTTAATAGTCGCCGTAGCTGGGCTATACTGTCCATTAAAGGCCCGCTCCCATGTTAAATGACTTCGCTTCGGCTTGGGCTTTTAACACTGGGGCAGGCTTTTAATGGCCGCTATAGCCCTCTACGGTGGGCTATTAAGCCACACTAGCCCTCTCTAAAGAATGACAGTTCTCAATTCCTTAAATATGTTCTGGGGTGAGTACCTTGTATCCTAAGGACGGATCCCCTTCTTTTAAGACAGAGTGAAATTAGGCTTCTTGCACATCTCTCTTACTACAATTGGTTCAGCATCAGTCGTCCCAGGCATTAGATGACTAATTTTCAAAAATAAAGCATATAGTCTGGTGGTCCCTCCCTTCCCTCTGAATATGGCCTCTCATTGACCCCTTGGCATTAGTTATGCTGTTTGATCAATATCCAGGTCAGCTTTACTTGTCAATAAGTCTTGCTCTGGACTCATTCGTGAAGCATTTCATGAATCTATATCCATTTAGTGACCAAGGGCCTTATTACGAGTTTGGTAGTTTGGGAGCGGGCCGCCACGCCAGTGCCCCACTCCCACACCGCCAAACTTATCCACTTCCTGCCACCAGATTAGGAGTTTTCTCCGTGTCTGGCGGGTGGTGTTTGGTGGTCACAGGTGGTGAGCCTTAGAAAGTCACCGCAATGGGAACACCAAAGCATGTTCCTGCATGGCGTTAAGTCCATGCTGTGCAGGAACTGGGGGTGCATGCATACATGGGGGCACACCATGTGCCCCCCTGCATGCATCCCCATGACCCTGAGGCAACAGGGGGCCCTGTAGGGTCCCTTTAGTGTCTTCACCGCCATTCTTTTCATGCGGGCTCACCGCCATGAAAACTGTGGCAGTAAGGAAACTCTTAATATACTTGACGGTGCTGTAGCGGCACTGCCAGCGTATTGCGGGCCTCAGAACACCGCACCACTACCACAGAGGGATCTCAGATTCCCGGTGGTTGCAGCGGTCCAATGGCAGTCCGACTGCCAAACTTATAATATGGGGATCAGATCACTTGTGCACACCACCACCGCCGTATCACCTTGGGTTTGGCGGTCCATGGACCGCCAAACTCGGAATTAGCCACTAAGTATTATACATTTGTATTCTGTATGGTATTTAAATATACATCATCAATTATTCTGCTATCACCTATGCTCTGAATAGCCGCATTTGTGAAGCTTTTCATGACTTTTGATCCTTTAAATAACCTAATTATAATACATTTGGATTCTGTATAGTATTTAAATATACATCTAATATAAATTTATTGACTCTCCAAAATAACTGCAAAATATATCTGAGTTATCTATGAAGGAAACATCTAAATATTCAATTAAGTGTGTTTATCGCCACCGATTTCTTGCTTATAGTCACTTCGAAGCACTCCGGAATCCAATGTCAAGCCACTGAGGTGGCAATGTCTATAGATGCCTATGTGGTCTGACACCACAGACCACAGTCCCTTATGTGGTGGAATGGCTGGAAGTGACGGCCCAGCAAGCTATCCAAAGAGGATCCAATGTTCCTTATCAAGGAAAGGAGGTGGGTGAAGCACTCAATTCTGATTTGTGTAATAATTTGTATTACAGCGCATATCGCAATCTCAAGTTTTTAAGGCGACATTCCCTACAAGGTACGCTGGTAAACTTGGTAAAGTCTAGCAGGCCAACCCTACTTCATATGTCCTGGGGAAAATGACTGGTAAATACCAACGCATGCAAAATTTGGTGTGGTAAGAACTGCCTCATTGTCTGAATGAAAACTCGTAATTGGCGGTATCTACTCGACTATGCAGTATCCGTATTACCAGGGGCACTATATACCTCGCCTGCTTTGTGGGCACTTGGCCTTAGTCTAATGATCTTGTTTGCACTGATGAGGATGTGGACAGACAAGATTGACTTGCTGATGAAAAGTGGTCATAGATAAAATGTGATGCATGTGAGGGAATGCCCTTATCTCACCTGACAAAATCAACCGTTCACTATTGATCTCGGACATATATTGGGAGAGCAGCACAATGTGGCCCCTAAATTGTTTTCATTGTGTTGATAAATATTGTTGCATTATGGCAGTAACTGGTATTTCTCTTAAATAAAGAATTGATTTGTATCAATACAAATACATTGATGAAAAGGCAAACAAATCTTTTCTGCCTAAAATGAACCAGTAACTACAAAACAAAAAAAACCCATAAAACAGCAAATCGCAATATGAAAACTGGAATGCAGGCAGAGTTGCCATTTTTTGGAATTGCCAACAAGTTTCACAATTCCCCCCACACTGTTAAAAAATCGCGAGCCCATGAGGTAGTGAAGGTAAAATACATGCAAATCAAGTGTAATGAAATCTTACATTATCCTCCAAATCTGTTCCAGCCTAGGTGATATTACTGACATTGGCCCACTCCAAAATGGCCGCCTGCAGACGCAAAGATTATGAATCACTTTCTATGCACGGTCACTAGGCCTACAATCATTGGCCCCTCTGCACAGCCTGCCAAAGGCTGCCAATTAGCAGGAATTATGATAGCGGCCATATTGATTTGGACACCTGCCCAGAGGGATCTTGACTGATGCAAGCAATTCATTCCGTTAGGATTCCAACAGCTGGTGGCTAATAGTGACTTTTAATCACCAATCAAGAGGGGCGGATTGGTACCAGTGACCCAGAGGCCAACGCTTTTGTATTAATGTTCCACTTTATTGAGTCAATCCTTCGTCCTCACCAGCCTCGCTTTTAATGCACTCAACAGCGACATTGATACGCTCTGGGTCTGACACAGAATCCATATAAACCGTGTTTAACGCTGGTTCATGTGGAAGTCATTTCCGGAGAATAACTGCCGCTCAATGTGAGCCCCACACTTTGGAAGCCAAACACAGCACCGATATGAGCTCCCAGCGAGAAGTGCAATTTCTATGTGTTAGTTTGCGCCCTTGAGTTTGGCACTATTTAATATTTACATTTCACCGGGCAGCCGGATATTGCTACCGGGGTAAATGAATGAGAGTGTCTGCCTCATTGGATTACACTTTATTGGACTTTATATATTCCAATTAAGACACCCCTGAGCCGTGAGAGACGTGCAGTCTGTACTTTGCTTTGAAGTGTAATTATTACCGAGTTTATTCAGAGCGGAACAAAACGGAATTAGCAAATAAAACACGCCAAGGAAGAGGTATTGGGAGAAGAGCAGCAGACAAGAGTGAAAAAATACACACAGTGCAGACATCAGGAGTGGGAAATTACAGAAAACTGCTCCTCCCCTCTGTCGGACTGCTCAGGTGGGCAAATTAACATAAATTCACCTGCAGGTAGAAAGGAAAGGGGTAGCAGGGGATTTTAATACCAGGGGATTTAATACAATGAATACTTTAAAGACATTCAGCAAAGTTACTTGTCTAACTGTATTTAATTTAGGTAGATGAAGCGCAGAAACACTAGGGCTCTCGCCTTTTCTCACGCACAGCTAGCGCCTTGACACCTCCAGGTAATTGTTTGCGCTCGATACATTTCTATAACATAACATGACATAGATCATATTCTTTCCAGTACCTGTGGATGGGGAGTCACAACAATGCGTTGATGATGTGACACCCAGAGAGGAGATGTTTTTTTCACACAAGAGTTTGGATTGCCTGACTTTTCCTAATAATGCTGGGGTAGGCCAGGTCTTCTGGACTTGTGGAAGCAGGGAAAAGAGATGAGGGGTAGCCAGAGACGGGCTAGTGAAGCCCTGAGTGACAACAGAGAAACTATGCCTGCAACCTGGCGCACTGTCAGCGCTGGATGGGATATCCAGGTGTAGTCAAATGGAAAGGTTTAGGGATGGATGTAACTTGTGTCATTTTGCGTAGCAAAAGTAGGTGAAATTACTGTAAAATAACGCAAAATTCTGCATAGTGAAAAATAATGCTGTTCACGTTCAGATTTGTAGTTGTGTGCTTGCAAATTACCCAATGTACCTAAAATTCCGTCCAAAGTAGAACATTACACAAATGGTACATCTTGCAATAACATTTGTCTCTGAAATTATGCAATGCAGCATAATGAAGAAATATCGGTTATTTTGTGTAAATTTTGTTATGCAAAATTACCATAATTACACCAATTACTCCGGCATGATTAAAGTTATGCTGAGACCTAGAAGGGTACAGAGAAACTGTGAAGACGAGGAACATTGCATTTGTTGTTGAGGCGCTCCAAATTTGAGGAAGAAGTGTTTTGCTTTGCCCATACATAGCTAAATATAGAAAAAATACCCCACAACTTCACTAGGCCTTGGTTAGGAAAATTCTTTTGATCATCAGACAACGAGGATCAGGTAAACCTCTTGCGCTCTCCCGTCTGCACATCACTCTACAAAACTATGCAAAATGATTGTCCAGATATTGAATTGTCTGTATTGCACATGCTTGAAAAAGTTTCTTCGAATAAAAAAACCTTGTTTATAATTCAATTCATACAAAAACATTTTTCTGCTAATAAAATAGCTAACTGCACAATAAGTAAGCACACTAGGAATCCCTCAATACAAGAGAAAGTACTTAGGGGCCGATTACAAGTTTCGGCGGTGCGGGGGCTCGCCGCTGCCCGTCCACCAGATCACAAGTTATATGTATTCTGGCGGGCGGCGGGGCATTCCCACGGTGGTGCCTCGGTTAAAGGCCACGGTGCCTTTGAAATAGGCACTGCAATGGGAACACCCGACATGGTTCCTGCAGTAAATGGACTCAGAAGTCCATGCCGTGCAGGAACTTTTGTGCATGCACACAGGGGGGCACATGTTATGCCCCCCTATGTGCATGCAGAAAGGGAGGGGTCACAGGGGCCCCTGTAGGGCCCCCTTTGTTTCCTCTCCTTCAAGGTTTACGTGGAAAAACAACAGAAGTCGCTGAAATCTGCAATCCATAATTTGCAAAATAGCCATCCAAATCATGACTCGCACCTGATATGAATCTTTTGAATTTGTGTAACCTGAAGTCATAGTTTAAACACACAACAATAACTACAAAATTGGTCAAGTCCTAACACTGACTGGGACTTCTTTTTAAGAATATGTGCACATATGATCTAGGAAAATACAATCGGTCACAGCGCAAGAAAGCCACTGAAGTGAGTGGAAGTAAAATGTCAATTACAGTTAAATAGACAAATGGATAAAGACAGTTGACTCAAAGCCTGTTCTATATATGTATTTACATTTACATTGTATTACATTAGGCTGGCAGGACAGCCGAAGCATTCTCCAGACCAGACCTAAAATTGGATAATCTTTGCGATGGTTTGGAGATAAACTGCATTTGTCATGTTTTCAATTATGAGAAGTGATCATAAGGAGAGCTACTGAAAATATTAGATTTTGTATCCAAAGCATTTTTTGCACAAATATGGACTTGCTACATTTGCCATATGATCCATCATCTGCTGCATAATCTGTGAATTTTAAATGGATCAAATGTTACCTAAAACTCGACAAAATATGTTGCCACACATAGGAAGGCCCTTTGCAAAGGTTGACTGGTCCCCTTTCTGTTGCTTATTGCTGTATTTGGGTATTAACGAGGTACTAATGAGGTGCTCTGACAGTGCTAACATGTGTAAAAATGATAAAATAATGAAGCAATACTATCATAAAATATGCTGATTACACAGCATAATTTGCCTTTTCTTGCCACATAATTTAGTCAACCTTGACACATAATTTGATTCTCCCATGCAACATTATTCCAGTATGTCTGAATACAAATTAATGTTGTGGTGCTGCAGAAAACACATTTATCTTCCAGCTGATTTAACTATGCTTTATCTTGTACCTGTGTTTTAATTTACCTACCCACATGCAATGTCACACTTCTGGGTAAAATAAAGTCTCAGTTAGGTAAGAATTTTTTACTGTTCATTAAATGAATTAATAGGTAAAAGCTGAATGCTGGTATTTCTTCGCAGCTGGCCCTGGATCACAGAGAACAGGACATATTTCTTGTTTGCATGTTGTATCAGACTGTGTGGCATGTCCTTCAGGGGAGATGGAGCGGTGGATATTCACAATGAAGTCTTGTCGCTCGAAAGCATATGAATATTAAAGATTTTCTGTCTGTGTGTCATTAAATTTGGAGCATCATCAGAAACTGACAGCTTTTCCATAATAAATATGAAAATGCTGGTGCCTTGTGCTATCTCATTCCGAGCAGCTCTCACGCCATTAGCCGCCTCTGTTATTGCGATGATAAAATTACGCCCTGGATTGCATAAAAAATAAAGGCGCCTGACATGATGAGGGGGGGTTCGCCGAGAGATGACAGGAGCACTCCCAAATCGAGGGTCAACATTAGTGAACCTCTACATGGAAAAAGGGAAATTTAACTTTTTTGGTCCTTCTTCAGTCTCCACTATTTTGGGCAGAGTTTCCAGAGGAAGGACAAGTATCCTGCCGCTTTTGCTTCAGGACAGCAATCGTTTTCATCGTATCTGGTTTTCTAATTGCTGGTTTATAGTGTCCCCAGCCACTTCTCTGGCTTGGTAACCTTGCCTCATAGGCCAAAATTACAACATTATTGTACTTAGCACCAGGGTTGGATTGGGATTGAAAATTGGCCCGGGCAAACCCCCCCCAAAAAAATCGTCCCACATTTGCATAATCACTCCTCAAATCACTGCTTTGGCTTAATCTTATAAGAAAAACTTTAGGAGTGGGGGTTTAAAAAAAAAAATGCACGCGTTAGTTTAAACTGGTGAAACAAGTGAGGCCACTTCTACTCAGGCCCCCTGCCCCGCTCAGTATGTGCAAACACTAATGGGCCTGCCAGTGAGACAAAAGGAGTAATACCTCTGCCTGTTGCTAAACGGAGGTAAGGAGCGCCCATCTGCACCCAGAAAGGCCACTCAGACACCCACTGGGCCGCTGGCTGTTTTGGAACAATAGAGACAGCGCCCAAATGGCTCCCCAGACTGCTCAAAAAAGCAGCCCACAGCTGAACTCGGACACCGGCCCCTCGGGCATTGCCCGAATGCCCACGTTACCAATCCGACGCTGCTTAGCACCTGTATTTAAAGGATGTCTTTGTAGGTAGTGAGGGATGGCTTGTGGTATATGTAACAATGACACTACGGCACAGCTACATTCGTTAGAACCTGAAAAGTGGTGTCGTTCTTATAACATTGTTTAATTCATTGATAAAGTATTACCACCTCAATAGCACATTTCTTTTATCACACATACATATATCTTAGAACCATGTCGTATAAGTCACTTTAATGGGGCTACCCAATACAGAGGAGAAACAGCTCTCTCTACCCAGACCTGCACCACTAACTATGACTGACAGTAAGCATTCTAGAATGTTCCTTTGTTTGATGACGTCTGCTTGGGTTTTGAGATGTATTGTGACATCACTAACTGGATGGGCCCCCTCAACAAACCACATCTAGTCATGCAAAACATTCTATATATAAGTGGCTAATATACAGATTAAAAGAACAGACCACTCTGGTCAACCATTCACTCCAGCGGCATTAAATAATGGAAAAGTTATTTGACAATTGCACCTGCACTAATAGTGAATAGCCAATATCCTAGATCGAATAACCAATACAAAGATGTAAAAAAATATAGTGGGAGTAATAGTGAGTTTCACTAATCGAATACAATGACCTCAGACAACCTTGATTCCAACCAATAGCAATCCCACAAAAATATGGATAGAACACACAAATCAAATCATCACATAGCATGACGCATTTTAGATTGTATATTGGTATTTATAAACCACAAACCAAGCTTTAGAGGAAGGAAACACTGTTTTACACAGTATTAATATCAATGTGCAGTAATGTTTGTTTGAGGTATTAATATATTCCATATATCTGATGCATTAATGCCAAGCAAATATATACATTGCCTATTTCATGTGTTGTCCATTGCACAGTGCAGAACAATTACAGGCATTTATATAAATCAATATAATAAACTTATTTAGTAAAAGCTAAACTAGATCAACATTCCAAGCATAGTTAAGGTCTCTTAAACTAAGCATAACACAATATATCTCTGTAAATTAATGACTAAAGCATAACATGATCACAATCATAAGATAATATGGGATGTGAAATGAAGCAAAAAATCTTTAGCATCCATTGACGTCAAGTGTTCAAAATATCCAATGAGGTTAGCAAGTAACAACCTACAGTACCCCACAATTTAGAGGCCTATTCAGGATGCTTTCCTCATTAGATGCCAGGCTCTGGGGAGAAATCTAGATTTTGCAAGAATAAATCAATTAATATCAGATTTTTGACGTAATTTCGGTGCCTGTTGTCTGCAACTACTAAACAAATATAGAAATAATGATCCTAAAAACATCTTCAAGATACCTCCCCGGGACCGCATCTTCAAGATGCGGTCCCGGTGAGGTATCAAGTAGGTGCATACGTACGATTTCACAAGCTAGGAACACTGTGTCCCATAAGTGAAATTGACCCCCCAGCGAGACCATGAAGTGTCATTTTTCACTTTAATAACACCTTCTATTTAAGAGGAGCGTATGTATTTCCATTATGAATGCATGCTAATATTTTTATTGTTGTAAATTCACTGTTCCCACAGTTGGGATTTAGAAGTGGCATATACAGGGCTGGTCCCTGTATGGTCCCGAAGAAATGCTAGGGGTAGCATGAAACATGTCGACCATATCGATCACTGAGTCAATCACATTACAGGTTGCCCTACAGTGACATTAACCCCACTTTTAATATACCTGCATAGGAGCTCAATAAAACAGGTAGGCCCACTAAGCACGGTATTTTTAATACTCACTCACACCCACTCCACCACTTTTTCTGCACCACACATAGTCATTCACACTCAAGTGCTCCTGCGTAGTTCGTGATTCGCAGCACGCCCCTTTTCGTAGAGAACTGGGATGGCCCCAATGATGAAGCATGTCACCGTGGGGAAACCCCGGTGAGTGAGGGGATACTAGAAAGAAATTTTTCTTTCTTGATTGGTACACTGATTCAATGCAATCATTCACCAATAGCTGAGCTAGGTCCAAGGATCCTAGAGGTGCGATCCACACTTTTTTTATTTTTATATATTTACACATGCATAAATACATGTTTATATGTATATATATATATATATATATATATATATATATATATCAAAGCACAATCCTGGAGAGTAAAATTACCAAGGAAAGCAGCACTCGCAGGGGGTTGTTCCAACCAGTTTATTACGGCGGAACACACAGCAACGACGCGTTTCGCCGTAGGGCTTTGTCAAGTTGTGAGAGAAGCGAGGACATACAAACATTTTAAACTTTTTCAGGAAGTAATGAAAAGTGAAGACGGACTGCATATTTTCAGATAAACAGCGGCCATCTTACAATGTATATACATTCAATGGAAAGTGCTTAACTTATACAAAATCACCATCTAATCTTATCATGTCATATATTAACATGTAAATTGCTATATTTAGCATTTTATATCGCCCTGTATGGGCACTAAAAACACTCATTGTAACATCCTGATTAACAATGAAGGCTGATGTCAGAGCACACCCCATGGAAATTCGATCTTGTTAAACCATGCTTAACCACCGTGCAATCACAATAATAACAAGTCGGTCAGCCTGAACATTACCATATTGGTACACAAATTATATATATATATATGCAAAAAACAGTCTTCCTTCCAACAAAGTAGACATATATATATATATATATATGTATATATATATATACATACATGCTTAATAATGACCTAATAATTAAAATCAAAACACATATGCCTTTACTATTCATGCCTTTTCAACAAAATAAAATCCAATGTGGTATTGCTATGCGTGGTAATAGCGCCTGTGGTGTAACAACAGCGTTGTAATTGGAATGCGCTGTAATGGCTGTTTCCCATAAGTAACACATTCTAGTAAATCCCTCTGTGAATGTGGGGTGTGCTGGAATCCACACTCTTTACATAGCATGCTGCAAGATTACAGACATGTGTGAGGGCAAGATGTAAGTGTGCAAATCAGTTTGCCCACATGGATCACAATTTTCGCATGCACAAAACCTCTTTGTGAGTTAGTGCATGAGCAAAAGGATCCCCACTAAGGTCAATCAGGAAGGAGCATTTGTGAATTTTGGCCTCTCCGTTTTCGTTGATGGGCGTCGTCTTTAGAGGGCTTGCCTTGTTAATCTACCAAATTGGTTTCAAAATGACCAGCCAATTGATGAAAGATCTCAAGTGAAATGTTTTTGATGTCAATTAAGTTCTCCCCTGCATGTTCTTTGTGGATATCCTGAAACTGACTGGATTTCTTTATTTAGCAGATTGGAGGCGGGCCTTACTTTCTTCAGTAGCATGGTGAAATCTTTTAAACAGGTTTCCAGGAGGCAATCACACTGATTGCCTGTAGGACGTCTTGCCAGTAGTGGTCTGTGCAGGTAAGCACAGTGGGACGGGCGGGGGGATGTTGACAGTCAACGGAAGTAGGAATTCTTTTTTTAAATTGTCCTTATTCCGTCGTCTGTCGACTTCTCCCCTCTCCCGCTCTGCCCCACCGCGATTACCCACACGGACCGCCGCTGCGCCTTGCAATTAACATCTATATCTCCTTGCATCCATTTTTACCAACCAATGGCCTCCTTTTGTTCTTTTGTTGCTGTGTCCTAATCCTGGGCCATATTTTACTTCCCGCGCCCACCCAGTGGTACCGTAAATTACAGCGCTGCACTTCCCAATAGAGCAAAGCTCTGAAGATTTACTATGGCGACCAGGCATCTGCTGAGAATATTGGCATTTGCTCAGACGCAGTGTGTGGCTGTCACAGTGAGGAAAAATATGAGGTTGTAGTAATCAATTATGAAGTAATTATCACTGCACCTGATTGCAACGGAGGTATTAGCCAAGGGGTTCTGAAAGGGATGGCTGCTGTTCACTCCACAAGGTAGGGGAAGGGCAAGCAAGGTGCAACAGTCCAAATACCAACATTGATCTAGAAAAGCAACATATTTCACCTTTTATTTCAATTAAGTTCCTTAATTCCTCCCCCTAGCCTCACAATATTCTTTTATTTTGAGCGTTTCCTTTCATTAACATTGTCTCATCGTGCAATTTAATAACAATTTGTTTTTGTATAGTGCTTAAAAGCCCAATTCTGCCATTTCTAAGTGGTATAAATAACAAGGTTAGTAATATCCAATTTAATGATATGCACTTTCCCAATCTCAGAAGGATGCTCAGCTGTGTCTGCCTAGAAAGATTTCAAACTAGTGACCTTCAAATCACTGCAAATGTCAGAGATGAGCATTAACTTACTGAGCTATCTAGCCAACTGAATGTTCATCCCTTCCTATTATCCTCTACTCTTCCTATATGCCCTCTGTCTGCATAGCCATCTGTGTTCTTTTTACTGCATTGTCTACTTCAATGTCTTTCTCTTTTTCTCACTGTACCTCCTGTCTCTGTTTTCACGTACTTCCTTGATCTGTTACGTTTGCAGTTTGTATTTCCAACATTTAGGCTTTCCTTAGTATCGCTCCTACTGAAAATGTATTGCCTTTCATCCCACTTTTTATGTTATTATTACATTGTCAGATAACACAACGTGTCAAAGCGCCAAGACAAGGCCCACAAGCAAGCACAGGAGGCACAGCAGACAACAAAAGACCAGACATGAAAACCATCATTGTGAGTCAGTCTCCCTGGGCTGCTTCCCTCTGGATATAGCCTTTTGGGCTATGTTAAGGTGTCTAGTATCGGTTCCCCTGGTATTACTGGTGTAGGAACACCAGGCCCTCCATTAACCAGGTGCAGACACTCCTGCTGAAACCACAAGGGCTCCAGGCAGGGGGCACTGCTCACCCCCCATGACCCCCTCACAGTTCCTTGCTCCCTTGAGCTCCCTCAAACAAACTCGCAGCCTGCCCTCCACCTGCCAGCCTCACCAGCCCATTCCGGATGTATGACGTTACAACGCACACTTTTACAACGCATACCTTTACAACGCATTTATTACAACGCAACATCCATTACAACACATTCCATTACAACGCATGCCATTACAACGAAATTTTAAAAACTACATTTACAACGCATTCGATTACAACGCATAATACCTTTACAACGCGTACCATTACAATGCATAACATTACATTGCATGTTTGGTAAGTATTGGATAGTGTAGGGGTAAAAATTACTATTCTAACTCCAGGGGGTGCAAGAGTCGGGTAAGTGTTGGATAGTGTAGGGGTACCAATTACTATTCTAACTCCAGGGGGTGCAACAGTAGGGTAAGTGTTGGATAGTGTAGGGGTAAAAATTACTATTCTAACTCCAGGGGGTGCAACAGTAGGGTAAGTGTTGGGTGGTAATGTTATGCGTTGTAATGGTATGCGTTGCAATGACTGAGTTATAATGACATGCGTTGTAGTGGTGTGCATTGTAGTGTCATGCGTTGTAATGGTTGCGTTGTAATTGCATGCGTTGTAATGGATGTTGCGTTGTAAAAGTTTTGTTGTAATGGGAGTGCGTTGTAAAAGTTGCATTGTAAAGGTTGTTTCCCACCCATTCCTGAGAAGCAGACTTAGATTTACCACTTGTTCATAGCAGGTGGTAAATATGAGTTATAAATCCTTTTTAATCTGATAAATTTGGGTCCTCAGGTCACTCCAGGGATGACAACTGGTGATGCCCGGAGTTTGGAGAGAGAGATACGGGCTGGAATCAGGAATCGGTGTTTTGTCCACCAAACTCTAGTCATCTTGTAATGAAGTCCCATGTGTAGGAAATCCATATGGTGCTCTGCTGAACAGTGGTGGCAGCTAGGTAAAGGTGGTGGGAGGCTAGAAAAAATAAAAAGATGACACCTGTCAAACACCCGGCCACCTCCTCTCCTCCATCCTCCCTCTGTTCCTGGCTCCCAGCAGCACCCAAGCTCCCAGACTCCCCTAGCCAATCCCAATGCATTCTACAGCAGACATAGAGAGGAAAATGCCTCCATGGATTTTGTCATGGATCCTACCAGCAACGCAGACACCCTTGCAACATGGTGCAAGGGTGCCTGCATTGGCGCAAAGCACCGAAATGTGCACCAGCGCTGGCTGAAAGGACAGGAATTCACTGTATCTCATAAATATGATGCCTGCCTGCCCTTTCAAACTGGCAAAGGGCAGCAGAGCAAAAAGGCTTGGAGCGCTGCCCTAAGCCAATGTGAAAGGGCAGGAATGCACCACCATTACGAGATACTGTGAAACCCTGTCCTTTCAGCCAATGACAATTTGGTGCATGCATTGTTGGTCGGATTTTTTTTGTGCCTGAAGGGGAAACGTTCTGCATATAAACAATTCCAAGAGGTGTTTTCCGTGCTCTATGTGTGCTGCAGAATGCAACACACATGGAAAGAGGAAAAAACGAAGATAAATTAAAACATTCCTCCTCGTTACGCCTGCTCTGGGGAGGCATTAGGTTTTGGCACTGCTCAAGGTTTACATGATTCTGTAAATCTAGGGCAGTGTCAAAATCAATGGGTGCTTCATGGGAACACGCACTGCAACACCCATGGAACGCCTCCTCGACGCAGAGCGCTGCCTTGCCATATTCCATATCTCTGAGGCCATTCAAAGCAACACGGGGTGGCTTTGCATGGCCTCATAGAGATGACTGAGAGGCCTGGTCCAATTAAGGGTCAAAAAAAGTGCTGCTCCAGCGGCGCAGGCCTCTTGTAAATAAACCCCTACGCTTGCGCACCTCAGAACCTATGAAAATTATCATGAACATTATTTTGAGGTGCAGAAAGTGGAATGGTGCAGTAAAATGCAACCAGAGCTACCACAAACAGCAGATTCACTATGATTGCAGCCATTATTTTCTGGGACTGGAACAAGCTCCAGGGGTACGTGGTAACTACAATCCGTCTTATTTCTGGAAAAGCGAAATCACACTGATAATTTCCGAAACCAAAGGGATGGTATGTTGGAGAAAATTCCTCTGGCTGATCCTCTAAATTAGGTTACAATTCTGGGTTGCCGACTAAGTCAACACCCAACCAGGCTCCTAATCCGACCCTTTTCCTGTCTCTCAGCCTCAGTGTTTCAACCAACCACGTCCTCCAACCTCTTCCATTGGTCCAGTTTTTCATCCCCCGCGTCTCACATATCTCTGTGCCTTTCTTTTTCTCCTTGTAATGCTGCACGTTTGTTTTCAGATATCTGGTTCTCAATGCTGCAATGCCTACATATCTTTTACAGTTTTCTCCATCAACAAAATTTGGACATGCTTTTAATGATGCCAACTTAATTGTAAGAATTCAGGAAATGTTGCACCTTTCAAAGAAGGATGAAGTTCCTCAAGTTTAGTCTAGAAGGCATAGGTAAAATAGACCTACGTTTGGTTTAGCTATGCCATGCTCATAGTACTTCTCTGTTTACCTATCGAGGAAGATGTCCAAAGTCCCTCTGCAGCACTACTCCAGACCCGGAACTCCCTCCATGATGGAAAATGAGAAGATGCAAGGCACGGCCATGCAACGCGAGAGGCTGCAGCTCTCTGCTCTGTTGGGCATCAGGAAACCTCTCAGGGCAGTGCAGGGACCCTTTGGGGCATATTATCACCTTGTGAATTCCCATATAAGCCCAAGTTCACACCAGAACCTGGGCTTCTATGGGAATTCACAAGGGCATATTATCAAGCCCATTATCCCCACTTTAGCGGCAGTTTCCTGCCACGAAAGCGGCGATAATTTTAACGCCATTCTTGATAATATGCCCCTATCTGTTTACATTGCTCTTTTTTTGGAACATTTAGGGAAAAGCTGTCCAGTGTGGCGTCTGCCAGGCTTCACAACTTGCTTCAGCCCTGCCCATCACTACCTGCAGCTTTCTCAATCCAATTTCTTTGACATCATCTGAATTGAATCGCTCATTTCCATCCATCCTTTGAGCTAATTCCCAAGGCGATCAGATCCTTCCACCAACGGCATGACGTTCCCCCGGCTCTCCGTGGTCTATCCGCAGCGGCTCTCTAAATTCTTGTAAATTAGCCGGTGGTGAGATGCAGCCAGTGCTTGCCCTTCCTTGGTCCCTTCCTAATGACAGAGAGGTGTCAGGCACCAATGGACAGTGAAGGTGCCATTTTGAGTTATTCCATTCACAGCACATGTCAGCGGCTCGTTTGGTGAATCTCTCAATTTTGGGACACTTTGTGACACCTGCCACTTTGTGAATCATGTCAGTGACCTCGGGGGAGCAGGCATTGGTCCAGAGGACCCCCTAATGCAGCATCTCTGCATTTTTGTTAGGTTAGAACCGCACCCCCCCCCCAGCCGCTGTCCATGCCGGTAACATGGGGGGGGCTTCGGCCCTCAAAATCCCCCCTTACCCAGCCCCACCGCTGTTACCTGCACGGACCGTGGCTGCATCCCCCTCTCCCGGGGTTCATTCGCTCTGCCTGGTTTTCGGCTCATCGTCCTTTTCCAGCTGCAGAGTTCTTTTTTCTTCCTTTGTTTCATTCCTAGTGCAGATATGCAGAGCTCACAGGCTGCCCTCCCTTCTCCCCTACCAGCCCTGCTCCCTTCGCATTAAAATCTCTAATTATTTATTCTAGCACGATAAACAGTACATTTTGTATTCATGCACATTATCGTTACTCTAGCAACGAAGGGAATTCTTTTGAAAGCAACACGGATTCTCATAAACATACAAATAGCTGCTACCATCTCTCTTCTTCTGTCACCCAAGTCTCATCATTTTTAACACATATATATATATATATATATATATATATATATATATATATATATATATATATATACACACACATATATATATATATATATGTGTGTGTTCCACGCTCCAGACTGTGGGATAGCTCATGATTCGTTGAGTCGCGGGGGCCCAATTCTACAACTCCCTCCAACTCTCTATTCCTTCCTTGATTCGTTCAACCTTTACTTCATCCCTTTCTTCTTTTGTCCTTTCTCTCTCTAATATCTCACTTCTGTCTGACCATTCTTTCTTTACATTACTCCTTTCTTTTTCCACGTGTTATTTTTTGTTAAATCCCACTTTCTTTCTTTCTTTCTTTCTTTCTTTCTTTCTTTCTTTTTCTCTTTCTTTATTTTTTTTCTCTTTCTTTCTTCTTTCTTTCTTTCTTTCCATCCCTCTCTTCTTCTGTACTCCCTCCCTCCCTCTCTCCCTCCCACCCTCCTTTCTCTTTCTTTCTTTCTTTCTTTCTTTCTTTCTTTTTTTCTTTCTTTCTTGCTTTCTTTCTATCTTTTTTCTTTCTTTCTTTCTTTCCCTCTCTCCCTCTCTCCTCTCACCCTCCCTGCCTCCTTCTTTCTTTCTTTCCCTCCCTCTTCTTCTTTCCACCCTCCCTGTTTCTTTCTTTCCTTCCCCATCTCGTTCCTTCTTTCCTTCCTCCCTCCTTCCCTCCTTTCCTCCCTCTCATCCCTCCCTCCTTACTTTCTTCCTTCTTTCCTCGCTCCTTCTCTCCCTCTCAACTCGCCTCCGATAATCTCTCGCTCGCCATATTCCTTCATTGTCAGTTGTTTGCCTTCCGTGCCTGTCGGTTAGTTACTGGAATTACCGAAGCATGTCTGTCAGCAGAGACGTCTTTCAATTCCTACACATTATCAACAAGGCACCTTTTGATTATCCTGATCTGAACATCCGTGACAGCTTTTGAGAAATGAGACAAAGGGAAAATGCATTTGAATTTCATGCCTATCAGCTGCAGTAATCACACAGAGGCCTTCATTACGCAGTACTAACTACTCCTGACAGTGTTAGTTTTGTGTTTTGATTGAATTTAGGAGGCCTTGCAGCACAAAAGCCTTAGAAAATGCATCTCCAGTTTTGGGGTATTTTCTAAAGGTCATTAGAATTGCTATTTCTCCCAATTTCGAAGAAGGAATGGCTTTTAAATTTCATTAACTCGGTAATCAGAATCATTTGCCTTTTTTGAAATCATATTACATCGCCATACTGGGGTCTCAAGCCTCGCGCTGTGATGTGCTGCTCTCTGTGAATCAGCGCTCGCGCCTGCACCGTGTGATGGGATATTGTTTGTTTTGTTTGTGATGACTGTGCAAGTAATTGCATTTTTTTTCTATTTGCCATCTGTTGAGCCTCCTTTTAATTTCCTTCCAAGTGGGTAACCTTTCTCCTGAAGAGGTTCCTCTGTTTTGTTTTGCCAGTGGGCATGGAGGTGCATTCTGGGAAAAATCTGGGATTGCATTAAGCGGGAAGAGGAACTGCGAAGGAAATGGGCGGTGGCGCCCTGGGCGCTGAATGGCAGATGGAGGCCAGGCCGGCCTGCTCTCTATGACGTGCAATGCTCGAAGTTACTAGCATAGCACCCCCACCAACATGGGTACCACCCACTCATGGGCGGGGCTAGCTCCGCGTATTGTCAGAGATGGAAGCAAATCCTTCTGGTCACTCACAGGTTAGGGCGACCAGAATTTTAAAGTAAAAAAAAAATTGGACAATTCCTAAAAATAGAAGAAGGACTTAAATTTTACTTCAACCCAGCGCACAGAATGACAGTGCTCCTTAGCAGCCGCGGCCCATGGCGGGAGTTGCGGTGGGGCAGGCAGGTGTGGCGGGGGGAGGGGCAGGGTGGGGGGAGATAAACACTGGAATATGGATGATTGCAGGTAAGTAAACAATTAAATTAATAAAACAAATTTCATAGCGCGCCCTGTATCGCATTTTGCAATGCAGGGCACGGAACGAAATTCAATCAGGCCTGTGATGTTTAGGACTGACATGACCCCTCCTCTTTGGAACCTTTTTTGTAATTTTCACTGGACCCCCTCTACCCCCACCACACAATTATGTTTCGTATTTAGCACATTTTCCTGGAAATGCTACCTGTTCTACACAAATGATCTCTGTAAAGTGCTACGCTGATTCTTGGAGTTAGGTGGGCGCTATACAAAATAAAAATACGTTTATCTTCTTTCAACTAAGAAGCATTGTCTGGGATGGGTAGGGTGCACATACTAGGCCATATTTAAGTTACATTCTCTTATTAATAAAACTGGTTCAGATTCAATGAAAGGTGAGCATGTCCTCTAGGTGCAATGGTTTGTTCCTTGTATATGAATGTGTTATGGGTAAGAGATTGTTTGCATCAGCAAGTATTGAATGTGACCTAAAGCTAAGAAATTATTCATTAGGCACCACAAAAGGTGGGTCCTGACCACCTTTGCCCTCATTACGAGGGACCTCTTAATTCAGATGAAGCCGGACACAGCACCCCCCCCACCCCCCCCCCCCGGCTCCATTGGAACTTTGTGGACACATCACCACTCTCTTTACTTTCAGCTGGAGATCTTAGCTGATGAAAACAGTTGAACTTTCTGTGAAAATACTGGGAAAGTAAGGAATTGCTGGGGCAACTGGACCTGGAATTATTCATTCTCCCGGTAACTCCTCATTTCATAGAGTACTTTCAAACTCCAACTTGTAATGGACCAGATTTTCCCAACACCCTTTAGTTATTGGTTTCCCCTGTAACTTAGGAGCTAAGAAAAATTGCCATTTACCGGCCTACATATGGTAGGGTCCCATGGCTTGAAGAAACTTTCAATCTTTTTATTCATGTTATAGCATTTAATGCGGAGTTGTAGTATCTCTGTCTTGTACTTGGGAGAATTGTTCGTCTAAGCCCTAAATCCTATTGGTTGGGGTATCAGATGACTCCATGTTGTTAAGACACTTTGCTTCCAGTCCTGTGATTTCATTCCACATTAAGTTCAATTGAACCCATTCAACATCATGAATGAAGGTAATGATTTGTTGAATGGGAGTCCAGGGCAAGAAAACCTGTCCCCTGAGCTCATATCACAGCAGTGATCTTCTCCTACGCTGTCTTTCTGGGAAGTGGTACTTTTCAGTTTTCCGATTCCACATTTTATTAGATTTAAAGAGCATCTCTTAGCCATTAGATACAAAGGAAAGGATATCTTTATTGAAAGCGGGAGATGTTTCTACCTGAATAAATTCTTGTCCAGTAAAGAGACAAGGAAGAAGTATCTTCTGCTGGTGCACTTTTTGACCACAAATACTCTTGTAGGTTGTCTACCTTGTTGGAGTAATATTTATGAAATTCTACAATTTGCAAGCTTGTCCGTGTACGTCTGGATATATCTATTAATCTCCTGAATGACATACACCTTTGCAACTCGTAGGAGGAAACTCTAACAAGTCCAAGATACTCATTATGTAGCAACCAAGAAAGATTATTGTGAGCATCCGCGGCCCATGGAGGGAGTTACGGTGGGGCAGGAAGGCGGGTCCAATGAACGAAAAAAGTGAGATATAAGATAGTTCTCTCCTCGGTGGGATTTGCAGCCTTAGCTCTGTCCTTGCTGTAGCATTCAGTGAGGGTTGAAGTCTGAAATAATTAGCTGAGCACACGCAAATTAACCAAGACTGGTAATTCAATCTGACAGTTGCAACACATCAGCTTTATTTCACAAGCCAACATTGCACAAAACAGTTACATACATAAATTACCACTGATGAAAAAGGAGACACAAAATATATATATATAGATATATAGATAGATAGATATAGATATATGTCATATTGAAATGCAAATTCTCTAAACAATCTAAAGTAATGCTAGAAATGTCACCTTCATAATCATACGAGGGGCAACGTAATTCAGAGGTGAGCATGTGCAAATTGATTTTTAAGGTGTCTTACCTGCATTAATACAAGTCAACATTAGCACTAGTAATTTGCCTTTTGTCTACTTGCATCAGCAAATTGCAGGTGCAAGCATTTATGGTGCAACTCATATACAAGGGTCAGGACAAGGCAGATGCCTTCAGGCACTTTTGGGAGCCCTTTCTCAATGACGGGACCACCCCCCATAGCTACTTGGCCGCTCATAGCGTTAATGAGATAAATGTTCTGACCAGGAGGGAACCACCCCGCCCTGTTCCTTTCACCCATAAACCCCACAGTTGTCAGAATCAGTAGAAGCATCCAAGGGCTTCCTGTTGGTTCTTCTTTGTTATTATTGTTGATGTGGACTTTGTTGAAGATTAATTCCTCCCCATCACACTGTGATCTTGTTGGGTGGCGAAAAAAGATAATAAATACTGTTTGTTTAGCCTCTGCTTGGTCCCTAGAGGGCCCTTTATCCTTTATTTTCTTCCCTTTTCTTTTTTCTTTTCTCTCCTTCCCTACTTTCCTTGTTCCCTCCTTCCCTTCTCCCTTTTCTTGCCTGAGTATTTTATAGTTCTGATGTTGCTGCTATTTGGTCAAATGCACCTCTCTCGCTCTTTTACAAACGAGTTATGCCTCTGCTGTTACTCTGACTACCTGCTACTGTCTCCTTTTGATTGGAGACATTTTCATTGATGAGGTGGCATTTCAATGAACAATTACTTTTTTTAAAATAAAGGTAAAAATAAATATATAGATATATATATATATATATATCTTGATGGTGCACACATAATGTGAAACATTGATGGTGTGTTACCAACAGAACCTGTTTTCTGTCCATGCACACCTTCCTATGATACCGCCGAGGCAACTCTGAGATTTATTAAATGTTTTCCTTAATAAACAGTTATATATTATTCACAGCAGATCCATTAGCCCCACTCAAAGGAGTATTTAATAGTACTGCATGTCAAGAACTAATAGCAAAGATATGCCCGACCATTTAGACTTACTAAGAGATACAACGTCAAAGAAGACATAAACGCCTTAATAGGAGAAACGGAGCATGAACCCTCCAAACCGGGTCCCCAGAATGGAGAATATAATACAAAGAAAGAAGGGAAGAAATATAATGGCACTTACCATTACTACTTACAATGTAGTAATAGGTGCATAATTGCATTTTGGGGCCGATTACGATGCAGCTCGGAAGCCGCATAGTAAATGGACCGGCCAGGTTCCTTTCCAACCTCATTTTGATGGAGGCAGTTGGAAAGGAATCTGTAGAGTAAAGTACAGTGGGGAAGAGTACAATAGTGCTTAGTAGAGTAGCATGGGGTAGAGGGCATTGGCATAGCATTGTGCAGAGTAGGGAAGCATAGAGTGAAGTTGCATAGAGTGGAGTGGTGCATAGTAGAGTGCAGTGGCACAGTGTGGACTGACATATAGTGGAGTGGCATAGAGTTGGGTGGTGCAGAGTGGAGTGGAGTGGTATAGAGTAGAGTGACGTAGAGTGGGGTTGTGCAGAGTAGAGTTCAGTGGCATGGAGTGGTGCAGAGTAGAGTGGGGTGCGGTCAAGAGGAGTAGGCATGATATGGTAGCACACTGCCATTACAGACAACCCGTCTTCAATTTAAATGCCCATCACATTTGCCCTGACATTCAGTTTTAGTGATAAAAGTATACAGCACACAAACGGTAATGTTTGGAAATGTCATCACCTACTGTAATGATTTTTATTCCTCACAATAAAGCATTTATTTCCACCACACCTCAGAATTACCCAAAAATGCGCTTCATTTGTGGTTCTCTAATTCTGATATATTCTAAGATATCTGCACAATTCATTTACAAACATTTACACTTTGTTGTGTGCTAGAAAGAAAAAACATCCAGCATACTCCGAGTAGCCCACATGATTGTCACATAAATCATCTCATTTTGAATTCTGAGATAGAAAAGTAAACACCAAGCTCCCTTGGAAGACAGAGTCTGACATTTAACCTCTGTGTTTAAATGCACAGTCAATTCGACAAGATAAGAGCAAGATTTAAAGGCCCGTTTACAGAAATCGAGCACTGGTGGAAGGATACTATAAATACAATACATACCATAGAAGGGACTAACTCAAGCTGGAAAGCCTAAAACAAATAAAGCCAATAAATAGAAAGCAAGCAAATGTGAGTTGCAAACCACAAAGTCAATTATAAGCAATGGGTGGAATATATTACCAGAGATGCTTTCCAAATGTCCTAAGGATGTCGTTAGCAAACCAGACAGCTGCACTGTCTAGTAGGCTTCGACCTAATAAGAATTGTTTATGCTTAAATGCAGCATGTATTGTGGGTCTCAAAAAAGCACTATCATACATCTAACATTATAAAACTGAGACTTTTCACACAAAGGACATATTCATGAGATGTGGATCAAAACTATAAGGAATCATTGAAAAACTTGCTGGAGTGAAATCAACTACTAATAGTAGACACACATCTGGCGAATGAACAGAAAGTAAACCCAAACACTGAACTTTTAAACCTGTGTTCAAAGCGAGGTTCATAGGTTTTGGTAATAAGGTTAATACATGAGACAACCATGCATGACTGAATGACTGAGCACATCAGTGAATGATTAAATAGCTGAATCAATACGTTTGAGAGTTACTAAGTGCAGGAGTGGTTTACCTATACATTTCCTAAGCAAATGAGAAAAAGAATGAGTGAATGTACAGTAGTATGAGTTAGTGAATTAATTAGTTAATGCTTGTGAGTAAGTGAATAAGTAAGAGTGATTGAGCAAATGAGAAAGTAGGTATTAAGTGAGTTAGGCACTAGCTAAATGAATCATTGAGTGCAAATTTGTTTGTGAGTGAGTAAGCAAGTGAACCAGGGTGCTTAAGGGAGTGAATGAGTTTGTGAGCAGATGCTTGTAATACTGAGTGAGAGTGCACATGGTAAAGAATTTGTGAGTGAGTGAGTTAATGAGTGAGTGAAAGAGTGAGTGACCAAATTAATGAGTGCTATATGAGTGAGTGCACAAATCAGTGAATGCAAGACTGAGAACATGAACATATGAGTATATATGAGTGACTAAATAAACCAGCAAGTATGTGAGTGAATTTGCAAATGAGTTTAGAAACGAGAGACTAAATGACAGTGAATGAGTGCAGGTATGAGTGAGTGACAGTGAGTGCATAAGTTAGTGAATGAGTGTGAGTGTACACATGAGAGTGTGTTAGTATATAAATGAGTGATTGACAGAGAGTGAGTTAGTGATTACAGTTCATAGCACGGAAGGTTATTTCTCATTAATTTCAAATGCCAAGGTGAGTATGCCGTAAGAGGTTTTCTTTGGACATCATCTTTGGGTATGAAAGTCCGCAGTTATAGCATACACAATTGCCTACTCTGCACTCTGCACTCTGCACTTCCTCCAACAAACCAGAGGGAAGTCTTGGAGGGAGAACAAAATGTGGACACTGCAAAAGTGAAAATCATGCTGGCAAAGGCTGCAATCCAGCAACCTGGATTTTGCATGTGAACAAAGTATCCAAATATTTAAAAGTAAAACCAGATGGAGTCCAGTGGTTCTTAATCTTTTGACCTATGTGGTCCTCCACTTGGAATTACTGGAATCCAGAGACCCAGAATTCCATCATCATTGGAATCTAGGGTCCCACTGAGTCATTTTTGGGATTCACGGACCCTCACTGAGCCATTATTAGAATCTGGTGAGCCAGCTAAGCAATTTTAATGATTTGAACCACAAAACAATATACAAAAATGCAAAAGTAAGCATTCCTTAAACAAATAGCCAAACAGTGAAACATTTTACTTAATTCACCAAGAAATATAAAAAAAAATCAAAATCTGAATTTTAATGGGAAGGTTGGAGCCTTTCTAGATTCAGTTGAGGCCACCTACTGTCGATACTTTAATTTGTTTGACACACTTACATTGTTCCTAGGGATCAGTCTGAGGATACCAACTTAATGTTTAACGCCCAATTTCAAATTCCTTCACATTTACAAAACTTTTAAATATTTGCGTTTTTCTATTTTGCTCGCTTGTTTACATACATTTAATGAATCTGTTAATATTACTTATTTTCCAAGCAGTCGCGGACCACCTCAGTTGGTACCGCACAGCCCCAGAGGTCCCTAAACCACAAGGTAGGAGCTACTGGGATAGACGAGAGCATTGTGAATGTTCTGCCGCGACAGCGTCGGGGGAAGCAAACACTCGATCTGCCATGCCAGGTTTGGTGCATTGTCAAGAAGCTCCGAGTGCTGACAGTTGCATCAAAGAGTGCAGGCAGGAGGAGAGAAAAATAGGTATTAACTATGTCACTAGAGATTCATTCTCCAGCAGCGTTTGGGGCTCAAAGCCTGCAAGGATTTGGAATTGATAAACAATATAATAAGCATTGAAGACAGTACAGGAGAGTTCGGATAAAAAATGAGGTGTCCAAGCAGTGCCTTGGAATTTTAACCATGGAGGCTGCTTTGCAGACTCTCCCAGACAAGGCTGACTGTCTTACCTACACCTGCTGCACAGAACCACGGTCTTATATCTGCAGAAAACTACGAGCACGCGGGTTAGAGGACTCAGGGGCATATTACCAACCTACAGCGATATTTATCGCTAAGAGGGGTTAGCGGTAATATTTTTATCGCCGCCCTTCACCTGTTTTTATCGCTGAGATAACTTGCTATTAGCAAGGTTTATCTCAAAAGCGATAAAAATCAGGCGAAATGCGTGAATATTGCTGTCAATACAGCGATATTCACGCATTAGCGTGACAATGCTCCTAGCCATGTTATCCACCTCCCATTGGATAACATGGCTAAGAACTGGTCAGGGCAGGCGTTAGCTTTTGGAGATATTCGCGCTTAGCGCAAATATTTCAAAGCGCACGCCTATGTTGATCATAGGCGATAGCGATGTAAGCGGCTGTTTTCAGTCGCTAACATTTTGGCACGCCCACTTTGCATGTCATTAGCGATAAATATTGCAGACATGCAAAGCAGGCCCCAAAATGCTCGCTATCGCCTACAAGCTGTCGCTAACTGGTGTTAGCGACAGCTTGGTAATTGGGCAAGAAAATTATCGCCGGTTTAGCGGGAAAAAGTCCCGCTAAAGCAGCGATAAGGGCCCTTGGTAATATGCCCCTGAGTTTTTGGTGCCAGTACATCTGTGTCACAAGAATAGATATGATTTACTCTTGTAGTACTCCTGACTTACTCTTGAATTTCAGGAGTACTCCTGGCTTACTCCTGATTTAAGTCTACTCCCAATTCAGTAAAGTAATTCTCTGTGCAGCACTATACCTTAGATTTCTGTCTACACCTGGATGTAAATCAGTGCCTTGATATAATTCACTGGGCAGAGGGTTATGCCTGGCAGCAGGAGTACATTACCATACTACATTGCTTGAGGTGGTGAGGAGATACACAACTTAAAACATGACTATATATTTTTTACTAGTAACTTACTATTTTCGATGTGCATCATTCAAACATTGCTCTCCATAGCCTATGCTGAGATCTTGGCCTACACTATGTATACTATTAATTGAAGAGAATAGGGAAACTGAGTAAAATAAAATACAACAGGTAAATGGTACTAATGAAAGCACAGAAGTACAGCCTGTGCTTACTTACTTACTATCACTTACTAGTAAAAAAAATATATACATGAATTATATTTTTTGATTTGTACAAAGTGGTGTACATTTAGGAGGCTTTTTTAAATTAATATTTTTTATTTCATGTATTTTCTTTTTAAATATTTTGTTACATTTTTATATGTTGGTGTATATGGGTGTCGGTATAATGTTTAAAAAAATGTCCTTTCTTATTTAATTTATTTTTACTTATTAGAGAGTTTTGTCATATTGCTGGTAGTTCTATTCCCTGTTTCCTTTGATCTGTTGATGGGGCTTGTCCCAGAAAGTACCTATTTTGGGGGTGGGAGGATGAATATATTTAAAGTTTTTATGTGTGTGTATTTATATTTATATGATATTTGTTTTGTACAATGTAAGTTGCTTTTATGACCATAGAGATCGAAATAATGCTTTTCAATCAGTAATCAGCTTCCTTTGATTCATTCATGATTACCTTGCAGTACCTGTGATTGGCCATATGTGGGGTCTGACTTACTTCAAGATGTGGCTAGGGCACATTTTTGAGTCTAGTACTACTGGAGTAATTGTGGGTGTAACATAAGTGAATTAAAACTGACTTATCATTGTGTAGGTGTGTTTATGTGGCCAAATCAGAAAGGAATTTCTGAGTATATGAAGAAGTACTTCAATACTACTACCACACATACTCCGGGCTTACTCCTGTCGGCCTTGAGTGCTACAAGACTAAATCTTTGAAAATCACGCCTTTTGGGACAAAGGATTAGTACAGGCAGAAGTGGAAATCATTAGCTGCACCTTAGGGAACTTGTGTTTAGTAGTATGTATGGTAGTATTTCTAGAGTACTAATTCACATGCTCAGAAATGCCTTCGTGATTTATCCCCCATAATGTGAAGATGATATAACACATACATTTTTGGGTCACTCAAGTTCCTTCACATTGCAGAGGTGCAATGGTACAAAGCTGCTTTGAGTCTCTCACTCAGAAATATGCTTCTATATTGAGCTAACCAGGTCAATGGGGCTGGGTAAGGCCTACAGTATGCAGCTCCAGATGCATTTATTAATGTTTAAACAATGCAAGTCTTTTGTCAAAACTGGCTTGTGAGGCAATGCCAATTTGCAGAGACAATAACAGTGGAAGCAATGTTCTTGCAATTACCAGCATTTTCCAAGATAGATGCAGATCCCTGCATGGAAGCTTGGTCATGTTTTGATGTGAGTCCAGCATCAAGGCCTGCCAAGGTTCAGGCTACACTCAGCTGGGTCCTGTGCTGTGTTTTAAGGGGGGTTTACTGCATGCTGTTTTTAATCGTGGCATTTGAAAGACTAGATAAAGAGACTTGTCATAAATCTTTATTTCTAAACTGTTAGATTTGGAATTACTAAGATTTTGGCACAAAGGGGTCAGTTCTCAAAAGCATTTATAAGTATAGGAAGTAGTATTACATGTGTACTCTTTCATGTACACTTACATTCCTCTATGAATCGGTCCTAAAATGTCAAACTCCCTACTATCACATGTTCAAAGGTGGAAAGGCTCTTTCTATTTGTGCTAATAGTGAAAGCATATTCACTGACTATTACTATTTTATTTCCTTTTCAAACTTTTGGAGGCCAATTTACCAAAGCATGTAACAGTACATCCAAGAAAAACACATGAACTGCTTAACACATTATGAAATGCCTTTGTTTTATAGGCTCCAAAGAGTACAAGAACTGAGCGCCTAGAACTTTAATTTGTGTGCCTCCTGGAGATGTGTGGTTACATCTGGTTTGTGTCATTGATTTTGCCTTGCTCAGATTACTACTTGGTGTATAGTTTATTTCCTGGAAGACTCTGGCTGAACACTGGTTATTTAGTCTCAAAAGCACCAAGGCCAGGTTAGATTCCATGATGGGAGGTAGCTGAAGCAGTGGAAGAGCCTTTGTTGCATCTGTAGGTAAGTGTGTGTGTTGTTGGCCACTGTGGATGCATTGGGAAGTGGAAAAGAAGAGTCAGAGTCAAGTAAACATACAGGTTTCATACACAACATGAGCTGATCTGTAAGGTATGAGAGCATGCTTACATGAAAGGCTAACACCTCATGTGGCTTTTCATCACCTCATATTCCCCATGAACTTTACTATTCCTATGACAGTGAACATAGGTGTGTCAAAGAAATGTAAACCTCGTGTGATTTCTGCAAGGAGAAAACAAATTCAGGCTTTTGAAGCTCAAAATGGGTGGAAATGTGGTATTGCTATGTTGCCGCTTTGTAAGTGTAGAAATCAAAATAGCATTTATTGGGTGTGTTAGACTTCCTCACAGTGGTTCTGTTAAAGACACTGAAAGTTTACTGATTTGCCCACATGTTTAATGTGTCCACTCTGCAAATTTTTTTATTCCTTCAAAGCAAACTCACAAAGAGTTCATTTGTTCTTGAAAAACAAAAAAATAAATGTCCTTGAAATGCTAGTTTTCTTTCAGGGTGTGGAGGCAGTTTTTTGTTTTTTCTTTTTGAGGTCACCAAGCTGTCCCTGGTGTTTGCGAACATGAAAAATGTGCATTGGAGTGTCCACCTAAATAGGGAGGACAGTCTGAGATGCTTTGACTGGCAGCCCAATGTCAGTAGGACTGCCAGTCAAAGGTTTCCGCCCAAGGAAGCAGAAGAGGTTCCGCCAGCAGAAACATGACAGTTCCCTTGACTCTAAAAAGAGCGGCTGGACCACGAGTTTAATGGACAGTCATGCCATAGTACTCTGTCCACCAAACTCTAAATATAGGATTCTGTTTCCGGTGTTATGCTCTGCTGTAGTATTTGTTAATTCAGTTAGTTAGCCAATCATTCATTTAATCATCCATGCTTGCATTCATTACTTATGTGCACATGTTTGATGTTGCAGTTTACGTGAATGCAGCTTAAGCAATTTGTGCAGTTTGGCACTGCATTTAAGACACTGGTATAGCACAACATTCTCATAGTGTGCCACATGTTAACACTTAGTACACAAGGGTCAGTTCCTGTTTTAATAGCATTATATGCCCACTGGACAAAGCAGTGTACTGGACCCTGCCTTTACAACCACTCACAGGAATAAAAATATTTAAAGAAAATGTTGAGTTAAATTCTGGTCTGCAAGTGGCCCCTATGCTCATGGGGCCCCCGGGCAACTGCCCAGCGTGCCCATGCATTAAGACGGCACTGCATGAGTGTCAGTTTCTGTGATTGCACTGACCACCAGACCAGTCTTGCAGTGTAGATGAGGTCAGCAATTTCCCATCAGTAATTACAGCAATGTTGTATGTGTGATTGGACAGGTGGCTTCTAGGGTGAAAGCGCCCCCCATGGCTGACCTGCTGAAAATGATTGGACACTGTCTTAAGAATTATTGAAATGAGGCTAAGATGGCTGTTGACATGCAATGGCTCTGAGCTGCCTCCCTGGAGCTTCTTATGGTAATCCCATTCCTATAATGCTCCTAGAACTAAGGCGCCAGCCACTGGGCCTGGATGAGGGATGCTGCAGCTTCTTTTCACTTTCAGTATTAGGATGAAACATCTACTGAACCGGACAAAGCCTCTCTTGACCCCAATTGCTTTACTAAAGAAGTGCCGCCTCAGCAGATTCCTGGAGTGTTACTGCTTGGGAACATTGTTTGGAGTTTGTAGGGAGATTTCTATTCATACTTCTACGGCCACAGGAGGGGTCTTACTCTACTGACCTTTGTAAGCCCTAGCTACTAACAATGGTAGTCAGGGCTTTGTGCCAAAAAATGACACCTCCTCTGGGCAGGTGCATAGGAGGGGAAATGATTTTATTTCTCCAGTCTTTGCATGTGAGCTGCACTGTCTAGCACTCGTATAAGGTGGAAACAGCTTGAAAATTAGTCTTTGCATAGTGTGTTATACAGAAAGGTTACACTTCCAGTACAAAGCCTATGATAGTTTCACATACAAATGCTTGCACCAGGCGCCGCCAGATTGTGCACCAGTGCTTGGAATGAGAGCAGCAGGCCCATATCTATGTACGCAACATAACATAAGTATTTATAAAACGCACATTCACCGCAAAGAGCATATTGTCTCTGAATAACAGATGTTTATTGTTACCCAACTCAATGGTACTCATTTTATCGACCACAGAAGGATGAAAGGCTGAGTGGAACCACCGAGATTTAAACCTGTGTGCATGAGGTCAAACACAGGACACTCTAGTGGGCACATTAGTCAACTAAGAACGGGAAACATCCTTTACAACGAAACTTTTTCCACGCAGTACCTTTACAACGCAGGTATTACAATGCAAGTCGTTAAAATGACTTGCGCTGGAGGGCGCTGTAGGATAGGGAATAGTTTAATTTACTATCCAAAACCAATTTACTATCCAAAACCTTCCCTACTATCCACGGGGACTGGAGTTGGAATAGTAAATTAAACTATTCCACTATCCAGCGCCCCCCAACGCAAGTATGCATTGTAACGACATACATCCACTAAGAACTGGCCCTGCCCTGCTCTCTGCCTTTCGCACAAAGGACCACAACAACTTTATTTGCTGCATTGCGTTGCATGAAGTAATTGTACATTTGCCCCCAGATTTTCTAGCGGATATTTTCTCTCTTCTAGGACGTGTGAACAATTCTTTTGCCAGAATTGTGCGTCCTGAGAAAAAGCTGTGCCACTTGAAGCCCCCTAGCAATAAAGCTTTGATCCTTAAAACCTCAGCAGTGATGTTGGGTGGAACATTAGGAAGACTCATGCATGCCAGGGAGTCCCATACCCCTTGCTGGTTATCGCCGGCTCTCAGGTAAGCACATTTTGCAAGGGAGATTTAAGAAAACTGGGACGTGTTCATCTTCCTACAGGAGTAAGCCTCGCGGACATTTTAGCAGTGGATTTCTGCTTCCACCAAATCATAGCACGCCCAGCTTCTGAATTTCAATAGAAAGCTTTGCATATTTCTCCTGAAAATAGCTTTGACTTTCTGCTATCACTCAGGGAACAGCAATTCGGGTAAATCAACATATCTCAGTCTAACTGCATTGTTCTGCTTGCTATGTGCATAAATATTGCAGCGTCGGGGAGAGGTGGAGGGAGGGCACACGAGGTGAAAAAATGAGAATTCAAAGAGTTTTAATCCTGCCAAAAATTCATACTGTCCTGGAGGGTTTCTCAATAATATATTTTGTACATTAATTGGACGAGAGCTGATGATAGCTTTGGAAAGTAGAATGCCTGCCGACTGGCCTGTGCTACTGATTTCTTTCTTTCTTTCTTTTTTCTTTTTTTCTTTCTTTTGTTCTCTCTCTCTTCCTTTCTCTTTCTTTCTTCCTTTCTTTCTTTCTTTCTTTCTTTCTTTCTTTCTTTCTTTCTTTCTTTCTTTCTTTCTTTCTTTCTTTCTTTCTCTTTCTCCTATATGCTCACACATGCTTCCCTTCACCATCCCATCTCGTCATCATTCTGGGCACCCATCTGTCCTTTACCCATCTTCCTAGTTGTCTCTAGGTCTGTTAGTTTCTCCTATCCGTTGCTAGCAGCCTATCTGTTTCTGCATCCCACAATGAGTACTAATGCCTGCAAAGAAAAAAGTTTCACAAAATCTGGAATACCAGAATGAAAACCTAACCGTGGGGGAAAAACATGGTTTTCACTGAACATGTATGAAAATCATCTTTCCAGAAGAAAAATATTTTCTAGAGTACCCTCAACCACCAGGGCCTCCCCTAGGTGGCTTGCTTCATCATTGGGGTCCTCTCAATCCGCTGCAGATTGAGGCATGCAACAACTTGCGGAACTACATAGGAGCACTAAGTTGTGGAAAATGTGTAGTGCAGTGAAAGTAGAGTGGAAAAACAAAGGGGTATATTACCAACAACTAGCGATAATTTTTGTCTCTAACTTGTTTAGAGACAAAAATTATCGCCGCACATCGGCGATTTTTATCGCAGATAAACCTTGCTATTAGCAAGGTTTATCGCAAATGCGATAAAAAACGGCCGCAATGCATGAATATCGCTGAAAAGTCAGCGATATTCATGCATTATCGAGCAAATGCTCTTAGCCATGTTATCCACCTCCCATTGGATAACATGGTGAAGAACTGCTCAGGGCAGGTGTTAGCTTTTGGAGATATTCGCGCTTAGCGCGAATATCTCCAAAAGTTGGTAATAGGAGATAGCGATGTTAGCGACTGTTTCCAGTCGCTAACATCTTGGCACGCCCACTTTGCATGTCATTAGTGATAAATATCACTGACATGCAAAGCGGGGCCCAAGATGGTCGCTATCTCTTATTAGCTGTCACTAACTGGTGTTAGCGACAGCTTGGTAATAGGGAGATCATTTTATCTCCGCTTTCTTGGCTTTTAAAGCCAAAAAAGCGGAGATAAACCCCTTGATAATATACCCCTAAAAGTTAAAAATACATAATTAGTGGACTAATATTTTAATTCTGCCCCTAGCTGTTATGACTAAAAGCAGGGGTTAATAATAGGGAAGGTCTAACTATAATTAGTATAGAGTCCCTAGTATTGGGTCGACATGTTTTGAGCTGTCCAATCAAAACTCTTCTTCAGTACCACGCGAGGACCACTCCTAGCAAACCTATAATTAGGAATTAATGAAGTGCACGCCTAATGTATATACACCTAACACGTAATACATATGGTTAATCACTGAAACGTAGTATTTTAGTTTAGGCAGAATTTTGCCTCGTGATCTGCTGGGGTAGAGTGGTTTGTAGGTACATCTTAGTCAAAGGGCACCTCTGGCAAATCACATAATGGCACCCCCGGAGACCGCATCAAGGCAGGAATAAAATATCAGACCTAGGCTGCATTTAGAATAGGGGGAGGAGATTTACTTTTCACCTGAATGGACCTGGTCTGCCTTCAACAATGCTGTCTCCACCTCCTGCCAGGAAGCTGCACCAGTGAGAACAGAACTGGTTTGGTTGGGTACAGACACTCACTGCCTTTGGACAACAAAGGATTTTTGTGTATAAAAAGTGGGGCCCAGACCCCAGACTTTTAGATCATTTCTGGGAATCAAGAGGAACCTTTGCCAAGGAGAAGAGCTGGGGAAGCTAAGGAAGAATGCTGCCCCTGTGCTGTTTGCTGTCTGGTGTTGGTCTGCAGTGGCTGTTTCTGCCAAGGAAAGGACAAAGGACTTTGCTCTGTGCTGTGTTCCCTGCTTGAAGATGATCTCCAAGGGTTTCAAATAGAGCTTGCCTCCTGTTAAGAAGTCTCAGGGACACAAAAGACTTCCTGCAACTCGGGTGGCGCTGCTCGACTCTGCCATCTGTGAATCTTACCCTTGCGAGAGGTGCCTCCTGCAGGCAAAAGGCCTCAGAAGTGGGTTTTGCAGCTGCTCTCTGCAAGAACCGGCACAAAGCATTGCAAAATCATGCAATGCCTCTCGGAATCGATGCCGGATGACGCGAAGCTACGCCGAGACCCGTCGGGCGTCGCAAAGCCTCACCACCCAGCAGCGATGCTGGACAATGCGAGGCCTCGCAAAGGGACCCTCACCTCTGGTGCGCAACACATCACACTTGGGCACCAAGTCTACAAGAACACCGGGGCCACAGTAAGAAACTGATGCATCAGTTCCCTGCGCAGTAAGGGACCGACGCATCACCTCCACTGCGTGGCAGTAAGGAACTGATGTATCACCTTCCCTGGGTATAAGGAACAGACACATCACCTTTCCTGTGGCTGTTTTTGTATGTGACTGTGACGCATCAAAGGTACTTTGTGTTGAAAGTGTTGCATACATAGTTTGCTATGGACAGAACTGTTTCTACCTTTTGAAAGTCATATTTTGATTTCTGTATTGTGGATTTATGTTGTTTTGGTCTTGTTTGGCTTAGATAAAGATTTCTTATTGTTCTAAACTGGTGTGGTGTCCATTTGTAGTGTTTTCACTGTCTTACTGTATGTGTGCACAAATGCTTTACACACTGCCTCTGAGATACGCCTGTCTTAGACTCACCTTAATATGTGAGCAAGAGGCTCCAGATGGTGCAGAATGTGGCAGCTAGGTTCCTGTTTAAAATCCATAGACACACGTCTGCAAGAGAATCCCTGAAACAACTACACTGGCTACCAATTGCGGTGAGAGTAAAATTCAAATCACTTTGCATCACCCACAGGGCAGTAAACAATAAAGGCCCTAAAAAACTCAGAAATCTGATCTCTGCATATGCCCCCATCAGGCCACCAAGGTCCTCCCTTTCACACCTCCTCAGCACCACCAGAATTAAAAAATCTAGATGGGGGCCAGATCTTTCTCACACCTGACCCCAAAACTGTGGAATAAGCTACCTCTGGACCTAAAAGGGCTGCAAAGTGAACTGACATTTAGGAAAAAGCTGAAGGCCTGGCTATTCCCGTTAAACCACTAATGGGCTTTGTCGCTCACCACAGCTCTCATCGTCAGCGCTGGAAAACCTTTGGGTAGCCATGCACCATATAAATCTAAAATTAAATCAAATCAAGTCTGCTCGTGCTAAGCTACCAAGGGGGTGAGCAGGGGTTATCTAAAGTGCGTATCACCCATACCCTGACTAGAAGCAAGGGACCCTATTTGGACAAAGATACCTGCCTCTGCCAACTAGAGACCCCTATTTCTAACAACTACTATGTATTGTAACTGTCCATGGCCTACAGAAAATCATGTATGAAGAAAACTGAAATTCTGCAATGATCCATGCTCCTGGAGCAGACACTACCATTACTTGCAGGGCCTGACCACTTCTCAATATCTGACTGTATTGCCTTAGGAAGGCGTAAATCTGGTTTGACATTGGTTAATTGGTTTGTTGCAATATTATGTAACACTCTCATAATAAACCTTAAGTGGGCATACAATAATCCTTTCTTTTTCAGGCGAAAAATACAGGTCTACGGGGTAATCTGGCAGTGCCAGAAAGGCTGGTTTGACAGGTCAGTCAGTGGACCATTTTCCAGCTATTTGTGGGCCTGTTTTATGGTTTGGGGAGCCAGTTTGTACTGTTGATATGCTTGCTATTACTGCAAATATTGCCTGGAACAAGCATACATGCATGTAGCCTCCCATAACTTGCATAATATCTATATAGCTATGTACAGGTTCAAAACTAGCAGAGTTCCAAATGAGGGCCATTCTTTTAGCTGTCTGGTTAACTAATAGGGGCCATTTTAATTTGGGTGACTGGGCCTATTTTCTATCCCAGTCCAACCCTGGACATGTGTTAAGGCCTGAATGTTAGACGATGTGTTTGTTAAATAGTTAAAACATGCTCAGAAGCTGCCCTAGAGTGTTGATGTGGCACAGAGAAAATAAGTAAACTATTAACATAGCATAGTGCAATGCAACACAACCTAGGGACTGCGAGGATGTTAGTGGTCTGTTGTTGTGTTGGCCCTAAGCTAAAACAATATTGTTAACAAAGGTAATTATGAAGTAAAGGTGATGCTCTCTTCGAATTCCTATATATTTAATGTATGCAGCTATAGAGGTGCCCACCAGAGCCTAAAGACTCAAACACCAGCCTTCATTGGTCGGGTTTGAGTTCAATCAACTCTAATATCCTAACCTATATACATTGTTCTGAGACAACTAGAGGTATGTGTCAAAAGTAAATGAGTAAAACCCTTAACCCTTTGCGTGCTCATGACGGCCCCTGGCCGTCATGCATCACGGTGGGCCTGTGCGGAGGACGGCCGCGGGCCATCCAAACCCCACCAACTCAATAAAACTCCCGCACAGGGCGAACATTTGCAGCACACGCAAGGGGTTAAACCTGGAGCCCTAAATATTAGCCACTGCTGGTCAATTACGGAGATTTTAGTGTTTGGAAAAAGGCGCGCTAAGTTAGACGGATTCGAAAAAGATGAACATATTGACTCTGTTCCTCCAGGGCGGGGGAGTCATTTTTATTGAAGTATTTTTTGGGTGGGATGGGTTTAGTGCGATTGATTCTGTATGTGCTTGGAGAGGTACTGGATGCAGTGAACAAACTGTATTTCCCACCCTGCACTGAATTGTGAAAATACACGTGTCCGTTTACTGTGGCTAGGGAAAGTCATGCCTCACTTTCTCCTAATTTTTTGGGAAGTTTTATATAGCACAAACTCAACGCAAATGTTTCAGAGTGCTTTACATGAGAACCAGTTGCGTTACAGATGGACACATTCATTTTGTTAGGCTCGGAGAGATTACGTGATTTGCCTAGAATTACAGGATGTTGAGCGTCCCTGCCGAGACTCGAACCTGGTTCCCCAGCTTCAAGGTTAACCGCTCTAGCCATTAGGCCACATCCTTTGAAGACCGAAGACTGATGGGACGCTCTTAAAGGGAGAGTAAGAAATCAAATCAGCCAATGTCAATGCTTCCTATGCTATAGTGGACAAGACAAATTATTTTCTGGAGGAATCAAAGTTTTTAATTATTGCACAAAGAAGTCATGCCCAGACAGTCATTGCAAAACCCCGGGGAGCCAGGGGGAGACACCTAATATATTTACATAAAGCACTCACCAGTATGCATTAAACTTCAGCATCTGTGATAATAGATACAGGACAAGCAAACAGTGCCATCATTTGGTAAGTCACCACAGTATAAAGGTAGTGTGACTCAGGTACGTTCATTCATGAAATCTCGGTATTGTTATTGACTACCCAAAGAACACTTTGTTAAATTGATTATTTGTTGACCACCTGGCCACTGGCAAACATACATCAAAGGAACCTGACTGTGGCTGCCTGGGAGTATACCCCTTTAGCTTTCAATAGTGACAATTGGTGGAAGTTGGGGGCTGGTCCAAGGAGAAGTTTTACCTGCCTAATTCATGTTAATCCTAGGAGAGGCAGATTGATCAAAAACAATTCAATATCTCTTAGGATTTGATTTAGATTGATTAAGACATTCGTAAAATATTCATATTCGAAGCAAGGCCCCTCAAAGAAAGTGTGAAAGGCTGCTATCATACATATGCACCGATATTAGGGGTGGGCAAAACCGCTTCTTTTTTTCCCCATGACCTTTTGCGAAGGTCCATAAAAATATGCTTTTAGAGTGGCATCGGGTTTGCTGTATCTTCTCGTGACCAGCGCGAGTGAGATTCTTGCAAGCATAAATTATGCAAAATTGCTTAGTGAAAACTTTGAGCAAATTCGCAAACTTTGCGTAACGCGAAATTTTAGAAATGCGTGAATTTCGACAGCCTCATTGAATCTTTTCCAAGACCTAATTGATTTATGATGTATGGTGAGCCCAGGAGCCCAGGAAGCGAGACAGTGCCCAGGAGAGTGAGACAGTGTACAATTCCCTACTATTTAAGTTGGCCGGGGCTATTGTCTCGTGATGTAATTTTTTGTAATGTCATTTGAAATCCCTTTTTTACCACAATCACTTTGTCAAAAGGACACCATTTTCGTGGCGATTTAGAAAATCGAGTATAACCGAGAAAAGGGAGGGAAGCGGGTGAGTAGTGACAATAACCGGACTGGGTGAAAAAGCTAAGAAAAGAAGACGTAGGTCGACAGCGATGAGAAACGCTGGAGCAGCTAAAGAAACAAAGAGAAAGGGGACAATAAGCCGGCGATGTGTTTGACTTTGGAATGCTTCAGATCGCTCTGGCATTTTCTTTTTTATGAATCACTGGAAGAAGGTCAGCATTTGTCCATTTCTTTTGGTGCAATACTGAAGGGAAAGCGCAAAACGCCCACTTTAAGAAAGCATTTTGCGCAGTGGCGTAACAAAAGCCCCCACGGTGCGGGGAGGGGGGAAGGCGAGCTCTGGGGGCCTTCCTCCAACAGTGGCAGGTCCCTGGCCTGGAAGCTCCAAACTGTGGGGCATATGTATCAACATCCGTGTTTGCGATTCTCAAATAGCGATTTTTGGGGAATCGCTATTTGAGAATTGCAAAACGGGATGTATTAAAAAAATCACAATTTTTTTTGCGATTTCTTAGTATTCCTTAATTGCAATTAGCAAATTGCGAAATCGCAATTAAGGAATACCTCCCCATTCATTCCTATGGGCCAGGAGGCCCATAGGAATGAATGGGAAATCATTCTCAACTTGCGATTCGCAATTTGAGAATCGCAAATTGAGAATAATTTCAAGGGTGCAAGGGTGTCATTAGGACATCCTGATGCACCCCTGAAATTAGCATGTGTGAGCATATTGCACACATACATGCCCTAAGGGCATGTATGTGCGCCACATGGCACTTTGAAACATGCCAAAAAGTGCATTATTGACAGAAATCGCAAATTACCACCAACTTGAAGTTGTTAGTAATTTGCGATTTCTTAGGGAGAAATCGCACAAATTGGGTGCTTAATACATATCATTTAAGAAATCGCAATTTGCGATTCCTTAAATGCTTACGCAAAATTAAGGAATGGCAAATTTAGCAATTCCTTAATTTTGCGAAGTGATTTTCCTTAGACATCGAGTTTTGAGAATTTTTAGTCACAAATGCTGCTTTTTTGCGAATCGCAGCATTTGCGACTAAAAATCAGTTTCATACATATGCCCCTGGGTCCGGAGCGTGTGGGGGGTGGGAGGGGCAGCATGTACATTGCAGGGGGGCCGTGCAATAGTTTGATTACGCCCCTGTCTTTCCGCCATTATCAAATCATTCCAGTAATTTCCCCTTGAATATATTTTGCAAGGACTTCTTTTATTCACATCCTTCCCACCTTTCTTCTAAAACATAAAGAAAAGAGAGAAAAGAGAAAACAATGCTTCCATTTCCGGTCTCCTCCATGCTCTTGTCTCTTGCTCATTTCCCAGGATGCATTGAGCGCTCCAGTCGATCTCCAAAGATAAAGCAGAGCTTCTCTGCTGTTTTTTTTTCTCCTGCAGATCCCCCCTGAATTTCTCTAAATTGTTTGCTGTGGTTGCCTGTACCCTCGTGCCCTTCCACAGCGAGTTGCATTTCCTGCTTTAATACGTTCTTTTGTGCGGCTTGTACAACTTACTACGCGCATCCCAAATGTTTGCGTTTGGGCTTCAGCAGCTCCATGAGGATGAGCAGTAAGCTAATTAAGAATCCAAGGATGCTCTTGTCAACCCCCTGCAGTATAATCCTGTGGATGTTTTGACAGCAGTACCACTCATTGTGCATGTCTTCGACATCCCTCGATCGGAGGTTGCGGCGGGTCTTGGCAGGCACCTCCCACCCCCACCCCCCGCTTCATGGCATACAACAGACACATTAATGAAGCCAAAGTAGGTTGCATGCGCCTCTCACTGAAACCAAATAATTGTGATAGAATTAATAAGAAGTATAGTTAGAATTTGTTGCCGCTGATCGAGGCCATCAGGATGGCGTTGTGTGATTGGGCGTAGTTTTGCCGTTACATCCAGGTACGGAGATGATGGATGCCGGCCCAAGTTGTGGCACCCACTTAGCCCCTGACACAATTGTAAATGAGCTCCCAGAAGGCCGGGGAGGTACGGTGAGACATCGCTGATGTCATCTCCGAAGGGATAGAAAAATAGCCTCCTTGGCCCACCCAGGCTCAAAGATAAACTCTGCGCGAGGAGAAAGGATGACACGGGTGCATTTAGCGCAGGAGATTTATGTAAAACTATAACCTTTTCTGAAATGGGATGAAGTACCAGTGCACTAGCATTCGGAGCGGGGACACTCGCTATCTGCTGGTGGCAGAGTTATGACCACAGGTCTTGCTGTATAAAGTCCAGGAAGAGACGGGAGTCTGGGATCCGCCTTTCCATCAAGGGCGGTGGCACCAAGTCTAGATGTCTCCAAACAGCTGAGGCTGAAGTCGCATCTGAGTGCCTCCCTGTCGTTCACTAATGCGTTTTGGGTCAGGTCCAAGATTGCAGGCAGAGCCGTCTCATTTTCAAGGATCCAATAAATTTCCTCTGGCTGCAGCAATGCAAAGCTAGACGCTTCACTCTGGCCCATGTGGGCAATTCATTTCTTTAGGACCACCTCAACTTTGATGTCACCATTTCCCCAAAATTACTTTTGTGGGCTGTGTGTGTCAAGATATTTGTAGGGATTTAGGGCGATCTGCTTTTTAATGCATGAATAAATTTCCACAATCTAACATTTTTTAGCACTTTTAGCTCACACCACATATTTGCATGAATACACACACACACAGGGACATAGGAAAATGTCAGCAATTACCACTGGCCAATTATCACTACATTGGATAATGCACTGGAAATAATGATTACACTCTTTGATATCTGTGGGTTCCACAATGTGACCTTTTTATGACCAAAGGGAAGATTTCTCATATACTATACTGATTTTCCCAAATTAGCCCAAAATATGTGGATTTGGTCTTAAAATATTTTTCTTGAAACCTCTGCTGAATGCATTCAAGCTCCAGAACAGGGCAGACAGGAGACCACCCGCTAAGAAAAAGAAAAATGCTTCGAAATGTACACCCCCTACATTTACTGGAGAGCTTTTTTTCAAACCAGTGCTGACACTGTCATATTACATTTGATATTTACTCAATGCTGAGTTGTATAACTCTTTATTGGGGAAAAAGCCCTGCTGCGCAAATTCACAACAAGTTTGTACTCGTTCAAACTTAGGATATATACATTCCGCACTATTTTGTGGTTTATGTACTATGAAAACCATTTCATATTATACAAAATTTTAAACAGGGCAAAAATCTTGGAAATTGATTTGGGAATCGTTTAATATTATACATATAATGTATAGTCTTGCTTATAATGTTCCTTGCTAGAGATTAAAAATACTTTTACATGAATAAACGATATTAAAAAAATAGAACTAACCACATTTGGACTGTTTTACTACATGTGTAATAAAAAGTAAACCATTTTTTGAGGAAACAACCTGAAAGGTGTGCAGCTGTCTAGATTTTAAGGTGCAAACCCACATACTGAAAACATGACATACTGCTGAGGCGGTGTTATAGAAAGTGCATCGGGCTGCGACAGATCTTTACCCTTGATTTTTGCACCCCTCCACCCCTGCCACTTTGGTACTCCAGAAGGAGCTGCAGACGCTTGTGTGGCCCCTTCTGTAATACAGATCGCATGGGTGTTAATGTATGCCGGAATCATTGCAACGGTGTGTTACCTCATTCACATAGTGGTGTGGCCCCATGCAAACAAGGGACTCCTTAGTTGGAAAAAGTATACCAGGCCCGACCGCAGAGGTAATGAGGCATGACTAGGAGACACATTAAGTGTGCACCACAAAGAGGTGGTTCACAGTGATTGTGCCCTCGAAGGCATCACTAGTGAGGCAGACTCAGAGGTCCCAGAGACCTCCCAAGCAGTAGCGGTCGGCAGTAGGTGTTTCTGCAGGGCGTTGACGTGGGCAGGGGGAGGGTCAGGGTGGGGGGTAGTAATGTATGGATTACGGAGTTTTACAGGTAAGTAAACATTTGGTGATGCAGTGAGCGCAACGAAATTCGTTTTATTTATTTAAATGTTTACTTACCTGTAAAACTCCATAAACCATACATTACTACCCCCCACCCCACCCCTCCCCCTGCCCACGTCACCGTCCTGCAGAAACACCTACTGCCGACCGCTACTGCTCCCAAGCATACAATGCAGGTGGGTGCAGTTACTGACTGTCGGCTCATCTTTCACTAATGCTGTTTCCAGTGCAAGTGCTGTTAGCATCTACCCTAGGAACAGTACATTTCCTGTGATATGAGGCAGTGTACCAGTCTTCTGTCAGAGCATAGACTTAAGTGTGTTTAGCGGTGTAAAGTGGGGTGGTGTGCCATAGCCATTACATGACCCATGCTACAATCACAGGGGACTATTAACAAGCATCTTGCACCGCTGGTGCATCACTTTTAGTGATGGACAGGTGGTGCAGTGTGTGCTCCCATATTTACAAGGACACGTAAAGCCACCCTCCGTGGATTTTCGTGTCCTTGTAAATATTGACCCTTTCCACGCAACACTTTGCATGAAAGGGGTGTGCCATGGGTGTTGCTGCGGGTGTTCCCACGCAACACCCATGGCTTCTGATGCATTTCCAGATTTACGAGAAATCATAAACCTGGAAATGCATCAGAATGCCACGCCTACCCATGGGAGGCATAGGGAGGCACATCAAGGAGAAAGGTTTTAATTTTGCCTTGTTTTTTTCCCCCTGCTATGTGTGCTGCATTCTGCAGTGACATAGGAAGAGGAAATAACCTCTTGTGATTGTTTTTAGTGCAGGAAGGTTTCCCTTGCTGCACAAAAACAAACAACCCTTTGGAGCAGGCACCCATGCACCAAGGTGCAAGGGTGCCTGCATCGGCGCATGGTAGCTAATTGTGCACCAGCGCACCCGTACACCAAGGTGCAAGGGTGCCTGCATCGGCGCATGGTAGCTAATTGTGCACCAGCGCACCCGTGCACCAAGGTGCAAGGGTGCCTGCATCGGCGCATGGTAGCTAATTGTGCACCAGCGCACCCGTGCAGTAAGGTGCAAGGGTGCCTGCATCGGCGCATGGTAGCTAATTGTGCACCAGTGCAGGGGAGTGCAAAGGGATCCATCATATCGTTGTAGATATGACGTATCCATCTGCTTCGGAACAGGGCCGGCTCTAGGCTCATGGTGGCCCTGGGCAGGGAGCGTTGTTAGGGGGCCCGGAAGAGGGGGTCTGGGCGGGGCGGAGCGCGCAGGCCAGTAAAGAGGGGAGGGGGTCAGGGTGTTTAGAAGTGGAACAGAGCCGGAGGCCGCCAAATCCCTGCCAGGGGCCACCACGCAAATATGTATCCATCCTCAGGGGATTAATATATTAAGGATATATATTGGCGTGGTGGCCCCTGGGGTTTGGTGGCCCTGTGCAGGTGCACAGCTTGCACATGTCTAAAGCCGGCCCTGTTCGGAATCAACACAGCGTGGCGCCGCCAAATGGCTTGCGTCACAGCACTACATTAATGCCTTGTAAATAAGGCTCATAGTATTTCGCAGAATTCTGAGAAGTTCACAAGAGCGTACGTTTGTGACTCATCGCATGACTTTTCTCCTGTCACAAAAAAGAACGTTTCGGCAGGTGCTAACGCCACATTCACCAATACAGCGCAGCTTAAAATCACGTGACAAAAATATTTAAATAATAAACAAATGAATAACTATTATAATGTACCAATGAATTGCTTGATCATTCAGAAGTTATTCATTCAAATATGCAGAAGTTCCAGATTATGTCAGTAGTTTTTTTGAGCCATTAATGCCTCCCTGCTGTGTTCTTTATGTTCCTCGAATAAGAGTAAATTTTCAACTCAAAGGGGCTTACCTTCTTAAAGTCAGAGGGTGGCACACATTTCAGTCTATTAGCATGGAGCTGCATATGCTAACAGCAGACGATTTGCGATGTGCAAGCCTGAACATCTGCTCAGAGGAACCTATGTTAACAAAAATAACCTGATAAAACTCAGTGAAGCAGGTAAACGCAGACATCTGAGCAGGAGCCAGAAATGTCTCTGCAGCTGATTTACTGAATTATTTCCTTAGTTTTAGATATTTTTAAACTGCCTTGAACCTGTGACAAATCTTATCTGCCCTTGTTTTCTTTATTAAGACAGGCAATTCTTTGAAAAAGGAAGTGAAGTTAGGCACTTATTTTTAAGCTTAAACCAATCTTAAAACGATCTTAAACCAGAAAAAAAATCGTATTAAACAATGCCACTATTTCCGGGCCTAATGAAATCTTAGGATCAGCAATAACTGTGGTTCAAAAGGCCCTAAGTGCTACAGCCAAACTTTGCTCAGTAAATCTACTACCTTAGTCAGTAGGTTGTCTGCACACTTTTTTTTAACCCTGCGGTGCCTATGAGTCGTCTGGCATCTCAGGAGATACTAAGTTATTTAATGGTAAACATATCCTCCTGTCTGCAGTGATTGAGCGCCATTTTTCTCATGTGAACGCTCACATTTTTGTTAGTCAACTTCACAAAAAATTTACAAATGTCAGAGGGTTCAAAATAAGCGCAGGGAAGAATTGTGATGTAATTGTATGATTGTATTCTTTGAATTAAACATATTCATAAAATGGGTTAGTATATTTAGTTACTGGTTCGGGGAAGGCTGTATTTATTTATGAATTTGTATCGCGCCTGAATCAGCCCCGAAGGGGTATCTCCGCGCGTAAATGAATCACCCTGTCAGAGCCCAGATCAATCCTCTCTTGTCTGGTTGGTTGTAACAAAGCAAGAGAATTGTACATCTACGGAGACTGAAACAGCCAATGGGTGCTTTGGGGGGACACTTTGCTTGTTCTCACTAGGACTCCAGTGACATGCTACTAATAGGAAGAACCTTGCATCTCTCCCTCATCCAAGGGGCAGCAGTGCCCACAGGACTAATCAAACCTTCTCCGGACCCAGTGAGAGCCTCAATTTCCGCTCTATTCATATACAAACATTAAAGTCAGAAAATATCTGATCTACGTGATCCCAAATATGCTTCTCTCAGTCTGTAATCAGACAACAGTGGTGCTAATCGGGGGTGGGAAATGAGTCTGCTAAGACCCACGTACCCCAACCAACATGTGACCTTTCACAAGTCAATCAGGAATCTCAGATCTGGATCCCTCTCCCAAGCTGCCACTCATCGCATCCGCCGGTCAACAGAGGAGGCCGCTCCTCTTTTCATCTGTAGGCCAAGACCTGGAATGACCTCCCCCTGCACCTCAGAGCTTCACCATTGCTTCAGGAATTCAGGAAGGACCTCAAGGCATGGATGATCAACCAATAGGAGAATAGGCAGCACTTTACGACTGCTCGCCATGACATTCCCGGATGAAGTAGCCATGCTCTACAAATCCCGATTGAATGATTGATTGAACAGGAGCTACAGGTTAGGAAAGCACGTTAGGGTCTGTGGGTGGTCATCATGGATAAAGGTCCGGCACTGCCTTGCAAGGAATGCTAGAGGGAATTTGCTGCCTTCATACATGTCGAATTTGCTTACATCTTATGTGCAATTTAGAAGTGCTCTAAGCAGCCCTAGTTTATACTTTGACCTTTTTGGCCAAAGTGCTTCTCATCACTGCAGTCATGAGTGCCAGAGCTCTGACGCTTTAGAGTCTTGGTTCACTTTACCAATTGATGCAGGTGAATTGCAACAACAACTTTAATTTATAAGCACTGCATATGTCCTTGCTGTGTACGTAAAGGCTGCTCTTAGGATTTGATTGCTCCACTGGGCTTTTGCTTCCAGCTGGCCCTTTTGTATACATTGCGGCTCTCATCATATGAGCTGCAGTGACACTGCATGCATCGGTAATACCATGCACCAGAATGACCAGTGCAGCTGGGTTTGATGATTCCAAGATGCAGAACTACTGGAGTGTTCCCCCTAGGAGTAACTGCGATCCACACACATTCCTATGCATTCAGACCCTCTTCCCCACACACATTTCACCAGGGTTCACTGTGTAAGTCCGGGGTGCCTGCACTTCTTCTGACCATGATTCAGCCACCAACCCTAGTTACCACCTGAATCTGGAACCCTTAAGGAGGGAGTATCTCAAAATACCCTTATCAGTTCCTCCCTACTGCCAGTGTTACCTCCTTCAAAGAACCAGATCCACATATCACTGCATGAAACAGAACATAGAAAGACTACGAGTCAGCAAAAAGTAGATTACCAGAATATTTTTTGTCATTCTCAATTTATTTTCATGGGGTTCATACTAAAACGAATAATTCGGGCCGGATTGGTAGAAACCTGCGAGGCCCTGACTTTGTTCCAGGCACAGCTCCTCGTAAAGGCCCGGTTCACTAGCAGCAGAGAGGAGCCTCGAACCTTTCTCCGGAGGAGCCTCGAACCTGTCTCCGGGGGAGCCTCGAACCTGTCTCCGGGAGAGCCTCGAGCCTGTCTCCGGGGGAGCCGGGCCTGGCCTCCATCTCCATCCTGCGCAGCGCGCGCGGTACCAAGTGATGCGCGCCAGCCGAGCGAGGATGCTGTATCCATTATCCGCGCCCGGGATGCTGCGCCGCTGCGCGCCGCCTCGTCCCGGCCGTTCCGCCTCGCTGCTCCCACTCCGGAGCGCGGCCGCCGGGAGATGTCTCTTTCCCTCCCGCGGCCGAGCCTCTCTGCACTGCAGAAGATTCCAGACCCCGCCGCGCATCCGGGATATTGAGCCGGGAACGGGAGGAAATGTATGTCTCGTGTCTGATTTTAGGCAGTAAGTGGACTGGACAGGTGTGCCCTTTCTTGCTTGAGAATTTAGGCAGAGAGAATTTGATTAAATGGGCTCATATATTACCCATTACCGTCACAGCTCTCCCTGACATTTAGAGCCCAGCTGACACGCATTTGCTGCACCTTACCTCACTGCAGAAAAACCAGATTGCATTATACTCTGCAGCTGCACGGGTACATCTATAATTACAATTATAATGTCATGTCATGGTACAGAGTGCACAGAATTGTGTGATGGCGCAATCTGGCACTTGGAACACAAGCATTGACAAAGCCAATAGCCCTGGCTTTGATGTGCCAAATCATCTAAACTTCTAAACTTCTAAACAAATATTCTGTTTACATATGTCACATACATTCGTTGCAGGCACGAATGCTGCTTTTCACATATTACCACCTGCCCAACTGGCTTTGTCAATGCTGGCAAAAAACTTAGCAAAGATGGAGTGATGTATGTATAGAATATATATGGTCGAAAAAGAATTGATGGGGACAGACCGCAATATGATTGGAAGTACTTTTTAGAGCTAAATAGATAATGTGTGCTTTCCAATGGAAGCACGATACACCAAACAGCCAATAGCAAAAGGTAAGAGGGCAATAACCAAAGTCCCAAGGCAACAATAAGTCTAGCAGGCAGCAGCCCCGGCAAGTCAGGCTCAATCATTATATGTAACCACACGGATATTACCGAAGAAAAACGTGCTCATTAAATTGATTTTGAAGGAATGAAGGGTCAAATATCTTAGGCAGACACATTACCCGACTCAGATGTCTTACTGCTTAATCCTAACCTCTTCTTTATGGCATTCAAGCCACTCTGCACCATGAAGGCATGTCTCCTGCACAGCGTTCTTTCTTGCTTGCACTGCCCCTGACGGTTGTATGACGGAGGCCAGGCGCGCAACACCCATTGGCCTCAAAGGGCTTCAGCCCCCCCCCCTCGTGTGTGGCAGCCCTGGCTGAGACACTTCCCGGGCCGCTCACAGCCGCACCCGAGCACTTCACAGGTCTTTAAAAGACCTTGTGCATGATAATGGGGCTTTGTTGTTGTTTCACCCCTTCTAAGAGCCCCTGCAGCTCGACTCTGCCGATTGCCTAAAAGATTCAACCCCCCCCCCGAAATTTTTTCTTAGCCCCCCCGAAATTTGACTCTAGTTGCGCCTCTGACCGAGGCACGCCTGGCCAAGCCATGCGTGCCTCTACATTGCTGCCCAAAAAATGGATGCGTCATAACAGTGCACTCCTTTACCACGCATGCCTTTGTTGCGCAATGTCGTGGTAAAAGCATGACTTGTAAAGGGATATGTGTGGTAAAGATCACACCCCAGTCCCCCTACTGCCCTGAACCCTAAAAACAACCCCAGCCCTAAAAACAACTCCCATCCCCAAGACTGCGCCTAACATGGGTCTAGAAGGAACTACTTTAATATCATGCATCAATCCATCTATTACCAATGATGAGCAACCCTGTGCATCTCTTGCCTGTGTGTGTTTGAGGCAGAAATGTCACACGTTAATATGGACAATATGGTGGACAGTGGGCTTGGGCCAGCCCTGTTCACAACCATGAGCGAGGAAGGGAGTGAGTGGTGGGATAAGGAGGGAGGCAGAGAACGAGGTTAGAACTTAGGAGCTAAACCAGGAGACAGTGGCTAGACACACACCATGAAAAGTGAAAGTTAGATAGGCATTATGGCCCTTCTAATCAGAAGACCAAGGTCTGAGATGGCTAGTGCATTTGAGCAGAGGTCTGCAGGTTACTCATTCATGTCTTCATTCCTCAAAAAGACCAGTAGCAAGAGATGCCCTAAGATACTGCTGTGCAAGAAAAATGAATTTATGGCTACACAAAAGGACCTTTTTTTGAATGAGTACCAAGAGGATTTCTGTAGTTTCGGCAGACTACCTGCCCAGTGCTGCCGTCGGCCAATGGCCGACACGGCCCCGCCTGTTTTGCGGAAGTGCCGCATTTCCGCAAAATCACGGGCGCATGAAATAGGTTAAAATCATGTAATCAGCAAGAAGTGCAGAACTGACGTTCATTTTCAGCTTCAATTCCATACAGGCCTACTGGGAGTTGAAGGGCATACCCCACATTGTCTCCATCCCACATAGCTTGGGCAGCACCCACCAGTCCTAGTAGATGGCAGCTCTATGTCAGGGAATGGTTCATTCTATACTGAGTTTTTTGCAAGTGATTGCTTGTTTTAGTTTACAAATACACAGCCAGAACTCCCAACCCAACTGTGCCAGTCCAGGCATGGAGGCATCAGTGAGGGGCTGCTTGAGTCGTGCGGCACAGTGAGCACAGGACCTATGTCTGGGCATATCTGTCACAGAACATCACAGTTAGATTTTCGAAAAAGATGGATGGAATGGTGAATTAATCTGAGCCACTATTGACTACTTGGGACACTCTTCAATCCATCATCTTTTGCTCAGTATACCACACTAGAGACCATCTACATGTAAATCATACTGGGTCCTGCTCCAATAGGAACACTCCAGCCAAAACTACCAGATGAGTGAGAGAGTTGGGGGGAGACTAAATGGGCAACCATCTTTCAAATGAAAGAATTCAGGGATGCATTGATCAGCACTCCAATGCTTCTTACATGTGATGGGTGGAGAAATCACAGAGTAAGATACGGCAACATTCAGTATAATCTCCTTGGATCGCAAAGATGGGCTCGAGACCAAATCTTAAGATGCATCGAGTGTCTTAAACATGCTGAGTGCATTTCTGAAACCAATGGAGAAAACCAAGCACAGATCTTTCCTCCTCTTGAAATTGCGTCTGGCTTACATGTGCGTGAATTATCAGGGGAGCCGGGCTTTCACACACAAGTAACACACATCTTAGAATGGCAAATGCAAAGTGCAGAGAGTAGACGTCAGCCTAAGGCTGGATTATGAATGTATACCTTGTGACTGTGACATCAGATTTGAGGCTGCCATATAGGGCAGCTTGCTTTCCCAACAAAGAAGTGAGGCAGAGTTAGTCAGCACAAACAAACACTGATCATATACAATCAGTGGTATAGCAAGGGACCTAATGCAAGCATGGAAAGTGAGCCTCAAATTCCCAGGGTCCCGGTGCATCTACACCTGCTGCACTATTGATAGTTATGCTCTTGTATTCAGTAGCACTCATACGATACACAGAAAGGAGTTACATTATTTCCAAAGTCCGAAATTTGCAAAGACGCGATTTTGCAAAAGCAATACACAACAGTGATAACATGCGCTTGGACACTTCAGGCAAAAAATAAACAATATATTCTTTTCAGGCAACTGAAAACTGGTTCACATAATCAGATCCCATATACAGACATGTAAAACATTATTTGCTCATGATGTTACGCCTGATGAACATGCATGATGTAGATATTTAAGTGCACCCATGCAGCAGTGTATCACTATATGTATGGAAACTGACTGAACAAAATGTCAAGGGTAGCCAGAAAAACCAAACATGTGTCTTTTAGTCATCTTTGTCTGGCCGTCTTTCGACTTACTTCAGGGCCATTGTTACCAGGGGTAGTAACAGCATTTCCACAAGTACCAAAGCCGAGGGTAATTTATATCCCTCCTAAGGTGGAAGAGCCCAATTCACTATGAATCTGGAATATTTGAAAATAACTGCAATGAATAAAACACACCTATAATTGGTGTACACTTGTAATTTTCAGGAGATGTAGAGGTATCCTCATGAGAATGCCAGAACTTAAAGCATTCTAGAAAAAAAGGGGGGCGACACAGTAACCCAGGGACCTGGGTAGAACAATTCATTAGTAACACAAGTAGTCCTTATGGGGGAAGTGTGGCCCTTTACTTCCATAGCAACAGTTTTAAAGAATCCTTCTCACAATAAGAATTGCTTATGTGTTTAGTGCATTTATTTTCTATTTCACAGAAATATTGTCCCAAAACGTAATAAAAACAACAATATCAATAACAAAATAAGGTGTTCTTATTAAGTGAGGGTGCAGTGAAAAGTGATAAGTAAATAAATAGTGCACAGGTGCCGTACACATCAATACTATGTATATGTGACTGATAGGGTTAATGTGATGTTATCTGCGACACTTGTATTACCAAAATCAGTTAAAAAGCAGTCCAGATTGAAAATTGCTGATGTTTCAGCCCACAATGCAAAATTAATCAGAAACAGGCCATCATCAGGACAAAGGGTAGAAGGAGACACCAGAGGAATTGAGGTAAAGGTGCTGCAATCCTAAAAAGTGTCTAACTCAGGGGTACTTCATCTGGCTTGCTTCAGATGATGGCAAGCCAAGAGGTAAGAGACTCGGATGTTAAAGTCAAGGAAAAGGAGGGACTTGAGTTCCCAATGTGCTAGGTATTTGACAGGTTTTTGTGGAAGAAAACGGTCATGCAATTTGAGAACTAATGTGTCCAATTTAGACATCAACACGACTCCACCTTCTTGTCGGTCCTGAAAGCTCTTGAGAAAACTAGTGCCGAAGAGATTGTCAATCAGATATATCCATGTCCAGACAAAAAGCAGCCACGCGGATCGGTATGGCGCATAGAAGATCACGCCACACCGGGAACAAAGCCAGGGCTGGAAATGTATGCAAAGCATAGGTTTCCAATCATACTCCCACTGAGGTTTAGTTATTCCTTCAAAATTTGCAGTTGGACATTCGGCCGGAATGTGGAAATCACATGCATTTACACATTTGCCTCTTTTCTCCACACTGTAACCGTTCTAGATGGAGAAATTATTTTTTCTACTCTGCCTGAAAATATGTGAGAATTAGGGGTACAACCTTGCCACGTTTGAACACTTACTCCTACAGTCTAAGCTGTAGATATTCATCTGCAAATAAGTTAGGAAAATCATTGAAATTCTTGTTAATAGCGTCAAAGTCATTACTTTAGGAGCAGACACTAGACATGGCATTTCCTGGCTTCTCCCCTGATAACTCCCATGGCCCCTCCTCTAACACAGTTGTAAGGGTCTGATACATTTTCAAATACTGACTCAGTGAATTAATATTTCTGTTTCCATCTGCAAGTCCAACTTTTTAGCACTTAATGGGAATCATGAACTGGTTTCAAGAACCAGTGAACCCATACGCCACTATGACCTTAGAACTGGAATTTAGGAAGAGTTTTATAGCAAAGCAAAAATCTCAAAGCCTGAGGCCCTGATTTAGAGCCGCTGAAAAATCCTGAAGAGGTATTTGAAAAATGTACACATTTCTTTAACATCACTATTCTTATAACATAGGAAATTCAGCCGTTGATTTCTTCTCAGTTTCTAGATTTTTATCAAGAAAACATAAGACTTTCAGACAATACCAAATTCTCTGTCTGGCATTTAGTGTTTTGGAGAAGGATTTTTAATTTGGGAAACTCTGCTCACTTGTCATTGCAAAAATGCCAGCCACTGTCTATTGACACTTAGCCATACATGACTATCTACCAAAGGATGTGACACATTGGCCATACAGTTTATTGAAGGATTGTAAGTGTTGTAATAGGTTAATATCTATATATAAAGCTGCATGTTATCCACATAGCGATGTATATCAATGGTAAAAGGGTGTATTATGGACCAAGTCCTCTCTTCAATGCTCATATTTCTCATCATTCTGCATGGGATTGGGGACTGTAAGCTTTATGTAACAACGTAAGGACAAGTTATATGCACATCTTCTTCTTGTTTGCATATAATGTACTTTGCTGCTAATGAAAAACGTCTTTTACGGCAGATGTGTCTAATAGCTCCAGGAAGCCCGGAGCCAAGCGAGGATTTCTGCATTACCACCAACTATGGAAATTATGTTAATTTACATTAATTGTATTTACATGCATTTTTTGTGGCTTTCCTGGAGTGTTTGTTGTACATGACTATTTTGAGCATAGACAGGGTTGCTATCAAGTTCTCATTCGATAATGCAAGTGACTTTCTTTTTAGAGAAATTCTACCTTGTGAAAATTATGAGCACATTATACTCAATAAATGCTCGCCTGAAGCTCTCTGCTAGGAGTTATTGCTGGTCAGCAGTAAAAAGATGGCAATAAAAGGAGCTGGAACTTCTGTGATACGGACACACAGGTCACAGCCAGAGGGTAAACACTCACCTCAGTTACAGACTGGAGTCCCAGGGACTCTGCTGTGATGCTGCAACAAAGGGCAGAGATTCACAAAGGAAGACAGGCTGGCAATGGGCATGAATGCAATGCCTTTAATGAGCGCATAGGGATTGCGCTGGGGAGCAGTGCGCGTGGAGAGCCGGGCACGCAGTGGGATGTCTACAAAGCTGCACTGTGGGGAGCAGAGAAAGCGTAAGGAGCACAGGCGGTCTTAAGATTCTTTCATTATCAAATGTCAAAGGAACAGCATTGAGGCGTCGAAGTGGAGTGGGGCCAAGATTGGCCAGAATTTCCATTCAGTGGTGGAGTCGGGAGGTGGAGTTGAAATCACACACGATGATGGCAACAGAGAGGGTGGAGCAGAAGGCTGCAGAGTGCACTGTTAGAAAAAGACCAACATGTGAAATTCATAAATGTAGTAATAAGCAAACCTGCAACGAAGTGCCCATTTTGTCAGACAAAATTTTGAGATTACAGGAAATAGACACATTAGTAGACGAAACAGGTGGCAAGAATGATGTGGGTGCGGTGGGAGGGGGCATTATACAAGTGAACAGCAGATCTCAGCTCCTCCAATTGACCACTCCTTTAGGAGCCTTCTTTTTGGTAGCTTTGGAAATGTTATGTTTGTTGTTAGGGTAACTGTTTTGTATAGCACATGGTCACCAGGTACTTGAGCTCTTAATTAGCCTTCACCCATGGCTACTATCTTGCAAGTCTAACTGCCTCCCACACTCTAATATTAGATACATGTTTTTGTTGCACTGTGCATGATTAAGGTTGAATTTCTTGTTTCATTTAGATTGTGTGCGTTGTCGTTATCTTTGTGTTTGTGGGTTATGTTATTGTTCTGGTGTGTGTTATGCAAAGTTATATTAGGGTGCTATGTTTTTCATGATATGTCACGTAATACTATTTTGATATATGCATTTACGCTTTTGATTTATTGATCACATGCTGTAAGTAAAGAGAAATCTCATAAGAAACCAGGCAAGAAAACGGAAAATGACCTGGAGTTAAGGATCTTTCTAATCTCCTGGTAGTTTTGCTGCATCCCGAAAGAAAGGGAAGACACATTCACAGCTGTGCAGTCTAAGCCAGAAATGCACAATGTCTACCTGCAGGCCTATCATCTGGGATGCAGAATTAAAATATGTTTATTGTAAATACCAGGCTTGCCCCATGTTTATCTTATGTTAGGCTAAGTTATGCTGTCTTATGCTATCCTATGTTATTTTATTCAATGTTTTTATATGGCATGGTAGGGTATGCTATGATATGGTATTGTGTTATGTGCTATGGTATGTTATCTTATGGCATTAGATGGTACACTAATTTACATTATATTATGCTGCAGTATGCTATGCCGTGTCACTTTTTGCCGTACAATGTCACACAGTGCAGTGTAATATCAAGGTGGGTTCCATTCGTTTATGACAAATCAGGTAAAAGCAGGTCCGGTCATAATGGGCTACAAACAGAGTCAAGACAACGCACTGTACAAGAAGTTATCAATTTCTTGCAAGAAAAGTTTACATGAAGTCTGCTGTGAAACCTTGTGTGTCGGAATGGTAAACTTGAGCCAGTCTGTTGGACCGTGCCACATGCCAGTCAGAGTGAAGGCCAATGAATGCCTCCCTTTACAGCCCAAAGTGTGTCTGCTGTGTGAGGATGAATGTGTGCAATGGGGGCGTGCTGTTGGCTGGTTGACTGAATGACCAGTCCGTTGTGCGAGAGCTCTAATAGGTGTGTCTTGTTGGTGGGACAATAAGATGTTGGGCACTGGATGACAATGACGGCTAGAACAGTTTATTTACATGATGTACAATGTCCATTATTGGGCCTGGGTTAATTTTAATTATGCAGGTGCAATTGATGAAATTCATGAAATGTCTCGAAATCGCAGATTATGCTATATTGCGTAATTATTTTTACCTGAGCGAGCATCTCGCGAGATAACGGGAAGAGGCTGGTTTGCATTTAACGGTGTCACTGACAGACATTTTATACTGAAACCCGTCTCCTGCGAGTATCTCGACAGACTTTGTAAGGCAAGGTGCGCAATCAAGTAAAAAAAAAAAGAAATCCTTAAGTAATACCCAAAATTACTCCTGTGGCATCTGTCTTTCATTTTACACCACCTGAAGCTTTGAAACTGAACCATTTGTCAGTTCAGACATAAAATTCCAGCAGCCATTTTCAGAAAGAGCTTTCTCGAAAACTCTGCAATGAGACGTCTAAGGGGCTGTGGCAAGTACGTTTCCATGCAAGTGAAAGTTGAAACAGAATAAGATTTCTAAGATTGGTGATTATTATGGCACACCCGCAACTGTCCCCGGACACATTTAACTAGGAAAACCTCTGAAGCTTTTAGGGGCAGATTTGCAATCCCTAGCACCGCCGGTGCATCACGTTGCGTGATGCACTGGTACAGTCACTCTGCTTGACTTAACCTGTGCTTGTAAATATCGCCCCTGTTCACGTAACACTTTGCGTGTTAGGGGCATGACGTAGGTGTTGCTGTGGGTACTCCCACACAACACCTATGTCATCTGATGCATTTCCAGATTTACGAGAAATCGTAAATCTGGAAATGCGTCAGAATGCTACGCCACCCTAGGGGTGGTGTAGCGAGGTTCAACGAGGAGAAATGTTTTCATTTCCCCTCATTCTTTTCCTCTTTCAATGCGTACTACATTCTGCAGCACACATTACCTCAATTGATTGTTTTTGTGCAGGAAGCTGCTCCTTCCTGCACAAAAAAAATCTCCCGACGACGCAGGCATCCTTGCGCTGAATTAGTTTCGAAGGACAGGGATGCGACATATTTACAACTATTTGTCGCATCTCTGTGCTTCCCCCCGCGCTGGCGCACCAACTGCTGCCACGCGCCGGCGCAGGCACCCTGTTGCAACAGTCAACATTTCTAAGCAGAAGTGACAAATAGAAAATCTTCACAACCGTGGTAAGCTTTCCATGCACACTCACTGAGACTACCTAATGAAAATCACAGATTAAACATCTTTCATTTTAGGACATCAAAGATGCTGTAAATAAATATAAGCAAGGAAAATAGCATTAAGGCTAGCAAAACATGCAGAATATTTTCCAAAGGAAAATCTATTGCATGGACTGCGATTGGCTGTAATAAACACTGCCTATTAAGCTTGTGACACTAACAGATGTACAGTGATAGAATTCAATTCACATGGAATATCCCAAAGGGAAACGCAAATATAAAAACCACGGTTCTGAGAAGGGCACAAGGAAAGGATATGAACCCGATTTTACAGATAAAGTTGGTGTTATTACACGTTAAAATGTGCCCTCAACAACCACACACCACCTATGTTGTTTTCAATCCATGTAAACGACTGCAGTAGGTCCCACCAATCGGATACCAGTGCCCCCCAAATTAGAGAGATATTCACGCAGTGCTTAATTTGCACCCAAAAAAAAGTGCCAGGGCTGTCGTCAGGAGGCCTCTGCAGTTTGTACCACCCAGTGCCTTGGCTAGCGCTGCTCTTGTCAGTATAAACACACCTAGGAATATCACACTCCTTCAAGTGTGGCACTTCAGACTATTCCAGGGCCCCAAAATTATTAGAATGGCTTGTGTCCCGGTATTATTCATTTTAATGTAAATTGAATTAACCCGTTTGCTGCTTCGAACGTTCAGCACCAGTGCTGAACGTTCGAAGAAACGGGTGCGGCCGCGTCGGCCGTTGGACGTGCCCAGCACCAGGGAGGTAGCTCGCGTGATGTCCAACGGCCGACGGCAGCAGCGAAGGGGTTAATAAACAACTGTTGTTTTGCTCATCTCGAAAATACACAAACAGCATCACCATGTGGCAGAGTGCCATAATACCCCGTGTTGGACATTATGTGTTGGTGTCCAGCACCGGAAACCACCGGATCAAACTAGGCACTGTTTTCAGGCTAGAACAGGTTTAAGTCAGCCTGCATAGGTCCTGGGTCAAAGCAAATGCATCATATTCCTTTAATAGAAGTGGAGCCGCCGAGAGTGACCCGCGCAGAGCGGCATGAGTAAATATTAAGAAATGGTTAGCATCTGTATGCAATAACACTGAGAATAAAGAGAAAGGATGCATTTGGAATTTGGAAGGTAACTGCATGTCATGGACAACATTACAATTCAATAGCATTGCGAAATTCGCTCTCGTTTGCAAAATCTTCTACACGTCAGCCTTTCCCCACACACAATCTGGAAAAAGGCTCCAAAAATTGACCCGCATGGAAAACGGAATGAGGAGGGGCACACTGCATGCAGGCGCTAGGTATGTGTTATGTCCTCAGGCCGCCTGAGCACACCACTCCATCCATTTCTAATTACAGTTCTCTTGAAGATGTTCCTCGTGAGTGCTATGGTTAATTTAACTTGTGAAAGCTGGGAGTGGGCGAAGTTGGCTGAATTGCAGCTTTGCGTGAATTTTTCATGTTTTTAGCTTTCTGGAGTTTGCATCTTACCAAGTCAAAAGGGACACATACATACAGCTTTACTGACCTGAGGCAGCAGCAGGGAGACCTATCCACCCCAAAAACTATAAAAACACACAGAAACAGCCACGTTTATTTATGTTTTCCCACCTCGCTTTGAAAATCTGGCTTCTGTCCCCATTAGCAAAGCAAAGGGTGTAACCAGGACACAACGCCTCAAATTGCAGCTTCTGTTAAGGTAGCAGGTTCAGCCTAAATGGGTCATGGTGAAGGCTCTTCCCCCATGTTATTAATCTTTGATGCTCCTCGGACCCATAAGTAAAAGGGCAGTTTATTAACAGATTAAAGGCCACACGCAAGAGGCTTATTGTGGTCGCTAACCAGCTAATTCGCAGAATCGGAAAGTTTGCAAATGCAAAAAGGCTTTTTCACATGTACAAAGCCCTTTTGGGATTTGGTACCCTATTACCGTATTGCAAATTGGTTTTGCATTCAGTATTATGAAGGGGCATGTTTTCGGTGTCCCGTCCTAATCCCGAATCACATTAGTATGTGTGATTGTTTTGCGACTGAAATGCGGTCGCAAGACATTTGCATTTTACAGTCTACTTCAACTAGGTTGTAACCCATTCACAAATGTGATGGGGTAAGCAAGTGAACCCTACTCTGTTGTGAATGTTAGTAAAAACATTTTTAAGAGCAGGCAGTAGTCCCACAGAGCACTGCTTACCCTTAAAAAAAGGAAAAGAAAACTTTTAATTTACATTTTTTTAATGCATTTTGTAACAGGCTGCAAAAAAAAAGGATTGCTTTTAAAAAAAGAATTCACAGACATGGTGGTCTGCTGACACCAGCAGGCCACCATCCCTGTGATTGTAGTGATTTCCAATGGATCGCAAACCGAGACCTGCTTCATTTATATTAATTAGGTAGGTCTATTCACGACTCACTGGGAATCTCAAAATGTGTCAGAAATATATGAACATTGGTGTTTACGATTATCATATAGCGAATCAGAAAAATCCACTATTTCATATTCACAAACTATTTACCTTTGTTCATGAGGCCCTGAGGACCCAGTTACATTTTAGCATAAGCCTACTCTGTCGCAATGGTGGCTGAGTACCCTTCCTCCCAATAATTCTCCACCTACCGAATTTTAAAGTAGGTAGGCCATAGTTTGACTACAGGAAATACTACTCTCCCCTTTAGCCAAATTGCTCCAATGGCCTGACGGATTAAGGGCCATCAGTGCCTTGAGACCCTCACGGGTGAGTAGCGTGCTTTATAAACCCCTGATTGATTGATTGATTGAGTAAGGCTATATGTCAGTCTGCATAATTAGGATGGGCAGGCATGTAGCTGTTTTACTGCCAGCCACTGACAGGCAAACCCTGATGGTAATGGGCAGTAAAAAACAAAGAATGCCCCCCTTGCCATGGGAGATGGCCCCCATGGCAAGGGATAGGGGCATTTCTTTTTTTAATTTAAAAAAGAAAACCTCACTTTGGGGTTTTCTTTTTTAAAATAAAGAAAGAAATGTTTTGGTGCAAGGCTCCGCCATGTTGAAGGAGACCTGCACCAAACTGCAAAAAGCACTGAGAGGAATTGCTGGAACGACGGTTCATACCAATTGTGTAAAAAATGAGCACCAGCTTGGCTGTCATTTCATGATTTGGCTGGCCTTTTATTGCCTTCAGGTATGGTGAATAATGCGCGATTGCACATCCTGAAGTGGCCATATTATAAATCAACATCAGTCTCCAAGTAGCCACACTCAATACAGGCCTAGCACTCACCAGTAGCCTTGAACTGTGGGTTTCAGACAAAGCACAGTAGTGCTCCCAGTGGATTCTGGTCAATGTGGTCCATTTATGCAAAGTTGCAGTTCTTGCAATGAGGCGAGGTGAGGAGAGGTGTGGCGCCGCGGCTAGGGCGACTAACTCCGGAATCTGGGGATCACGGTTCGATCCCCAGCACCGGCGGCAGATTAGCCCAGCACCATGTGACTCTGGGCAAGAGCTTGCTTAATCTTCCCGACGGCCCCCAGTGCCTAGAGACCCTTACGGGTGATTGTGCGCTTTACAAATGTGGATTATTATTATTATTATTATTATTATTAATTATTAGTTTCTTGCAGTATTTCCTTTTCTTAGCCTGAGATACATGTTTCCTTCTTCACACGCTCTTCTCTGGAGCACAGCAGGTACTTAGTGCCACAACTGTTTGCAGCATAACATTTAAAGGCCAGTCCCTTCTTAACTCTTCATCAACTGGCCTGTTATTGCAAGACACACACCCCTTTGGTGCCACATTAACCAGAATGCACTGTGAGGAATGCACTACGAGAACAACGGACCCATGTTTCTCTTGAAACCCACAGCTGAAGTCTATTGGTGACTGCCAGTCCTGTTTTGAGTGCGGCCACGTGGAGTTTGGCATTATAAATCAACACAACAAATAAACTTCTATGGTTTTGGTGTATCGCTGGTGTTTCCTACAATTTCCATTTTTTTCCAGCCATTTAAATTCCAGATTCTGCAAGCCCCCACCAGGTCTATTCTGCTGCAACAAGCCTCAGGAACTAATTATTTATGTACTTGTGGACCACTCCTGTTGCTAGCACATTTGTTCCCACATCCCTTGTTCATTATGTTTTGAATTGTGTGAAACACCATCCCAAAAAAAGCCAAGCGTTCCATGTCTACACTACCTAGCTCTTGGTATATTTTACGTAAACTTGACGCAACCTGTGCAAGATAAACCAGTTTTTAAAAACACATAAAAATAACCACAATTCACTGGTGATGGGATCTGAATCAACTAGGTCTTGTCTGCAGTCCGCGAGCAGCTCCTAGACAACGAGTACCATGGCATGATTTCTCTCATTTCTTGTATACCATTCCCAAAGTTTTCTTGGTAACTAAAATAAACCAGCGATCATGGTCTTATGCTTCTAATTAATACTTTTTTGCACGACTAACATGCTACATGAATAAAATACATCACATCTCGCTCATAGTCTGACTTGTTATAACTTCTAGCTCTGGGAATATATTTCAATTGCCAAACTTGATGCAGATTAGACAGTACTGAGCTCTTCGGGCGCGTGTTCAATACCCGGATGATTTTACCCATTGGTGTGTTTTCACCATGGGGAGGTGCCTGGTGTTATTGATGGATAACGGATGTTGGTACCCAATGGTTCTCAATTGACCTAATTCAATATTCTGCAGCTAAAAACGGTGTCTTGTCTGCACATAGTGAGACTGTTTACTTGACAGAAGTAGGTGAACCAGTTGCTACTTGGGTGGATGACTTGGCAGGCTAAGTGCTTTCCAGATGGGTAAATAGGAAAGAAAATGAGAAACACCAGTTGTGCCCACTCCCTTTCAGAATTCATGCTCCAAAACCTGTTCACTATTGGATCTAGACGTATTTTAATCAATAATATGCACTTCATTCTTGTTAGAACCATTCTCATTCGCCCATTCACACACTGACTAAATTACTCAGTCATTTGTTTATGTATTCAGTGACTGAATGACACTCATTTCACTTCACTAAATTAATTCCATTCTCATTTACTGATTTATTCACTCACTTGCTATCTCCCTGAATGACTCAATATTCTGCTCAGAAATCGGGTTATTGGTTGACTGAGGTGTGAGCACTGGTCAAGGAGCAACCCCCATCCTAGTCAGGATAAGGCACAAGCAAACCCCAAATTAACTCGTGCCCACCCCCTGGTAGCTTGGCATAGAGCAGTGATGCTTAACTTCGATGCAATGCGTAAAGCATTTGTACAACAGTTCAAATAGTAAAACATTGAAAACACCACACAAAAATATCCCACACCATATTAAAAAAATAGATCTTAATTTATAAACTAAAACAAGACCAAAGCGACAAAAATCCAAATTGCAATATAGTGACTAAAATTGTAAATTGTCAACTGCAACTATCTGGTCATGCTGGACTGGGTTGAAGTAAAATGTTCCAGTCAACCGTAATGGAGCGTGGATCAGATAAGTCCCATATTAGTCCCACTGAAATTTTACCTTCTCATGTTTTGTGCCAAGATTCCTGTTTAGCATTGGAGAGGGCTGCGAGGACCAAGGAGAGAGTGGCAGCCATAGTGGCACAAAGAGTGGTCTCGGTGTCACGGATGGGTGGTCTCGAGCTTCACATTAGCTGCCCCCAAATGTCATTGATGATACTGTGTGAAGAGATGGTCTGGTGCTGGCTCTCACTGATTTTCACAATGAATGTTGAGGTTCTGGTTTGAACAGTCCCGTTTGCAGTCATGAAGAGCTCAAAAGCTTGATTTCAAGAGCTTACAAACCACACTCAGGGTCCATGCCCTGAGAGGAACAACTTAGGGGTCAGGAATTCTCTGAAGGCAGGTGCAGAAGCTGTTGGGTAGACTTTTATGTCCCTGAGGCTCAAAGCAGGAGGCCAGCAGAGTAGCCCTTGGAGTCCCTCTTGAGTCCTGGATTCAAGATGAAGTTGCAGGTCCAGTTGGTCAAGTTCTTCTTCTACAGGCAAGAGTGTAGCAGGTCGCAGGTCATCACAGCAGGGCAGGAGTTCCTTGTTAAGCAGGAGTCTAGCACAGTGGCAGTCCTTGTAGCAGCACAACAATCCTTTTTCCTGCAGAGTATCCACAGGTCCAGAAGTGTACTGAAGTAGTTGTGTCTGAGGACCTTCTATTACACACAGTTGTGGAGTATTATGCTATACAAATGTGTCAAGTGCAGCTAAACACCTGTGAGGGTATCCAGTGGGTATAAACTCCTAGAGGCATACCTTTTCTAGTACACAGATGCCACTGCGTTCTGGTTCTGGCTCCAGACTAAATATGCAACTCTTTGTCTGAAGATAGGACATCATCTATTCAGGTGTAAGTGAGGCTGGGCCCAACTCCATCCTCCAGTCCTGCCTGTGGTGTCACATCCAGTCACACCTAAGCTCCAACTATGTGTGACTATCTAGGAGGAATACACAAAGCCCAACTGCCATGTGAATCCAGTCATTTGACAATAGACAGGCTGCAGACACCACACGGCTAAGGCAAGAAAATTCAATTGTTTTAAAGTGACATTTTCAGAATTATAATTTCAAATCCAACTTCACCATCAGTAAGAATTTTAAGTTAAGACTCCAGAGACACCAAACATGAACCAGTTATCTCTTCCCAATTGGGAATGATACATATAAAATGCAACAAGGCAACTCCATGGTTATCCTATGGGAGAGATAGGACTTGCAGTATTGAAAAGCGAATTTAAAAGTTTTCACTACCAGGACATGCTAAACTTAAGAGTGCATGTCCTACTTTTTAAATACACTGCACTCTGCGCTCTCAGCTGTCCCAGGCCTACTCTAGTGGTGACATACATGTATAAGGGAAGGCTAGGGCCCACAAAATGTTTATTTTGCCAAATTGAAATGGCAGTTAACACTGCACATACAGGCTCTTCAATGGCAGGCCTGAGACATGTTTAAAGCGCAACTCAAGAGGGTGGCTCAATCAGTGCTGCAGGCCCACTAGTAGCATTTAATTTGCATGCCCTGGGCACATGTAGTGCGATTTTCTCGGGAATTATAAGTAAATTAAATATGCCAATTGGGTCTAAGCAAATGTTACGATGTTTTAAGGACAGAGCACAATCACCTTAGCACTGGTTAGCAGTGGTAAAGCGCACAGAGTCCTAAAGCCAACACAAATGAATTAAGCAAAAAGGGAGTGGACAAAGGAAAAATGTTTGGGGATGATCCTACAGAAAGGACCAGGTCCAACAGCGTAGCACCCATAAACACATACACTCACTCACATATTCACCCATCTACTCACACACTCACTTTAGAACTTAACTCACTCATTTGTTCAGTCACTGAACCATTGCCTAACTTTCACACTCAGAGCCTGATTCACAAAGGTAAACTTATACTTTTGTGTGTATTTTCATTTTTTGGTATTCGCAAATTACGAGTTTAATTTCAATTATAGTAATTTTGCAACTGCAGAAACTCTGCAGTTTTGGGTGGAGAACTCTGCAGATTAAAGTCTTATTTTTTAGGTTTAGCCTGCACACCGCTTGCTCTGTGCTTGTGAAGTGTCTTATATTAAATATATCTTAAAAGTGGGCTCTCATCAGTTCCCCAATTTTTCGGGTCTACTTTCCCTGACTGCATGTATTGAAATCATGTTGCACATTATGTTTATTTTTCCTGGCTGCACGCATTGAACTGTCCTTTTGAAGATGTATCCGGCGTGGCTACATTTTTATAATTTTATTGCACATTATGATTAATTTCTCTGGCTGCATGCATTTTCTCATTGCACCACCAAGACTTTCCCTTTCCACATAACACCATAAACATCACATATGTTGCTTTAGGCCACTTGCCTCGGTGTTACCACAAATCATGGTCTAGACTTCATGATTGTTAAACTATTCGATAAGATCTCTTTTCACGGAAAACCCTTCCACCTATTAACACTATGCCTTTAATCATTCTTTATGACTTTGTGGAGCTCAACAAATGCTTAAGGCATTACATGTTTGTGCCAGGCACTAACCAGGAAATTAATATTGCATTGTGTTGAAAACATTTATTAACTTAAAAAATATTCCTTTACTTACAAAGCTGTATCACTTTTCAAACAAATACGTATAAAAATAAGTGCAAAAGGCCAAAAGAACACAAACTACTAACATATACTATCAAATAAAAGAGTAAACATTAACTGCAGCACTGGGAAATAATGACCTTTTATTGTTGGCCGATTTTCTTTTCCACAACTACCACCCGATTGAAAATGGTAACATACACACAACAAAAGTAAAAACATACACCACTGGACCAATATGTATTTACTCTATTCTGCACATTTAACTGTTGGCTACAGTAAATTTTCCGTGCACATCCAATTGATTTAGTAACATGGATTAAAGGCTTACAGTATACATGCACAGCATTGTCACCTACATTTCATTTGCAAAACATCCTATGCTCTTCACTTTACCTCCAAGGGCTTCAATTTTCAAATGTATGTTTTCACTGCTATATTTACCTACTAAATAGGCAGTCACAAGAGCAGTTACCTTGTAATAGTGAAGCAAGTGCAGTAACACCAGGGCCCAAAGCTCTAGGAAACCCACTAAACACCAAATATTGCAATATTTTAGTACTAAACAGGAAGCCACAAGTGCATCTTGCAGGCTCTAGGAGCATAATTTGAATGATGCAGCAAGTGCAGTAGCACCTGGGCCAAAAGTTGCCAGAACTCCTCTAACCACATAATATTACTATTACATCAATACATTCTATTATTTCCCTCTTTCATTTCATTTCTCAAAATTGTATTTCTTACCCGCACTATACCACTAGTAACAGCACAATATATTGCCTGTTAGTACATAAACAAGACATAACACTTTAACATACATTCTGTAACTTATATTGCACAACTACTAAACAAGCTACGCCTTAAAGCATACAAAAAAAGAAAGCTGATTATTAAGCACATAGGTGAAACCTAATTCATTTACAATGCTTGTTTATGTGTGGAGACTCCTATTACTTGTCTGTTGACTCACCTATCCTCTCACTGTTAGAAGTCTACTATTACTTAATTGTTCACTCGCCCACCTACTAAGACCTTTTGAGTTCACTACTTTGTAAACATTGATAATAATAGATGTATGTTCCCACCTTCTCTTACTTCCTACATTGGAAATTAAAAGAGTACATCATAAAGGTAACAGTGGTTAATTTGTAAAACAATACGTGCCAGGGCTCTCATCAGGAGGCTGCTTGCACCAGCCCATTTCTCTTGCTGGCGTTGCCTAAGACAGAACCAACTACTAACTATGAAAGTGGGGAGAGGATGTGGTGCAATGGCCAGAGTTGCTGACTTCGGAACTGGGAAACCAGGTTCGAGTCTCAGTGCCAGCTCAACATCCTATGATTTTGGGCAAATGACGTAATCGCCCCGTAAATGAATGTGTCCTTAACTGGTGCTCCTGAAAAACGCTGGTGTTGATGATAACGGCCAGTGCTTAGCACTGTACACCACCGACTCAAATTAAGCACTGGGGGCACTCTACATTTATATGTTTGATGCAGAATATTACATTTTATGCTTGCAACAAGACATGAGACTGACCGCTCTGGTGATGCAGTATACCTTACATTATGCACAAGAAGACAATACAAATATACCATTCATTAATATTCCCTATGGATAAATAAATATCAAACATGAAAATAGAACACAAAACATATTCTTCTTAATTAAATCAAATCTGGATTTGACTTTTAAAAATAAAATCTGTTAAAATATATGCTGTAATATTAATGGTAGCTCAGCAAAATCTTAGAAATTGACAGAAATAGCTCTCAATTATATACTGTGATTATTGACACACGTCGATAAGTAGCCAAAGGGCAGCCCTGCCTGTATGGATGATGATAAACTGAAGATTATATTGATGATGCAATAAAAAAAATCACTTACTCTATTAAGCTACACTGGGGCAATCAACGCGAGATTAGAAGAAAGCCCGAGTACATGAATAATAAAAAGGAACAGGGAAGCTATAAACTATAATTCCCTGCAACACACAGCATCCACTTCCTCCAATCACAATAAAAAGTGCTTGAGTGGCAGGTGGCTGAGAGGAAAAAATAAGACAACATGGGGAGAACAGAGGTGGAAAGAAAGAAATAAAGACAGAGCTTTATAGATAGACAGGCCCAGAGAGACACAGACATACACAGACAGACCGAAACAGACAGATGGACGCAGACAGACTGATGCAGACAAAACAGACATACATGGACAGACAGACAAAAAACAGGTAGACAGACAAAGGTGGTAGATGCAGAGAGATAAGGCAGGCACAGGCAAACAGACATAGAAGGCCACACAGAGATATGTAGAGACTCTCCTAATGCTGTCAGTTCCACATTTACCGCTTTTTGCTCACTGACGGCTGCGACCTGCTTTTGCCTAGTGGTGTAATGAAACTTAAGGGGGTCCCCCTGCAAAGTACATGGAGGGGTTCCCTCATGCTCCAGACTAAGGGGTCGATTAGGATGGAGGACGGACAAAGTCCGTCCGCCATCCTGTCTGGGGCAGGGACCGTCCGCCACAAGGGCGGCGGTACTGTGCCCCGAATTAGGATGCACCCGCCACAGTGGCGGGTGCATCCCGCATTTTTAACATTGCGGCGGACGGTGCTGAAAGGACTGTCCGCCGCAATGTCAAAAATGCATGTTGTGCATTTCACAGCACAACAGGACAGGTACCGCGCGGTGCCTGCCATGTTGTACTGTGAAACGCAGGGGGGGTACCATAGGTACTCCCCATGTGCACCCCCCACGCCCCCCCTTCACCCTGGGGGCCCACAACAGGCCCCCAAAGCAAAGCCCGTATGCCTTTCCGTGGCGGCATTGCCGCCACGGAAAGGCATCTGCATCCGGCCATTGTAATATGGCTGGCGGTGTCTGGAAGACACCGCCAGCCATATGAACCCTTTTCCGCCCGGCTGCAAGGCGACCGGGGTGGAAAAGCGGCGGATGGTGTTTCTGTCTGCCGCGGTCCCCCCGCCATTGTAATATGGCGGGTGGGAAATTGGTGGCAGACGGGCACAGATGGCGGACGGATCGCCATCCTAATCGGCCCCTTAGTAAGGAACTTTCAGGCCAGGAGCCTGCTGCCCATGCACAGTGCCTGAGGGGGACCTCTGGAGCTCATGGCACCCCTATCATGGGAACTGCGGGGGCTACTGCCATACCACGGCTTGTGCCCATTGTCTCGTCCTACCACCGCTGGGAGGAAGCAAAGATTCAGAGCACTGCTCTGGGATCCGCTGAGGATAAATCAGGCCTGTGGAGTGAATGGCTATCGTGCAGGGCAGAGAGAGGGCTGCTCAAAACAGAGATCAGCCAAGGAGACTGCAATAAAGTGGGGATCACGCGACCAAGGATTTGAAACAGGCGTTGTTTCGCACATTTAGAGGAAGCCCTTCCTTTTGGTTAGGTACTCTGATCTGTCATTTACAGATTTGTTAATAACTATACACAGTCTGTAGGATGAACCTAACTTATACCTTCATCTCCACCCTTTTTGTTTATAACAAGGAATTGAAACACCTTGATTAAAAGATGAAAAGCAGGTGAGGGAAAGTTTCGACATTTGTAGGAACTGAAAAGGGAATCAGTCAAAAGGCACTAGACAGGCATGTATGGAGGTTACCATAGAAGAAGTTGTGTGGGATTACGCCTGTATCTTTTTAGGTTTTGTGTTAGCCAAGATCTTTTGGATTTAAATACAAATATATATACCTCTGCGTATAGGGCTATTCTGTCAGGCCTCTTCATTCATTTATTTGTTGATGCTTTATTCAGATATTTCCTCCATCTAAAACAGCATGGGGCAATGGGTCAGGTCACTGCTTCAGCTGAACAGCATCCTGCCCAAGCACAATACCATCACATGCACAGAAAATAGTCCCATTTAGTGCAAGGGATTGATGGGGCAATGTTACTTAAAAAGAAATCCCTCTTTTTTTTTGTTTGAAGAGCTTGGGAGCTTCCCAGACACAGCTACAAGGCACTGACTGCCTCTTGTAGTTTATTGCTTTGTTTGCGGGCCCTGCAAGCATTGCCCATATTTTGATGCCCTGCAATACTATTCAATGATGGCTGCCTATGCGTGTGCATGAATTAACGTGTTCATGTGTGGGCAGCAATCTTTGGGTTTAAAAGCGTTCAAAAATGGCAGCCTAAGTGTGCATATGTGTCCATGCAAACACATAGGTAGCCATCTTAGAATGGGTTTGCAAAATTGCAAAACCTACGCTGGCCACACAGCCATTGGCATGCTTGCTCGTATGCTCGCATAGGTGGACATATTTCAATAGCTTTTGTAGAAACATATCCCCCCCAAAAAAATTAAGATTCCAACTTTTGAATGTGCATTCATTGCAAGGGTGTCCATGACGGCAGGGTAAACGAAACAAGCACCAGCAATGCTAAAAGGTCTGCAGCCAACTCCAGATCTATTGTTTTTTTTTGCGATTCTTGTTTTAAATTGAGAACACACTGAAAGGGCATGTCCTGAATAGATAATAGGCTGAAGGAAGCACAAGCTGTGGTCTTTCTCTTTGCTTTGTTTAACATTATTTACAGCTGTTTAGGTAAGCCCAAAACCATAAATAGAGTGATAAAACTATAACAGAGTGACAGAAAGATAGAGAGATGGTTAGACAGACAAACAAAAGATAGGCAGACAGACAAGACAGATAAATAAACAGACAGAAAGATCAGATGAATAGATAGATAGATAGATAGATAGATAGATAGATAGATAGATAGATAGATAGATAGATAGATAGATAGATAGATAGATAGGTAGGTAGGTAGGTAGGTAGGTAGGTAGGTAGGTAGGTAGGTAGGTAGATAGATAGATAGATAGATAGATAGATAGATAGATAGATAGGTAGGACGGTGGAGGGTTGCGACCGAATAGCAGAGTTCTTTGCTAATCAGGTAGCAACAATCTACGCCGCCTTTCCTCAGCAGCCAAATCAGATTTTTAAGCCTTTTGAAACAACTAAGGTATTAGGGAAACAGCGGTTGTCCAGTTTTACCACCCCCCCCGACTGAGGACCTCATCCGCATCTGCGGATCTATACAATCTGGCTCACCTAGGGACCCCACTACGCCCAGACGACTAATGGGAAGTCTAGACGTTCTCGAACCATACATACGCCATCTACTGAACACCTCTTACGAGACACAGACTGTTCCCGCTGCGTGGAAACAAGCCATTGTTCTCCCGCTGCAAAAGAAAGCTAATGTCAGTTTTGATAAACTTGAGAACTTGCGCCCGATCTCCCTCCTCCCATATATGGCGAAGGTAGCGGAAAAAATAGCGAATCTCCAGCTGATGAAATTCGTGGATTATACCTCTATGCTCCACGACTCTCAGTTTGGCTTCCGCCCCCGGCATTCGACGGAGTCAGCTCTCCTTATGGCGGTAGAGGCTCTGCGACAGGGTGTGGATGAAGGCCAGACTATGGCCTTGATCCTTTTGGACCTTAGCGCAGCATTCGACACTGTGGCACACTCCATCTTGCTACAGTGTCTGAATGAAGGAGGAGTCTCGGGAGCAGCGCTTGGGTGGATAAGATCTTTCCTAACTGACAGGCGCTTCCAGGTTCGTCTGGGTGATTGCTATTCGAGGGAGATTGGGCTGGGCCAGGGCGAGCCCCAGGGCTCGTCCCTGAGCCCAACCTTGTTCAATCTCTATGTCTCCCCTCTGGCAGCAATCGTTGAGAAATACGGTTTCCGCCTAGTGTCGTATGCAGACGACACGCAGCTGGCTATTTCCCTCTCACGTACCCCAGGTCTTGCGGCGGACAATTTCAGAGATTGCATGAAAGATCTGGCAACCTGGATGTCCGCCAACTGCTTAAAACTCAACGGTAGCAAGACCGAGGTGTTGATTGTGGGAGGGACGCCGGCTGCTTGGTCGTCGGCTTGGTGGCCTCCTTGTTTGGGGGAGACTCCAGTTCCTTGTCAGGAGGCTAGGAATCTTGGGGTGTGGCTGGATGCTGGCCTGACCTTTGACACCCAGGTCGGCCGAGTGGCTGGGGTATGCTTTGGCGTTCTGAAAATTTTTAAAAAGGTGTTAGATCTTCTCCCTCTTACAGCTCGCAGAACGTTGGTGCATGCCCTGGTGACATCTCGCCTTGATTATGGAAATCTGTTATATCTGGGTGCCACGGGAAAGGTTATGAAACGCCTCCAGGTCCTGCAGAATGCAGCCGCTCGTTTGGTATTGAGGCTCCCTAGGAGATCTCCTTCCAAAACAGCGCTCCAGACACTTCACTGGCTTCCTGTTGCTAGCAGGGTGGAATTTAAAACCCTTTCCACATGCCATCGTATCCTGAATGGCAAAGCTCCTGCCTTGCTTAGGAGCTTGGTGACTTGGTATGAGTCCACGCGTAACCTCCGCTCCTCATGCACGGGTCTTCTGATGGTGCCAAGAGTAAGGAAAGCACGTATGGGAGGGAGGTCTTTCAGATACCTGGCTGCCAAGTACTGGAACGCTTTACCCCTATATTTGCGATTGGAACCATCTGAAACCATTTTTAGGAAAAAACTTAAAACTCTTTTATTCAGCAGGTAGGCGTCTGGGAGGGTGGGTGGACTGTTAGCTCTCACTTATCATAGCGCGGGGACACGCCGGTGGGCGTACATTCAGGCGCTTTACAAATGCCCAAAATGAAATGAAATGAAATAGGTAGGTAGGTAGGTAGGTAGGTAGGTAGATAGATAGATAGATAGATAGGTAGGTAGGTAGGTAGGTAGGTAGATAGATAGATAGATAGATAGATAGATAGATAGATAGATAGATAGATAGATAGATAGATAGATAGATAGATAGATAGATAGATAGATAGATAGATAGATAGATAGATAGGTAGGTAGGTAGGTAGGTAGGTAGATAGATAGATAGATAGATAGATAGATAGATAGATAGATAGATAGATAGATAGATAGATAGATAGATAGATACTATTAAAAAGAGAGGTGAAGGCACAGAGGGCTACTGGAGAGTAGGGTCAATAGCAAGGGGAATGGGGGAACATGAAATGCCTACAGTAAAGGATGGCAACAACAAAACAGCAGCAGCAGAGAGAATAAGGTGCCTATAAATGCACTATAACGTTAGTTTAAGTTTACTGACCATGTTTAATGTGTAATTAAACCTTTAGCATAGCTGACTCGGCTGATTTGAATGTAAAATCCAACACCTTTCTGGTACTAAAGCCAACTCAGCGAGGAAGCTGTGCCCTGGCTAATTCTGCCTTTTGCATATGCAAGTAGAATTTTGTCTTATGTATCAGTTGAGTGCGTTTGGAAAGCGTTCAGCTATTCATTGCAGCAGCACACATTAATCTGCAAAGTCTGAACTGGTTCTTAAAGGCCGGAAGTAATAGAGGACAAAGCCATCTTTAAGATGCTCTGCAGTCTGAACTAAAGTCACATGTGCTTGCTTGCTCTCAGAATCTGCAGAGATTATCCTATAGAATTGTAAACGGGTAACAGTGAAGTACGGGGATGTTTTTCACTGAGGGGTACTGAGTGACATCAAATAGACAATGACAACGAAGGTCAAGCCGACTATGATGTAACTCAGAACCCAGGGTTACAAAATCCTTGAAATACACTTTTTACCCATCTGTCCTGTTAGGCTGTATATGGTCTCAAAATCATCTGCCTGCAGGGGCAGAGGAGTAATGAGTGGGTCATATATAACATGGCCTCTGTTATGTATCCCTGTGCAAAAGGTTAAATAAATAAAAACTTTTCTTCAATCCATTATCAACCCTAACCACCTTCCTTGCCTTCCTTCCCTCTGCTCCAGCTGTACTTTCTTCTAGCATTCAATGTGATTGGTTTGCAGTTCATGAAAACCACTGTCAAGTGGAATGTATCCTACATCAACTATAGGAGCATTTTCTCTAATCAGTGGCTACTAACTTTGAATTGTTTAATGGTACCTGCTTGTGACCTTGGATTAGAATTGTTTGTCTGTAGATAGACCTGCAGGAAGGACTATATTAGAAGGAGGAAGAAATGACTGCAACTATATGCCTTGTAAGCAGACCCTTGCACCTGCCACCCACTCCATCTGCCTGCTTGAACATGGCTCTGAAGCCTTCCAACCGAGCACCTTATTGTCATCATTAGTGGTGCCTGATGCCAGCAGGAGATGTCAAACTGACAAGGATTGGCCGCTTTATAAATTGGCACCCAACTCAGCTATGTTGTCAGGTGCCTGAGGCATAAACCGCTCCATCAGACGTGATTTCTGAGCCTGGGTCTCCTAAGTGACAGCACACAATGCCACAGTAACAAGCAAGTCACAATAAATCCAGTCTTTGCCGAGGACCACACCATGGAACTTCACAAAGCAACAGCTCTGAATCACTGTTTGCAACAGCAATCACCCACCACCTGAACATTCCATAAGTGTCTGAAACTGCCTACTCTGGGCACCTAAGGTCTCCTTCTCCAAGAAAATCAATATTTATTTATACTTAAATGGGGTGTATGCACAATCACCTACGAATAAAGATATCGCTCATGCAAGTTGACAGCACGCGCTTTTAAGCATTCTGACAGAATGTTATTTTATAGGTTATTTTGTAGATGTAGGAGTGACGTGGTACAGGAACATTGTATAGGTAATAGGTCCACAATCTTGCACTGAAATATTTAATTCATGCTATAGGTATTCATAGCCCAGTTTGTACCTAAGTCTGTCCTAGTTAGTATCTACCTATGTCTGGCTAAGTTAGTATCTGCCTATCTCTTATGTTTTCATACCCAAGTTTGTATAAATGTCTGGTCAGGTTACTATCTACCCATGTTTGGTCAAGTTAGTATCTACTTATCTAATTTGTATTCATGGCCAAATTTGTATCTATGTCTTGTCATGTTAGTATCTACATATCTCATATGTATTCATAGCCAAGTTTGTTCCTATCTATGTCGGAAATGATCATTAATGGGGTCACTTAAACTGATTATTGGTTGACCAGATTTTGTAGGAGGGCTGATAATTACCAATTGGATATAAAACAGGAAACTTATATACCTTCTTCTTTAATATTCTCTCCACACCAGCGCGCGGGTTTCTTAGAGTAGGCTAGTGGCAAGGCTTTTCTTCTCTGACCAAATTGCATATTACATTATAAGTACAAGGGCTGCAGACACTGGAACCCAGGTTAGAAATGACAGTCAAAGACCACGGACAGCCAGGAATGTACCAGATGAGTTACAAGCACACAACTCCCAAATGGTTAGCCGCAATCTTCGGCCCTTCGCATAAACAAATCAAGATCAAGCATTGCTTTAACAGACTATGAACAATAGTTATATTGAGTGACCACACCAAATATCTATTCCCAGTCAATACACATACACCCAAGGTCCAGACAGCAACCCTCACCCAGTCCTGTTCAATGAATAACACCCCAGTACCACACCTTGGGGAGGCGATATGCAGGGCCGGACTGGGAACGAAAACCGGCCCTGGCAAAGTGCTTGGCTCCCCCCACCCGACCCCGGCGGAGGGTTGGGGGTACCGCCGAGCTCTTTGCCAGGGCCGGTTTTCTGATGTTTTTGTTTCAGGGACGATTTTGCAGCTATGCTGCAAAAACGGCCCTGTAACAAAAACGCCCCCCAGAGGCCCACAACCGGCCCCCACCCGTGCGGTGCACCGGGGGATTGCCCGGTGCCCGCTATGGTCAGTCCGGGCCTGGCGATATGGCCTAACGGCTGTAGCTGCAAATTTCGCACCTGGGGACCCAGGTTGCAATCCTACCTTGACACCATGTTTGGTGATTTTGGACAAATCACCTAATATGTCTGTGCCTAAACATGTGAAATGTAATGTTGGAATTGTACTAGAATTGTCTTTGTGTAATCCCCACTTAAATTACACAATCTTGCAGATTGTCTCCCATTACCCAAGTAAGGCACTTTGCTCTGTTGCTTCCTATCTCGGTTTGCACTACATACATAACAATACATACATACAATACATATGATGACTAGTCATCAATTACAAAACATACACATGCATCCTTTACCCATCAGAGGTGGGGACTTCATTTGCATATTAGGCACACATCAATGCAAATCCCTGTCCTAGACAAATTAAACCCGAGGGGCTTGAGGCTAAAACTGAAAAATGTCTAATTGTAAGACCGTCATCTTTCTTGGGAAAGAGGTAACGTTGAATGAATATAGTTAAAGGTGTATTGGCTGAGTTACACACCATTTGACTGTGTACCAAAATCCATGCAAAGAATGTAGTCTAAATGAGATGAACAATAGCATTTTATTTTTCATTCAAAAGCAGGTTGCATATTGTACTTTAGTATAACAGTAGCAGCTACTTCTGAGCTTAACTTGGGCTGGTTAGATGCCTGCCTGCCCCTGCCTCTCTATAGGGTCATATTATGACTATTTTCTGCTTTGAAGACATTACCATATGCTTACAATTTAATATATATCTTGTTCTAGGACTGCTGTTGCCCTACACGTATGTAGACCCACTTCTTACCTTAGAACTCGGGTGTGCGTAAGTCACTTAATCATTTCCTATAATTATGCTAGAAGAATAATTCTGCATTTAGCGCTATTTCTTAGTGGAGAAATGCCTCCTCATGTCCAAAATAGGTGTAGGAATGCATTTTGTGGTAAGAGGTAGCTCCAAATGCAACAGAATTAAGGGTGTTCAGAACTCACAGAGTTACATAAAAACTCCATGAGATTCCAAGTAGTGCTGTCACTGGGTAGAACATATGCAGCTCGTGCTGTAATGTAGCATCAGTAGTGTGAGCAGTGTTGAAAAATCAGTGTGGATGGCACCATGATTTGCACCAGAGCACACGCCTATTCACGTTGATTTGCTCCTACCACTAAATCTACTCAAGCAGCAGAAAGTTTACTTGAATGTCAATCCTCCAACTTTGAACACTCGTGACTGCTCAAGACTGCCCGCATTAGAAAATTGCGCTAGGAGATGCAAATATAACTCTCGCTCGCCAGCTTGTATTTTCTAGAGCCTTGCAGAATAAACCTTCTGCCACGCAACGATGCTGCACATGGATGAATAATAACCAGTTAAAACTAAATCCAGATAAAACTGAAGTGATCCTGCTAGGTGGCCCCCTGAACCCTTGGAATACTCATTTTTGGCCAAGAGAACTAGGCTCCCCCCCTACTCCTTCTTCCGTAGCCAAACGTATGGGGTGATCATCAATAGTGATCTCACCATGACATTTCAGATGGAATCAGTAACTCCAACCTGTTTCTGTCAGCTACGGAAGATTAGGAAGATCATGAGATTACTTACTCGGGAAGCTCTGATCCAGGTGGCCCTAGCCATAGTGATATCACACCTGGATTATGCCAATTCTCCATACTTCGGCATCCCGCTACAGCTCAGTAAAAGACTGCAGATGGTGCAGAATCAGGCAGCCAGACTGATTTCTCAGCAACCCAGATGGGAACATATCTCCCCCAGTATGAGAAAGTTACACGGACTTCCTATACCACAAAGATGTGCATTTAAAGTTGGTTGCCTTATTTTCAAGCCCCTGCATGGTGCTAGCCCAAAATTCATATCCAGACTTGTTCAAAAATATATACCTTCCCGCTCCGCTCACAAGAACCTCCTAACCATTCCTTCCTATAAACGGAAACGAATAGGTGGTTGTAGGTTTGCAGTACTGGCCCCCAGCTTCTGGAATACTCTTCCCTTGGACATCAGAACCTGCACTGAATTCTCCAGATTCAGAAGGCTTCTTAAGACTTGGCTATTCACCCAAGCTTATATCTAAGACTCTGCAGACAACCAAACACATGGGGCTTCAGCAATATCCTAGGTCAGCACCAAGAAACCAATCGGTGTATGTGCGCTTAATAAGAAATTTTAACATAACGCAGCGTTTAGCAGAATTTCCTGGAACTCCACGTTAAAGAGTGACATGGAGTGACCAGAATTCCGCCAATTCCATGGGAGTAACTAAACATTCTGCCCACCTCTAAACAGAACACAAATAACGAGTCCGAGCGACCACTTGAGCTCACTAATATTTTGAGGTAGGATTTACAGCCAACTTACTTCAGGCATTTAGCTCTATTTTCTTAGCTAATAAATAGAGTAAAATGAAACAGAACACAAATAGCGAGCGGCTGTTCACACTCTCTAAATATGCTCCCGGGGTAGAGTTTTTTCCTTAAATTACTCTTAATTACTCCAGCAGGAGGAATAGTGTTATTATTATCTGTGATTCCAGGTTGCCGAAAGTACTCTGATTACTTTGAACCAAAACCAAAGCATTCTGAGGCTACATTGTTGATTTCAGGGCTCAACAGAAACCCCAACTAAATATATAATTTGCTTTTGAATAATTTGATTTAAAATAACTAAGCTTAATGAAGAGTTGTGGCTTCTTATCAATGCACAAACCTGAACTTTAAAGTTATTTGTCACCTATAGATTCTGATGGCCTCAATTGCTGCGTTATCCAGCTGCTGTCAAGGTAATTCTACCGGAAAGAGCAGCTGAAATGTATGTATGATTTTAGGATTGAAGGAGTTTGATTCCTTTTTTCATAACTATTGTTCATAGACATTGTTAAAACATCTACAGAAAGTCTTGCAGTTCTTACAAAAGCTAGTGCTAGAAAGCCTTGTGCTCATCCCATTCATGCAAAACTGTTTTTGAAAGATCCACTTGTGACCTTCGGAAATAGATAGCAACTGTGCAACCGGTGCAGTGGCACCAAGGCACAGAGACTGTAATAGCCCACCAAACGATGATTAATATGAAATGTTAGCAGGCAACCAGTGGTCAGGGAACTAATTTCCCTTGTTAGCACTGGGACAGAGGGTGCCCTTGATGTACCACTGATTAGAACCATGCGCTCATTTGTAAAGTGAATTTTTAACAAAAAATGTTAAAATATCTGTGTTTTAAAGATTGATTTCTTTAGTGAAAAGGCCTTTCTACCGTGTCTAAACATTAGGCCGCCATATTCCTTTATAACTTCGATTGGGAGAATACAGATGATCTGCCCTGCATATTAACTCCCACAGTTCATGATTTCCATTCTTAATGCACACAGTGACAAAAGCGCTCACTGCTGACATCTGCTGTGTCCTGCAGTCATGTACTTAAAAAACACCAAGGCCAGGGCCTACTCAGTCTGCCATCCTTCTGTGGTCAAACAACACACTAAATTGGATGATAGTAGCACCTGTTATTTACATTCCACTTGAGAGGGAATTAAAGGTAGCAAAATTGCAAATGAAAAGCTCTATCAAGCAGTAGTCTTTTATTTTCATTTAATCTGGCGAGAACAATGTGCAAACATATTTATGGAAGCTGTCCACGCTGCTGATCTCTCCACCTCTGCCAACTGATATAGACAGGCCACAAAAATCAACTTTTTACACTTGCAGAGCCTATATCGTGCAAGGTGCAAGACTCCTGAGTTACAAAATAAATGCAAAAATGGAAAGTTTGTGCTCTTCCATTTAGGTATCCGCCAAATATATATATTATTTTTAAAAGTAACATTGTTGTGGTTTTAGTTAACTGAAACAATAAATAGTTTGAATGGATTTAAGTTATCGCGAATCGCAAAGAAAGGGAGTGGCAAAGCGCATTCCTCTACTCCTTGCGGTGTGCAAGAAAATGTGTCCGGGGTTTGAGATCCCTGCTGTGGTCAGGAAGTATTGAATGGTCAGTGGCCAGCCATGTCAATCAGTTTCAATATTCAGCGGCAGCTCGTCCGTTATGGTGGAGGAGCGCAGTAGGCACACACATTAATAAATGGTAATAAATAGCATTTTATTTTGGTCACAGGCTCACACTGATACAGCGCGAGGGCAGGGGGCGGGGCTGATTCATGCAACTGCACTATTACTGCAGCCCCTTCCAGTGCGCATGTCAGATTGGCCGGCTGACATACACACCTCAGCCTGAACAATCCCAGGGCTGAGAAACAGCCGGGGAATTGAAGCCACAGGCCCCCAACCGCAAAATGAGCGCTGAGTTGCCCTACTCCAACCAATCCTGAAGCTACTCTGCAACTCCAGAATTGGTTGCTATCACGTTACACAAGGGAGGAAGTGCTTCCCTTTCCTTCTGCCTGCTGGAGTCACTGCCGGAGAGAGAGATACCGGACATGGCTCCGTGCAACATATATGGTGAGTTTTTTGGGCCTCGCGCCCCACTATATTTTAATGTTGCCGGCTGCCACTGTCCATGTGCAAAGTGGAAGCTCTGAGTAGAGTGACAGCTTCAGCTGTGTGTGACAGCAGTGGACACCGAGGGGACCTGACAGCAGTCCTGCACCCTTTTGGGATGTGTCACTCTGTATTTTATTTTTATCTAGTAATAGTAGCACAACCTGCCGAGGTTTGATGCCCTGGGGGGGAAGGCGCCACAGCCATGGATGTGCACACATGAAAGGGATTAATAGTGCACACAAGGTATCCTTCAGTACAAAAAACGTGTTATGAAATAGTTTTGAACTACCTAAAATTAAGTAAATTAAAAACCTCATAAAATATGTAGTTCTCTTTATTGTCCTCAAAACTGCTATCAATTACATAAGTCATATCCACAGTTATTAAAATATTTCAGTGTGTAAGATCAACTTACAAGCAAACCTTTTATGAATTATGAGTGCAAAATAAGCACAAAAAATGACCTTCCACCTGTAAATCTAATTACCAAAGTGCATTACTATCCCGTAAATCTAATTACTGAAGCGCAATACTATGCCAACATGACTCAATATAATGCAAGAGGAAATCGGATAGCAGGGTCAGAGAGAGGGCATTCCAAACCAGGGGTGCCCAGATATGTTTTGTTACACCCGCACATGGACCAGTTTGTGGTTATAACTTATTTAGGAGTAATTTCCACCATATTGTGTAGGGAAGGGGATATTAAAAAAAATTGGCGGGATGGAGGTGAAGGGGTGTATAAAAGTGGTGAAAAAAAACTAAAACACTTTGTGCATTTGGCACACATGGGGTCGGCAAACTATGTACAGTAATTGGCAAAAGGGCTTCAAACATGCTCACGGAAATATGCGATTCTTGGGAAATCTCGTATTTCTAAATCCATTTGAGGTTGTAAACCTGTGGATTCAGATTTGCATCTTTTGCTGGGAATTGGGCTGGGACTCTACACAAAATGCTGCTCACAAACAAGATAAACACCATCTAGAGACTGCTGCGTTTCAGTAAGAAACAAAAAATAAACACAGACGGAGACTGATGGAAAATGTGCGGCTGAATTGGCCGAGTTTCTCTAGGAATCCAGAATTTACAACAATTTTATGTTTTAGAAAAAATGTAGGAAAAGCGCCGAACGTGACCTGTGCTTCTTTGATAGCGTCTAGGCACTAAGGGTATCTGTAAAGTATCAGGTTATGAGAAACAAGTCAAAACAACACGAAATGAACTGTCAGACGGTATATTGAGACTACTGACTTCGAGGCACGGCGGTGGTGCAAAGACAGAGCAGAACTGCTAATAGGAACCCTTCAGCAAACCAGTGGTCACTGAAGGAACACGCCCTAAAAGCACACTCATATTTGGCCAAAACATACAGCTAAGTTCTGGCCATGACAGGGTGATCGATGCCCAGGCAAAATCTATAGACATAGCCACATTCACAAGTTCATGGTCTAAGGGCTATATGTATCAAGCAAAATTGCATTCACAAATGCCAAAATTCTGCAAGTTTCAGCGTTTGCGAATGCAATTTTGCCAAATGGTATGTATTAAGACAAAATAAGGAATCGCAAAATTTGCGATTCCTTATTTTGCGATTGCATTTAAGGAATCGCAAAATTTTAATGCAATGTAAGAAGCACCAAAAAAGTAAAATTTGGCCTAAAGAAATCGCAAACTGCCACCAACTTCAAGTTGGTGGTAATTTGTGATTTCTTTGAAAAATTCACTTTTTTGCATTTTTCAAAGTGCCATGGGGCTCACATACATGCTCTCAGGGCATGTATGTGCGCCATATGCGCACACATGTAAATTTCAGGGGTGCATCAGGGTGTCCTTATGACACCCTTGCTCCCTTGAAATTAATCCCCAATTTGCGATTCTCAAATTGTGAATCGCAAATTGAGAATATCTTCCTATTCATTCCTATGGGCCTCCTAGCCCATAGAAATGAATGGGAAAGTATTCCTTAATTGCGATTAGCAAATTGCGAATCGCAATTAAGGAATACTTTCCCATTCATTTCTATGGGCCAGGAGGCCCATAGAAATGCTAATCGCAATTAAGGAATATTAAGAAATCGCAAAAAAATTGCGATTTTTTACATACATCCCTATTTGCAATTCTCAAATAGCGATTTCTAAAAAACTCGCTATTTTAGAATTGCAAATCAGGATGTTGATACATATGGCCCTAAATGAGCTGAGCAAAAATTTCATTTACATTCTTGAATTGTGCATTCTCGTGACCCAAATCATGATACATACATTTTACGAATATTAAATGTATTTCTAACAATGCAGAACCGGTCAGTAGGGGTGGGTTTATCACTATTGTAGGTTTACGGTTGGCAGTGGTGATAACCAGTGCCAGAAATGGGTAGCCATGCAAGTATATGAACACCTGCAAACGTACTTTTGTGGATATGATCACAAATATGACATCTGGCCATATTTATACTGAAAATATATTCCCAAAAAGATAAGTATAGCTGTTTTCCAAGGTTGGGAAAGAGATGAAGCCCCTGAAATGTCTAGGGCTGCTGGAGAAGGACTTCTCCGCAGGAAATTAATGTTCATGCTGAGAATTGTTATTTTTAAAGTCAAATGTGTAAAATCATATTTCCACTGTACTTGGACAGGCTTGGAGACACAGTTATGAGCCCGTGCACTGCTGCAGTGCCACTTTTGTGACACTCTGGCGGCACAAACCTTAAAATTATATCTGTGAGGCCACTTTGCATGGCTTTGAATTGCCTCATAGATATGGAGTAAGGTAAGGCAGCGCAAATTGCAGTGTTGCCTTACTCTGCACTTGAGAGGCATTCCACGGGTGTTGCGGTGGGTGTTCCCACGCAACACCCAAGGATTTTGACACTTGCCCAGATTTACGAGTGCATGTCACCCTGGGGTAGTGCAAAAACCTTACATCTCCCGAAGCGAGGTGTAATAATTAGAAATAACTTTACTTCGCCTCTTCTATGTGTGACACATTCTGCAGCACACGTAGAAAGAAGAAAATGCCACTTAGGATGGTGCAAGGGTGCATGCGTTGGCTCTATGCTGCTGAAACTGCACCAGCGCAGGGGGAAAGGACACTGAAGCACCATATTGCATAAATATAGTGAATTCCTGCCCTTTCATTTTGGCGAAGGCCAGAGCAGCAAACTGGCTTGCTGTACTGCCCTATTCCAAAACCCCATAAATGAGGGCCATAGTGCCTGCCTAGTAAGTACTGATGTAACATAAATTGATGCCCCCCCACCCCAGGAATATGAAGAGTGGCCCCTGAGACACCCATATCTAACAACTACTCATTGGCCTTGGGTGGAATGAGGGCCCCTTGTAGGGTTTGGCGGCCCTTGTGCCATAGTGGCTGCAGTGACCTGTGTTACACCCCTGCTATTGAACTGTGCACATAGGTATCGAGAAATAGGAGTAAATGAAAGAAAAAACGTATGGAAGGTGATTTTTTTATGAACATTGCTAATCATACACCAATTTCTCAGGACATGATTCTAAAGAAAATAGAAGATTTTCTCCTATGTTTGGAGTAAATTTACTTTTGGTTTTTGGAATTCACAAAATATTCATGAGTGGTAGTGTTCATGAGAAGCTGTGACATTTATAGTATTCCAGGAGTGGTCCTTGAATACTTACGCCAGTGCCTGGTTACACCAGTTAGAAATAATTTCTGCAGGCGTAAATGTGACCGTTGTACATGTGAGCATGCAGTGATGTCTCATAACAGTGCAAGTGTACTTCAGTTTCTTTCCTATAGATTTCATCAGCTTGAAACCACTTTCTACTCCCACCAACACATGAGATGTTCTTTATAAACGTTTATACTGGATCCAGGGTGGAGAATCCTTAAAAACGTTTGTGAATACCTGTACATTTGAAAAAATCTGCATCTTTGCCTACTTCATACTACATCCTCCCTCTGGGACGCTCGCTGAACACCAACATGAATAGATTAGCTCTATGTAGTACTACACCATCCTGGTGTAAAATTTCACAGAGGTAAATCACATTTTGAGGGCAAATACATAGTTTATGAACACAAAATCTCAATTTACACCCATATAGCAAGTCATTGGCACATTTAGGTAAAATTGAGGTGTGAAATTAGCTAAGTGAATATGCGATGGATATATGTTTGGGGCAATCACCACTTACTATAAAAATACTCGTATGCCCGCATTACAAGGCGGTAGTATCGCGTGGGGTGTTTACCACACCTAGAAGATATAATTACTGCAGAGTGAGGTATTTGGCATGTGTGGGAAATACCTGTTATTCTAAGTTTTCAACAAGAACATGAATCTTAACACTCAAAAGCCATTTAAAAAAAATAACTACTTCTACATGCTTTGCCTTTTTTCCCAAATCTTTACCTGCATAATGTTCGGCAGGTGTGACCTGTTGGAATTCATCAGGGGAACACAGTGAGGGTGTACTAATTATGCCATATGTTGTAATTTCCATCCCTGTGCAAACCATTGTTTGAATTGGGATTGGAACTTAGCACTTAACTCGTAATGAGGGTCATAAGGCAGCAAATTGCAACATATTCTATCTTGAAAAATATAGCATTGCTTCCCAAGTGCAATATGTGCTTTTTAAGCGTAGATATTGACAGAATGTGGTATATATTGAAATTAGGCATGGGCGTAAAATTCTGCTCTGCCCGCGGAGTTTTCAGAGTTTTTCCAAATCCGCATAGCAGAGTTTTTCCTCTCTTGTGACTCGCGATCATTAAGTTGGTGAGTTTGGACAAAGAAAATCGCACACTAGACCTCCTCCCTGTGAGATTTCTCAACACGGGTAGTTGCGGAAGGTCGCTTCCCCTCTTGTTGATAATACTGCCACTCGCGTTGAGAAAGCTGCTGCTTTAGTAGAACATCCAGTCGAGCATCATAAAGACGCTGCTTCCTCTTGTGCTATGCGTGGTGCCATTCGCACAAATTTTACAGCATGGGACAAACTCCTGACACTAAAAATCAGTGCGAGCAGCGCAACTTACCTGACTCCACCGCTTACAGAACTTCGCAGAGCGCGTGGAGTTTTTTGTTGTCACTACGCGGAACTCGGCAAACTCCACCCAGGCCTAATTGAAATGATGCCAATATAATTGTGTATCATTAAAAAGCATGCGTATAAAATATATTTTTTCCAGCTATTTCCATGCTCTAGAGGTAATTGCATGGAAATAGCTATAAAAACATATATTGTATATAAGTACTATTTCATGGTACACAATGGTATTGGGATCATTCCAACATATAGCATATCGTAGGTATCAATCCATGATTATAATGCATTTTTGTGACTATCTAGGATGTTGGAATGCCTTTAACCACTCCCTGAGAGACAGGTGTTCCACTTAAACCTCTGGATCAAAAAATTGATTAAATAAATTATGTAGATTTTGATCCACAGGTTATCGAGATAAGAGGCTTAGGATTCCATCCTGAAGAGTACATATGTGATGGGTTTAGTGAATACAAGAAGAAAGTGATTTCCATAAGTGATTAAAAACTTAGCTAAATGGAAAGGTGAAAATGTGTACTGAAGAGTAATGTGTGTAAATATTTATCTATGGAATGATAACTATATATACTATGTTGCCTACTTGTTATGTTATGTTATGTTATGTTAAAATTTTATTTATATAGCGCACGGCTACTCAACAAGAGTGTCCCGGCGCTTTCAAAGAACAACTCAGCAGATAAAAAACATAACAGTCAACAAGCAGAAAAGAAGAAATAAAACAGAAAAAAAGCAGTCTACAAATTAAAAAGCCAAGTTTTCAGGTTTTTCCTGAACAGGAGCAAGCTAGGGATGCTGCGTAAAGCAAAGGGGAGGGAATTCCACAGCTGGGGGGCCTTAAAGCTGAAGGAACGACCCCCAATACGCGCCTTCCTCACACGAGGCACCACGGCCATGCACAAAGATTCCGACCGCAAGGAGCGAGCCGGACGGTAAAAGGCCAGTCTGCGCTGCAGATATTTGGCTCCGGAGCCAGAAAGTGCCTTATGCACCAGCGTGAGCGTTTTAAACATTATCCGCTTTCGGATAGGGAGCCAGTGAAGTGACTGAAGCACCCCGGATGTTCTTGCCCGCCTATGTAGGCCGTATATGGCGCGAGCCGCAGAGTTCTGCGCCACCTGCAGCCTTTGGATCAGATACTCCGGAAGTCCTAAGTACAGAGCATTCGCATAGTCCAGTCTAGATCCTATTAGAGCTTGGACAGTGATCTTCCTATGCTCCTCTGTAAGCAGGGGTAAGAACTTCCGGAGCATCTTGAGGATTCCAAAACAGGTGCCCGTCAGACCAAGAATGTGCGGTCTGAACGAGAGGTCAGTATCGACCTTTACACCCAGATTTTTGGCAACCACAGAAGGCTGGGCGGGGGGGCACATATCAGCCGGCCACCAGTCACGCCATTCCGGTTCCGAAACACACCCAAATAACAGGACCTCAGATTTGCTAGAATTGGCCTTTAGACCATTCTGTTGAAGCCAGTCAAAGACCTTCTTCAGACATCGCTGGATGCTCTCCCCGTCAAATGGGTGGTCTTTCCCGCAGGTAAAGAGAAGCTGCGTGTCGTCCGCATAGGACACGATCCGGGCCCCCGAAGTCTCGGCGAGTGCCGCCAGAGGGGTCATAAAGATGTTAAAAAGGGTCGGGCTCAGCACCGAGCCCTGTGGGACCCCGACTCCCAGTGGCGGCATCTCGGCGGAGCTCGAGGAGGCCCAGACCATTTGTCGACGGCCCTCCAGAAACGATGTAAACCATTTGAGCACCGTCCCCCTCAGACCAATGTCGTAAAGCCTGGTGAGAAGAGCCTCGTGGGGGACGGTGTCGAAGGCCGCCGACAAGTCCAACATGACCAACACAGCCTTCCCCCCTGCATCCAGGGTCTCGCGGATGATCTCTGACACCTCAAGAAGTGCCGTCTCTGTACTCAGGTTGGGCCGAAAGCCGGATTGCGAGGGATGCAGCAGGTCGTTAGACTCGAGGAAACCCGAGAGCACGCCATGAACGTGCTTCTCCGTAAGCTTCGCAAGAGCCGGCAGAAGAGAGATAGGACGGTAATTGGCCAGAACCCCGGGATCCAATCCTGGCTTTTTGAGGAGGGGGATCACCATCGCCCTTTTCCAGGACAGAGGGAGCCGACCCTCTCTCAAAGATAAATTCACAAGAGGATTCACCAAGGGGTTCATTAGCGGCGCCATCCTGGCCAGAAATTTGTAGAACGAACATGCTACATTATAAGCCAACTGAAACAATCATAGAAGAACACAGGAATTCAGAAGATGCGGCTAATGATGGCAAATTGAATTGACTAATCCTATTGGTTCATTGTAGGAAAAAATCATTAGAGGGCATTCATTCATATTTCTTTCAATTTATACAGCAGCCAAGGTCAATCTTGAGCGTTCAATCCATTCAACACATATTAGACCGAGTGAAACTCTTTCTGGTGATTGAAACTCCTAGGCTACATAGAATTTCAGCATGACAAGTTACTTTAATGGACCCATCACTTTTGACGAAGCCTCTCCATCTGTTCTCCCAGCAATAACAAATGCAAAGTGAGCAGAGCTCACTTTCAGGTACATTAAAAGTCCCATTAATTGCTATGATTTCTATTCAGGGGATATCCTCTGCTTCTAAGAATATTTAAGGCAAACATCTAAGGGAATTGAATGTTTTGTCACTTTTCTGTCATCAGAATACTTAATTAAATGAATCTCTGTCAAATACAAAGATGTTTAGTTCAACATCTTTATATCTTCAAGCAATCTTCCACTAAACATATCGATCTAATAATAACTATAAGGTACCACTTATGCTACAAATAGCTAGAATCAGAACATTTTAAATCAGGTATATTCTAAATTTCTGAAAACCTGGTAAAGTAATCACAGTATACTCCACAACGTTGCATCGCAAGACAGACCATTTTCATCTGAAAGCTTCCGACATTATGTTGGGTTGGTTTGGTGATCTCAAAGATTATATTATTAATATTTTACTTTATGTAATATCTGTAAACTAGTTCTGGGCTCTGAATGATGTAGTGCCCCACTTCCATTTCCCAATCACTCCCACCAGTGAGAAATAGACATCTAACAAAAATACATATGAACTCAATGATACTACATGCATGGAACATGGTTTTACTTATTTGGCTGTCTCTGGCACAGATGCAAAGAAATCAGCAGTAATACATTCCGTGCAAAAAGGTAGTAACTGACCGAAAAAAAGCATGACTAGCCTTGCAGGTTTGGCAATGCACACACCCTCATATATTTGTAAGCATTTCCAAACCTATAGCTGATTTTTTTCTCATCCTGAAACCTATCAGAGAATTATGCCAGCTGTGCTGAAGTAACTCTCCTTCCAGTTTCGGAAGGGGAATGAAGCTTTGGTGACCGTTAGAAAGAGTGCTAATCATTTGTGAAAAGGGAACCATTCTCAACTTAATAGTTACACAAACCCGAGTTTGGACTCATCCGAAGTATCAGTGAAACTCTACTCAACAACTGTCGTCTTTGGCACACATTGCAGACAATTTAACAGAGACACAAATGTTAAGTTCAAGCAGCACAAACGTTTTTAAAGTGAAGGAACATCAAAAACAACAAAATAAGTATACCTAAACGAATTTAGAAAACAGAGTTAAATAAATAATGAAAAAGATACCATAAATTATCAAAATCACACAAAGTGAACTGCAGATGTGATTTTTTACATGTTTATGGCAAAAGGAACCGAGAAAAAATAAAACACCAATGTGAAGTCTCACTTCACAATTTACCAGGATGATATGACCCGAGTTAAACTAAACTGACCTAGGCACAATTTCAGGCCGGCCACAATGGAGTGGAGGCCAGAGACACAAATATAGTCAGTCTATTACCATTTTACCGTCTAAATGTGTCTCTTTTTCAGATAAAGTGTTCTAGCGGTTCAGGTCTAGGACTGAGGCTGATGAGATGCTTATTTAATCGGCCATATGATCATCAAGATCCAGCTGAAGCTGTTAGTTTTGGTGCCAAAATCTCCAATTGGGACTCAGCTGGAGTTCATTGTTGCCAAGGTTGCTTCACCATTTAGGATAGATCTGACATCTTGTTACACTCCAAGGTTTTACCTTCAGACTTAGTCATTTTGTGGTTCTTAATGTCTACCAATGGGAACTTTCTGGAAACTGTAGGGGATAGGGATCCACAAACCATATACCTTTACTGTCAGGTGCTACTGAACCCATTTTCAGAGTAGCAAAAGTCTGTTATTCATGCAGGCCTTGGGTATACCTTCCCTGTGGCTGTCTTGCACTTTGTCCTGGTCCTCTAGAGCTGTAAAATAAGTTTGAGACTTTTATCCATATGCTGTAAAAGTTCCTACTGAACACTCCTGAATTCCCCAGGTCCACAGGGCAGGCACTTATGCCAGTCTTTATTCAGTCAGGGCTCCTGGAGGAGCCAATCCTCTGTAGTTAGCTAGGTCCTATTACAGTCTGGAGTCCTTCTACTTTTTGTGTCCCTGTGGCTCTCAAACAAGACATCAGTCACCTGACCCTTGGAGAGTAGTCCCAGTACGTGTGTGAAATAGTAGTCAAGAGTTCTTGAGTCTTGATTCTTGCAGCAGACCTTCTTCTTCTATAGCTTACCTATAGCTTTTATAGGTCCTGAAACGTTCTGCTGCAGTGGTGGTGAGATTCCAGTCTTTTCTTCTACACCAGCCAGTGATTTATGAGTTGTATGCACTCAGTCTTAGCTACTTTCTCACCCTAAGCCCACCTACCTTGGCATCATTTTCTCTTTGCTTTACTGTAATAATTCCCAGGAGCCCTAAATCCAAAAAGTCTAACACTCCATTTTTCAGAAGGATATCTTGCTCTCCCTTAGCCACTTTCCAAGAATTGTTTCCTCCTGCTAGAACTGGATCCAGAGAGCCAAACTGGGCCCTGGGAATGAGAGGAAGCAGATCCTGTAAGGCCCACTTGACACCTCCAAAGCAGACAACAAAGAGTGAAAGCTGATATGTGTTCTGCCACTGCTCCTGCCAGCCACGGCCGGTGGTGGGAGGTCCTGCAGGGCGGTGACGTGGGGAGGGGCAGGGTGGGGGGTAGTAATGTATGGATTACAGAGTTTAACAGGTAAGTAAACATATAAATAAATAAAACGAATTTCGTTGTGTGCACTGCATCACCAAATGCGATGCAGTGCGCGCAACGAAATTTGTTGTATTCATTTATATGTTTACTTAACTGTTAAACTCCGTAATCCATACATTACCACTCCCCACCATGCCCCTCCCCCTCCCCACGTCACCGCCCTGCAGGTACTCCCACCACCGGCCGCGGCTGGCTCCTGCCCACCTCCCATATGGGTAATCCCTGGTATGTTGACAGTTATTCACTACTCCCCTGCATTCCTGGGAGAAAAGGGCAAACCATTGTCCTCTTGAGAACAGAACCATTAACCAAAGACAAAAATGTGTATTAAGCCCCTGGAGGTTGAGTGGCAAAAATGGTTCTCATCCAGTTTTGGCTCAGGTGGCACAAAGCAAACCTTAATGAAGCTACTTTTCCTCTGATGTCTGTTTTCATTATTAAAGTTGTACAACTTAATGGAAAATAAATGTATTCTTTTTGTTAGCCTGTTGCAAAGCAAATATATAAATTTGGATATTATTTATACATAGCCATGTTTATGGAGAGTCTAGCTTAGTCTACACTGTGAAAACAGCTTTCGAATATGTAATCACTGTGACATGAAACTTTAATACACATGAGCCCCCCCCCCCCCACACACACACACCCCACCCCACATGGGCTTCCAAAGCACACCTTATAGGGTGACTGTGAAAAGGTTTACCTTCTCTGGCAAAGGCACTTTTACTTTCCATGTGTCTCGACAGTGATTTTAAACTGCAGCACAGCCAGAGCCCGTTGGCGTTCCCAGGTGAAATATATTTTTGGCCTATATATGAGTGCTGCAAAACCACACTGCAGCTCACTAAAGTCATTTAACTTCCATCTCATTGGTGCATTTTCAACAACATCTACTATGAATCTAAAGGAAAGTCAAAGAAGCCATCTAGGTAAAGCCATGCATAGTACATGTTTCACGAGGAAGGCGCAGGTGCCAGTCTACTGGTGAGCAGTGGTATGGTGCACACTGCCCTAAAGCCAGAAAGCACAGAAAGAAAATAATAGGGAGACTACAATAGTATTTCAGACAGTGGCGGTGGCGGGTAAAGCACATTGGGAATAGAAGCCCTAGGGAGAGTCACGTGACATTCTCAGTAGTATCCCTGGAAAACTGCTCCTGTCACAGCTTTCTGAGCATGCTTCAAGGAACATTTATGAAGAACCAAAAGTAGTGAATCTTGACCTATAGAGAAACGCAAATTTTATGGGTGCAGAGTTAATACGTCTTCGTGAATTGTCCCCATTGACTTTTGCATTAAAACATCAGTTAGATCTGGCATTATATATTGGCGGTCTGGATCCTGGAAGTAATATGCATGCATTCAGTGGATATGACATTGCCTATGGAGAAGTGAGTGTTAAATGTTGGTTTTAACAATGCCTTTTGTTTGTAAGGAAGCCAGCCATCATCAGCACAAAGACCAGTTAAAAAAATTTCCAATGCATGCGTAAGATACGGTTGGAGATGCGCGTGCAGCTCTTCGCATACGCTGGCACATTGCAGCATCCTCTCTGTGCAGCTGAGCGGTGCAGTAAACTGTGTCAGTGTCAATATATTGCTCAGGCAGTCTACTCAGAGATGGATTCTATGGACTGTGTGCAAAGTAAACATGCATCTCATCAACAGCCGAGGACTGGAAGCAAAGAATACACAGTCATGCTAAATGATGCATACATTAACAAGACAGCAACAAATGCAACCCAGATACGCTTCGCGAATAAGACGGTTCTGGGCTCTCGGCGTTCCCAAATGGGCACGCGTTGTAAAATAAGACATGGCGGAATATGAATGCAACGACAGGATACTCCTCATTGTGCCTGTAAATTCTTCAATTGAATGGCATGCATATACACGTACAGGCTGCCAAGCTGGCATATGGCATAATATAATTTGATGTGAATCACCCTCCAAATGTTTGCAAAGGACAATATAAATCCGCAATTAGTCGAATGATTGAGCACTCTTTTACAAGGCAGTATATTACATTGCTCGCGTATGAGTCAATCGGGAAGTGGGAGGTTAAAAAAATTCCAGACATTCAAATTGTGTCATTATCCGCTAATTAACAGGCCCTAATTTTACAGGAATAAATGGCCACCTGGTCTGGCATTTTTCTGTGTCTTTGCTGCAGAGGTGAAGCCAAAGGCTGAGCTCAGAAAGGCAATCAAAGATGGGAAGAACTTTTAAACCATGGAGTCATGATATCTATTATTAAACTGCAGAAACAGGAGATCAGTGAATAGGGTAAGGCAGGGATTGTTTAACAGCTTCAACACTGGTTACCTGGGTAACATGAATCTCTGCTAGCTGGTTGCTTCGAGATAATTGGGGTACTCTATGACCTTACAATTGTTATTCAAAAAAGTATGTTCTTGCAGCATGTGATGGAGAACTTTGCTACTAAAGATATTCCTCTTAAATCTAATAGCACAGTCATAGAGTGGGTCGCGTAATATTTCAGTCATCGGTGACTAAGGGTGTTACATGAGGGAAAGGCTCATATTGTGTTTTCAGGTTAACCACTCTCTATCTAAAAGATTCCTCTTTAGATATTAAGCTGTTAAATTTATGCCAGGTGTGTATCCTGAAAATCTAGTATGGATTCGACCATGAATAGAATATGTAGGATAGGTATGTAATGTGACGTTGATGCCCAAATGCAGGTTAATCAGCAGTACTTTAGCACAATCAACAGCTTATGTGACAGATCCCACCACATGACTCTCCTGCTACTCCCTACAAAATGTCTTTGAAGTTGATTATATAAATTGCTCTCACCTATTCTTCCATTCTCAGCAGGCTTAGGGTATATGTTTATTAGGGCCACAAGGGTATAATAAAAGAATATTGTGGGTCACCTGTCGTATGATAAACATATTATGTCCTAAGTACCATTTAAACAAATTATTGTCCCATAGGGGTTGATATTAGAAAATCTACACCCAGTGCGGAGATGTTTCGTAATCAACATTTTGAACACGTTATTTATGCAATTTGATATTTTTGGCTCTTGATAATTTGTCAACGATACTCTGACATACAACTACAAGTGAACATATCTGCTGTAATGCAACTGTTCCTAAACGCCATCTCTCTGGGTAAACTAGCAAATCCCATGCCAAAGATATCTGGAGGCATTCTCAGTGAGAGGGACTTCTTGAAGACAAAAAGCAATTTTATGTGTGCAAATGATACCCAGAATCATAGTTACCAGAGTGAAATATATTTTCCACAATTAGGCAATGTATTATCCACAAATCCTGAACTAACAGTATCTGTTTCTTGTTACCCTACACTTAGCTCTTTAGATCAGGTGATGGTCACTTGTACATTTAGAGGCCACCCATTCCTCATCAGTATTATTTTATGGGCTAAAACTCATAAATTGACCCAATAACCTTTGTATCACCTTCAAAGATGGTGGCCTTGTGTTAAACTGATTGATAAAGCACATTATTTGTACCACTGAGAGTGTGGTGTCTAAAGAGCACAGTGGATGGAGTATACTCCATGTATTGAGCAATGGGTGGTTTAGTTTGATCCTATCTGCTGTTTGAAGTCACCAATCAGGATTATGTTGTAATTAACACACATATGGGGTGCCATTAGGCTCCATATGTTTTTTCAACAAGTTAGTTATGGGTAAGCTAATATAAACATCATGAGGAGTCTAATATTGTGTATCCTTGCAACCGATTGGCGAAGGTTACTCTGTAAGTAGATGTGTCTTACTCCTTTTCTTTCGGTGACTTACTCCTGGTAATCTTTTTCATAAAAAAAAAGCTTTGTAAATGTGTGTTTTTATGTCACTTTCGTTTGGTTGACTTAAAGACGTTAGGTTTGTAGACTGGAGACTTCTTTATCTAATACACAAACATTGGTTTTACTCAGTATCTTGGCTAACATTGAACACACTTTCCCTTGCCTCGAAACGCAGTTGGTCACAGGACTGTTTGATTAGGTGAATTCCATTAGCTAATGCGATGTGATTCATTTGGGTCTTAAGGGGACAATCTTTAAATATTTACTTTGAATCTCGTTTACCATGCATACCTCATCAGCATCTTCGTGGTTGCCTTTGTCAGTGTTCAGCATTATTTAATTTATGGCAAATACCACATGTGTGCATATATGTAGTTGGCGGTTTAAAGATTCATGTCAGGTACTCAAAGTAGGGCGATACAAAAGGGGGATGATGGACGGAGTGTTTGAACAAATCAAACACTCACCCCCAGTCAACTGATCTGGGTTTAATCCATCACCATTCTTTAGTTCACTCAGCCACCCCAGTTCAGACATGGCTATATGCAAATCAGTCTGACCCTGTGCCTCATGGGAACAGTCCAGCCCGAACTGCCAAGCCATGTCTTCCCTGGACCGGAAACAAGCATCCTGGGACCGGTTTCGGATTCATAATCCTCATCAGCCAGGCTATCTTGAATCCAGTGGCCAAGTGAACAAGGGACTTACGTCTGAGCAAACCCTGCCACACTTAGGGCGAACAAAGCGATACAAAAGGTACTCATTTAAAACGTTCAGAACCATCCTAATCTTTCTTTATGACTATGAAAGGAGGCTCGCTACTTGTGCAGTAACCTGGCTGACAGGTTAATGCATTGCCATTCAGAACTAGTGAGCAGGGGCTGTCATGGGTGTTAATGGGGCAATATTCTCCTTTTTATTTCTTTGTAGCCTAGGCTTGTTTACTAAAGATTCACATTCATGTGTGTCTGAAAACCCTCTATCGTTCGAGTGTATTACAGCCAGTGCTTAATTTGTGCCGGTGGTTTCCTGTGCTCAGCACCAGTACTTTATTTTCAACACCAGTACTTATGATAGAACGCCACGTGGTAGCGCTGATCCTATCATATTGAGATAAGCATACCAACAGTTGTTCAATATTTCAGTATAAATAAAAATGAGTAGGTTCTGCATCCAAGTCATTCTTATAGCTTTGGATGACCTGGAATGGTGTGAGTTGTCGCATTTGTGATGGTCAGTAGTTGTTCTGGGTGGTTCATGGAGGACCTCACGACCTGGCTCTTCGACGAATCGCCGTGAACTCACAGGGAGCTGGGCCCCCCCCCCCCCCAGCGCCTTGAGACCCTCTTGGGTGAGTAGTTGCGCTTAATAAACCCCTGATTTATTTTTTGATTGATTGCCGGTACTGCTGGTAGGGGAACTGGGCGGTGCAGGCTGCAGTGGCCTCCTGATAAGGGACCTGGCACTTTTTTTTTTTTTACACAAATAAATTCTGAATACAGCCCAGCATACTTTCAAAGTTCTATAAAGAATCCATTTGCTCAGCTCCTCGCCTGCACTCAGGCTGGCTGCTCCATGTTGCAGAGAGATGCCTCCCTTTCAGAGCTGTACCACAAGGCAGTGCCACGTGGGGAGGCGTTTGCACCAACCTGTGGATTCAGCTCAGTTCTGACCTAGGAAGCTTGATAGCAGTGGCACAAAGGGCGCCCTGTTGGAATGGTTTCAGTTTCAATCTCAGCAGTGTGGCCAGTTACGATGTGGGGGCCCTGCTTTCTCTTTACTGGCAACTTTTAATTCAAAACATGTCTTAGTAATAAAGACACATCTCCCTCCTTGTCAGAAACGGTCTCCAGGGGGGTTCAGTGGCAGATGCTTCGAATGTTCATTTTCACTTCTCCTGTCCATCCGTCCAGGGCGCCCTTCCTTGCCCACTCGGACAACACCCGAGGTGGCCCTTGTGGGCATGACGCCATAATTCACAGGATGCCATTCTGGCACTCAAACCTATGAAAATGAAACAATTCACTAACCTGACAAAGGGATAATACATTTAATATTTGAAATAGCTCCAAGAGCATCTCTGCAGATGGTGATATGTGTTACTAGACTTTTTTTTAAAAGACTGCAAGTTAATCCAGTGACAAATTGTCACTGGAACAAGCGTCGCTTGCCTGGATAAATACTTTCCTTAGCACTTGGCAAATAGAAAAACATATTTTTACAAAAATGCACTGCACTGTGGTAATATTTAAATGAATGCATCTCTCCGGTCGCATACATGAGGTTTTGTTCTGGTGACGTGGACACCTGCAAGACCCCCTATACTGCAACATGGAAGGCGACGTTTAAAAAGCCGTGTTTACAAATACAGTACCCTAGGCTCCGAAAGAGAGGATGTCAATGCCGGAGATTCTAAGGAAGTACTGTGTGCTCGGAATCAAGTTTTGGAAAGATATGTTCACATCAAGAAAGTGCAATGCCCGTAACTTTACTGTGGGATATGACATGGCAACATCTTTTAGCAATGAAGGACTTAAATAACAGAATATCTAGTGTGTTGTAATGCTTTGTCCACTCCTGTCCTCTTTGGTATGTGTAGATACGCGCACCCCATGTCTACACACCTTGATACTTAGCCAGAGTTCACTAAAGTGACTAGTGAGCCGGGTAGAATGTATGCATTGCAAAATCACCACGGTTACTTTATATACTGCCCAAACTGACGCACGGATGTCACTGTCATTTAACGTCATGTTCTAGTCTAACCAATTAGCGGTGCTTAATTTGAGCCGGTGGTTTCGGATGCTCGGCACACGGCAGAACAGCACAGTACCCTGCTTCCTCTCTCTCCACGTGTAGGGTGTCATGGTTAGTACTTGGGTTTGTAATAGGCCGCGCTAGTAGGACCAATATGGCTGGTGCAAGCTGCCTCCTGGCGAGAGCCCCGGCACTTCTTTTTTCACAAATTAACCACTACCTCCCAGATTCTTGATAACCGTGCACCATTTAGTTTCCTAAAGTCCCCATCTTGCCTACTTCCGTCGTGCGACATATTTCTAGTTATTTCAGTAAAAGGACACATATTTCAGTAAATGGACAGGTGTATCAACAACTCTCTGGTTTACCTATCGAGGGACAGGGCTCCGGAGGAGGGGCCACAGCTGTGCGTATAAGGGCTCCTTCAGATTAAAGGAAATGTAACAGGTCTCACTGGCAATGGCAAGCTCAAGACAATGCAGATGTGCACAATTTGCAACTGTGTTAAAATCTGAATTTGTTTTGTAAGAAGAGGTCGCTTTAGAAGGTTGAGTATTTTAAACCACGGTCGACATCAATGAATGCTTCTGTTTTTATGCTCTTTTCAAATATCAGAATACAATGCACCTGACATGATCAGTTTTAGTGGCCTGTTTACAGACGTTGAATTGTACTTTACACATACCACTCCCCTTTCTTCTGTTTTGTCTTTGTTTAGGGTTCCCCCCATACCCTTCTCTATCTATGTTACTCCCCGATTTATAGACTGCAGTGGAGGCGTAGGATTAATGTGCCAAGACTTTTTGGAGACACGTCACATGTTTGTAATGATTATGTGAATATACCCTAGAACGTTGTACGTTCACCCCTAATCTATCTCTTTGTCAAACTGTTTAAATAGTTTGAATACGCAATAAAGAAATACAACATTTTAAAAAGTGCCTTTTCTGTTATTTTTTATGCAAATAATAGACACCATGATGTCAGCCCACTTAATTAAGCATTTCCACATAGAAGCACGACCCGCTTCAGGTGCAATGGTCACAGTTCATCAACGTCGAATGTGTAAATATTGGCTATGCATCCGTCTACTATAGTCTTTCTATATTCAATGGGTTGCTGTAATGCGCTCTAGTAATAACAGCATTATATTTTACAATTTCTATATTAACCACTATTTTACCTCAACACCATATGATGGGCCTGTCCCTAGACACCAATTTGTTACAATTGGCAGCGATTCAGTCAAAGGGCTACAAATGCTGAAAAATATTAATACAGAGTGAAAAAGTCAGCAGGGAATACCTCCGTGCCTCTAATAAATTGCGGTGCAAAATATGTCAGGGGTGTTCCTCGTCGCCATATCGTCATCAATGGATGCTTTACTGCAATCAACCCCCAGGGGTGCAGTCAGTCTGATGTGACTCTCAGCCAATCAGTGTAGACCTCCCCTGAACTGGAAGCACACACAGACCGTCATGAGACTGTCATGAACTCTAGCAATTCCTAGAACATAAACCAACCTGCGAAATCACATGGTTTTCTTTATAGCCTAAAAATAATTTAGAATGTATACTGATATTGTATCCTTGCTAGTGACAAAACGTATTTGTGATGCCCTCGCCCATTGTGCTACATCGCTGCTGGCGTGTGTGCAGCTATCCCAGTAGCATGACACACTGAGCATCGGTTGCTATTAATAGTTGTAAAAAATCATGACTGGACAGGTTGGTGAATCAAGGAACTTTTCCATTTGAAAATTCTAGGGTTGTTCTAAGAGGTTATTATATGTTCAATGCACCGTTATATAGTCAGACACCTACGCCTGAGAGAGAAAACGTTGTTTATTTAGACCATAGTCTTTAAACACAATAGGAACCCAAGTAACGGAGACAATATAAATTCTATAGCAAATAATTTACTAATAAAACACTTTTGTCAAATGGCATCCTCATACAATCATAATTCATTATACACAGTTTATAAATGCACCTCAAACTATTAAAAACTCACATTAATGGGAAAGGCCTAAAATAAATTAAGATTGACGCCCCTCCTTTAATTTCTCCTTTGCAAAATCGTTTATGGCTTTCAGATATTTTCTCATAGCGATTGCAATGTCAAGAGATGGCATTTCCGTAAGTAAAAAGACCGCTTGGGCAAGGAAGCTTATGTGAAACACAATCATATTCAACCTGAACATATCATGAGCATCATTATGTCGCACATTACTCCAACGCCTGCACCGCTCACACTGCACTGTGACCCCCACACAGAGGGTTGTGTCCTTCCACGCAGGAGCCTGCCTCCAAAACATACGTAATTCAACTATCTACCACTGATGTGGCAGAAGACGTAAATTTGCCCCACCCTTTCACACACACCTGTTTATTATCTCTTCTTAACTGATCTGTCCATAAAGCTCTTTATGGCAGGGCACCTAACTATATGAAATCACGTTTGCTTCCCTATAGACCGGGAAGGTTGCTTAGATCTGCAGAAGCCTTCCTCCTTGTCCAGCCACGCTGTAGACTGACTACTGTGGGAGGTCGTGCTTTCTCGAATACTCTTCCAGCTCTGTGGAATAAATTGCCATTGGAACTGCGGAAAGACACTAAGCTAATGTCTTTCCGAAAGAAATTAAAAACGTTGCTCTTTCAGCAAGCGTGGGATCGTCCTTAATTTGTAACCAGCTGTCTCCTTCTAAATCGCCTAGCGGACCCTGTCAAAGCGCTTAGAGACCTCTGGGTTATAGTGCGCTATATAAATCAAATAAATAAATAAATAAATCTGTGGTGCGTTATGCACATGAAAATATCATCTTACCTATGGGGTAAGAGACGGAGGTGTCATTTTGAAGACCCAATAATTACTTTAAGCAAGGCTACACCCAACAGTTGCCCAGAACAATGACGCGTTTAAAGGTCTTAGGCTTAATATAAATTATTCATTGTGACCTAACCGATGAAATTGTGCTTTTACGATCAGTTTGTACATAGATTGAATAAAGATTTGAATTGAATTGACTCTAATTCTCTGCTGTGGACATGAGCAATCATAATACAGGTACAACCATCAAAATATGACACATATTGCAGAAATGTGATTATCAAACACATGAGATGGACGGCACTGCTGTGTATAATTGTTCTGTTGGTTAGAAAGTGTTCCCCAATATGTAATATGACAGCTTTTTCTACTGTATTTGGAGAAACTGATTTACAAACATACTGTTCTGCAGGCAGAGTGCGTTTAGGTAGTGATTGATTAGGGTTTAGTATGGCTTTTCAAGTTGTTTCTGTTGCATATATGATTTTGCTTGTGGTGGGTATCTTTACAAGCGTCATACTTACACCTAGTAACCCCCCCAGGCTAGCTCAAATTTGTGCTCTCGGTGGACATTTTCTAAACCCTAGAACAACAGCCTCTGAAAATCCTCAAACTCTGCTAATTGGCTTCAGAATTTAGACAGAAACTGTCCAAGAGGGCTCTAAAGTCGCCATTTTGGACAAACCACACATCCGTGGTCAGAGCAGACGGGCAAACCTAACTGCCCTAGTCTTGATCTCCCGTCCACAGCTGCTCCTTGTGCTTGGTGTTTTGTTTTGTGCCCTTTTATAGGTCAACTGGACACCAACCACCCTCAGCTGTGCGTCAATTGTTGCACCTCCCCTTCCAAGGCACTTGGGTTCTGTCTCCAGTGAACTGGGCTTTGTGCTATTTTCCAGGAAGAAACTTGTAAAAAAACACACAACTCTTCTATGGCCAATAGATTAAATAAAACATATTCTGAATAATATCACGTGTAGGTGACCTTGTCAGTGTGAGGGACTCTGGTGTGGGGTCTGGTTCATTGGCAACGTGTGTTTCAGGTCTGACATTTCATTTCATAGCGCTTTTCCAGGGTTTGTTCTACATAATAAACCATTAATACTTGAGGAATGAATGAAAAGTTGATATCACGCACGTTCCACTAATGTTTGTTAGTTAATCAACGCGCAAGCTGATAGAACCATGTTAAAAAATGAGTTACCCTTTAGCTCGAGAGAAACCTAATGCTAGTCAGAATGTTTCTGGATGGAGCCTCCCGGCCAGAGAGATGCTTGTAATAATATACAATAAACTCGGGTACAAACTGTGGGGTCAAATTACTAAGGAACTGTGTTGCGCTAGCGTGACGCAAGTCATCACAAGGCAACAAATGTCAATAAGTGGGATTTGCCTGGCCACACAAAGCCACTTTGCCTGACTTACTAAATGCAAAGTAACACAGGCACATAGTGGTGCCATGCATTACTTTACATAGGGTAGGCGTTACATGGGTGGAGCATACTCGTCTCCATGTATACGCCCATGTATTTTGATGCAAACCCGGATTTGCAAAGACTCGTAAACCTGAGTTTGCGCCAAAATGGTGTGCCTACCCGACAGAGGCAGAACGAGGAGTAGTATCTTTATTTCTCCTCATTATGTCCTCTCTCCATGTGTGCTCCATTTTAATCCCTTGCCTTCTCCCGTTGGCCCACTACCTCCCTAGTGCTGCCGTCGGCCAATGGCTGATGGAGCCCCGCCCACCCTTTAGAACGCCCGCACAGCGGCGGAAAAACTGCAGCGGTTAAGGCGTTAAAGAACTCTTGCAAAGAGGAATGTGCCTCAAAGGATTGTTTTTGTGGAAGAAGGCGACCCTTTCTGCATAAAAACAAACCTGCCCGTAATGCCGGCACCGCTGCACCACAGTGCAAGGGAGCCTTCGTTGGCGCTATGCAGCCTCATGTTCGCCAGTGCAGGGAGAGAAGTAAAGAGCGTCATATCTTAATAGATATCATGCCTGGACCTCTCGCCCATTCCCTCAGCGCAGTGCAGCATCCTGCCCCGCTGCACTGTGTTGCATTATTTCTGGGTAAATCGGCCCCACAGTATTTTTTTATCTCTTCTGCTTCACTCACCCATCACTTTTGCTTGTCTTTCTCTCCGTTTATTTTTATATGGACCATTTTCTCTCTCTCTCAAACATGCACTCACACAGACCCACACACAGAAACCCACACACACTCCCTCCCTACATCCTTTCCTCTTTTTCTCATTTTCTCTCTCTCTCTTTCTCTTGGTGTCCCTCTTTCATTCTTTTTCACTTTCTTATCCTTTTTCTCCTTCCTTTTCTCCTCTGATTCCTCTTTCCCTTTCTATTGCTCATCCTCTTTAGCTCTCTGCTTGTCTTTCTCATCCTCTCTTTCTTAGTTTCGCTTTCTTTTTCTTTCTCTTTTTCTTTCTCTTTTTCTTTCTCCTTTCTCTTTCTTTCTCTTCCTCTTTTTTCTTCTTCTAATCCTTCAACCTCTTTCTCTTTTTCCTTCTCTTTCGTCTCTTCTTTTTCTCTTTCTCTTTTTCCTCATCTTTCTCTTTATTTTCCTTCTTTATCTAAATCATCCTTTCACTCTTTCTCTTAGATTGTCACCCTTCCTCTCTCCATTCACTTGGCATCTTTATCCTTTTTTGTCTCTGTATCGTTGCCTCTTTCTTTTACTATTTTCTTTGCTTTTCTCTCTCTCTCTCCTCCATTTTCCTCTCACTATCTTTGCTTATCTCATTATATCCCCCTATTTCTAGGCCATACTTTATCTTTTTATGTGTCTGCCCCCTATCTCTATCTCTTCCTCTCTCCCTCTCTCTCTCGGCCCCCTCTGTCTCCCTCTCTCTAGACAAACACACATGCATCAAAAATAAACACTACACTTAGTGGATTTAATTCCATATCGTTCTTATCTATATCTTTACCTTGGGTGTTTGCCTCTAATTTCCATCGCAGCCCGTGCCACGAGCATGCCAAGTCTAACTCAAATGCAATTATCTGCTGTCAGCACCGCGCTTAATTAGAAAAGGGTCCTGTTGAAATCTGATTGGTTGACAACAGCATTCTGTGTTCACATGCGGGATCTGTCACACGAGCTGTCACTCTCTCACGAGAAGACGGCGGTGGAGGCTTCCACGCAGCACTCAGTGCCTGCCTCGGCCCCAGAAGAATATTTTGCTCGGGCACGAAGCCAAGAGGAGACAAACCAACACTACAAGGCAATCTCATCCGAGAAAAAAACATCAATAACACTGAATAAAATATAAAAACCCTAAACATGTTCTCAATGCTATGTATTAGATTAGGTCTCTAACGGGAACATTTCAGGCTAACTCGCTGCAATATCAGAAATTCGCTGCCAAAGTGGTGGAAAGTCAAGTAATTGCCCTGTTTCGAAAAGAATAAATCAGTTATCCATAGACTACTTGTGGCCCCATTTAACCTGATTCGAACCAACTTAGTTTGCCAAGTAGCAGTGCTGAGAGAATCGAAGCTTAGACCCTGAGCCCAAGATCACACAACGTGAGCCAGGGGGGATTGGAACCCCTGTCTGCTGGTTGTTTAGTCAATCATTACCACCACTAGATCACTTCTTTGACCATCTCAATATTTAAGTGCAGACTTGGATTTTAGATTAGATTTTGACTGAGGCCCACATTCCATTACTGAAACACTTTCGTCATCGGCAAAAATACCAGAAATTAGCCCTACTATCGTGCAAGCCATATGGCCCGTGAAGACTGTCTCGTAAGAACCTATCTTCTGAAGGGAGAAGACATGCCAGGGGTGGGTGCTGTGTCAAAGAATTTTCAGCAATCCGAAATTCTCCAAAAGTTCAAATCTGTATCCAACAATCTCTAATTACAGACCGGTTGGGGTGCTCGCCAAACGACAGCACTGGAGCCTATGTGGAGGGGTGTTTCTTTTTTCATTCACCCCATACCTCCCATCCGTCAAACCGTGACGTCTACTCCCACCTACACTCTAACAAAGACCCCGGCTGTGCTCACTTCTTCCCTTTTTGTGATCTGTAGAGAGCTCCCTTGCTTCTTCAGTCTGCTCCACCCTATACATTAAACTTGTTGTGCTTGCTGAATTTATACCTAGGGATTTGTACAGCAGGACAACATGCTATTAAAATTAAAATAATTGTCCTTTGAAGTAAAATGTGCTGGAATGGATTCAAATAAAAACAAAAGGGTATTGAGGCATTTGTGATGTTTTCTTTCTTGTAAATTGGAGCTGTTTGACACTAAGACGTGATTACTCTACAGTATGTCCGTTTCTGGTGCTTTACACCATGTAGTAATGCTCAATTGTGGTTTTATGAAGGAGGGGAATTAAATTTCCTCTTTTAACGTGAATGAAAACCCCAGGCCAGGCAGGTGGACCACTGAAGAACCAGATCTGGTCACAGCGCAGGAACTCTGCTTGAGGTACAAGTCCGTGGCTTTACAGAGGTTTCTCTAGACCTCTGAAAGCTTTCGTTTCACCACACCAAGGTGTCGCACACTCACACCTGCTCTCGGGTGCCCTTCGCTGGTGACCCGTGGAGTTGCCTCACACACACCAGCGTGCACACTTTGAAGTGTCCTGGAGTCCGGAGAAATGAAAAGCTTACACACATGAAGAGAAATGTTGTAAGACATCCAAAATAAAGGAGAGATTCGCTGCCCTCCTGGACTTGTGAAATGCCCGGTGTTCTTTGAAAGGACATTAAAAAAGCCGTGTGAAAACCAAGAGCACAGTTGTGCTGCTCTGGGTGACCTTTAATTCCATCAGAAAATGTATGGAAAATGCAGCTGAAGAAAGACCTCGAGGGGCAGCGCCTAGAAGGAGCCGCACTCCTAGAACAAGAACAAGGTGTCCGGTGGGCTGCGCCGCACTCACAGCAGCGACCTCGTCAAGCTCTCTTCAAGAGAAGACAGGAAGGAGGAAGCAAGGCACCAGACGTCTGCTGCTGCTCCCCTGGGGTGTGGGAGGCCCCGGCACCCAGGTCTATCAAGCGCCCAGACTCCTCCTCTTCTAGGGACTAAAGACGCTCCTCTCCAAGCAACACCTCCCCCAAGTGTAACCGACTAGATGACCACCCCAGCAGGTGATCCCACGTATCCATCACTCCTCCCCTTCCCCTCCCCCACACTCTTGGACTCCTCCCATTGCCCCCACCTTTGTACAGCGATGCGCCTTAGTAGCGGGGGTTTCACAACAGAACAGATTCAGGACACAGAGAGGGATAGTGAATGTGTAGATAATCGAGGTGTGTAACCAAGGAGTCCAAGGCCTCGGGGTGTTGATCCTTAGAAAAGAAAGGCACGTTGAGCTCATTCAGACCTCGCTCTCCTGGGCCCATCATTCGGGTGACTGCATTACAGCCAGAACGTGGTCTCCAAACTGTGACACTGAGCCGTGTGATCTTGTACAGAATGCTTTCTGCCCCGGTGCGTACTGCGTGTCTATCGTGTCAAACAACATTAGCAGACTTCCTAGACTGTACCCCGGTATTTGCGCCTACAGAATCCTGCTGCAGCAGCTGGACTCTGCCTCAGCTTGTGCTCTTCGTCACCTGCCTGCATCCAGCATCGGCCTGCGTGTGATATCTCTCCAGTCTATTGAAAGGAACACACCTGAGCCAGGCGCCGTGCTCCTGTAGGGCGAGGCACCCGGACGCGGGCCTCCAGCTCTGCCTGTGCTCTGAGAGTGCGCTCTCCTTTCAGCACCCACATGCACGTCACGCCCCATCGAACTTTTAAAACCGAAGGTGGCATCAAATCTAGCGGTGGCGTAGAAGGTAGGTGTATACATTGCATGTTGCAGTCTGAACTTAGTAAATGATCATTTGTAGTGTACATTTGCAGTTGTGTCAACAGAAGCACGTGCCTGTTGGACACACCCAAGCCAGGCCAAGGGTCATCGAGTGAAGAGGACAAATCGTGTCCTCAGTATGACATCACCAACAATCACGGTTCAGGGATGTCCCTTTGTTTGATTTCTGCTTAGGGGCTGACATTATTTCCACATCATTCACTAGACGGCCCTTTAAAGCAACGAGAATCATGGGAACGCAGTGGTGCACACGGGTGTTCGGGGAATGAAACACGAGTGCAATAGTTGGGCCACATTCATCAGTCCGCCATTCATTGACCGGTTGTGGCCAAGTGCATTGTGATGTGTGTTGTGCCGCTAACAACAGGCGCGGGTGTAACACGGAACTGTCACCGTGTCATGGATTGTCACGTGATTGCCGTGTGTGTTGCGATAATAATTATCAGTCCACGTTGACCCGCGTGGGGTCAATGTCGAAGCGAGAAGCTTCACTCTATGAAACACCCGAGAGTGTTTTATGCCCCAGTGCCCATTCCAAGAGAGAAGAGGGGCACCCGTAATGCCAGTTCCGGGACTTCCACCTGCCACCCATTATAATACTTTTCCTGAAAATGCCAGTTTTGGAAAAGGCTGCATTTCTCGTGGATTGAACTCTCGTGGATTGAACTGCGACGAGGCCCGGCTTCCGCCTGCGCGCGCACCAGCACGCAAAGGCCGCTGAAACCTGCTGGGACACTCGTGTTTAGATAGCATTTAATTGATAAATATTATACTAAATGCCACTTAAAGCGGCCTTGGATGGCTGTGAGGCTAATGCATCGCTCTATTGCTGTCCAGAGAGCAGTAACCCCCTGCCTCCCAGTAATTCAGCCAGTAAGCATGCACTGCTCGGCTGGAGCAGCCTAGAGGCGCTCTGGACCTGTGCTGACCGTCTACCCCTGCCTCTGCCATGCCTACCCCTGCCCAGGAGCACTGGAAGCAGCGCACCAGGCCTGCGGGTGCCAGGTGCCATGGCACGCACAGGACTGGCCCTGCGCTATCACTGGTATATGTCATGCTAGCATGCCACCTTTGGGAGTTGCATGCATGCAGGCGCATTAAATAGTGCTAGGTACAGGAGGGCATCCGTGCCACATATGAGGTTTATATGGCAACAGCCAGTAAATGGCAGAAAGAGTTTGACATCCATTGAGCGGAGATATGTGGAAGGCGGTCTGTGTGATTGATGGCTTCAGCTTGCGTTTGTTGCAGTCATCAGGAACCCAACCATCCATGGATGATTGTTTCTGTGTCTTTAGTTTGTCTTTAGTTTCTGTATGGATTGGATGCCTCCCTGGGCACCCGACGTGCCCAACAATTCCACACTTCAAGGTGGAACTCGAGTGACGACACAAGACTTCACCTCCCAGAGGTCCATCTCCTTTATCCTAGGCTTGAAGAAGACGTCCTGGGGTTGATCATAGGGTTGAAAATGTACCCGTGCACTGCTCTCAATGACCTATAGAGGCCATAATGCTCTGGAGAACCGACACCTATAGACTGATGAGTCATGGCTCACTCTATAACTGGGTGCGCTAGGAAGTCACTGCTAGCAGCAGAAGCACTATAGAAAAAAAAACTGTTAAAAAGGCCTCTTCCCAGGAAACGCAGAATTTTGTGACACATTTTGGGGATTCACAGTAACAAAAATGTCGCTGGCAGCCCCAACTTTCCAAACCTTCTCCTTACCTAAAGCCGGTTCTGCTTTACTGCTCAACACTAGGAGCTCCAGCTACTTATAAGCCCTGTGTTTATTTAGAGAGTTCATTTGAGGCCCTGGGGTGAACTGAGATTTATCTGAGATCACACTATTTGCACTAGTGGGAAAGGAAGGATCACAACCCACTATTCTTGACATGACAGTTACAAATCGAGCACATGTCCTCTGTCCTCTTCACCCAACACGCCCCGCCCCCCTCTTTCTTCTTTTTGACCTCGTCCACCCACCGCGGCTGCCCACCCTTCGGCTGTCACGCGCTAAAAGGACTGAGATACGCCTTTGACTACAGCACATTGTATACAAGATTAATTCCATCAAATGTCAGCGTTTGCGTACGTCACTTTGTAAAGATCCCCAAAAGGCCGCCATTTTACCGTTGGGGGTGGCTGTGGTGGGGCATGGCGGCACATGGAAGGGCCTGCGGGTAGACCGAACTCTTCCCAACTCTGCAGCGCGCCTCGCAGGGGAGGCGGCAGCGAGAAGCCTTTCCTAGACCCTTCCCTATATTGAACTGGAAAATGAGTCGCCTCTCCGTTGTGAGTCCGTGGTGTGAGTTTTTTTCACCCACTGATACCTAGCAGGCGCGGTGGCTGTTATATTAGGTCGTGGACATATTTTTAATTCTTTTTTTCCCTTATTATGAAGGATGCAACCCTGTTTGCCACCATGTTGCCGATTAAAGAAAGGAGAAAGCCAAAACGACAGGCTTGTTCCCCGAGAGACTTGTCATGCTTCCCGCCAAATAGTAATTAATCACTTGTGGCAAGCAAGTCATTTTTGCAGTTGCCAGGGGCACTTTTTCATGATTAGGATTAGTTAATAAATCAGACGCGTCAGAGAGTGAACCGAGTGGAGTTTAAAGCGTGCTCGGAGGCGCGGAGCTCCCGGTAGCAGCCAGGGGTAGCGCGAGGGGCTTCCGAGGGGAGGCGTCACGCAGAGCTGGCCCCCTGCACAGCGCATGTTACACTCCCCCCCACCCCACAAACTCACTCGTCTCCACCACTATTTTGCTGATCTGGCAAACCGCAGCTTGCTTTCTTCAACGTCAGGCAGCTTAAAATCCACCAAATGTGTACTTTGAGGGCTGAAGCAGGGGGTTAATATATTCCTGAATTTCTGCTGATCTGAGAAGCATTTCACACGTTCTGCTTTTCAATCACCCGTCGCTTGCATTTACCCGGACCTTAATTTTCTGAAAGTTTCACGAACTAGGTAGGGCAAAGGTGACCGCTGTGCTCAGCAAAATACATTTAATGCCCAACCCTTCTGTCTTTTATGTAAAATAAATACAAACACGACCACAATGTAATGCACTGATCTTCAGTTGGGGTCAGACCCCTGCACTGCCCCGGACAACGAGCCTGTCTTTCTTGTCTCATCCTAGTTTAATAAGGAGGTGTGGACTGGTGGCTACAAGGCAGACTTTAGACTCGGTAAGCCGAGTTTAGAATCCCAGAACAATCATTACCCTACCTGTGTGATCCTCGTCAAGTCATTATGGTTACCGAACGTTCTTATAGCTGTGGAAACCCGGGAGTGCCTCTCGTATAGGGGGGTCAGTTCATTCACGCGTTCTACTTGTTCGACTGCATTACACCACCTTGTCCCAAGTTTGGCGCACCAAAGGCAACGGATCGGCCTTTCTTGTGAGGCGCTAGTCTCTCTAAACCAGTAATGGACTGGCTTGTGAATGCACCATCCGAAGGCAGCTTATATAACTGAGTAATTTTTAGTCCTGCATGCAGCCTGCACTTAGCAAGTTCACCATCCATACTGAACCACCCGCATATGTCAGATTGGTTGCCTTATAATATTAGCAATACTTTTTCCTACATGCATTCTTGTGCGCGTTGTTTTAGGCGTGGAATGCTTGTGATTTATACCTTGAATGTTGTTCCCTTTTTAGCACCTACTGTCCTTCGAAAGCTTTACATCTTGCACGCGTCTATGAGGGTATCCGGCGGAGTACATGGCAGAGGGGGGTCGGCACAATGGCTGCCTTGCACACGAGCAGAAAGCAATGTCGACACCCTCCCCAGACCAAAAAATAAATACAATAACACACTCGGCTTGGTCATGAAGGGAAAGAGCAGCACGATGAGCCCGCCTCAAAAAATAAAAGCTCACCACCCTATACTGTCCTTATCAATACATTTTCGTGTGGCATCCATAGAGGTCCCGCTCAGTGTGGGAGTGTAACTAGTTTCGGCAGGATTTTTCATAGTTTCGTTTGTAATGTGCTCCCCCTTTGTGTAACCACCGGTAGTAATGCACGTATAGTCAACGACGAGGAAAGGGAAACTTCGCTGTTAAGAATGCTCTCTGCGAGGGAACCTCTGAGTGAAACAAGCCCCGTGTGAAGAAACATGTATGCAGGGATCTCTCTAGAGAAGAAACTCTGTGCAGAAAGTTCTCTGTGAGGGAAGCTCTAAATGAGGGAAGCTAGGTGGGAAATCAAGCTCTCAGTTAAACAAAAAAGCTCAATGCGAGGGAAGCCCTCTGAGAAGAAAGCTTTCTGCATGCAGAGATTTCTCCGAGGAAAGCTCTCTCCGAGGAGATCTCTGTGGAAAAGGCTCTCAATGCGACGGAACCGCTCTGTGAGACAAGCTTCCTGGGAAAAAGCGTCTCTTCAATCCCTCTCATGCGGACCGATCCTTTCCGCGCTCTCAGTGCCGTCCCCTCTCTATGCCGCCCCCCCAAGCAGCTCCTGCTCCCCTGTAACTCTCGAGACCTTCGGCCCTGTGGTCCCCTTCACTCTCTGGTCGTAAATTTTAGTTATCAACAGATATATCATTTTTCCACCCCCACACAGTGCGCGCGGGCTTTTAACACGTGAGGCCCGAAATGGGATTTTGCTGCCGACACTGACTTTAAATGCCATCTATCTGGACAGCCCCCTCCCCCTGACCCTGACTTCCAGGGCCCCGAGCTGGACTGCTCCCACCCGGACCATGGCTTTCAGAACTACGGTCCTGGCAACCCTCCTCCTGCTAACCCTGCACCACCGCGGCACAGGCCCTGCTGGATCGGGCTTTCAGGGCTAGGAGTCCGGACAGCTCCATTTCAGCACCAGCGGCTGGGCAGCTCATGTTCCCTGCCTGACCATGGCCTTCAGAATAAGGGGCCTCCACAGCCCCCCTCCCCTGACTTCAGCACCGTTATCCGGATAGACCCATACTGATTCTGGCTTTCAGCACAACCGGCCTGTACAGCTCCTTGATGATTGTGGCTGTCAGTCCTTCAGTGATGCTGCTACCTTCCTGCTGACACTGACATCAGCACCACTTTCCGGGAAAGCTCCCTATTGATTCTGGCTTTCAGCACCATTGAAGTGGACAGCTCCCTACCCGCTATCCCTGACTTCAGCACCACTACCCGGACAGCTCCCTACCCGCTAACCCTGACTTCAGCACCACTATCCGGACAGCTCCCTACCCGCTAACCCTGACTTCAGCACCACTATCCGGACAGCTCCCTACCCGCTAACCCTGACTTCAGCACCACTATCCGGACAGCTCCCTGCATATTCAGCCTGGACGGATCTCTAATGATTCTGTCTTTCAGCACCATTGAAGTGGACAGCTCCCTACCCGCTAACCCTGACTTCAGCACCACTACCCGGACAGCTCCCTCTTTATTCTGCCTGGACGGATCTCTATGATTCTGGCTTTCAGCACCATGGTCCTGGACAGCTCTCTATTCCCGCTGATCCTGACTTCTGCACCACTATTCAGACAGCTCTCTGTCGATTCTGCCTGGACATTCTGCCTTTCAGAACCATGGCCCTGGACAGCTCCCTGCTGAATCTACCTTTCAGCACTGCGGGCCTGGACAGCTCCCCTCGCATAATTAGTTTTCAGGACCCGTTTTGCGGACAGCAAGGTTTTCACACACCTCCTCCTTATATAGCACTGAGACGGGGGAAGGGGTGCGCCTGGCTGGTATTCTCCCACTCACATTGAAGTCTAGCGGCTGTTGTGGGCACAAGTGTCTCCACTGACTCATGCAGGCTTGTACTATCCATGTGGGGGCGGGGATGAGCCCTTCCTGCTGCCGCGCTACAGAACCACACACCTACACAAAACATCTTGAAGTCTGGCTGCTACAAAGGTGGCAGCTACTTCCTCCTCCCACACAGGTTTCCAGAATAGACAGTGGCACCGATGCATTCCTTGTCACACACGAACTTTTGGCACCTATAGTGTGCCAGCTGTCTCTTCTAGCTTCGTCTTTTAGTAACACTAGGCTAGACAGCTCCCTGGCCCTGCTGTACAAGACTGCACGTGTGGGCCGCTGTCCGCTTGACTGAGCAGGGTCCTGCAGACTGGCCTCTCTCACCATCCTCCCCTGGCATTCTCACCTCCCGCGAGAACAGCTTCCTCCTTCCAACCTACTATTTAGTAGGGAGTACAGTACTGCCCCCCTCCTCCCCCGGTAGGTATTCAGTATCACTTTATCTCTTTCCACCGTGGCAAGCAGCTGCTACTATCACCCTGGCATTCGGTACCCCTCGAGTGAACAGCTCTTACTTGCACCCTGGGTATTCCGCACTACCCAGGCAACTTGCTCCTACTCCCACCCTCGCATTCAGCATCACCCAGGTGAACTGCTCCTATTTCCACCCTGGCATTCAGCACCGGTGATCTGCTGCAATGTACGCCCTGGCATTCAGCACCACACAGGTGAACAGCTACCTACTTCCACTCTGACAATCAGCACCACCCAGACACACATCTCCCTCGCCCGCTCTGACAGTGTGCACACAGCTCCTTACTTCCATCCTGGCATTCCTCACCACCTAGACTGGCAGCTCCTTATCTTCCACAATGGCATGCAGCTCCTCCCAGGAGAACAGCTCCTACTTCCACCCCAGGTTTATACCGCCAATCCGACGAACAGCAGCTCATTCCACCCTGACAATCAGAGCCACCCAGGGGGAAAGATCCTACTTCCACCCTGGCATTCAGCATCGGCGAATAGCTGCTATTCCCACCCTGACATTAAGCACCACTCAGGTGAACAACTCCCTACTTCCACCCTGGCACCCAGGACCACACACAGCTCACTACTGCCACACTGACATTCAGGCACAATGCTCCCTACTTCAAGCCTGCCATTCCACACCACTTAGACTGCCAATTTCTTCCTTCCACAATGGTATTTAGCACCACCAAGGAAAACACTTCCTACTTCCCATCCTAGCATTCAGCACCACTCAGGCGAACAGCTCCTACTTCCACCCTGGCATTCAGCATCAATCGGCAAACAACTCCTACTTTCAGCCTGGCATTCAGAGGCACCCTGGCACACACCTCCCTTCGTTCCCCCTGGCATTCAGGACCAATCGAGCGAACAGCTCCATCCCGCTTCCTGCCATTCAGCCCGACTTGGCCGGACAGCTCCCTGGTACGGAGCCTGACATTCAGCACCACGCGAGCGGACAGCTCCCGCTTCCCGCTCCCGCTGTCACCCAGAGCACCGCGGTGGACAGCTCCCGCTCCACATTCACCCCGACTTCCAGCACCACTCGACCGGACAGCTCCCTAGGAGCGCTTTCCTGCCTCCCACAACCACAGAGTGCCACTGCCTTCGCCCCACTGACTCCCAGCTCCTCCAGGCTGGACAGCCCAATTGTCCTCCTAGACTTCCTCAGGTTGGCTCCCCACATCCCCGACCGCACCTCTCGTTCCCCTGCCCCGTCTCCCGTCCCGGGTCGACTCCCATGACAAGTTGCATCCGGCGGAGCTCCCCCTCACCTTTGTGCATGCCGGTGAACCTGTCCTTCAGCACGGTCAGCTCGTAGATCTTGCCGAACTCCTCGAAGAGGGGCTTGAGGTCCTTCTCGTCCAGGTTGCGCGGGATCTGCCCGATGAAGAGCTTAATGGCATCGTGGTCCTTCATGGGGATGGTGGAGCCGGGGCTGTGGCTCAGCCCGTTCATGTGCCCGTTGGCGCCGGGGTTGTTGCTCTCGGGCTGCCCGTTCGCTAACGTGGCCATCTTTATATACATAGAGGACGCGGGGTCTGCCTGCTCTGCCTGCACGCTCTGGCTGCCTCTGCCTGCCTCTGCCCGCCGCTCCCGCACACATGCACTCACTGCACGCTCCCGCTCCCTGCTCTGGACGCGATTTTTTTTGTTACATTGAACAGACAGGATCTGTGTCCTTTCTGTTTAAACAGGCTGGGTGGGATCATGTGGCTGGCAGGCTGGAGGGGGGGATCCCGGAGGCCTTCTCCAGTCTACGGTTCTGCACATCGCCCTGCCTCCTCTCCGGCCCCCGGACAGACGCAGTGGTATCTCCCAGCAGCCCTGGGCTATAAATATAACCGGGCAGGGAGCCAGTCCACCTCCATTGTGCTAGCAGAGCAGGGGTCTGTGGCGCTGCACAGCAGCAACCATCACCGTGTGTCCAAGATACATTTTATTTTTATTTATTGCTTTACAGATTTTCTTTGTTTCCAATGGGTATCAGGACAGGGAGCTTCGTTTGCCCCCGTTTTCCCAATCACCAGCCTCTTGCACCCCTTGCCTTTCCTTTCTTTAATGTTTGTTTTAACACTGTGTGCTTTTTAACGCCGTCCCGTACGCGGGCTGTGATTAAAGGAGATGCTTTCTTTCCCCCATTTTCCTTTTGTTTCACAGTCCTGCCCTGTGCCGCCGCACATGGACAGTATAACACCGCCCCCGAGCCCGCCGCTCCGAAGCCAGCAGCCTGTCCCTTGCCTCACTCTGTCACCTCTGAAATACAAATGTTGACAACTCACCGCCCGGGCCACAGCAAGCCGGGCGCACTGAAAAGCTATCCAACAAAAACGGCACCGTGAGAGCCACCCCACGCTTTCATAGTACACACGGTGCACCCCTTAGCTTCTGCAACACCCTCCTCTAGATTAATAGTGTTTTACGTCCAACGGGACCGCCCACTTGTTTGTTCCCGGTCATAGAACAGGGACACGCGCTAATCGTTGCATTAACGTACACAGTGTTCTGAGAGGACCCACGCCGCTCACAGCAGTAAATCCATGTTTCGGTTTGTGGTGACAGGTGATAGCTCCCCCTAGAGTCCGGGCCGCGCCAGTGCCTCAAACCACGTTATTACCTTTATGAATCCACAAAATGTTATTGTGTGTTAGATATGAGCGCAGAAAGAGCAACGCTCGAGTATGTCCAGACGGCGGAAAATGGACATGACAAAAAAGCGTTATTGGCTCCCACTGTGGGATCCCACAAGAGCCCTTTTTTATTGTAAATAGCAAACAACCTGTCTCGTTTTCTCTTTATAGTTACTTTGCAGCATTTCTCAAAGGCATCTCTGCAATATGGGTTTCCAATAGACCTATTTTAACCCGTTCTTTGAAAATATGTGTATCCTGTATATATGATTATAACTTTGGTGCGGGTTGATGACTCTTTATAAAACTTTACACAAAAAAGTTCCTTCCTCAAAAGTATTGGGGTGATCCATCCACTGGGGGGAGAGAAAGGGGGGGGGGTCAGTGGGGGTCCCAAAACGCATTTCCTCCACATGATTTACTGAAGGAAACTTGAACAGGGAAACAGCCAAAACAGCTGAACGAAATTACACCCAATTTGGCAGGAGGACAGATCTTGACACAGAAAGTGTGCTTTTGTGATTTGGTGTAAATCTGTTCAGTAGTTTTGAGTAATTAAGGCTCAACATTCGTGTAGATGTAGTGACGCAGTACCTTCGTGGTACTAATGCAGAGTTCAGCGGTACAACAAGCTCAAAACACATGATCTGATTGGTTGGCTGCTACCTAAAGAAAATGTTTCAACCGCCATTCTATGACTCGGTTGATTAGGCCCCTGTGTCGTAGGCAATAAAAAAATCAGGAATATGGTGAAAGGTAGTAATACCCTTACCCGTGGACAACCTCGATAATATATTTTTTTAGGTGCATTTATTATAGTAGTACTACAGCACAGCACCCTCCAGTGAAAATTAATTTAAGAACCATGGTACCACAGCACAGCTTAAAAGAGTGGGGGCCGTGGTGCGCTTAAAGACAATGAGGTTTGGCCAGTAATTGAGGGGTGAAGCAACCATGGGGGGTTGGACACGAATATACATCGTTATAATGCAGTCTTTTCCCCCAAAGGAAATTAAAACATGGTCGTTACAACAACCGCATTGTAATTCCGCATACCATTACCCCGCAAGTCGTAACAACAACTTGCGGAGGGGGGTCGCTGGATATTGGAATAGTATAATTTTCTATTCCAACTCCAGTCTGTGCGGACAGTAAGGAAGGTGTTGGATTTTAAATCCAACACCTTCTCCCCCCTCCGCAAGTCGTTGTTCCGACTTGCAGAGTAATGGTATGTGGAATTAAAACACGGTCGTTACAACGACCGCGGTGTAATTCCCTGTGGCGAAAAAGTTTAGTGGTAAACGTTGTTTACCGTTGGGCACACAACCTTCGCTAAACCCCATGCCTTGCATGGCCATAGACATTGGTATAGTAAATTATGATAATATAATATTACTTTCGTACAATAAAAACATGGAAATTCACAGACAAAACAAAAAGTTAAAGTGTTGTTATAGTTATGGGCAAGACTAATATCTTACATTAAATTAAATAAAACTTAGAAATTCACTGAAAAACTAGGGGTAGGCAGACCTCACCAAATTTCTCACTGCAGAATTCTACGGAGTTAAGTAAAAACTCAGCGAGATTTTGTGGAGTTCCACGAGCAGGTGTAATTTGGCGTAACTTTGTTCAGGCTACCGGCCTGCTGCACCCAGCTCAATCAGGCTTCCGTGCTGCCTATAGCACGGAATCTGCCTTGGTAGAGGTGGCAGAGGCAATTCGAGAGTGTTTGGATGTCGGCGGGAGGGCAGCCTTGGTTATGCTGGACCTCTCGGAGGCATTCAACACTGTGCCTCATTCTCTGCTTCTGAACTGCCTCTGGAAAATTGGTGTTGCTGGTTCCATCTGGGGCTGGATTAGGGCCTTCCTCGATGCCCAAACACAGCAGGTCTAGCTTTCTACATGTGCCTCGCAGCCTCAGCCGATTGCCACTGGTGTTCCGCAGGGGTCATCCCTCAGCCCCCTCTTATTTAACATCTATGTTATTCCGCTGGTTTTTCTATCGGAATCATTGGGGGCTAGGATGATGGCCTATGCTGATGACACCCAGCTTTTGTTTTCTTGGGGAAGAGATGACAAATCTGTCCAGTCCGCACAACATTGCCTTACCGCCGTTTTCCATTGGCTGGCTCAGGCGCAGCTGAAGTGTAATGAAGGGAAGTCAGAGGTTCTTTTGTGTGGGACCTTTCTGGTTGATTTTAGAGCAAAGCTGCGCCCCCTGGCTTCCCCCTGCCTAGTGCTGGGAACAATATTGCTAAAAATGTAGGGATCTGGTTCTCGGAGTACTTGAATTTACCCACACAGGTTAAGAAGCTTGTCGGGACGTGCTTCGGCACCTTGGAAGCCCTGAGAAAGTTTCTTCACTTTCTTCCAGGACCTGCGAAAGAGACAGTGGTCCACTCTTTGATCTTATCTCGCCTGAATGATGCCAATGCCCTGCATGTGGGCATTCCGTGCTACCTCATAAATAAATTACAGGTTGTGCAAAACTCGGCGGCCAGACTCCTGCTAGGCCTGTCCAAAAGGTGCAGTGTACGTGCTCATTTGCGCTCCCTGCACTGGCTTCCCGTTGATGCTTGAATTAAATTCAAAATGCTTTCCATCGTCCATAGGGACCTTTATGGCAGGGGCCCCAGCTAACTTCAGAAGAGATTAGTCTTTTACACTCCAGCTAGACTGTTGCGCTCCTCTTCTCAGCTTCTGCTGCAGACGCCTAGATTCAATCGCCAAAAGCTGGGCAGTTGCTCACTTGTTAGGAAAGCTAACCTGGCCTGGAATGCTTTGCCTTTGGCATTGCGGAGCAATCAGGCTCATGCGACATTTAAGAAAAAGCTTAAAACAATCCTCTTTTAGCTGACCCTCTAGCTCTTTTTGCCTTTACCGTTACACACGCCTGGACACTCTGTCGAGTAGCTGAGCTCATTCTAAATTCATTTATCATAACATAACATAACATTGGTACTTACAATCATTTATATCTGTTTCTGTCTTATGATTGTTTCTGCACACCTATTTTACATTAGAATGATGCTGGTTCAATAAATACTCTTTGGAAAACATCCCCCGTCTATTCTGTGCATTTATCTGAGACAAAGTGAGAATGAGGATATCCCTTATTCAATGTAAGGTTTGTGGGACAACCACGTTTTAGCAAGGCATCTATAATAGATGAAAAGATTTTGGTTTACTTTTTGGCTAAAGAAGAAGTGCCTTCCACAGTCTGGTGTTTTGCATCTTAAAGTCTCTTCCAGCCCATCTAGATAGCCATAATGTAGGGACATGAACTCGCAGGCCAGTATTGGAGCGAAGATCAACAGAGTGTGACTTGTGGGAAAACCTACGGGCCAGCTAATAGTGGATATTTGAAAGAATTTGTTGTTTATCATGAGATCCATTTTGCAAAAGATCCTTTTGGGTATCGGTAGCCAATCCAGTGCCTCAAGGTTATTCATGACTGGTTCCTTTTACCTCAAGCCAATGCAAATTATGCAAATATAGAATTATAAAAAAATCGCCACTATAACTGAATACAGTGGAGGGATATCTGTATATTAGCAAATTCATTGCAAAGCTGAGAGCAGAAAATGAATGCGTAGAGTGTTGTGCATAATTGAGTGCAAAGACTGACAGAGGGAGCATAAACTGGCGGAGGAACGGGAGAAGTTAGGACCAGATGTAGGTGGCCCAATACCGGTCGGTAACGGCCGAAATTTCCGAATTTCGGCCGTTACCGACCGGTATTGGCTTTTTGAGATGTAGGTGGCACTTTTTAAGGATTCGGTATTTTACCGAATCGGTAATTTAAGGAATCGGTAAATTACCGAATTCTTAAATACCGATATTGTAAATTACCGAATCCTGATATGTAGGGAGCACTCAAATGAGTGATTTTCCCATTTTAGGATTCGTTATTTACCACCAACTACAAGTTGGTGGTAAATAATGAAAACCTTTGAAAAAGCATTTTTTTTGCTTTTCTAACAGTGCTATGTGCACCCATACACAATTGAGGGGTGCAACAGGGTGTCAAAGTGACACCCTGCCACCCTTCAATGTTTCCCCCAATTACCGAATAGGTATTTACCGATTCGGTAATTTTTAAAGAAAAATTACCTACATCCCATTTGCCTGTTCTTAAATACCGAATCGGTATTATTCGGTATTTAAGAATTGGTAATCTGGGATTACCTACTTCGGGCCCTGAGTCTTTACAGGGCAGGGATCTCCACTTACTAATACTATTTACTGACCCTGTGTCTAGTTAATAATATTACCCCATTATTTATTCATTTACCTATTTATACAGTACATACTTCACCACATTGCATAAGGATCGCATAGTGATTCATGTGTAAAAGAATGGATTCTGGTGCCCGAAGCTCTGCTCAGATGCCCACGACTGGTACAATTAAATGTTGGTGTGCCAAATACCAAGATGTGTAGTCCTAAATCAATCTCACACCTCTTTAATCAACTTCCAGATACTCACTATCCCGTTATCTCACTCTTGCAGGTCCCTGCCATCTCCCTTTGTGACTTTTTTTGTATTTTTTCTTCCTCTGTCTTTCCGTTTTGTGTGTTTTTGCCTCTCTTGGTCTTGGTAAAGGCCTGATGTGGAAAAATAAGTGCTGATCCCCAAAAATGAGTGCTGGTGGCTCCCACCGGCAGCCACAGCCTCAAATGAAACACTGGGAACTTTGAACATCAAGGACATATAGAACAATAAGATCAGATGACTCAATTCATAAATGTAATAGTTTAAAAGAGGAGAGAGGATAGGTAGTAGATGTGAAAATGTGAATTAAAAAGATAGTGTCACATAGGATCTTTATGGGACACCAGGGTCGGATTTTGGGTATGTGTTTTTTAAAGTCCTTGAGTCGTGAGCCGCCACAGAAGTATGGCCTTTTGGAGGATTTCTTTACATTCATCACTGGAATTCCAGTATGAGGTATTGCTTCATTTCTCATGGTCTCAGGGATAGCAATGTCAACGAAGAGGTGCAAATGTTGGACCTGCACACTTGAGGTATGAGCTGTTTTCCTTTTGCCTGCTTCCCCTCATTCCTCAAAAGGTAAGCAAGGGTAGTTTAACAAATGTACCTCCATTGCCATTCCTAAAGCATCAGGTTTGTTGAGGCCTATCAATATAAGAGATTTACTCCTGTAGCTGTTGTTGCTAATCTGTAGGGATGTTCCTACATGTGCAAAATCTATACAAGAGGACATAATTTTAGAACCTAAATGTCCAGGATAGAAACCTTTAGGGACTGAGGCCAGGTCCCCCCACTGTTCAATGGGCCACAGTCTATAACATAGTTAATGTCTATTATCTACCAAACCAAGTCTTAGACAAACTGAAATATATACTCAAAATAAACAAAATGGGCCTTATTTATGAGGCCCTTTCATCGCCATTGAGTCACTTTTTGTGATGCTGAGGCGGCATAAAAAACGCAGCACACTGCAATATATTTACATAGTGGAGAATCTAGGCAGATGCGTCACTTTGTAAACCCCTGGCATACCTTATACCTGCGACAGGTATAAAATATGCAGGGTGGGCATTCCAGCGCAGAAAAGGCTCATTGAAGAGTGAGATATTCACTGGGACAGTTCTACGTCCTCACTGCATCAAATCCTTATGCCGGCTTGAAGCAGTCATAAGGGGTGACACAGGCCTTATCACATGGGGCTCGACCTATGTGAAATGACCTAGTGCTAGAGTTGCATCCATTTCCAGATACACTCCAGTAATGTGCCATTCGTGTGCCAACAGATACGTCAGGATTCCGGACGTACCTGTCAATCCCTGTGAAATGAAGCTCCGTACTGTAAATACGGTGTATCCATGGTGTTGAACTTGGCCCTTTTTGCATGGTCATCCCAGAACTTTTTGCCTTCTTCCTGTATTTTTTCTGAACTGTTGGTGGTTTCAGGACTCTGGGCATTTACCACTGCTGATCAGTGCTAAAGTGCATGTGCTCTCTAATGTAAACTTGGTAAGATTGATCTAAACCTGTTTGGCATTTTTCATTTATCTATTAAGCCATTGTACAGTGGTATCTTACATACTCACGGCCAGTAAATTAAATGCTACTGGTGGGCTTGCAGTGCCACCCACCAAAGAAACCTTTCAAACTGTCTCAGGCCTCTGTCACTGCAGGACCTGTGCGTGCAATTTACTGCCGCTGTGATGTGGCACATAGAGTGGTTGCCACATCTGTAACTCCCCTTTTACTACATATCACTGACCCTTATGGGAGGCCCAAGCTAGCCCAATGGGCAGCGTGCGGTGTAGGTAAAAGGTAGGACATGTGCCTTAACTGTGTGGCATGTTCTGGTAGTGGCAAACAGTCTATTCGGTTTCTCACTGCTGTGAGGCTGCCCTCTGATAAGGATGCATTGAGGATTCCCTGATATGTGCTTCAATGGTAATTCCTGCTCTGAGAGCAGTAGCGTGATCAAGTTTGGTATGTTTGGCGCAGTAGTGATAAATCCTGCTAATTGGTGAAAAACGATTATTATTACTATTTTTGAAATGCCACCTTTAGAAATGGACATTGCTGTGTGCTATGAGTCTTTGTGCCTGCCTGATGTGTATTGACTGTCTGGTTCTGACTGACAGGAGAGAGAAGATGTGCATTCACTCCTGCCTATCCCGGAGGGGGGTTGAGGTGTGTCCTGCCCTGCCTGGGTGACTCAGCGCTGAGCTGAATAGACCTTGGCTGAATTTAGGGTAGAGGAAGGGGTTTCCCCTGGCACTTGAATAGGCCTGGTCTGCATTTGGAGTGGTGGGAAGAGTAGCACCTGCGCCTGAATAGGGCTGTACCTGCATCCCAGAATGATGGCTCCACCCCCATGTGGTGTGTCTGGAGCCAGGGCTTACACTTTGAATGGGGAGTGTTGTGCACTGTTAATTATGTTTTTAAAGTGCCCCCAGAACTGGTTTATACTGGGATCAGAGCCCTGTGCCAGTGGTAGAACAAAGACACATGGACTATAAGTACTGGGGCTGTGACCCCAGGTCAGTTGAACTAGAGCTTGCTTGTGACTGAAGTTACTGCGTGGGACTTGTGACCGGCAGTAGGCTGTATGCCTGGAGGAACCACATAGGGACTTTGCCTCTCTGGACTGCTGACCTGCTGCCCATTGGGCTTGGGAGAGGATTGCAGCCCTGCCCCGAGGAACCCTTGTGCTGACATACCAGCCGGCACCTTGCTGATGTGTCCCTAGCCTTAAGGAGGTGTAGCGCTGGTAAAGCGCTTTCTGCAAGGGTAGCTGGGAGCGCTGGCGAAGTGCAGCCCCTTTCTCCTGCAAGCAGAGTGAAAGCATGTGGAGTGCTGCTTATTTTTCTTCCCTGCGGTCCCTTAGGTGCTGTGTCTACACGGTGTGTCCAGAAGAAGAGGAAAGGAGAAGCATCCTGTGCGCTTGTTGGCGTGCCTTCCCACAAGCTTAGGGGACACTCCGTGATCCTGTATGCCTGCGGCTGAGAACAGAAGTCGACGGAGACTGCGCTCCGTGGCGGCGGGAAGTCCGTCGGAGGATGCCTGGTTGTGGGTTGTGGGTGGGGCTTCCCTGAGGAAAAGGAGAGCCCAGCATGTTTTCCGAGCCTGGTTGTGGGCAGGGCCAGTGGTGGGTGCGAGTACAAGCCTTGCGGACTCCGTTCGCATTTTAGAGGAGCCAGAGTCGACGGAGAATTCTCTCTGTGTGTGGACGGCTCTCACATCTGCCGTAGTTGTTTGGAGAACATGGCAGTGGTCCTGCATGATGGCAGGTAGCTGTCCCTTGTGAGGGGTCCCAGAGGGGAATGGGTTGAGGCCTCAACGGAGGCCCCCACCCCGGGTCAGTATAGCTCAGCATTGTCGGGTCTGCGCCGCCTTCTCGCGGGCAGCCGCCACTTTACTTGCATCATTGGGCCATTTTTCAGGAACAGAGACAGTGTGAGTTTCACCCACCACCCCTTGGCTAGTGGTGTTGTGCTCCGGAATGGGAGGAGACCTCGACGGAGGCACCAGGGTACCAGAGTTGCCATGCTTCCTGGTGTAGGCAGGCACCTGGCCCAGAAGCCTACGAAAAGGACTTCAGGTACCCGAAATGAGAGCACAGGTGTTGCGCTGATTGTGGTGCTCATGCAGTAGGGAGTGTGCACATTATACATTGTTATTGTGGTGCACTGTGGCTATGATTTATATCTACTGCTTTTTCCTAATGTGCGCACAGCTGCAAGTGTTTGTGGTGCACTACTGATGTTGGTGCTGGATATCACTATTTTGCACTGTGGATAATTATGTTCTGCATAATGTGTGGCACTCAGTGTTATATCACCAGTATTTACTGGTCAGCCTAAAAATGATGTGTTATGACAATTGCCACACACAGCGCTGCACCGAGCCACAAAGGACTACATTTCCCAACGTTCCCTGTTTCACACCAGGTGCTGCCGGTGAAAGGGAGCCGTGGCCATCACGCTTATAGCGCTGCTTTCCCCACCGCGGTGTGGGACAATTAATTGCTGCATCGCTGTTGCTGCCCTTATCATCAGGGGCTTGGGGACAATCTATTCTTTTTCTGAGCATAGCAGGGGGACTGGAGCACCTGCGGACCTTGCTGCTCTAACAGCGCTTCTTGCCACACACAGCGCTGCACCGAGCCACAAAGGACTACATGTCCCAATGTTCCCTGCTTCACACCAGGTGCTTATAGCGTTGCCTCCCCCACAGTGGCACGGGAAGCGTGCGGGCGGCGCCCGTCCTTGCCCGTCAGAGCCTGAAAGAGACAGGGCTGGGCCAGCCCTCTAACATCTGTATTTTTGCAGTCAGGTACCCATTCCACAACGTGTAGAGTAAGATTCAAGTTAATTGTGACTCATTTTGCACAAATGAATAGTCATATATCAGGGGTGGGTTCCGGGGTGGCGGGGACTTTAGACGCGTTCCTTGTACATGCTGAATCTGCACTGATGTACGAAATTTCACTAACTGAACGGAGGCTATCCTTGTGCCCACATTCCCTATATGCACGTCAGCCCGAGAATGGTACAGACATTGCTATAAGTAATGGTTTTGAAATTTCTACTGTCCCTCGACCGATTGATAACGTTGCTGACTCACTGGGCCCCATCCCTAACTCTAATCTGTCGGCCCAGGACATGAGTCTTAATACCGAGCAAGAGCCGGACATACAGATCACCGGTGTTAGCACCAGAGGACAGCAAGTAACAAGAAACCAGGGTGTTCAAGAAGTAAACTGACCAGGGAACTGGAAAGAAAAGATGTGTGGCCCAGAAACAAAACCAACACGTAACACATAAATCAGTTTCCAGGCCAATCTCCCCAGTTGTGAATAACAAAGCTTCTTCCTCTTTGTCATCACTCTCTGGTAATGTTAAGGCCAATAATAATGGGAATGGCCATGCTGCTCGGTCGAATAAGGATGTTTTTTTTAAACGCTTGGGATTATTGTTTACTGACCTCCTTGCTCCCTTGGTATAGAAGTTGGGCAGTATTGAAGAAAGATTAATCTCACTTGAAAAGATAGCAGCCTCTCCTCAATTAACTAGCTCTGCTCTAGGTGATAATAACGGCAAAGGTGCTAGGCTTATGCTCTTCAGGGGGGACGCTGTTATGGATAAGGGTATAGCTACTACAACTTATTGCCCAAATCTTAAACGTAGTCAGGTTTGTAGCCAAGTCCCGAAGACTCTGATGCCACCTAATACAAGCACTGACCCTCTGACAAATGCACATATTCCGACTGACCAAGGCCAAAACTTCTCAATGATACAGTCAGCAACATTAAAAAATCCTGTTCGGCCCAACATGGGGGGGGGGGCACACAAGCGGAGTAGGGTGTTTGAGGCTTCGTCCAATGTGGTTTTAAACCTCCCCCTGAAGGGACCCCATACACAGTGGTCTTAGCAAACGTCCCCCCAGTGCATGAAAATTATTTTGAACACTGGTCAACTCTACATAATCAAGCTTGTCATTTTCTCAGCACTAGAACAGGGCTAAATAACATTTATTTTAGTGAATTCAAAATGACACGAAGAGTTTCATGGATTGGTAAGTCCAACAAACGGCTACAAGGAGATTTGGTTGTTTTATCGTTTAGATCTCCAAATCTATTGCGGCTCATTTTTGATAGAGCAGGAAGTTGGGAGACCACTGTACACGGTATTAATATTCACCCTTTGGGGTTTTTCTATCACCCTCTGACTGATGAACAGTGTTATCGCCAGCAGGATTTTTTTTTATAGCAGAATCTCTCATTATACAGTGCTAACCAGCAATCGCTTTGAAATATTTGTGTCCTTAGAAGCAATTTAGCCCATTTTACAATAAGTATTTGCCCAGCGTAGCCCAGGGGTCTACATGCAGTATGCCTGAATCATCGATACCTGGTGGTGATGTTAATCCCACTATTGAATAGAGCTGGCTTAAAAATGACACCCCACCCAGATATGGAGATTCTTGGCAAGGGTTGTTAGATTGTGACTGTCATCAGTTAACCATAACAGAAGGAGCTACAAGCTTAAAAGTAATGCAGCCTGTAATGAAGTATGATATTAATCCTGCTTCGCCAAAATTGCCAATGTTTATTTAGGACAATTTAGGCGTGGAAGCCCTTTGTAAACTTGTATCCTGGTATATAGCGGGGCTATACCAAAAAAGGACCAATCCAATTTGGTGCGATTTCATACAAAGTCAGGATATCCTCTGCCTACAAGAGACATGGGCAAGAGACCCGTTACATATTAAAGGGTATAGCACCTTACACACCAAGGCAAGAGAAAGCAAAGGTGGCAGATTAAAGGGAGGCCTCTGTACAGACATGGCAAATACCCTGAATGTCAGTAAATTTTAATCTAGATTAGAAAATGCTTTTTATCAAATATTTAACATTAAAATCGATAACAAGCGATCAATAATTCTGATTAATTTATACAATAATATTGCCATGCTTGATGTAGAAGCTGTTTTTAATGAGTTAGTAATGGAAGTTCAGTCTCTATGGCATAAAAGTACTCATGATACTAGGATTCTTTTTGGACTAGATTTTAACTGTGGTCTATGTCCTATTGTTGACGCAAATGTCTGTGGACTTGATGCGGAGGAAGGGCCCAGTTGCATGCATTTTATTTATTTGAAAGTTGGGGAGCGGTTAAACGAGTTGTTATGTACCCTGGACCTAAGATTTGTAAATAAAATGTGTTTAGAACCAGTATCAATAGGTAATACTTTTAATGGGAGGGGTTTATTTTCTACAATTGACTTTTTATTGTTGTCAAACCGCTATGCCTCTCAAGTTAGCTCATTTTACATCAGAGATATATCTCTGAGTGACCATTTTCCATTGTTTGCCACTTGTAAAGGTTGTCTAAGAAGTACAAAAAGAGTTAGTACTGTCCCCCAGCCGTTGCAGTCAGTTGTACTGGACCGAACGAATGGTTATGCATTGAAATGGGCCATGGTTGATCTTGAACATGTTTTGAAAACTGTGGTGACTAAGTGTAAAACTGAATTCGATATTTGTATGAGTGACTTTGCTAGTCCAAGTAGCATTTTAGAGGCCTTTGAGTCAATATCTAGCACCGTGAGGGAGGCCCTTTTTGTTTATAAGTCCAGGAAAGCAAAACCTACAGGTTGGTTTGACTCCTATTGCACGAAAGCACAATCAAACTTAAAAATGTTTCTCCACACTACCCTAAGAGATCAGGAGGCTATAAGGGTAGCAAGGAGAACGTATAATCTAGCTATAAAGGAGAGAATAGATAGCCTGAAAAAGGAAGCCTGGGAGTCCCTCCATCTGGCTGCTATAAGTAGGGATAGTAGTGCTTTCTGGAAGGCTGTCAAAGCACCTTTTTTGAAACTAGACGGGCCCCTCCATTGAGATCCCCATTCTGGAGGAACAGTGTGTTGAGCACTTCACAGGGGTTTTTAGGGGGATAGATCAGTTAGATAATAAATCAAATAATGCTTTATTAACTAATAAATCACTAAACACTGACCTTAACTTCACCCTAGACGAGGTGGTAATGGTGATCTCCAACACTCAAGAAGGAAAGGCGCCTGGACCAGATGGTGTCCCCAGTGATCTTTTTAAATTGAATTTATCTCCATGGGGCCCAATCGGTATATTTCGTAGAATTACCAGCTTTCCCAACATGAATAATTGGAGTTGCACTTTGATAGTCTGTCCTTGCAACGATTGCTCATGTAAATCCACCGTCCATGTAATTTTTTTTGTGGTTTTTACTTTGATTTTAGGAAAGTGTGGATTCAAGCAATGTTAAAAATGATGCGGCTATGGATTTGCCGACCTGCGTATATTGCACTGCAAACCCAGGACAATGCGAATATGATCTGGAAAGTTGCGATGGACCAAGGATGAGGCAAAACACTTTGTGGAGTGGGTCAACGGCATTGACCCCCACCTCAGGTTCACACATACCATCGACAAAAATCAGGCTGTTTTCTTGGATCTGGATATAACCTTAACATCAGAAGGAATATCCACAAAAGTCCACACTAAACCAACAGACAAGAACAGTTTATTAATGTGTGACAGCTACCACCCGAGGGCTGTCCGTGAGAACCTTCCTGTAGGCCAATTCCTGAGGTTTCGAAGGAATTGCTCTGAGATAGATACATTCCAGATACAGGCAGAACAACTAGAGACAAAACTCCTGGAGAGACATTACCCCAAAAATATGGTTAAACTGGCAAAGAAAAGGGCGAGGAATAATAACCGGGATGCCCTTTTGGAGACAACACAAAAAGAAAAGAAAGACCGCCTGGTCTGCATTACTACATACACGCCCGTGTCGAACAGAATCCAGAACATTATAAAGAAAAAAATGGGCCATCTTAAACAGCGGGAACAAGCAGTGGGAACCCCCACTATTTGCATACAAATGGAGTAGGAACTTGAGGACACCTTGGTACTCTCCAAAACTCCTAATGATCAAATTGAGAATTAGATGACTCTGTGGAGCTAACCGAGACCAACAGGCCACTACTCACGCGGCAACTGTGTGTGTTGCCGACTGACCACCACCACAAAAGAAGTCGACATAGGTAGAACGAGACCCTGGAAGCTAAAACATTTCAGCAACTGCAATACAGAAGGTGTGGAATACCTCCTATCCTGTCCATGTAACCTGAAGTATGTCGGGATGACCACCAGGAAGGTGAAGACGTGGATCAGCGAACACCGGAGTAAGATCAGGTGCAGAAAGACCATCACCAAACTGACGAAACATTTCACGGAGAAAGGCCACAACGACCTGGACCTCAGATGGATGGTGCTTGAGGTTATGAATAAACAAAAGACTGATATCTGTTGACAAGTCCAGATCCGAGAATAGCTCTGGGTATACAGACTTCGCAGCGATGATAAAGGCTTAAATGATGAGATATCATGGCTACAACTTGCGAAATAGAAGATATAGAGAATTAACCATGTACACCTTCTTTAGTCAACAACCAACTCCAAGAAAGCTGGCCTAATAGAGCAAGATCTATTCTCTATTACTACCCTCTTGGTCTACATTATTTTAAGTGGTTCACTAACAGTGGGCCCTTTGCTATTTTCGGAAGAGAAGTTCAAACAGATCAAGCTGGCATGGGGACCACATTGGTGCGTGTATCTCATGTTATCAAACACAGACACCAGCTATAGTAATTACCACCTCTGACTATCATTAGTGTACACATCACACATATAACAAGTGAGGTACCAATGGCCTATAATTCCAATATACTCACCCTCCACCGGCGGCCAGGCTCACACAGAGGGACACAGGAAACAAACCTTCGAGCCCATTTGTAACTTTCTAAACAGCCAAGGTAGTGTTGGAGGCATGTTTTGACCAATCAGGTGGGGCAATTGCAGTCACGCCTCCCACCAGGCGGACAGGCACCCCCGTAGAGGGACACAGGAAACTCACTTAATGGGCCCAATTAACACTAAGGTAGTGTTGGAGGCAGGTTTTGACCAATCAGGTTTGGCAATTTACAGTCACGCCTTCCACCAGGTGGTCAGGCAGCCCCGTGGAGGGACACAGAAAACACACTTAACGGGCCTAATTAACACTGATTAGTTCACTAATTAGTCACTGCTCTTTAGTATAAAAACCCTCTGTTTCTCACCATTCACCATCAGCGAGGAGACAGAGAGGACGCCTCCGGGAAGAACGGCTGGAAGCACTGAAACTAGACAGTAAGAGTATGCCTGAAGGAATGCTGGTCTGAACTTAAATGAATAGGTGGTCCATTAGTTCTGGATTTCACCTTGTTATGTTTGCTTTAACTAGGGACCTTGGTTTTGGTTCTTTCTGCATATTGGTGACTCACCCTTAGCTACCAGTAGTGATTTGTTTGTATTTTTTTCCCTACAGAAAGTCTAAGTAGGTCCTTCCACCTCAGCCCTCCCATGGAGCGTTTAGGGTAGAAAAACAGGGTAAGAGTTGGCTTACAACCATTTTTTAATGGTAAGAGTACACGTTGCACCTGCCACGTGTCTCATAAAGACCACTTGTCACAACCATGCTCGCTATAGGTATGACGCAGGATGGATGATGTTTATAAACTATTGGTTTACATACTCACACGGTTTGGGTTGTATGCTTTGTTTTTGTTTTCCTTTCTCTGCAGAGTTACTCTTAGTGGTACTACACCAAGAGGGAAATATCTATTTACATAGTGTTTTTAACCACAAACCCCTCCCCTGATCTAGCGCCAGGATATTCCTTCCATTTTCACTAGTTAAAAGGAAGTGGACACAGAGGGTTTACACCCCCTTCCACTCCCCCTTTTGTTAGGTCCTGAAGAATGCTATGTACCTTTTGGGTACACCTCAGCAGAAACATGTCGACCGCATTTAATACGGTGAAGGGAGAATAATATCCCATACCACCGTCCACTTAGTTTCTAACCACTATACATTTACCATTTGAATAAACATAGCACATTGACTAATGGAATGGTTTTTAAATCACCTATCATTCCCCCATGGCCATCACTTAGATTTAAAAGTGCATCCCTGTCTCCAGGTGTATGCCCGCCCTCTAGCAAACCAAGTTTATAGAGGATGAGGATAGCCAATGAAGAAGCATGACACCGGGCGGTGTGTGAGGCCAGTCCGTAACTTTTTATGAGATGCCCCCACTGGTAGTGCATCTCTACAGAACTCGGTAGATACATATAGGAATTGATTCAAGGGGTAGTCCACTTTTGTGTATTAATGAGATAGTGGAGGCTGGCTCGCCCTTTGGCCTGCGCCTCTGGTTCCCACACTCAGCAAAATTGCTGTGGTTAGTGTGTGGGGGGAGAAAAAGATGACCCATGAGCTGAGCCTCAAAAAATAGCATTTTTTAACCCTACAAATTGCAGCAATTGTGGCAGTGCACCTGCAGGCCCTGACAGTGAAAATAGAAGTCACATCTCCAAAAAGATGACACCGAATTCCTATGTGAGGGACATCAAGGAATGTCAGGCAACCTACAAGATGACTCTAAAGGTGCACGAGGTCCCGAGAAATTCTGGTGATGTAACTGACATCGGTTCATGCCTACGGTGGAGAGAGATGACCTCCCTCCACCGACAAAAGGAAGGGGCATAGTGAGCTACCCAGTCATGAAAACCATCTTGATTAAAAAGTTTGGGGAAGGATCCAAACCATTTGCACCGGAGGGGATGGATCTCTTACTTTATGCTGGAAAGACTTGGGGGGAATAGTCCTCAGTTGGATGGCCCAGCTTTAAACACTCAGGGGTGGGAGAGATCTATTTTGGTGTTGTGAATGTGGCCCATGTTCCTTCTTAAAGTTGAAAGGGACTCACAGATGGGTTAAAGCCCAGGAAGCCTGATGTTTTTCCCAGTGTGAGGGGGGAGTTGGGGGCAGGCCACAGCCCAGAAAGCCCTATACCCAGCCACTGGGCCTGGTGCACTCCCAAAGGGAACGCCAGGTGGGAAAAGTGGTGGTTCCAAGATTTGCCTAGAGGAAGGTTCCACAGAAGGGGGTTAGCGTCATCCCTTTTGAACTTTTATATGGACGCTTTGTGAGAGGACCTCTCAGGTTGGTTAATGATGGCTGGAAGCAAGCTATCAAGATGCCATCCCAGGATGTAGCTATCTACATGCTGGTGTACCACAACCAGGCAGCTTGCTTCCACAAGTTCGCACAGGAGAACCTGGAAGCTAGCCAGGAGGACATGAAACAATGGTATGACCAGAATGCCACTCTGGCTGAGTTTCAGCTTGATCAAAAAGTGTGGGTAATGGAGCCAATGGAGCCGCAGCCCCTGCAATACCTTTTGTCTGTGCCTAATGAGGTGAAGGAGTGCAAGAGGGATGTCACCAATTTGGTGGACCTCAAGGCTCCTAGGACCCCTTTGAGGGTCCTGCATGTAAACCGCCTCAAGCTCCACTTTGAGAGGTCTGAAATTACAATGCTTCTGGTTACTTCTGATGATGGGATGGAAGAGTACAGTGAACCTCCCCCTGACTTCCTATCTTCCAAGGAGCAGGATGGGTCAGTGGAGGGTGTCAGTCTCTTCCCTACACTGGCTCTAGATCAACGGAGAGACTGCCCGAAGTTGCTGGGGCAGTTTGCCTCTTTGTTGTCCCTTACCCCATGACTCACTACATGGTATACCCATGAGATTGATACTGGGGACAGCTCTCCTATAAAGAACAAAATGCACAGGCTGTCTAATAAGGTGAGGACTAGCATCAAGGAGGAGATATCCAAGATGCTGGTGTTAGGAGTTATTGAGCACTCAAACAGCCCATGATCCAGCTCAGTGGTGTTGGTTCCCAAGGCTTCCCTTCCAAGGCTCACAACTGAACTTAGGTTCTACATAGACTACCGTGGTCACAATGCAGTCACCCAGACTGAAGCACACTCCATCCCCAGAGCAGATGAGCATACTGATATAACATTTGTGTACTGGCAGATTGCCTTGACCGAAGTGGCTAAAGAGAGGTCAGCGCTCTCAAAGCAAGAATGGCACTTCCAGTTCTGAGTCATGCCTTTTGGGTTGAAGACACCCCTGCCACTTCTAGAGGATGGTCAATACGGTCCTGGCTGGGTTAGACAACTTCAATGCTGCCTATCTAGATGACATTACAGTCTTCAGCTCTGGTTGTGAGGATCACTTGCACCACCTCCAGGAAGTGCTTCAGGCTCTGCAGAGCACAGGCATGATTATCAAGGCCAGTAAGTGCTAGATAGGGCAGGGCACTGTGTTCTACTATTATTATTATTATTAGGGAAATTTGTAAAGCGCCTGCTTACGCACACCAGCGTCTCCCTGCGCTATTCTACTAAGGACACCAAGTAGGGGATGGCAAGATGCAGCTCTTGTAGCCCATAATTGATACCATTCTGGCTTGTGAGCCCATCCAAGGTCCAAACAGAAGTGGGGCCTTCTTAAGCTTCACTGGATATTACAGGAGATTCATCAGGATATGGCACTATTGTTGCCCTGTTGACAGTGGTGACTTCTAAGAAGCAGCCACATCAGGTTATCTGGACAGAGGCATGCCAGAAAGCTTTTGATTCCCTGAAGGAAGCCACATGCATGGCAAGCATGCTCAAGGCCCTCGATTTCTCTTAAGAGTTTGTAGTGCTGACACAGCTAAATGAAGAGGGTCTGGATCAGCCTGGATCCTTCATCATTACGAGATTGCTTCCTAGGGAACAGAGGTGGAGCATGAAAGAATGGGAAGCATTTGCTGTAGTCTGGCTGCTAAAGAAGCTAAGGCCATACCTGTTTGGCACTCACATCTGGTTTCAGACAGAGCACAGGCCCCCCAGATTCTTAATGCTGATTAGGGGTGGGAATCCCAAACTGTTGAGGTGGTCCGTCTTCCTACAGGGAATGGACTTTATGGTGGAACAACGTCCTGGCACAGACCACACCAGTGCTGATGGCCTTTCCAGGGTTTTCCGTATTAGTGAAGAGAACTTCGCACTGGGCCAGGGACAGACTAATTTGCATATAGCCAGGTTCTGAGCTGGGATGGGGCAGTGAGATAAATAACGGTGATGGATCAAGCCCTGATCTTTGGACTGGGTAAGAGTGGTCTGCTTTATTCAGACACTCTGTTCATCACCACCCCCTTTTCTGTATCGTTTTTGGCCACTATAGGTGTGGCAGGGTATACTCAGACATGAGTCCCTTTCTCACTGCTCCATCAGGATTCAAGCAAGCCGGGCCGAAGAGGCTGAAATGCCAGAAACCGGTCCCCGGTAGCTTGTCTCCTTTCTGGTGAAGAATTGGCTTGGTAGTTTGGTCTGCCCTGTTCCCATGATGCACTGGGCCAGGGACAGACTAATTTGCATATAGCCAGGTTCTGAGCTGGGATGGGGCAGTGAGATAAATAACGGTGATGGATCAAGCCCTGATCTTTGGACTGGGTAAGAGTGGTCTGCTTTATTCAGACACTCTGTTCATCACCACCCCCTTTTCTGTATCGTTTTTGGCCACTATAGGTGTGGCAGGGTATACTCAGACATGAGTCCCTTTCTCACTGCTCCATCAGGATTCAAGCAAGCCGGGCCGAAGAGGCTGAAATGCCAGAAACCGGTCCCCGGTAGCTTGTCTCCTTTCTGGTGAAGAATTGGCTTGGTAGTTTGGTCTGCCCTGTTCCCATGATGCACTGGGCCAGGGACAGACTAATTTGCATATAGCCAGGTTCTGAGCTGGGATGGGGCAGTGAGATAAATAACGGTGATGGATCAAGCCCTGATCTTTGGACTGGGTAAGAGTGGTCTGCTTTATTCAGACACTCTGTTCATCACCACCCCCTTTTCTGTATCGTTTTTGGCCACTATAGGTGTGGCAGGGTATACTCAGACATGAGTCCCTTTCTCACTGCTCCATCAGGATTCAAGCAAGCCGGGCCGAAGAGGCTGAAATGCCAGAAACCGGTCCCCGGTAGCTTGTCTCCTTTCTGGTGAAGAATTGGCTTGGTAGTTTGGTCTGCCCTGTTCCCATGATGCACTGGGCCAGGGACAGACTAATTTGCATATAGCCAGGTTCTGAGCTGGGATGGGGCAGTGAGATAAATAACGGTGATGGATCAAGCCCTGATCTTTGGACTGGGTAAGAGTGGTCTGCTTTATTCAGACACTCTGTTCATCACCACCCCCTTTTCTGTATCGTTTTTGGCCACTATAGGTGTGGCAGGGTATACTCAGACATGAGTCCCTTTCTCACTGCTCCATCAGGATTCAAGCAAGCCGGGCCGAAGAGGCTGAAATGCCAGAAACCGGTCCCCGATAGCTTGTCTCCTTTCTGGTGAAGAATTGGCTTGGTAGTTTGGTCTGCCCTGTTCCCATGATGCACTGGGCCAGGGACAGACTAATTTGCATATAGCCAGGTTCTGAGCTGGGATGGGGCAGTGAGATAAATAACGGTGATGGATCAAGCCCTGATCTTTGGACTGGGTAAGAGTGGTCTGCTTTATTCAGACACTCTGTTCATCACCACCCCCTTTTCTGTATCGTTTTTGGCCACTATAGGTGTGGCAGGGTATACTCAGACATGAGTCCCTTTCTCACTGCTCCATCAGGATTCAAGCAAGCCGGGCCGAAGAGGCTGAAATGCCAGAAACCGGTCCCCGGTAGCTTGTCTCCTTTCTGGTGAAGAATTGGCTTCGTAGTTTGGTCTGCCCTGTTCCCATGATGCACTGGGCCAGGGACAGACTAATTTGCATATAGCCAGGTTCTGAGCTGGGATGGGGCAGTGAGATAAATAACGGTGATGGATCAAGCCCTGATCTTTGGACTGGGTAAGAGTGGTCTGCTTTATTCAGACACTCTGTTCATCACCACCCCCTTTTCTGTATCGTTTTTGGCCACTATAGGTGTGGCAGGGTATACTCAGACATGAGTCCCTTTCTCACTGCTCCATCAGGATTCAAGCAAGCCGGGCCGAAGAGGCTGAAATGCCAGAAACCGGTCCCCGGTAGCTTGTCTCCTTTCTGGTGAAGAATTGGCTTGGTAGTTTGGTCTGCCCTGTTCCCATGATGCACTGGGCCAGGGACAGACTAATTTGCATATAGCCAGGTTCTGAGCTGGGATGGGGCAGTGAGATAAATAACGGTGATGGATCAAGCCCTGATCTTTGGACTGGGTAAGAGTGGTCTGCTTTATTCAGACACTCTGTTCATCACCACCCCCTTTTCTGTATCGTTTTTGGCCACTATAGGTGTGGCAGGGTATACTCAGACATGAGTCCCTTTCTCACTGCTCCATCAGGATTCAAGCAAGCCGGGCCGAAGAGGCTGAAATGCCAGAAACCGGTCCCCGGTAGCTTGTCTCCTTTCTGGTGAAGAATTGGCTTGGTAGTTTGGTCTGCCCTGTTCCCATGATGCACTGGGCCAGGGACAGACTAATTTGCATATAGCCAGGTTCTGAGCTGGGATGGGGCAGTGAGATAAATAACGGTGATGGATCAAGCCCTGATCTTTGGACTGGGTAAGAGTGGTCTGCTTTATTCAGACACTCTGTTCATCACCACCCCCTTTTCTGTATCGTTTTTGGCCACTATAGGTGTGGCAGGGTATACTCAGACATGAGTCCCTTTCTCACTGCTCCATCAGGATTCAAGCAAGCCGGGCCGAAGAGGCTGAAATGCCAGAAACCGGTCCCCGGTAGCTTGTCTCCTTTCTGGTGAAGAATTGGCTTGGTAGTTTGGTCTGCCCTGTTCCCATGATGCACTGGGCCAGGGACAGACTAATTTGCATATAGCCAGGTTCTGAGCTGGGATGGGGCAGTGAGATAAATAACGGTGATGGATCAAGCCCTGATCTTTGGACTGGGTAAGAGTGGTCTGCTTTATTCAGACACTCTGTTCATCACCACCCCCTTTTCTGTATCGTTTTTGGCCACTATAGGTGTGGCAGGGTATACTCAGACATGAGTCCCTTTCTCACTGCTCCATCAGGATTCAAGCAAGCCGGGCCGAAGAGGCTGAAATGCCAGAAACCGGTCCCCGGTAGCTTGTCTCCTTTCTGGTGAAGAATTGGCTTGGTAGTTTGGTCTGCCCTGTTCCCATGATGCACTGGGCCAGGGACAGACTAATTTGCATATAGCCAGGTTCTGAGCTGGGATGGGGCAGTGAGATAAATAACGGTGATGGATCAAGCCCTGATCTTTGGACTGGGTAAGAGTGGTCTGCTTTATTCAGACACTCTGTTCATCACCACCCCCTTTTCTGTATCGTTTTTGGCCACTATAGGTGTGGCAGGGTATACTCAGACATGAGTCCCTTTCTCACTGCTCCATCAGGATTCAAGCAAGCCGGGCCGAAGAGGCTGAAATGCCAGAAACCGGTCCCCGGTAGCTTGTCTCCTTTCTGGTGAAGAATTGGCTTGGTAGTTTGGTCTGCCCTGTTCCCATGATGCACTGGGCCAGGGACAGACTAATTTGCATATAGCCAGGTTCTGAGCTGGGATGGGGCAGTGAGATAAATAACGGTGATGGATCAAGCCCTGATCTTTGGACTGGGTAAGAGTGGTCTGCTTTATTCAGACACTCTGTTCATCACCCCCCCCTTTCTGTATCGTTTTTGGCCACTATAGGTGTGGCAGGGTATACTCAGACATGAGTCCCTTTCTCACTGCTCCATCAGGATTCAAGCAAGCCGGGCCGAAGAGGCTGAAATGCCAGAAATCGGTCCCCGGTAGCTTGTCTCCTTTCTGGTGAAGAATTGGCTTGGTAGTTTGGTCTGCCCTGTTCCCATGATGCACTGGGCCAGGGACAGACTAATTTGCATATAGCCAGGTTCTGAGCTGGGATGGGGCAGTGAGATAAATAACGGTGATGGATCAAGCCCTGATCTTTGGACTGGGTAAGAGTGGTCTGCTTTATTCAGACACTCTGTTCATCACCACCCCCTTTTCTGTATCGTTTTTGGCCACTATAGGTGTGGCAGGGTATACTCAGACATGAGTCCCTTTCTCACTGCTCCATCAGGATTCAAGCAAGCCGGGCCGAAGAGGCTGAAATGCCAGAAACCGGTCCCCGGTAGCTTGTCTCCTTTCTGGTGAAGAATTGGCTTGGTAGTTTGGTCTGCCCTGTTCCCATGATGCACTGGGCCAGGGACAGACTAATTTGCATATAGCCAGGTTCTGAGCTGGGATGGGGCAGTGAGATAAATAACGGTGATGGATCAAGCCCTGATCTTTGGACTGGGTAAGAGTGGTCTGCTTTATTCAGACACTCTGTTCATCACCACCCCCTTTTCTGTATCGTTTTTGGCCACTATAGGTGTGGCAGGGTATACTCAGACATGAGTCCCTTTCTCACTGCTCCATCAGGATTCAAGCAAGCCGGGCCGAAGAGGCTGAAATGCCAGAAACCGGTCCCCGGTAGCTTGTCTCCTTTCTGGTGAAGAATTGGCTTGGTAGTTTGGTCTGCCCTGTTCCCATGATGCACTGGGCCAGGGACAGACTAATTTGCATATAGCCAGGTTCTGAGCTGGGATGGGGCAGTGAGATAAATAACGGTGATGGATCAAGCCCTGATCTTTGGACTGGGTAAGAGTGGTCTGCTTTATTCAGACACTCTGTTCATCACCACCCCCTTTTCTGTATCGTTTTTGGCCACTATAGGTGTGGCAGGGTATACTCAGACATGAGTCCCTTTCTCACTGCTCCATCAGGATTCAAGCAAGCCGGGCCGAAGAGGCTGAAATGCCAGAAACCGGTCCCCGGTAGCTTGTCTCCTTTCTGGTGAAGAATTGGCTTGGTAGTTTGGTCTGCCCTGTTCCCATGATGCACTGGGCCAGGGACAGACTAATTTGCATATAGCCAGGTTCTGAGCTGGGATGGGGCAGTGAGATAAATAACGGTGATGGATCAAGCCCTGATCTTTGGACTGGGTAAGAGTGGTCTGCTTTATTCAGACACTCTGTTCATCACCACCCCCTTTTCTGTATCGTTTTTGGCCACTATAGGTGTGGCAGGGTATACTCAGACATGAGTCCCTTTCTCACTGCTCCATCAGAATTCAAGCAAGCCGGGCCGAAGAGGCTGAAATGCCAGAAACCGTTCCCCGGTAGCTTGTCTCCTTTCTGGTGAAGAATTGGCTTGGTAGTTTGGTCTGCCCTGTTCCCATGATGCACTGGGCCAGGGACAGACTAATTTGCATATAGCCAGGTTCTGAGCTGGGATGGGGCAGTGAGATAAATAACGGTGATGGATCAAGCCCTGATCTTTGGACTGGGTAAGAGTGGTCTGCTTTATTCAGACACTCTGTTCATCACCACCCCCCTTTTCTGTATCGTTTTTGGCCACTATAGGTGTGGCAGGGTATACTCAGACATGAGTCCCTTTCTCACTGCTCCATCAGGATTCAAGCAAGCCGGGCCGAAGAGGCTGAAATGCCAGAAACCGGTCCCCGGTAGCTTGTCTCCTTTCTGGTGAAGAATTGGCTTGGTAGTTTGGTCTGCCCTGTTCCCATGATGCACTGGGCCAGGGACAGACTAATTTGCATATAGCCAGGTTCTGAGCTGGGATGGGGCAGTGAGATAAATAACGGTGATGGATCAAGCCCTGATCTTTGGACTGGGTAAGAGTGGTCTGCTTTATTCAGACACTCTGTTCATCACCACCCCCTTTTCTGTATCGTTTTTGGCCACTATAGGTGTGGCAGGGTATACTCAGACATGAGTCCCTTTCTCACTGCTCCATCAGGATTCAAGCAAGCCGGGCCGAAGAGGCTGAAATGCCAGAAACCGATCCCCGGTAGCTTGTCTCCTTTCTGGTGAAGAATTGGCTTGGTAGTTTGGTCTGCCCTGTTCCCATGATGCACTGGGCCAGGGACAGACTAATTTGCATATAGCCAGGTTCTGAGCTGGGATGGGGCAGTGAGATAAATAACGGTGATGGATCAAGCCCTGATCTTTGGACTGGGTAAGAGTGGTCTGCTTTATTCAGACACTCTGTTCATCACCACCCCCTTTTCTGTATCGTTTTTGGCCACTATAGGTGTGGCAGGGTATACTCAGACATGAGTCCCTTTCTCACTGCTCCATCAGGATTCAAGCAAGCCGGGCCGAAGAGGCTGAAATGCCAGAAACCGGTCCCCGGTAGCTTGTCTCCTTTCTGGTGAAGAATTGGCTTGGTAGTTTGGTCTGCCCTGTTCCCATGATGCACTGGGCCAGGGACAGACTAATTTGCATATAGCCAGGTTCTGAGCTGGGATGGGGCAGTGAGATAAATAACGGTGATGGATCAAGCCCTGATCTTTGGACTGGGTAAGAGTGGTCTGCTTTATTCAGACACTCTGTTCATCACCACCCCCTTTTCTGTATCGTTTTTGGCCACTATAGGTGTGGCAGGGTATACTCAGACATGAGTCCCTTTCTCACTGCTCCATCAGGATTCAAGCAAGCCGGGCCGAAGAGGCTGAAATGCCAGAAACCGGTCCCCGGTAGCTTGTCTCCTTTCTGGTGAAGAATTGGCTTGGTAGTTTGGTCTGCCCTGTTCCCATGATGCACTGGGCCAGGGACAGACTAATTTGCATATAGCCAGGTTCTGAGCTGGGATGGGGCAGTGAGATAAATAACGGTGATGGATCAAGCCCTGATCTTTGGACTGGGTAAGAGTGGTCTGCTTTATTCAGACACTCTGTTCATCACCACCCCCTTTTCTGTATCGTTTTTGGCCACTATAGGTGTGGCAGGGTATACTCAGACATGAGTCCCTTTCTCACTGCTCCATCAGGATTCAAGCAAGCCGGGCCGAAGAGGCTGAAATGCCAGAAACCGTTCCCCGGTAGCTTGTCTCCTTTCTGGTGAAGAATTGGCTTGGTAGTTTGGTCTGCCCTGTTCCCATGATGCACTGGGCCAGGGACAGACTAATTTGCATATAGCCAGGTTCTGAGCTGGGATGGGGCAGTGAGATAAATAACGGTGATGGATCAAGCCCTGATCTTTGGACTGGGTAAGAGTGGTCTGCTTTATTCAGACACTCTGTTCATCACCACCCCCCTTTTCTGTATCGTTTTTGGCCACTATAGGTGTGGCAGGGTATACTCAGACATGAGTCCCTTTCTCACTGCTCCATCAGGATTCAAGCAAGCCGGGCCGAAGAGGCTGAAATGCCAGAAACCGGTCCCCGGTAGCTTGTCTCCTTTCTGGTGAAGAATTGGCTTGGTAGTTTGGTCTGCCCTGTTCCCATGATGCACTGGGCCAGGGACAGACTAATTTGCATATAGCCAGGTTCTGAGCTGGGATGGGGCAGTGAGATAAATAACGGTGATGGATCAAGCCCTGATCTTTGGACTGGGTAAGAGTGGTCTGCTTTATTCAGACACTCTGTTCATCACCACCCCCTTTTCTGTATCGTTTTTGGCCACTATAGGTGTGGCAGGGTATACTCAGACATGAGTCCCTTTCTCACTGCTCCATCAGGATTCAAGCAAGCCGGGCCGAAGAGGCTGAAATGCCAGAAACCGGTCCCCGGTAGCTTGTCTCCTTTCTGGTGAAGAATTGGCTTGGTAGTTTGGTCTGCCCTGTTCCCATGATGCACTGGGCCAGGGACAGACTAATTTGCATATAGCCAGGTTCTGAGCTGGGATGGGGCAGTGAGATAAATAACGGTGATGGATCAAGCCCTGATCTTTGGACTGGGTAAGAGTGGTCTGCTTTATTCAGACACTCTGTTCATCACCACCCCCTTTTCTGTATCGTTTTTGGCCACTATAGGTGTGGCAGGGTATACTCAGACATGAGTCCCTTTCTCACTGCTCCATCAGGATTCAAGCAAGCCGGGCCGAAGAGGCTGAAATGCCAGAAACCGGTCCCCGGTAGCTTGTCTCCTTTCTGGTGAAGAATTGGCTTGGTAGTTTGGTCTGCCCTGTTCCCATGATGCACTGGGCCAGGGACAGACTAATTTGCATATAGCCAGGTTCTGAGCTGGGATGGGGCAGTGAGATAAATAACGGTGATGGATCAAGCCCTGATCTTTGGACTGGGTAAGAGTGGTCTGCTTTATTCAGACACTCTGTTCATCACCACCCCCTTTTCTGTATCGTTTTTGGCCACTATAGGTGTGGCAGGGTATACTCAGACATGAGTCCCTTTCTCACTGCTCCATCAGGATTCAAGCAAGCCGGGCCGAAGAGGCTGAAATGCCAGAAACCGGTCCCCGGTAGCTTGTCTCCTTTCTGGTGAAGAATTGGCTTGGTAGTTTGGTCTGCCCTGTTCCCATGATGCACTGGGCCAGGGACAGACTAATTTGCATATAGCCAGGTTCTGAGCTGGGATGGGGCAGTGAGATAAATAACGGTGATGGATCAAGCCCTGATCTTTGGACTGGGTAAGAGTGGTCTGCTTTATTCAGACACTCTGTTCATCACCACCCCCTTTTCTGTATCGTTTTTGGCCACTATAGGTGTGGCAGGGTATACTCAGACATGAGTCCCTTTCTCACTGCTCCATCAGGATTCAAGCAAGCCGGGCCGAAGAGGCTGAAATGCCAGAAACCGGTCCCCGGTAGCTTGTCTCCTTTCTGGTGAAGAATTGGCTTGGTAGTTTGGTCTGCCCTGTTCCCATGATGCACTGGGCCAGGGACAGACTAATTTGCATATAGCCAGGTTCTGAGCTGGGATGGGGCAGTGAGATAAATAACGGTGATGGATCAAGCCCTGATCTTTGGACTGGGTAAGAGTGGTCTGCTTTATTCAGACACTCTGTTCATCACCACCCCCCTTTTCTGTATCGTTTTTGGCCACTATAGGTGTGGCAGGGTATACTCAGACATGAGTCCCTTTCTCACTGCTCCATCAGGATTCAAGCAAGCCGGGCCGAAGAGGCTGAAATGCCAGAAACCGGTCCCCGGTAGCTTGTCTCCTTTCTGGTGAAGAATTGGCTTGGTAGTTTGGTCTGCCCTGTTCCCATGATGCACTGGGCCAGGGACAGACTAATTTGCATATAGCCAGGTTCTGAGCTGGGATGGGGCAGTGAGATAAATAACGGTGATGGATCAAGCCCTGATCTTTGGACTGGGTAAGAGTGGTCTGCTTTATTCAGACACTCTGTTCATCACCACCCCCTTTTCTGTATCGTTTTTGGCCACTATAGGTGTGGCAGGGTATACTCAGACATGAGTCCCTTTCTCACTGCTCCATCAGGATTCAAGCAAGCCGGGCCGAAGAGGCTGAAATGCCAGAAACCGGTCCCCGGTAGCTTGTCTCCTTTCTGGTGAAGAATTGGCTTGGTAGTTTGGTCTGCCCTGTTCCCATGATGCACTGGGCCAGGGACAGACTAATTTGCATATAGCCAGGTTCTGAGCTGGGATGGGGCAGTGAGATAAATAACGGTGATGGATCAAGCCCTGATCTTTGGACTGGGTAAGAGTGGTCTGCTTTATTCAGACACTCTGTTCATCACCACCCCCTTTTCTGTATCGTTTTTGGCCACTATAGGTGTGGCAGGGTATACTCAGACATGAGTCCCTTTCTCACTGCTCCATCAGGATTCAAGCAAGCCGGGCCGAAGAGGCTGAAATGCCAGAAACCGGTCCCCGGTAGCTTGTCTCCTTTCTGGTGAAGAATTGGCTTGGTAGTTTGGTCTGCCCTGTTCCCATGATGCACTGGGCCAGGGACAGACTAATTTGCATATAGCCAGGTTCTGAGCTGGGATGGGGCAGTGAGATAAATAACGGTGATGGATCAAGCCCTGATCTTTGGACTGGGTAAGAGTGGTCTGCTTTATTCAGACACTCTGTTCATCACCACCCCCTTTTCTGTATCGTTTTTGGCCACTATAGGTGTGGCAGGGTATACTCAGACATGAGTCCCTTTCTCACTGCTCCATCAGGATTCAAGCAAGCCGGGCCGAAGAGGCTGAAATGCCAGAAACCGGTCCCCGGTAGCTTGTCTCCTTTCTGGTGAAGAATTGGCTTGGTAGTTTGGTCTGCCCTGTTCCCATGATGCACTGGGCCAGGGACAGACTAATTTGCATATAGCCAGGTTCTGAGCTGGGATGGGGCAGTGAGATAAATAACGGTGATGGATCAAGCCCTGATCTTTGGACTGGGTAAGAGTGGTCTGCTTTATTCAGACACTCTGTTCATCACCACCCCCTTTTCTGTATCGTTTTTGGCCACTATAGGTGTGGCAGGGTATACTCAGACATGAGTCCCTTTCTCACTGCTCCATCAGGATTCAAGCAAGCCGGGCCGAAGAGGCTGAAATGCCAGAAACCGGTCCCCGGTAGCTTGTCTCCTTTCTGGTGAAGAATTGGCTTGGTAGTTTGGTCTGCCCTGTTCCCATGATGCACTGGGCCAGGGACAGACTAATTTGCATATAGCCAGGTTCTGAGCTGGGATGGGGCAGTGAGATAAATAACGGTGATGGATCAAGCCCTGATCTTTGGACTGGGTAAGAGTGGTCTGCTTTATTCAGACACTCTGTTCATCACCACCCCCTTTTCTGTATCGTTTTTGGCCACTATAGGTGTGGCAGGGTATACTCAGACATGAGTCCCTTTCTCACTGCTCCATCAGGATTCAAGCAAGCCGGGCCGAAGAGGCTGAAATGCCAGAAACCGGTCCCCGGTAGCTTGTCTCCTTTCTGGTGAAGAATTGGCTTGGTAGTTTGGTCTGCCCTGTTCCCATGATGCACTGGGCCAGGGACAGACTAATTTGCATATAGCCAGGTTCTGAGCTGGGATGGGGCAGTGAGATAAATAACGGTGATGGATCAAGCCCTGATCTTTGGACTGGGTAAGAGTGGTCTGCTTTATTCAGACACTCTGTTCATCACCACCCCCTTTTCTGTATCGTTTTTGGCCACTATAGGTGTGGCAGGGTATACTCAGACATGAGTCCCTTTCTCACTGCTCCATCAGGATTCAAGCAAGCCGGGCCGAAGAGGCTGAAATGCCAGAAACCGGTCCCCGGTAGCTTGTCTCCTTTCTGGTGAAGAATTGGCTTGGTAGTTTGGTCTGCCCTGTTCCCATGATGCACTGGGCCAGGGACAGACTAATTTGCATATAGCCAGGTTCTGAGCTGGGATGGGGCAGTGAGATAAATAACGGTGATGGATCAAGCCCTGATCTTTGGACTGGGTAAGAGTGGTCTGCTTTATTCAGACACTCTGTTCATCACCACCCCCTTTTCTGTATCGAGAAAACTCTAGTAGACAGGAGTATACAGACCCAAATGCTAATGCTATTGGGAATTTGTATTTGGGCAATATATTTCACGCCTTACCTGCCTTGTTTACACTACTGTCCCTGTTCTTCCGCGGCTTGTGCCGTTCGTGCGGAGGGACTCGCGCCTAAACTTTCCCGCTTACGGTGCCACCAGAACAGAAGTGCGCATTCTAGTTGCACCTACGCTTCTCCCCTCCGGCCTACTAAAGGCAAGAAGGGGCGCAGACTAAGTATGGGCGAATTTTGCAGATTCGCAATCCGTGAAATTGCGTTTTTATGGATTCGCAATCCGCAAAATTCGCAAACTCTCCCGAATTATGCGGATTTTTTTTGTGTTCGCAAGTGTTTCTGTCGTTTCGCGAGGGTTTTTTACCAGTTCGCAAACGCAAACTTACTTGTCGGGTAGCAACGGTCGCGACCATGTTATTTCTACGTCTGGTTCATCACAGCACCCTCTGTTTCACCACTGCCACCCTCTGTTTCACCACTGGCACCCTCTGGCTCACCCATGCCACCCTCTGTTTCATCACTGTAGATTATGGGGGGAAAAGCACACCTGCCCTGCCTCAACTGACATGAATGAATTAGGGGCTGATTGATTAATGTGTCACTGAATTTGAACTTCCAGTCTGGCACCTGCTTCCTTATCTGTAATTGCTTTCTGTTGCAGTGTAATTTTTTTTAACAGGACCTTTGTGGCATACTTGTAGCTATTCTCTGAGCCTGCTGTGAGGGTCAGAGCAGGGTCATAAAATAGTTGCAAGTAGGCAACTGAACTCTGGAGGGGCCCCTCAGGAAGCACTAGAGGGAATGGTTACTAATGATAAGATTGAACTTTTGCACCTGCTGAGTGCTTTCAGTTTTGCAAAAATTGTTTTTCTGCAATTTTGCGCGATTCGCGGGGCGCGAATTCGCGCGAGATCGATTTTGGAAGCCGCAAATTCGTGCGAATATACGATTTGTTTTTTTTGCGGCGTGTTAGTTTGTGTGATTTTTTGCGTTTTCGCAAGCCGCTTGTAGCGCAACGTTGCGAAGTTACCCTAGCGGTCGTACATGGGCGCGGCCATCTTGTTTGCGTGACGCATTTCCGTTTCCGGGCGCTATGTGTAATCTCACAAAGTGTGTGGCTCGCTGGTACAAGTTCGTGTGTGATCGCGGGGGAAATCTCGCGTGAACTTACCCACGCCGTCGTGAACGGGCGCGGCCATCTTGTTTTTCATTCATTGCTATGGTTCTGGGCATGCTTTCTGTATCCTCTGTCAATCTCTGCCATCCTTTGCTTTTTTGAAGTTTTTTTGGATCTATTTTACTTATTATCTATCCCTCTATTTTTTTAGCTCTATATTTTTGTGTTTTCTGCTGCTTTTGTTTAATTTTAAACTACTTTTTTAAACTCTTTTCTTTTCTTCCTCCCTATTCTATTTCTTATTTCTTATTTACCTTCCTTTCTGCCCAGACCATGGTAAAGGGAGCCGGGAAGCAGCCCGAGAAGGGGAAGGGTCCCGCACCCCGTGCCTGGGGTGGCCGCACTAGTGTTTTATGTCCAGCGCCGCCTCCCCAGGACCATCATGGCAGGCGGCAAGATCGCTAGCGGCTACAGGCTCCGGGAGTGCCGGAAGCAGTGGGAGAAGGTGTGCCGGGCCAAGTTTCAACACTCTCGGGTCCGGCGCACCTACAACCAGGCCACCCACCGTTGGACGGATCTCCTGGACCGGGAACGCGACTTGTTCGACCTGCTCGGCATCGAGATCCCCGGGCTTGGTGAGTAGTAGTAGCTAGTGATTTCATCACTACTCTGTTTTCTCCTGCACTGTGTGTTATTATATTGCAAATTTTTGTTTTTTACCAAGAGCAATAATGCTGCCGATTACATTGTAGGTAAATTATATTTCAAAATCTTCTGTGCATTTCAGGTGCACTGCTCTCCTTCTCAGTAGCGTTGCTACTATGCTTATTTGTTTTCGATTTTGTGTTCATTTCATTGGCCTGAGAAATTATGTATGAGTGTAGTTTAAAGAACTGCGTAATGCTAGACACTAAGGGTCAGATTTTCAATTACCGGCGCATCCCTGCAAAGTAGCAGGGATGCGCCAGTAATTGTGTGCCACGCCACCACCACCCAAGGTGCGCCGTATTTTCAATGCGGCGCACCATGGGCCCAAAACGTCACCGAAGCGTTACGCATCTGTGCTGTAAAGGCGGCGCATTGCTGGAGTTGCGTCGCAACGATGGCGCAGCTCCAGCAATGCTCTGGCGTGCCCTATCTCCCCAATGCTGCGTGAAGCCGTACGTCTGCTTCAAGCAGGCGCAGAGTTTCAGTCACGCATCATTGTCCTAAAAGTGACTGATTGAAATCTTGTAGATTTCCCTCAGCCACTTTTAGGATGCGTTCCTGCGCAGGAACGCCCTCCCTTGCACCGGAACGCCCCCAGAAGGCGCAGGGCTTTACAACGTGATGCATCTCCCATATTCGTCACGTTGTTAATATACGCCGCACCATGGCGCCTCTTTTGTTCTGCCGCTGCGTCACAAAAGTCACGCAACAATGGAGCAAAAGAGCCGCAAGGGGCTTGTAAATCTGCCCCTACAGACTCAAGTCCAGTCCTTCCTTTGTACACCTGGCAATAAGAAGAAATAGTGGTGGTGGATTGATAGTTGGAGTATTTTAATGACTGGTTAATGTAGTAGGAAACCTTTTAGTGTTGTCGCTGATCTGCAATTACGGTGGAGTTTGTCTGTCACTTCGCGTGCTGCGGACTGCTGCCTGCCAGTCCTAGGCGAACCTTTTTAGTGGTTTGTTTATTGAGTTACATAACTTTCCAAGTCGACGGTCCGCAAATCAAGCAATACTAATATCGTAGTAGACCACATGAGATAGGTCAAAATATCCCGTAGAATAGTTGTCTATTTGCTATTTCGCCAAAATATTTTGTTATTGTTCTTTTGAAATGTTTGATTTGGTTGACAACAATCATCCATGTTTTCGGGTCTTTCTTTCTTTTATGTTGTACATCAGCTCCCCCCAGGGGCAAGAGGACAGAGGAGAGGGGTTATTGGCTGCTGCTGCTGTTCAAGACCAGGATCGGTCAGGCGAGGGCTCCTTTGCTGGCCCCGGTAAGTTTTAATTTTAATATAGAGTACCTATTTTTTCCTAGCGTTCCTCATTCGATTTTTTCTAAATCGCCTTTGATCTTCTTGTAGACTGTATCTAAATTCTTATCCTGCCTCTACTATGACTCCCTGTGGTATTACTAGATTATTCTTATTAGTCTGTCTGTGTAGCTAACTAAGATTGCACATTTGGCAAAAGGTGTTAAACGAAACTCCCATTCTAGTCAGCAATAGCTCTATGCACTGAGTGCAGTCCTCTGGGATTGTCCATAATGTCTTTTCAAGTCTTCTAAATGTTTATGCTTTGACAATTACCAACAATAAAAAGGTGAATGACCACCAAGAAAGAATAAGATACTACTTTACTTTTGGTTTGGATAGGAGGACAATCCATACTACTACTGTTGCAGTGACAAATCTGCACAAACAGAACTATGGACACTAAATAGTGCATTGTTTATCAATTATAATAGGCGCAGGTAGACTTTCCACATACCTCAGTGATATCAGACTTTGAAGAACCCCCAATCTCCTTACTGACTAGATAGTGTGGCAGAGTCATTTAGCTCCCGAATTCATCGATGATTGGTCCCCAATGATGATTATCCAACGCAGGACAAGAGTACGGAGTCAGAGTCCAGAAGTGTCAGAGGCACGGACTCATGCTTGGAAATTGCAAAACCTTTTGCTCATTCACTCTTGACCAAAAACCACAGAGTCTATTTAAGTTTTAAAGCTTTATTAAAAGTAAAAATATTTATTAAAATCAAGCTTGTCATAAAACATAAACGGTTGATTAAAAATGGGAAAATGCTTAGTCATTTATTTCACACATTTATTGTGGGCGAGCCGAGCCCTCACCTGGTTTGAACTTTAATATTTCTTTTTGGTGCTGAATCGTTGGTCACTCCGTCCTAGTGATGATAATGTGTTCTTAGAAGTGAAGCTTCTGTCTGTTATGAGAAACATGGTGCGTGTTAAAAAGCAAGCATTCATCAGTTGTGCCAAAAAGTGCAGCAAGACAACACCCTTCCCTGGAAAAAGGGACATTTTACTTTAGAGTAGACAGTCACAAATTATTAGATTGGTTTCTGTATTCACATTTCTTCATTCCTAGACAAAATACTAGTGAGTGGTGTATGTCTATGACATCTAACATTCTTAAATGTACTTTGTAGGTGGAACATCTGGTACTGGGCCCAGCGCGGAGGTGGAGGAGGACACTTCTGGGGAGGAGGCGGTGCATGTGCCGGACGAAACTGCTGTGCGGGTTGCCACGGTAGTGGCGGGCAGTGGTAAGCTCTTATATTCCTTACTTATTGAGATTGCAGACTGCATAGTGTGCTCTCTGCACTGGTGTAGTATATATGTTCTACAGTGAAGTTACTATACTGTTAAGCAGAATTTCAAATTTAGAACAAAGTTTTTATCAACCAGGTAGTAGCCTCCTCTAAATTTACTTCAACTCAGCGGTGAATTTTTTTTCGAGATTCCGAATCAGATCTGAGATGAACTTGATGGATGGGATGAAAGAAAAGCGAAAGAACTGGGTGTAAGTAAGTGTGGAAGGATGAGCAAGTTAAAAGTAATGATGACTGACAAAGAAGAATGATACGTGTTTGATTGGTGCCCGAGGTGGCTGGGAAGGAATATGATGCATGGCTGGGTGAAGGATGAAGCAAGGATGGGTGGAAGGAGAACAGCCTGGGTGGGAGAAACAGAAACTGTATGTGTGCACAATATATGCTTTGGTTGAAATTGAAATGCAAGTCAAGCACGGATGTATGGCTTGCGGTTTCCCAAATAAAATGAAAAAGGTTGTTTTCCCGTGAGAAAACGTAAGGTTTGTCCAGATGAGAGACATGAAGAGAATGATTGACATATAGTTTGAATGGATGGATGCCTGGATCATGGTACTATCTGACTCTTAGATAGCATATGTGTATCTAGAGAGAGTAGACGGTCACTGGATGAACTAAGTGTTACTTTGAAGAGCATGTAACACCGCACCCGCACGTCCGTCCCAGTGTCGGAAAGGCAAGGAAAAGAAGTTGTAATTTTGTCCGAATACTACCATGAATAGTAGCAGTAGTTTGTATTGCAAGCAGAGCATATATCCGGCTATTATGATGGCCACTCACTACCTCTGTTAATAAGTTTAGTAGAACTTGGTCATTCATGTGTCGATGTATCACTGTTCACTCAATAAAAAGCAAAGCATCTAAAGTCATCCCATATATAAGCAAATACATACCATGTGCAGTGATAGATAATCAGATTATTTATCTTCTTCATTTTCCTTTTCTAGTATTCATTGGCACTGTAGGGTGAAAGTTAAATTAATTAAGCAGTAGCCCTTGTAGCAGAGTATTCTCAGTGCCACCCTTAATAGAAAAGTAAGAGCATCACCACCTGCATGTACTGGACTGGTACAGTAAGGCAAGTCTGTCTCACTCATCATGGCGGGCGTCTGTTTTTCTCGGGTGCAAGTTGACTGCGCTGGCATTATGCCGGCTTGCAGAAGTTAACGTACCAATTTTGCTAAACAAGAGAGAAGAAGAAGAATAAGAATGGTGTACTGTCTTAGTCGACTCTAATGGAGTGAGTCCATAGTGCTCGTAGAATTGATTCCTTAAACTCCCACTAATGTTAGAGCAAGGATGAAGAAGTGGGAGGTTAGATAGATACTGGCCACAAAAGTTATGTACTGCGCTTGCAAGTTGCTAGTTCTACTGTGACACAACTTTCTGCTGAATCATTTTGTGTTAATCTTAAAGAGCATTGGTTACAGACTATGTCTTTCTTTCTTCATATAGATGCTCCTTCCAAACCAACACGGAAGGAGCTGGCTAAAAGGGCCCGGCAACGGAGGCTGGAGGCCACTGTCGCCGAATATCGGTGGCTGGTGGCCCAGGAGGAGGGGGACACGCAGAGTACGTCGACAACATCCACGGCGACACCTGCATCCTCCTCCGTGCTCCTTGGGTCAGCCAGTCAGCGCAGCAGGTCTCCAGCGGTACGGAGCCGGGGTACCGCAGCCACCCGCCACCGCCGAGCAGCAAAGAAATCAGCTGCCCCCCACAGCACGTGCAAGGCACGCGTGCACCGCCTTTCACTGAGGGTGTCCTACCTCGAGCAGGAGCTCCTCAACACCAAAACCCTGCTCGAGACCCTTCGCAAGGAGCATGCCGACCTGGCCCGAAAAGTCAACAGCAGCCAGCAGTAGGAGGAGACTGTCCCTTGCCCCTTTTTTAAAGACTTCTGGGGGGTGGGAATTGGGAGTTGGGTTTTCTACTTTTTTGGACTTAGTTTTCACGGACATTCGTTGGGGTTTGGGAGGGGGGTGGGATGGGTCTTGCGGGAGATTATTTATGTTAAGGATATATAAATATACTTTAAACTTTATCTTAGCATACGTGTTTTTTACTGCTTTTGAGGCTGGTGGGTGGGAGTTTAACAGTAAGTTTGTTTTCCTGAAACTTAAGTGGCATCTTGATTCAAGTTGTGTAAGTACTAGTAATTGCCCAAATGTTTTCAAAACTAAGTGCCTGTCACAGAGTAAGTGAATTAAATAGTCCTGGGACCGTCAGTCTCTCGTCTCTCCTAATACTCCATTGTACTACCTCCCCCCAAACGCTTATCTCACCTGTAATTTGTGTTTGGAAATAGGGCTAGGCACAGGGCTGGCTGCACGGGAAATGGCGTTTAAGGTTGGCAATCCTGGGCGGATGAAATGTGATCATTGCGGTGGTACTTGTGGTGTTACACAGTGGCAGTTGCCGCATCTGAAAAAAAAGAAAATGAAACCTTGTTTGTCCTTACCGTAGCATTAGAACGGTACGATAGAGAATATAGCAGGTGACAGTACACTAGAACAGTGCCACAATGTAGCAGAACAAATGGTAAAGTATTGAAAGTATAACTAGTACTTGCGTTGAATTTCTTTGACATTGGCTACTACTACAAGAAATAGTACTGAAGGTGAAGGACACAGCAGCGTAATAATTTGCCAAGTCTAGGAGGAGGATATTCTTGATGACCAATCAAGTTGATGGCGCACATGAAAATCTGCTTTCATTTGCCAATAGTGACTCAGTGTCAAGCTGAGTAAGAATATGTCCTCGGATTCCTTCACCAGCCTGTTGCTATGACCTTATCCTCCCCAGCAAGTGTGTGGAATTATTGCTGTCATTTAGTCACACATCAATCAAAACCACACAGCCCGGGGGAAGAGGGTTAGGGTTTGGAAAATGGATGGGAATGGGGATTTTTGGGAAAGTTTTGTTGAGAGAAGAAAAAAAAAGCACAGCATGGACAAACAATAATTGAAGATAAACAAATCTTTGGGTACAAAGATATCCATAAATCTTGTAAGTGACATAAAGGAAGTGCATGCACTACTGCATGCATGGTTACTGAAAAGTAAGTAGTACTTTCGACAACCGTGAATGAAAGAATGCGACAGTACAGGGCTGCAGTAATAATTATGCGTTTTCACTTGCCTATCTCTGCACTCAGAGAAACACTTCTTACATTAAATTAGGTTTAAAAAATAGCATTAGTAAAACATATAGAATGAGTGTAGGGATGAATTTAGAAGCAGAGATCAAAGAAATGCAGAGTCACACTCATAGAAGTTCACAGCAATAACGTTACTTAAAAGATAATTAGAAAAGAACGGATACTGTATCTGTATGTTTTTGTAGTTGTCCTGTTGAATTTGGTAAGTTGCATGCATCCAACCATTCCTCTTATTAGCGGGACTCCTCCATTCCCTCTGATGCTCCGTCCATCAATGTTGGTGACCAGAAGACACCCTGTCCACTGCCTGCCTGGCGGATGCTGAATTGCGGCTCGCTAATGTGAAGCCTGACTTCATCCTTTTTTTCCCATTGCACAGGCTGAAACCCAGCCTGTAATTATTGATGGCAAAACAGGAAGTGATATTAGAACACCACTGACAAATAAATATAAGGTATGTACGCTGTGTAGTGCAAAAAGTCACACTTTGAGTTTCCTAATAGACAGTACAATATTTTTGAAAGTGCTACTCTGTCTGAATCTCCTTTTGAAGGATAAATAAGTATGGGCGAATTAATTTAGCGGATCTTTCCCCTCAAGCTAGGTGTACTGTAAACTGTGTTTTAGAACAAAATTAGATCTTCCCAGCAGTGCTCCCAGACCCTTACTAAACCCAGTCGCAAAAATGTAGAAGACCCCCAATCAGATCTCCAAAAACGAGGCCTAGTAGAAAATGGTGACAAAACGTACTTTGAAAGTAAAGTAGGCCCAAATCCCCCCTTACCCACCATGGATTGTATTCAAACCACTTGCAAGCAAGCAAAAGTATCCATACCCAGCATTGCACCAAGACTCGCAAACCCCCCCACAAACACCAGGAACCTCCACAAACAGCCCCCCGAAAACGGTAGAGTGAGCGAAATCTCAGAAAATGCAAAAACTTTTCCCCCAGGGATTGTCTCCAAAACACTTTCTTTCGGGTATTAGACCTTTCCAGCAATGGCCCCAGAACTGTCAACCTGGGCGAAAACAAGTTCAACCCCCCCAACAAGCCAAAAGGAAAAACCCGGGAAAAGCCACACGTAAAAAACTTTGGGCCTCCTGGAATTCAGTCCAAATGCGCTCTGCAGCTAGGGCCTAACTCCCCTTTTCCACCATGGATTTCCTGAAAAACAAATGCAATCAACATTAGACTGTGCCAGCAGTGCTCCCAGACCCCAAAACCCACCCACAACAACCTAAATGCCCGCCAAACAGCACCCCAAAGACAGGCAAGTGATCAAAAGCGCAAAATCTTTTTCTGCTCTGATTTTGTCCAAACCACTTTTATCCGGTATTAGACCTTCCCAGCAATGGCCCTAGACCCGTCAACCCAGGCGGAAAGAAGTAGAAGACTCCCAAACAGCCAAAAAGCAAAACTACAAAAATGGGGACTTAGAAATTTTCAGGCAAATTTACAAAATCACTCCACGCGTGCTCTGCAGCTAGGCCCTAACTCCCCTTTGTCACCATGGATTTGCTTCAAACGTCTTGCAATCAAAACTATCCATACCCAGCAGTGCTCCCAGACCCCAAAACCCACCCACAAATACCCGGAACCCCCCCAAACAGCACCCCAAAGACAGGCAAGTGATCAAAAACGCATAATCTTTTTCTGCTCCGATTTTGTCCAAACCACTTTTATCCGGTATTAGACATTCTCAGCAATGGCCCCAGACCCCTGCAGCCACCCGCAAAAAAGCAGAACACCCCCAAACAGGCAAAAAGCAAAAATGGGCCTACTATCTTCAATTCTGTCCAAATACGCTGTGCAGCTAGGCCCTAACTCCCCTTTTCCACCATGGATTTCCTGAAAAACAAATGCACTCAACATTAGACTGTGCCAGCAGTGCTCCCAGACCCCAAAACCCACCCACAACAACCTAAAAGCCCGCCAAACAGCACCCCAAAGACAGGCAAGTGATCAAAAGCGCAAAATCTTTTTCTGCTCCGATTTTGTCCAAACCACTTTTATCCGGTATTAGACCTTCACAGCAATGCCCCAGACCCGTCAACTCACCCGCAAAGAAGTAGAACACCCCCACAATTGCAGAGTCTTTCTTCATTGGGCGTAATCCAGCCATCTGCTTTGAGCGAAATAGGAGTCTGGAGGAGGAGGATGATAGAGGAGCATGTTCTTGTGAACTTGTGAACCTGAGGAATGCAGACTGCAGCACCTTCAAATCAATAAGCAAATAAGTGAAGACAGTTCTGCTGATGGGTTTATTTTTGTGATTAGGTGATTAAAGTTTTTTTATATAGATTTTGCAAAACAAAGAAAGACAGACACACAGGAATAAAAGTGAATATGGACGAAAAAGAACGTTAGTGATTCATTGACTAATTTTCAGGGCTCGGTGTCAGGGAAGAAGAGCTCGTCCTCAAACTCTGCTAATTCAGACGGGAGTAGGTCAGTTAACAGGGAAGAACTTCCCTCATCTAAGTTGGTGTCCTCCTCTTCTTTTCCTGAGTGCATTCTCGTAATTTGTAATCTGGTGGTTTGAAGTGCTGATTCATCTTGATCATTGTTAACCTCTCCACATTTTTGGGCGAGAGGCGGGTCCTTTTGGAAGTTACAATGCCACCAGCAGCACTGAAAACACGTTCAGAAGACACAATTGCGAGTGGGCAAGACAAGTAATTTAAAGCCAGGTTGGTGATCTCTGGCCACACATCTGTTTTCCCATGCCAATACTCCAATGGGTCATGAGAAAGATCCAATGGGTCATGAGAAAGATGGACCTCTGTTGAGTCATTCAGATAGGCCTGCACCATCGACTCAAGGTTCTCCAGGGTTCCTCCACTTTGCTTACTTTTTTCTGGGACCATTTCAGAAGCAAACCCAAGCTGAGTTAGCCAACCCTCTTCTTCACACAATATTACTGTTGTGTCTGCTGCAGATGATACGGTTTCTGGTGTCGTTAACGGCTGAGAGGGAAAATCACTCACTTCTGCCACAGCCACAAATGCAGATGAGGATTTTTTTGACTGCGGACGGCCTGCTGATGCTGATGTACTGCCTTCTCCTTCAATTTCCTGCCGTTCTCTTTCAAACCGAGTGGCTGACACAGCTAGCCAATGTTTGTAGTTTGTAACATCTGCGTCATCAAAAGGAAAGAATACTCTGCCTGCCACTGCCTTTTTGTACCGTGGATCCAGACTAGTAGCACAAATGTAATGCTGTTCTGTGTTGATCATTTCAAGACGATCATCGCCAAGTAGGCGGTGTAATAACTTCTCCGCCAACTCAAATGCTTCTTCCTTTCCATCTTTTTCAAACTTAGAACACACCGCCTTCAGTCTGTGCTCTAGCATGCTCAACAAGGGGATAGCTTTTCCCAAATTACAGTCCTCCCTGCTGACTGCACGCGTGAAGACCTCAAAAGGACGAAGCATGTCTGTCAGGCTTTTAACTTGGTCCCATTGCTCCACTTGTATCCTCATGCCTATCATAGGTGTACCCAGTTTAAAGAATTCTGATCGACTACCGCGTACTGCTTATACAGATGCTCAAGCATGTAGAAGGTTGAGTTCCAATGTGTTGCCACCTCCTGGATGAGTGCTTTCACTGGCAATTTACGTTCATGTTGCAGGCACCTCAGCTGCTTCCGTGCCTTAAAAGAATGGTTGAAATGTGTGCACATTCTTCGGCAGGTGGTCAGTAACTCGGAGACTGGACTTTCTTCACTCAAGAATTTTTTAACAACCAGGTTTATACAGTGCGCCAGACACGGCACTCTGAAATAGTTACCCATATCCATGGCCTTAACTACATTGGCGCCATTATCCGTGGAAACATAACCAATCCTGCGTTTTCTTGGGGACAGCCATTTAAAGACCTTTGTGTTAAACTCATGCAAAATGTTTTCTCCTGTATGACCTTTCTCCATGGCAAACATGGCTATTGTTGCATGTTTCCGAGCAGCTTTATAAACTTTGTCCGAGTCAACACCTGCGTTTATCTTTGCTTTAACCCCTGAAAAAGAGACGCAGTGTGCAGTGATGCACATGTAATCAGTGGCTGCGCAACTGGTCCACATGTCTGTTGTCAGATGTATAGTGTGAACAGCACTGTTCTGCAAAGCTGCCCCAATCACCTCCAGCACATCTTCATGTAGTGCTGGAACCGCAACACTGGCAAAATAGAACCGGCTAGGAACCTTCCATTTAGGGCAGAGCGTTGCCACCATTTCAAGAAAACCCACCCCTTCCACAAAAGAAAAAGGGAGAAGGTCCAGCGCTAGCATTTTAGCCAGCTTAGTGTTATACAGACGCGCCATTGGGTGGTTGCGTTCATATGGCGCTTCTGAAAACAACATGCTTCTAATGGTGGGCTGGACCATTTTACGGGATGATGATGACTTCTGCGACCCAGTTACGCTCAGTGATGATGAACTTTTTCGCATTGGTGTCTCACTCTCTCCCACACTCTTAGTGTGGCTCATATATCTTGCAGGGGGTGTGCTGCAGACAGGGGGACTGGGTGTAACTGAAGAAATGTTTGACGCTTCTTCCTCCTCGTCATCAGCAGATGAAACATCAACGGATACAATTTGTTGACTTGCAATTCGGACATCCTTGATCTCCCTTAGGTGCGCATGCCATTTGACAGTGTGCTGTCTCTCAAGATGACCTCTCTGGCCTCCGGTACCATAGTTGGTACCAAGCTTACCACGTCTAACTCGAACCTTACAAATGGTACAAATTGCTATGTTTACCCTTGTTGGGTTAACACTAAAGAAGTCCCAAACTGCAGACTTCAAATGTCTGTGGGGGGCGGGGGAGGCCATACTGGGAATGCTGCTAACGCCAGATGAACTGGAGGATGTGTGTTGCCGAAATTTAGTACGTTGTGCACTTACAGCACCACTAATTGAGGAAATGGAGGTCGAGGTGGGTGGAGGTCCCTTCTGGCGAGTAAATATGGAAGCTGTAGGTGGTGGTGTACTAGTTAACTACATTCATGGTGGTCCCATTCCCGCGTCGCCATCATCATCATCACGCTCAGCAGCATTTCGGGCTAGGGTTAAAATATCTGTGTGCTGCATGCCCGCTGAGGCTGGAGTGACGTCTATGATGACTGCGTCGTCGTCGTGAGAGGATTCATCAGCAGGAGTATATGCCACTTCTTGTTCAGCGTCATCATCACACTCCATAACTCTGAGACTTTCCGGGACCTTCCTTTTACGCTTAGCTACCTTTGTCAGATCATGGTGTGCCTCACTCTCAGACGGCCGTGGTGGTTTCCAAGTTTCATCCATATCATCAAAAGGAAGGGGGCTTGAAGAAGAAGTAGACACCATCCTTTATTTTTCCTTGCTGGGGATCTGGAAGACAATGAATCATCAGGAGGAGTGGCTTCCTCATGTGATACCTCGGCTTGAATGTCGATTTCCTGATGTGCCCCTACTTCTGGAGGAACAACTTTTGTGGGCACTTGTGCCGCTCCATGCACCTCTGCTTGCTCCTCTTCTTGTGCTGCCTCTCCTTCCACATGTACTTGGGCTTGTACTTGCACATGTGGTTGTTGTTGCGGCTGTGGTTGTTGAACACTCGTCAGATGAGTTATAACAACCTGTGTGGATTGAGGGATGCTGCTACTTTCTTGCGATGAGCCAACATCACTGGTCGATGGTGATTGAACATCTATACTGGCTGCCTCTGCAGCACTCAAGGGCTTGGACCTACGTTGGCGTGGTGGTGGTGGTACTGAGCCCAATGGAGCGGAGGTGCTGCTCCCAGCTTGGTCCCCAGCAGACCCTGCTGCTGCTGCAAGCGTCCTTTTTTTCCCCAAAAAATGCGGCGGTCGACACACCAGTCTCCTTGGTTAGTGGCGCCACTTGCTTCTTCTGCTCCTTACTGGCAACTTTCTTGCTAGAGGAGCTACGGGCAACTTTTTTTGGGGCCATCTTCTTCAGATGTCAGAACAGCAGGCCGCAGTTGCACAAGTTGCAGAGTTGTCTGTGGCCACACGTGACGTTGTGCTGCACACACCGCAGCAGGACTTCTTCCTGGCACTGATGAGGAACGATGAGGCTGATGATTCGTCTTTCTGCACCTAAAAGCAAACGAAGCCAGAGGAACATCAGTCAAATAAATGTTGCATATGTAGCGCTTCAATTAATAGTTTGCAAGTAAGCATTTTTATTATACCCACCCCCCAAAATGGAAAGACCAATAAAATGCACCACTGACAGAGTACCCCTGGGCATAATGGATGAAAGCATGGCAGACTGGCTGCAGGCCTATGACACAACAAAGCACACTGCCTGGCTTCAAAATTGCCCCGAGACCCCCACCCACATGGCCATGCCCCATCAACACCCCAAAAAATCGAAAAACACACAAAAATCACCACAATCCAATGCCATCCATGCCCTCCATGATGTTTACATTAAAGAGACCACACAGAAAGACTAGGCCCATGCACCACTGGGTACCCCTGGGCATAATGGATGAAAGCAAGGCACATTGGATGCAGGCCTATGGCACAAAGCACACTGCCTGGATTCAAAATGGCCCCTTCACCCCCACCACATGACCCTGGACCAGGCCTCAAAATGGCCCCCACCCACATGGCCATGCCCCATCAACACCCCAAAAAATCAAAAACACACAGAAATCACCACAATCCAATGCCATCCACGCCCTCCATGATCTTTACATTCAAGACACCCCACAGAAAGACTAGGCCCATACAACACTCAGTACCCCTGGGCAAAAGGCCCAACAGCCAAAAAATGGAAAAACAAACAAAAATCACCTCAATCCAATGCCATCCATGCCCTTCATGATGTTTACATTAAAGAGACCCCACAGAAAGACTAGGCCAATACACCACTGGGTACCCATGGGCATAATGGATGAAAGCAAGGCACATTGGATGCAGGCCTATGGCACAAAGCACACTGCCTGGATTCAAAATGGCCCCTTCACCCCCACCACATGGCCCTGGACCAGGCCTCAAAATGGCCCCCACCCACATGGCCATGCCCCATCAACACCCCAGAAAATTGAAAAACACACAAAAATCACCACAATCCAATGCCATCCATGCCCTCCATGATGTTTACATTAAAGAGACCACACAGAAAGACTAGGCCCATGCACCACTGAGTGAGTACCCCTGGGCAAAAGTTCCCAACAACACCCCAAAAAATCGAAAAACACACACAAATCACCACAATCCAATGCCATCCATGCCCTAAATGATGTTGAAATTCAACAAAACAGTTACATCATGCACCCATAACTAACCCTGGTCCTACTGGATACTGTGGCCACCCACAATATATTTTATTTAATGTTCTGCAAAAGTTCCAAAATTGTAGTTGCAGCAACTGTAATGCCCCAAACAAACTTACTTGTGAAATTTCTAATCCAAAAGTGATCCAAAGAAAGTCAAAAAGGCCTCAAATCCAAATATCCAGCAGCATCCACAAAAAGTAATCCTTTCAGGTCAGGATCCAAATCAAAGTGACCAGCACATGAAGAAAGCACTGGGAGGAGCCTGCTGGACAGGAACAGGAAGTTGGAGACTGTGGGGCACTTCCTTCCTCCCACCCCCCCCCCAAAATTGACTCCTTGCAAAAAAAAAGTGCAGGCAAATGTCAACCTGAGGAGTTATTCTGAGAAAAATCATAATTTTCAAGGTTTATGCTGCCTCCTGGTGGATTTCTTGTGCGAAATTGCAAGTGTTTACTCCCGCGATGCGTGATCACGGGCCTTTATGACGTACTCGCGTTGCCAAACTCTCGCTGTGCAAGGTGGCAAGCCGCGATGACGTAATCGCGGTCGACATACTCCCGCGGGCTCCCGCAGCAAGATCCAAAATGGCGCAGCACACGCAAACATGGAGAAAAACAACTCTTCAAACACTGAATGATGGTAAGTGAACACTGCGCACCGCAAAATTGTATAGTATTCTATTTGGCAAGTGCGACCAAGCAAAAAAATCCGCTTCGCGCAAATCTATGGCAAATTCGCTAGAGTTCGCGGATTGCAAATTCGCCGAAAATCCGCAAAATCCGCGAGCGGAACGGATTTTACGCCCACGCTTGGCGCAGACGCGTGGCAGACTCCCAGCTAGCGGTCAGTATCATGACCTCAGCCGTGTGTATGTTGTAGGCATCAAATTGCTACCAATGTGAATATCGGTATTTTAGGACATTTTAATGTGTTTTAAAAATATTTTTGCTATTGGGAATTTGTATTTGGGCAATATATATTCCACGCCTTACCTGCCATGTTTGCACTACTGTCCACGTTCCGCAGCGGCTTGTACCGTTTGTGCGGAGGGACTCGCGCCTGCACTTTCCCACTGCCTGTGCTACCAGACCTGAAGTGCACATTCTAGTTGCACCTACATTTCGCCCCTCTTGCCTACTTAAGGCAGGAAGGGGCGGGAATGCGCGCAGTGGCGAGCCAAAGGCAAGCCTGTCTGCGCCCTTCCATGCCAGACTGCCGCTAGCCGCCAGGACCCCTGTTTGTTTCATTACCTTATCTATCTTAGGTAAGGAAACTTAATTTTGTATGACCTAAACATGACTAAACTGTGTTACTCAAGTCAAGAGCTTAAATCACTAAGTATACCCTCTGTTAACTTGTTACCCAAATGCCTGCTAGATACCGAGGTGTATACTGCCTTTTCTACAGTTAACACCCAAATCACTCTCAACGAGTCAGCACTCTTCCCACATCCCAACTAAAGAATATTAGGAATCCTATTGAGACCCCTAAACAACTTAAATGGCTTTATTTTAATGTCCGGTCAATTCCTAAGCATGCATTGGAAATATGGAATCTTCTTGATCTTGAAAAGACAGACATCTGTTTTATTACAGAAACCTGGCTTCATGAGCAGGCCTCCCCTGATGTCGCCACTGCATTTCCGCCAGAATATCATTTAACTAGATTAGATTGAGTTGCAAGTAGAGGTGGGGGGATAGCAGTGGCCACTAGGGAGGAACTAGAAATCATTACATTAGATTCCTGTACCATTAAAACATCTGGAACGCTCATTTTTGTCACAAAACTAATTTTGTAAACCATCTACTTGAATTAATTGCTCCACATGTATTAGCTGTAGACAATTTTCGAATTATCTGTGATTATAATTATTATGTAGAGCTTTTATCTGACCCCAATGCAAATCAATTGGTAACAAATTTGAAATATAAACAGATCCATCGCGGTTACTTAAATAATATCAGACAGGCTAAAAAGCTGTATTTCAACAACAGGATTAAGAAAGCTGCAAATTCCAACAAAGAGCTCTATAAAATACTGAAGGAGCTCACTACCCCTCTCTCTGTTCAGCCTATTTCTTCTCCCTCGCAAGAATGGGTAGACACGCTGTCTTCTTTTTTCGATGAAAAGATCAAATCTATTCATAGGTCTTTTCCCCACCGCAATATTAAAAATGTAGACTCTAATCTAGGTATTAACAGTCACTGCCACTATTACAGGAATTCAATGTATTCACTCCAGAGGAAGTCTCCATTACCCTAGCCAAGATTAAATCAGGTTCCCCAGCAGACTCGCTCCCACCAGGTTTCTTTGCAAATATAGTTCCTCTGCTCACAGTCAAACTCACAGAGTCATTCAATATGTCATTACCTCAGGCCATGGTCCCCACCAGATGGAAAGCAGCTGAAGTCAAACCAATCTTTAAAAAGCCTTCTTCTGATCCCAAGGTACCAGGAAACTACTGTCCCATCTCACTGCTTCCTTATTTCGGCAAGGTACTCGAGTTCTTGGTAAATAAACAGCTTACCACTCATCTGGAGAGTCATGGACTCCTCGACCCATCACAGTCAGGGTTTAGGGCTTCACATAGTACCGAAACATCAGTGGTGGAGTCATGGCTAACTGCCCGTTATCCAGGCAGTCAGCCATGACTCCACCACTGATGTTTCGGTCCTATTAGATCTTTCCACCGCTTTTGACACCATCTCCCGTACCATTCTAAAACAGCGGTTATGGGAGGTAGGAGTCAGGGGCAAGGCCCTAGACTGGTTCAGGAACTACCTAATGAATCGAACCACCACAGTACAAATAGGTACCCTGGCCTCATGCAGTCGGTCTGTAAGCATGGGAGTTCCTCAGGGTTCCATCCTGAGTCCCATGCTTTTCAACCTGTATGTTACACCTTTGGCCAGGGTAATCAGCTCCTATGGCTTTGATGTAGTGTCATATACGGACGACACTCAGCTGTTAATCACTCTTGGTCCAGACCCTACAGAAACAATGATCCGTTTTAACAATTGCTTGACCCATATTAACAACTGGATGTGTATCAATCACTTACAGCTTAATGGAAGCAAGATGGAGATCATTCTTTTAGGGAAAGCCGATGAGAACTGGTCCAGCAGCTGGTGGCCCCATAATCTAGGCCCATTTCCATCTCCCAAACAAGTAGTGCGGAACCTTGGAACTATGATTGACAATCCGTTGTCAATGAAAAATCGTATAAATTGTGTAATAGGTATCTGTTATGGTATTTTGTGTAAATTATGGAAAATCTTTCAATGGATTCCTATTGAATCCAGGAAACTGCTGGTGCAAGGGCTCATCATAAGCCGTATGGACTATGGCAATGCCCTATTAGCCTCGGTAAACGAGGAGCTCCACTCTAAATTTCAAGCTTTGCAGAATGCTGCTACCAGACTGATTTTAAACCTTCTTTCAAGAGCACCAACAGCACCTAGCCTGAGGGCTCTTTGCTGGCTCCCTGTTAAGAAGCGAGCTCATTTAAAAATTCTGTGTCTCACTCAAAAGAGCCTGTACAAACCTGGACCAAGCTATTTAGCTAAGAAACTCAGTTGGTATCATCCAAGTAGACAACTAAGATCTAGTACCAAATACCGCCTCACCCCATGACGAATCCGCACTGCAAGGAATGGTGGTTGATCCTTTTCTTTTCTCGCACCTTCCCTCTGGAACAAGCTCCTGTCCCATCTTCTTTCCATCTCTGGTCACCTGCTCTTCCGCAAGGAATTAAAAACCTGGCTATTCGACCACAATTAATGCCGTCATTTCAGACTGTCTGTTCGCACGGAGTCTTCGCAAGCACCATGAGACCTTTTTGGTGATTTGTGCGCTTAATAAGTTCCTTTGACTTTGACTTAAAAGGACCTAGACAGAGCAGGCCGCACTGGTTCAGTCAATTCTAGATAACCTGGATCTGTAGGTGGCCCGCAAAAAACGTATCACTGCGCAGAATATGAAGGGGTTAGGTAACAACTGTTAGTGCAAAAGTGCCACTTTAGCTTTCCTAAACTTCAAACTTTTTAACAATGGCCGAAGGAAGCGTTATCTGGGCAAAGAGAAAAATGTGCACAGCAATATAAAATGTAACGTGTCCTGTGGAGTGTGTAATGTGTATTCAGAGACAGTCAGAAGAGCATAATTGTTAAAGTAAGAAAATGCCAGCTTTCTTAAAAATGGCATTTTCAGTCTTACAATTTAAAATCTGACGTCCGCATAAGTTCTAATTTTAAACTGTGAGCCCAGAGACACCAAACTTTAAGGACCCAATTCACAAAGCTAAACTCAGACCAAAAGTCTAAGTTTAGACCTGAGGTCGAACTTTACTAGTAGTAAAGTTAGACTTTTAGTTTAAGTTTGGACCAATAGTCCAACTTAGACCAAACGTCTAACTTTACTAGTAGTAAAGTTAGACGTTTGGTCTAAGTTAGACTTTTGGTCCAAACTAACCCTAAACCAAAACTCTAACTTTACTAATAGTAAAGTTAGCCTTCAGGACTAAACTTAGACTTTTGGTCTGAGTTTACCTTTGTGAATCGGGCCCTTAAAGTTTGGTATCTCTAGACTTACAGTTTAAAATCATAACTTATGTGGAAGTCAGATTTTAAATTGTTAGACTGAAAATGCCACTTTTAGAAAGCTGACATTTCCTTACTTTAACAATTATGTGCCTCTGCCTGGCTCTGAATACACATTTGAGTTGAGTGACAGCTGGGCTTTGTGCAGTGCCTCTAGACAGTTACACAAAGGAAGAAGGGTTCTGACATTTACATCCTTATGGCCCATCACCAGTTTGGTGGGCCTTCCTGAGGTAAATTGCTAGGGAGGAGCTGACACCTGCACTTACACCTGAATATGGCTGGGCCTGTCCCCACTAAAAGAGCTGCATACCCACCTGTAGAGGGTTTGGAGCTAGGGCAGGAGAGGCAGGGACCTTGTGATATTCAAAGGCCACTTTGATGTCTCCCCTACTTCAAAGACACATTTAGGTGTAAGTACTGGACCCCTGACACCACCAGGGCAGACTTTGCTAGAACCAAGGACATTCTGTCTGGAAGAAGAGCTGCTGTGCTGAAGGAGGGACTGCCAATTTGTTACCTGTGTTACTGTATTGGCCTACTGCCTGCTGATTGCTGTGCTACAGGAAGGACTGCCACTTTGCAACTTGATCTGCTGTGTTGGCCTGCTGCCTGTTGCTTCTTGCCTGCTGCCTGTTACTTCTATGATCCGTACAAGGAGCTTTCTCAGCAGACCCTGTGTGGGTTCTCCTTTGCTGTTGGCCTGATCTTTGGATTTGTACCAGTCCCTCGCAACCACAAGTAACCTTTTGACTGCTTGTGACTTATAAGCACTGTCTTCACATTAAGGGCCAGATGTAGGTAATCCTATTTTACCGATTCTAAAATACTGAATTATACCGAATCGGTATTTTAGAATCGGTAAATGGGATGTAGCAAATAATTCAGTAAAATTTACCGAATCGGTAAAAATCGGAATCTCCGATTCGCTATTTACCGATTCGGGTTTACCGAATCGGTGATACAAAATACAAGCAATTGAGGATTCAATCAATCATGTGCATCCAACCCACCCCACGACCAAGCAACAGAGGAACCAACCAATCCTGTGCATCCACCCCACCCCACAATCAGGAAGTGGCCACACCCATGCAGGTGCAGACTAACTGAACAAACTGGAGAGCTGTGAGACACTGAGCTACTGGCTGTACTGAACTGAGCAGAAGTGCAGGATGGAATCCCAGGACTCACAGAGGGAAGTAGCAGACCGCAAAAGAAAATTAAAGTTCAGCACAGGTGAACTGCAGGTGCTGGTGGAGGAGGTGGTGAAACACCACACCCAGCTTTTTGGGAAACAGTCTCTGCAGGTAGCAGAGACTGTGAAAAGGAACACCTGGCTAGGAATCCAGGCTAAGGTGAACGCCATAGGGGTGACTACAAGAGAAGTAGATGACCTCAAAAAACACTGGTATGATCTCAGGATCATAACACAGAAGAAGCTGGCAGCACAGAAGAAAGATGCCAGTGTCACAGGGGGAGGAAGAAGCAGGGCACCTGCCCTTACTGACCTGGAGCAGCTGGTGGAGTCCACCCTGAAGCCAGAGAGTGTTTTTGGGATCGGGGATGCTGACAGCTCAGCCCGAACTGCAACAAAACAAGGTAAAGAGCATGTCCAGCAATTCTCCCTCCCTTGCCTGTCTCCCCCTTCCCCAATGTGGCTGTGTGTTTCACACTCCAGTACAGGTTTTGGGATACACAATGCATCATGGGAGAGGTAGTCATTGAAACATACATCAGTACAGTCATCACACAAAACAGCAAGGCATGCCACACACTACATTCAGAAGCAGTTGAGGACATTGAAAGTGTGTGACAGGATTGTAATTTAATATTGAAATACAGGGTTGCAGCACCACTGAGCCAATGTCCATATCTGTCCACAGGAGAGTCATCACGCAGTAGAGCGCAGGAGAGGGAGAAAAGGGCACCCCAAAGGGAAAGGAGTGAGGATGCAAGCAGGAGTGCAGGACAGAGCACTGAAACACCACCAGCACCCACAGCACAGGCAGCTTCCACACCAGGGCAGCCACTACAGCACAGCCATCATCGCCTCTGCTGTATGACTCACCACAGCAGGAGCCACCAGCACAGTCTCCCTCACCAGCATCAGAGTCATATGAAGTGGTAAGGCCCATGAGGCATGATGTACCCGCTCTCCGAATATTTGCAACGTCCTCTGATGAAGAAAGGGAGGGTGACACCCAAACAGCTCCACAGAAGGCAAACAATGCTGGGCTGCAGTCCGCCTCCGAAGGTGTGCACACAGGTGCAAGACGCCGTAGGGACTGGGAGAGCAGCACAACTGGGCATGGTGACGGGGTCTTCTGCGGGCTGGAGGCCACAATGGTGAAAGTGCAGCTCCTGCAGGCAAAAGCAATATCATCAGTGCAGAGACAGATGCACCACTTAATCAAGAACATGGACAATATGAACCGGGGCATCAGCTCCATGGCGGAGAGCTTGAGGGACATGGCAGAGGGAATGCGAGACATGTCCCAATCCATGATGGCTCTATGCGATAAACTAGATGAGGACCGCACACAAAGGCGCCAAGAGAGGCAGTGTATGCAGCATCACACCAAGGCGGTGGACCATCTGGCAACTGCCACTTCCCTGCTATGTAGGCGCTCTGTGGCGATGCAAGAGGGGCTTGTTCACTGCTGCACATATGTCTCCAGGGGGATGGGGAGGGTGACATCTGCAATGGAACTGCTGCTGACCAACCAGTCAGCCAACACTGGTGATCTAGGTATGGGGGACACTGAAGACACCATCAGCAGGAGCAGCAGTAGCACACCCATACAGGACATATGGAGGAGCAGCAGGTGCCAATCTGCAGGCCCTGGCTCAACAGCCAGTGTTGAAACCCAGCCTCAGGCATGTCGCACTGTTGTGCGTAGGCGCAGACAGTAATGCTGCCCACACTCCAGAGACCATGTTAGGGTGAAGTAACCATTGACCGCCTAGTTAGGTTGTCACAAATTGGACTACCATAATGTGCCATTTGTCATTTGCCGTAGTGCCCATTAAACTACGTCATTCACATTCTCCTTACTTACTTAAAAATAGCTGTGAGTGATCTCTGCCCGTCTCAGTGTCCCATCTGTTGCTGGTGCTACTCCTGCTGCATAGGGCTCTGGCTGTTCAGTTCCATCATCAATGTCTTCATGATAAGTCATATCAACTTCTGTGCCTTTCTTGGTGGCAAGGTTGGGCAGCATGGCACAGGTTGCAATGATTTTACAGCAGATGATGGGTGTGTACTGCCGTGCACCTCCGCTCTAGTGGAGGCAGCGGAACCTGCCTTTAGGAGCCCAAATGAGCGCTCAACAACTTTGTGTGTTGCTCTGTGTGCCACATTGTAACGTCTCTCACTCCGGGTTGATGGGTTCATGTAGGGTATGAGAACAATGGACCGCAGAGCATGTGCGCTATCACCTAGGTGGGAAAGAGAGTGCCATTAGTTACATACCATTTGAAACATTCAGCTGCAGTAATTATCAGGGTGTGTCACAGTGATTCACCTAGCAGGTATTCTTCCCCAAATTCTCCAGCAGCTAGGTGTGGGTAGATCCCACTGTTCTGGAATATGTAGGAGTCGTGGGTGCTCCCAGGGAATTTGGCCACAATGTCAGTAATTATGTTGCCAGCGTTGCATATCACCTGCACATTTATTGAGTGGGTTGACTTTCGGTTCCTGTAGATGTGTTCTGTGGCTGCAGGAGGGCAGATTGGGATGTGGGTGCCATAAATACAGCCTATGACGTGAGGGAACTGTGCCATTTGATAGAAGTCAATCTTGGTCTTGAGCAGTTCTGCATGTGTGTCAGTGAAGCTGATGTAATGATGGATTCTCTGCATCATGGCCTCCAGGAACTTACGGAAGAAATGGGACAGGCAGCTCTGGGACACCCCACCTACCGCAGCAATCACCCTCTGGTTACGCCCAGATGCAAGCAGGTGTAGGCTACAGAGCACCTGCACATGGGGTGGGATGGCATGCGCCCTTGGTGTCGGGTGCTCCAGGAGTGGGTGCAGGTCCCTGATCAAGTCCAGGATGGTTTGGGGGTGTAGCCTGTACCTTTGCAATATCTCTGCCTCAGTGAGTTGGAAGAGCGTTATCCTCTGTCTGTAGACGTGCTCCTCCCTTCTCCAGACCCTCTCTCCTGCTGCCTGTAGCCGTAGCCACCTTGCTATCACGTAGAATGCAGCCATTCTGGTCACACTGTTGCATTTTGGGGCCTTTTTTATAGCCTGCACCTGGTTACCACCTGCTTTCAATCCATGGTAATTACCGACTCTTAAATACTCATTTTTTACCATTTCTTATTTACTGATTCGGTAAATTAGAATTCTGTATATTAGAATTCTGTAAATTCCAATTCGGTGAATTCCGATTCGGTAAATTCGGATTTGGTAAATTCCGATTTGGTAAATTACTGACTCGTATTTACAGAATAGGTCTTTTTTGGGCTCCCACATCTCAAAAGCCCAATATCGGTCGGTAACGGCCGAAATTCGGTATATTCGGCTGTTACTGACTGGTATTTGGCTACCTACATCTGGCCCTTAATCTTTAAAAATGTATATCTCAAGTTGTACTTATTCGATTTTTGTCATTTTGCTCTTGTTTTACTCAAATAACTGTTCTCTATTTCTCTAAACTAGTGTGGAATCTTTATGTGCTTTTTCACTGTAATTAAAGCATGACAAATACTTTACACATTACCTCTTAAGTAATGCCTGACCGCTATGTGGTAAGCTACCAGAGGGTGAGCACAGGTTAATTTAAGTGGAGTATCTGACTTATCCTAACTATGATTGTGTCTCCTGCTTAGTCAGGGTGTATACTCTGCCAACCAGAAACCTCAATTTCTAACAACCAACAGAACACAGTTTGCACCAATCTCAGGAGCCTTAGGCTCACTATACAGGAGACATTTTATCCAGTATATCAGGTGTTTGTCGGAGGCATCACCAGCTATCTGAGTCTCAGCCTGCTGCCAAAGACTCAGAATAGTAGGGTATGCCCTCTGCACCATGCAGAAGTCCTCCCTTGTGGGACCCCTTCCTGCTGCCAGTTGGACAGCTCAGCCAGGTTCCCCAGTTCAGCAACATCCTACCCTGTAGGTCCTGCGGCGTCCCCCTCACGGTAAGCATCCCCCCGGACTGTGGGAGTTTTGAGGAACAGGTTTCCAGTGCCACTTGCTCTTCCTCTTTTTGACGGGCACCTGGGCCATTTTTCCAGGCTTCAGGTCCTTTTGACTACATTTTCAGGCTGCCATAAATCATGTGGTCAGGCACACCCACTCAGGACACCCTAATATTTCTAAGGGGACCTGAGCTCCACCTCCCTTGGGGATATATGATCCAGGTCACTGCTAAGCAGACAATCCACAGGAATGAATGGACTCACAGCTATCCTCAAGGAACCTGAGGACCCCCCCATTCACGGGAACCAGAGCTGTCACTCTCACGGTTGTCAGCTGCAACAACTTGGTGGAAGGCCAGAGGGCACTGGATGCTAGTCATGCTGGCTCCAGTGTCTCTTAGAGCCAAAAACAACTGCCCATCAATGACGACCCACTGCCTGTACTTCCTAGTATTACTAGGCATGTGGGATCTCTGTACCATCGCTCCATCACCTAGGGACACTAGAGTAACCTCTACTTTGTCCCCTAAACTATCTAGGACAATCTCCTCCCCAAGCACTACAGTAGGCAGCCCAGTGACTGCCCACCAGTGGAGTGCTGTGTTCACTTGGTATACTTGGCATCTCCCTTGAAGTTTCCTTCCTGTTGGTACTCAGAGCACTTAATGGGCGCCTTACCTGCACACCAACTGTCAGGAATTCATCTCTTTTTCTTAATAGTAGGGGGATGGGTGACATGAAGAACTATTTTGCGGCCCTTTAGAGAACTCCTTGTTTTATTTTTGTTGCCTCTCCTCCTTCTGGTGAGTACCTTGCCCACCCTTGTGGTGATCTCTCTCAGACACCTTCTTGTGGACCCTGGTGTAGGCCCAGCAGTCAGCCTCCTTAGCAGGCTCCATGAGGTCAGAGAGCTTACTGTCAACAAGGTGTTGGCGCAGATCTGGTAAACAAAGACTGAACACATGCTCCTTTGAAATCAAGCTAAACAGCCCCTGATAATCTTTTACTTTGCTGCCCTTTATCCAACCATCCAGTGCTATGAAAACAGGGTCAACACAACCCACCAAAGTCTGTTGGGTTAGTTTCTAACTGATTCTGAGCTTCTGCCTATACTTCTCTGGGGAAAAACCATCCTTTCTGATCTGCGCTTCTATCATGGGGCAATACCTCGATATGCAGACATAATATCGAGTTTTAAATATGGATATAGCATTATATTGATTTTTAAATATCAATATGACAGAATATCGACCATCTAGAATATAGTCGACCAGAATATTGACATGCAGGTAAGAAATATAGTTTTTAAAAATTTCGATGTTAGTAATATCGTCAGTCAAAATATCGTTGTTAATAATATCGATTTTTTTAGTGTTTTGTATGTTAGTATATGTGTTAAAAGTATAGCTTATTATGTGGCGGGAGGTGGGATGGGGTTTAGGTCGGGGAGGGGGGGTTGGTTGGGTGGTAAGGATGTTTCTGGCATAATTGACTACTTCAGTTGGGACCGGATCTGGGGATTGACCACTAATGTACAAATAGCTGAGGGGTTTGTATTGTTTATATTTGCGCAATATGTGACTGTCATTGCAGTTCCACTGCTGCTTTGCTGTGTGTCTTAATGGTGCTGCTCTGTTGTAATAAAAAGATTTTCAAAAAAAAAAAGTATAGCTTATTTTTGTAATTTATGTTTGAATTCTTTATCAAGTAATTTATTTTATGTAAATACATTTTTGCGTATTTTAGTCCCATAGCGGGTTGTGGGTTTATAGGGGAATAGGGTGGGAAGTAATTTAATTATAATTTAATTAATAATAATTTTGTAGGAGTTATTAATTTTTGAAAAAACATAATTATTGCATTTTAGTTCTGTAGCGGGTTGTGGGTTTATAGGGGAATGGGGTGGGAAGTAATTTAATTAGCATGAATAATTAATAATTGTATTAATTAATATGTTTGTATTTATTAATTTATATTGTCAATTCTGCTAATTAATTTGTTAATAATTAATTTTTAATTGGTTATTAATAGTTAATAATGAATTGGTAAATATTCCATTGTGTAATTTGTTGAGGGGCGGGTTGTGTTGGGAAGTAATTTAATTATAATTAATTAATAATTTTATTAATTAATATTTATGTAAGTAATAATTAATATTGTTAATTGTGTTAAAACGTGCCAATAATTAGTTATTAATTTGATATTATCAGTAATAAATAATTGATAAATATGTGAATTGTGTAATTTTTTTACAAGTATGTTGTGTGTTGGTGGGAGAGTAGGGTGGGAAGTAATTTAATTGTAATCCAATTTTTTTTATATATAAAATATTTATTTCGAGTTATTTTGTAGTGTTAATTGTGTGAGCTGATTTTTTTTTTTTAAATGTGTTTAATAATTGTTATTACTTAATTAATTAATTGTTAAATAATTATGTTAACTGTGTAATATTCTACAATATTGGTGGTGATGTTTATAGGGGAGTATAGTAGGAGGTACATTATTTTTGAAAATTAATTATTTGTTAACTAATGTTAATTATTTTGCAGGAGTGGTGATGCTAAATTATTCCCCTCTGCTATCTAACACTTTCCCTACTGTTACACTTGGTGCAGTCCAAATAATAAAATATTCACATCTGCTATCCAACACATTCCTTAATGTTGCACTCCCTGGAGTGGGATAGTAATTTTTACCCACCCGCTATCCAACACTTTCCCTACTGTTGCACTCACTGGAGTGGGAATAGTAATTTTTACCCTATTGCTATCCAACACTTTCCCTACTGTTGCACTCACTGGAGTGGGAATAGTAATTTTAACCCACCCGCTATCCAACACTATCCCTACTTTTGCACTCACTGGAGTGGGAATAGTAGTTTTTACCCTCCCCCTATCCAACACTTTCCCTACTGTTGCACTCACTGGAGTGGGAATATTAATTTGTACCCATCCGCTATCCAACACTTTCCCTACTGTTGAACTCACTGGAGTGGAAATAGTAATATTTACCATCCCGCTATCCAACACTTTTCCTACTGTTGCACTCACTGGAGTGGGAATAGTAATTGTTACCCACCCGATATTCAACACTGTCATTATAGTTGCACTCTCTGGAGTGGGAATATCAATTTCTACATACCCACTATCAAACATTTTCCCTACTGTTGCACTCCCTGGAGTGGGATAGTACTTTTTACCAACCCTCTATCCAACACTTTCCCTACCATAGCACTCACTGGAGTGGGAACAGTAATTTGTACCCTATCGCTATCCAACACTTTCCCTACTGTTACACTCACTGGAGTGGGAATATTATTTTTACCCTCCTCCTATCCAACACTTTCACTACTGTTGCACTCACTGGAGTGGAAATAGTAATTTTTACCCACCCGCTATCCAACACTTTCCCTACTGGTGCACTCACTGGAGTGGGAATAGTAATATTTACCGTCTCACTATCCAACACTTTCCTACTGTTGCACTCACTGGAGTGGGAATTGTAATTTTTACCCACCCGCTTCCCCAACACTGTCTTTATGGTTGCACTCGCTGGAGTGGCAATAGTAATTTTTACATACCCGCTATCCAACACTTTCCCTACTGTTGCACTCACTGGAGTGGGAATAATAATTTTTACCCACCTGCTATCCAATGCTTTCCCTACTGTTGCACTCACTGAAGTGGGAATAGTAAATTTTACCCCCCAGTATCCAACACTTTCCCTACTGTTACACTTGCTGGAGTGGGAATAGTAATTTTTACCCACCCGCTATCCAATACTTTCCCTACTGTTGCACTCAGTGGAGGGCATTTTCTTTAGTGGGAATAGTAATTTTATCCCTTACCCTACTTTTATAGGTATTGTATTAATTTTAATATTTTAATTTATTATATATATATATATTTATATAATGTTTATATTTGTAGTACATGCTTATGTATATATATATGTGTATTTATTACTTTTGTTATGTTTCTAACATTGTATAATTAAATAAAATAATTATTTATTATTATTATTAACTTAATATATATTAAAAAAATAACTATGTATGTTATGTGTTTAATATATATTTATTATTTATCAGTTTTTAACAGTTTTAAATAATCTTAACTATATTTCTTTTAATTATATTAATTATAATTTTGTTAATATTATTGTTAACATATTTTAAAAAAATGAATTTATTACAACGATATTTAAAACAACAATATTTTGGTTTCGATATTGTTTCACTTACCATTGTAGAGATAGGCTGTCGATATTCTGTCCATCAATATTCTAGGCTCAATATTCCTGTAGCTCGATATTCTGCTCGTCGATATTGTTGATCCGAATACCACATCCTGTCATCCACATCTACAGCCAATAGCTTTTCCTTACCTTCACCAGGGATATGCGTCTATAGACTGGCCACCCTACTCCCCTCAGAGATCCTGTACATCTGAAGAACAATCTCATAAGCATCAAATGATCTATCTATGTCATCTCCCACCACAAAGGCAGGTGCTAGACCATTGGAAATGTGGACCCTCTTGTCTCCAGAGGGCACCGAGGTAACACTGCAACCACTGGACTCCACTTCCTTTGTTCTTTTGTCCAGTTCCTTCAGACTTAGCTCATGGGCCCTTCTACTTTCCTCTATGGCTAATTTCTTCCCCGCCTAGGCTTTCTCAGCCTTCTCTTTCTCCAGTTTCAATTTAGCATACTCCAATTTTAATTTTCACTCCTCACTCCTGTCCTCCAGTTCTTCTGGGGACAGGCCTCTGGATGGCACACTGCTCTCTGGCCAAGGTGGAATCACTAATTCTGGTATAATATTGCCCTCTTCCTTCACATGTAGCAGTCCCAGAGTTTCCTGTGAGTCTTGGTGCAATTATTCCTCCTCATCCAGTTCTTCATCCCCCTCTGGGTTTACATTCAAAGCAGCACAAGTTTCTGCCTAGGCCCTCAGGACCTTCTGCAGCTCCACCATTCTGGTAGAGTTCTTTGCAGGAAGTCCAATTCCCTCGCAGAAATCCTTGACCTGGGACACAGTATAACTCTCCAAAATATTAAAAATACCCATCAGGCAAAATTAAAAAGAGTTTGAAATGGTCGTTGGTAAGGAATGTGGTGTACACCAGTTCACCTTATGACACTGTACAAATATAAGTCCTATCCTCACCGCTGATCACCAATGTGAGAAACTGGGTTTTTGGGTTGCATAGGTATGCACCCTGTCCATGCAGGAACCACAATCCTAGTCAGCATAAGTTAGAACCAAACTTTAAATCAACCTGGGCCCACCCACTGGTTGCTTGGCACAAAGCTGTCAGGCTTAACTTAAGAGGCAATGTGCAAAGCATTTGTGCAAAACTTTAAACATTAAAATAGTGAAAACACCACACAGAAATGTACCACACCTGGTTAGAAAAATAAAGCTTAACGTATGAACAAAACAAGATCAAACCCACAGAAATCCAATAAGTATAAACGGAGTTATGAATTTTTGAAGATTAAACTGAAAAGTAGTGTTTAAAAGTATAAAGCACTAACCAAGGCTATCTGGTTCAGGCCAACTGCCATGGAGCACTGGTCAGCTACAGGGACAAATCTTGTCCTGCTGCAAAGTTCTTTGCTTGCGTCGTCGACAGAGACCCGATGCGTGGAGCAGAAAGGCGCATTGTCATCGTTGATCCTTAGGATGTAGGCGATGCATTGGTTCTGAGCCATGCAAAATTGGGGATGTATCGAAAAAGTAGGTAATGTGCTGCATCGATGGTGAAGCGATGTACATGATACTCACAACAGCTGTGATGCGTCATTGTTGAAGGAGGGGAAACAGTCTTTACAACGCAACCTTTACAACTCATGCCATTACATCGCATGCCGTTGCAACGAAAAAAACTGTGCAGCTGTGGGTAGTAGGTGTTGAATTTAACTCCAACACCCTCCCTGGTGTTACACACACTGGAGTTGAAATATAATTTTTTTTATTCCAACTTTCAGCGCCCCGACATAATGTCAGGGTAAAGTTTGACATTGCAACAGCATGCAATGTAAGGGCATGCGTTGTAGCGTCACATATTCTTAAAGGAGGTGCGCCAGGTCTGAGCTGCGCAACAATGGCGATGCATGGATTTTGGCAGTTGTAGCACTTTATACCCACTTCCAATGGCCCAGAATTGGATTGGCAAAACTTTCAGTTCAGAGACACCAGGTGCTGAGGCAGAAGGGTTGGAAGTTTTTCATGTCCCTAAGACTTTAAACAGGAAGAAAGCCAGTAAGTCCTTCGAGTCAGTCAGTCAAAACATATGTTCATTTAGACCATAGTCTTTTAAACAAGATTCTTAAAACAAAATCTGACAAATAAAATCCAACAAAATCACTTAATATAAAACACGGTATAAAATACAATAAAACACAATTCATCCAATCAATAAAATATATACCTTCTAAAACATCATAGATGATTAAAAGAAGAACTCCACCCATCAATTCTGCCTTACTCACGCCTATCAGATTGATACCATCTGCAATCTTTATTTTAAATTGCCTACAACAAGTTAGGATCCTCCCTCTAACTCCATGGGGTCAGATTAGCTCGCTTTTCAATATTTCCTATTTACATAACAGGGCGATTTTAGAGGTTTCCACACCATCTATTCATATTCAAAATGTATCATCTCTGCATGTGCTAAATGCATCAACTCCCACTGGCCCGTTTCCACTCTAACTGCCTGCACTACATAAGAAGATGGAAGAGAGAGTAGTCTTTCTAGGCACCTTCCTTCTTCGATATCCCCATATGCCCACCACCTCGTCACCGTACTGAAACTGATAGGCCATCAGCACTGACCACAGGGAAGGCCCACCCAAAACGTTGTCAAGTTTCTTTAGCCCCCCCTACCATCGAGAGCGCCTTGGCTTGTGTAGAGGCAAGGCAATCCTTCCATCCTAAATCATGATAGAACCACCTCCCTAGATATTTGTGTTTATTAGCTCTCTCTAATTTGACTTTATTTATTGTCCAACTCATGTTTTTCCTTTGCTTCCCTATCTGTAGCACGTTGGTCTTTTCCATGTTGCTTTTAAATTATTTCTTCTTGCAGCAATCTGCAAATATATCTAATTTTCTTTGAGGCGCAATTTCTGTCAAATAAAAAATCCCTAAATCATCTGCATATAAGAGACAGCTAATGTGCATGCCATTCATTTTTGGGCTCAACATATTTGGTTGACTTAGGACATTAGGGAGATAAGCAAGAAACAAAGACAACGATGTTGGTGTCAATGCACACCCTTGTCTTAGGCCAGTTTTTATTTTAATTCAATCAGAAAGGGATCCTTCACTATCCAATTCAACTTGGGCCCAATTATCCTTGTGGAGTTCCTGTAAGATTAGAAGCAAGTCTTTAGGAATCCTATAGTCCTTTAACGCTACTCATAACAAGACACAATCAACAGAATCAAGTGCAGAACTGAAGTCAACAAACAACAATACAGTACTCCACCCTGCTCTATGGATTTTCTAGCAATGACCCATAAGCTTAAGCTGGGCTCAGCCATCGAGTGAATAGCCTTAAAACCACCCTATTCCGGTGGGATAATAGAATTTGCTCTGCCCACACCTTTAACATTCCTAAAAGGTTTTTGAGAAGACCTTGTCACTTACATACAACAGGTTTATTTGCTGGTAGTTTCCTAGGAGGGCATACTCACCTTTTTTATGATTAAGTTTGATCACCGCTCCTTTCTAACTATCTGGAAATGTTCTTGTCGAAAGTATTTCTTTGAAGAGGCTATGAAACAGACTGGCCCACCATACAGTATTTGTTGTTATTATTACCGCCGGTAAATTATCAGTACAAGCAGCCATTGTAAGTTTTACCATCTCAATGGTTTTCTTAATTGTTAACTCTGAGAACCTCTACTTTGTCTCCTTCTTAATAAGTAATCTAATTGGGTGCTGAACAGTAGTGGTATCATTGTTACTGGCCTCCTCTATAAATTCTACCCACCCGAATTCCCCACGGAGCCTGATGATGGTCCCGGGGAATTTCCTTTCCCACTCTGTACTGACCTCCAAAATGTCTGTTTATTTTTAGTTTTTATGGTCTCCATAATTGCTTATCAGCATTTTGCATTTGATTCCTGCTTCTTTCTAGTGACCATATTTTGAAATTCTTTCTTCAAGCTAAGGCGTAGCCCCCCCATTTTATTTCTTGAGTATCTCATTGTGTCTTTCAAGCTCTGAATATTACATTTTTTTAATTCTACGTTCTTTATCAAAAAAGCTTTTCCTGGCCTGTTTCATGGGTTTAAGTTTCTTTTGTGTGGTGTTGAAGGCTGTAACTTCTATTTTTAGGCATGTGACATCCTTTTAAATTATTTCATCATACCAAGCTAAAAGATCTGAGGGTACCTTCCCAGAGACTAAAGCTCCATATTTATATTGCAAGACCCTGAGAGTCTCATTCTTGAACACTTTGAACAACCAATCTTTAAGGGAGATCCCTCATCTGCCTAGGAACAATATCCAAATTAAGGGTTGCACTTAAGGGATAATCATCACTCCCCTCCAGCTGGCGGACTTAAACTTTTTAAATTATTTCAAAAGCCTACAGCTGTACAAACACGTACTCAGTTGGATAATTCTAATTACCATACTAGAATGTGTTGGATTCAGGTCTTGCCAATAGGAAGCTATACATATCCGTAAGATAATCATTGCAACAAAGATTAATGCGCCGCCGGCTTTTGGGTCTATTTGACCATATAACCCCAGCAAGAACGTACAAGGTGTAAGTTGAATATCTAGCAAGAGAATCTTGCTCAGAAAACTGTGTACCTCTTGGAATAATGGTTGAAGTTTAGGACAGGTGGCAAATATGTGTACAACATCTGCACTCTGCGCAGCACAGTGCGGGCAGTTTGCCCCGGAGCCAGAAGTCCATTTAGCAACCCTACTGGGTGTTATATACAAGAAGAACGCGGTTTTATGAAATTGAGCTTGTAATTTCGAGGATAATAGGTATAATTGTGCTAGGAAGGCATTCGGCGGGGCATTAACCTTAAGTTGCCATGTAATGTCAATTTTATTCAAGTCATCTGGCCGTTGTTCGTTCAGAGTGGAATAGATGCTTCCAATCCTTGGCAGGTTAGGATTTGTTAATTTGTCAATGAGTCCGATCGCGGTGAAGCCGGAAGATCCGCCGGTTTTATGTTTAAGATAGTTTGTGATAGCCTGGTACTGAAAAATCTGGCTATTACCCAGTTTAAAGCGGGCTTGCAGGTCTTGAAATGTTCGGATATGGCCGGAGCTAAAAAAGTCCTCTAATTTATTAATCCCTGCTAGGTACCGTTCTCGTAAATATATGTTTTGAAATATCTGTGGCAGCTTGGCATTGTTTCTAACCGGGGTGTAGTGGTTTAATTTAGAAATTCGGAAGATCTTGCGGACGTTGTTAAAAACTCGGTAGGCGCTAAGCAGAGTCTTAAATCGGACACGTTTGTAGCAGCCGAATTCCAATTGGCGCCATAAGCAGCCCTTTACGCTTTCCCCCAAGAGTGAAAAATAAGGAGAAGGCAGTCCTGAAGGGCTTAGTGAACAGTCTTCTTGTAATAAATCATTGGAATACTGCAGTGTTGAAGCCCAATAATATAGTTTTAGGTTAGGAAGAGCCCAGCCTCCCCTTTCCCTAGGAAGGGAGAGAAGATTGAATGCTCTCCTTGGCTGCACGTATGCCCAAATAAACCGAGTAAATATTCGTTCAAATATGGCCATTGAGTGGTTGTTGAAATCGAGCGGTATGGTTCGAAAAAGAAACAGTAGTTTTGGGAAGAATGTCATCTTTAAAACATTGCACCTTCCTACTAAGGTTAGGTGCAAGTTATCAATTTTCCGAAGAGATTTTTCCATTGTGATGGCCAGAGGAGTTAGATTTTCGGAGACTACTTTGTCCAAATCAGAGACTATACAGACTCCTAAATATTTCGCTTTTTCCGTTATCTACTATCTGCCCAGTTAATCTTACTATTTACCACTATTTGGGTTTTCGATTTATTCAGGGCATAGCCTGAGATTAATCCAAACTCCTGTGCTTCTAGTTCTAATACCCTGATGGCAGTCTGAGGCTCAGGGGTTATTATAGCGAGGTCGTCTGCATAGGCCATATTTTGGTGTCCATGCTGAACCTGCTAACTGGTAGGATATAAGGGTTTAGCTCTATTCTTTTTTATCAGGGGGGTCAATATAGATTGCAAATAACAGGGGTTAGCATGGGCACCCCTGTCTCGTCCCTCTTGTGATCTTAATTTGTTCTGTCAACTGACCATTGATAAGGATTTTGGCAGTAGGATTTAGATAGAGTGCCTGAACTGCCTGGATTATTCTAGGACCAAAGCCGATCTGCCGCATGATAGCCCATAGAAATTGCCAGGAGAACCGATCAAATGCCTTCTCTGCATCTAGAAGAATTAGTGGGATCGGGTCTCCTGACACCTCTGCGGCATCGAATAAGGAGATCATGCGACGGACGTGCTCAGTGGTGCCTTTTTTGGGTATAAAACCATGTAGCCATTTTGAGACTAAAGACTCGATGTTATTAGCAAGTCTGGTAGCGATGATTTTGGAAAAGATTTTTGATTCAGTGTTGATTAGTGTTATGGGTCGATATGACGACATTTCTAACGGTGATTTGCCTTTTTTAGGGAAAATGATTATTTTAGCTGATGACCAGGAATCTGGAGGTTTGGCACCCTAAAAAATGGATCTCACTACCTCAGTGAATATTTCTTTTATTTGCTGTGAGAAGACCTTGTAGAATTCTACGGGTATATTGTCTGTCCCTGCGGCTTTCCCGTCCGGGAGGGAAGACATTACTTTTAAGATATCACCCTATATTGGAGGGACTTCTATTGCCTCACGTTCGTTCAAGTTAAGCTCATTAATCGGGATACTAGTTAGATATTCTCTAATTTTACCCTGGATATCTGAATTAGTTTCTTCGATTTTTCCCAAAAACAGTTCTGCATAATATCTCTTAAAGGCTTCTTCAATTTTTCTGGGGTCAGATGTTGCTAAATTGTCTATATTTATTGTAGTGATAGCATTGGCGGTTATCTGTTGTCTAGTAGTGATGGCGAGTTGGTGGCCAATACGATCTCCGAGCGCGTAGCATTTTTCCTTAGCCACTGCCCATTTAGTGGCTATTTTCTCCGCCAGCACTGCCCCCATCTCTGATTTGGTGATTGAGACCGCTAATTGTGCCGCCTCAATCCCTGTGCCAGTCTGAACTGCAGATATTAATTTTTCCTCCGCTTCTATCATCCGCCCCTATGGCAGATTAATTTGAAGCTTCTCCTTTTTATTCCTCCTAATGGAGAAGGGTAGCGTCTCGCCCCTTATACCGGCCTTAAGAGTATCCCACACTATCATGGTGGAAGCTGACCCATTGTTTACTCTCAAAAATTCTAATATCCAGTTAGCCATATGTACACGATAATCATCATTATACAATAGTGCTTTTTCAAAGGTCCATTGCGAGGTGGGCTCTAGGTTACCCCACCCTTCTACAGTTAAAGTTAGAGGATTAAGATCAGAAAGAAATCTGGGGGTACCATCAATAGAACTGTCGTGAATTAAGGAGGGCGAAACCAAAAAATAATCTAATCTGGCTAGTGACAGATGCGGAGCGGAAAAAAAAGTAAAGCCATGTTGATTCGGTTAGGTGTGGGCCCAGACATCCTTTAGACCGTGGTTGCTCATTAGGTCAACTAAGGCCCGAAACACTTTAGGTTTCCTGCCATGGTAGCCCCATTCCCCAATTGGATCCCAAGTACTAGGCAGGTTTAGATTCAGATCGCCACATACTATAATCGGAAGTGGCCAATGGGCCAATTCCTCATTTACCTGTTGTATAGCCCCCGGGTCATCTAGATTGCTGGCGTAGATAGAGCAGATCGTAAATACTGATTTCGAGAATAAAGTGCAGCAATGACCCATCTCCCTAATCCATCAACTTTAACTTGATTGGCCACTAGCGGCAGGTTTTTCCTAGCCAGTATCCCGACCCCCTTCACCCTAGCCCCTTGAGACGTTGCCCCTACGACTTTAAACCCAAGTGAGTTCAATAGAGATCTCTGGGCACCTTCAAAGTACGTTTCTTGCAGACATATTATATCCGCCCCCATTAGACGAAGTGTTTGTGCCCTTTTCTGTCATTTTGATGGATCGTTCAGGCCGCAAATGTTTAAAGACACCACCTTGAGTTTATTTAATGAACCCATAATTTAGTTTTGGCAGAATTCCACTTTTGGTGTGTGATCTTGCCTGAGGGTCCTCCCATACCCTACGATTGTCCCCCACCCCATCTCCCCACTAGCCATGCCCCCAGGGCCCTAGGCCGTCCAGTACCCCGCTCGTGTGGCCTGCCTAATTTACAGTGCAGAATAAACTTGAACCTTATATAGAGTACAACCCGTTAGGTATTAGCCCCATGTGTTCCCCGGACCCAGTTACCCTCCCCCTCGCCCCCCCAAAATTTTACAGTCAGGGAAACCTGATGGTGATGGTGAGCGCATGTGAGGTCTCGACCTCCACCCCATTGTGGCCTCTCTAGTTAATAGACTGATCAGCATTGCACTAGAGAAAACAAAAAGACAATTCAGTTCGTACAAGTACCGTTATCAATAAAGAGAAGAATAAAAAGGAAACGAAAAGAGAGAGAAGGGTGGTTGGTGCATAAAGATATGTGGAAGAGAAAGAGTCAATATCTTTGGCCCCTGCTTAAATTCATCCTGTTGCCCATAGACCAGTCTTGGCCGGAGTCCAAAAAAAAGTCTTGAATATCTTAAAGACAGATTTTTTGCTATTTAAGGTTTCTTCCTTTCAGTTAGTTCTTGTAGGTACTCTCCAGCTTTAATCTCAGAAAGGAATACCCGGGTTGTTTCTTCAAAGTTAATTTTCAGTCTAGCCGGGTTCATCAGGTATACTTGGGCCCCTAGCTGTTGTAATGGTGTTATCAGTTGGCGGAGCCGCCACCTCCGCTCAACAGTTGCATGCCCAAAGTCAGGTTTAGAGAAGAACTTTATCCCATCTACTACCTTAGGAGAGTTAGACCTGGCTTGGTCATAAACTAATTGCCTCAACAGGAAATTCCCAAAGAAAACAAGGAAAACTCTTGGTTTATCACTGTTTGAGTTGGTACCCTCTTGCCTTTGCCTTTGCTTCAGGTTAAAAGGAAAGCGGTGAGCTCTTTGGATCTCTTGATCCCAGTTCCAACTAATCTTGGAGGGGAAGGCAGCCTGGAGGAGTTTCACAATGAATGCCCTAGGATCTTCTCCCTCAGCTCCTTCTGGGATACCTAGTAGTCTCAGGTTTTCCTTCGCATTCGATTTTCTTGTTCTTCCAGTTTTATCATCATATCCGTAAGGCGTGCCTCATGAGATGCTGATTGTTCTTTTACTTGCACCACTTCCGTCTCAAGGATCTCTGTTCTTCCCTCTACCATGGCGAGTCTGTCTCCAATGTCCGTGCATATTTTGTTTAGTTTCCGAATGCCACCTTGAAGCTTTTTTGAGGCCCCTCTTGCAGCTAAACATTCCGTTTTTGTCTCGTCCCGGAATTGGTTGATAGATTCCAGGATTGAAAACAGGGAAGGCTCGTCTGCATTTGTAGAAACTACCTGTGAGCATGCCCTTTGCTGAAACCTAGTGGGCTCAGAGGATGGTGTCTCTTGTAGGTCAGAATGATCCCATTTGAGCTGGCTACATTTCCTGCCTCATCCCCCCCCCCCATTTTTTTTACTGTATTCGTGTCCTGTACACTCAGCCTCCTTCTGAGTTGCTACTTTCAAAGGAGCTTACCACCGCGTCGTCTGACCCTGTTAAGGAGCCATCTGAGACAGTAGAATTTTTCATTTGCCGGATCCGGATACTGTGGGTCATCAACCTTTTGGTTCTCTTCTACCAGGCTTTCCATGCTCCCTGTTCCTTCGTTTTGAATGTCTCAAATGCCAGTAGGAGCAAGTGAAATGGCCGTAGCCAAGGCAACATTACCAACGATGGCGTTTTTGTCCCCATGACCTGTTGCTGGAGGAATTATTTCCTTATTTGCCATAGTTGAATGTGCACATTGCAGTGGCGGTAATGCAGGATCTTGACCTAGAATCGGGGCAGCGTCAGGTAGATTTGTAGCATTATCTGGAGCAAGGATAGAAGCAGGGGTGGTGGTAATGGCATTTGGGGGGTTAAGAGTAGTGTTTTTTTTTGCAGCGATGGGAAAATGTCTGGCAATTGATAGCGTTTTTCCTGTTACAGACGTGTTTGCAGCAAGATTACCCCTCCACTAGATTTACTTGTTTTCTTTACCCCCCATCTTCCCTTTTACCTTTTTTGAGAAAATCTGCTTTTTCTGTGACCTTTTCAGCTTTGTCTCTTTCTCCGTGCTCCTCGTGGCTCATGTTCGTTTTGTTTTTGCCGATTTTCTGCCCTCGCGTAGTCATCCTCCATTAACTCGTGTAATTCCGTTTGGAAAATGAAATTTCTATGCTCGCGTTGATCTGATTTCCTGAAGGGCAGCCATTCATTCCATCAGGTTGTGCGCTGTCACACAGTGTCCGCAGCGTCTTACAGAGAATGCTTTTGAAAGAAGATGAGCCGTCGGATTTTGCCGGCACGTCGGTGTGCTTCAGTGAGCACCAGCTCACTTTAATCCGGTCGGAAATGCCGGTATTCCTGCGGCCGCGGCGAGCATATGTTGCTGTTCGCGGGGACCGTAGCTCATTGCTGCCTGTCAGCTCGACCCCGTTCATCCGATCCTGTCTGGAGCACCCAGGGTGATATACTAAATCGCCAAGCCGCCGAGCCAAGGAGCGAGGAGCGATCAGGTCTGTTCAGCCATCCTCGTGGTTGAAAGTGGCATGGAGGTCGGGAGGAAAACACTCACACTAGCGCCATCTACTGTCCGTGCTTTTCCATAGTCTAGTCGACTGGTGACTGCAACTTAGGTGATTGTATGGCTGGTGTTGACTAGGAGTCACCTAAAGATCTTTAGGAGCATGCTGAGAGAGCGGACACAGTTGGAGGAGACTGCGTTGATCTGGTTTTTCACAGTGAGTTTGCTGTCCAGGATGATACCGAGGTTGCCAGCCCAGTCTGCCGGTATGGGTGAGGGTCCTAGTTCTGAAGGCCACCAGTAGTCGTTCCACAGGGAGGTGTTGTTCACAAAGATCAGTACCTCTGTTTAGTTGGTATTGAGTTTCAGGCAGTTGCGTTTCTTCCAATCAGTGATGTTTGTCATACACCTATGGAAGTTGTACCTTGGGGTGGAGGGCTCTTCTGATAGTGAGAGGATAAGATGGGTGCTGAAGGTGTAGGAGATGATATTTAGTCCGTTGATTCTTGCGATTTTGGCCAGGTAGGTCATGTAGGTGTTGAACAGCGTGGGGCTGAGGGGTGAAGCTTGAGGGATGCCACAGATGCTGCTTACGCATTTGGAGGTGTAGGTAGGAAGGTGGATTCTCTGGGTTCTGCTAGTGAGGAAGGAGGCAATCCACATAAGGGCATCTCCTTGATTTTCGCTGTGGTGAAGTCTCTTGATACGGGTGTGGTGGGACACGATGTTGAAAGCTGCAGATTGGTCAAGGAGGATCAGGACCACCATTACCCCTCAGTTCAGGAGGGATATGATGTCTTCTGCAGCAGCAATGAGGGCCATTTTGGTGCTGTGGTTGGTGTGGGATCCACACTGGGAGATGTCCAGGAGATTGTGGTTCTCCATGTGATCTGTGAGTTGGGGGTTGATAGCTTTTTTGAGGACCTTAGTGGGGAAGGGGAGTAGGAGGATTGGACAGAAGTTTTCCAGTTCCCTGAGGTCAGTGGACGGTTTCTTGAGAAGGGGTTTTACCTCGGCGTGTTTCCATTTTCCAAGGAAGTTGGCTGTGGTGATGGATACATTGGAGATGGTGGTGAGTTTGTTACTGATTGTCTTGCTCCAGATGTTGGAAATGTGGCAAGGACATGGGTCTGTGGGTACTCCTGAGTGGACAAACTTCATGATGTCTGTGGTGTTTTGAGTGGTAAGCTGGTACCAGGTGGTAAGCAGGTGGTCGGGGTTAACCTTCGTGGGATCGATGAGGCTGTGTATGTTGGTGGTGGAAGGTTGGGGCTCTAAGATTTTGTAGATACTGGAGATCCTGTTGTGGGAAAGTACTCCAGTATGTCTCAAAGGTTCTGGAAGAGGGTGATGAAGTTTGCAGAGGCTGAGGGTTCTTTGAACTCTTTGTCGATTTTGAAAAGTTCTTTCCTGCGGTTGGTGTTCTTTTTTGTCTTTTTCAAGAGTTGGTGGTAATGGGTGAGCGACATTTTGTAGGCTGTTCAGTCACTGGTGTTCTTTCTGGTGTGCCACCTTTTCTCTAGTAGCTTGAGTGTGTTTGGTGTTTCTAAGTTCCACAGTGTACCAGCTGGCCTTCTTGGAGGGTCTCTTAGGTTTTGCAGTCTTGATGGGGGCAACTCTGTTGGTGTAATCAGTGATCCAGAAGGAGACATTCATGATAGCTTGTTCTAGATTGGTTGAGGCCTCCAAGTACCAGGAATTGAGAGTTTTGGTCTATTGGATTTGAATACTTTGTACCAGCTTCAGTGAGCACTCCACCATCGCAGGTCCCTGTGGCACCAACACCAGACAGCCCAGCACCGCTCACTGAGAGAATACTGTCATGTATTTGTTGCAAAACAATAGAGAGTGTAAAATCGATTAGAATGCAGACATGAAGATGATGATATACTCTGTTATTCTTGCTATCTCTGTTTAAATTAATTTATGATACTGTTTTGCAAGTGAACGGATGCAATAATGTGGAACACTTGTGTTTTTACTAGTTTAAGATGGCTGAGAGTAAATGCTGTAACTAGTCCACTTTCTGTGTTTATGAGCATTTGTTTACGTTACACATTTTGATTCATTTGTATTTAAATGTCCGTAGGTCAATTAAGAATTCACCCGTGACCAACGCGATTATTCGCCGAAACGCATAGGGTTTTTCGTTGGCTTGATGTGAAATAAACCTTTCAAGCTTCTTGGATTTGTGAATTTATTAATTGGAGAGCATCACGTACAGGATGGCGCGGAGGTAACGATATATATATAAATTTAAAAATCAAAAAGTGATTAAAAACTGCCCTAATGTATTTATACTGTTCATAATAGACACACTTCCCCCACAACCTCTTTTTAAGCTATCTTAACCTTTTGTATTAGGCACAATTTGCACTTTTTTCTTTAATGTTTTGCACTTGTTTGCACAGATACATCCAGCAATCACAATAGCATTCTGCCAAACTAAGACAAAAGGACCGGACAATGGGGTATACTCTAAGGGTCTAAAGTTAAAGACCGGACACTAGACAACTGGGATTTATTCAATAACAACCACCTCTAAACAAATACAAAATGTCTAAGAGGAATTAGCAAGTTGAGTATATACATATAAATTGCAAGAAAGAAAGAGTATTTAGATGCTAATTTTGCACAGCAATTTTCGCTCAATTAATTTGCACAATCGGGTAATTCTAATTAGATGAAATTCATATACATAACTATGTGGCCGGGCTGTTTTTAACACATATTTATTGGTTTTTATACTGCTATTTATGAATATGTGCATATTTTTGTATCTATTGGTGTATATCTATTTATTTATATGTTTATATATGATCAAGACAATTTTACACATTTATATTCATAAGGGCATGTATGTGACCCACATGGCACTTTGAAAAATGCCAAAAAGAGCATTTTTCAAAAAAATCGCAAAATACCACCAACCTGAAGTTGGTGGTATTTTGCGATTACATAAGCCAAAAGTCACACAACTTGGGGGCTTCCTACATTGCATTCAAGGAATCGCAATTTGCGATTCCTTAAATGCAATAGCAAAATAAGGAATCACAAATTTTGCGATTCCTTATTTATCATGTGGGTTTTTGTGTGCTACATAGCACACTGCCCTAATTGCGATCGCAAATGCTGAAATTCTATGAATTTCAGCATTTGTGATCGCAATTAGGCTTCCTGCATATGGCCCTAAATGTACAGTCAGTTACACAGGATCTCAAAATGACCTGCCTAAAGAATATACATTAAGCAGGTCGTAATACCCTTCCTGTTAATGGCTTTAAACATATGGTCTGCAAGCAACCGAGACAACCATCCCAGTGTATGCCTTCCCAAACTGATTTATTATAAGCAGCCAGTGTTCCCTAAAGAAAATGATGTGCTATAAAAAAAAATTCCATTTGGGAACACAGTTGAAGAGCAATGTTCCATGGACAACTGCCTGGTCATGTTAGGCTGTCTGACATGGACAGCATCCCCTCTGCCAATGGATTTCCACCTCCTTTGAGGAGTTATGTAATGTATCAATGGTTCATGAAGAGATGCCAGTACAAGTAACTCACCCACACATATGAGGCACTACACAACGGGATGATCTGCGTACCTTAAACAAAGCATGACCTTTCACCAGCCCACCCGGAAACTCAGATCTGGATCCCTCGTCCTAGCTGCCACCCGTCGCATCCGCCAGACAAAGAGCAAAGGCAACTTCTCCCATCTCGCGGCCAAGATCTGGAATGGCCTCCCCATGCATCTCAGATCCTGGCCATCGCTCCAGCAATTCAGGAAGGACCTCAACACATGGAGGGCACTTGATCAGCACGGATCGGCACGGGTAGCGGACATTAGCGCTGCCGCGTAGCCTCACCTGAACACTCCTTCCAACGCCAGCACCGCGAGGACTCAGGCCACGCCCCTTTTTAGGCCACGCCCACTGCTAAGGGTATAAAACGCTGAATACAAGCGTCTAATACCAGAAACTGACCTAACTCCTGAGGCGGAAGCCGGGAGTGCGAATTGCGCTAATCCAATAAAAAAAAAAAAAACATTACTGTCACTTGAATTTGTGTGCTTTTTAACTCACCGCGCCGCATAGCATTCCAGGGCACTTGATCAGCACGGATCGGCACGGGTAGCGGACATTAGCGCTGCCGCGTAGCCTCACCTGAACCCTCCTCCCGATGCCAGCACCGCGAGGACTCAGGCCACGCCCCTTTTAGGCCACGCCCACTGCTAAGGGTATAAAACGCTGAATACAAGCGTCTAATACCAGAAACTGACCTAACTCCTGAGGCGGAAGCCGGGAGTGCGAATTGCGCTAATCCAATTTAAAAAAACAAAACATTACTGTCACTTGAATTTGTGTGCTTTTTAACTCACTGCGCCGCATAGCATTCCAGGGCACTTGATCAGCACGGATCGGCACGGGTAGCGGATATTAGCGCTGCTGCGTAGCCTCACCTGAACACTCCTCCCGATGCCAGCTCCGCGAGGACACAGGCCACGCCCCTTCTTAGGCCACACCCACTGCTAAGGGTATAAAACGCTGAATACAAGCGTCTAATACCAGAAACTGACCTAACTCCTGAGGCGGAAGCCGGGAGTGCAAATTGCGCTAATCCAATAAAAAATAAAAAAACATTACTGTCACTTGAATTTGTGTGCTTTTTAACTCACCGCGCCGCATAGCATTCCAGGGCACTTGATCAGCATGGATCGGCACAGGTAGCGGACATTAGCGCTGCCGCGTAGCCTCACCTGAACACTCCTCCCGACGCCAGCACTGCGAGGACTCAGGCCACGCCCCTTTTAGGCCACGCCCACTCGACCCTTCACCTTGTAAAAACCGCATAAATCATGTGCCTCTGCCGGAAGCGCAGCGGACGAGCGCAGCGGGAGCGCCGTCTGCGCGCCGAAGGCGCGCCCGTCTCCACCCGTCCGCGCCAGACCGAGCCCGGAGCCCAGAACCCCTGCTTCACCTACACCATTACCTTTGAGATATACCCAGGAAACCCTGCACATGCTAAGGGACCCCTCATCTGCACTTTGTCGCTGTACCATCTTATTAGAGGAGGGACATTACCACTGTTCAAACTGCCCATACAGGTTGACTCCACACTCCCCCCTTAAACCACGCTGGCTCAGGAAGGCCCTGCTTAACTGCAGATCCCTCCCGAAGCACCAGGCAGAAATCTACATGCTCCTGCAAGACTCGGAAATCGAGGTCCTTTTTCTCACATAAACCTGGATCACCTCAGATTCAGAGCCAGACATCATCCAATCACTCCCCTCTGGCTACCTTATAAAGCACCAGGACAGACCGTCCGGTATTGGAGGTGGGATAGCGATCATCAACCGAGACAACCTGTCCTGCCAGTTTAAGGATAGCCCCATCCTGGACTGTGAAAATGTCCATTTCTCTATCCATCGGCCCCCATCTACTACCCTCTCAGGGATATTAGTTTATCGTCCCCCGGGACAGCTACGACGATTCTGCGATTCTCTTATGGACACCAAGAGTACCAAGCATTGTGAGGAAATTGCGTTACTGATAGAATGCCACGGTATTGATGTACTCTTTATGACCGAGACGTGGATTACTTCAACCAGCGCGGTGGAACTAGGAATAGCCTACCCGCCTGGTTTTAAATGTATTCACAATCCACGGGTGGGAGCTAGAGGAGGTGGAATTGCCCTCATATTCAGGGAGACGTTGGACCTCTCCCAGCTCCAAATCAAGGCCATCTCTGGCTGTGAACTGCTGGGCTTCTCTATTAAAGACCATGGAGGAGTATTATATACTGGGTTGCTATGTTATAGACCCCCGGCTAGCTCGCTGTCGATGGTCTCAGAGCTCATTGATTTAATCTATGATCTCTCCCACTCCCACACAAAGCTGATGGTGCTAGGGGATTTTAACCTCTGGCCTGAAGGGCCAACGCACTCCGCCTTTGTAGAGCTGACTCAAGCTTGCTGTAATATCGATTTGAAACAGCTTGTACTCACCCAGACCCACTCTAAGGGTCACATTCTGGACTTGCTCTTTGCTGATGCACGCTCAGTGACCCTGAAAACCGTTCTGCCTCAGTGCTGGACGGACCATGCTCTTGTCCTCTTCTCCCTTTCATGTATAGCCGCTGCTATGAAGAGGGGCAGGACGAGTGGCATGGGTAGACAATGGTCTAGAATTCTCGCAGACTCTACATTGCCCACTTTGCTTCCGGACGGCTTTAATTTGGGAATTAATGTGGACGTGAGCTATGAGATCTTTTGTCAGCGAATTCTATCCTCCCTTAACTCCTTGGCTCCAATGCGTACAATCAGAGCTAGGATTCACCTTGTAATGCCTTGGTATTCGGAAGAACTCCCGCAGCTTAAGCTGCAGTGCAAACAGGCTGAGAGGGCATGGAGGAGACAGTATTTAGAACCTCAACGTGTCCTCTACAGACAGACACTGGCAAATTACAAAATTCAGATAAAGCGGGCTAAGTGTCGGTTTTTAGAGGATTCACTGATGGCGGCGGCGAATAAATCACAGGCTCTCTTTAGACTTGTGAAAGATCTAGCCCATCCAGCCTGTATTAAAAACATCATACCGGCCTCTCAGGATCTTTGTGACTCGCTGGCATAAGCCTTTGAGGACAAAATTGCCTCTATCTTAAATAATCTTGCCCCATCCGTTGATAAGGTGGTGGACAGTTCCTCCTTAAGTGAGACCAGCAAGATGAGCGCTACATCTACAGGACTGAACAGTTTTCCACTACCATCTTTTGAGGAATTTTGTGCGTTGGCGGACGGGTTGTCCTCTGGTTCTCCATCTGACCCGCTTCCACCGAAGTTTTGGAAGTTGTTCCGTGCTGAGTTGTTCCCCCCACTTTTTTCGATCTGCTGCCAGTCCTTGGGTTCCGCACGAGTGCCGGACTGCTGGAAATTGGCAGTGGTCTCCCCACTGCTGAAAAAAGAAAATCTGGACCCTACGTGCCCAGTAAACTATAGGCCGATCTCCCTATTGCCCTTTCCAGTTAAAATCTTGGAGAAACTAGCCACAAGGCATCTTTCCAACTTTCTCGAGTCCACCGAGTGCTTGGATATGGTCCAGTTTGGCTTTAGGCAAGCACATGGGACGGAGTCGGCTTTGGTGACTGTTCTTGATGACCTTCGGACGCGGGCCGACCAGGGTCAAGCGGCCTTTTTAGTGCTGCTTGACATGTCGGCCGCGTTCGACACGGTCAGCCATGCAATCTTGATCAGGAGGCTGGCGGAGGCTGGAGTTTCTGGGTTGGCCCTACAGTGGCTGGTATCATATCTCGATCACAGGTACCAGGTGGTATCTCTGCCACCTTTCAAATCTAACATCAGGAAGGTGGGGCAGGGTGTACCACAGGGGTCCTCCATCAGTCCCATCTTATTTAATCTCTACCTCCGTCCCCTGATCTTGTTGATAGCATCTTTCGGCATAACAGTCACCAACTACACAGACGACACTCAGCTTGTTTTCTCTTTTGAAGGCAAGAAGGCAGTATCCCATGAGGTTTTCCATCGATGCATGAGCACCACGGCAGCATGGCTAGGTAACAACTCCCTGCAAGTTAACAGCATGAAAACTGAGGTGCTACACTGCTCAATGGACCGTACCCCTAGGCCTCTCCCACTGGACTTCTGGCCCCCTGATTTCCAAGGGACTGACTCCTCTGCTGAGTCAGTAAGGAATCTGGGTGTAATGTTCAGTTCTAACTTGCAACTAGATGTAGCGGTGAACAAAACGGTAGCCACCTGTATGGCACTGCTCTGCTCGCTGCGTAAGATTCTACCCTTGCTCCCTTCACATGCCAGGCCAGAGGTAGTGCGAAGCATCATTTTAAGTCGTCTCGACTATTGCAACGCACTGCTTCTGGGGGCGCCTGCCACTTTACTGGGGAAATTACAGCGTGTGCAGAATTTTGCTGCAAAACTCGCACTGTCGTGCCGCCATTTGGATTCCTCTGCTGAGGCTCTCAGGGACTTGCATTGGTTGCCAATCTCGCAGCGAATTGACTTTAAAGCCCTGTGTTTGGTGTTTCGGGCTCTTCATGGTCAAGGCCCACTCCCACTGCAGAACCTCTTTTCCTGGTATACCCCGGGCAGACCACTTCGGTCAGCCTCAGCCTATCTGGTATCAGTACCTAAGATCAGGCGCTCCCGGATGGGCGGTCGGGACTTCAGGTTCACCGCAGCAAAACTGTGGAACTCTCTTCCTCTGGACCTGAGGAGTATGACAGATCTTCCCTCTTTTAAGAAAAACTTGAAGACCCACTTATTCCCCAGAATGTTGCACTAGATTTTTCGGATGCTGGTAACATCTTGTATGTCATGACTATCTAAGCGCCAGGATGCCCGTTGGGTGACAGCAAGCGCTATATAAGAATATCTATACATACATACATACATACACCACCTCCTCCCTCGCATGTCTATCTCCGAACTTCACGGTCTTGGGAGACCTGAATCTCCACTTCGATGACCTCACTAATAAAACAGCTGCCGATCTCAAAGCAGACCTAGCCTCCCTGAATCTTCACCTACAAAGTAACCAGCCCACCCACACCAAGGGCCACTTGCTGGACCCCATTTTTACTAACCTCACGAGATTAGTCGTGAATACCCCCCTCCCTGTCCCATGGTCAGACCATTTCTTAGTCTCCTTCAAGTTGCAATTCTCGGCTGAGGCACCAGAGAGACCTCCCCCCCCAAGCACCCTCCCGCCTGTGGCAAAATCTGGACGCAATCTCATGGGCACAAGTACTTACTTCCACCTTACCAGTACTGGACCCAGACCCCTCCAGAGCAGACGTCCAACTACGCGATTGGATTAATCAATCCCTCGATGTTACACTGCCAGTTAATGTTAAAAGTTAGGCTGCAAACGTCAACATTATCGGCGCCATCTTGCTCCCCTTGAACCCATTCGTGCACGTAAGCGGCAGCCATTTTGAGCACCATGGCCTCCCTGCCCCTCGCTGATAGCCAGCGCGTCTCTCTCTCTCTCCCTCAACCTCGCAGGCATCCCCCCGCGTGCTGACAACCCCCCCCCCGCTCTCACATGCCTTGAGTCGTAAACCCCTCTTCAGCGCAGCTCTGTCCCGGAATCCCATCCCGTTCCCAGCGCGACACCTCCCTTCGTTCCTTTCATGGTCCCAGACCCTTTGATACAAACCCCCTTTTCCTGTGTGCCCGTTTGTCTTCCTCGTTCCCAGGCCGCCACCTGGCTCTGCGGATACTGTTTATTGCCCCCCCGTACAGTAGGAAGCTTCCCCCATTAAAGGACCCTCGAATTGATCAAAGCCCCCACCCTATGATATCCGATCAACCCCACACATTCCGTGAATCGGCGGAATGCCCAGCTGCGCGATAATCATCACCTATTGTGACCAGGGTGGGGACTTCAACTGTAAATGTGTGTGGGAACGGGCCTGAAGGGGAGATTCCGAGGATGTCCTTTCATACTTCAAAGCATTGCAAGAATGTGTTACCTGCAATAAAGATCATAAAACTGTGTATAAGAGGCCAGGCCTCAGAGATGCGGTTAGAGCACCTCGTGACGATACTTGCTGTCCGAACTGATGTGTTCTCCTCCGGAGAGAATAAACCCTTGTTTCCTGCCTTCCAGTCTCCAGCGCCTGCCTCTTCATTGGTTAATATCTTGTGGGTTTAAGAGGCGACACCGCCGGGCAATACTTAAGGATCTTTTATACTGATTGGTAGCCTGACCTTTTTACAATTGGCGTCCCAAGCGTGGGGCCCATCAGCGACACGTGGATCCAGTGGGAGAGGTCCTGACGACAGAGTGAATGACTGCAACGATCGGGAGTGCACCTGTCCGATAGACCCTCGTCTGACAGCCGATCATCCGAACTTCACTGGTTCCGAACAGACCTCTCTCGAGTGATCTACGGTCCTGACTGGGAACCATCAGGAGTGCCGCGAGGATTACGAAGAAAAGAGGACGATCGGGCGCTGGATTCGGAAGACAAGAAACTGTCCATGCGGTCCGGGTAAGGTCGTGTAAACACGACGAATTGCGAAATGATTGTTCAATTGTTTAGAAAATACTAGTATTACTCTTTGTTGATTTATTTGGAGATTCGCTGTCTGCAAACGGAGAAACAACAGGCTCTCTCTTTGCAAGCAGTGAAGGATAGGTAACGCAGCCGTCGTGCCTATCTTTCTCCCCCACTGATTAATTATTTGAACCTGAACTATTGTTCCCAGACTGTTTTCTGGAGATTCTCTGTCTGCAAACTGGAAGGCACCCCCCCCTTTTTGCAGATAGTGAAAGGGTAGGTAACGCAGACCTTTGCGGGCCTACTTATTCTCCCCACTGAATTGTTTTGATTGACCGAACGTTGACTATTTGATATTGGTTCATGAGGTATTCACTGCCTGCAAACAACGTAGAATAGGAATATTCTGTCTAGTCTTTGCACGCAGTGATAAGATAGGCAGTGCTGACTTTTGTCCCCGTTGTGATCCGTCATGTCTGTCTTCTCCCCACTGATTGGTAGCCTGTTTAGCCCGGACCGCTTATTAGAGATGAACCATCCGGCTCCACTGGAGGGCACCCCTAATAAGGACATGTTCATGAAGCATGGATTGATCGCTATAGCCTATAACAAGCTGTGGCATAAATATACGAAAAAGGATCGAGAAAGTCAGTGGCCACTGATAGGATCCTTTGATGATGACAAAATAAACGCGCTAGAAGCAGCCCTCGGTAAAAACAAGACAACGCCCACTATGCTTGATAGTTTCGGCATGTGGCGCAAAGAAACTGAACAACGTAAAAAGAAAACTGAGAGTAGGTTGGGAAAAGAGCTGCGAAAAGCAGCCCACCTAGCTGCTCAGAAACTAGAAGGAGAGATAAAGGAAAGAGAGAAAGCCAAACAGAAACTAGAAATGGAAACATCAAGCCAGTGTCCGGTTAGAACGTCCTCCATGCTCTACCCTGATTTACCCTCGAAACAACGAGCCAACGATGATCTGCTGTTAGGTCCTCCGACCATCTACATGCCCCCTCCATATGCCCCTTCCCAACCCTTAGCACAGCACTCACCACCCCCAGGTACAAACAAAGGTAGCGCCACAGCTTCGGCCCCCAGGGCCTCTGTGCCGGCCGAACCCCTTGTATTAAATACTACACAAACGACAACGTTAGGCGACCCTGAGACCCGAAGGGCTGGTTCTGCAAGAACAAACAGACTAAGCAAAGATGAGCGAACAGGGATCGACAAGATAGCAAGGACACTGGTAGAAAGGAAGGAAGATGAAGAGTACATCACGGATATGTTTAACTCGTATACAGGGAGTCACAGACGACATTTTACCGTACGACTGTGTTACCATGTCTTGAACGCATACGAGGACCGATATCGAGACAAAGGTCCCGAGAGCCTAACGACTCTGTACCGGAAGGTCGATATCGGGGATGAGGGCGAGTGTGATGTGACGGACCTCCTTACGCGTACGCTTGAGGTTTTCCGCCACCTCACTGAACGAGAATCGGGAACTAAACCCACGACATCCGTAGCGACCAAACCACAAACTGAGCAATCTAACACCATGATGCCGATACGAGAGGCTGCCCCTTACTGGGTTCCTCCACGAGGTGCAGGGACTAACGATGATGCAAACCACCAAGATGCAAAAGGAAGGGTAGTGTACAACTGGGTCTACCAGCCATGGGACCGGCAAGAGATTCTGACATTCCGGAAATCTCTGCCTGACCTACGTAAAAACCCCACTGCCTTCTATACTGAATTGGGTACAGCCCTAGGTTCAACGATTATGACCCTGGCTGACATCGACTTGTTTTTCGGGTTATGTCTACCAGCTGATGTGTGGAAGCAAATCCGGAAAGTCGACCACCTTGAGCTGTTTGGACATACCTGGTCACAACTCGATAACATTGATAAACAACGAGGACCTGGACAAAAGCCTTTGAAATCCATTCTAGACCTTCCAGATAAAATCGTACAGAAATTAAAAACCCTGATTCCAGAAAAGAAAGTGGACTGGTCGATAGTAACGGCCTGTCGCCAGAGACCCCAGGAGGATGTATCGGAATACTTCTCCCGGTTTGAAACGGTGTTCTCCGATTACAGCGGCCAGGACATGACCACTGCAACCGTACACCATCTGTTTGTCCAGAATTATGTTAAGGGTCTGTCATCGGAGGTCTCCCAGAAACTGCAGGCTAGCGAGAGTAGTTGGGCAGCCTCCAAACCTACGGCTATCCTCCAGATGGCCCAATATTATGAACATCAGAAAAATGAAAACGATAGGGCAACAGAGAAAAAGAAGAAGGACTTGAAAGAGAGGGTGATGATTGCCCAACTGCAAGGGGTGACTATAGGACGAGACCAATACCGGGGAAACTATCAGACGAACGTCCCTAAGGCTGCATTTCCCCAGGACCGCACTTTGACTCCCCACAGTGGACGTACAGACCTTAGAGAGGACCAGTGTGCTTTCTGCAAAGGAACTGGCCATTGGAAATCCCAGTGCCCAGTTCTTCTGGAAATAATCAGAAACAAAGACCCCAAGGACATAGCAAGTGGACCGAGAAATAAGGGACAACAGCGAGGGCCCCCAAATGACATGACTAACGACAGATCGGGCAGACCAAATACATTTGATCGACCCAGACAGAACCAATACCAGCAATCTGACTACGATGACGCCCACAACTTTGCATAGGACTGCCAAGGGCAAGGGAGGGATCCAGTCGAGCTCTATGTTGACCAGCAAGGCCCTTACGTCACTGCTAAGGTCCTGGGTACCAAGTCTCCATTTCTGGTGGACACTGGCGCAACACGTAGTGCGTTATCTAAACGACTGATTCCAAGGGCACCCTTGTCTGGCTCACTTATAACATCGACAGGTTTCGATGGAACGCCCTCCACTAACCCCTTGTCCGCCCCGATCCTCTTTGACGTAGAAAACAACACCACTGACACCACGTTTTTGCTTTCCTCCAATAGCCCTGACGCCATTATGGGACTTGACTTATTGAAACACTTCCGAGCGACGATCAGATGTTCTCAAGACGGAGTTTGAGTTTTCCTTTACGACAACCCCGTTCTGCTTAGACATTGCCCTCCCCGACGCATGTTTTCCATCACCGACTCTGACGCATCCCTGCTTGACACTCTGCCTCCGTATCTGTGGGCCAAGGCGGATTCGGACGTAGGGCGCATGTTGATTGACCCAGTGCACATTACTGTCCGACCAGACGCAACACTCCCAAAACTTCCACAATATCGGATATCGCCCGAGGGCGAGAAGGCATTGGTAAAGATTATTCAGTCACTGATAGACGCAGGAGTGGTAGAGGAAGTGGTTAGCAACGTTTGCAACAGCCCTATCTTGCCCATCATCAAGAAACAGGGAGAGGGAGATGAGAAAGCATATCGTTTTATCATTGACCTTCGAGAGATCAACAAAGTGGTGGTACCCCAGTACCCTGTGGTCTCAGACATCACCACCATCCTGACTTTGATTCCTTCTACTGCCACCACCTTCACTGTCATTGACCTCAAAAACGCATTCTTTTCCATCCCCATCCACCCAGACAGCCGATATCTCTTCGGCTTCACCCTAAAAGCCCGCTCATATAGGTTCTGCCGAGCACCCCAGGGCTACACAGAAAGCCCTAGCATCTACAGCCAGGCCCTCAAGAGACAACTGGATCAAGTCCAGTTACCCGATGGAGTGGTGTTAGTGCAATATGTCGATGACATCCTTTTGGCAGCCGACACCACTCCATTAGCAGTTACAGCCACCATTCAAATCCTGCACTTCCTTGCGGAAAATGGCCACAAGGTCTCCAAGAAGAAGTTGCAATTCTGCCAACCCCAGGTCACTTACCTGGGCCACCTTTTGTCCAAAGAAGGAAGGAAACTCACTCCTGACCGGATCCAAACCATTCTCGAAACTCCTGTCCCTAAGACCCAGAAACAGGTTCGCTCCCTACTAGGCCTCACCTCCTTCTGCCGACAGTGGTTACCAAACTTTAGCCTCATTGTGAAACCGCTGCTTTCTCTGCTAAGTAAAGACGTCCCCTTCCCACTCCCTTGGACCCCTGAGTGTCAAACCTCCTTCACGGAACTACAAGATGCCCTTTGTTCGGCTCCTGTCCTAGGTACCCCTGATTACAAAAAGCCCTTCTCCCTTTACACTCACGAAAGGGAGGGGTGCGCTTTATCTGTCCTGACCCAGGCCATTGGCCCAAAGCAACGACCGTGCGCTTACTTCTCTGCCACTCTTGACCCTGTAGCCAGAGCCTTGCCTGCCTGCCTTCGAGCTGTAGCTGCTGCTGCAATCTCTATCCGACAGAGTGAGGGGATCGTACTCTCGAATTCCCTCACGGTACTGGTACCCCATGCAGTTGACACCCTCCTGAACCAAACCAAGACGCAACACCTGACGAGTGCACGACTGACTGGATACGAACTGACTTTGCTTGCACCCCATATCGCCCTGAAAAGATGCACCACACTGAACCCGGCAACTCTGTTACCCTTACCAGAGAACGATCCCAATGTGCACCCTGTACATGACTGCGTGACTCTTACGGACGAACAGACTAGAAGTAGGGTTGACCTCAGAGACACGGCTTTCCCTGACCCTGACGGGGAGCTGTGGGTGGACGGTTCTTGCATCAAACTCCCCGATGGCACCACTTCCGCTGCCTATGCAGTCACCACGGCTCGAACTGTAGTCGAGACAGCCCGCATCACGCAACGATCTGCCCAGGCAGCGGAACTGATTGCCCTGACAGGAGCCTGCATTCTGGCAGCAGGAACCACAGCGAACATTTACACCGACAGCCAGTATGCCTTCGGGGTGGTTCACCATTTTGGGCTCCTTTGGAGGGAAAGGGGATTCTTGACCTCACACGGCACCCCCATTTTGCACGGGGATCTAGTCCCCGCCTTGATCGAAGCTGTCCTTCTCCCCAAAAAGCTTGCAGTCGTCAAATGCCAGGCACACAAAAAGGTGACAGACATCATTGGGCAGGGAAATGCGCTAGCCGACATCACTGCCCGAACGACAGCTGAAAATAGGACGACAACACGTATGTATGTGACCAGGTCACAAGCAGAAAAATGGACTGACGCTAGGGACATTATTAGAGACATTCAAACGGCTAGCACACAACACGAGCTGACTGAATGGACACGGGTGGGATTAAAAGATGACGAAGGCTGCTGGCGGACAAGAGACACAAACAAATGGTTGCTACCTGACTCGTACCTGATTCCCATACTGGCTATGGCACACTCCCCTGCCCACATAGGATCAGCCCCCATGATTGAACTTGTCTCCAGAGTTTGGCACAATGATAAAATCACAGACTCCGCCAAACGCCTGGTCCAACAATGCTTGATATGCCTGCAACACAACCCCGGGAAAGGAACTGTAGTACCCCGGGGAGGATTTGGGGTCCCAAATCACCCATTTGAAGTCCTGCAGATGGACTACATCCAGCTAGACAGGTGCCAAGGCCTGAAATATGTACTTGTCGTGGTGTGCGCATTTAGCAAATGGGTGGAAGCATACCCAACCCGTGACAACACTGCTATGGCCACTGCAAAAGTACTGTTAAAGGAGTTTTTCCCCCGTTACGGCCTTTGTCGTATTTTATGGAGCGATAATGGCCCCCACTTCATAGCCGAAGTCATCCAGTTCATCTTAAAGGGGTTGGGCATCAAGCAGAAATTCCACGCAGTCTTCCACCCCCAGTCTGCTGGACTTGTTGAGCGACACAATGCCACACTAAAGCTTAAACTGGCCAAGATAGTGGCTACCACGGGTCTGAAATGGCCAGACGCCCTCCCACTGGCATTGCTATCGATGCGTTCCACCCCCACCAGACATCACTTAACACCTTATGAAGTTGTTTTCGGTCGACCCATGAGTGTCTGGTCTGCACCGAAACCAACTTCCATTCATGACGTCCCGGACGTCCTAATGTCTGATTATCTGTATAAATTGACTGAAACTCTGTCTGTCATTCATCAGCAGTTGCAGCAGGCCATCCCCGATGCTTCCAGGGGTCCGGGTCACGCCATCCAACCTGGAGATTTCGTGCTGATCCGAAACTTTCAGCGGTCGAAGAGTTTGGAACCCCGGTGGACGGGCCCCTGGCAAGTGTTAATCACCACCCGGATGGCTCTTCGTGTGGAGGGGAAACGGCACTGGCTGCACGCACACCACTGTAAGAAGGTCTCCTCGACCCTGGCCATGACAGAAAACATCGACAACCAAGAAGAGCTCCTGAACAAAGACCGACCGTCGCTAACCTGCTATCCAGATACCGAAGCACTTGAACTTTCAAAATTCTCTGATCTCACTGTGCCATCCAGAGAAGGGTATTTCCTGCGTCGAAAGGAGGGAGCTTCGGCTAAGTAGACCACGAACTAAGTTGAATCTCAGAACGGTGACCCAAAGCAACCAAGGGTTACCTGGAGAGAAGCTAAACTAAGTCTGTGGTTCTGCCCACTACCGAGCACCTTGAAGATGAAGATGATGGAAGCGCCAGATAAGAAGATGATGGAAGCGCCAAATAAGAAGATGATGGAGGCAACAGGAAATACCCACTACAGAAACCCAAGAACAGACAGACTCCACAGCTAAAAGACAATTGCACTCTTCATCACAATCCTTTTCTGCTTTCTCCTCATGACCACACTCTGGATTGTGGAAGAAAATGCACCTGCACACGAAACATTCCTGACCACTGCTCAGCCTACCACCATGAAGGAACATTATCTGATTTCGCTTTCTCCTCAACTCAGAGAGAGGCGAAAGGAGTTTTGGAATAACTCTTTCGTACAGCTCCTTCACCAGCACAATCTCGCCACCAATGCCACCAACTGTTGGATCTGTGGGTTGCTACCCCACGCCACTGGACACTCGATACCATTCATCCCTTCACCCTTCTCAGTTCATGGCTCCTGCCTTGCTTGGCTGATCCTCCTGCAAGAAAGCTATAAGGACAATGCCACCTCCAGCAAAACCGTAACGCATTTCTTCCACGGGGTCTGGCGAAACAAAACAAAGGCACACTTCTGCCCGCAGACCTCCAACGACTCAATCCACATGGACATCCCTGCTAAAGAACGAATTGAAATGCAGGTGTTCAACAATCCAACCAGACCCACCTTCTCCTACCTGCGGAAACGAACGGCTGCCACTCTGACTGTGGCCCTGTCAGTCATCAACGTCACAGGCCACATGTGCATAGAAGGACATGGGACACAGCTGGTGGGCCGCAGTGCTTGCCGTTTTACCAGAACTTTGGACTCCATGGATCCACCTTCCTTTGTGTCGTCCCCAAACATGTATTTCGTCTGCGGCACAAAGGCCTACACCTGGCTCCCCAAAGGCTGGGGGGGCACTTGTTTCATCTCCTTCATCCTTCCTCCGACTTATGTGGCCCCAGCAAATCATCATAGACAAAAACGAGCCAAGGACATTGAGCAAGCCGACTCAACAGGAGCGCAGTTCCTTGATGCTATCAAGGGACTTGTTCCCCTCTGGGGCCCGATGGCAAACAGCCGTGCCATCCGACATCTGACTCAGGCAGTTGAGGCAACAATGAACATCACAGCTGGTATCTTTGCTAACAACACCGCCGAGCTTCAAGCGGTCCGCTTGGTGGCCCTCCAGAACCGCCTTGTCCTAGATGTGGTTCTTGCGGACCGTGGTGAAGCATGCCGCATTATTGGGTCCAGCTGCTGTACATACATACCGGACAACTCACCCTCAGTGTACAAAGCCATCGAACATCTTCACAGACTCTCTTCAGAAGTCCACCAGGATCAGGAAGAATGGTCGCTTGGTGGTTGGTTCTGGAACACCGTTAAGAACTGGGGCTGGAGACTGTTCACCATTATCCTGATTCCTGTAGTTGTAATATGCGGTCTATGCTTAGGAATTCAATGTCTGCCACCTCTGTGTTCATTATGTGCAAATTGTATTTGCCCTAAGACTGTGGACTTTGGAAACGAACGCATGGGAGCATTATATGATGCCGAGGTTAGGAATTTGATGAAGATTGACATTGAGTAGGCAAGTTGGCTAGATATGTTGAAAAGGGAGGACTGTTAAAAGTTAGGCTGCAAACGTCAACATTATCGGCGCCATCTTGCTCTCCTTGAACCCATTCGTGCACGTAAGCGGCAGCCATTTTGAGCACCATGGCCTCCCTGCCCCTCGCTGATAGCCAGCGCATCTCTCTCTCTCTCCCTCAACCTCGCAGGCATCCCCCCGCGCGCTGACAACCCCCCCCCCCCGCTCTCACATGCCTTGAGTCGTAAACCCCTCTTCAGCGCAGCTCTGTCCCGGAATCCCATCCCGTTCCCAGCGCGACACCTCCCTTCGTTCCTTTCATGGTCCCAGACCCTTTGATACAAACCCCCTTTTCCTGTGTGCCCGTTTGTCTTCCTCGTTCCCAGGCCGCCACCTGGCTCTGCGGATACTGTTTATTGCCCCCCCGTACAGTAGGAAGCTTCCCCCATTAAAGGACCCTCGAATTGATCAAAGCCCCCACCCTATGATATCCGATCAACCCCACACATTCCGTGAATCGGCGGAATGCCCAGCTGCGCGATAATCATCACCTATTGTGACCAGGGTGGGGACTTCAACTGTAAATGTGTGTGGGAACGGGCCTGAAGGGGAGATTCCGAGGATGTCCTTTCATACTTCAAAGCATTGCAAGAATGTGTTACCTGCAATAAAGATCATAAAACTGTGTATAAGAGGCCAGGCCTCAGAGATGCGGTTAGAGCACCTTGTGACGATACTTGCTGTCCGAACTGATGTGTTCTCCTCCGGAGAGAATAAACCCTTGTTTCCTGCCTTCCAGTCTCCAGCGCCTGCCTCTTCATTGGTTAATATCTTGTGGGTTTAAGAGGCGACACCGCCGGGCAATACTTAAGGATCTTTTATACTGATTGGTAGCCTGACCTTTTTACAGTTAAACCCCTCCCCAGCAAAAAGAGAACAGCTAAATCCCCGTGGTTCACCCAAGAATTACGTAATCTCAGGAAGAAGTGCAAAAAACTTGAGCGCCTTTGGAGAAAGGACTGGGCGACGGAAAGTAAAAACGAGTATCAAGCACTATAAAAACTGTATAAAGGATACGCAGGCAACCTTCTTCGAGAATAAAATATTAGCGGCAGCCAATTCTGCTAAAGAAACTTATCGCATCGTACGCCTACTCACGAAAACCCCAGACCCCTTACCCACACTCGACCCATCGGGCATGAGATGCAACCAGCTAGCCGAGTTCTTTTCATCAAAGATTGATAAAATTCTTTTATCACTTCCAGCCCCCAACTCCTTTCAAATCCCTACCATCCCCCCCCTCTGCTCCGAGGCTCCACGCCTCCAAACTTTCCCCCAGATTACCACAGAGCTTTTTCTGTCCACTCTACAAACCATAAAAAGTGGTGCTCCATCAGACCCAGCCCCTATGAGCAAATTAAAACTGGGCGCCTCCACTGTTGCCCCTCCTCTGACCCATCTCATTAACGCCTCCTTAGCACTAGGCTCTGTTCCAGCCAACTGGAAGAAAGCCACAGTCAGGGCTGTCCTTAAAAAACCCCACCTTGATCCTACGGACCTAACCAACTTCAGACCCATCTCTCTTCTTCCGGCTATCAGCAAAGTGGCCGAACGAATTGTCAACCACCAACTTTCCAATTTCCTAGAATCTAATAATCTCCTGCGCCAATCCCAGACAGGATTTAGACCTGGACAGGGAACTGACACTGCTCTGCTAGCCGTGGTCGAAGAGGCAAGAACTATCATAGACGCAGGAGGATCAGTGGCAGTGATCCTCCTCGACCTGAGTGCCGCCTTCGACACGGTGGATCATGCCATCCTCATCCACCGGCTCAGTTTGGTAGGAGTCTCTGGCTCCGCCCTGTCCTGGATCAAATCCTTCCTGGAAGGAAGAACCTTCCAAGTGTCGGATGGCACAGCCGTGTCCAAAGCCCTGCCACTACAGTGTGGGGTCCCCCAGGGCTCTTCCCTAAGCCCCACACTTTTTAACGTCTATATGTCCCCTCTAGAGGACATTATGTCCCCATTCGGCTTAAAAACAGTCATGTATGCCGATGACACCCAGCTGGTGGTCTCTATACACCAGTTGAGCAAAAGCCTAGACAATCTGGCAAGGTGTCTCGAGAACGTCTTCCACTGGATGTGTGAATCTCGATTAAAATTAAACGGAGAAAAATCCGAGATACTTCTCCTGGGAAATCCATGCAAACTCCCACCTTCCCTCTCTTGGCCACCATGCATGGGATCACCCCCCACCCCTAAACCCGAAGTCAAAAGCCTTGGCATCTGGCTGGATCAAGACCTCAACTTCAAAACTCAGGCCAGAAAAACCACGGGCACTTGCTTCGGCCTCATTCGAATGGCGCGAAAAATCCTCCATCTGATCCCCCCCCAATGGAGGAAAATGCTGTTGCAGGGGTTGGTGAACTCCAGACTGGACTACGGCAACGTCCTGTACCTGGGGGCACCGGCATCAGTCATTCACAGACTGCAATGCGCTCAGAACGCTGCTGCCAGACTCTTAACCGGAACCAAACCGAGATGCTCTGCTAAACCAGCACTCAAAAGTCTGCATTGGCTTCCGGTTAAAGAAAGGATCACCTTTAAGACCCTATGCATCACACACAAAATAATGCAAGGCAGAGGCCCTCCGATTCTGAGATCCATTGTCAAACCCCACCATTCTAACAAACAACTCAGGTCAGACTCCCTTTCCCTGGCCAGCGTTCCTAGAATAAAAAAGGCCCGATCCGGGGGGCGCTCGTTTTCCTACAACGCCCCAAAACTGTGGAACGCTCTCCCACTTTCCATGCGGAGAGAACACAATCTTTTGGCCTTTCGTAGGCAACTAAAAACTTGGCTCTTCCCATAATCTTCCACTCCTTCTACCCCCCCTCTGGAACTAATCCCCATCCAAATCCAAATCCCAAATCCATGTTCAACTGATAGGAGAACAGGCAGAATTATCCAACAGTGCCCCCAGACCCCTACAGGCGAAGCAGCTGTCCTTTACAAATCCTGATTGATTAATTGATTGATTTATGACCTTTTTTTACTGATTAATACCATTATGAACTGTAATTAAGAAGGCATGCCCCCTCCTAATTGTGATTTTGAATGATGGGTCCAAAAACCCATTTTATGGTTGGAAATGTTTTGTTTGACTGACAAAATGGGTTTAGTTCATAGTAAAAAAAACATTTTGCAGTCGCAAACCCTATGATTTTGTGAATCGTAGGGTTTGCAACTGCAAAATGGTTTTGAACCATTCCTCGGGTCCTCAGTACCTTGAGTTCCAGTCGCAATAACTGTCTTAAAGATAATTTCCCTGCTTCCCTGGGTGCTGGAGTACCAGCGTCACACTAGCTCTCAAATTCACCCAGGAAGAACATCAAATGTAGTCTAGTGTTTTAGTTACCGACTTTGGAACCTGTGGACATGGGTCTAAATCTCAGCTTTGCCTAGCCAACTGTGCTATTCAGTGTGAATCATTTAATCTTCATGTGCCTGAAAATTGTAAACATGATTAAAATGTGATTGTAAATATATGAAATGTATGATATTGTGTAATTCAAATCTACAAATACATTAATCTGTTGAGCTCCATTGCTCACCTGTGAGATTGCAACTCTGTAAATACCAATCCATGGATAATTTCTTGTTATGCATATTTTTATCTACTAATGTTTACCGACATATACACATTTCCCACGTGCACAATCTTAAATTTTAAAGTTGTGTGTAGCTGTATGGTATTTTCTGGCATTGCTGGCTTCCACCACAGTTTCTAACTCAATGATTGTGCCCTGTAGTTTCTATATGCAACATGTAAGAATGATGTTTTTTTGTGTAATTTTACATTTTAATGTTGCGTAACATTTTCAGCATTTTTTTTTTATTTGTATATACACGCCTTGGAACCAAAAATATTGGCACGCTTTTCCACACTCTTTGCACCACTTACTCCTGAACCTTTAAGTTACCTATAGATTTAAGAGTAAGGAATGAATTGGGAAATGTGAATTGGAAAATTACACCTGAGTGAGAGTACACCTCATTTGCATAAAACGTCTGTATCCATGCCTCTGACATTTACCTGGTGATGTCTCATGGTGTCAAATATTTTAAACATGCGCACATAGAACCCAGTAATAAGGATTTGTCAATCATATGTATAGTAGGAATGTATAATATTGCACATAAAACTCTGCCTATTGCCTATAAGGGAGTTTTCAATTGCCCCACAGTCTTTACCTGGTTCTGAAACAGCCTGTCATGTTGTAAGATGCATTTTGTTTGGTTTGTCTGTCCTGCACTGCCTTGCAGCGTTGCTCTTTCAGCTTTATGTTGAATTAATCAATAGTTGTCCTTGTACAGTTGGTGTTGGGCTTTCCATTGATTGGATTACGCTTGGTGAAAAGGTCATTATATGTTAGGATATATACTGGCAACGCTGTGCATTAGTCGAGGCTCAGGGTTTCCCCCTGTGGACTGTCTTTGGCAGTTTCTTCCGTGATAAATATGAACAGTTTTTTTTACATTTTCTAACTGAACCGTGTTAAACATTTTTACCTTCTAAACGCACATACAGTCTCTCTCTCTCTCTCTCTCTCTCTCTCGCGCACGCCTGCACACACACACATACACACACACACACACACACATATTTTGTTTTCTTTTTCAAAATCAGTGTTCCTACCATTCAACCCTGCTAAGGTAATTACACCTGGCGGATTTGCATTTACCAGTTCCCACTGTATCCATAGGCGCAGTCCAATTTTCTAATGTCTCTTTAATAATATGCAATAGATGCAAACCATTCCTGTGTTTCTGCTCCAATTGTAAGAATGGATGGACAGCAACCACTCATGGAAACACACACACGAAAATCAAACAAGCACATGTGCACATACAAACAAAACCAGAAGCCCAAACAAACACGAACACATTCAAGAACACATGTGTACATACAAACATAACCAGAAGCACAAACAAACACGAACACATTCAAGAACACATGTGTACATACAAACATAACCAGAAGCACAAACAAACACAAACACATTCAAGAACATATACCTTTAACATGACAAGCATAAGACAGTGTAGGGAAAAGCCCCTTCTTTGCCATTTTTGGTGGCTACCCCAATTTCTTGCTAGGTTTTGCCACTGGTGTTTGGATTCAGTACACTGGATAACTGCTGTCTAGCTCTGAGCCCTAACAGCATGTCAAATTGATGTACACTTCATTGGCATATTTAACTGATCTATAATTCCCCACGATACAGTACGCAGTCTACCCAGGGCCTGTAAGTTAAATGTCACTGGTGAAATGCAGCACATATTGTGCCATCACTAAAGTGAAAATGCAAATCATGACTGCAGGCCTGTGCAGGCTTAAAGTGCAAATTAGACTGTCAAAAGAAGCTCTTCTGACTCGTCTGAACCATCCTTATAATTATTAATTAATCACCCCTTAAAGTTAGTCTTAAGTGGCAATAAAGAAGGGGGCATTGTATGTAAGAGTAGAACATGTACATTTTTAAAGTAAAACATGCCTTTATAGTGAAAACGCCTAAAAGCAATTTTCACTCAAGCGGGGTTAGCTACTCCATAGGAAAGCATTGTGAGTTAATGAAATAATTAAATAATGTTACGTCCTGCTATGACTGAGATAAAAAGTTACTTCTTGGAGTTTATAAAATATTAGTGACGAATCCAATTCAATAATAAAGTACAATTTGTAACAAATATCTTACAAAAAGTTACCATTAGCCTGCCAAAGCCTCCAGAATCCCTTTTGCCTGAGGTTCCACCTGTCACCCAGGATCTGAACAGCTTCTTACTTAGCTGTGAAGTGGCTACCAGAGCGAAGACAATATGGTGTGGAGAGGTGTCATGTTCCTCTGACATGATGTCCATCTGAGTAGTGCCCAGGAAATTAATCATCTTCAAAGGGGCCTGCTATGTCACAGGCTAATGTAAGTCACACCTAGGCCTGCCCCCTCTATTGTCCTTCTAGCCAGCCAGAAGGTAAGGAGCTCCCTTCAGAACCAGTTTTGAATGTCCACATCAGAGGGTTTGCTCATTTATCTGGCCACGCCTCTAGGTTAGGTACATGAGCTCCCAGCAAGTGAAGAAAGATTCGGCCCTCTTGATTTTAGGGAAAGAGGGGCACTGAGGGAATGTTTGTAGTAGGGCACACAAAAACTGCTCAAAATGAAGGTAGGTTTCCCCCCTGGGAACTTTTTCACTGTGTGTCAGGAACGAGCCAAGTGTCACCCCCACCCATAGACTAGTGCCAGGCATAAATGTGACATTCCTGGGAACCCTTTTGAGAACACTGCTGGACCTGTGGAAGACAGAAGAAGTACTGCACCTGCTGTTGGGAGATGTAAGGAGAACCCCAAGGGCTGGGCTGGTTTGACCTGAACCCAGGCGAAGGAACTGGCCTTCAAGGGTCATTTGGCTGACCTCCTATTAAGCTACAGGAACACAAATGCTGCAAAAATACCACTTTCCTGGAAGAGTACAGCTGACCAGTTTCAACTGGATCTGCCCTGAACCCTTCTGGTGGCTTCTGTTGCAGAGAGTCCTGACCCCCAAGTACTGCTCTTGAGATCCTGTAACCCTTAGATGGGGCTAGAATGTACACCTACTGCCCAAACTATAAAAGCTGGGAGTTTGAAACTTTTTGTCAAACCTTCTTCTGAGGCACCAGTGGGAGACAGTGAAGATAGTTGCAGCAGTGGTGAGGTGTCCACAGGAGGTTTCAACTATATTCTAGTGCGTGCACAACTTTCAACTTGTGTGTAATATAATCAATGCTCCTGGGAATCACTCGCTGAACCTGAGTGAATGAAATAAAGTTGGCTGCATTCCCACTAATGTGCCATGGTTATTAATATTTGCAGACTGTCCCCAGATGAAAGTCTGTATGACCGAAATGCATCGGAACCTATGAAATGAATGTTGGGACATGTAGTGACGAAACTACAAAGTTTATATTAAGAACATAAAAACATCAAGAATAAAGAAAAGATCCATGAATTTCTGGATTTAAGTCTATTCATTCACCAACGGAGACTAACATGAGTATCCTCTAAACAAGAAGTCAATTTACCAGTGCCCTGGGGGACGTACCCCATGTTAGCGGGAATGCAGCATGTCTACAGGAGGGCCACAAGCCCTAATATGGTCAAAGGGTAGTGTGTCTAGCTTTATGGTAAGGGGCAAAATTGACAAATATGAAAGAGCATTTTGCTTACACACGGTGGGTCAACAGCACTGGGTAGCCTTACTACGGGAATTAGAACCAGCACAGGGCAGGGAAAAACCTTGAAGTAAGAAGAGGGGGTAGCTGACTCTTAAACTTATATGAAGTATGCCTTCGTGCAGAAGGTTTTTCTCACACATGAAGAGTACCAGAAGAAGTTCCAGGACACACACAAAGACACAGAACCATCCTGGATTAACTTCGTAGATGTATCACTAAAGGCACTAGAGAGAGGGGTGAAAAACAATACAGTAAGTACTTATGATGGGCTGTATATTGTAATCATGTCAGTGCACTTCTTGAGTAATTGTTCTTCAGAATTATACCTGCATCTAGTGGACTCCAAGCAGACTGAGCCCAAAAAGCTTATAAGACCAGCTGATGTGTGGATACACACTAGGGGTCTTAAAAGATCCCAGTGGGGTGATTCAAGAAAGGGAAGGGGCAGGCCTACACATGGGAAGGGAAGGAGCAACATGGCTAAAAAAGAAAACTTCTTAGAGGCCAAACATCTGACCAAGGGAAAAAGACCTCTCCCACATCTGAGAAGCAGGAAACAGGCAACCCAAGTGGAAGAATTAATTTGAGAGGATATGTTTTAAGGAGCATTCAGGGTACAGAATAGGGGATGCCTCATGCTCCAGACAGTAAGCAAATACCAGTGGGCACTACATAGGAATCACTTCTACAGATCACAGAGAATGGGGATCCCTGTCACTGCTCAGAGGGATTGTGGTGACAGTCAGACAATGGTGTTAGACGGGTCATTTTCCCAAAGCCAGGGAAGGTTTGCAGGGTGAGGAATGCCCATGGATAGGAATCTGACTACCCTGTTGCTATGGTAACCCGAGGATGGGAGGGGGTATTTCCTCTGAGGAGGGTAGTTGCCAGTCCTGACCTACCCTTAGATTGCATATTTGGCAGTAAGCTCTCATAGGCGGAAGAGCTAGGTGAGGGAGCCGCCCAGGGCTCATCAAAAACACATATTTCTGGGGGTACTGTCCTCAGGTTTATTGTACAGAGGCCCTGGAGAAGGCAATGGTAGGTGGAGGAGGCCACCCATTGTAGGAGGACAAGAGAACCAGGGGTTATCTTCCCTGATAGGAGAGGACCCCAAACTGGCACTGGTGAAGCCACTACTGACATAGAGGTGCGGTCACAGCGACAGGAGACTGGGGACCTGGGTCAGCTAGACTTCCCCATGATACCACCAGAGTGTGTCACCCTTGAGAGGGACTGTGTCCCCCTTACAAATCCTAGACTGCCAGGCACCTGCTAATTCTTAGGGGACAAACGCTGAGAGGGCAGCAGTGGGAGTGGGAGGTAGGTGTCTGCAACCTAAGGTTGTAGCCCTCCATCTTGACAAACCTAAGATGTCAGATGGATCTCAGGAGAAAGTGGATGAATCCTTCCTAGCCCCACGACTAGAAGTCAGGCATAATCCTGGCACCAGATTAGACTTTTTGCCTGTCCATCATTGGATGGCTAGGTGCCTGGTTCCTGTCCTTGGCCGCTGCTGTTTACTTACGTTTGGGGCAGCACTGGCCCTCACTTGAGGACAGAAGGCTAACCTGGATGGCAAGAAGTGTCACATCACATATTGGCCATAACTATGCATCTCACCTGCTTGGTTGCCTCTGTGGGGCATGGTCATTTTGAGTAGAGAAAGGATGAAAAAACTAACATTACTGGTTTTTATTCATGTATGCAATGTAAGGCATGCAAACAAAGTTCTAAAGTCTTAAATTACAAAGTATCAGGAACAAAGAAAAACAAGACTATTACAAAACTGTTGAATTGTAATTCCAGTTTTGTAGTATATGGTTTGATATGTCAATTTAAGAGAAAATATATTGGAAGTACTGTACATATGGCCAAAAAAAGAATATTAGAGCATGTGCGTGCAATAGCAAATGCTGACACCACCACATCAACCCCTAGATTCAAAAAAGTACGGTCTGGGTGAAAAACCTTTCAAGTATGCGCCTCCACCCTTTGGAACAATCTCCCTATTCCCACCCGGATGATTCAGGAGGAGCTACCCTTTCGAAAAGCAGTAAAAACCTTCCTCTTCTGTTTCACCTATTTCGTTCTATCTGAGTAATCGTACAGAAGCGCCAGGACACCCCGTTGGGGTAGCTGTGCGCTATATAAGATACACAAAATAAAAATAAAATAAATAGATACTTCCAAACAGAACACCAGGGCAATAGAAATCTCCTGCAATTTTTTGTCTTGGATCAAGTTTCGAATAATGAGAGGGGGGAGATAGGGTCCGCAAATTGCAACAACTTGAGTCCAAAGATATAATTGATATGCAAACTAAGACCCCTAGAGAACTTACAGCAATAAAGAAATGTGAAACATCAAATCTATTGGAATATGAATGGGCCATTAGAATTACATTACTATGTGAACATTGTAAAGGGATATTTATGGGTAGTGTGCCAAATAAAACTAACACTATGCAACTCATGAGACAGAAGTGATTTTTTCCCATTCTTGCTACAATAATGAGTGGAACGTGATTATAAGGTGAGGTCTCAAAATAAATTCTTGGGCATATGCATTATATTATGAGATGGTTGTCTTGATAAAACATAGTATAGTTTGTGTGTAGATCTGCTGAAATTGCTGTAGACTCCAATAATTGATGAGTTCAAGTTGAGCATTTATGTATTCATCGTTTACTAGCGAAAAAAAAACATATAATATAATTATGTGAAATCCCTGTGATTGAAATGAAATGAAATGAAATGGTTCTTGTAGAGCGCACATACCTGCCCGGAGGCGTCCAAGCGCTAAGACTAAGGATGCTGTCTAGCGAGGCATGAGGGCCAGGGGAGGCTCTACTTATTAAACAGGAATGCTTTCAATTGTTTCCGAAAGGAGGTCAATTACGGGTTGGACCTTAGATGAAGGGGGAGAGTATTCCATAACTTGGCCGCGTTGAAGGAGAAAGAACGACCTCCTGCTCTTGTTCTTCTTACCTTGGGCACTGCAGCCAAAAAGGCATTGGCTGAACGCAGCTGTCTGCTGGGATAATACGGAGTAATGAGAGGGAGATTGATTGCCGAACCAGTTTCCCAAAAAGCCTGATGGGCAATACATAATGACTTGAAGCTAATTCTGTCCTTAACAGGAAGCCAGTGCAGGCATTTCAGGCCGGGCTTAGCAGACAACGTACGAGGGATTTGCAATAGAGTGGGGGCGGCACAGTTTTGAATTACCTGCAGTTTCTGCAGAGTAAAGTCAGGGGCTCCTAAATACAGAGCATTGCCAAAGTCCAAACGTGATTGGATCAGGCCCTGTATCACCGTTTGTTTAGCTTCGAAGGGTAGCAGGGGGAGAATCTTCCTAAGGATTCTGAGGAGACCGAAACAGGTGGCGGCCTGCCTGGTTGCCTGATAGTCAAACGTCAGAGATCTGTCTAGCCAAATATCCAGACTCTTGATGGCATTCTTAGGTGCTGGTGGCGGGCCTAGACAGGAGGGCCAGATTGAACTGATTGAGGCTGGAGCCGATCGGCCCAGCAGCATGAGCTCCGTCTTGTCTCCAATAAGCTTGAGACAAGACAGGGTCATCCAGCTTTTTACTTTCTCCAGACAACCTGCCAAGTCCACCTTGGCTGAAGAGCCATCTTCCTGTGCCAGAGCGACCACCAGCTGAGTATCGTCCGCATAGGTGACGATCTTAATACCATGTGGTCGGACGATCTCAGCCAGTGGTCTCATGTAGACGTTAAATAACGTTGGGCTCAGGGAGGAGCCCTGAGGGACTCCACAGCCCAGGGGTTTACTGGAGGAAGTAGTGTTTCCTTCGTATACCTGAAAGGTTCTATCACTTAGAAAGGACTTGAGACACTCCAGCGCTCTACCCGATATTCCGTTGTCACAGAGACGCTGCAATAGGATTTTATGATTTACCGTATCAAAAGCAGCGCTTAGATCGAGGAGGATGACAGCCACCGATCCTCCCCGATCCAAGATTTCTCTAGTTTCCTCCATAACTGCCAACAAGGCGGTCTCCGCCCATGTTTGGGGCGGAAGCCCGTCTGTGAGGGGTCAAGCAGCTGATTACTCTCAAGAAAGCTTGTTAAAAGACCATTTATATATTTCTCAAAGATTTTGCTAACCCAGGGAAGCAGGGAAATAGGATGGTAATTGTTGAAATTATTAATGTCCATATTGGGTTTCTTCACAAGTGCCCGCACCATAGCCTGTTTCCACGCGGGTGGAACTGTGCTAGTGGAGATTGAGGCATTAAGTACCTCCAGCATAATGGGAAGAATGGTGCGGGTAACAGCAACCAATGTGCGTTGGGGAGCCGGGTCGCTGGGGGAGCCTGATTTCACTTGCGTCATTAGAGTAGCAAGTGAATCTGAGTTTTAACAGGGGAAACTCATCTGACAAGGGTGATAGACTACACAAAGCATCTTGCACAAAAGGCGACGGGGCGTCCACTGGGGCATTCAAATCACTGTCCGGGAAAGATGAATAAATGAGATCGATTTTATGGAAAAAGAAATCCGCTAGATCGTCACAGCGAGCTTGTGAGTTATCGTTAATTAGAGGGGTTGAGGGAGTATGGTAAGGCATTTCACAATCTGATAGATCTCTTTGGGGTTGGAGCTAGCTTCAGAGATTTTTCGTGTATAATACATGGCTTGTACACTCTTTATCTCTTTTTTTATAGTTTCTAATGGTGAACAGACATAATATCGACCACAAGAATATCGACTGGACATAATATCGAGGTAAAAATATAGAATAGACAAAATATCGACCAGACATAATATAGACTACAAAAATATCGATTACTATCGATATTAATAGCCAAAATATCGAATCAAAAATATAGACTAGACATAATATCGACTAGATAGAATATAGACAACAAAAATATCGAAAATAAGGTAAGTGTTTTATAATTTGTAATAATTGTGTAATATAAATCTGTAGCGGGTTGTGGGTTTATAGGGGAATAGGGTGGGAAGTAATTTAAATATAACTAATTAAATCTGTAATATAATAGTAATTGTTAATTAATTATTAATTGTTAATTAATTAAAATATAATTGGTAATTAATAATAATTGATTAATTGATCAATAATTACATTTTCGTAAAATATTTTCTGTAGCGGGTTGTGGGTTTATAGGGGAATAGGATGGGAAGTAATTTAAATATAATTAATTAAATCTGTAATATAATAGTAATTGTTAATTAATTATTTATTGTTAATTAATTAAAATATAATTGGTAATTAATAATAATTGATTAATTGATCAATAATTACATTTTCGTAAAATATTTTCTGTAGCGGGTTGTGGGTTTATAGGGGAATAGGGTGGGAAGTAATTTAAATATAATTAATTAAATCTGTAATATAATAGTAATTGTTAATTAATTATTAATTGATAATTAATTAAAATATAATTGGTAATTAATAATAATTGATTAATTGATCAATAATTACATTTTCATAAAATATTTTCTGTAGCGGGTTGGGGGTTTATAGGGGAATAGGGTGGGAAGTAATTTAAAAATAATTAATTCAATCTGTAATATAATAGTAATTGTTAATTAATTATTAATTGTTAATTAATTAATAATTGACAATTAAATAAAATTTACTTCGTAAATAAAAGTAATTGGTTTTGGAAATTAAATTTAAGTTTTGGGTTTTTGGGTAAAGGGGTATTTTTAGGGTTCAGGGTCAGTTTTGGGTTTTTGGGTAAAGGGGTATTTTTAGGGTTCAGGGTCAGTTTTGGGTTTTTGGGTAAAGGGGTATTTTAGGGTTCAGGGTCAGTTTTTAGTTTTTGGGTAAAGGGGTATTTTTAGTGTTCAGGGTCAGTTTTTAGTTTTTGGGTAAAGGGGTATTTTTAGGGTTCAGGGTCAGTTTTCAGTTTTTGGGTAAAGGGGTATTTTTAGGGTTCAGGGTCAGTTTTTAGTTTTTGGGTAAAGGGGTATTTTTAGTGTTCAGGGTCAGTTTTTAGTTTTTGGGTAAAGGGGTATTTTTAGGGTTCAGGGTCAGCTTTTGGGTTTTTGGATAAAGGGGTATTTTTAGGGTTCAGGGTCAGTTTTGGGTTTTTGGGTAAAGGGGTATTTTTAGGGTTCAGGGTCAGTTTTGGGTTTTTGGGTAAAGGGGTATTTTTAGGGTTCAGGGTCAGTTTTGGGTTTTTGGGTAAAGGGGTATTTTTAGGGTTCAGGGTCAGTTTTTAGTTTTTGGGTAAAGGGGTATTTTTAGTGTTCAGGGTCAGTTTTTAGTTTTTGGGTAAAGGGGTATTTTTAGGGTTCAGGGTCAGTTTTTAGTTTTTGGGTAAAGGGGTATTTTTAGGGTTCAGGGTCAGTTTTTAGTTTTTGGGTAAAGGGGTATTTTTAGTGTTCAGGGTCAGTTTTTAGTTTTTGGGTAAAGGGGTATTTTTAGGGTTCAGGGTCAGTTTTTAGTTTTTGGGTAAAGGGGTATTTTTAGGGTTCAGGGTCAGTTTTCAGTTTTTGGATAAAGGGGTATTTTTAGGGTTCAGGGTCAGTTTTGGGTTTTTGGGGTACAGGGGTACAGTCTAAAAATAAAGTAAAATTAAATTTAAATTAAATTAATTTAATGAAATTAAATTAAATTAAATTAAATTATATTATATTAATATGTTTATTTAATAATATGTTTATATATATATTCACTGAAAAAACCATAGGTTATAGACCATATATAGTTAGGAATTAGCATTTAAAAAACCTTATTTTACTCACACAAAACCATTGAAATTCCATATATAGTTAGTTGCACTAACTATATATCGCGCACCCGCAATCCACTGCTGATGATGTCACATATTACATCATTCATGACATGGTCAGTGACATCACTGATGACATCACTGATGACATCTCAAATGACATCACTGATGACATCACTGATGACATCATCCAGTGACTGTGTGTTTCTGTAAAGTTTAAATATGTTTTACATATTGAAGAATGAGTAGATGTATAACTGTCTGGACGAGGGATTTAGTAGGTGCATGACTGAATGTATGAGTGAGTGATTAAATGTGTCTCACTGAGTGCATGGGTTAGTGACTAAACTGTCTTAATTTGTGCATCATTATGTCTGTTGTTCTGTAAACTGCTGCATGTGTTGATCAGTAGCTATATGATTAACTATATGGGTTATTGATTGATTGTCCAAGTATTTGTATGGGAGACTGAGTGTGTGTGTGGCTGGCTGGGAGGTGTGTGACTCTGTGCAGATCAATGTGTACTTGTATCAATGATTGTATAAGAAAGTAAGTATGTGTTAGTATATGTTTGAAAATGTAAGGTGCTCTATGTTTAACTGTATAGACAAGAAAATGGAAGTGTGATTGATTCTTTACAGGACTGACTAGGTGTGTGAGTAACTCCATGGATGAGTGGCAGAGTGTGAGTGTCTGTATAGGTGTATGAGTGCATATGATAGTGTTGTAAAGATGAGTGATTGTATGTATGAATGATTGTATGGGTGAATGAGTGAATGTGTGTGTAGACGTAGGAATCAGTGAGTACATATGTAGTAACTAGTATTGGTGTGTCAATGGTTTCAAAAATTATACTCTGTATTTAACACTGGGTGAAACAGAGGTTATATTAAAATGTGAGGAGATGCATTGTATTGTCACATGAATGATATCATCAGTGATGTGGTCATTGATGTCAAATGAGATGTCATCAGTGATGTCATCAGTGATGTCATTTGAGATGTCATCAGTGATGTCATCAGTGATGTCACTGACCATGTCATGAATGATGTAATATGTGACATCATCAGCAGTGGATTGCGGGTGCGCGATATATAGTTAGTGCAACTAACTATATATGGAATTTCAATGGTTTTGTGTGAGTAAAATAAGGTTTTTTAAATGCTAATTCCTAACTATATATGGTCTATAACCTATGGTTTTTTCAGTGAATTTTCAAGGTTTTGTAAATGCTAATTCCTAACTATATATGGTCTATAACCTATGGTTTTTTCAGTGAATTTCAATGGTTTTTTAATAGCAAATATCATAAGCTGTCGAATGTCAAGTACGTGGTAAGTAAAAACATTTTCGTGTTTCTGCACACTGATCTGCTTTGAATGCTGCCCCCCACCCCTCATTTCTATTAGGAGTACTCTCTCTTTGCAGATAGTGAAGGGTAGTTAACGCAGGCCTTTGCCCCCTTTGTAATCCGTCGTGCCTGCTTCTCTCTCCATTTGATTGATTGTTCTCTTTGGTTCATTCTCTATTTACAAACAAGCACAGAGTCGCAATACTCTGTTTAGTCTTTGCAGATAGCGAAAAATCGTGTAAAAAAACAAAAGGAATCGAGCAAAATCAGTAGGCCACTAATGGGATCTCTTTTTGACCTCGCTAAAATAGAAACTTTAGGAACAACCTGTTGAAAATAGCAATGCGTATGTACATAAGCGGCGTTCATTTGTGTTCACAGTACCCCTTGTTGATTGTTTGAATCGAGCATTGAATTGTTCGAAGTTGGTTCTCTTAAGGATCTTCTCTGCCTGCAAACGAGAAAGAATAGGAATATTCTCTCTCCCTTTGCAGATAGTGAAGGGTAGGTAACGCACGCCTTTAACACGTCGTACCTATTTCATTCCTCATTGATTGATTGATTGTCCGAACATTGACTGTTTGGGAATTAGTTCTTTTTGGAGGTATTTCCTGTTTGCAAATAAACGTAGGAAAATCTTTGCAAGTAGTGAAAGGGTACGTAATGCGGACCTTTCTCCCCCGTTGTAATCTGTCATGCCTATCTACTCCCCACTGATTGATGCACCTGTTTCACCCGGACCATTTACTAGAGATACGTCATCTGGCCCGACCAGAGAGCACCCCTAGTGAAAAGGACATATGCAATAATAACGAAGTGATCACTGTATCCTGTTAACAGAAACTTTAGCATGAAACAACCTGGAAAGAAAAGAATAGGAAAACGAAAATCAGTAGGCCACTGATGAACATGAACTTTTATTAAACAACGAACAAAGAAACGATAACATAACGTAATGATAAAACCTATTAATGTCCTAGAAACAAGAAAACGTTAAAATATGCCAGTGGTGAGAGACCAGAAAAACAGTAAGAGAAACCAAATCACCCCTCGCTGTCCCACCGCCTGCCACGCCCAAAAAATCGATAGACTAGGGAAAATGCAAGTCAGTAGAACATCTGCCCCCACTCTGGAAACTTCCAAGGTGCGGCAGGGTTGCGGCTACGCCCAGCCGGGAGCAGCCCATATAAGGCAGGTCCTGCTGCCACGCCTCGGCCAGGAGATCCTAACGTAGGGTGTAGCCGGAGGAGAGGCCGAGGCCAGCGGGACCCGGCCAGGGGGATTTACAACACTGGACAGTTTTAGATGGGGGGATGTCCGTGTCCTCGACCCTCCCCTCTCCCTCCCAGTCCGGCCGCGGTGGCCCTTGACAGTTTCAGGTAGTCCCGCCACATGCTCTTCCGGTCCAGCCACCAACGGTCGGGGGGCCGAGGCCGACGGGATCCGGCTGCAGCCGATAAACCAAGAAACCCGTTCATGGGGCCAGAGCCAGGGGCGTCCGGCCGACATCTACCGGAAGCCCGGCCCGAAGACGGACGGGACACTTCTTCTTTCATGAATAATGGCTGCGACAACACTGGGGGGGGGATGTCTTGCACATGCCTCCGACCCCCCCCCCCCTCGTCCTCATCGCCTGGTCCGGCCATAACAAATCTCAAGCGAGACGCCGTGGGGTGCACTGGGAGGGAGAGACGGTGCGAACAGGCCTCTCCCGCCTCCCCAGGTGGAGGCTTCCCAGCTGCACCCTCAGCGCTCCAGGCGCCCGGAAAAGGGTTCTTCCACTGTGGCCATGCTGCAACGTCTCGCCCGGCAGGGTGGAGCCCGTCCGCTCATTTGACCCCGCGATCGCCAGTAGCTACCGAACTCTCAAAATGGCGGTCAACCTGGCAAGAGCGGGCCCAGCATAAAGAAATGGCCCGGTCACTGGTTGACTCCACCACCGTAGTCCTCCACGACCTTGAAGATTCTAGAGGAGCCGCGGGAGTCTCCGACCCCCGATGGGGAATGACTGCCATGATCGCCCGTGGAGTGACGAAACTGTATCCGCGGTACGTCGGGGCTCCCATGCTGGCGCCAGCCTCACTTTGAATTACTAGAATCCTGCAGACCTCAGTTCCGGTGAAAGCACAGTGTGACCCGGTAGGAAAAATTGTTGCACCCCCTCCCCTTTTTGACTGATAGTTCAAACCACCGATCCTTTCCTTTGCCCTTTTAACGGAACTTTGGACTGCCTCCCCCTCTTTTACATTTTCTAGAGAAAACAAAAAATTAACCACTACATTAGCATAGCAGTTCACACCAGAACTGTTTTCAAATTTAAAACCAACAACATCTTCAACAGAATCCTTTTTGTTTCTGCTGTGACCCTGCTACAGCACAGGCATTGTCCCCAGCAGTAATTCTGCAATGCCGGTAAGAATAGCTGTGGTGCCTACTGGACTCACTCACCCCCGCGGCGCCCCACGCCGTTATTTGCTGGGCGGCAACTTACTAGACATCACTTTCGTGCCATCTAGATTTCAGCGCGTTCTGCTGCCTTGGAACTATTCGCACAACAGACCGCTACTGACAAGAATATTTCATTATTGGTGCTGTCAATTTCAATAAATCTATTGGATAATTCAAAAGAAATTGCCACGGTCTCTTCGTTGTTTAAATGTTTTTACTGTTTTTGTTTTGTTGTATATATTTATATGTTATTAAAGTTTTATATTCCTACTACTTTGTTGGAGTGCTATATATTTTTAATGTGACACATAATTGTAAAAACTTTGATGTACAAAGAGTCATTCCTGGAATCTTCCGCTTCAGGCTCGGTCCCCTCCCCAATCACAATACAGGATGGTTTTCAGATAGTAGGAACACGTGTGGTGTGACGGATCTCATCGGGTGTGGGCCTTGATCTACTATAACTCCTTTGAAGAGGGGTGATTCTTTACAGCTGGGGCCATAAACTACATCTGCAGGGCTAGGTGATAGCCTGGACAATCGGACACAGAGGAAGAGGAGTGTCAGAGGGTGCGGTAGTGAATAGGGCGAAAGGGAGGTGTCGGGCAGGCACAGAGTGTGATTCTCAGGGAAGAGCAGCGCAGATGGGGGGAGGTTTATTGCCCATGCATAAGACAGAGAGCGGGGGTGACCAGTGCCTGGGGAAGATGCTTGCGAGGGTGAGGAGCCATGCTACGAATCGACAGCGTGCAGAGAGTGGGTCTGGTCAAGGCATCTAAAATGGCTGCCGTGCACGACAAAAGTGTGGCATTTCAAAAAAGGCAAGATGGCGCAGACAATGTTTTTCAACACTTCCTCATTTCCTTCGAATCGAACGTTAACAGACGTTGGGGCATATTACCAAAGTTAAGCGATATTTATCGCTAACAATGCTTACCAACGAATTTTTTACCGCTAAGCATCGTCAGAAATTATCGAAGATAAACCTTGCTATTATCAAGGTTTATCGCAAATGCGATAATAAACGGCCGCAATGCATGAATATCGCTAAAAACTCAGCGATATTCATACATTACCGAGCTAATACTCTTAGCCATGTTATCCACCTCCCATTGCATAACATGGCTAAGAACTGCTCAGGGCAGGTGTTACTTTTTGGAGATATTCGCGCTTAGCGCGAATATCTCCAAAAGTTGGTAATAGGAGATAGATATCTTGCATGTTGTAATGCAAGTTATTGTGGTATATGGAACTCATACCATAATCTCTCAGGAAAGCAGAAACTGATCCTTTTGGGACCGCCTAAAAAGGCCTAGGGGGTGAGGAGTACTCTACTTTGCCCCCTTTTCACGTTCCGAACTATTTTATTTTACTCTCTTCTGTAATTACACAAAATAGCAGCGATAAGATGCATCGGAGACACACAGTGAGAGAAAGGAGGCCGGAGATGAAGAAGAGATGTCAAATACACATTGGAGATAATATAGTGGCACAAGGGAAGTAAATATGAGTAAACTTACCATGTAACATAAAAATGTTGCACTCTATACTATAAGTCTCATTTTATACTACAATCACTTCGCTACAACCTCATAAATTAAAAATAAAAATGAATAATGTCTCAAACAATTTTTGATTTCTAAATATAAATTTATTCTTCAGAATTTTCTAAATTTGAAAGAACTAGTAACATGTCCTCATCACCAATGTCCTCATGAAAAGTCTGCAATGATGATTCTTGTAACTCTATCATCTCCAAACATTCGATAAATTCGCCATCAAGAGATTGATCAAAAAAATCATTCAAGTCATCTCCTCCTTGTGACAATATTTCATTATTGGTGCTGTCAATTTCAATCAATGTAGTGGAATCATTCAAGTCATCTCCTCGTGACAATATTTCATTATTGGTGCTCTCAATTTCAATCAATGTAGTGGAATCATTCAAGTCATCTCCTCCTTGTGACAATATTTCATTATTGGTGCTGTCCATTTCAATCAATCTAATGGAATCATACAAGTCATCTCCTCCTTGTGACAATATTTCATTATTGGTGCTCTCAATTTCAATCAATGTAGTGGAATCATTCAAGTCATCTCCTTGTGACAATATTTCATTATTGGTGCTGTCAATTTCAATCAATGTAGTGGAATCATTCAAGTCATCTCCTCCTTGTGACAATATTTCATTATTGGTGCTCTCAATTTCAATCAATGTAGTGGACAATTCAAAAGAAATTGCCACGGTCTCTTCATTGTGAGCCATTTTATTTTGAAATTGCTTGCTGTAAATTGCAGAAAAAAAATAATCACTTTCATTTATCGTTTTTAGTAACACATAATACAAAACTAACTTTATCAAGTATTTAGTATAACAGAAGGACTGCAAATAAATAACAGAAAACATTTTTCAAATTATCTTCAAGTGTACAACATAGTTCCCCTTACAAATTAACAACTCACCTTTTTAAAAGTAGGAGAAGTGTTAGTACTGTGTAAATCAAACACCAGAAATTCACCACCAAAAATTCCTCACAAATGTACCTCAGACAGTAGTATCACAAAATGGCTGTGGTTTCCTCTCATTTGAGATATATACATAACCAATTAACTTTCATCACACACAAATACAAAACCAAAGTAACATTTTAATTGGTTCTAAATTTCAACACTTTCAAATGTGTTTTCCCCATGCAATTTTCCATAGGACATTTACATACGTCTACAGCCTGAATGGCTAAACGGAATTACACCAAACTTGGCAAAATGGTACATCAAACCTAACAGGTCAGGAAGGATCTACTATGCCCCCTTATGGTCATTTCCCCCTTCGCTTTGGCCTCCTCTTGTCTCTCAATCCTACCGAGAGACAAGATGGCGGCCGCTACGGACTGTTTGGAATGTTGACAGACGCCGGAGAACCAATCAGCTTCGCAAAGCTCCGTAACGCGAAAAGTACGCGAAGCGGAGCGCTGTTACAGATATATATCTTTTTTTGAACGTTAATTTCTCAAAATCCACTGGAGCACATATATTGAGACCTAGCAAAGGCACATCGGGCTACCAGTCCCTAATATTTTGCCAAGTTTCGTGCAAATCCATTCAGCCGTTCGATTATTATTATTATTTTTTTTTGCCCCGCGGGGCCCTTTTAAAACCTCCACATCAAACCTAGGGGGTCAGCGAGGATCTACTATGCCCCCTTATGGTTATTTCCCCCTTTGTTTTGGCCTCCTCTTGTCTCTCGATCCTACCGAGAGACAAGATGGCGGCCGCTACGGACTGTTTGGAATGTTGACAGACGCCGGAGAACCAATCAGCTTCGCTTCACAAAGCTCCGTTGCGCGAAAAGTACGCGTCCTGGGACGCTGCCCGGTCCGCTGTTACAGATATATATCTTTTTTTAAACGTTAATTTCTCAAAATCCACTGGAGCACATATATTGAGACCTACAAAAGGCACATCGGGCTACCAGTCCCTACAATTTTGCCAAGTTTCGTGCAAATCCATTCAGCCGTTTGGGCTAAAAGTGAGGCCAACCGCCCAATGGAAAACTCAATGTTAAAAACACGTTTTGGGACCCCCCTTTTTTCTCGGCCCCCCCTTGACGAACCCCCCCAAATTTTCAAGGGCTGCTCAGAAACGAAATGTGCCATTTTCCTGAAAATTTCAGCCAATTCCGTCCACAAACGCCAAAGTTATTAGACATAGAATTTTCAAAAATCCCATAGAGAAAAAATCCTAACTATATATACCTACTGGCGACCGCCAGTAGGTAATATATATATATATATATATATATATATATATATATATATATATATATATATATATATATATATATGTATTATTTTTGGTGATATCATTTTTTAATTTATATTAATTATTTATTAATATTACATTTATTTAATAATTATTTCTAAGTTTATATTAAATATATTTATATATATTATTTTTAACTTAATTTTAAGACATTTAAAAAAAATCGATATTTTTACAGTCTATATTTTTGTAAGTCGATATTTTGGAGTCGATATTTTAGTACTCACCTGTTTGAAGATAGGCAGTCGATATTTTGTCCCTCGATATTTTAGACTCGATATTTTGGTATCTCGATATTTTTGAGGTCGATATTATGTCAGTGATCCGTTTCTAATACCTTCTCTATAGATGGTTTTGTCCAGCTTGGCGTACCCCAGGCGCCATTTTCTTTACAGTCTTCTACACTGGCATTTTTTCTCCCGGAGCTCAGCCGAGTACCAGGGAGCAGTGATTCTGCATCTTTTTAGGGTGATTTCTTTTGTGGGAAGTATGGTATTGAGCGATTTTATTATCCAGTTGTTGAACTTGCCATTAGCTACCAGGGGATCTTGATTAGTTGATAGTTTTGTAGTCTCTAACTCATGGACCCACTGGTCCAGGGGAAGTCTAGACCAATTCTGTGCTTCCCATAGCCCTGGTGTTAATACAGTGGTTTTGTGAGTGTTCCAGACAAGGGGGACTAACCAATGGTCCGTCCAAGGGAGAGCAATCGGAGATTCTGCCTTCAAATTAGGGCAGTTACTAAACACTGGATCTAACAGATGGCCTTTAATATGCGTGGGTGATAGAACAAGCTGGCCCATCTGCAATGCGGAGAGATCTGCAATTAGTTCTTGGGCCGTGTGATCAGTTGTATCATCGAAATGGATGTTCAGGTCGCCTAGCAGTGTGAAGTTGGAGGGGGAGGAGGCCAGATCCGCAACAGCCGAAGGCAGGAGTTCATGAAACTGTTTTACAGGCCCTGGGGAGCGGTAAATAAGTGCCCCGGAGAAACTAATGTTCGGGGAGAACTCTAAACAAAAGGACATACTTTCGCAATCTGAAAAAGGATTAGGGGAGCATCGGCGGGCATAGTGATCTCTAAATATAATTGCCAGGCCGCCGCCCTTCCCATGAGGGCGATCTAACCTTGCTATTTGATAGCCCTGCAACAGGGCTTGTACTACCTCAGGTTCCGAATACGGAGTTAGCCACGTTTCGGTGAGAAAGACTACATCCGGTTTAAGGTCATCAAGCAATAGGGATATTTCTATATGATGTTTGGGTAAGGACCTACAGTTAAGAAGGTACATTTTATATGTCTGCTGGCTCTTGGAGAGGGATGAAGATTTTAGTTGGGCGTTACATTGCTGGCACTGAGTAGGCATGTCTAAAGGATGGTAGAAATGAAGACATCGCTCCTTAGCTTGAGTTCTTATTCTATGCAGATCGTTTGAGCTGTAGGCATTATGAAGCCCTATAAGGGGAGCAGGGGTTGTGGCCCCTAACCCCGTCCGGTCGCGGACGGGCGCAGACGGGCTTGCCTTTGGCGCGCCGCCGGCGTGCCCGCTGCGCCCGTCCGCTGCGCCGTCGGAGAGTAGTGATCATTTTATAGCTGAAAAAAGAAAGGGGAGGGTAGGAGGCAGCCAGCAGCTAGAGCGCTACCCCTCCGTACCCCCAAGATGGTGTCCACCCCTCTCTCACACCAGCCCCGAATCGGCTGTGCAGGGAGTAGGGGTCAGGAGTGGCGTGGATGAGGTAGGGTTTGTCTAAAGTGCAATTTTACGTAATCTAAAATGCACCAACAGTTTATACACACAATTTTTTTACAAAGTTTCGATTAAAAGAAGCGTGAGGCGCCGTAGTTTTAAAATGGCACAATTGAAAATAAAGTAATCTTAAAACGTTGCAACCCCCGGCTTCCACCTCAGGGGTAGAACAACACACTAGTCTGTGCGCTCGCGTTTCAGCGCGTCTTAAGTAGCCAGCAGGGGCGGGAGGCAGCCAGCAGCTAGAGCGCTACCCTCCGTACCACCAAGATGGTGTCCACCCCTCTCTCACACCAGCCCCGAATCGGCTGTGCAGGGAGTAGGGGTCAGGAGTGGCGTGGATGAGGTAGGGCTTGTCTAAAGTGCAATTTTACGTAATCTAAAATGCACCAACAGTTTATACACACAATTTTAAGTTTCGATTAAAAGAAGCGTGAGGCGCCGTAGTTTTAAAATGGCACAATTGAAAATAAAGTAATCTTAAAGCTTTGCAGCCCCCGGCTTCCACCTCAGGGGTAGAACAACACACTAGTCTGTGCGCTCGCGTTTCAGCGCGTCTTAAGTAGCCAGCAGGGGTGGGAGGTAGCCAGCAGCTAGAGCGCTACCCCTCCGTACCCCCAAAATGACGTCCACCCCTCTCTCGCACCAGCCCCGAATTGGCTGTGCAGGGAGCAGGGTCAGGAGTGGCGTGGGTGAGGTAGGGGTTATCTAAAGTGCAATTTTACGTAATCTAAAATGCACCAACAGTTTATACACACAAATTTTTTTTTAAAGTTTCGATTAAAAGAAGTGTGAGGCGCCGCAGTTTTAAAATGGCACAATTGAAAATAAAGTAATCTTAAAGCTTTGCAGCCCCCGGCTTCCGCCTCAGGGGTAGAACAACACACTAGTCTGTGCGCTCGCGTTTTAGCACGTCTTAAGTAGCCAGCAGGGGCGGGAGGCAGCCATCAGCTAGAGCGCTACCCGTCCGTACCCCCAAGCTGGCGTCCACCCCTCTCTCGCACCAGCCCCGAATCGGCTGTGCAGGGTGTAGGGGTCAGGAGTGGCGTGGATGAGGTAGGGGTTATCTAAAGTGCAATTTTACGTAATCTATAATGTACCAACAGTTTATACACACAATTTTTTTTTTAAAGTTTCAATTAAAAGAAGCGTGAGGTGCCGCAGTTTTAAAATGGCACAATTGAAAATAAAGTAATCTTAAAGCTTTGCAGCCCCTGGCTTCCGCCTCAGGGGTAGAACAACACACTAGTCTGTGCACTCGCGTTTCAGCGCGTCTTAAGTAGCCAGCAGGGGCAGGAGGCTGCCAGCAGCTAGAGCACTACCCCTCCGTACCCCCAAGATGGCGTCCACCCCTCTCTCGCACCAGCCCCAAATCGGCTGTGCAGGGTGTAGGGGTCAGGAGTGGCGTGGATGAGGTAGGGGTTATCTAAAGTGCAATTTTACGTAATCTATAATGTACCAACAGTTTATACACACAATTTTTAAAAAAAAAGTTTCAATTAAAAGAAGCGCAAGGTGCCGCAGTTTTAAAATGGCACAATTGAAAATAAAGTAATCTTAAAGCTTTGCAGCCCCCGGCTTCCGCCTCAGGGTAGAACAACACACTAGTCAGTTTTCTTACCAAAGGAATGAAATGGCATACAAATATGATTATAATATTTTGAATCATTTAAAAATGGTCACCATATTCACTTGGTCATACATATTTTATAGTCTGTTTACCATTCCCATGTCAGTTGTAGTGAACCAATGAGAATGATTGTAAGAAATGTAATGCATTTTGAACACCGGGTCATCTGACAATGACAAAGGCTAGAAGCCAAATTGCGTTTGTTGGAACAGCTCTGCATGTAGTGGCTCAATAAAAGTTTTTGAGGGAGATTTGTGAGTGTGTGATGTCCTTCTGGTGAGATGCGAGTACGCCATGGGAATCTGTCTACCCATATCGAAGCACTCACTGTGCTAAGTGGTGTGGCAGCGAGATCGGGTGGATAAAACGCAACAAATATATATATATAAATAAATTTGCTCGGGATCATTTTCAAACTGGGCCAAATTTACACGTTTGCACGCAAGTATGACAACACAAGGAAACTAAAAACAAGTGCTATAAGCAAACCAAATATCTTAAGTTTTGCACAAACATGTGAAACCAAGACATATGCCGCTGGAACAGACACTAAGTCATTGACCAGCGAATGGAGTGTGGAAGGTTCAAGCACCGATAGAGCACTCAATAAAGTGATCTTAAGTTTGGGCGAAGAGGTTGATTTTTTGGTGGAGGCACGGAGGCAAACATTGAGGCCACGAAGCGAAAAGAATACAACAGAAAACGGCGGAACACAATCAGAAGGACAAGGCGCCGCAAGGGGAAACGCAAAGCCGAAAGGAAAACAAAGTAACTATTGGCGCAAGCAGTAGAACCCGATGAAAAAAGTATCATTAATCTGTCCATTGTTACACTGACTAAGGCTGAGGAACAACTTTTGGCCTTAGGACTCAATTATTGTCCTGAAAGCAACTTCGACTACGCCACAACACGAGTGGATATTTTCTGCTTTATACGTAAATTAAAACTAAGGAAATTCTTCATGATTAAGACAGGATTGGAAAAGAAAAAGAATCCTGGGGATGTTGCTAATCAACCAAAGTTACAGGCTTCTGATGTACAAACATTACTAACCATGCTCAATTTGAGAAATGATGAACAAGAGGAACCAATAGTCTCCACTCAAGAGAGGTTGCGTGCAATTGATTTGCTCCAAAAAGGCACAGGTGAAAGTCCATATAAACCTAAATCGACATTCTTGCCATTTATGCCTAAAGACGCCGTCGATATTTTCCATGAGTGTGTCACAGAAGAAATAAAAAAATCCACCTCCAAGTCAACTATAAGAAAAGTAAATTAAATTTCAATCAAGTACAATATCAAAAGCTTATGAAAAAAATCGGCAATGAGATTATTGTGAAGAAATCGGACAAAGGTGGGAACATTGTTCTTTGGCCTAGGAAACAGTATGTACAGGAAGCCGTGCGACAACTAGACAATGTGGATTGTTATGAGAAATTTACAATGAGGGCTTATAAGAAAGCAAAGTATGCTTTAAAGAAAGAGTTACAACACTGGAAACAAGAGGGGCTGATATCGGCAGACGAATATCACTTCATGTTTAATGAGCACCCAGTTCTTCCCTTTCTTTATTTATTACCGAAAATTCACAAAAGAATCTTTCCAATACCTGGACGCCCCATTATTTTGGCGATCAAGAGCATGACCAAACAATTGGGGTAATACGTGGATTTTTATTTACAGGATTTAGTAAGAACATTACCTTCCTATGTGAAAGACACTGGGGATTTTTTAAATAAACTGAAAAATATCGCATGGGCTGACAAGATGATTCCTATCACTCTGGATATAGACTCGCTATATACCAGCATTGAACCTTCCTATGGTATCAACGCAATTAAATACTTTCTGAATTCTAGGCCTTGTTTATACTTCATGCATAACAAAATGTTGATATCCTTGATTACTTGGTGTTTAGAAAATAACTATTTCTCATTTGGCAAGGATGTGTATAGGCAAATACAGGGTGTTGCCATGGGGGCCTGCTTCTCCCCTAGCTATGCGTGTTTACACGTGGGCTATTGGGAGGAGCAGGTCCTCAGGGTACAACACAAAGAAGTTTTTGATAACAGGATTGTGCATTGGTTGCGTTACATCAATGATGTTTTTATTGTTTGGAATGATGATACTGACAGTGCAGAGGATTTTATCAAAAGAATTAATGATAACTGTTTTAATCTACACTTCACATCACATGTCAGTCCAACCAAAATTGAATTTTTAGATGTTTGCATTTATGTTAACGACAACAAGTTAGCCACTACTGCTTTTAGAAAGCCGACAGCAGGGAATGCAACACACCTCGCAACCAGTGCACACCCCAAACATTTATTTGGCAGCATCCCTTACGGTGAAATTTTAAGATTGAAACGCATCAGCAGCACACCAGAAGACTTTGAAAGTTGCCAAAATGACGCTCTATCTAGACTGAGGAAAAGAGGTTATACAAACAAAGTACTGGCAGACACAGTATTCAAAGCTAGCAAGAGACCTAGGGTATCACTTCTACCACACGAGGAAGAAGAAGAAGGGTTAGATAGCACATCAAAAGACCCACCTAGGCTCATCACTACATTTAAAACACACAAGATAATGGACGGAATGATGCACAATGGCAAAACATTCACCCCCAGTCACAGATCTGGGTTTAATCCATCGTTATTTTGCTCACCAAGCCACCCCAGTTCAGACATGGCCATATGCGAATCAATCTTGACCCTGTGCCTCATGGGAACAGTCCAGCCCAAACTGTCAAGCCATGTCTTCCCTGGACCAGAATCAAGCATCCCAGGACCAGTTTCTAGCAATCAGCGGTCATGAGCCAAGATAGCTTGACTCAGTGGCCTAGTGAGCACGGGACCCACGACTGGGCATACCCTTGCCACACAGGGTGAACAGCAAAACACACAAGATGATGAAAGGAATGATGCACAATGGCAAAACATTCACCCACAGTCACAGATCTGGGTTTAATACATCATTATTTTGCTCACCAGGCCACTCCAGTTCAGACATGGCCATATGCAAATCAGTCTTGACCCTGTGCCTCATGGGAACAGTCCAGCCCGAACTGCCAAGCCATGTCTACCCTGGACCGGAATCAAGCTTCCTCGGATCGGTTTCTAGCTATCAGCGGTCACCAGCCAGGATAGCTTGAATCCAGTGGCCTAGTGAGCACGGGACCCACGTCTGGGCACACCTTTGCCACATAGGGTGAACAGCAAAACACACAAAATGATGGACGGAATGATTCCCAATGGCAAAACATTCACCCCCAGTCACAGATCTGGGTTTAATCCATTCTTATTTTGCTCACCAAGCCACCCCCGTTCAGACATGACCATATGCAAATCAGTCTCGACCCTCTGCCTCATGGGAACAGTCCAGCCCGAACTACATCACTACATTTAGTCGTCAAGAACGGAAAATCAGAGCCATAATTAATAAGAATTGGCCTATTATCTTGACGGACACTGTTCTTAGTAATAGACTGCCAGAGAAACCTACCATTACATTTAGGAAACCTCAATCCATGGGAGGGCAACTTTCAAGAAATAGTCCTGGGTTAGAGCATACAGAATTATGGTTGAAACCAAGAAAAGGTTTTTACAAATGCACAACTTGTCGTGCATGCAAGTTTGGAGTAAATACAACTAAATATAGTACTTCATTCAGAGAAAATGAGCTAGACATCAAAGGCAATTACAACTTCCGCACTGACTTTGCGGTTTATGTTCTCACGTGCACCCGTGGGCTTAGGTATGTGGGAAGTACCAAGCTCCAGGTGTACGTGAGGATATTGCAACATCTTCGGGCCATTATTAATAGCGATCCAGCATATCCGGTCACACGGCATTTAAAAAAAGTCCATAATAAGGACATTAATTGCCTGTACTATTTTGTCATTGATTCTGTTCTTGTTCCATGGAGATGTAGCAACAGAGAAAGAGCATTAAGACAGTGGGAAACTAAATATATTTTAGAACTTGATAGTAAATTTCCAAATGGTCTTAATAACACAGAAGACATGCACACTTTCTTATAGATCAGAAGCCAGTATAATGATCGAATGTATGTATGAAGGAGAGGCTACATACAATATAATATACCTATTCCCTCAGGCTTGTGGGATGTAGGTTCTCCTTATGACTAAAAATGTAACAACTGTGACGAAGAAAGATAACACCTTGACATTCGTCCAATCTGCCTCCATTTTAAATATCTTTTAAATTTGTTATTTATTGGTAAACTTTTTGCACATATTCGTTGCACTAGATACTTCAATTTATTGATTAGACAAAATATGATCATCAATCTAAGAACCTGTATTATTTGTGGCTTTGTGTAAGCATATGCATTGATTTTACACTGTTGTTTATTTTTTAATCGGAACCAAAAGTATTAAGGCATGTAGTCATAACAATGATGGTTCTTTACACACAGTGACAGTACCAAATACATTGACTAAATCTATCTGAGGATTTTTTGCATTAGGCAGTAATTTTGCACTTACCTTTGCAGAATTTGCACATTAATTTCGCATTTAGGTAATTTCCACTTGTATTTGCATATTTTGCACAAGATATATCATGCGTGATTTGCACAGTGAATATCCTTCGAGATTGGATGATTATGTTTTATAATATGGACATATTGTGTAATTTGCACATGTTTGTTGCGTATTTTGCACATTTTCGCATTGATGCGGTAATTTGCATATGTATCCGTATATTTTGTACAGGTTACTTCATGCGTGACTTGCACAGGTAATAACCTTTGAGATCTAATGACATTGCCTCATAATGGCTATACATTGCGTTATTTGCACATGTCTGCTGCGTAATTTGCCCATAATATGTTAAAAACATCTTATTGGTACTGTATGTGGATACGTGCATTAGGCCATGAGGGCACACATCACACACACAAAGACCCCATGCATTTAAGGTTACACAGAAAAAAGCCTCAGAATACGAATGTTTCTTCACTGTGTATTATCACGTGGTGTAGCAATGAAAAAAAGTATGTATAAAAAAACAATGAAGTACCGCTGTCTAGCTATGTGATCAAGGGCACTTGATGCCCGAAACGCGTCATGTGAGGAGTGAGAGAAAGGAGATACAAAACTTACCTGTCATTTCAAGCTGCCTGGTAGTCCTTTGATTTCCATGTTCGCCGAAAGGAAGTGGTGGAAGTGGTTGCTGTTATATATATTTTTATATATATATATATATATATATATATATATATATATATATATATATATATATATATATATATATATATATATATATATATATATATATATATATATATATATATATATATATAACCTACTGGCGGTCACCAGTAGGTAGTTATAGTTAGGATTGTTTTCCATAGGAAGTCCGCAACATTCTATTGGGAATAACTTTGGCGCTGGTGGACGAATCTTTGCGAATTGTTCAATGAAGATGGCCCGCTTCGCTCTGCTCCTTCCCTGAAAGTTTGGGGGGGATTTGTCAAGCGGGGGCCGAGATAAAAGTGTTTTCCCCATGTTAATTTCCATAGGGCGGTTGGACTCACTTTTAGCCCGAACGGCTGAATGGAATTCCACCAAACTTGGCAAAATTGTAGGGACTGGTAGCCCGATGTGCTTTTGCTATGTCTCAAGATATGTGCTCCAGTGGATTTTGAGTAATTTAGGTTAAAAAAAAAATATATATCTATATGGGCGCCCCGGTACGCGCACCGGGGTGCGCCCCAGCGCGCTACGCGAGTTCGCGAGCGGAAAGCTGATTGGCTCTCGGGTGTCTGTCAACATTCCAAACAGTCCGGAGCGGTCGCCATCTTGTGTCTTGGTAGGATCGAGACACAAGAGGTGGCAAAAAAAAAGGGGGAAATGACCAAAAGGGGGCAGGGTAGACCCCCTAACCCCCTAGGTTTGATATGGGGGCCATAAAAGGGCTCCGCGGGGCAAAACATTTTTTTTTTCGATTTTCGCGGGGGGAGCGCCCAGTACGCGCACCGGGGAGCGTACCATGGGGAAAACCCAGTGAAACAGTAAAATAATAATTTAAAGTGCTTAGAGGTAGGGTAGCTCTGAATAGAGTTGTTGTGTTGTGTGGGTGATTTAAGTACCAAATTGTAGGTACCAACGCAGAGTCTTAAATTCAATGTACACCGTCTCCTCTGTAGATAATTGGCATGTTGTTACAGAAGTTATTGTGGTATATGGAATCTATACCATTGTCTGTCAGGAAAGCAGAAACAACATGGAGGCAGGAGATGAAAAAGAGATGTCAAATACACATTGGCGATAATATAGTGGGAGAAAGGAAGTAACTATGAGCAAAATGACTATGTAACACAAAAAAGTTGCACAGTATACTATAAGTCTCACTTTATATTATAATCATTTTGGTACTATTTCATGAATTATATATAAAAATGAATAATGTCTCGAACAATTTTTAATTATTAAATATAAATTTATTGTTGTGAATTTTCAGAATTTAGTAGAACTTCCAACATTAGATCATCTGGAATCTCCTCATAATTTTCATTCCATGATTCTATGCTTTCAACAGAGTCAATTAATTCTTGGTCCAGAGACTGATCCATAAATTCCAAGTCAACAATATCTTCTTCAGGATTGTTTTCCACCACAATTGCAAAAGAAATATTAATTGTGTTTTCTTTTCCTTCCACTTTCTTTCTGTAAATTGCATAAAAAAGAACTATATCAGTAGACTGAGGGCACTGTTGGGTTTAAGTTCAGACAGGTACTTCTGAGTTTTTAACAGTGAAGTTATATTTGGGCTGTGTATGGTATCAGGCAGGAAGTAGAAATATAAAAAAGTGTATGTGATGAAGCCTAAGTAAATTCATAATTATACCAGAGAAGCCTAACTCAATCCATAACTATAACAGAGAAGCCTATCTCAATCTATAACTATAACAGAGGGACAGTAAATAACTATCAGGAAACGTTTTTCCAAATTAACTTAAAGTGCACAACATAGTTCCCCTTACAAATTAACAACTTACCTTACAGAAAGCTGTTGAAGTTTTATGAGAATATCCTTTATAAATGTACTTCAGGTAGTTCTAATCAAAATGGCCGTGTTTCCCTCTCATTTTTCATATATATTCATGTACATAACCAATCAAATGTCAGCACATAAAAGTAGAAAATGAAAGTAACATTTTAATTGGTTGTAAATTCTAACACTTTATATGTGTTTTTGTCATGTAATTTACCTCAGGATATTTAGACAGGGCTACAGCCCAAATGGCTCAAGGGAATTCCACCAAATTTGGGAAAATGGTAGGGACTGATATGTAGTGGGGCCTATTCTATATTTGGTGAAAGTCTCTCCAGTGGTTTTTATGTGAATTGAATTTCAAAATTTTTGGGGAGCGCTCACCGGTGCGCGCCCGGAACGCGTACCGGCAGCGCTACGGGAGTCCTCCATCTTGTGCTTTGGTAGATTTGAGACACAAGATGGAGGAGAAACAACGTTGGGAATGGGTAAAAGGGGGCACGGTAAACAACCCCTGACCCCCTAGGTTTTCTGAGGCGGGCTTAGGAGGCCCATATAGGCCCAAAAAAAAAAAAAAAAAATTTTTTTTTCGCGGGGGAGCGCCCGGTACGCGCACCGGGGAGCGTACCGGAAAGCGTACCGGGGAGCGTACTTTGGTGAAAAACAGTGAAAAAAGTTAGAGTAAAGTAATCATTTTGAGTGATCAGAGGTAGGGTAGCCCTGAAAAGAGCTTTTGGGTTCTGTGGCTGATTTAGGCACCTACAAGTAGGTTCCAATGCACAGTCTTAAATTTAGGAGGAATATTCTATTCCCCTCATCTGAGAAGTGCACACCACCTCCTCTGTAGATATCTTGCATGTTGTAACACAAGTTATTGTTGTATATTGAATCCATTCCATAGTCTCTCATGTAAGCAGAAACAGATTTATTCACATGTTTCCGTGCTTTCTCAAATTGTGGACAAAATTGGTTGGGCCACTTCCATTTCTGTCTTTGGCAAATATTGGAATATACCAAGGCAGTTTGTGGAAAAAGTGTCATCAATTGCCCAAAGGTGTCCTTTAAAAGCATTTCCAGACCTACCCCAGTCAAAGTGCCTAGGTCATTTCCACCACAGTGCAAAATTATGAGGTCAGGGTGTGGCAGATGGTAAAAGGTTTTCACCAATGGTATCAATTGATGACATCTCAATCCTCTTTGGCCAATCCACTTGATGTTCACATTTGGTAGATCAAGGTTGTGAACATTTCTGATAGCTGCATACCTTTGAGCCCAGTGGATGTAGCTATGTCCAATAATCCAGACAGAATACATGGTGAGAGGAGGTTCTGGTGCATGAAGTGTGGGAATGGATTGGCAGTTGGAACAGTAGGAGTTTGCAACAAAAAAAACTGTGGAGTTTCAGTGCTCTTGAATCACAAGCAATGATTGGTGGATTCAGATAGTTGAAAACTGAAAGTTAGGGTGCATGGTTCTGTTCTGTGAAGGAAGTAATTTGAACGGTTAAGAAAAAGTCATTTAAAGAAATATTGCACCGGATAAGCTGGTGTATTGAGAGGTCAAACATCCTTGCTGAGTTCATTTGCAACATTGTAGAATAAACTTTTGAACCTGAGAGCTCAGTGAGGAGGGAGTTGCTATGGTAACAGGCATAAACGGCTATTTTTTTTCAATTTACGCGGGGGGAGCGCCCGGTACGCGCACCGGTGCGCATACCGGGGAGCATACCCTGGAGAAAAAAGAATGACAGAGTTTTTAAAAAATGTAGCATTTTTTTATAAATTGGAGGTAGTTCTAAACAGATCTGTTTTTTTATTCTTTTTGTTGTTTTATATTTTTTTGAACATTTTTTACTTTTTTTGGCTTTTATGAACAATTTTATATTTTTTTTGTTATTTTTATGGGAACAAACAAAAAACTGGGAATTGTGAACGGCTCAACTGGAGCAAAAAAAATCAGGAAAAAATTAAGGTTCCTTTCTGCAGATGTGGTTGTCTCTAGCACGGTTGATGAGTTTGATGCTTTGCTCCCCATAGGAAATTGTACTCCCACAAAGCATACAATCTATTTTGTAACCTGCAAACTGGCGTTGGATGTTTGGACCATCTCCCTTGTCTCTGGACCCGATAGAGTGGGTTGATTGCTTTTGGAGGTGCTGGGAGAAGATTGGGGAGGGTTTCTGGTCAGTTCTCTGACCTCTGCCGCAGCATAGTTGTTAGGGTGCCTGCGTTGCATGTGGCGAAGCATTGTATGATTCCCAAATGAATATTTTTTGGCACGGTTCCCGTCTAGAAAGTACAGTGCCACAGATGAGACATGTCATCTTTGGCGCATTGACTTTCTTTTGGTCCTTTGGGATTTTAAAAAACTCCCACACAAAGTGCTCCTTAGGTTTGTAGGGGGGATTATCTTCAGGCAGGAAGTGCCTTCTCTCCTCCTCCTCCTCTTCTTCTTCACCACCAATGTGGTGTTGTGGTGGTCCTTGTGGTGGTGGTGGTGGTGCAGATGCTCCTGCTGCTGCTGCTACTGTAGCCATTTCTTAATGAATAGATACAGGTCTTCCTCACTCAAAGAACAAAGTGAGAATGAGGAAAAAAGGTGGGGGCTTTCATCATTTGGAAAACAAAACTGTTCTGAACCAATGAAAAGTGTTATTTTCAGGTCACATGACCCGGGCTTTCATCATTTAGAAACCAAAAGTGTTATGAACCAATGAAAAGTGTTATTTTCAGGTCACATGACCCGATACGCTTACGCTACACGCCCCGGGGCGCACCCAGGGGCGCTTACGTTGCGCGATCGTATGCGCTCGGGCGCTTCCGGGTGCGCTTACGCCGTGCGTCATAAGACGCATCAGGCGGCTACGCGATACGTCACGATGATGTTTTCACGGCAATAGCGGTAACGGGCCGCTCACCGGTACGCGCACCGGGGCGCGCCGCTACTGCGCTTACCGGTGCGCTCACCGGTACGCGCACCGTGAGCGAACCAAGGCAAAAAAAAAAAAAGGGAAAAATAGACATAAAAAATAGTATTACATAAATATACAATATAAAATTCATTATAAAAAATATTATATTTCATACCTATAGAGATTTGCTATTAAAAAACCTTTGAAATTCACTGAAAAAACATAGGTTTGAGGCCCTATATAATATAGTTAGGAATTAGCATTTACAAAACCTATGAAATTCACTGAAAAAACCATAGGTTTCACACCAGTTATAGTTAGTAATTAGCATTTAAAAAACCTATGAAATTCACTGAAAAAACCATAGGTTTCACACCAGTTATAGTTAGCTCGAAATTTTACTCGCATAAACCCATTGAAATTGCCACGTTATAGTTAGTTGGACTCACTATAACTTGCGCGTGCAATGCACTGCTGATGACATCACATATTACATCACTCATGTCATGGTCAGTGACATCACTCATGACATCACTGATGACACTATCCTTGTGACAGAGTGACAGACCTCCTTTCACTGGAAGGTAAACCTTGAAACACATATTCAAAAATAGAAACTAACATTTTCAAAAAAATGGAGATACCCATACCAGTTACAACAACCAATTCAATAATTCCACCATCTATATACACATACACTCATTCACCAACAGCTCTATATAGTCACTCATACATATACTCACTCATCATATGTAGTGATACACCTATCCATCCTGTTACACACCGACAGTCATCCAAAAGTTACTCTCACACATACTCACACATGCAAATAAACTATTGAACATCCATTTATTTGCATATACAGCTATACACACACTACCACCTTACTTCTAAGGAAACTTACACATACTTACTCTCTTAAACAATCACTTATAGAAACACATACTTATTTAAACAGGAACTCTTACAATCCCTTACTCTCACATATAGTCACTTATATACATCAATATTCACATATACTAGATTAAAACATATGTAGTTACTGATAAAGACACTAGTGAGACAGTCATTCACTCACTAACACACACATACACACACTCATCCACCCATACGGTCCTGCACATATGCTGTCTTCAAAACACATACAAACAGAGAGTCAGTCATTCATGCATCTATGTGCTAAGTAATACCCCCACCAAACCATACAAACACTCATACTGATCCTAAAAAAACATCCAACCGAGACACAATATGGCGGCCGCTGCAGACTGTTTTGAATGTTTACAGACACCCGAGAGCCAATCAGCTTTCCGTGGGCAAGTCGCGTGGCGCGCCCGGAGCGCTCCCCGGTGCGCGTACCGGGGCGCTGCCATAGATATATAAATTTTTTTTAACCTAAATTACTCAAAATCCTCTGGAGCACATATATTGAGACATAGCAAAGGCACATCGGGCTAGCAGTCCCTACAATTTTGCCAAGTTTGGTGACAATCCATTCAGCCGTTCGAGCTAAAAGTGCGACCGACCGCCCTATGGAAATTAACATAGGGAAAACACGTTTTGGGACCCCCCTTTTATCTCGGCCCCCACTTCATGAATCCCCCCCAAACTTTCAGAGAAGGAGCGGGGCGCCGCGAGGCAAAGTTGCTGAAAAATTCAGGCAGATTCCTCAACCGGCGCCAAAGTTATTCCCAATAGAATGTTGCGATTTCCCTATGGAAATCAATCCTAACTATAACTACCTACTGGCGACCGCCAGTAGGAAATATATATGAACAACGATTTCCGTAAAGAAATAGGAGGCCAGAGGGGGTTTCAAGGGAACAGCAGGCTTTATTAGATTGCTGGCAGTGCTGGCGGTAAATGCATTTCGGCTTACTAGCCTTCCTCAGTACCCAGCACCGTGGTCAGTTTCAAATGTTCTCTCAATCCTGTTTGAAATAATCGTCTGGAACTACATGCTCCTCCCCCTAATGTTGTAGACACACCTTGGTAGTTTGTGTAATGTTCAGGGAACTACCTGTCCCAGCATGCCCTATGTCGTGGATGCCGAGTCGGTGGCGTGGGCGAGCAGCTCCAAGACTGTGGGTCTGTACAGGAATGCAGGTGAGTGGAAACTCCTTCAGCACAGCTCCCCAATGTCCACTAGCATGCCCCTCGGCCCCCTCCAGTCTGCCAAGCCGTTTTCCCTCCGGAGTCAACACAGGTAGGGGCTGCCAAATACGAGGCAAATTGCCCACTCGAGATAAAATACCTCCGTCTTCCCGCTTGCATCCGAGGGTCCGGGCGGTCTCCAATTCTATTGATTCCTCAATTTCTGTAGACCCTGCAGCAGCGAAAACGCCAGGTTGGAATTGGGACTCTTGATAGGCAGGGCCATCTTGACTACGTCTCTGGCAGGCGCAGAATATATGAACAACGATTTCCGTGAAGAAATAAGAGGCCAGCGGGGGTTTTCAAGGGAACAGCAGGCTTTATTAGATTGCTGGCAGTGGTGGCGCTAAATGCAGTTCGGCTTCTAGCCTTCCTCAGTACCCAGCACCGTGGTCAGTTTCAAATGTTCTCTCAATCCTGTTTGAAATAATCGTCTGTAACTACATGCTCCTCCCCCTAATGTTGTAGACACACCTTGGTAGTTCGTGTAATGTTCAGGGAACTACCTGTCCCAGCATGCCCTATGTCGTGGATGCCGAGTTGGTGGCGTGGGCAAGCAGCTCCAAGACTGTGGGTCTGTACAGGCATGCAGGTGAGTGGAAACTCCTTCAGCACAGCTCCCCAATGTCCACTAGCGTGCCCCTGGGGGCACTCCTCAGGGGGATCCCTCATCTTTGTAGGGGTGGCTCATTCCCGGTGTAGCAACCGGTATTAAATATCACAAGTTACACGGAGTTCCATCGAGCACTCAGGTCAAAATGTCAAACAGGAGCCCATCCTTTAAGTCAAAGTATCCTGGTTTATTAAAGTCATAAACCAAACGTGACGCGTTTCGCGCTTCCCAAAGCGTTTGTTCACACATTTTGGACAAATAAAGTTACTCCTTTTAACAACACTCGTATTGTTGCAAAACAATGGGAATAGAAAGCGGACTGGTGTTTTTACAGTGGGCGCCATCTTAGCCTGTACAGACTAAGGGGCCGATTATGATGGCGGACGGACCTGAGTCCGACCGCCACCATAGAGCAGGAGGGAACCTCCGCATTGCCTGCGGAGTTCCCTCCTGTGCAATTAGGATGTGACCGCCACCCTGGCGGTCACATCCTCTATTTTTACCATTGCAGCGGGTGCGGCTTCAAGCAGCATCCGCCGCAATGGTAAAAATGCACATATTGCATTTGTATGCAGAAAGCGGCAGGTACCGTGCGGTGCCTGCCGATTTCTGCATACAAATGCAGGGGGGTACCATAGGTACCCCCATGTGCACCCCTCACCCCCCCTTCACCTAGGGGGCCCGCAACGGGCCCCCGCAGTGAAGTTACACATGCTTTTCCACGCCGTGGAAAAGCAGTTTTTTAAAGCCCTTCCTAATATGGCGGACGGTGTCTGAGAGACACCGCCACCATAATAGAGCTTTTCCGCCGCGGTTGTAAGCCAACCGCGGCGGAAAAGCTGCGGACGGAAACCAGGACCCACCAGCCATCCTAATGTGGCGGTGGATCTTTGGTGGGTCCGCTGCGGTTTTTCCGCATCCTCCGGGCCGGCGGTGGCTTCCGCCGGCCCGGAGGATGCGGAAAAAACGCAATCATATAGGCCCCTTAATGTGGTATAGGTGAATAATTCAATAATCACATATCAACCAGGTTATATACTAAGACATTCTGTACATATGCAAATCTATAAAGGTTGTACATTGTCTGTATTAGAACTATTATCAATAGTAAAATTACAGCGGCAAGTGAGTGTGTATCAGCCGCAATGCATTTCGGTGTAGGTAGTTCAAAGCCCATTATATCACAAGAAGTATGCCTTTCTACTCAATCATGACCGATCAAATTACATCCAAGAGATGCAAGTGTTATATACGTGCAGATACAAAATATATGTGTCTAATTCATATTGCTCGACTCATGACAAGAGAGATAATATAATACTCAAATCGAGTCAAATCATATTGGCTTGTTAGTGCCCTATCTCTGTGATGGCAGTCTACATCTTGTCATGCTACAGAAGGTAAAACAGTATTAAATTGCACCTTACGGAGAACTAGATTGATACCCAAGAATTATGAAATTACACAGTGCACAACAAATCGTGAATAATTAATCAAAAGAAGATCAAAAAAGATAAACATGGAGACGACGGTGAAAGGATTAGGGTTTCAGTGCCGCAGTCCTGAGGAATATATATATGTATATATATATATATATATATTGCGGAGCATGGAGCGGTGTCTGGATTCTTATTTATTTGGCAGACACGTTTCACCTTAACAGCCTTTATCAATGCCAGTCATAATCCAATTCACTTTAGGCACAATTTTAGTGAGTGAGTAAATACGGACTCCCAAATCAGTCTCTTTTCAGTCCGCCATTACATAGTGTGTCATTATTCTTGTCTCTAAGGGTCATATGTATCAAGGAACCATTTTGCGAATCTGTAATAGCGATTTTTAGGAAATCGCTATTTCAGAATCGCAAAATGGTATGTATCAAGAAAAATGCAATTTTTTAGCGATTTCTTGATATTCCTTAATTGCAAATTCGTAAATTGCGAATTCGCAATTAAGGAATACTTTCCCATTCCTTTCTATGGGCCTCCTGGCCCATAGAAAGGAATGGGAATTTATTCACAATTTGCGATTCGCAATTTGCTAATCGCAAATTGAGAATAATTTCAAGGGTGCAGGGGTGTCCAAAGGACACCCTGTTTCACCCCTGAAATAAGTATGGGTGCACATGTGGTGCACATACATGCCCAAAGGGCATGTATGTGCATCACATGGCACTTTGAAAAATGCTGAAATGTGCATTTTTCAAGGAAATCGCAACTTACCACCAACTAGAAGTTGGTGGTAATTTGCGATTCCTTGAGGGCATTTTGGATTTTTTTTTGCTTAATACATTGCATTTAAGGAATCGCGAAATTTGCAATTCCTTAAATGCAATCGCAAAATAAGGAATGGCAAATTTTGCCATTCCTTTTTTTGCACCCAAATTCTTTCATACATACCATTTTGCGAAAATGAGTTCGCAAACGCCGAAATTCTGCGAATTTCGGCATTTGCAAAGCCATTTGGCCTTGATACAAATGGCCCATAGTGAGATTTAGCTGCACACTCGCAAAACACATTTTAGTAATGTTCAGTATTAAGTATACATACGAGGACGAGCAGCTAATTTAGATACCTTGACATTGAAATAGAATGGTTGCATGCTTCCTAGTTAGAAGCACTGTTTAAATTTTTTATGAACTGGTGGCAGTGAATTTAAGCACCAGCAGGTTTTTCCTATCTAAGAGAACAATAAAATATACTGATACTTATAATTGAATATGGTTGACAATTTTCAACATGCTGGTATCGACATTAGTTGGTAATATTTAATAACACACTGACATGGTGTGCCCCAATAACAAAAAAAACTACATTCGGTGGAAACCTGGATCACAGCTGAGAACCAGTCTGTGATGTTAGTCCAGGGAACACACATTCTGGTAGGAAAATTGTCGGAATTTTCAATGTTTAGTGCCTAGACAGGCTACAGAGGCTTTTCCTCCAGGCGGCACACCAGGGCACCGCAATTTTTTTCACAAGAGGCTAGTTGTTGATGTGTTTGATTCTGCTAGTGAGAAATGCGGTCGATGGTATTGGGTGAGCTGCCTGGTGTTGGCTAGGTGGCTCACATTTGGAAGTCTGTATGCCCCAGTTAAAGATAATGTTACACTTTATGAGAAACTATTTCAATCATTATTACAAATCCCAGCCGAAGTGGTGATCGGATGTGATTATAATTTCCTGCAGAATCCAAAAATTGACTCCTTAGTAAATCTAGAGGCAGTTAAAACCTAAATTGTTGAATATTTGACAACATTTTCGTGAAAATATTGGGACAGATCGATCCCTGGAGGGTGGCTTTCCCTACAAAAATTGCCTGCACTTGTCTCTTTGGATGATTTCGTAGCTCTTCTCACATAGATTCTTTTTACTTTCATAAGCTTTGGCTTTTAAAACTCAATGAATCTTTCATAATGCTTTTTCTGACCACACAATGGTGGTTTTAGAGACTTTGTTGGGGAAAGACACAGAGCGCCCTAGACCCTGTGTCTTTATTTAACAGTATCTGCCGGAGGAAGGGTGGGTTCAGACTTGTAAAGAGGCGGTAAAGGAATTCTTGGTAATAAATCATGAGTCTGCTACCCCAAGTATAGTTTGGGATGCCTTCAAATCGTATACCAGAGGGTTGGTGATAGGTAAGAAAATGGAGAATACTAAAAAGGCTAACCTACAATAGCAAACTTTAGAAAGAAATATCCAGTATAGCTACAAAAGATTTTTAAGAAACTCATCAAAGCCCAATAAAAGAGACTTGGGCAGGGCTAAACAGGCATCGATTGAGGCGTATTACAAAATGTGAGGTTTGAAATCATGTCTTCATGAAAAATGTTTACGAGGAGAATAATTTTACTGGGAGGTTTTTAGCTTGGCAGGCACGTGAGCAAGCTGCCATTACTAGGATAGATGCACTGAAATATCTGGTTTCCGGAATTTGGTTCAATGAACCGGAGAATGTTGGGGAAATTATGTTGGATCCTTGTAAACCGATCTACACCCAAAACCAACTAGTAGATAAAGAATTCCTTTAAAAGATTTTAGGGGACTACTCTAATTCTTTGCTGTCTGAGGAAGAGGGGACAGTATTATTCGACCCTTCTCTAAAGAAGAATTGGATGAGGAAATTAAGAATCTCCCAAATTGTAAAGCCTGTGGGCCAGATGTTTTTTTGGGAGAATTAAAACAATCTTTTCTAGATGTTTTAGTCGATTATTATTTACTTGATGCCAACACATTCTTAGAGGGGGCCCTGTACCGGCCTCATTTCATAGGGGCATAATTGTGAGTTTTAAAAAAAAGGAGAAAGATGGTGAAGACCCACATTCGTATCATTCAATTACCTTATTAAACGTTGATTATAAAATAATCACTAAATTATTAACTAATAGATCCAACCTAATTGCACCAAAGCTGATTTATTCAGAACAGAATGGCTTTATTGTGGGACATCAATTATGCACAAACACACATTATCTGGCTGAAGCATTAGACTATTTTTCTGTCAATGACACACCAGCTATAGTGCATTCTGTTAGACTCTGAGATAGCATTTGACCTCGTGGTTTAGGAAACTTTTTTTGTATTCTATCTAGATTTGGGATTCCTTCCCTGATCAGCGGGTTGATATATGGGATGTATGGCAATGCAAAAGCCAATATTATTGTAAAGTGCTACAGAGGTGGGGAGATACAAGTTGTGCGTGAAACCAAGCAGGGTTGACCCTTATCCCCTAATTTATTTGCCATTTGTATTGAGCCAGTGGCAACACTGATTAGGGAGAAAGGCTATATACATCCTCGCAACATGAGATGTGGAAGGTGAAGCTAAATGCTGACAATATTATGTTAATTCTTGATAGTAACAAGGGAGCCCAAGAGAAGGCTTTCAAGATTTGTACACAGTTTGAGAAATTGGAAGGCTATAAAATTAACAGGAAGAAAAATGAAATTATATTATGTGGGTTTAACTCAGATATACTACATCCAGATATAGCCTTGTGTGTTAACTCACAGCGGATGAGATATTTGGGTATCAGGTATTCATCACGGATTTAGGATTTATATTATCTTAATCCCCCTGCTTTTAAAAATACAAGACCTATTCACACATTAGAATTCTCTTCGTTTGACTATCCTGAGGAGGGTTTCCTTGATTAAAATGTCGATCCGCCCTCTGTTTAATTTTCTCTTTTTGGCTAGTGTGTGTGTTTTAACCACGTCTTTTTTAGGTCTATGCTTACATCAGTTATCTGGCAAAAAAAAAAAAGCCAGAATAGCACTGAATACTTTATATGAAGGGCTAGAAAAAGGTGGGTTGGCACTTCCCAATCTTAAGGATTACTATTTTGCCTATTTTGCAAAGTATATGTCCAAGTTTAATGTAAAACTTTGCAATGGTATTTTTAAGAATTATTTTATGTAGCTTTTTAAAGAATATAATATTCGTGATGTGTTAAGATCAGCAAAGTCACCCCAAAAAATCTGCTACAAGAGTCTGAAGTGGTTCCTTTGGAAACGTATGGATCTCCATAGGAGATATGCCATTCCCCCATATTAATGCAATAAAACCCTGTCAGAACTAGTTACGGAGTCTGGCACTAATTTAGCGCCCAAGATTGTCCACAAGTGAGTGAAAGCAGGGTTTAGGAAGCTAGAGGACTTTTTATCTGGGGAGAGATGGCTAAACATGTCAGAAATGTGTGAGTTAGTTCAAGGTGATTTTTTGCATCTTGGTTCCTACAGAATGGTGAGCAAACTATTTAGTAATTTAGATTCTTGTCGGATAAGCTGTGGCCAAAAAGTAGTAGCCGCGCTACTGGAAGCTAGTGAACAGAAAAACCCTGGTGAATGGAATTTTTTTTTTGCCTCCATGAAGGGTCCTGATCTCATCCAAAATGCAAAGATAAAAATGGGAAAAATATGAAGGTGTAGAATTAACAACAAGTGATGAAGTTAATAGACAACATTTTAGCATTTGTTATATTTTAGTAAATGGCTTTTATATCGAACACAGCATTTTCTCGCACAAGTCAACGCAAGCTTGTCAGGTCATTGCTTTTGATGTACCGCTGGAACTGTTGCTAATTGGGTGCATGAAATTGGCCTTTCTGACCTTATTCAGGAATTCTGGAATTAAATATTTCAGCATTTGGTGACTGAGTGGCAGATCAAATTATCTCCTAGTATTTTGTGGAAAGGCTTCTGGCATGACCCTGCTCCCGGTCTAACCAATAATTTGATAAAATTATTACATGTAGCAATGGCAGTAGCCAGATCCCTTCTACTTCAAAAGTGGCAGACACAGCTGGACCCCACAATAGGGGATTAGCTGCAAAAAAAAAGCAAGTTAAAAATAATTAATGGCTATATGCAATACGTAATAAGGGATCAAGAAATGAGAAAAACTTTGAGGGTGGTTTTATGCAAGCGACCAGTGGGATACTTTCTGTTTTTTTGGAGATAGTGGTGTCTTGATGTTGGTGGTTTTACTACGACTGGCAGGACTGAGGTGAGAGCTGGAGGGTGCTGGCTTTCTGTGAGTTTCTTGCATCATCACTCTCGCACATAGATAGATCCTCATGCAAACAACATTGTCCGTAGTCATGGTCAGGATCAGCTCCCCATCGTTGGTCATCTCCCTGGACCAGGAAGTTTTGGGGCCCTCCCCCTTCAGCAGTCGCTGTTCACACATCATCTTGTTGTTGCTCTCTTATTTGGCCAAGCTCTTGCAAGGTCAGCCATCAACAGTTTGTTCTTCCGACTCCTCCCCATTTTTGAAGTTGATCTCAGTGATATGGACCGCAGTGGAGGTTTTGATGTAGAAGTGATGGAGCAAGGATTCGCATGTAACGCGACTTGCTTGTACTCAACCCTCTCAACATAACCTTAATAAATTAATCAACATGTTCGTATTACTAATATTGCATTACACTACATTTTGGGTATCTAGATGCAGCTTGAATATGTGCTTTTACTAACCGTAATCCGCTTGCATTAAAATGGCCGCTGCTACGCGGGATTTTCTACTGCGCATGCATCTGTCATACTCAGTTGACATGACATACTCTTTGCTTTGGAGGGAATCTTTCGCTTCTGCGCACTAGAATTAAAATGGCTGCTATGTGTTACAGCATGCATGAAGCTTGCACTGCTGCTTTTGCTAAGCTGTTTGGTCTGCTTTACCTTAAAGCAGTAATTAAAAATAAATAAATGGGAATAGAGTAGAGATAAGTGGTATACAGTGCATTCATATATTCTGTGTTCTCAAACTGTTTCTTTTCTATTTTTTATATGAATGAATTTTGGGCCTGACGCTTGATGCTGAACTCCATATTGAAAGCTTTGAACCTGCGCACAAGAGACTGAAAATTCATCGAGTCATGGCATTGAATGAGTGCCAGGGACAGCCTTGACCAAGATGCGCCTGGGAACCTCATCTCCTGAACTTTACAGGGGAAACAGAATTCTAATATGAACTAAAATGTAACAAATGATAGAACATTCATTGTTGGGTGGAATAAAGAAGTCACGTGAAAATAAATTGATGGGCGGGAACAATAATTTAAATATGACACGCAGAAAGGTTTCATTTTGGTATGGTGTGATGACCTCTCCTCATTCCTTGTCCAATCTCCTCTCTCTGAGACTCCTTAGGAATATACGTTGTAACTACGTGCTTTAGCAAGAGGATACGTACACGCACTGTGATCTCTGTAGTCTAGACTCACGGGGACCGCGGACTAACCCTCCAGCCACTACTAACCTGCATATGGCCCTGTTGAATTTTAGGTCCCTCCCGAAGCACTCTCTGGAGCTCAACTTTTTGTTACAGGACCATAACCTAGACATCTTGTTTTTTATCGAAACTTGGTTAACCTCCAACTCCGAGGCCGACATTGTTCGCGCTCTCCCCCCAGGGTATCTCATCCACTCGCAGATCAGACCCTCTGGTAAAAGGGGTGGATTGGCCATATTGTATAAAAACCATTTGATTGGCAGGATGAAGGACGGTGGCATTTCGTATTCCGAAAACTGCCACTTCCACTTTCAACTATCTCCTACCATGTCCTTCACAGGCCTCTTAGTCTATCGCCCTCCAGGGATCTCCAACCACTTTATTAGTTCTCTCCTGGAAACTGTTACCGTTTTGGCCTCTTCCGCGTCCAATTTCACCATCCTAGGAGATTTTAACCTCCATTTCAACAACCCCTCAGACAAAGTAGCAACTGACCTTCTCCTTGATCTCTCATCATATGAGATCCATCTTTTAAACACAGGTGCCACACATAATAAAGGACACCTTCTTGACCCGCTACTCACTAACATTAGTTCACTTCAGGCCAGCCCCCCTTCTCCCCTCCCTTGGACAGACCACTTCCTCATTACCTTTACCTGGCAGGCCGAGTTTAAAACATCACAAATGCTCAGTACCTCTAATTGTGAAAGGGCGTGGTCGAAACTCTCGGTGGAGAACTGGATTCGTACTCTTGAACGATCCCCCCTCCCCCTGTTCTGGACCCCGTGATAGCTGACACCAATTTTAAAAATTGGCTCACGAGCTCACTGGACTTAGTCCTACCAACAAAAAAAAATTCTGTGGAAAAAGCCTGCCAGAGCTGGCTCTGCCCCCTGGTATACTCCTGAGCTCAGAATTTTAAGGAAAGGCTGTAAGAAGCTTGAGCACATTTGGAGAAGAAACTGGGATACTGCAAACAAAGACACCTATCGCGACGCGATCAGAGCGTATAAAGTTGCCCTTAGAAATGCCAAAACAGCATTCTATGATCAGAGAATTAAAAACGCCTCCAACTCCACGAGAGAAACATAAAAGATCGTTAAAGAACTCCTGAAGATCCCCCACCCCCCCGTTATCCCAAGATTCATCAGGGGCCAAGTGTAATGAACTAGCCTTCTACTTTGATCAAAAAATTTAAAATATTGTATCCACTCTACCCCAAATGGAAAGCCCTGCCTGTACTGGAAATCTGCTCCCGGACACGGACCCCCAGCTCAACGCCTTTAATCCTGTTTCGGTAGAGGATTTTCTCAAAATCCTATCCGGCATTAAAAGCGTCTCCCCTAGCGACCCAGTCCCTTTGCGGTTCCTTAAACAGATAGCCACTTCCATCGCCACCCAGGCAACGGAGCTTATCAACATCTCTCTTTCCCAGGGCATCGTGCCACCCAGTTGGAAAGGGGCCATTGTGAAGGCCCTTCTAAAAAAAACGCATGTCGACCCTCTCGAGCTTGCTAACTTCAGACCAATCTCATTACTCCCTGGACTCAGCAAGATCACAGAAAATGTGGTGAACCACCAACTTTCCCACTTTCTTAGGTGGCAGGGCCTTGTCTGTGTTGGGCCCTCTTGTTTGGAATGCGCTCCCACTTTATTTAAGACAATGTCCCAACCACCTTCGCTTTAGAAAGGACCTGAAAACTTTTCTGTTTAGTCTATTTTAGCTAATCTCCTTATTCCGGATCTTGATCATTTATTTATTGCAAATAATAAAAAATAAAACAGAGACTAATACTTTTATTACTCACATCACTCTGTAATGCAGCTGTCATAAGCGCAGAGATACTCCCCTGGGAGTTTATTCATAGCGCTATACAAACCAGCAAATAAATAAATAAATAAATAAATGATCGGCTGCGTAACTCTCAAACCGGATTCCGCCCAGGCCAGGGCACTGAGACGGCCCTCCTCTCTGTCATCAAGGAGGCTAGGCGCATTCTGGATTCAGGAGGATCAGTGGCAGTGATCCTCCTGGACCTTAGTGCAGCCTTTCATACGGTGAATCACCGTATCCTTATTCAGCGCCTGGCCGAAGCCGGAATACGAGGGTCCGCCCTGACCAGGTTAACATCTTATCTCTCCAACCGCACCTTTCAAGTCTGGGAAGGCAACTCACGATCTGCCTTAATACCCCTCCAGTGTGGGGTGCCGCAGGGCTCATCTTTAAGCCCCACATTGTTTAATGTGTACGTGGCCCCCCTGGAGGACGTGGTTGCCCCGTTTGGGATCAAAATAGTAAGTTACGCCGACGACACTCAACTGGTCGTCTCACTCTCCCAACTCAATCAATGCCCTGACAATTTCCACCTATGCCTGACGAAGATATATGCCTGGATGTGTGACTCCTCACTTAAGTTAAACGGGTCAAAAACAGAAATCATGCTTCTAGGCTACAAGTCGGCCTCAATGCCCTCTTCCATCTGGCCTGCCTGTTTAGGGGACCCACCTACCCCAAAAAAAGAAATCAAAAGCTTAGGGGTCTGGTTGGAGCAGGACCTCTCGCTCAACACACAAGTGAAAAAGACAGCAGGTACCTGCTTCGGTCTACTCCGATCTGCCCGGAAAATCCTTCCCCTCCTCCCGTATCATTCTAGGAGGTTATTGATACAAGGTCTAGTTCTCTCCAGACTAGATTTCAGTAACGCGATCTTCTTAGGAGCCCCCGAAGCTACGATCAATAAGCTTCAACAAATCCAAAATGCCACAGCTAGGCTCTTAATGGGCATCTCCCTTAGGACATCAGCTAAACCTGCTCTTAAATTGCTTAATTGGCTCCCCGTATGGGAGAGGATTATGTTCAGACAAGGGGTTCCTGGCGACTGTGCCGAGAGTCAAGAAAGCACACACAGGAGGCCGTCGCTTCTCTGTGAATGCGGCTTCGCTTTGGAACTCCCTCCCACTGAAGCTACGTGCGGAACCCGGCCATATGCGCTTTCGGAAGACACTGAAAACCTTCCTCTTTCCTAAATGATCCCCTGTCTCCTTGCCCCTCTCGAGTCTGACTCTATCTTAGCGCTGGGATGCCTTCTGGTAACCACGCGCTTTACAAAAACACCTAACATTACATTACATTACAATCAAATTTGGGGATCCTTACACTTGCAACATTGGGGGGTGGTACACTGACCTGAAAAATAGTATAACTAGCGTAGGTTTAGCTAGAGAATTTGTCTGACTTGTCCTAATAGCTGACCTGTCACTGAGCCAAGGCACTCAATAGGTTATCAAGAGCAGAGGGCTGCGGAGCACTCTGTTAGAAGAATCAATAACCCAATCGCGGTTCTGGGAAGCTGAAGTGCTGGCGGGGAAATCAATAACCCAATCGGGGTTCCGGCTGTTAGCTGCAGAGAGGGAGTAGCGCAGGCGTTGCAACTTAACTGCGGGTGCCAGTCTTAACCTTTGGTGGTCCTGTCCTGATCTAATTTGGCTTTACCTGTCCTGATTCTGATCTGCACCTGCTAGCCTACTGGTGACTGCAACTTTTGGGGTTCTGTCCTTCAAACTGACCTGTGGCCAGGGTTAGTTCTTCACACCATTCCTAGGTAAATATACATTTATGTGGGTTCGTCATTACCTTGTTTCCTTCTCTTCCCCTCCCTAAATGTTACATATTTGATAATAGTGCTTGCATATTATGTTCCTTCTCTTTATCCTTCCTATTGATTAAGGTTTGACATATGTTCCCTTTTTACCCTCCCTTTTGTTAAATGCTTAAACGTTTTGATCGTATTTTATGTTCCCTTTCTTTACCTTCCCTATTGCTAAATGATCGAAATTAGTTTAATACATTTTCTGCATAGTTAAATTGTGATTCTGATTTTCATAATTGAAAGTCTTTTGGTGTTTAATCTTTGGATCATGACCATTTAAGAAAACTTAGATAAAAAAATGTAAAACTTCACCAGTTTGTGGTTATTATATGAGTGCAAATGTTATTATTCCTATTATGCTAACACCCTTGATCCCTTAGGACGTTAGGTATCGGTGATGTGGATTGGTAAGTCAAGGTATAGATAGGTCAAAGGTCCTAAATGTCTAAAATACACTGGTAGTAGAGTGAAGGTTACCTGCATAATTTGTGAGATTTTATTTTATTATGGGCCCAGGCGAATATTGATAAAAGACTAGTCGGGTGACGTGCACGCTCTATCAGAAGGTTTCGCAGTCTTGCTTGATCTCCACAGATGGTTTCGATGCCACAGCCACAGCTATTTTCTGCAGCATGATATTGATGCATAGCACCTTGAGTAGCTCATGGAAGTTCTCAGAGTGCTTCATCTTCCATTTCCCCTTGAAGTATGGCATGTTTTCAGGATGTGTGTAGAGCTGTGCGAGACCGAGGGCTGGTGGCAGGTGTGTCTTGGACCCCCTCTAGCTGCTTGCTACACATATGAGCCCTGGTGGATGTTGCGATCCCTCATGGGCCACGGTTGCCTGCTTATATTGTGATGCCTCAATAACAATTTTTCTCTGAGACATTTTTGCTCCTACTAAATATTGACAGAGACTCTGAAACCTGCTGAGGCCCACATTGCAGTACTCTGTGATCTGCTGTTGTCACTGCTCTGAGATTAAGTCTACACTTCAGTTTCATACTACTGCTCCCCCAGGACAATGAGAAAAACCTCCTAGAGGAAGGAGGCATACACTGGAAGCCCGGCCTCAGGAGAACCTATTGTAGTCCTGCATGAAGACGGAATGAGAGGCGACCCGTTGGAGGCACTGAAGGGGTTAGATATTTATTTGCTTTTTTAAGCTTATCAACAATTACATTTTAGTTTAAGTATATGTTTTACTTGCTTGGCTAGGTAGCTGTTTAGATATATATTTCTTCTTTAATGGTCTGGTGAGGGAATGTGGCAGAGTTTCCTTGCATTGCAGCGTTTGTCATTTTTGAAGTTTTTAGGACCTCATTATGTTGTTGGGCGGAAAGTCATCCGACAGCTCGTTGGAGGCTTTCTGCTGAAATCATAGGTTTCCATCCCCCCGCCGTATTAGGATACTGCCGGTCAGAGGGAAACCCATGGGGGAATTCTGCTCAGCTTCCGATGGCTCACGGAGCCTGTCGGGCGGCGGAAAGAATTGCAATCCCAAAATGGCAGAAGAGCCCGCCTCGGCTCTGCCGTTGGGTTTAGAGTGGCACTTTCCACCTGCCTTTTCATGGAGATCTGCCTGCCATGACAAAAGGCAGGCAGAAAGTGACTATGGGGGCCCCAGCAGGGCCCACTTACCCTCTGGTCCTCTGCTAAGGGGTTGGAGGGCACCTGTTGTGCCTTTCTCAACATCCCTGCTCCATGTGGCAGGTACAGCATGATGCCTGCCACACGGTGCAGGAATGATTGAAAACATCTATTTTTCTATTGCAGCTTGTGCTGCTGCCCCTTTCTGGCCCCTGTACAATCTTTAAAAGAAAAATTGATGTTTATGACCTCCCATAGGGCAGTCGCATCCTAAATCTGCAGGTGGAACTGCCAACTAATAGTAGGGTGGATTCCATCCTGCTATGGTGTTGGTTGGACGCTCGTCCAACCAACATCCTAATCGGGCTCTTAGTTGCTTAAATTAGTCTGCCTTTCATGTTGTTGATTTAATTGTTTGTTTGATCTAATTGGTTAAAATTGTTTGCAGATTTATTTTATTGCTTTTATTTTTAATTTTTCAGTTGAGACATTCTATGACAAATTCTAACTTAGGTCTTATTTTTGATGTATGATATGATTCAGTGACATAGTATCGAGAATACAAATATTTTGATACATAAATATTGTGTCAAAAATGTTGATCCTAAGATATAATTTTCATATGTATAGAAAGGTAAGTACAAAAATATAAAAAAAATATTGCTTCATGCTATTATCGGTACAAAAAATATAAATATTGATTTTTTAGTAGAAATATATTGGTTACATTTAAACATATAACATATTTTAAAATATAACAACTACAATGTAAAATATATCAATTTAAATAACATTGCATACTATAAATAAATATACACTTAAATAAATATACACACATATATATGTATGATTGTATATTTGTATATAGATATATATATATATATATAACATGACACTATTATCAAACAAAATCACATTTTATTACATTTTTTGTTTTGTAAATGTATTGATATAAAATTCATATATGCATATATATATATATATATGTGTGTTTGTGTATATATATATATATATATATTTATATATATATTTGTATGCATACATAAAACATAAAATAATTAACAAATTAAACCAAAAGAAACACATTTACCCAAATACCCAAATATTCTATACAAAATTCTATATATGTATATAAAAATAACATAAAAATAATATAAATGTAAATACACATATTATTACATATATTTAAACAATAATAAAAAAGTAATAACTTCTTTGAAAAAGAGGTATACTATTTCTACTGCAATGTGTACTATAGTAGGGAAACATTTGGACTTAAGAGGGGTAACATTTATTATTCCCATTCCAGTCTGTGCAAAAGTAGGGAAAACATTGGATACCCTAGGAGTAAACTCTAATATTCCCCCTCCAGTCAGTGCAACAGTAGGGAAAGCGTTGGACACGGAGGAGTAAAAATTACTATTCCCACTCCAGTCCTTGCAACAGTAAGGAAAGTGTTGGACAACAAAGGGGTAAAATGTCATATTCCCACTCCAATCTGTGCAGCAGTTGGGGAAGTTTTTGACACTGGAGGGGTAAAATGTACTATTCCTACTCCAGTCTGTGCAAAAGTAGGGAAAGCATTGCACGCCGGAGGGGTAACATTGACTATTCCCATGCCAGTCTGTGCAACAGTACGTATAGCATTGGACATCGTTGGGGTAAAATTTACTATTCACACTCCAATCTGCAACTGTAGTGAAAGTGTTTGACTCCAAATGGGTAAAATCAAGTATTCCTACCCCAGTTTATGTAACAGTGGGGAAAGCATTAGACACCAGATGGGTACAATTTCCTATTCCCTCTCAAGTCTGTGCAACAGTAGGGAAAGCACTGTACACTCGAGGGGTAATCATTTACTATTCCCAATCCAGTCTGTGCAAGAGTAGGGAGAGCGTTGATTACTGGAGGGTGAAATTTCCAATTTCCACTCCAGTATGTGCAAGAGTAATGAAAGCTTTTTCTTGTGTATCGATTTAGATTCCGTATGCATTTTCCTGATTCATGCCCTTATACAGGTATAATTCACATTGCCCTTATAAAGCCATTGAAGTCCAGTCCTTATTTAGGCATAGCCCATGCTACCCAAATACAGGCATGGCTACTTCCATCCGTTCATCTACGTCACAACGATTTCTTGGGAAAGAGACTTCCCCTTGCCTGAATATTGATTTCTCCAAGAACTCATTTATTATGTGTGAACATCTATTCCTTAGGGGTTAATTCATGACGTTCATATGCCCGACTCTTACATCAATACTGGTATTCCTAAACACCTTTAAGGAATAAATATACCTTCACTTGCTATAACACAGCACGGTATGGTTCGGTGCAGTTTGACTACCTACTTGCACGACTCAGCTCACTACAGCAAGTGCCAAAGGAAGCCAACTCTCCAGCTGACGCACTGACCAGAAGCTGTCATCCTCCTGCCGAGAATCCAGCTCCAGTGTTTCTGACTCCCCTTGCAGGGTGTCGGTAGATCAAGTCCGGGGAAAGAGATACCAGCCTCTCTCATTCTAAGGTATGGAGCTGATTGGAACCCAGAGAAACCTTTATCAATTCTTGGCAGAACTAAACTATAACTAAAGACAGCACCTACTTCTTCCCTGGTACTAGACATAGGTTAAATACATTGGGGTAGGCGTATTTTAGAAGCACCAGTTGAATATTTTAGTCAATGCTATTTATGTATGTATTTTTGTATATGTCATAGCAAAAGACAATGCTATTACAGTATTATTTTATATTACTGTTCAGGCTGTACGCATTATACTTCGCATTCTTTCTAACGATTGTAGCAGTTCATATCTCTTGCATGAGAAATAAGACTGTTCAATAAACCCCTTTTATTGAAACGCCTGTCTCTCTATTACTATGCAACTCTGTAGAAACGAAGCATGCACGATTGACTGAGGGAAATAGTTATCTATTGTTTCCACGACTCTGAAGATATTGTTCCGTTTTTAGTGGAAACAAAGTTGTCATGTTTATGCAGTTGTCAGAGACTAATCCCTTCATTTTTATTCGAAAAAGGTTTCTAGTGACCTCTGAATTAGCTGGCACACACACAATAAAGTTTAATGTACTTGATAGAGACATACTGACCTCAGTCCTATGTCAAATCTATAGTGTATATTATTCCAATGTGCAAAGCCTATTGGGAATATAGGAACTACACTACATGGCGCCCAACAGTTTGGTAAGGCACTAATTTGAGTTGAGTTTGAGTTTAAAACATTTATTGAGCGCGCGTACACCTGGCGGTTTCATGGCGCTATGAGGTGCTGAGCCCTAGAGGGTAGGGAAGTCGGGGAAGATGAGGAGGGGTGGAATATGAAGGGAAGGCTTGTGAAAAAAGAAAGGTTTTTAGGGCCTTTCGGAAGTGGGAGTATTGAGTGGAAGATCTGAGGTGGGCAGGCAGAGAATTCCAAAAGGCGGGGGCAAGTGTGGAGAATTTCGTGCCCCCCCACTTTTTACTTCTGAAGCGTGGGACTGCCAACAGGTGTTGGGAAGATGAGCGAAGTTCCCTGGCGGGGGCATATGCCTTGATTTCCGCAGAGATAAAGACGGGAGCTGTGCCAGCCTGGGCTTGAAAGGTGATACATCCCATCTTGAACTGGACTCGTTCTCAAATAGGGAGCCAGTGTAGGGACTTTAGGAGAGGCGTAGCGTGATGGAATTTGGCCAAGTTGTTGACCAGGCGGGCCGCCTGGTTTTGAACCAGCTGTAAACGTTGCATGCTATAGGCGGGCATACCGCAATATAGAGCATTTCCATAGTCCAAGCGGGAGACCACCATCGCTAGGACAATGAGTTTAAGGGCAGAGAACGAAAAAAAACGGGAAGCTTTGCGGATGGTGCGAAGTGAAAGGAAAGAAGAGGACACCACCAAACTGACCTGGCAGTGCAGGGTGAGTTGGTTATTCAGTTTGATCCCTAACGTTTTTACGGAGGAGGAAGGGGATGGAGGGGGACCTAGTGAGGGGGGCCAGAAGAGAGAGGTCCAGGGACTGGAGCAACCAGCTGTCAGAATCAACTCGGTCTTATCTGGATTTAACTTTAGGTGGTTGTAATTCATCCAGTCCCGGATGAAGATCATGGTGGACTGAAAATTCACCATGGACTCTGGGGATGGGGACAGGGTGAAAATAAGCGGCAGGTCATCCGAATAGATAAGAACGGTGACTTCCATTTGGTGGAGGGCGAAAATAAGAGGGGCGATGTACAAATTAAATAAAAGGGGAGAAAGGTAGGAACCCTGGGGGACCCCGCATGGGACTTTCCGGAAGTCCGCCGAGAAGTCCCCCAGGCGTACTGCCTGGATGCGGTCCCTCAGGAAGGAGGACAGCCAGACCAGGGCCGAACCTCCGATCCCCGCCGCCCTGACACGAGAAAGTAAGATGGAATGATCAACCGTGTCAAAGGCGGCGGAGAGGTCGAGGAGGACCAGGCCCTGGGGATGGTTGGTGTCCATACCCTCTCTGAGGTTGTCAAGGACCGATAGCACCACTGACTCCATGGAGTGTGCGGGGCGGAAAACCCGCCTGCCGGGGGGCTAAAACCCCGCTCTCCTCCACAAAGGTGCTAAGCGTACGGGTGACATGGCGCTCTAGTACCTTCCCTAGGAAGGGCAATAATGAAATAGGGCGGTAGTTGACAAGGGCGGTGGGGTCGGCTCCATGTTTCTTGAGAATGGGCAAGATGGTAGCTGTTTTTAGGGGTTGATACTGTAGTAACTCAGTCGCGCTTTACTCAGAGCACCTTTACTCATAATACTCCAATAGACGTAAGGGATAATATTGCCATAGCTGAGTAGGACGAAAAAACCTATGTATTAGTTTTTGGTTTGTTCAACGTTTTGTTTTTTTTGTCCTCGTATGCCACCTAGGTTCTGATTGTGCAACCTGCAGGTATACAAGCAACATGCTGCCTCAGTTCTTTCGACTGGTGGGGATAGAAATGGAACGGGGCGCTCATCCCTTAGCAATAGTGCCTAGACCAGCATTGATCGCCAAAACAAAAACCTTATGGAGGTCTCAGGAGTGCAAAAGGGGGTGGTGATGGACGGAGCATCCGAACCAATCAAACACTCACACCAAGTCAAAAGATCTGGGTTTAATCCATCACCGTTCTTTAGCCCACTCTGCCACCCCAGTTCAGACATGGCTATATGTAAATCAGTCTGACCCTGTGCCTCATGGGAACAGTCCAGCCCGAACTGCCAAGCCATGCCTTCCCTGGACCGGAAACAAGCTTTCCGAGGACCGGTTTCTGGCATTACAGCAGTCTTCAGCCCGGCTTGCTTGAATCCAGTGGCAAAGTGAGCAAGGGTCTCAGGAGTGCAGCCAGGATGCTAGTAAAGCATCAAAACACGGCTATACCCAAAGATGAGAATGATGGCTTAATCATTGGACCTGGGAAAACAAAAACAAAAAAAACAGTTTCTCAATGTTCCCACCTCAGGAGATGCCAGAAAGATCTTTTGTCACGGTTCCCAGCTCAGGCCAAATCTAACCTAGAGACCTGCAAGGCCGAGGTGTACCAGTCATTAATTGAGGGAGGTAGAGAGTCTTTCCATTTCTTGTATATCTCCCTCCTAGCAAGCAGGATAGAATAAAAAATCAACTTCCTTGCCGATGTGGGAACCCTTTCTACAAGGCCAAAAATTACAGAGGTAAGGTCAAGAACAATATTGGTACCAACTGATATTGAAAGGGTCTTACTTATGGCTTCCAAAATAGGGACAGATGAGGGCACTCGAAGAACATGTGGGTATCAGCTGCGGCTAAGAGCCCACATCTCGCACATGCCAACCTGTTTCCCTGATTAAATTTAGAAAGTCGTAGGGGCGAATAGTAAGCTCGGTGTATAGTAAAAATATGGTTTCTACGTAACCATGCTGGCTTGACGATATCCCACATCATACCACATGATGTACTCCAAAGGTCTTGCAGGTCGGGGTTACTTAGATGTGATGACCAAAGCTGATCTGGTAACAGAAATTCGCCATCCAGTTCTTCCAGAATTAGATTGTACCAAGATGAAATCTCCTTCTTAGTGGAAGGCTTGTCAACTAGAAGGGTGATAAGGTGACTGTGTGTACCCAAGGGAAATTTAGTTCCTCGAGATGGTAAAGCATTATATGATCTAGACCAGCTGGATATTTGCAAGTATTTAAGTCTGGCAAAATTTGGACCAATTTTATTTCTTAACCACTTGCATGCTAATGACAAGGTGAACTCGTCATGAGGCACACTGAATCTGTGCTCATGACAAGGTCAACTCGTCATGTATAATGGGAAACATAAATCTGCAGCACGGGAGGGGAAAACCCCTTAGCATCCAAGTGGTTAAACACTCCCAGGGTAACAGAGCACCGTCAACAAATAATTCTCCCCACACCAGAAGTCCAGCATCTCTAATAGGTTGAGCAAGTACATCTCCCAACCAAGCCGGGCTATCGGGAAGGCCCCACAAAGGCGTTCTATTTCCATAGAACCCTAATTTAATAACTTTTGTTAGCTGGACCCAAATTCTTGCCATACCCCGTAAAATTTTCGGTTTGTTCAACGTTGAAGGATACAGTGTTCCAAAATATTGTGCACTTTATCTTTGTTCCCTTGAAACTATCTCTGCAAACTTTCAGTCAACACAATGTCTCTAAACGGAGATAATAACACCGAAACCAGTGGAGCTGCAGGCAAAAACGCCGTACCAGCTTTCAACTAAACAGGTTTTAATGAAAACAATGAGAATGCTATAATTATTCCTCCAAATGTAAGGAAAACCATCCCTATACAACTTATAAAACATGGCCTAACATCGAGAGGTGGTAGGGCAGTTTTTGTGATAGAGGCACATGAATATCACCAGACAGAGGTATTCTGTTCATGGATGCAAATGACTGACTTGCCCAGGAAGGTCAGTCCAAACCTGGTGAGACCCGTAGTGTTCAGTTGTATAAGAGAATTGATAATATCATGGTATCGGAGTTAAATGTGGTGGCAGATTCAAGTCTGACCACCGAGTGTGGGGCTCAGAGTCATGGAAACCAGCATGAGGGAGATGCCATTAATGGTCTTTCAGTGTCGGATGGCACAGGAACAAGGGGTAAAGGGATTACAATTGTCAGTTGGAACGTTGCAGGATTTAAATCCAAGGGGAATGTCCTGGGTTGGACGAATTTTATCAACACATACGACATTCTCTGTTTCAAAGAAACGTGGTGCAGGGAAGATGTCAGTTATGAGGGATTTGTTTCTTATAATTTGCCAGTGAAGGGCACCGGACCAGGGAGAGTGAAAGGTGGTTTACTGATATTAGTATCTATTCTTGGCCCAATAGTAATAAAAAAGAATATAACTGTGGTAGATCATGTTCAGATTCTTTGGCTTCTTGAAGACAAAGGTCGTAATATCCTACTGCTAAATTATTATAACAATATTTTTGACAATACAAGGGTGAAAGTAGTAACTGATCTGGCCAGTGCCATTGAAAATTTATGTTTAGTAGGGAATGTTACTTTCGATTTCATTTGGGTAGGGGATTTTAATATTACATTATGTGAACTGTCAACACAAAAGGTCTGTGGAGTCACAAACAATGCCGGATGGGATGATTTGCATTTTGGACATAACAGCTATGGGGAAGCACTACACATATTTATGGGCTGTTATGACCTGGAAATTTTGGACCACTTGAAAGATGTAAATGGCCAAACTATTCCGACTGGCACTCTAGCTCTGTTATTGATCATGTGATTGTTTCCTCCGATATTCTCTCGTGTTTTCCCACCCCCAGAATCGAAGTAACTTCATTAAGTGGTCACAATTATATCATCCTGGACAGTACTTTTTGGGGTAGCAGCACGGTTAAAGTAGGAATTACAATCACAAATGTTGAGCCACACAGACCTAGCGGAGTGAGATTAAGATGGGCAGGGGATAAAGCCCACGACTTAATCTGTTCGATAGTGAAGGATAGTTTGGTAGATATTATTTTTATTCTTGAAAATAGCGCAGATTATGAGATGATTTTAACTTCTTTCCTTGGTATTAATAATTCTATTGATGCCAGGTTCACTAAACATAATAGTGGTGGGCGTAGAAACGAACCAGGTTGGTTCGATCACCTATGCACTACCTCATTAACTAAACTTAAACAGGCGCTTGCAAAAAAGCCTAGGGACACTGCTTCAATTATCAAATTAAGAGTGGACTATAAGCTTGCACTGAAACAGAGGAAGAGTGAGTTACAGCAGCACGCCTGGGACTCCCTTAATCAAGCAGCTGAGTTATCCAATAATACTCTGTTTTGGGCGACGGTCAATTCTCCTTTTCTTAAAGACGAAAAGACACCAGAGTTGACCTCTAATGTTCAGAGTGAAGGGTGGGTCGCTCACTTTTCTAATATCTTTGAAACAAATGGAAGAGTAGATATCGACCCTAGCAGGTGGATTGTTTTACCGTTGGATATAACAGCTGGTGAGGTTGAGCTTTGCATACAAGCAAGTAAGGGGGGGCAAAGCCCAAGGCCCTGACGGGGTGCCGATTGATGTATACAAGGCAGTACCTGAGATGTGGGGACCACTCCTGGCTAATGTCTTTGATGCAGCTGTGTGTACCGAGACACCCAAAACTTGGGGAGAATCTATCATTGTCCCGATTCATAAAAAGGGCAGCAGGTCTGATGTGAAGAATTATCATCCGATTTCTCTTCTTGACTCCTCAGTAAAGATCATGAGCAGAGTCATGCTTGTCAGGTTAGAGGAATGGGCCGAGCGAGAGGGCATCCTCGACCAGTGCATCAATCGTGATTTACTGTTCGGGAAATATACTGAAGCTAAATTTGGCTCACTTTACCTCTGCTTTGCGGACCTCAGTAGAGCCTTTGACATGGTTGCCCACTCTATCTTATGGCCAACCTTGTTACAGTTGGGAGCTCCCGAGGGCATCATTTTCTTTCTTGCCAGGTTATATGGGGACTTACATACATGTGTGCGCTTCGGTACTAAAGGTGAATGCACTCCAAAATTTAGTGTTACAAGAGGGATTAGGCAGGGCTGTGTATTGGCCCCCCTTCTTTTTATATTATTTATTAACAGGATCGATGCCATTCTGAAAAAGATTAACGCAGATGCGCCCCAGATCAAAGGTGTCCCTGTACCGGTGTTATTATACGCCGATGACGCGGTCCGACTTTCTAGAACCCCCTTGGGACTGCAGCGTTTGATCGATGGTTTTTCTGCCTTTATTAAGGATAGAAAACTAGTTATCAACAAGGGGAAACACACACACCATGACCTGTGGGGCTAAAAATATATTTTTAAATGCCTTTTTTATTGATAGTGTAAAGGTGCAGCAGGTAGACAAATTCTGCTACCTTGGCATCACCTTCTCCAAAGACAGGAAATCAACTGAAGAATTTAACAATATTCGGAACAAAATGGCCAAAAATGCCTATGGAGTTTTTAGATTTGCTGCTAAGGTTGGGGACCGACGAACCAGAGACATGCTTAAGATTTATCAAGCAAGATGTGTTTCCATCGTATTATATGGGGCGGGTGTATGGGGCCACAGATGCGACTACAATTTGCAAATAGAGGAAAATTCCTTCTTAAAGAAACTCCTGTGTCTACCAACTTCAGCTCCTACTTAGCTTATTCATCGAGAATTAGATATAGACTACTTAACTGACCTGTTATCCCTGAGGCCACTTATGATTTGGCGTTCTATTTGGCTCAAGGCGGAAAAGTCTTTTAACAGGTCTATATTCGAGGATTGCTTATCATTGGATAAACATCTTAAAATACCTTGGATAAAGTATGTTGTTGGTTGTTTTTCCGAGATATTTAATTTGAATATTTTGCTTGACCCAAGTGCAGCAGCTAGAGTACCCAAAGCTGAGCTGAAAAGTAATTTTCTGGCTTTTAGGGTGAGGAAGCGGGCATTAGCCTACGGATCCTTGGTCACTGTCGTGCTCTATACTAGATACAGCATAGTAGAAGGTCATCCTTCGTATTTATCCATGGTGACTAGGCCATCTCATAAGTTTGTGCTCACTAGACTTAGATTTGGTGTGGCACACCATTTGGTGGCCCTTCCGACCCTTAAGAAACATCCGTCGGGGCCGTGCATGTGTGATGGAGCTTCTATTCAGAGCACTTTGCACCTTTTACTTTTTTGCAAACTGTACTCGAATTTACGTACTGCATTTTTGAAACCAATGTTCATAAAATATGGTGTACGTACAGTTAATCAGGCAATGATATTAATTTTTAATCGTCAATCGCCCGATATCTGTTTTTATACAGCTACGTTTATAAATTATTGTGTTAGTGCCAGGAAAAGTTTGTGTTTTTAATGAATATTTTTGTAAATCTTTTTAGATATTGATGTATTTGCTATCACCATGTCTTTTATCTTTGTGCTTTTATGGTCATTTTATATGTGCCGAATAAAGCTACATGAATTGAATTGAATTGTTCATGGATGGTCTTACCAGAAGCAAATCCAGTAACACATATGTTTCACTTCTACAAAGAAGATGAACCACTGGATGAGTATATTCCTTTTGAGGATATTGAAATTCCACTCACATACCAGGAGCATAAGCTCTGGTTTAAAGGCACCCTAAAACATTTAAATCACATTACCAGGCTCGGTCCAATAGGTAGACCAGGAGCAACATGGCCGATTTTAGCCGGCTATACACCACATCCTGACATTGAAGAAAGGACAGATGTAGAACTATTAGCTCAACTGAAAAAGTTATTTGAAATTTACAGAATTGGTTCAATATGTCATGCGGACTCTTACAGTAGTTATTCCATAATAAACCTCTCACCAGGGGAATACACTAAAAATGACACCACAGACTTTACACTCAGTCATAGGTAAATTACTTACAAAACGTGAACAAATTCCATTCAGGATAGCTCAAACACTACTCAAATTGAAGCAGTATTTCCTAGTACTAGCCCTCATGAGAAACACAGAATTTTAACAATCTGTTTACTAATGGGGATCACACCACATCTGGAGGACTACACCACTTGGGGTACAGACTTCGCTGCAATCTACACTAAAACACATGGTGTTCCGTCTACGGCAGTAATACCTGACGTCCTGAAACAAGATTCAAAATGAATACAGGGCAGAGCCTACTTTAAATATGGGTATGAAACTACTAAAAGATTTAAAACAGGTCTCAGCAATAATATTAACTAATATTAAAGGAGAAGCAGCATCAGTGGCGGGCCACCAGAAGTTGAGAGAATTTGATGTAACAGAACAACCACAAGAATTAGCCAGAATATTTGAAAAATCCTATGAAGACTTAGGCAGAGTCAATTTCGGTGGGAAACCAGTTAAACCCCAACTGACTAAAAGTCCTGAAAAGGTCTTTACTAAAAACACTCCTACTTCTTCTAAAAAGAAGAGGGAAAATAGCAAACAAACCTCCAAAGAGAAGCGTTCTCATTCCCGAGATAGGTCTCCTCAAAAGGAGCCCTCTGAAAGGAGGTATAACCTCAGGAATAGGGATAATTTGAAAAAACCTGATAGATATCAAGCTATTGATAGACGTTCCTCTCATACCTTTCAGACTTTGTCACAGAAATCTGAAAGAAGAGGGCGGTCAGAAGACAAGGAAGCACGCGTAAAATCCAAAGACAATAAACACGTTCAGAAAAACAAGAAACCTCAATTCACCAAAAAGAAGGTAGCAGGTCTAAAAATCAGACATGCCGAGGATCTTGAGGACACAACAGAAGAACGGAGAATGGGCTCGGACTATGTTGGACAGCGCAGCAGAAGTCACAATAGCTCGCCAGAACCTGAAGTGTCTTCTAGAGACAGTGGACTTGAATGAAGACATTGAAGTTGAAACTTCAGATACCAGGGTCAGTTCTCCACATAGGTTATATGAAATAACACTCCGGATGGAAGGAGACATACCAAGAAAAGTGAAAGCACTCTTTTGGGAGCAACTTTCCAAGGGTTATGACATACTTCTAGCTGAAAAGACGGGCCACCAACATTTGTCAGGGAGTGCCCACATGGCGAAGACATCATTATACCAGCCTTCTCGAGGAGATGGGATGAGGACACGCCTCACCATACAATCCAACTAAAATATCAACCAACTGCACAAAGGCAGTACCCAGTTAAGCAAGAAGCTAAAAAACAGGTCAGGGAGATCTTAGATCAACTTGAATACCAAGGGGTGATTGAAACATGCACCTCGTCAATGAACAATCCTTTGTTTCCTGTCTCCAAACCAGACAATACATATTGTCTACTATTGGATTACAGACATCTAAACTCTTGTTTCAAAACATTTGCAGTGCAAAATGCACACAGTAGAGCATTAATAAATGACATTGTGCATAAAAAATATAAAACCACATTAGATATGTCTAATTGTTTCTTTTGTTAAAACATTGCACAAGAAAGTAGGTATTTGACCACTTTCTCAATTATGGCAACGCAGCGTCACTTCTGTCACCTCCCTCAAGGATTCAAGAATAGTCCGGGGTTATTCTCAGCAAGAGTAACAGAGTTACTACAAACTTATGACAATGAAGCATTGTCATATGTGGATGACATCCATCTGACAGATGATGACTTGGATAGGCACTTGAATAGGGTGAACACCATAATACTTGGATTTGCCTCTGAGGGTTATAAATTCAATTTTAAAAAATCTGGAATTTCCCATTTAAATGTCCTCTTTTTAGGGTATGAAGTATCACGTGAATGCAAAAGCCTAACAGCAAACTTTCTAGAAAAGTGTGCGCTGCTCCAACCTCCAAAAACACTGAAAAACTTACAGTCGATTCTAGGTTTCCTGAATTTCGGAAGAACTTACATTCTAAATTACGCAGAAAGAGTTTAACCTCTCTACAAATTAATCATACCTGATTTCAAAACAGTAAATTGGACACAAAAACACACAGACATTTTGCGTTCACTACAAAAAGACATGTTGGTAACGACATATTTGCAAACACGCGTTAACGTATGCAACTTAGTGATCCGAATCATTCCGGGTCAATGCTGATTCACCTACTTAACTTTTAATGAAGGTGAAAAAGTTCCAATAGCTTACAAATCACATTTGTACACATAAGCAGAAATGAAATTCACTTCTACAGAAACAATTCTGACAAATGTTCAAACCGCTGTAGCAAAAGAAAGAGCCCGAGCCCAGGGGAAACGCATTATGGTCGTAACTCCTGTACCTGCCTTAGAGGCAGTGACAAAAGCGAGCATTCCAAATACTAAAGCTTTACATCAGAGATGGATACAATGGGTTAATTATCTTACTGCAACAGATGAAGAATACGTTTTTGATCCATATTTGAAAACACAAGCAATACTACAATACAAACAAGAATGTCCTCTGCCTACTGAATTTCTGCCTCTTGACCAGTATGAATGTATAATTTATACTGACGGAACAGCTCAACCTGCTACGGAGGGTGAACAAGCCTATAGTGCGGAGTGTGCAATCGTTAAAGGTCGTAAGCGCGATGGCAAATTTAAACCAATGGCCACTAAAACGCAATCTCTAGGATATTGTATAGCTCAGCGAGCTGAACTACAAGCATTCAAAATGGCACTTGAAAATATGGATCGCAAATTCCCCACACTCATAGTGTGCGATTCTTTCTATTTTGTACAGTCTTATAATTAATATTTACAGAATTGGCTTCAAAGCAGTTACAAAGATGCAAAAGGTTGCACAATCAAGCATAAAACGCTTTGGGAACAAGTAGTTCAGTTACGGGAAGGACTACAAAACACTCACATAATACATACGCTGAGTCATCAACATGATGGCGTTCACGTTGAAGGGAATTCATTGGCTGATGAAGCCGCAAAGGGGGCTGTGCAAACATAGCTGCAATCACACAAAAATAGACAGTGAAATAATGCTAGCTGTCAATGCGACAAGCAAAGGCAGCGGTAGTACGTTACCTAAAGGGTTTCCACTCAAATTCTCATATATAACTGATGCGAACTATGTTCCGTTTGCTCGAATCACTGGAGTGGGGGATAAGGTAATTCCAAACATCGAACAAAGATTAGGACTAATCCTATCAGCACATGAAAGGCTCTCCTCTGCACATGCAGGTGTTTCAGCCCCAGTATCATTATTAAAATAGAGATACTGGTGGCCACGCATGAGAAAACAGACCAGAAACTACATCTTGGACTGTGAAATATGCCAAAAGATGAAAGTTTCTTCTGTGAAACGTCCTGCGCAGACGCCCCTGTTAATTTCAGATAAACCATTAGCATGTATTTACCTGGACCACTGCAGTCCCTTAGAAAGGGATGGTAACTATAAATATATCATGGTCGCAGTGGATTCGTATTTAAGGTTCATTTGGATGTGGCCTCAGCGCTCGGCTGACGCTCGAACTGTTCTAAAAGATTTGCGAGTCTTTATTGGCACATACGCAATCGGCACACTACATACTGACCAGGGTCCTGCGTTTAGCTCTTGAGCTTACAAAGAAGCCATGGCCAGTTTGGGTGTTGCATTGTGGTATTCTAGTCCATTCCATCCTGAGGGAAATTTGGTTGTGTAGAGAATAAACCGGGATGGTTCGGGTGACGGTTAGTTCAAACATCTAATAAGTGTCTAACGTAGTTTAAATAACTTGCCAAGAAGTTCTCTAGGGGGTATCACTCAATATGACGTCTTTTTTGGGACAAGAATGTTGGCCATCGACCTTGATAGTCAGACATCAGTGGTGGAACAAAAAACATTTGATATCAAAGATCGTTTGGCTGTAATACCGGACTTAAATGAAATTAAGAACTAAACAAAGCAACGTGTTCCTGAAGCCTCCCACCACCGGAGAAAAACCAACCGTCCCAGCAAGGCCTGTCTGGATCCCAACGCTTGGTGATCTAGTCAGAGAAAAGATAGTGGATAAGAAGGAATTTGGGCCTTCTTACAGACAACCAGTACCTGTCCTATGAATCCACGGATCAAGAACAGTTTTACTGCCGCCCCTTGCTAGTAAAAAGGAGAACAGGTTTGTGTCCATCGACTTGATCAACCACACTATGTGGCCGATACTAAGCAGTAGGCCAAGTGGACTCCGACCAAGTAGCAGACACACTCCTCTAGCTACAATCCAAGAGGTTCAAACTGAGAGACTCATCACCTTTGAAGAATCTGCAGTGAGAAAAGAAGGACTATGCAACAAAGCCATGGAACTTGTACCTCTTGAGACCCAAATAACAGTTTGTTAAGAAACACCTGTCTACAACGAAGAAACAAGTGATCAAGTGGTTCCAGCGATTTCAACGACTCTGATGCAACCCCAACAATTTACAGAACTGCCTCTGGCTACTTCATTAACTTTGATACGTTTTCTGAGGATCCCAGCAAACCAGAAATGACACCAGCAAAAAGAACTTTCAAAGAACAAGCACATGACTTTTTTCATCACCTGGAAAAAACTTATCTGGTTTCACCATGGATTGAATTATGGATTGTGTTGGGAATCATTTTTCTTCTACTTTGGTTAACTCTGGTGAAAACTCTGGGTATGCTGATAAATGGAAGATATGTTAAAATGGACACAGTAAGTAAGAACATCAACTTACTCCTCAAACCACACAAATCATCTCATCGTGAACAAAGAGATCTGTCAACAGTGAACATCACAGCTGTTCGTGTACCTGATGGTATAGCTTGGGACAAAACAGAATATGACATTTTTGGCCCGTCGGAGCTGTTGAAGATTCTACACCAGTTCAAGATTTAATTAAGTGACTTTGTTTCATCTAGTATTTTTTTTTTCCTGATGATTGGGAATTCAAGACTGTTAATATTATGATGTCAGACTTAGAAATGTCTGCAGTGTTCACTAATCATGAATATTTAAAAGGTTCTTCAGACTATGAACAAATGTATAGGTATAACCATTATGGTCATAATTTCTTGCACAAATCAACAATGCCTAGAAATGTATATATGATTGACCAATGAGAACATTGTCCTACACCACCAAAGGGTAGCTTAAAAAAATATGCTAATAAGTTTCCATACTTTTCAGGGTTCAATGTATCCAATTCAGAATCATTTTATTTTAGAAATGTAAACAAAACAGGACTGAAAACTATGTTAACAAACACATAACAGATTTATTCAGCAGCCTTTTATGCCCAACTGTCTGGACTAGGTTTCGACTTTTGGAAAGACAACATTGAGACAAAAACTGTCTGGGGTACAAGAAATTGGCAGGTACAGGGTGTAGAAGCTATGTTTAGAGCCTGTATCATCCCTGAGCAAGTTATGTTTTTGAATGACACTGTTCAACAGACGTCTTGCCTTGGGTTAGCTAAGATTAAAGACATGAACAATTCGTCCATACCTACACCTACACCTGATAGTGAAGACACTACAGAGGGGGAGGTCAACTTACATACTATTTTGCTTATCAACAGAACAGATGCAGATTGGAAAAAATGGTTGATCTGGCCAACAGACACAAACAACTGTCAACACAAATTCCTGAACAAATCACAAGGGGTTAAATACCATAGGCCACACCCAAGATAAGTTCAAAGATGGCATCCTGGAATAGTGATAACATACAGTGTTGGGAAACTCTGCCTTGAATGGCTACAAAAATCTACACTTAGGGATATAGAACAACACTTATTTTTACTTAAAGATGGCGCAGACCTTAGGGAATTCTTGCTAGGACCAAGAAAACCGCGTCATAAACGTGTTATATATGCCGATATATATGCTGCATATAACGAAGCATAGATGATCACGCAAGCTGAGACTGCAGAAAGAATACGAGAAATTGATTGTATTAATTTAGAGAAAACTCTCTCTGTAGTTGACAATGGGTTAACAACTCTGTCGTCCAGGATATATTCATTGGACATCATAGTTTCTTCTGCCATAGACATCATAGAACAGGACTTGGTCATGCTGCAACATGGTCAGTCGCAATTACGCTCTATAATGCTATTAGGCTGGACGTTGCAAAACCTTTGTTCAGGCTATGTGCCTTGACATTTAATAAATACTACGTCACTGTTTTCAGAATTCAATCTCACTGATAAACAGATCAAATTGGCATGAAGGGGAACAGACTATACAGTGCTGAGCATTGAAAAACAACTGGAAATATTGCCATTTACGGTAGCAGAGAAACCAGCAACTGAATGGATTATACATGGAACAATCACTCTGCCTGTTACAATTTTCGATTTTCAGTATTGCCTAAAACACATACCAGCAGGCACATATAAGGAGTCACTGTTATGGCTTTCACTGAACAGCTCTTCTATAAGAATTGATACTCTAAGCAGAATGAAAGCCATTCTTTTGCAAAAACTGTACTCGGTCAAAGAGACCTATGATCTGCAAGTCGGTAGGACTTCTGCCAAGATACATGCCCTTTTAACTACAAACTGCCCTGTACATTTTTCGGAACTGTTAAGTCGTATCTTAAACATGTCTGATACGAGCGGTATTGTACATCTATTTAAGAACATATGTTCAGGACTGTTAGCACCTTTTCAAACAGTACTCAAAATGTTTCAAAACTTCATGCACTCTGTGTTTGGTGGACTGCCCCTCCTTTTGAGACTTGTTGCAGGGATACTATTTTTGCTCCTTCTGGTACGATATGGCAAGCCAAATCACCAGCTCCACTCCAAGCACCATAGAGAGAGCTCTATTGGAGATGAAGTGTCGTGAGCCCATCGTCCAAATTTTGGGATTAACAAGAATTAAATACCACATGGTTTCTGTCATTCAGACCAATCTGGCAAGAGTGCATCTTACCTGTTCTACGCAGCCTGCTATGCAGAGAAGAATGCGTGCTAGATATCTGTCTAACACTCCCATCAGTCTTGCCAACGGATGTTGATACTTAGCTTGAATCGGTAACGGCCCATGCTCTGTGTTGTCCCCAGCGGCTACCAATTCTGATGACGGCATTCATTGAGATCTCACAGACGCAAAATGCTGATGCTGAGGAACAAGAGGAAAAAACAGGCACACAGGTAACATCCGATACGAACATTGCTGATGCGACCAATGCTGAAGGCGATGCTTCACATCTATGTGCGGTTAATCTTCTAAACAAGATAATCCAACTGTCACCTACAATGGTAGCAATTTTTTTACAGACATAGAAGATTTCATGTTTTCTCCAAGCGCTAAGACTGATTTTTGAATTTGGCACACCGTGTTCTGAGAGACTTTAAATTTGACCTTCATTTCTGTAAACAAAGAAAATTTTCCTATGAGTCATTTTTTTCACCCAATTTGTATTCTTCATTTTTTGGCACAAGTAATCTGCTTTTAGTAGAACTATTAATAGAGAACAAGAATTCTTTGAATACTTCCAGAGACAATATATGACCTTGTCCACAAACAAACAGTTTATGAAATCTGACATTAAATGGTTTCAGCCTTTTTTCTTCTGTATTAATGAGTCATTTCATAAATGTATATTTTCGTGCTTCATTCATTTAGCATTCGAAAGTAAATGTATGAAACATTGCTTTAATGTGTACAGCACCAATGCATTTTTATTACTAACAAACAATTCTAATGTATTTTTTATGTATTTTGGAGGGGTTTTAGCACTTCATGTGTAGATATGCTTTAGATATGTTAAACATGTTTAGTAACGTCGTACTTACGAAAGTAGAGTGGGTGTTGTCTATCGATTTAGATTCCATATGCATTTTCCTGATTCATGCCCTTATTTATTTATTTATTTATTTCGCATACTTATAGAGCGCAGACCTGTCACCCAGAGGGCATCCTGGCGCTTTGATCAGAGAACCCCCGCACAAGACCAGAGCAGTCGCGCAGCCATTACTTGGGAAAAAGATAAGTCTTTAAGGCCTTCCTGAACGGAAGATAGTCCTTGCAGCTCCTGAGAGTGAGTGGAAGAGAATTCCACAATTTAGCTGCCGCCACTCTAAATGAGCGGCCGCCCATCCTCACTCTTTGAAACCTAGGCACCACCAGAAGGTGAGCCGATGACGACCGCAAAAGCCGTGGGGCAGAATACCATGCAAACATGTTTTGTAGCGGGATAGGGCCCAAGAGGTGTACCGCTCTAAATACCAAACAGGCCGCTTTAAATTGGACCCGTAGTTCTACCGGGAGCCAATGCAGGTCACGAAGGGCAAGAGTAGAAGAGCTAGATCTGGGTCGTGAAAGGGCCAGTTTAGCAGCCATATTCTGCACCCTCTGCAGCTTCCCTATCAGATTTTTTGGGGCCCCCAGAAGGAGACCATTACAATAATCCAGCCGACTTAAAATAGTCCCCCGGACTACTTCCGGCCTGGACTGAGCAGGGAGCAGAGGCAAAACTCTGCGGAGCATACGGAGCAGCATCATACATGTTCCCGTGGTTTTATTAACATGTAGGTCAAGTTGTAAGTTAGGGCCGAACATGACCCCTAAATTACGAGCTGACTCTGATGCCGACACTGGTTCGGAAAAAGTGCTAGGCCAAAAATCGGTAGGTAGAGCCCGCGGGATCCGGTCAGTGGATATATAGGTACAATTCACATTGCCCTTTATAGGCATAGAAATCCAGTCCTTATTTAGGCATAGCATATGCTACCCAAATACAGGCATGGCTACTTCCATCCGTTCATCTGCGTCACAATGATTTCTTGGAAAACCAGACTCTTAAGCAGAAGGGACTTCCCCTTGTCTGAATATTGATTTCTCCATTTATTATGTATGGACATCTATTCCTTAGGGGTTCGTTCATGAGGTTCATATGCCCGACTCCTACATCAATACTGGCATTCACTTTCAAGGTATAAATTTGCCTTCATTTGCTATAGCAAGCACGGTGTGGTTCGGTGCAGTTCGACTAGCTACTTGAATGACGCAGCTCACTACAGCAAGTGCTGAAGGAAGCCAACACTCCAGCTGACGCACTGACCAGAAGCTGTCATCCTCCTGCCGAGAATCCAGCTCCAGTGTTTCTGACTCCCCTTGCGGGTTGTTGGGAGACCGAGTCCAAGGAAAGAGATAACAGCCTCTCTCATTCTGAGGTATGGAGCTGATTAGAACCTAGAGAAACCTTTGGCAATTCTTGGCAGAACTAAACTATATCTAAAGACAGCACCCATGTCTTCCCTGGTACTAGCCATTGGTCAGGTACATTGGGGTAGGCGTATTTTAGAAGCACCAGTTGAGTATTTTAGCCTGAGGTATTTATGTATGCATTTTTATATATGTCATAGCAACAGACAATGCTATTATAGTATTATTTTATATTACTGTTCAAGCTGTACGCATTATACTTCGCGTTCTGTCTAACGATTGTAGCATTTCACATCTCTTGCATGAGAAATAAGACTGTTCAATAAACCCCTTTGATTGAAACGCCCGTCTCTCTATTTCTATGCAACTCTGTAGAAACGAAGAATGCACGATTGATTGAGTGAAATAGTTATCTATTGATTCCATGACTCTGAAGATATTGTTCCGGTTCTAGGGGAAACAAAGTTGTCATGTTTATGCGGTTGTCAGAGACTAATCCCTTCTTGTTTATTCGAGAATGTTTCTAGTGACCGCTGAGTTAGCAGGCACACATACAATTAAGTTTAATATACTTGATATAGACATACTGACCTCAGTCTTATGTCAAATCAAGAGTGTATATTATTCCAATGCGCAGAGCCTCTTGGGAATATAGGAACTACACTAGTTTGACACCGAAGGGGCAAAATTTGCTATCCCCAAAGCGTTGGATACTGAAAAAGTAGCATTTTCGATTCACGTTCCAATCTGTGCGAAAGTAGGGAAAGCACTGGACTACTAAGGGGACTAATTTACTATTCCCACTCCAGTAAGTGCAACAGTTGGGAAGGCGCTGGACACAGGAGGAGTAAAATTTACTATTCCTACTCCAGTCTGTGCAACAGGAAGGAAAGTGTTGGACAAAAAAGGGTTAACATCTACTATTCCCACTCCAGTCCGTACAACAGTGAGGAAACCGTTGGACACCAAAGGGGAAAATTGTACTATTCCCACTCCAATGTGTGCTACAGTAGGGAATTCGTTGGACTCCAAATGGGTAAAATTTACTATTCCCACTCCAGTCCATGAAACTGTAGGGAAAGCACTGGACACAGGAGAGGTAGAATTTACTATTCCCACTCCAGTCTGTGAGACAGTAGGGAAAGCTTTGGATACATAAGGAGTAACATTTACTATTCCCATTCTAGTTCTAGTCTGTGCCACAGTGGGGAAAGCGTTGGACACCAGAGGGGTAAAATGTACTATTCCCACTCCGAACTGTGCAACAGTAGGGAATATGTTGGACTCCAAATGGGTAAAATGTACTATTCCCACTCCAGTCCATGAAACTGTAGTGAAAGCACTGGACACCAGAAGGGTAAAATCTAATATTCCCACTCCAGTCTGTGGAACAGTAGGGGAAGTGTTGAATACAGAAGGAGTAACATTAACTATTCCCACTCTAGTCTGTGCCACAGTGGGAAAAGTGTTGGACACCAGAGGGGTAAAATGTACTATTCCCACTCCAATCTGTGCAATAGTAGGGACAGCATTGAACTCCGAAGGGGTAAAATGTACTATTCCTTCTCCAGTCTGTGCAACAGTAGTAAAAGGGTTGGACACCTGAGGGCTGAAATGTGCTATTCCCACTCCAGTCTGTTCAACAGTAGGGAAAGTGTTGGACTCCGGAGGGGTAAAACATACTATTCCCACCCCATTCTGTGCAACAGTAAAACAGGCATTGGACACCTGAGGAGTAAAATTTACTATTTCCACTCCAGGCTGTGCAACAGTAGGGAAAGCATTGGACTCCGGACTGGTGAAATTTACTATTCCCAGTCCACTCTGTGCAGCATTAGAGAGTAGTTCACTTCAAACTAATAACATATTTTAACATCTCTATTAATTGACCTAAAATTCTTAATACAAAAATGATGGGCCTTATTGTGATGGTCATCGGACCATACACCTTTAGGAGGTCGGTGGACGTCCAACCGCCGACAGGACTTTGGTCTGACCACCTAATTTCAAATCAAGGGGGAAGACTGCCGCCTCCGACAGGATCATCTGATCCCGACAGGGGGGGTCGATCGGAACTACAATCCCAAATGGAGGTGATGCCCAGGCAAGCATCACGGTCAGGATTACAATATCCTTTCAGACAGCCTTTTTATGTCAGAAAGACTGCCATGAAAAAGCTGTTGGAAACCAATATATTGGGGTCCCCAAACCGGGCCCCAATCTGTTGTGCACCACTGTAAAATGGCCCAGGAGACACATATGGTGCTCCCATGCACCTCCATGCACCATGTGCCATGCACCACATGGATATGAAGGAAGTGCTCCTATGCACTGCAGCTTGTGCTGCAGCTCTTATCCTGGGCCAGCCGGTGGTCGCATCCTAATGTGGCGGTCGGACCGCCGACTGCTTGTTGGGTGGTGTCTGAACAACCGCCATCATAATAAGGCCCTACATGTGTAAATTAAAAAAAATAATTAACAAATTACACAATTATTGTAATTTTTTATAATTATTATCAACTAAAACAAATATTATTAATTCCATTAAAATGCCATACTATATTCACACCAACATAATAGTCAACAATTAAACAGTGATTGAAATAGAAAAAGTATAACACAATTAACATATTAAGCAATAAATAAAAGCATTATTAATAAATAAATAAATATTTTTTAAATGTATTATTACTTAAATAACTTACCACCCTATTCTCCACCAAACAAAAAAACACTGAATATATAACATAAAAAATAACATCATTTGATCATTTACAACATTATTAATAAATATAATATTTCAATAAAAATGAATAATTCATTATTACTTAATTAACTTTCTCCATACCTCTACAAACTAAACAACCCACATCTAAAATTTAACTTATACATTATTATAATTACACAATTTACATAACTAATTATAAATTATATATTTAACAAATAAATGAATAATTAATTGAGTATTAATACATTCTTCTTAATTAACTTCCCACCCTGTGCACCTAAAAACCCAACAACTCGCACCTAAAATATAACTTAAAAAAATATAATTAAACAATTTACATAATTATCAATTAAAAATTATTAATACATTAATAAATACGTGGCCGATATGATTATGATGCACCAACAACTGCCCCTGCAGTCTGCCCACCGCATTACGATATGGCAGGCAGAGGAATCGGGTGGAGGGACCATCCATGGCATTTCCGACGGGCTCAAAGAGCGCATTGGTGCATCGGAAAGAGAACATAATCCCTTAATGACAGCAGCTCTGCCGTCAAGATCCTGATGTTGGTTTCTGACAGCCATACCATGTTAGCTTTTCCGACATGGAAAGGCTGTCAGAAAGCAACATTGGGGGTCCCTAGTAGGACCCCCTTCCCACCTGGCCCTCTGCTACAGGGCTGCACTGTGCCCCTCAAACATCCCTGCACTGTGTGGCAGGCACCCTGATGTGAATGCCACACAGTGTAGGAATGATTCAAACAACCATTTCGCTATGACAGCTTGTGCTGCAGGCCTTTACCGCATGTCGCACAAGCTGCCACAATGAAATAGATGTTTCTGACCTCTCTATGGGCGGTCGCATCCAAATTAGGATGTTGGAACCACCGGGCAGTTCCAGAACGATACGTCATACTCCAAACATCGTAATCAGCCCTAAGAATTAATTAATTAAACCTACCTTCCTACCCTTTACCCCTACAAACCCAACAACCCACACCTAAAATATATCTTGAAAAATATAATAATTAACCAATTTACATCATTCATTTTCAATTAATCAATTAATAATTAATAAATATTTACTTATTGATTAATTATACTATATATAGTACCCACCCTTTATCCCTACAAACCTAGCAATCTGCACCTAAAATATAACCTGACAAATATATTAATCACACAATTTACATACTTAATTATCTACATAAATAATTAATAATAATTAAGAATTAATTATAATTAATTAACCTCCCACCCTGTACCCATACATACCTCACAACCTGCTACAACACTATAAATTACAATCAACAATTAAATTCAATTTAAAATTAACTCAAAATTCCAAACTATATTTAAAAACGTTTAACAACAATTATACACACAATTTGTATTATTACAAATAAAATATAAACTAAAATACAAAAAGATAATTAAAAAATGATATTTTTTACAACTGTATTTTTGTAGACAATATTGACAACACAGATATTTTAGAGAATGATATTACTTACCTTAAAAAAATCGGTATTTTTTCTAAACCATATTTCTGCATCATGATATTTATGTTTCACAATGTCAAAAACTCGATTTTTGTGCGACTGTATATTTTTGACTGCATATTTTGTCCAAATACCTTGTGATATATTGATTGATAGTTTTGAATATGCATGTATTTATACATATTTAACTTGGTGTTTAATTGCTTGTAGTTAATGGTATTTTTTGTGGGTTTATATTATTAATATTTTAGTTATATAATTTCTTGGGGTGAATGGTAAATATTCTGTTGATTTATTATATTTTTCTTTAATTTATATATGTGTATACAATACTTTGGGTTTATTAGAAGGAATTGTTTTGTGTAACAAGTGTCCTAATAAATTTATAAATGATTAGTTAATTATTTTGAAACTAATATTGTAGTCGATATTGTGTAAATCAATATTTTGAGCATGTTATATATGTTTATTTAAAGTTAACTATATTTTTGTATTGTATATGTTTGTTTATGAGATGGCTAAAAAATGAAATTCTTAACAATGCTCTTTGTATTCTCAACATTTGTGGTTTTACTAGTTCTGTATAGGAAGTGGATATTTTTGCTAGCGGTATTTAATTTCCGATTTTCTTGTGTTTCAATATTGTATGTATCGGTATGTCAGTGAGCCACGTGGATAAAAACACGTGGTGTATTTGTATGGTATAGATTTTAATCCGAAAATGTATATAATTTTTTGTACTTTATAATGGAATGGTAATTGGAATAAACTGGTTTTCACTTCCCTTTAACGGTGAGGGTTACTTTGCTAATCCTAAATACGCACGCTCCTGACAGTAATTACATTACGCTTGAGTAGGTGTATTAATAAAACAGAATAGCAGAATATTTCTCTGTGCATGTTTCCACTGTACAACCCTTCCTACGCACAATATGAGAAAATTCAAAAGGTGGCACACGTTCCCATTTTTTGTCAACATACACTAGATTCATTTTGTGTCCGCGCAGAGCACAGATGCGTGCAGGAGGAAGTGCATGAATCTCTTTTTGTTAATTCGACAACCTTGCTCCTTTTTTTCTCACAAATTATAAAAATTTAAATTTCATTGTATGAAAAAAAAGTTCATTGTATGGGGTTTTGTCCCATTCCAACATATTCCCATAACCAAATCTATGACACGTCTCGGGATATGTTCATCTTTGCCCAATCACAGTCTGTATTTACATTGGCGTAATGCAAGGATGCCATCTGTACAGGTATGCCAGTTTCGCCCCTACACATTACAAGTCCAAAGTACGAAATGCAAGTAAAAGCCTATCAAGAACTGATGATGTATACGCCTGGAGCTGGCCTCGAGTCCTAACAACAGAAGTGGGGCGCTCACCAAGTTAGGCTGAACGGGTATGACATCACTAGATGTGACATCACAGGAAGTGACATCACTGCATGTGACATCACAGGAAGCTACATCACCGCATGTGATATCACAAGAAGTGACTTCACCGCGCATGACATCTCATGTGCATCACAGGAAGTGACATCACAATCCATGACCTCACAGGACCCAGCTCCTGGAGTGGAAAGAACATCCGTTTCTGCCAGTTAATCTTCACCTCAATTATATCAGGGATTCTGCATTAAGTAGGCAAGTCATTTTATCAAAACAACTATAAGAATAATCCTTTTTCTCTACGCCTTTTCTAACGATTTTGCATTTTCATTTGTGGAGAATGATTCTGAAGCCTTTATAGATATCGCACTCTTGGCAAGGCTTGGGTGCGTCTTACCCTCACACCACAAACCCTCCATTGCTCTTAGAATAATGTAAGTGAGTTCGTGGCACTGCAAAACCGAAAGCCTGCGCGTGGACTGCACCAGCTGCACGTCACAGGGCACTCACAGAGAGCGGTGCGCTGGCACCGAGGCCTCTTTGGGTCAGGTTCCTAATGACAACATTGGAAATTGACGCAGGGTGGACATTCTACTGCCGTTTCTTGGATCTGATTGGTTGCATTTTGCTCTGGCTCTTCTCTACTGTAATTTTCAGGACTGCGTGAGGCCTGCACTAAGTGCGGCTAAAAGCCTTGGGTCGTTCATCGACAGTGGTCTGTTGCCGGTTTCCACAATCTCTGGCTGTTTCTGGGCTGTGTATGGTGTGATTTCATCTCTCGTTGTCCTCATTTGCATGGCTGCGTGTGATCCGCCCTAGGAAGCTGCACGCCCTGGACCGGTCCTCGACTTGTAATAGCTGGGAAGAGATGCAGGGAAGAGGAAAACAGGCCTGTATTTGCACCGCAGTGACAGACCAGCTGCTGCCAATGTTCTTGTAAGCGCCAAACTCCATTAGGACAATGCATTATGGCTGGATTTTTCGAAGGGTCTCGGATAGCTCCTGGCCAGAATGGGGTCATCCAGCTGCTCTCCAAGCTGATTCTGTCGCATATCCTTACTCCTCACTGACAACTTATTAAAAATCACATTGAGTCAAATCCTCTGTGCTCGTTGAAAACACTGACAAACACATTCCAACGAAGACTATCCATAGCTGCAGCTGATGCAAAACAAGATGTCAATATTGATACAACCCAATAACAAGCTACACCAATATGCTGGCGATACCCAAATATACCTAAAAATCTCATCTCACAAATGTCTCCCTGTGCTCAAAGGGGACCGAGATGCAGTATTCATTGGGCATCTGCGAACTCCCTGAAATGGAATCCCCAAAAAACTGAGGAGCATATTTACAAGAAAGTGGCACATCTTTAGAGATGCGTCACTTTCCCTTCGCCACACTGAGAAACCCTAGTGCCTCCATGGATGCGCCGTATTTACAATACGGCGCACCATGGCACAAGGATTGACAGATGCTTCAGAAATTCTGATGCATCTGTTGGGGCAAAAGTCACGCATTGATGGACTTGTGTCGCAGTCACAACGCAACTCCAACAATGCATTTTGAGGCCTATTCCAACTACACTGCGTCACTCCTTACACCTGCTTCAAGCAGGCATAAGGGTTTGATGCAGTGGTGTCCTAGAAGAGACACAGTGAAATCTTGTAGGCTACTCAGTACCGCCGCGCTTGCATGTCTCTCCTATGTTACCTTTACCTAATTCTACGACTCCCTATAACAGGTCTCAAGGACACCCACAGCCGCATCTCAAGGGGTTAATTTCCTTTACTATTTATGTCAGTGTAACTTGATGACAATTACGCAAATCTCCAATAAAGTGACCCTTCGGGGGACCCGTAGGGCATTGCAGCACCGGCCCGATGAGGAGCATTGCCCAATGATGAAACATGACATCCTTCGGGGTGTGTGAGGGCACCAAGATCAAGACACACTGTCCCCAGCAATCATAGTATTAGAATGACCACAACTTCTTTCTTTATTTGTTTTCCATAGGAACTCCTGTGAGATATATTCTTTCCGTACCAGAACACAAGCAACCCAAGACTGGGTTACCCAGAATTGTGCTCTTCAGTCGGATGTAGCTTGGTTGGTTAAATTAAACACACAAAAGGTGATGAGAGGATGCTGAACTGTTCCCATTGGAGCAGGGTAAATACCAATTTACATATGGCATGGTCACATGGTGTTAGAAATGGGGATTCTAGTTGTCAGAGGTATGCACCCTGTCCAATTAGGGACCATCAATCTAGTAGTCTGGTAGCCTGGCACAAAGCAGGCAGGCTTAAACGTGTAAGGTATTTGTGCAACACTTATTACAGTAAAAAAGTGAAAAACACCAAACAAAAATAATACACACCTGGTTAGGAAACTACAACTTGATATATTGAACAAAATAAGTTCAAACAACCAAAATTCAATAAATAGAACCGGAGTTATAACTTTTTGAAGATTAAATCCCAAAACAGTGCTTAAAAGTCAGTAGCGCTTTGGGGTTACTTGAGGTCGCAGTGTACCGGGTCAAACCTGAAAAGTCAAGCCAACCACGATAAAGAGCAGGTTGGAAAAAAAAGGCCCATATAAAAAGCACCTAATATAGGGCAAGCGTTAGCATCACGGACTCTGTGTGTTGTTTACGATTCACGCAGTCAGGTCAATGCGCCAGAGTCGAGCCTCAGGGTCGGTGTCAAAGGTTTGGTGCTGCATCAACGTCAGGTCTCGCAGCGGTGTCTTTGGATCGGTGCTGCGTTGTCATCGAACCTTGCAGTCAGGACCCGCATCGTCGTGGAATCTGCACTGCATCAGCATCAATGGAAAATGTGTTGGTTATGCCTGGTGCAAAGTCAGGACTGCGTGGACTTTTCAGCAGAACAGTGTAGAAACCCACTTCTAAGGCCCTGGACTAGAGAGGGCATCTTACTTAGGTAAGGGTAGGATTCACAGCTGGCAGAGCCCAGGTTCTGAATGGAGAGTTGCAGGCAGTCTTTGATATCCCTGAGACTCCAAAACAGGAGGCAATCAGTCAATCCCTTTGAGTCACTCTGGGTTAAAATGGTGAAAGTTCAGTCATTCTCATCCAGGCAGAGAGGGCAACAAGCAGGGCAGCACAGCAGAAAAGCAGTTGTCTCAGAGCAGCAGTCCCACAGGAAAGCAGTCCTTCAGCAGCACAGCAGTCCTTCTTCCTGAAGAGTATCCATAGATCCAGAAGGGGGTATGCAGCTCTTTGTGTGGGGACAAACACAGCCCTATTCAGGTGCAAGTGTATGCTCCTCCCACCCATCTAGATCACCCTGGTGATGGGCAATCAGGATGTGAATGACACACTTTATCTCCTTTTGAGTGTGACTGTTTAGAGGAAATACATAAACCCAGATGTCACCCAACCCAGATGTGTACTAGGGGCAGGCAGAAGCACACAGGGTTTTAGAGCAGAAAAATGTAATCTTTCTAAAAGTGGCATTTTTAAAGCTGTAATCATAAATCCAACTTTACCATTATATAGGATTTGTCATTACAAGTCCATAGGTACCAAATACTACTATCCTATTCCTTCTCAATCAGTAAATAAACTTGATAGATGTATTAGGTAATTCCCAATGTTAGATTATGAGAGGGTAGGCCTCACAGTAGTGAAAAACAATAGATGGCATACAAAGTGCACACTCCCCCCAACACATTAAGGCCCCTACTCAAATTAAACACCCGAGCCTTGTTTGATTTTCTGCAGTGTGCATATTTTTATTAAGATAATTTAACAGGTCAATTACTTCATTGACCTCCATTTCTTTATTTAAAACTCAAAATTATTTTCACATCACAGTATTAAGATACTCACACTTATATACATATTTACTCTTTTACAGCCCGTTCTCCAATGGGCTTTTGGTTGACCTTCGGGTTGTGCCAGCAGGCCACAACCAAGTTAGCCTGCTCTCCTTAAGTTTACCACCTTCCGGTCAACAGAGCCGCAGGTAAATAATCTGCCCCCACTTGTGGCAACCAGCGGCTTCCAGGGTAGGGCTAGAGAAGCCAGGGCCACCAGCAGGTCAACCCCAACACTCTCGCCAGCCCGGAGGCCATGATGATTTAAAAAGCTGTTCTGAGGTAAAACTGGCACTGCCCAAAGAAGTTCCCGTGATATTCTTGTCCAGGACCCTGCTACTGCCCCTGCCTAAAGCTTTACTTTTGGGATGGGTGGGTGGGTGACTTCCTTCTGCGACGTCCGACTCCTGGGCGGTCAGCAGACAAAGAGGGGGTCACACAGATGGTCGCTGGCTTTTAAGCCTCGCGCCCTCTGTCTGCTTCCGGGGCACTTACCACGTATTTCCGGTAGCCCTATTACTTTCACTTCGGGGTCGGGTGACCCGGAAGTGATTCCCTATTTTTGGCGGCCCTTTGGCTGCCACTAACGGCGCCACGCCCTTAAGGGGGGTGGCGCCCTGCATAGATGGCATACAAAGTGCACACTCCCCCCAACACATTAAGGCCCCTACTCAAATTAAACACCCGAGCCTTGTTTGATTTTCTGCAGTGTGCATATTTTTATTAAGATAATTTAACAGGTCAATTACTTCATTGACCTCCATCTCTTTATTTAAAACTCAAAATTATTTTCACATCACAGTATTAAGATACTCACACTTATATACATATTTACTCTTTTACAGCCCGTTCTCCAATGGGCTTTTGGTTGACCTTCGGGTTGTGCCAGCAGGCCACCACCAAGTTAGCCTGCTCTCCTTAAGTTAACCACCTTCCGGTCAACAGAGCCGCAGGTAAATAATCTGCCCCCACTTGTGGCAACCAGCGGCTTCCAGGGTAGGGCTAGAGAAGCCAGGGCCACCAGCAGGTCAACCCCAACACTTTCGCCAGCCCGGAGCCCATGATGATTTAAAAAGCTGTTCTGAGGTAAAACTGGCACTGCCCAAAGAAGTTCCCGTGATATTCTTGTCCAGGACCCCGCCACAGGGCGAGGCGCTTACTGGCGGACTCGTCCTCCCCCTCTGCACTCCAGAGCTTCGGAAATGGCCCCTAAGACTGTTTGTATAACAATTTCAGTGCCCGCCTCTGATAGGTGCACTCCGTCCGCCGCATATAGCTCCGGCCTGGACGTTTGTATTAGCTTGTGACGAATGGTTCGAATGCTAGACTTCTGAAGTATTTCGGCCACTGACTGGTTCAACCTTTTTATTGATTTATTCACTGCCTTCGTGGGTGCGCCCCGCGACCATGTCTGCCTCGGAATGACTTCAGACCATAATACCATGGCCTTAGGCAAAATATTTCTGACTGCTGCTAGCGTAGTAAACAAAAACTCTTTCACCCCTCTCCTTCCAGCCGGGATCATGTCGTTGCCTCCACAATGCAACACAAATACATCGGGATAGGGCATGCCTCTGCCCAAGGCCGCCCACAAATCATTCGGAACGTCTGCTAGGTGTTGACCACCTATTCCTACCCAATGATGGTCCCATCCTTGCGCCACGTGCGCCTTTCTCTCGAGCGTTTCCTTGAAGATCAACCCCGCCCTGCGAATAAAGGAGTGGCCGCACCAACATATTTGGGTTCTTTGAGAGGTAGTACCTAGAGTAAATATCGAAAGAAATGGTCAGAACCGCCTTTGAAAGTGGGGAGGGGGGGTTATGAGGGTGGCTTTCATACTAATTGCGGGCGCACATAACGTTCATAGCATGTTGACTTCCAACGTCCTAATCTCATGATAGTCTGTTCCGGCAACCCCAGGCCAGCGGCTGTGGTAGCTGCACCGATACGAAAGGAATGGGATGTGAAGTCGGCCGGGTCAACACCCATCTTTGACAAGGTCAGTTTAACTACCCTTTTGAACTGAAATCTAGTGAGGGGTAGGCCATTCCTATGGAGCAACACTCCGTCATCGCCCCCTTGAGGCCTGGTTTGCATGAACTCCCTCAACAGCCTAACTGGGCAGTAAGACTCCCCCGCCACTCTGCCTAATTGTAGCCACGTCCCCTTGCCTAAAGGATCTGTTTTAGACCTACGAACCCTGACTCACGCTATAGGCTATTCCGCATTTTCTTCAAGTAGACATTTGATGAAATCGCTATTATCAAACTGGGCACACAGGAAAATGGTATTAGCTCATATTCTTAAGTGGCTAATTACTGTCTCTGGTTTGTACCCAACCTAGGACGTCACTCTATCCTATTAATTAGCAACTGAAAAAACAATTTACAAACTTAGAGCAGAGTATCATCTCATATGTCATTACCGGGATTAGTAACGCTCTAGACAATGATGCATCGAATTGAGATGCGATGTTCCCCTTTTCCGAAATAGGAATCCTAAATACGATATAGTTTCCACGTGCTAATGTGTACAACTACCAACTGTAAATTATACATATACATAAATGTACAGTGTTATAGTTTAATAGATAGGGACCACTGAACACAAATGCAATTCGTTATGCTGCACCCTTGGTTGTGAAAATCTTGATACTGGGGTAATAAAGTTTCTCACGAATAAGTTTTGTTAAACAAATGTATGGTCAGTATTTGAGATAAACTGCGTGAATAATGCCATGACTGTTTTAGTAACTCTGTGTTTCTTTTTAGAACACTGTCCTGAAGAAGGTTTTTTAAACCGAAACGCCGCGTCGACTTTTTAAAAATAATTTCCTTTTGTGGTTTTATTATTGTATGTTTATTTTCCAATTTAATGTATTTTTTTAATTTGATGGAATTTGTGTATTCCGCATATTGTATACTGACCTTCATTGAACCCTTTTTATCTGTGAAACTGTAAAGATAAATTATCTTTTTTAAACAAGTGCATGTAATAAAATTATGTGATATTATTATCCAACATGTCTTTTGAGTAGCTTTGTGAGGAGCCCCTTTGTAGTTATTGCATAGTTAGATTCATAACATATAGTAACTGTTTTATTGTGGTCTAATACTTGATAGTTGTACAGTGTTATTACACAGTGGAAGCTATTTTCTTTTCATTTATTAACCTAATCTGGGTCACCACCGCTAGGGATCCTATTCCATTTTCATATTCATTCCCCTGGTCCCTGTACCTTTCCAATAGGGGTCCTCCTATATTTTTTGTTATAAAGCTCTTACGCCACAATCCTATTTGGAAATGGGAGTTAAACAGAAGATAAAAGAAATTATTTTAAAGCTGCGCTTTGGCATTTTACCAATTCTTCCTCATCTGCCACCTTGGAAAAGGAGGCCAGAAGACCAGACCTGTACCTTTGGGGAAAAGGAAATGAGGACCTAGTACACATTATTTGCATCTGCACAAACTTGATTGACACTGAATGAGAAGGGCTTTAGGACCTGTAGGCAGGCTGTAAAATTATGTTTGAACCCAGAAGAGATTCAGCTAAACTGCAGACTCACAAAATATTTTGTCATAGTGACTGAAAGACTCAAGATCCACCGAGCACTTAAACAGTCAACCTTCACTTGCACCCTCCCCGATGAACTCATACTGCACCTTGTAGCACAAGCACTTTTCCCAAGTTTTTACTTGCCACATAGGAATGAACAGACATCTTGTCCAGGTTTTTATTCATCTTATAATGGTTCAATTACAAAACAAAATTGAGCTTCGACATATACTTCACGTATTGCGTAATATTAATAAGCTAATTAAGCAGTCTGTATTTAAAAATGTCAATTTACAAACAAGGATTGCTAAATATTTTAATGTTGATGGTTTTAAAATTAGAAATTTAAATTGTGAGTTTTAATTAACTGTAAAATAAAATTACTTACTTGCATGGTCACGCTGGGTGACCATGCAAGGTCATTCTAGGTATGCATCGCCCTGCCTCGCCTTGCGTGGTGCTAAGGCGATGCAAAACCTTGATAAATCTGGATCTAGCTGCCAAGATAAGGTGCCTCATGTTTGCAAATTAGGACAGTTTTGAGCTTATCAAGACATGCTGGCCATTTTTAACCAGGTATGGAGTGCTGCATAGATTTTAACCTGCAGCAGGTAGTTTGTTTTAATACAAGGGAAACCAAAAGTAAACACCATCCCAGATGACCATAAAACATGCCCACAAACAGTCAAAAACACACACGGACCTTTCAAACCAGCCCATTGGGCACTACCGGCTTGCCCTATAGGCCTGTCGACCCTGGCTTCAGTTCCTTGTACACACCTACAGTTTCATTTAATAGCAAAGTTTTCAATTGCATAATTGTGCACTGGTGCACTTAGGTGAACTGGGTGTTGGAATAGGAAAACCTAACAACTGACATATTCTGCAGACATATGCACAACGTGCTGTTATATTTCATGTGATAATCTCGAACTGTTTTTTGCAAAGTATATCTTGAGCAGAATAATTGTGATTGTATTAACTTAGGTCATGTGCAACTGAAATTGACTTCTGCGAATACAGCAAAAAGATAACTTTGCGCATAAGAAATTAGCATATGCTGAGAGAAGTCTGATTTTATGGAATGTTTTACTGTGCAGAGGGGTTTCATGTTGCTTTAAAAGATCACCCTTTCTCATCATGCATGTGCACCGAGGAGCAATGCCTCAGTGAACGTAGGATCCATTTGACATTTCCCTGATGTTCAGAGCATAGTATTTAAGCATTCATATTTTAGCAGTTAAACTTTTATCTGCAAAGACAAATGTCATGGTGTGATGTAGGAATTTCTAGGCAAAGGTCAATATTATCTTCCTGCACTTTATCTGATCTTGTCATTTTTCTGCTAGCTACTCATTCCTTTAATGAACATTATTTATGATAAGTTACCTTCTGCTGTTACAACAGCACACAGAAGTTGTGGACCATATCAGCTGTTTTATCAAACACAGAGGACATCAAGGGGAGGATTACGTAGTACATGGCTTACGCACGTGCATTTAAAAGATAAGATAGGAAGTGTGAGCTTGACTTTAGCATTTGTTAATAAACACAATCTGGTCAGGCTAAAAATCAGTCTGAGAGAATCTCTGCTTGATCAGTGGTAGCGATGGCACAGACAACAGGCAATCCCCAGAGAAGTGCATGTTAAGTTCAAGTAGTGCAAACACTTTCATAGCAACGACCATAACACAATAACATTTCAAGGTACATTTAGAAAGACAGAGAAAAATATAATGTGCAAAAATACACAAAGATAATTAACATTGGATAAAGAGAGCTACATATATGATCCTTTAAAATCTTAAGGAAAAAACAACTAAAAAGCTGCCCATTGAATAACAACAGTTTGCAGTTAACTGGGACCTCTTGGTGAAATACACTAGGTCACAATATTGAGTCTCTGGGCCCTAAATTATCAGGCCCAAAAAATCCACACCACTAATCCTGGGCCCGTAGATGATGGGCCTAAACATTTACTGAAGTAGCTAGGACTGCAGGCAGAACCATTGATCAGCTGCTGCCAGGTTTCTGCAGCAATTGTGGGGTATCAGAAAATGCTGTCCCTGGACAAGTACAAATGTGCCCTACAGTCCTCCATCTCCTCCCATTAGCTACCCTCCCACTCACATGGATACTTAAAATAATACTTTTTGTCTGCTTACAAAGTTTCTTGTCGAAATACGGGGAAACTGCCCATTGAAGAACCTGGTAACTATAGGACCAAGCAGATACTTCACATCTGGGAAAAAAAACTTGTAATGTCTGGAATTTTCTGTAGAGATGGCAGCCAGTAACATAGATTATGTCTCCCGAGCATTTTTGCACCAAAGTCCAGCCAGCTCCAATTGAAGGCGTAGGATTCTGTAATAGACGTCAAAGTCCTTCAGTGGAGCAAGGTTGCAGCTGAGCGTACTTTGAAATTAGGTTTATTGTCATTGAGCTCCCACAGAAGCCATTGGTTTTAGTGCCAAAAGATCAGAGATTGATAACGCTGTATTTTGCAGCCACTGAGGTTCTCCAATTGGCAAGGTTAAACAAGGCATATACCCTTAATACAAGTTCCGTCAGAGCCCATTTTCAGTACTGCATAGCTTTTCACGTGGGACAAATCTGCTTTTCTTTCCTGCTTTGGGTGCCCTCCTTGTCCTGGTACTCTGGAGTTAGAAAAATGACTACGTCCCACTTTTGGCCAACTGCTGGGAAATGTCTTCCTGGTCAGTCCTTCAGCACCAGACACTAAATCTCTCTCTGTTAAGAGCTTAAGCAGGAGTCAGTTCTTTCTGGTCAGCTGGGCCCTTTTGGAGATAATAATTTTTTTATGTTTTGGGCAGGCAAACAGGAGGCCAACCTCTTGAAACTTGGAGAGAAATTGCTGTCCCTGGGTGCTAGCAGTAGTCAGAAGTCCTTGCATCCTCTTTTCTCAGCAGGACTATCAGGGGTCATAGTGTTCTTTATACCAGCTGGACCTTCTTCTTCAAGCCTAGTTTTCACATTTCCAGAAATTTTCTGAGGAGATGGTAGGGAGGAATAACTCCTATTCTGTGCATTGGCCAGTGATTGAAGACCTTTCTCTACCCAGTTCTTTCTTTAAACCCTTTGCCCACTTCATCTTCGCTTAGCTGTAAAGATTCACAGGAACACACAGCAGACAGGTTCTCTCGAGCTACCTAGCCACTCTCCTATTTGAGTGAACTCTTTTACCACCTGACGGTGTCAGAATTGGTTTTCCCTTTTGGGGAAACAATTTCTTGGGCATGTAGAATCAAAGGCAACAGCTGACCCATACACTAAAACAAAATGGAACAGCATCCACAGAGCAAGTGTCAGCACCTGTAGCACATGTTCCTAATTAACTGCAGACCCTCCCAAAACATAAATCGGAAATCTTTATCTTTCTAGAAGATAATCAAACAGAACCACGATTTTTCTTACGGAAGCATGGCTGAACAATTGCTGTCAACCTGACATAGCAGTAGCACTATCGTCTAGATATTCCATAGCAAGAAGCGACCACGTTGATAAGATTAAGGGGGGTCACAGTAATATTTGAAAAAACACCTTGAATTTAAGTTCTTATCTCTCACAATTTCAGGCTGTAAAAGTCTCTAATTTTCAATCAAACTTTCCCACACCTATACATTCTTGTGGTTGCTTGTTTATCACCTTGAGGGGTCTGCCACCGAGTATATGCAGGCTATGCCTGACATTTTAGCATCATATAGTCTACAGACAGTTAATTTTACATTGCTAGGCGACCTGAACATACACCTCAAAGTTAAAGCTTGTGTTTATGCAGTAAACATTACTCAGAATCTCTCAGTTACACAGCTGTCTTAAGTGTTCACCTCTCTCACGCACAACAAGGGCCACCTACTTGATCCAATCTTTACCAATATTTCAAACATGATAGTGAAAGATAACCTCCCAGTCTCTTGGTCAATCGTTTTATCATTCCTTTTTCCATTTCACAGGAAGGAAATAAAGAGCCCATAGTATCACAATCAAGGATTACCTTGCAGTGGTTCAAACTGGACAAAACAAGCTGGGAAATGCAACTCAGTACCTGTACATTCTGGAGATGTCTCCTCATTGCATGGTGGTCTGCTGACCTCAGAAGGCCACAATCCCTGTGATGGCATCCAATCATAGCAACCTACCTTATCAATATTTATTAGGTAGGTCAGATTGTAACCAAATATAATTCAGAATTTTGTGATCAAACCTATTTCTACCTAGGTAGGTTCACAAAATGTCTTGTGAGTGTGCAATTTGTGACCACTTTTCCCAAATGGAAATTTTGTACATCATGTCCTTTGTTCCCAAAGGACCAATCTCTCAAACTGCATATTTAAAATTGAGGAAAATATTTTCTCTCAAGTACATGGTTTTGGAAATCTGAGACCTCTAGCTAGAGGTCAGAATATTGAATGCACACAAATATCAACATGAAACAATATGGACATCAAAATATTTACTTGCACAGTATCAACAAGGTAAGCATACATATATGAGTGTATACATGCTATTCTACCTCCACATCTATTTCCATGACAATACAGTGAAATGTGTTATCCTGCAGTTGATATGGTTGCAGGTTGATATAAAAAAGGCGACAATGTGGTACCAAACCTCTTAAGACAAGCCAGACAGAAACCCAAGGAAGCACTCTATCAGAATAGCTATCCACAGGATTACTGTAGTAGCTACTACTGGTGTGGTGCTTTAGTTATCTTGTGGAATGTCGATGGGTCTTTATGATGTTATTCCATTCTGTTGAAGAATGTGATGAGGGGATGAGTTAAATACGGGTTTTAGGCAAGCTATGCCATTACGAGTGTGCTGATGGGCAGTCCCTGTGGTCCGAATACATGATACACCTTTTAACTAATATTTGTGGTGTAATTACTACAAAGATTGAGGCCATGAGTTGTCAGGAGACTGCAGAACCCACGAGTTGGCCTCAAGTTGTCACTTACCGTATTCCAATGTTGTTGGTCATCGCTTCAATACACTACCCAGAGTTTTGTGGGAAAAAAAGAATTATAACAGTGTAAGCCTGAGCCTGTCTTCCAGAAGCTGTAGTATTAAAAAACCTGTTTGGCAAAGGTCGGGGAAGAAGAAAGTATAACTGGTCAGTGCGCATTAAAAAAATTGATGCAAGCAGCACCATTTTTGAATGTTAGAAGGTGATCTAGAGGTCGACGCTGTACGTGGCAGCCATTTTCGAGGATCACGTAAGGTTCACATTATAACAGTTGACACTCTACTGGATCACGCGGTACATGGGAGCCATTTTGGGATTTCACACAGAGAATAACTAAATTCACCATTTTAGGTGTCCTGTGGGCATTCAGCCGCCTAGTGCTTTCGCGGTGAGTGCGCTAACAGTCAGCCGGGGATTACAGCCTCCTTTCAAGTGCATATAATTAGTTGTGTGCTATACTGACACAGCGCTGTGATGCGCACACCTTATCCTAATCGGTCTGACAAGTGGCGTCTACTCAAGAGGGTTGACGCAGCTGTTCAGGGTTATTGACACTGCACAGTGAGGAGCAAACTATTATGAAAGTGTTCTGAGGTATTGCACCTTCTCACTAACTTATCTCTTCAACACAGGTGGTTACCTCAGTCATCAGCATACTCAATTTAATATCGAAGGCTATATGAGGTATTTTGCTCACCCGTCTGTCTTTTTGGGAATATATGGTGATGTGCACACTGTTACAAAGATGAAAGATGCGTAGACCAGGTGATGTTGAACAGGATCTCCGCTTTATTCTTAAGATCTCTTCATAGTTACAGGTGACCAGATGTAAGTTAGATCCTTTAAAGTGCCCCACCAGGAGCAGCCTCCTCGCTGCTTAGCCCATCCACACCAACTGATTCTCCCTTCCAATACAAACACACTCAACATTCTATCTGACCTCATCACAAGCTGAGCAGCAAGGCAGAGAACTTCTGTAGGGAGAGTGCATTGACTAAAAGGTACATTACAACACACACCAAATACTATGAATCTTAAAATCTATTTGCAAAAACAACCAAAGAAAAAAAAACTATTTAAATCTTCAATACAGAAAATATACTATGCCTATGGCTTAAAGTAAGTTAATAACAAATATAGTATAAGTGAAGGATATAAGAAGCCTCTCTCTCTATAGTAAGGTTTACCCATAGAGTGCCTGGTGTACAAAGGCAGAATAATGTGATCAGCAGTGCCCACCTCCAATTGTCTAAGGTGATTATCCAATGTTATAGGTGAGGTAACGGTAATCCATACATTTCGAAATGCTATATGTTGCACCACTACCTCCTTTCCCTGAGGTACCTGGAAGTCCTCCCATTGCGTGGAAGATTGGGCTTGACGCATTCATTGCTTATCTAGAGGCAATTGGCATGTCACAATATATACCAGAAAGAAAGAAGTTTTGTTTGTTCCATTCACTGGGGTTTGAAGGAAGGTAGGTACTTAAACACCTACCTCCACTGGTGGAAATTCAAGGAGAGGAGGACAATGATGAGTATGTGAGAACAGTTAAGTAGTTGAAACTGCGACCGAGGATTGTCGTCTTTAGGTCCAAGTTCTTCAAGAGAGTGCAAAGCTCAGGTGATGGTGTGGATGCATTTGTGTCAGGTCTCAGGAAGTGCAGACTGTCAGTTTGAGGGTTTTACTGAGCAATTGGTCATGGATCAATATATTTGTAAATGTTCAAATAAAATGATACAACAGAAGTTACTGTTAATGGATAGCCCTTCACCTGAAGAAACAATTGTCATGGCAAAACGTATTGAGCTGTCCAAAGCTTCTGTAAAGGAACTAGAAGATAAATCCACTGAAGCTATTGGGGCAGTTAAGGTCAAGGAGTTTAAACCTAACATGTTTATACTAGGAGAGAACAAACTTATTCAAGCAAGCAAATTTATTTTTTTAGGTGTGGCAATGACACTTATGCTAGGGGTAACAAAGTGTGCCCTGCAAAGAATGTCACATGCAGGATTTGTGAAATTTGGACACTTTGCCAAAGTCTGGCAAAGTGGCAAAGTGGTCACTGTTCAGTTAAACAGAGGCAGTATGACTAACACTGGAATGGCTAATGTTTCTGAAATTGTAAATCATGAGTTAGAAAGTGTCCAAAAGATTCAAGACAATCTTAGAGATGTAATGCTAGTTGTAAGTTATGCTTCCATCAAAGGAGATGTTTCTGCTGGTGGGCATCCCTATGTTGAGATCAAAATTGAAGACAAGAAGGTTAATTTGCTGGTGGGCCAGGATAGCCATGATCACTCAAGAATTGTTTGAAGAAAAATGGGAAAATAAATCTTTGTAAGCCCCAGGCAGGGTGCCGGTGTCTTATGAGGGGCGCAAGATAGAACTTGATGGGTTTTGCCGAAGATATCTATACATTTAAAAAAGTAAAATTCTGGGAAAGGTTTATGTTTGAGGTTCTGTGAATTCTGAACCCGTGGGTTCCATTTTGTGTATGGCAGCCATTTTGTGGTTGCCCTCACATAGGCCGACGACTGTGGCTGAACTAGTCTTTTAAGGACATGTACACCTTAGCTCGAGTTCGTGCTGACTCCTGTTTGACCTGAGTGAACTGACACTGTTGCCTGAAGCTGACCTTGTTAAACCAGTTCCTGCCCTTTAGCTGATCAAGATTAAGGATCAGAGCACAGGACATCATAAAGTTTTACTGCACACAAACATGCCTTATCCTACTTCTATCTGTTTCTGTTTCTTCTTTTATGGGCTATTTACGAATATTCGTTGTGGTCCTTTTCATTATGGGTTTGTCCGGCTTGTCTAAAGAAGAATGTTTGGGTTTGTTCAATGATTGATTATGGGCCGGACAACTGTAAAATGGGTTGTCGTCATGCAATACTTTTGTTGTGGAAACATGTGATTGGTTAAACTGTAAACAAGGAATGTTTGCCTGAAGCATAATGTTTGGCTTAAAAAGGGATGACTTGCCTTGTAAAATTGAGCAGTCTCCTGAGAACTCATACCGTGATGATTTCTAGGACTTCTGTTACTGGCTGCAGCTAATAAATTTGATCTTTGACGTCACTCAGAAGTATCCCGTGTCTCTGTATTCTAAGACAGGTGAACCCGAAGACTTTGGGCGTGCCCCTGGCGCTGCTGGGTTTTAAAACCCGGTTCTTCAGTTGGCGCTTCCAACGTGGGGCGACTTCAGCGGTACCGGTCCAAGCCTGAAGATCGTGAGGAGCTTCGTGAGGAAATTCTGGAGGACGGCCACCACTTCATCGACCCCGGCATGTCGAACGTGGACTGAAGGTCTTTGCTGCGAGGCTTCCCGCTTTTCAGACGGCTACGAAGGACTGCTGCCCTGACTGTCGCCCTGTCTTGGACCCATTTGTGATGCTTTGTACGGCGAGACGATAGACGGGACTTCTGGTGGCGTGACCGATACCTCAGTTAAGAATAAGTGGGTTGCTCCCAGTCCTTAGTTTTTGGTTCTTTGGTTCTTAGTTTGTTTGGTCCTTAGTTTTGATTTGAAAATTGCAATTTCCAAAGCCGAGGGACTCGTATATTTGCGAGACTATCATTGTAGATAATCCCTCGAAGTTTGCAGCTAGCTTAGTGAGCGAAGATGCCTAGTCTTAGCAAAATTAGGAGGATATTCTGTTGTGGTTGTAACATGGATTCCAGATTGGAGGATTCATGTCTGATACCTCCAGTTGGAACCCCGACTTATGAACTCTATTCTAAACACGGCGTGGGCCCCATTACGTTTAATGAAGTATGGGTCCGCTATACTCGAAAAGATGGTGTTTTACGATGGCCCCAATATGGTAGTTTTGATACCGAGATTTTAGATAATTTAGAAACAAAATTATTTAGGAAGAAAGCCCGGCCGGCAATGTTTGACTCCTTTCGCCTTTGGCGTAAAGAAGCCCGACAACGAGAAATTAAACAAGCTAAAAGAGATAAAAGAGAAAAGGATGTATCAATAATGCAAGCTGCTAGGCAGTTTAAAGAAAACGAAGAAGATAAAGCAATTGAGGTGTCAGATAGGCAACATAATATGGCTATTGATAAATGTTATCCAGCTTTGCCATCTCTTCTTGAGAATGCAATGAAGGACCCTGAGAAGGATCCTTTGATGTCACATTTGTTGAGATTACCACCCCCTTATGCACAGAGTGCTACGGCACCCCCGCATCCTCCAGTTGCACAACCTCTTGTTGCTGTTCAGCCACGGCTCCTCCTCAGCTGGTTCTTCCTCCTACGGTGCAGCCTCCTCTGGGGCCGCCGACTTTGCTATCAGTTTTGTCTGGAACTACTTTGCCTTATTCTCCTGTACCTTCAACTTCTCTTGCTACTAACCCTACGCTTCTATCACCTCAAATACTTTGTCTCCTGTCCTTATGACAGCTTCTCCTTCTGCTCGACAACGAATGACTGATACTGTTATTGGTCTTTTGTCTCCTTTCCTTGGGTCGTTGAGTATGACCCCTGTTTCTGCACGTAAACAAATGCGTAGTCAGCTACCTGGTCCCGAAGAACGGGCAGTGTTAGATCTCTTGGCTCGCAGATGGGTTTCGAATGTTTCGAGGTATAACTTAGAGTCAGTTATGGATGTTTTCCAGCAGTGGGAAGCACCCAAGCAAAGGTATGTTTTTGAAGTTATGTGTACTTTCCTTCGTGAGGAATGGGAAGATAATGATTTGGGTTCAGTCCCAGTGGAGTTGCTAAATATACAGTCTGAGTTTGCGAAAGGGACGATAGTGGGTCCCGGAATTGAGAAAGCAGTTGCGATGGTACTTGCGTTTAGGAGCGATTTCCCTTCTCGGCGACTGTTTGAGCCTGATTCCGCAGTTAGGAGAAAGGTACGACAATATCCAATGAGAGAGGTTCCCCCAGTTTGGAGAGAAGGGGACGCAAACGCTGTTCCGCCTGTTTTGCCTCATTTTCAGAAAGTATGGGTACATGTGCCATGGAAGAGAGTAGAAGTTTTGGCCCTTAAACAGTCTTTACCTGATCCCCGTAAGAATCCAGCTGGCTATTACAAAGAATTGTCCCAGACAGTTGAAGCATGCATCATGAATTTAGCCGACATAGATATGCTGTTGGGTAACGTAGTACCTTAACCTCTATGGGCAAAGATTCGTCATGAGGATCATGCGATTGAATTAGGTGACTCATGGGCCAATATTGCTGCTGCAGACGCCAGACAAGTTGGTGGTTCTAAGCCTGAGGCTCTAGTGGCAGATCTACCTGGTAGAATTATAAATCTCATGAAAACAATGATGCCAGCGTTACGAATAAATTGGGACAAGTTAGCAGCATGTAAGCAGAAGAAGGACGAAAGTGTATCTGATTTCTTCACTAGGTTTGAAGAGACATTTACAGATCATAGTGGTCAAGATATGAGTACGGAAGGTGGACAAAGATTGTTCGTAGATAAGTTTGTCTTCAACTTACTTCCTGAACTGTGTAACAAGTTGAAAGAATCTGAGAGTTCTTGGGCTGTTTCCTCGTCGGCCCAGATATTAGCGACTGCACAGTACTACGAGAATAGGGACAAGGACGAGAAAGAAAGAGTAGAGAAAAAGACCGAAAAATTTAAAACAAAGGTTCTTTTGCAGCAGGCATATCCGCCTCGCTCGAATCAGCAAGAGTCACAGCAACGCCCACAGTTTCAGCAACCTCCCCCATTCCAGAGACCGCCACAGAACGCTGGGTACTTTCCTCCAAGACCACCCTTGGGATTAAATCAGTGTGCGTATTGTAGGGAGGAAGCTCATTATAAAAATGAGTGCCCTGTGTTGCGACAGCGCGCGAGTGGTATGACGGCCCCGAGAGGCTGTGGTGGTTTTCAGCAAGTGTCTAGGGGTAGAGGACGTGGTGCGTTTCCTCAGAACAAACGTTCCTTTCCCCCACAGAATTCTATGAATTGTTTTGATCAACAGAAAATTGTATCTGGTCAGTCGACTCAGTACTATGCTGATGACTATTATGTTGAGGGTGAGAATGCTGATTATAATGAGTGCTAGGACAGCCATGGACAAAGAGAGGGAGTAGTGTCGGTTCCAGTAGATCAGAGTGGGCCTTATGTTGCAGTAGCCACATCGGGTGTGGTAGAGCCTTTTCTTTTGGATACTGGTGCAGCGAAGAGTTCTATCATGCACTCTAAACTCCCTGGCGCACCTTTGTCTGGCTTAATTAATGTTTCAGTAGGATTCTCTGGCGCCCCAGTTCGTAACCCAGTTTCTAGTCCCAAGTCTCTTTCTATAGGGCCTTGTGAGTTGGAAGCACCTCTCATTTTAACGACAGGTTGTGGTGAGAATTTGTTGGATTTGGATTTGATGAAAAGGTTGCATGCAACATTGCATTGTTCTCCTTCGGGAGTACAGCTTACATTGGGTAAGAAAGTGATCTCTCCGATGTATTTGTCTAAAGATCGGCTTCCACCGGAATTGCGTTCTCTCCCTGATACTCTTTGGGCTACTGGTCCTAATGATGTGGGTCTTTTGGAGATTCCACCTTACGCTGTAACGCTTAAAGCAAATGTCAAATTACCACGTATTCCCCAATATAGGATTTCTAGCGATGGTGAAAGAGCGCTTTTAGCAATCATTTATGATTTAATTGAGAAAGATGTGATTGAAGAAACGAGAAGTAATGTGTGTAACAGTCCCGTTTTGCCTGTCCTGAAGCGCACTGACTCTACTCAGCCACCTGTTTATAGGTTTGTGATCGATCTTAGAGAGGTTAACAAGATTGTCGTGCCACAGTTTTCAATTGTTCCGGATATTACTGCTTTGTTGACTTTGATTCCTGCTTCAGCTGCCTGGTTTTCAGTTATAGATCTGAAGAATGTTTTCTTCAGTATTCCAATTGCCGAGGAGAGTAGAGATATTTTTGGCTTCTCTTTAGGAGGCCGAAGCTTCTGGTTTAAACGCGCTCCTCAAGGCTATTGTGAAAGTCCCTCCATTTATAGTCAGGCTTTGAAAACTCAACTCGATACCTTTGTGCTACCCGATGGTGCTGCTCTTATTCAGTACATTGATTATTTACTTGTGGCTGCTGATGATGAGGACATTTGTTAAAAGGCTACTTTTTCTTTGTTGCGACATTTGTCTGACTTGCATCATAAAGTATCACCTTCAAAGTTGCAGTATTGTCGCCAAGAAGTGACCTACCTAGGTCATCTCTTGTCTAAGGAGGGAAGAAGGTTGACCCCAGAACGAATTCAAGTGATTGCTCAAATGACTGTGCCTAGTACGCAGAGAGAGGTACGTGCTTTTCTGGGTATCACGTCGTATTGTAGACAGTGGATTCCGAATTTTTCTTTGCTGGCGAAACCTCTGTTGGCATTGACTTGTAAGGATACACCGAATCCTCTTCCTTGGTCTGACGATTGTCAGAAAAGTTTTTCTGAGTTGCGTGATGCATTGTGTTCTGCTCCTGTGTTGGGTACTCCCGACTACAGTAAGCCTTTTACACTGTACGTCCACGAGAGAGAGGGTTGTGCATTGTCAGTTTTGACTCAACAATTCGGTGATAAGCAGCGTCCATGTGCGTATTTCTCGTCAACTTTAGATCCGGTAGCCAGAGCATTGCCAAGTTGCTTAAGAGCTACAGCGGCAGCGGCTGTTTCTATCCGACAGTCTGCTGGGTTGGTGATGGATAATACGTTGGTTGTGATGGTTCCACATGCAGTGGACACTTTATTAATTCGAACAAAGACTCAGCATCTTACTAGTGCGAGGTTGTCGGGTTATGAGTTGACGCTTTTGGCTAGTCATGTGCACATCAAGCGGTGTAATGTATTGAATCCAGCAACATTGTTGCCTATTTCTGTGGATACAGATGGTCAGGAACAGCATGATTGTTTTTTGAGGACGGAAGAGGAGACGAAGGGTAGAGTCGATCTGAAAGACACCCCTCTTTTGGATCCTGATGGTACGCTATGGGTTGATGGGTCATGCTACAAGCTCCCGAATGTTGATACAACTGCAGCATATTCCGTAACTACATTATGCACAATTGTTGAAACTGCACGAGTGTGCCATAATTCGGCGCAAGCAGCAGAGTTGATTGCATTAACGAGAGCATGTACTTTGTCTGAGGGAAAGAGAGTGAATGTATATACCGATAGTCAGTATGCGTTTGGTGTTGCACACAGTTTTGGACGCTTGTGGAAAGAAAGGGGATTTCTCACATCGCATGGGACTAAGATCCAACACGGGCAATTGGTGAATGAGCTTCTGGAGTCACTTACTTTGCCGAAGCAAGTTGCGATTGTGAAGTGTAGTGCTCACCGGAAGGTTACGGATGATGTTGGTCGTGGTAATGCGTTTGCGGATGAAGTCGCGAAAGAAACAGCGAGAAATGTGATGAGTCGAATGTATCTTGCAGGCCCTGCGAGATGGATTGGTGCAGTTGGAATGTGTGAAGATACGATTGAGAGTGTGAAATCAATCCAGGCTGAAGCTACTGAAAATGAAAAGAGTGTGTGGAGAGAAACTACGGGTAGATTGGATTCGACTGGTTGTTGGGTTGAGTTATCAGAACACCAAAGATGGATGTTGCCGGATGCATATGTGCTTGCTGTGGTTACGATGGCACATGGTTTGTCTCACATTATTGCGAAAGGAATTTGTAAGTTGTTGGCTGCAGCGTGGGAGAATGGTGGGATTCCCAAATGTGCAGAGAATGTGGTCAAGAATTGTATGGTGTGTTTGATGTATAATCCTGGTAAGGGAACTCCAACTCCAGCTGGTCACTTTGCGCCTCCGACGTATCCGTTCGAGGTTCTGCGATTGGATTTTCTCCACATGGAAAGGTGCAACAATTTGAAATATGTCCTTGTAGTTGTTTGTGCCTTTTCTAGATGGGTAGAGGCATACCCCCTAAAAGATAATACTGCCTCTTCCACAGCTAAAGTCTTGCTCAAAGAATATTTCCCTAAGTTTGGGTTGCCAAGGATGGTGTGGAGTGATAACGGAAGTGAGTTCGTGGGGAAGATCATGAAGAGAGTGTGTGAGGGTTTGGGCATAAAACAAAAATTCCATGCTGCAAATCATCCCCAATCAGCTGGATTAGTGGAATGTTACAATGGCACTTTGAAGCTAAAGTTAGCTCAAATTCAGGCGAGTTCTGGATTCCAATGGCCCGATGCTTTGCCGTTGGCACTTTTGTCAACTAGAACTACAGTGCATTCCCGAATTGGGCTTAGTCCATATGAAATTGTTTTTGGTCGCCCGGCGAATGTGTGGGGAGTGCCGAGGTCGATGAAGTTTAGTGACATCGAGTATCCCGTGTTGGTGGACTATTTGTATGACCTGACGGCTAAATTGCGTGTTTTGCATCAACAGGTTCATGATAACTTGCTACCAGCATCTGTGGACCCAGGTCACACCATCAATCCCGGTGACTGGGTCCTCGTGAAAAACTTTCAGCGGACCAAAAATGAGCAGCCCCGCTGGACCGGCCCCCACCAGGTGCTCCTTTCGACAAGAACCTCGGTGAAGGTCTTCGGGAAGCAGAATTGGGTCCACGGCGTACATTGTAAGAGGGTGCCTTTACCTCTGCCGTACGACCAGTGGATCCGTGAAGGTATTGGTGACTCAGCGACAGAATGAGTGCCGAAGTTCATTCCGTTTAGCGATGCACATCTAGTATGGACAAAGTCTGAACGAGAGTACGACGACATTTTGCAAGCAGCTGTACCTCCGCATCTGAGATTAGACACCACTGAGCCTGAACTTTTGTTTAAAGATCAGACAGTGCCTGGTAAAGGCCGTAATAATTTACGACCGAGAAACAATGGACAAATACAAACATAATTTTTCCTTTTGTTTTTGGAGAACTGCACTCTCTCATCCAAGAAACTGTTTTGGCCTATTTTTCTTTTTCGAGCTGCCATCCAAGCTCAGCTGTAGGGTCGCGGTATAAAGACTTGGGATTGCAGCCGTGTAGACACAAGGTTGACGGTTCTGGTTGGTCCTAGGGCGTTCCCTGGACTGACAGACGCATTCCTTAGCGGAAGAAAACCAACTGCCGCGAACAGCACGGTTAGAGGATGGAGTTTTTTGTGATGGAGAGAGATGCCGAGGAAATGAACTTTAAAATGAAACTGTGTAAATTAATGCATAGCAAATGTTTTCTGACAACATGTGTTCTGATGTTTTTAAGCATGACGTTAGCATTGGTGGGTTGGATTGTTTTCACTACCCAATTGACTTCTGCACCCACCTCCCAACCTATGTCTTTTCCTACTACTACTTCTTTGCATTCTTTTCATATCTTACCTGAACACGAGCAGATTAGAAGGTCAGGATTTGTGAATAATTCTTTTGCACAGCTTCTGCATCAACACCAGTTGGTAGTGAACACCACTAATTGTTGGGTGTGTGGTCTTATGCCGCATACTACAGATAGAGGTATTCCCTACTTGGTTCTACCGGTTAGTCAGAATAGGTCTTTATGGGCTTTCCAAACGATGTTTATTTATGCCATCGAAGTCTATCCCCTGCAATCCATGAGAGATAACTCAAGTAATAAAGCCTTGGTGAAGGGAATTACGAATATGAGTAGAGATATCGAAACGTATAGGACTATTCCCAAGGATGAGTTACTAGCATATGTTGGTTGGAATGCAACCGGATATAGTATTAGTCTGGGTGAGAAGCAGAGACGGAAGAGGTCACCTCCGATTTGGATCGTACCCCACCGAGGTCATTTTTGTTTGCAAGGTAATGGCAAGAATCCGAGAGCTCAGTTAGGGAAGAGTGTATGTACTCAGACGTACGTTTTTGCGTCTCAATCTTCCCCACCGTTTTTAGCAGCTAAGGGCACGTATTTTGTCTGCTTCAACAGAGCATATACATGGTTGTCCCCTGATTTTTCGGGCACATGTTATGTGGCGTATTTGTTGCCCCCTACGTACACTGCTGCTGCAGATTACCACAGAACGAGAGTTGTTAGAGGTGTCTTCGATCAGGAAGATACCGCTGGACAAGAAGTGGGAGAATTCTTTAAGGGTTTCCTGCCGTTTTGGGGACCTATGGTTAACAGTAGGAACATACGCCAATTGACAAGAGTGGTTGAGTCCACCGTAAATGAAACTGCCGGTGCCCTTAGTAATTTGACTGCTGAGCTTCAAGCGGATCGTCTTATGACGTTACAGAACCGTATGGTTTTAGATGGGAAACATCCTTTACAACGCAACTTTTACCACGCAGTGCCTTTACGGCGCAACTTTTACAACGCAATCCATTACAACGCATTGCGCTGGGGGGCGCTCTAGGATAGGGAATAAGTTTAATTTACTGTCCAACACCTTCCCTAGTGTCCACGGGGACTGGAGTTGGAATAGTAAATTAAACTATTCACTATCCAGCACCCCAAAGCGCTATGCGTTGTAAAGGTTTGCGATGTAAAAACCGCGTTGTAAAGGCATGCAATGTAAAAGCATGCGTTGTAATGTCATACATCCGTTTTAGATGTCATACTTGCAGATCGAGGTGGAGTATGTAAAGTGATCCAATCGAGTTGCTGCGTTTTCACTCCAGATAATGCTCCTACAGTATACGAGGCCATTTCCAGACTGCATAAGATCTCTGAGTCTATACATGTGAACAAAGGAGATTGGTCATTGACTGGATGGTTTTGTGGACTGTTATCTGCTTGGGGATGGAAGATTCTGATGGTCATTGGTACGGCTTTAGCGATTCTTTTTCTGTGTTGTCTTTGTGTACAGTGTGGTCATGCCATATGTGGCCTTTGTGCTACTACGTGTGTAAGGAGACCGCCTGTCTCGAGAGAAGTACGGAGAGATAGAATGATGACCTGATGAATGTTGACATCGATTCAGATACAGACTGAGTGATTGCCTATGCAAGGGCAAAAGGAGGGTCTTAGGTTCTATGAATTCTGAACCCGTGGGTTCCATTTTGTGTATGGCAGCCATTTTGTGGTTGCCCTCACATAGGCCAACGACTGTGGCTGAACTAGTCTTTTAAGGACATGTACACCTTAGCTCGAGTTCGTGCTGACTCCTGTTTGACCTGAGTGAACTGACCCTGTTGCCTGAAGCTGACCTTGTTAAACCAGTTCCTGCCCTTTAGCTGATCAAGATTAAGGATCAGAGCACAGGACATCATAAAGTTTTACTGCACACAAACATGCCTTAACCTACTTCTATCTGTTTCTGTTTCTTCTTTTATGGTCTATTTACGATATGGGTTGTGGTCTTTTTCATTATGGGTTTGTCCGGCTTGTCTAAAGAAGAATGTTGGGTTTGTTCAATGATTGATTATGGGCCGGACAACTGTAAAATGGGTTTGTCGTCATGCAATACTTTTGTTGTGGAAACATGTGATTGGTTAAACTATAAACAAGGAATGTTTGCCTGAAGCATAATGTTTGGCATAAAAAGGGATGACTTGCCTTGTAAAATTGAGCAGTCTCCTGAGAACTCATACCGTGATGATTTCTAGGACTTCTGTTACTGGCTGCAGCCAATAAATTTGATCTTTGACGCCACTCAGAAGTATCCCGTGTCTCTGTATTCTAAGACAGGTGAACCCGAAGACTTTGGGCGTGCCCCTGGCGCCGCTGGGTTTGAAAACCAGGTTCTTCATGTTGCTGTTGGAGGCCTGTCAATCCTGGGGTGGGGCCACCAAGATCTATTTCAAATGGTCCTTAGATCAGGCACCAAGGAACAAGTCTCTGTGGTTGAGTCCATGAATTTCACTCAAAGCATCGTCAAAGGTTTGACTTCTGTGTTTAGTGACAAATTAGGAATGATTAAGGGTGTCACTCACCAGGTAAAGGTGAAAGAAGGTGTGATACCAAGCAAACACACACTGAGAAGTGAGCTTTTCAGTGTCAGAGATAAGTTGTAACAAGAGTTATATGAATTGTGAGTCAAGGGGATAATTGAACCAATCAAATCTTCACTGTTGCTGTCACCTTTGGTTGTTGCAAGAAGAAGAACGGGGATTTGTGTTTTGGTGTGGACTTGTACAGCCTACAAAAACATGTTTGGGTTTATTTCCATCCACTGCCCAAAATATCTGAAATATCTGAAATGCGGCCCATGATCACTGGGTCCAAGTAGTTTACAAAATTAGATTTGGCCACAGCTTAAAATCAGGCTGTGTTGGAGTACTTAATCTAGTCACCTTACAGCATTTTCATCCCAATTGGCACTTATCAGCACTGCAGGATGCTGTTTGGGATAGTGTCAGCTATGGCTGCCTTCCCAAAAATCATGTGTCAAATGTTAAAAGGTGTTAGAGGGGTGGCAGTTTTTCAGGATGATGTGCTGATAAATGGGGCAACTAAGAAAGAACATGATGACACATTAACACAGGTTTTGACCATTATGGAGAGTGAGAAAATAAGTTTTTGAAAGCGAGAGTGGATTATTTGGGGCATGTTAAGTCGGAACAAGGTGTTGACCCTATACCAGCATTGGTAAAAGCCATTGTGGAAGCCTCTGCACCAGTTGATAAAGTTGGCTAGAAATCTATATTTTGACTGAGTGAATTCTATTCTAGATTTGTGCCAGACGATGCGTCTATCATGAAGCCTCTTATGATTATGTTGAAGAAAATTTTTCCTTTTGTGCGGGAGAGAAGCTGCCAGAGTGTGTTTGAATTGATCAAATCCCAATTGGTTGAGTCCAAGATCTTAAACCTTTTGACCCTGTGTTAAAGTGGACTATCACCATGGATGTTAGCAGTTTTGGCCTTGGGGGCGTTCTCACTCAAACTAAGGGTGTGGTGGAGAACACATTAAGTTATGACTCAAGAGTGTTAAGAGGTGCAGAAATGAGTTTCTCTGTAATTGAGAAAGAACTCTTGGCTTGTTGGTGTGTTGGTGGGTGATCGGGAAGTCTCATTCCTATATTTAGGGAAATAGTTTTGTCTTACATACGGATCACAGTCTACTAGTCTCTATTCTGTCTGGAGACAAAATTAAGGAGCATACCCCACGCATTGCTAGGTTGTCCACTAAACTGCTGCAGTATGATTTTGAAGTTTTATATTTGCCTGGCAACAAGAATGGCAGGGCACACTTTCTATCCAGATTCCCAATTATTGACAGTGACATATGGATGATTGAGGATCAAGTACACAATATCTGTTTTATTGCATCTATTGATGTTGAAAACATGTGTGCGATAAGTGAAGCTGAGTGGAGAAAAGAGTTGCACAAAAATGAGTAATTAGTACAAGTGATGAAGTTTGTGAGAGATAGATGGCCCAAGGAGGAGAAAAATGTTCCTTACCAGTTTTAAACCTTTGTTAGAGTTTCATTGGATTTTTTTTATTAAATAGATTTTTTCGGCATTTTCATTTCGCACCACACAGTAGTATACATACATTTAATCATCAGCTGTACATGTCATGGTAGTTCTGCAGCGTGTTCGCTACTTAGGTTACAGTAGTTCAGGTTGCTTGTATCATTCACTATTTATTGTTGGTCATTTCTAAGGATCTCATTCCTAGCAGTGTTGTCCTCCCGACCTCCCGTTAAGAACTGTCCCCCCAACTAACCCCCCCCCGCCCGGCGCTGCTGTCAACTAAGAAACCTATGGCTCTCTGATGTGTGTGCATGATCTGGGTCTTCCTCTACTGTGGCCAGGTGTGTTTGGCCATGTACACCTCTCCGGGGCTTCTGGTTTGGCATGTCATAGCTCTCCATGATACTCATGCTGTCACACCCATGGGTCTTCTTGGGCCGGACTTACAGGTCGGGACGGTTCCTGAGGTGTGCCAGGCGCAGACTCCTGTCCCTCACTCCTTATGTCATTGAGTAGTGTTCCCCATGCCTGTGCCCTCTCCAGCCTCCCTATTCCTCGTTCTGCATTTCTGAGCAATATTCTGTGTTCATAGCCTGCCCATTTTGCTAATTCACACTTCTACCTGGTGACCCCTGGGCCCACTGTAGCCTTCCACCTGCTGGTCAGTTCTCGCTTCGCCCGTATAAAGGCCAAGTCCTGGAACCTTGCAGTCATTTTAGTCTTCTCTGAGTGGGGGAACAGGTTGAGCAACACGTGGCTTGGCGTGCATGGTGCTACCCTTCCTGTGATTTGTGCTGTTTCCTGAGTCACTTCCTGCCAGCACATTTCTAAGTGTGGGCAACTCCTCATCATGTGGATGTAGTTCGAATGTTTTTCGCCACAGCATGGGCAGCCTAGAGTTTCATTGGAGCTGTCAGTTGAGGTTGCTATCCTTATGCATGGAGGGAGATTTGTACCTTCCGAAGGTTTAAGGACAAGAATAATGTGTGGTTCAAGTGAAGGACATTTGAACAAGACTTTGACAAAATGAAGAGTATGCAAAATGTGCTGGTGGCCCCTCATAAATAAAATAGTTGATGAATTGGTAAGTGATTACGTGATGTGTAGCAGTGCAAAGAAGGGATTCAAATTAAGAACTCCGCCCCTGTAGCCAATTGAATATCCTATTAGACCATGGGAAAAAGTGGCCATAAATTTGGTCAGTCCATTTAATTGTTTACCTGCTGCATCTAGATTTACTGTTGTTGCCAGCGACTACCAATCAAAGGCGCCTGAAGGGCATTTCATAGGTGAACTTACATTCCAAAATATGATTGTTTTTTAAAAGATGTGTTTCTAAGAGAGGGTTTCCTATGTTCCATTGTTTGAGATAATGGGTTATGCATGAATAGAGTCTTGGCAACTGTGTTCAGTGGGCAGTGAGAGCAAGTGTGTTGTACAAATTGCTGTGCGTTCAATGCTTTGGTTCTACTGTACCATCCTGTATTCTTCCACAAAGGTTCCTCCTTTTGAGTTTATTGAGGGGGAGAAAACATTCATCCGAGATTTGTCCTGGGTGGATGTCAAGATTGGTGCGATATAAGGTTTTTGAGGATGTGGATTAAGTTGTCAGACAGAATGTTGAACAATCACAACAGGTTCAACAACAGGTTAAAGTTGGAGATGTGGTGTGAATAAAAGTGACTTCTCACACAAAGGAAGGGACCTGAAATATCCTGAACCAATGGTGGTCGATAAGGTCTGGGGACATGCTATCAGGGTCAATAACAAAAATTGGTGGAATACTGCCAGAGTTATTAAGATCAGGAATTCTCAGGACGTTAGTGATAAGGATAACACAGTAAGCATTTCTGATTAAAAGAACGAAGGTCTCAGCTCTCAGCTCTGGTGTCAATGTTGATGGTATAGCAACAGAGCAGGAGCAAATTACATTGTACAGTTCCATTGAGATATCGCCGAGGTCGTCATAATTATTCTCCACAATTGATTGATGGTTGTATGATGTTTGTGTAAAGTATAATGTGCATTTCTAGTGACATTTATAGTACCAGAGTGTGTTTGTGTTTCTTTTGTTTTATAATGCTTAGTTTCATTAGGCTTTTGTTTGAAATATTAGAGGGAGAGGATAATGAAGTAGTTAGTACTGGGGTGACGCTTTAGTCATCTTGTGTAAGGTATATAGGTCTTTATGATGTTGTTCCATTTTATTGTAGAATTTGATGATGGGGATGAGTTAACAGCAGTTTTTATGTGAGCTGTGCCGTTACAAGTGTGCCGCTGCGCAGTGTCCGTGACCTGAATTAACCTAACGCTTTCCAACTAATATTTGTAGCACAATAACTACAATTACCTTTGTTGATAGTCTAGTTAAAATAATTATAAGTGTAGATACATGGGATCGGGACTATATGAGTTTTCATAAGACTGAGTCCAAGCCAATCACATAAACTTACAAGAAACTGAGTTCCAAGTTAAACCTATAGTTTTATTTAAAATTAGGATCATCACAAAAGGCAAAAAATGGTTACTCAATCAAGAGAAAACAATGTCTCAGTAGTAAATCAAAATTAAATAATGCGAGAGGATCAACATAAGGTCTACTAGCCAAAGAAAGCAAGCAGCCAGAACTATGTATTGGTCAGGAAGAAGAGCCGGAAAAGACTGAAATGAAAAATAAATTTATAAAGCATGCATAGATGGCATCAAGGCGCTGTAACCACTGAAAGCCACCTTACCTGAAACAATCAAAAACACTTAACCTCAATGAACTTACATTCCTACGACACAAAGAGCCATGATTTAAGACCCTTCCTGTAGCCCAAGTGATTTTCTAAGTCTGTTAAATGGTGGGAAAAAGTGTTCTACAGTTTGGCCGTGGCCACTGAGAGGGATTTACTTTACCACCTCCCCCACCGAAATTTCAGAACCAACTCCAAATTGTGTCTGGCAGAATGAAGGTGCCTAGTTGGTGAGCACCAATGAAATTTGGATCTAATGAACAGAGGTCCTAATTTGAATAGAGCTTTATGAGCGACACAGAGGGATTTGAAGATAACTTGCTTCCCGACTATAAGACAGTGGAGCTTAGAGAGCTCACCCGAGACTGATTGGTATTTGGGAATGTCCAAAATAAGCCTTGCTGCTGCATTTTAGACAGTTTGCCAAAGAGAGTTTATTGATATTTAAATAAAGGGCATTACAATAATCGATCCTCGATGAGCTCAGGGCCAGAACTACTGTTTTCTGTGCCATTTGTAGAATAGATGGAAAAAAATTCTGTAAGGTTCTGATAATACTGAAACATGATGACGGCATTCAATTCACATGAACAGCGAAGAAAGTTGTTGAACAAAAATAACTCCAAGATTTTTGTCAGGCTTAGATGGAGAAAGTGGGGCGGTGCTAAAAGCACCGCCTGCCGCAATGCCACAAAAGCTAGTTGTGCCTTTCAATGCACAATGTGACAGGCACTGCGTGGTGCCTGCCATGTTGTACATTGAAATGCAGGGGGGTACCATAGGTAACCCCATGTGCACCTCCCACCCCCAGAATCCCTGGGGTTCCTCTACGGGCCCAAAATGGCAAAAAATGCCAGCCTTTACATGGCGGCAATGGGCACAACCTTGCATATATGCTAATATACATGGCGGTGTCTCCAAGATACTCTTCGACCGAGCGGAAAACCGGCGGACGGTCTTTCCATCCGCCGGGGTCCCCCCGCCATGGTAATGTGGCAGTGGGTAAATTCATAGCGGGCGGAGGTTTTTAGCGGGCAGATCGCCACCGCCATACGGTCATAAGTCTTCTGAGGTCTTGGGAGAAGGCAGTGTGTTTACGATCTTAAACATTTCCTATGAAGAGTTTGGGGCACTAACAATTTTTTCCTTACAGAAATTTGATTTGTCATCCATGATAGCTTGCTTATATTCCCAAATCAAAGCTCTGTTTTAGGTTTTTTCCTGTAGTTCATACTTTCTCCACCCACTCGCTCTTGTCTAAGACAAGTTTGTCTCAAAGACGTAAGTTGATCTGAGAACCAGGTGGTGCAAGGCTTTTCCCCCTCTAACAATGGGCAGTCTTAAATGGAGCGACCATATCCAAGGCAGTATTAAGCCATTTCAAATTTTTTTGTGACTAATTTAACAGCATGAGGATCTGTCTTATTTATATTATTAAGAACCACTGCAAAAGGCACCTCTGAGATACCTTTCCAATCTAATTTTCTACAGCAGCCCTGAGAATGACTGCAAAGACAGTGAAAAACCTATTGATCCGACCAGCTTAAGTGAAACACTTGCATCAGACACTAAACTATGTGAGAGAGATCAATGTTTGTTAGAGTGTCAGTGAGAGAACTGGCATCCTTGCATGTTAGATCCTCAAAATGATAATTAAATTACCCCATAATGTGAAATTTGACTTATCTAAAAGAAATGTATTCAGCTGCCCAATTTTCAAAGTAAACATGGATCTGGGTCACATTGGGCAATAGACCATAATACCAGAAATCGTTGTCGTGTTGTGTATTTTTAAGCTAAATGAGAAAGCCTTGAATCGAAAAGTTCAATTGATAGGTTCAATTGCACAATACAGTGGATTCTCTAAACAATTGCAAGTCCCCCTCCTATCCTGATCTGATATTGTCTGACAGTATAGTAAGCAGGAGGAGTCGCATCAACCAGATCAGGCCCAGAAAAATTATGAGCCTATGCTTCTATCACAAATACGCAATCAGGGTCATAAGTATCAACGTACTCTAAGACCTCCACCCTATTTCTAATTAAGGAGCAAGCGTTAATCAAATAGCCTCTAATCTTCTGTCCTGTTCTTGTGCTCCCATATCCGCAACATTATCCTTTTGATCCATGAAATCCTCCCAAGCAGAACCAGGATCTAGCATCAAATAAAGATCATCCCTGAGACTTACCTTTATTACCCAATTACCACAATTTAACGCAAGAATAGGAAATCTGTAAATCCCCTTCTGGATCAAAATGGCCGGAGGTTCTTCCGGTGCATGGTGCAGTCTGGCTGCGGATGGGCACAGATGGCCTTGCTTTTAGAGTGCCTTTGGTGGGCACCCCCTACGCGTGGCCATTGTGCGTGGACACACTTCTGCTTCCTTCATAAAGGCCAGCAGGAAAAGGGGGCATGGTTAAAGCAATGACATGTCACATCAGCACAAAAATGAAGGTGGCGGCATTAAAATCAAAACTGGAGTCCAGCAACTACAAATTGTTCTCAAAGGCACAATTTCCGTCTAAATAAAATATAACTAAATAAACACAAAACACAAAAACGTAAACATAAAATAATGCTAGAGGCTCCTTTCAAAATGGTGCCTACATAAAACTTGAGCAGGCAGCGCTGGAGTTACACAGCAGAGAGGAAGGACGCAGCACCTCCTCCCATCGTGACCGGGTTTCACAACGACATAACACGGATTTCAACAGTAACCGTGCGGCACCACATCAGGCAGAGACCAGTCCTTCTGATTTCCATACTGTCTACTACCACACACCTGTCTTGATAAAGACCCGCCGCAACCACAAATTGGGGCGCACCAGGGTCGAAACGTCGACGCTCACCTTTGGTCCAGAACCTCCAGGATCCTTTATAAAGAACACTAGGACTCCTAGGGTGTGAAACATTTTCTGTCCAACCTAACCCTTGTAATTAACTGTATATATGTATTACTTTATTTCACTGTATATGGCTACATGCACCGAGCATCTTTCACCAATTGTCACTAAATTTCACTTGTTATTGACGGTCCAATTAAGAATCAAATGTCATCATTGAATGAATTAATTCAGATGTTACATGAATGAATTCTGATATAAAATCACTTGAAATCATCACTTGTCTATATGAACTTTATCAGTAGATTGCTTGAGCATTTATTTCTCATTGCATATGTGTCTCAGTGATGTGTCTTACCCAACAGAACCACAATTGTCTTTAACCATTAACTACCCAGGTTCTGAGGGACACAGGGTTACCCCTTTTTCTTTAATCATTACATAAAATTGGAGCCAGGTACCTGCAATGAAATTAAAAATGTGCCATCGGTGGACAGGAGCCATTGTAGCATAACTCTCCATGTAGGCTGTCTCCAGTCCTAAAGCCTGATTCACAGGGTGTGTGGACGCGGTTCCGCTTCCTTCATACAGGCTGGCATAAAGGGGAGTCATGGTTCAAGCAATGACACATCACATCAGCACAGAAAGAAAGGGGGGAGAAATTAAAACCGAACCTGGAGCGTGGGAACTCCAATGTGCTCTCAAAGCTTTCCCTATGAGGCAAATTAATGTGGCAATAAAATAAACAGTGTGAAAATACAAAAGCATAAACATAAAATAAGGCTAGGAGCTCCTTTTAGGATGGTGCTTACATAAAATTTGGGCGTACCCGGTTATGCTGTCTCGGATTCATTCTCCGACATGGAACTACGCATGAGATGCTGGTTTAAATAACACGTTGGGACTGCATTTGTATTAAACATCTCGGCTTCTGACTCCTCCGGTTACCGAGACCCAATGGTACCGGATTGATCTAGCAATCATCCACACCTTTATGTGCTGTGATTTCGCCATGAATATGCGGCTGTCCCCATATCGTCTGTGACCTTACCTAGAATTGAACCAATACTCAGATTAATGACGAGTTTCTTCGATGCAATTAACCTATCTAGGCATTGCAATCATCCTGCTACCAGAGGTTGATTTATTTGTCCAGACTCTACGCCCTGTAAGAGGGGTAGTTCTTTCTCCACCCTCTGAAAATGAGCATCCTTGGTCTGTGTCCCTGTCTTCTGTCCTGATGAAGACCCCACTGCAAGGGATCAATTCAAGCCTGCTTTTATAAAGGGGTCAAAACGTCAACTATTTTCCTGTTTTTCCAGCTTCATTCCAACATTGTGTTATTCATTACACTCATGAAGTCTGTTGTTTTCTAGGCTATAATTGAACCGATGGTCATTTATTTCTAAGTCGAAGTATTTTTGTATATATTATTGTGTGGCCTTTTGGCCCTTGTGTATATGTCACTTACCCCTCCCTATACTCACTGCACACTTCCCTCCCCCCCTTCCCAGGGCACGGAATTTTATCTCTGTTATATCAATTGTTACCAAAACTTTTGGCTTAGCTTCATTGTAATGTAAACAATGTTAGCAGATTGACTCCTTTGTTTATATATTTGGATTACCAGTTGTGGTTTATTGATAATTTTGTGTGTATTTACTGGGTCCCCTTTCTCTCAGTGCCTTAATTACCCAGGTCCCAGTGACGTTAATGGGTGAACCCCCCTTTTCAAACCTACATAAAATTGGAGCCATACACCTCAAAGGAACTCACCTTAGTGCAATACAAGGAACTTGAAAAATAACCCACCTTGAGAGAACAGGAGTCAATGTGTTACAGCCCTTCAGGTAGGCCGTCTTTAGTCCCGAAGATTAATTCACAGGATCAGGGTCAGAAGTAATCATATTTGGTACAACACAACGCAGCAAGACAACTTGCTACACTGCCTCAAATGGCAAGAGCAGGAATGCACCATATTTGCTTTCTTATGGCATATCCCTGCTTCTCTCTCTGAGCTGATGCACTTGTGGCTGCCAAGCGCCAACATAGCACCCTTGTGCAACAGTACCTGTGTTACTGGCAGGATTGCTTTGTGCAGGAAGGGGCAACTTCCTGCACAAAAACAATCCTCAGAGGCATTTGTCTCTTTCTATGTGTGCTACAGAATGCAGCACATGTAGAAAGAGGAACAAATAAGGAAATAAAGATATTTCTCCTTGTTACACCTCACCTGGGAAGGCATAGCATTTTGGCGTATTCCCAGGTTTGAAAATGCACCAAAATCCATGGTTGGATACATGGGAACAACCACACTCCACCAATGGAACTTCTTCCCAGTGCAGAGTAATGCAAAGTAGCAACTTGCGCTATCTTGCATTATTCCAGATTTACTATGGAATGCAAGGTAGCTCTGCGTGGTATTGAAAATCTGACAGTGGCGCCTTATGAGATGCAATGTTCACACAAGTCCCTAGTAAATCTGGGTCTTAGTATAAATCAAATGACAGAGTGCCAGTTAGAAAGGTAATCAAAATCAAAGAAATTCAAAGAAAGTCAAAGAAGTCAAAGAAAGTCTGGCAAGTATCCCAAAACCTAGTTATGTTAACTTAAGCTTATCTGCGTTAGACATTATTTTTCTACTTAATTAAAACACTCTAATATGCCCCCCTCTGATAATACCTACAATTATCACACTACACCACACTATGTTACACTATAGTACTTCATTCATCTTTGTTAACTCCTTTGATTTCTTCTTCTGTAATGCCTTCAAACCATCGCACTCTCTGGATTTAAACTCATCGACTTTGACCTCCTCCTTTCTCCTTCATAAGTTTTTTTTCTTGATCTTCTCCCAACCACTCTGTAAATCTCCTTTAAAGGAAATAATTTCGAAAACCTTAACTATTTAATGCCATGTCCTTTATGATTAAAGCTAATATAATTAACAAAATTAATATTATTTCTAATAAAACACCACACACCTCACTTATCGTCACACTGGATTTAAATTCATCAAGTTTGATCTCCTACTTCTTTCTTTGTCAGGTTATTTTCTTCTTCTTTTCACAACCAAATTGTAAACCTGCAAGCAAATAACTTACAAAAGCTGAAATATTAATGCTATTCCCATTATGATTAAAGTTAATATAACACCACTCTGCATCATACCTGGCCGCCTAACGGACCTGCGGACTTCCTTGCCGGAGCTACAGACCTACAGACCTACGACTCGCGGAACCCGCTGCGCGGGTCCCGCATCGGCCAGAGGCACAGACGAGCATTGCTGGGGCAGCGCTCTCACCTTCCATCTGGGGCTGCTGGCTGTGAGGGCTGCGAGCAGGAGGGGCTGGACTCAGTTTCCCAAGAGTCCCAGCCTACCTCGCGCCCGCAACACCTGGGCCGCTCTCCCTCATCGCCCCGCCCCCTAACAGGCAGTAGAAAGCGGACGGACTTTCTCCTCTTCGTGGGACACCACTCTGCATCATACCTGGCCGCCTAACGGACCTGCGGACTTCCTTGCCGGAGCTACAGACCTACGACTCGCGGAACCCGCTGCGCGGGTCCCGCATCGGCCAGAGGCACAGACGAGCATTGCTGGGGCAGCGCTCTCACCTTCCATCTGGGGCTGCTGGCTGTGAGGGCTGCGAGCAGGAGGGGCTGGACTCAGTTTCCCAAGAGTCCCAGCCTACCTCGCGCCCGCAACACCTGGGCCGCTCTCCCTCATCGCCCCGCCCCCTAACAGGCAGTAGAAAGCGGACGGACTTTCTCCTCTTCGTGGGACACCACTCTGCATCATACCTGGCCGCCTAACGGACCTGCGGACTTCCTTGCCGGAGCTACAGACCTACGACTCGCGGAACCCGCTGCGCGGGTCCCGCATCGGCCAGAGGCACAGACGAGCATTGCTGGGGCAGCGCTCTCACCTTCCATCTGGGGCTGCTGGCTGTGAGGGCTGCGAGCAGGAGGGGCTGGACTCAGTTTCCCAAGAGTCCCAGCCTACCTCGCGCCCGCAACACCTGGGCCGCTCTCCCTCATCGCCCCGCCCCCTAATAGCCATCCAATTGTTAGGGAAGACTTAAGTTGGACCATAAACACCGCTGCGCGGGAGCGTCCCGGGAGAAGCCCGGGACAAGGGCGGGACCGTCCAAGGCCGTCATCGGCCGGAGTAGGCCGGGCTGGGCCCACTCTCTTGGTTTCCCTTTTGTGCAGGTATTTACCGGATTTTTATATATTTTTTTTGCACCCGCCCTGGGAGGCATATCTGTCTGACCCTCCCGGAGCTTAATCATGCCCTCACCGACAAGGGAGAGTACCCCCCAGAAGCCGGGAGGAGTGAAAAGCGGGACTCTTGAAAACTATTTTTCACGGGCTGTGGGGGAGGTGGACAAAGAGGGAAATTTGTCAAGGTTAAGGGCGGAACGTAGACGTTCAGTGGACAACTTGAAAAACACCCCCATGGGAGATCAATCTATTACATTAAGGGAGGAGATAACTCGAATTGAGGATATTCCACTCCTGTTAAGGGAGGGTACGAACAACTCCCCAGTTGAAATAACGAGCACAGCTCTACCTATTAGTTCCAGTCCCGTTAGGGGGATTACGGATTTAACTTCACAACCGCCCATAGTACATAAAGATAGATATCCCAAACTGAAAGTAGTCACCACACAAGTAATCCCGGGACCACCCCCAAAAAAACGCAGGAGAATGGCAAAGGGAGTGCAGGGTGGTAGTAAATCCAAGACTCTACACCTAGACTTTGGCAAATCTCAAAAACATTCTATACCCACAGTAAAACCACTGGTAGCGTCACACCCTAAATCTAATGTTCAGGAAGCTACAGTTCCCGCCTTGAGCACAGATCCGGGAATTAGTAGTGTTAATGTCCCCCTCTCTGTTGTGCCGCTGGGAAACTTGGAATTTCTCTTAAGGTCACTGTTACTCCCGATCAGTGAAAGCGTAAAGAAGATCGAGATCAGACTAACCATACTGGAGGCCACATTGGGAAGTCTGAAATCTCGCGGTGGTCGACAGGAAAGCGATTTAGCACCCATCACCACCCCTGTTGCCTCGCAAGGATCAAAACCCAGGGTAGATAACCCAGTGCCAGTTCCATCTCAGGCTGTAAAAGGGGTAGTCCCCCAAAAATCCCTAAAATCAAATCCTGTAGCTACCAATTTACTTTATATTAATACGCTTAACCCCCCCCTTGTATCAGTACCTCAGGCACATATGATAGACAATAACACTCCGGACCACCAAAAAATGCCCTCTGCAAGACCCCGTCGTCCTAATCTACCCCCCGAGACTAATGATCTCACAGTAGTTATGGCAGGGGTCCCGCCACTTGATGAAGGAGAAGTAGAGGATTTTTGTGCCCTAAAAACCAGGGTTATTAAGTGGCTAAATAAAAATAGACCCCTCCCGAGACACCTTAACAATGAGATTATAATGGTAAGAAGGGTTCCATGGGTGGGGAGAACCAGGAAATCCATTACAGGGGACTGCATTCTGGTGAGCTTCAGGGACAGGGGCACGGTGTCGCATATATGCCAAGGGGAGAATATATCAAGGGAATCTACCATCCATACCCTCCGTGTGTCTTTTTTCTTCCCTATTACGCCAGGCCCACATCACCAACCCCCAAACCATGATAGATGGGAGAAAGTCAGAAGTAGTGGGCGTTACCAGTCTTCTCACCCCTGGCCACTTTTGGGTAGACCGGCACCTTTTCTCCCAATTTATAACCGGTTTAACTGTTTAAACGGCCTAGAGGGGGTGGATTGACAAATAGGTAAGGCCTCTAAGGTGATCTCAGAAAAGGGCGCCCAAGCAGAAACACCAGAGGGGCTAAGACATTCGGCCCTGCAATCCCAAATAGATAGGGTGGAGGATCCTATGCTTGTAGCTAATAATCAACCAACACATACTCAGACACCGCCTTTAGCTTCCTTAGGGGAGGTGGAACTCATTCCATGTCGGTTCCTTAGTTGGAATGTGGCGGGCACTAGAGCCAAAAGAACAGATCCCACATGGATAGACTTCATAGCCAACAATCACGTAATCGCCCTCCAAGAAACATGGGACACCTCACCTACTTTCTGGTTGGACGGTTTCACAAGTTTTACTATACCTGCAACCCCAAGTAGTGCAGGAAGAGCTAAGGGTGGACTAGTTCTTCTCTTTTCACTTAAACTGGCAGGGACGTTTAAACAACTAGAGTCTGGCTCCCCAAACATTTTAATGGTAGAGTGGACTATCTCACCAGGGCGGGTCCTAGTGGTCTCAAATTTTTATAATTCTTGGGTTAGACAGACAGATACAGCCCATGTGGATCACTTGGAAAATGTTCTTAACGATTACAGTCAAAAATCTTGCACTAATTTCGATCTCATAATTTTAGGTGATTTTAATATTCAAAAATGTGTTTTAAAATGTAACTTAGGCAACCTGGAGGGTCAGACTGAAAGTGGTAATCTGCACTTTGCTCACACCAAAGCGGGGGAGGCGCTTGAATTTTTTCTTGCTAGCCTTAATATGTTTGAACCCCTTAGCACTGGTAGTGACGAATCTTTGCCCACTTATAAAGGGTCTGAAAGTGGGTCTGTGATAGACTTCATTTTCGTTTCTCAGGGTTTAACCTCTAAGATGGGGATATATGAGGTAACTGCCTCCCCACACAGTGACCATAATCCAGTCTCTGCTCAGGTTCACTGGAGTGACTTATGGAGCAAACACCTGGGTTCTCCTAGGGCTTGCACATCGACGGTGCCCAGTGACCAGGGCAGACGGCTTAAGTGGGGTAAGGTGGTTCAGGAAACCTTTATGGCTTCCCTGTGCCCAAAGATAGAGGAAGCCATGTGTATTTGTCTAGACCAAAATGTCACTAGTAAAGAGACTGTTTTAGCTTTTAATTCTATTTGCTCACAAATAGCTAAGGAACTCACAGTTCCCAAATCTAATTTGCCGCCCAAGCCTTATAAGTGGTTTGACAGAAATTGTTCTAAAGCCCATAAAGACCTGAAAAATGCACTCAAAGCAAAACCGAGGGATAAAACCTTAATCTCTAAATTAAGATGGGAGTACAAATTGGCTATTAAAAATAGGAAAAACACAATTAAAAAAAATGCCTGGAATGACTTGCTTGATGTGGATATACTACGCAATAGTAAGAGATTCTGGGACATTATAAATAACCAATTCTTCTCTGGGGAGATTAACACAATCTCGGACTGCATTATCAGTGATGAGAAATGGGTTGATCATTTTAATAACATATACGGCGGTAATGACTCTGTGAATGAAAACGATATAGGACTGACCAGTGGGCTAGCGGCGGTAGAATTCTGCGAGGAGGAGGTATATAAAGCTATAATGGACTCCACGAAGAATAAAGCTCCGGGACCAGATGGAGTCCCGGTAGACTTTTTTATATATGCCCCAACAACCTGGTCTAAAGTCCTCACAAATGTTTTTAGGGCAACAAATGATGGATGTTTCCCAGAAACTTGGAATACATCTGTCATAGTACCCATTTTTAAAAAAGGAGATAGGGAGAATCCGGGATGCTACCGCCCAATTTCTTTAATAGACTCTGCCTTTAAGATTCTGGGCAGAGTACTATTGACTAAATTGAGATCAAACCTGGAGCTCTGTGGGGGCCTCGCAGAGATTCAATATGGCTTTAGAGAAAAACGGGGAACCTTAGAGCAATGCTCAAATTTACATCTCCTGATATCTAAGTACACGGTGGCCGGGGAGGGTTCACTATATTTAGCTTTTATGGACCTCTCCTCGGCCTTCGACTTGGTTAATAGGGCCAAGCTCTGGGTTATACTCCGTGAGCTTGGTATCGAGGATTCCTTGGTGGCCCTCATAGCAAGCTTGCACCAAGGACTTACTGCGAAGGTCCGGGTAACTAGGGAAGGGCGATGTTCTGACAGCTTTAGGTCAAATAAGGGTGTCCGACAAGGCTGCATTTTGGCCCCACTTTTATTCACCATTTATATTAATGATCTAGGAAAGTCCTTGTTAGCAGGCAACGCTGATGTCCCGCGGGTAGGTGGGAAGCAGATTCCGGCTCTGCTATATGCGGATGACGCTGTTCTCATCGCCCGCACGGGCATTGGTCTACAGACCCTTTTGGAGCTTTTTGGTTCCTTTATGGCTAAATTAGATTTAAAAATTAATGTGACCAAATCGCACACAATGATCGTGGGTCCGCAGAAAAATAAATCACACACAAAAACCTTTTTCTGTAAAGGCGAGGTTCTCTCCAGGGTCCCTGTTTTTCCATATTCAGGGGTCCTGTTTGACGAGAAGGGCTCCTGGGTCCCGCAAATTAAGGCCAAGCATATTTCTTTAGCCCGGTCCACAGCAGCCCTGATGGATTTCACTAAAAGACTAGGGGCTAAACCAATGGAAGCTGTGTTAAAAGTTTACAAAAGTAAATGCATTTCGATAGCCTCATATGGTGCAGCATTGTGGGGTTATACCAACCTGGATAGTATGCAGAGGGTAGAGAATAAGATTATTAGAAGAATCCTGTCGGTTCCAAACTCCACACCTACTTACTCCATACATGAGGAAGTTGGCCTACCCTATATCATAGATGGATTGAAACTGGCCCCTTTACTTTTTTGGGCCAATACCTGGTTAAATACTGAGTTGTCTTTAAACCATACAATTCTTAAAGATGTGACTGCAAGGGAGGGGGCAATGAACATACCCTGGTTGAGATACATAAAGTCATCATTCACTGCCCTCGGGAGACCTGACCTATATTTAACACCGTCAATAATCAGGAAAGCAGATATTGCATGGATTAAGAAGGAATTCCAGGGGAGGACACGCTTAATGAGAGAGGAGTTTGAAGTTAACAAACCATTAGTAAGAGCACACTTGGTTTTGTCGTCTTCCCCCTCGATGGAACCATACCTGCAATATGTTTCTAAACCCTTGCACAGATTTCTGCTAACCAGATTTAGAATGAACTTGATCCACTATTTATTAGGCACCTTCCCTATGTGGGGTAAACCGGAGCATGCACCACCGTGTGAGTGTGACCAGTTTTCTAATCAGGACACTCTCCATTTTCTGTTTTTTTGTGCATTTCATGACACGGAGAGGAGAAAATATCTAATTCCCCTCTTGAAAATTCTTGGCTTCATACAAGTGAGACCAGCCTTACTTTATCTCCAAAGATTACCGGATGCACACGTCACTTTTTGTGTAGCAAGTTTTCTAACAGCCGCTTACAGAGGAAGAAACAAAAGAATTCCTAGAACTGTATTGCTTTAAACCAAATATTAACATATTAACTGTAACTTTATTTCATATCTCATGGAGATTAATTAAGTGACTCTTTCACGGACACTGTGTAAAAACAAAATGAATTGTGGGTACTTTTGATATGTTTTTAATGTATGTATTTCTCTTGCCTTTTATGATTTTAACAAAAATCGAATAAAGTGTATTGTGACTGACTGACTGAATATAAATTTAAAAGACCACCACCAAAGTCACTAAGCCCATTCAACCATGTTACTAATACCTTTATCAATGTATCTGCCCCACTTACCATCTGATTCCAATACAACAGTTTCTCCTAAAGATTGAACTTCACATGAAATGTTAGTTATATTATCAACTAGCAGCCCGTCCCGACGTTGATCGGGTATGAAATAGAATCAGTGCAATGTGTGTAATAGGCAATTCAAAATTATTTTAAAATCTCCCGGTATACAACATTTTTAGTTTCATTTGAATCTGGAGGGGGAATAAATAGGCTATGGACATTTCCGGACCTAGAGATGAAAGCCTGTTAGTTACACTGTCTCCAGAAATGTAAGTCGTTATGTATGCAGCATTCTGCAAGTTTGACAAAAGGTAGTATGCATCATTCGGTAAGTATCAGAACAGATAAGATGAGTGAGATGCCTTCTGTAACAATTGCCGTGCAGTGTGTGCGCTGTGTAGTCCGTTAGTTATGGTAACGGCATTCGCCCCAATACGTCTGACACGCCCCCAGCCCCAATGAAAATGCGAAGTGTGTGACCCTGTAACGTGTGTGTCTGGTATTTTGCCATCTGCTCTTTTGACATTTAGACAACCCACATGGCGTCAACGGCGAACGCACCGGAATTTTCTTACCGCACCGCCCAGTGTTATTGTAAAGGCTTTCGCCCCCAGTACGTCTGACACGCCCCCAGCACAATGCACACACTCACAGTACGTCTGACGCCCCCAGCACAAATAAAAATGCCAAGTGTGTGACCCTGTAACGTGTGTGTCCGAGCCCCCAGCTGATTGCATACCTCCACTTTTTGCAGGACTTGTCCGCTCCAGGATTTACGAATGCTGCGGGATTGCTGGCACACGTTGTGTTTTCCCACGCCCACAAGGAACGCTTCTCTTTGTCGGAATGCCGCATTGGCCACGCCCCCAGCACAACGCACATGTTTTGTTTCACCACGCCCACATTGAATGCTTCTTTTTGTCGGAATGCCGCGCCCCGCCCAAGACCACAAGGGACTACTTTGCCGGTAGGAGTCTTTTACGTTTCTAATGTATATGGTGGGCATCTGTATAGCCTATGTCATTCTGCTGCAACTGTCCTTTCCAATGCTGTATTGGGTGTTGTGATTGGTGCTGTGGTTCCTGAGATTACCCGCCTCAAAGGTTCGGGCTCTCTCTTTATAATATTAGTATAGTATAATATTAGTATGGATATACCTTTTGAAGCTCATGCTGTTATCTTGGACATGTCTACACCATTGCAGGATCTCTTAATTACATATTATAAAGCACTTTCTTTTGACAAAAACATACCTAAAGCAAACCAATGGTGAAACAAAATTGCATGAATGGCGAAAATTCGTTCATTAACTCTGGTTAATTGCAGGGTAAAGGTGATGCAGGTCCCAGGACCAAGCCACAACAGTCAGTTAAATTTTACGTGGCCTGTAGAGCCCAAGTGCGAGTTCTCCTGGTTGAACCTAGTGCTGAATAGAAATCGCGGGAAAGCCTCTTTTACTGCTGAAATGGTGCTGCGTGGGAAAAAGATGTAAACACACAACAACGTGGTGGTTGCTGATGTTGGGTAAAGGTCGGAAGGAGTTCCCTCTAGGTGAAGTGTTGAGTAAAGGGGTTGTGTGCCGGATTGGCGACCAACAAGCCTTGGCAGCAGTAAGTGGAGTAGAAAGTTACTTCAACGTCTGGTGGCCCTGGGGAAAATGTTAGCTGCCTGTAACTTCATGGAAGGCAGGACTACAGCTTTTGCAATGATCTAGACCATCTGGATTTGTGTGATTCCATGGAGTGTCCAAAGGTCAGTGATTCTTTGGATCCTGAGCATTGTTTGTCCTGCAGTCTGCAAGGGTCTAATTCCACTAGTCCAGGAGAGTCTGAGGGTGCCTCAGGCTTCCACAGTGGTAACACTGTCTGGGGGAACTAAGAGATAACCTAGGACGAGTCTCAATCAGGCAGTTCCAGGAGCTTTTCCATAGGTGCAGGGTATCCCTCTTTTGCTTTGTGCAAGTCCTGTTATCGCAGACACCGGGTTGCTTCTTCTGTCCTCTTTGATGCAGGTTGCTCAGATCTTAGGTTCCGGTGTCATGGGAGTCTCTTAAATCCTAGATTTAAGAAAGGTAGGGGTGTGGGAGCAAGTAGTCAATGGGCTGAAGTCCCTACAGCTAGTCCACCCATGAGGTGTCTATATCCAGTGATGTGGGTGGCCTTCTCTACCCAGAACCCTCTCTTCTGTCACTCCTAAAGATGACCGAAATCTAATTTTAGTGTACAGACCAGGCTGCTCAACCTGGAGGTGTGGATAGCCTTCTGTGGGCATACACCTCCTTGAATAACTAATTTTCCACCTGGCTGGGTGCAAATGTGGCTGGGGCAGGGGGAGGGCTGTGTACTACTCTGGGAGTAGGCCCTTATGAATATCAGAGATGGTGCAGCCTTTGAAGCTCAAGCCCTGATGTGCCTTTTACACTAGCATGCTTGGGAGGAGGGAGGTGTGTCCTCCTTCCTGCACAAGCCTTTGTACCTGACTCTTAGGAGTGATCGCACTGCCTGGAGGTCAGAATCCTGTCGTGGTGGCAGCAAATGAGGAAGTGCAGGCTTTCCAGCCATAGCACAGAAAAGCTGGGGAACACACCTTTGATATAATGGACCCCGCTTCCTCTCCTTTATGAGGCCTTCCTTAGAAGTGACTGGCATATATCAAAGATAGTGCATGGACTTTGCCTCACATGGTTAGAGTCAAGCAGTTTGCTCTGCTCCTGCAGTCTGCAATGGTAGGGCTGCTGCCATTAGCTCATTTGGGTGACTCAATGGCACAAAGAGGGCTCTACACCCTGAGGACCAGTTTACCTCTGGTACAATATACCAGGGAGGTAAAGTCTATGTCAATTGGGATTGCCAATTCATACATAACAGTTTTAGGAAGAGAGCACTGGTACTAGGGTCAGGGCAGCAGACTCCGATGCACTCAGTTATCAGAGTCAAAACCATCAGCATTGGAGCAAAATGTGTTGGAGTAGCCATACAGAAAGAGCACTTTCCACAAAGCATACCTAGAGTATTTCCTTTATTATGGGTACCTCAGATATGTTTAAAATCAGATTTTGGGTGTAGGCTGAGAAATAATGCCTCACCAACCCAAATGGTTATGCCAACATGTTTCGGCCATTTAAAAAAGCCCATGCGGTTCTCCGGCCTTCGTCAGGGTTACTCTCATCCCTGCCTGCCTCCTCAAAATGCAGTTTGTGAAAATACCCCTAAGTGCCTAATTATGAGTGAGTCAGTGTATCCCAACCTCTGCCTGCACCTCTCTTTATGCGTAGGTCAAATTGAGAGTTGGAAAGTATTTAATGCATCCGATAATAATCACATATGCTGAAATTTACCGGGGAAAAGCATACAATATTTAAAGTATCATGCAGATTTTTGTCTGTTAAATGCCACAATCAACATGTTTTTCCCCACAAACTCATAATAGGTGCTATTTATTGCTCCAAATAAATAATGTAACCTGTGCAGCGGGCGCGCTGCTGTTATGCTGAAGGCGCTCCCAAGGCAAGCCCATCTGCCCCCGTCTATGGGCGTCCGGGCCTTGACTAGGACCACGACCTGGACCACGCCCATCGCCCATCCCCCTGGCCATCCAAACCCAGACTCAGCACATTTTTATTTTGTGAAGAAACATCAAAGGCAAGTCATAAAACGATTTTTCTAAGAAAACTAGATCCTAAGTATAACTACCTACTGGCGACCAAACTCGTAATTCCGTCCCATGCATACACAGTGGTTTCTAAACTGAAGGTAATTAACTGCCAAACATGTAATAGGGCCTTAAGTCGTAAATTTACGTGTGACAATCCCAACATAGAAAAGATAGGAAAGGTTGACATGGAGATTTACACTTGTAGGTTTGTGGTTAGCGTTTTGAAGTACTTTAGTAGTGCTATTGTAGTAATAATAAAGTACTACACAATTAAGCGTGGGCGTAAAATCCGTGTCGTTCGTGGAATTTGCGTATTTTCGGCAAATTCGCGATCTGCGAATCACGCAAATTTGCCCAACAACCCGCAAATTAGCAAGCTGCGGATTTTTTTGCTTGGTCGCACTTGAAAAATACAATATCACGCGCGCGGCGTTGACTTATCGTGATTCTGAGTCCGCCGAGTTGTTTTTCTCCCGGTTTGCGTGTGCTGCGCCATTTTAGATCTTGCTGCTTGATCGCGCGAGAGTTTTTTGAACGCAGTTACGTCATCGCTGCTCGCCATCTTACACAGCAAGACTTTGACAACGCGAGTACGTCATAAGGTCCCGCGAATATGCATTGCGGGAGTAAACAATGCCGAACACGTAGATGCGGCGCGCAGCTGACTTCCGGCAGGAGATTTGAACAGCTCCCTTTCCCGAAATTGCAAAAATTGCAATTCTACACAAGAAATCCACCGCAGGAAGCATAAACCTTCTGAAAATGATGATTTTGATCAGAATAACTCCTCAGATTGACATTTGGCTGCACTTTTTGGTGCAAGGAGTCCATTTTGGGGGGGGGGGTGGGTGGAAGGAAGTACCCCAGAGTCTCCAACTTCCTGTTCCTGTCCATCAGGCTCCTCCCAGTGCTTTGTCCATGTCCTGGTCACTTTTGATTTGGATCTGGAGCTGGGAGGATTACTTTTTGTGGCTGCTGCTGGATATTTGTATTTGAGGACTTTTTGGACTTTGGAGTTTGGATCACTTTTGGACTTGAGATTTTACAAGTAAGTTGGTGTTGTTTGTTTGGGGCATTGCAGTTGCTGCAACTACAGTTTCAAAACGTTTTCCACAAGTTTAAAACAATATATATTGTGGGTAGCCACAGTATCCAGTAGGTCCAGGGTTAGTCATGGGTGCATGATACAACTGTTTCTGTGATTTGTTTTTTAACTTAATTCTCATTTATGTCATGGAATTTTGGCTCACTGTTATATGTTGACTTTTTTTTAAATTTTGGGGTGCCTGTAAGCCTCACTAGCCAGTAGGCCCAGGGGTAGTGAGTGGTGCATGGACCAAGTCTTTCTGTGGGGTGTCTGGTGTCTTGAATTTAAACATCATTGAGGGCATGGATGGATGGCATTGGATTGTGGTGATTTTTGTGTGTTTTTCGACTTTTTGGGGTGGTGTTGGGGCCTGGCCATGTGGGTGGGGGCCATTTTGAGGCCTGGTACAGGCAGGGCCTGGCCATGTGGTGGGGGTCAAGGGGCCATATTGAAGCCAGGCAGTGTGCTCAGGCCTGCACCCAGTTTGCCTTGCTTTCTTCCATTAGGCCCAGGGGTAGTTAGTGGTGCATGGACCAAGTCTTCCTGTAGGGTGTCTTGAATTATAACATCATTGAGGGCAAGGAAGGCATTGGATTGTGGTGATTTCTTTTTTGTTTTTCGACTTTTTGGGGTGTTGTTGGGGCCTGGCCATGTGGGTGGGGGCCATTTTGAGGCCTGGTCCAGGCAGGGCCTGGCCATGTGGTGGGGGTCAATGGGCCATTTTGAAGCCAGGCAGTGTGCTCAGCCCTGCACCCAGTTTGCCTTGCTTTCAACCATTATGCACAGGGGTAGTCAGTGGTGCATGGACCTAGTCTTTCTGTGGGATTTCTTGAATTTAAACATCATTGAGGGCATGGATGGCATTGGATTGTGGTGATTTTGGTGTGTTTTTTGACTTTTTGGGGTGGTGTTGGGGCCTGGTCATGTGGGTAGAGGCCATTTTGAGGCCTGGTACAGGCAGGGCCTGACCATGTGGTGGGGGTCAAGGGCACATTTTGAAGCCAGGCAGTGTGCTCAGGCCTGCACCCAGTTTGCCTTGCTTTCTTCCATTAGGCCCAGGGGTAGTGAGTGGTGCATGGACCAATTCTTTCTGTGGGGTGTCTTGAATTTAAACATAATCGAGGGCATGGATGACATTGGATTGTGGTGATTTTTGTGTGTTTTTTGACTTTTTGGGTGTTGTTGGGGCCTGGCCATGTGGGTGGGGGCCATTTTGAGGCCTGGTCCAGGCAGGGCCTGGCCATGTGATGGGGGTCAAGGGGCCATTTTGAAGCCAGGCAGTGTGCTCAGGCCTGCACCCAGTTTGCCTTGCTTTCTTCCATTAGGCCCAGGGGTAGTGAGTGGTGCATGGACCAAGTCTTTCTGTGGGGTGTCTTGAATTTAAACATCATTGAGGGCATAGATGACATTGGATTGTGGTGATTTTTGTGTGTTTTTTTACTTTTTGGGTGTTGTTGGGGCCTGGCCATGTGGTTGGGGGCCATTTTGAGGCCTGGCCATGTGATGGGGGTCAAGGGGCCATTTTGAGGCCAGGCAGTATGCTCAGGCCTGCACCCGGTTTGCCTTGCTTTCTTCCATTAGGCCCAGGGGTAGTGAGTGGTGCATGGACCAAGTCTTTCTGTGGGGTGTCTTGAATTTAAACATCATTGAGGGCATGGATGGCATTGGATCGTGGTGAGTTTTGTGTGTTTTTTGACTGTTTGGGGTGTTGTTGGGGCCTGGCCATGTGGGTGGGGGCCATTTTGAGGCCTGGAACAGGCAGGACCTGGCCATGTGGCTAGGACACAAGGGGTTATTTTGAAGCCAGGCAGTGTGCTCAGGCCTGCACCCAGTTTGCCTTGCTTTCTTCCATTAGGCCCAGGGGTAGTGAGTGGTGCATGGACCAAGTCTTTCTGTGGGGTGTCTTGAACTTAAACATCATTGAGGCATTGGATTGTGGTGATTTTTGTGTGTTTTTTGACTTTTTGGGGTGTTGTTGGGGCCTTGCCATGTGGGTGGGGGCCATTTTGAGGCCTGGTCCAAGCAGGGCCTGGCCATGTGGTGGGGGTCAAGGGGCCATTTTGAAGCCAGGCAGTGTGCTCAACCCTGCACCCAGTTTGCCTTGCTTTCAACCATTATGCTCAGGGGTAATCAGTGGTGCATGGACCTAGTCTTTCTCTGTGGTGTCTTGAATTTAAACATCATTGAGGGCATGGATGGCATTGGATTGTGGTGATTTTTGTGTGTTTTTCAACTTTTTGGGGTTGTGTTGGGGCCTGGCCATGTGGGTGGGGACCATTTTGAGGCCTGGTACAGGCAGGACCTGGCCATGTGGCTGGGACACAAGGGGGCATTTTGAAGACAGGCAGTGTGCTCAGGCCTGCACCCAGTTTGCCTTGCTTTCTTCCATTAGGCCCAGGGGTAGTGAGTGGTGCATGGACCAAGTCTTTCTGTGGGGTGTCTTGAATTTAAACATCATTGAGGGCATGGATGGCATTGGATTGTGATGATTTTTTTTTTTTTTTACTTTTTGGGGTTTTAACTGATGTTCCTCTGGCTTCCATTGCTTTTAGGTGCACAAGAGAACCACCAGTGCCAAGAAGGAGACCTGCAGCGGTGTGTGTGGCACAACGTCACGTGACGGCACGTGTGGCCACAGACAAGACAACTCTGCAACTCTTGCAACTGTGGCCTGCTGTTTTGATATCTGAAGAAGATGGCCCCAAAGAAAGGTGGCTGTAGCGCCTCAGCGAAAAGATTTGCCAGTGCCACTGCCAGTAAGAAGGAGCAGAAGAAGCAAGTGGCACCAGCTACCAAGGAGACTGGTGTGCCCACCGACACCTTTTTTGGGAAGAAAAAAAACTACCCCTGCAGCAGCAGCGGTGTCCGCCGGGGACCAAGCTGGAAGCAGCACCTCCGCTTCATTGGGCTCAGTGCCCCCACGCCAAGTTAGGTCCCAGACCATGAGTGCTGCTGCGGCAGCCACTTTGGATGTTCAATCGCCATCGACCAGTGATGTTGGCTCATCACAAGACAGTACCATCCAATCAACGCCGGGTGTACCTCAGCTGACGAGTGTTCAACAACCACAGCCGCAACGACAACCACAGGTGCAACTAGTACAAGCGCAAGTTCATGGGCAAGGAGGCGCAAGGAGAGGCGCAAGGAGAGGCGCATGGAGAGGCGCATGGAGAGACGCATGGAGAGGTGCATGGAGAGGTGCAACTAGAGGTTCATGGAGTGGCACAACTGCCTACAACGCTTGTTCCTCCAGAAGTAGGGGCACATCAGGAAATTGATATTCAAGTGGAGGTGTCATCCGAGGAAGCCACTCCTCCTGAGGATGATCCATTGTCTTCCAGATCCCCAGCAAGAAAAAGGTCAAGGAGGGCAACTACTACTACAAGTTCTTCTTCAAGCCCCCTTCATTCTGATGACCTTGATCCTAATTGGAACCCACAAATGCAGTCTGAGAGTGAGGCACGCCATGAGCAGACAAAGGTAGCTAAGCCTAAAAGGAAGGTTCCCGCAAGGCTTCGACTTATGTGTGATGACGACGAAGAAGAAGTGGTGTCTTCTGCTGCTGATGAACAGTCTGACGACTACCCAGTCATCACAGACATCACTCCAGCGGGCATGCAGCAGACAGACATTTTCACCCTATCCCGAATGGCTGCTGAGTGGGATGTGGGCGGCGTGGCACTGGTACCACCACCAACGCAGTTAACTACAACACCAACACGAACTACACCTTCCATCTTTTTTAGTCAGAAGGGCCGTCAGGGACCTCCATCCAGCTCGACCTCCATTACCCCAAGTAGTGGTGCTGTAAGTGAACAACAGAAACGAATTCAGCCACGCCCATCCTCCACTTCATCTGGCATCGAAAGTCAAAGTAGCACCTCCACCACCAGCAGACATCTCCAGTCTCCAGTTTGGGACTTCTTTACTGTTAGCGAAAGGGCAGAAAAGATGGTCGTTTGTTCGATTTGTAAAGTATTAGTTAGTCGGGGTAAGCTTGGTACGAACTATGGTACCGGAGGCCAGAGAGGTCATCTCAAAAAACACCACACTATCCAGTGGTATGCGCACCTAAGTAAGATCCAGGAAGTCCAAAGTAGAACTGATCCAAATGTATCCATTTACATTGCATCTGATGCTGACGAGTGGCTGATTATGCAGGGGGGAAGTCAAGAACCGACCAACATTTTTTCTGGTACACCCAGTGCCCCTGGCAGCAGCATTGCAGTGGTAGAGCCCAAACCCTCTACCCCTGCAACATGTATGAGGCACACTAAGAGTCTGGGACAGACACCAACGCAAAAAAACAATGAGCTTAACTGGTTTGAAGTCTGCATCATCATCATCAGCTAAAACGGCCCAGCCCACCATTACAAGCATGTTTTGGTCGGATGCGCCATTTGAACGCAACGGTACGTTTGTATAACGCAAAGCTAGCTAAAATGCTAGCGCTGGACCTTCTCCCTTTCTACCTGTTGTCCTTGTCGCCAATGTAAAAGTCCAAATAAAGAGATACATTCGTAGAAATAGGTTTGGTTTATTGTAAGAGAGCACAGTACATCTGTCCAGGCTGAGATGCAGTTCAATCATACCTCAATACATTCTGATAGTGATGTCACACAAACTGCAATGTCAATACACAGATTAAATGAATACACATTCTATTTTAAAGGGGCATGACAACAAAAGAGGGAAAATGGAAAACATGGGAATAGAAAATATAACATGTTTCTTCATAGTACATTGTAGAAAGTACTACTTACTTTACAAAAACCTATCCATTTAGCAAACAACTTCATGCATGCAATAGTGCATGCACTTCCTCTATGTCCCTTAAAAGATTTATGAAGAGCTTTGTATCCAAAGATTTTTTTATCTTCATTTGTTGTTTGTCCATGCTGTGTTTTTTTCCTCTCTCCACAAAACTTTACCCACAAACCCCATTCCCATCCAAGTTTCAAACCTTAACCCTCTTCCCCAGGGCTGTGTGGTTTTTATTGAGGTGTGAGTAAATTACAACAATACTTCCACACACTTGCTGGGGAGGATAAGGTGCAAGCAACCTCCTCAACTCAATTTTAAGGCAGCTAGATGAATCCTAGGATATTGTAATTCTGGGTAAAAAAACAACAATGAGTATTTTAAAATAAATTCTGAATTTCATGCCCACCATCGATTGGATCCATCGTCAACATCATCCTCCTACATGTCAAGAAGACTTGTTGTGTTACGCTGCTGTGTCACTGTTCTTGTTGTAGCCATAATCATCCATGCAATTCTTTTTTCCCCATACTTATCTTCAGCATTGCTTAGGCTACTGTTCCTTCTAATACTCCTCTCAGGCCACACAATGTCTAATTTTTTTACTTTGTTTTTCATATGCTGCTACTGCTAGTGTGGTACCACCCCTACTAACCCCACAACAACAGAATTTCGGTCCGGGATGGTGTAATCGCCATTTGCCATGCAGCCAGCGCTGTGCCTAGCTCTATTCTCAAACACGAATCACAGGTAAGATAAGCATTTTGGGGAGGTAGAAAGATGGGCTAGGATGCCGAGGAGAGACTGATAGTAGTACAAGTAAAGTACTAGTAGGCCAATTGAATTCACTAACTCTGTTATTGGCACTTTTGAACATTTTTGGACGTTTTAGATAATTCATGCTGGTAAGTTTGAGGAAAACCAAACGTGCCGTAACTCCCGCCCACCACCCCACAAAATAAGATCAAAGCGTACACTATGTTGAAGTATGTAAAATGAATAATGATGTATTTCCCCTAACAAAAATAAACTAGTCCCACCCCTCCCTAACCCAAACAATTGTCCATTTCAAGTAGTCCAAAAATAAATAATCCCCAACTCCCGATTCCCACCCCCCCAACAGTCTTTAAAAAAGGGGCAAGGGACACAGTCACTTCCGGTGGTGTTTGGGCAGGCGGTCCTTGCGGAGGTCCCGGAGCTTTTTTTTTAGGTCGTTCACCTTGCGCTCCAGGAAGTCCACTCGTAAGGTTAGGCGGCGCACGAGTGCCTTCCAGTCTCTGAGGGGGCCAGCTGCTGATGGTCTTGCAGCTGAGCGGTGGCGGGGGGCTGTCCGAGCACGGCGCTAGGATGGAGGCTGCTGGCTGGTGGACACAGGGGCAGTGCTGGAGGAGGTTGTTGATGTTCCCTCCTCGTTTTCCCAAGCCCACACCCGGCAATATTCAATCCGAATGGCCTCCATTTTCCGGGCCCTGGCCCGGACAGCCATCTCCCCTCTGGTGAAATTTTTGGGAGCATCTATATGAAGAAAGAAAGACAATAATGTAACCAATACTCTTTAACAATAACACAAAATAATTCAACAGAAAGTTGTCTCACAGTAACACTAGCAATTTGCAAGCACAGTATAACATTTTGGCATGTATCTTTCCGCCGTCTTTGTAGGCCTGTAACAGTGGGAGTTTCAGGAATTCTACTACCAGGCAGCACTACGGACTCAATACATAGTCAGAGAGTCAGAGGGTACACCAGTTTTTCTCTACTTTTGCGAAAGAAATTACTTGTACGTGAACTTGTAGTAGCCGGCATAATGCCAGCTCAGTCAGCTTGCACCCAAGAAAAAGAGACACAAGCCATGATGACGGAGACTTGCATGCATTACTTTAAGCAGTATATGCAGGTGGGGATAGGGAAGCTCTTACTTTTGTATAGGGGTGGCACTGGCCATACTCAGTTACATCAAGGGCTACTGTTCAATGTAATTTATATTTCGCACTGCCCCCCCGGGCCTTCAGTACTACAAAAGGAAAATGAAGATTATTCATTTCTGATCATGTCTCCAGCCGATCACATGATCTCTTTGCTTATGTGATGCATGACTTTAGGTGCTTTATTCTGATAGATTGAGTGAACAACAGCGATAGTCCACCCATGATTAACACAGCAGAAAGAAAATTATGAACATAGGTATGGTAACCATAATTGCAGGAGGAAGGGACTTGACTTGATATAATTGTCAACTATACAATACATACGCAATATATGCTGTGCTTGCAAAGTAAACTACTGTACTGTTACTTTAGGCAAGGGAGAGTTTCAGAACAATCACAATTTGTAGTATTTGGATTTCCTCTGCTTTGCTACTCTGGCACGGACATGCTGTTCGAACAAAGTAACACTCTTCATGCACTGAGCGTCTGCTCTACATACACCTCTGCTATGTATGAGGAAGAAGATACCATCCAGGCTTCCAAAGTAAACGTCTATCATTCTTCTTAATGGCTCAACTGTAACAACTTTACTTTTTCTCAACAACCAAATAACACACTTTTCATTTTATTTGGTAAACCACCGTCTTGACTTGCATTTGAGTTTCACCCAAATGATATATTGCAATGCACACTACACATGAATTTTCTGATTGACCCACACAGGCAGTCATTTTTTCTTTCTCCTCCAACCATCCTTGCTTCAAGCAGCCATGCATCTGATTCCTTCCTATCAGCCACCTCTGCCTGCATTCAAAAACACGTATCATTCTTTAGTCATAAATGTTACGACTCACTCGTCCTTCCACTGACCCTAAGTTCTTTCCCATTTCGTTCATCACATCCCTCAAGTTCATCTGATATGACTTGGCTTCACGATAAAAGTTTCCCAGCTGATTTGAAGTCAAATAGAGGGGGCCATTGCTTACTCGAGAACTACCGCTGCTAAAGCTATTGCTAAGTCAAGGGTGACTGTCTTCTCCGTGATTGGCTAAAAAAAAATGTAGTTCTAAATCAGCAACTTTTCTTAACAGTACAGTGTACTTGTAGTAGTGTACTTTCTACTGTACAGTACATCATACACTCCTTTGCGAGCCTACTCTAAAATGTCAATAAGTAAGGAGTATAATAATAACTTACCACCGTCTGCCGCTGCTGAGCCATCCCCCTCAGCTCCTCCTGGTGGCGCCGCCGCTTGAGTGGACCCCTCCGCGCTGCTGGCCCCAGCACAGGTGGTGGCAAGTGCTGCATCAGATGTTGTGACGCCTAGAAAAAACATGTCATATTTTTAGATGCCATACACCACCCCCTAGTTCGTCTCGTAATGGAAGAGAAAATGTTAAACAATTTTTAATTAATGGGAGTGAAAAGAAATCACGGTTTTGGGGAGGGTGTTAATTTATATGCTTAGCCATAACATGCAACTCTTTTTGGCACAACTGATGAATGCTTGCTCTTTAACGTGCAACATTTTTATAATTACAGACAGAACCAACTACTCCTCATCACCACCAGGAGGACTTGAAGTTCCAACACGGTGAGGGCTCCTGAGTCCCGCACAGTTACTTCTGACTGAGGTATGTGGTAAGTCAAACTGCACCTATCATCAACAATGTCCTATTTCTCTTGTCTATACTTCTGTATGTGCACAATAGTCCCTGAAACACTAGCGGTATGGTATGGTATGTGCTACTATCAAATCAAAAAGACAACTACTAGCTTAGGACATAGAAATTTTGTTGTTGGAAATTGTCAAAGCACTAACATTAAAAAGACTGGAATAGACAGCAAGGGCAACCCAGAGGACTGCACTGAGTGCCTCTAGAGCTATTGCTGGATCAGAGTTTTCTTTAACACCGTTTGCCGACTAGGCAAGCTTAGCTACCTACACAGACCGACTAATAAATAATAGTAAATAGTAGTAGCACAGAGAGTGATGGTAGAGAGGCAGGATAAGAATGTTGAAACAGTCTACAAGAAGATCAAAGACTATTTTGTAAAAAATAGAGTTAGGGAAGTATAATTATATTAACAACAGAACTACTTACTGGGGCCAGCAGAAGAGCCTGCAGTGGACCGTTCCTCCTGCCCACTCTGTTCTGCCGGAGTCTGGGGTGGTGCTGTCCTCTTGCCCCTGGGAGGTGCTGATGATCATGAAATAAACACAAACATGGATGATTGTTTTTTTTAAATATTTGATTTCTTTGACCACAATCCTAAATTATCTCGGGGCAACAAATTAGCAAGAATTGCACTACATGTATTGACCTATCTGATCTGGTCAACTAGGAGGATACTAGTACAGTATTGCTGTATTTGCAGACCGTCTACTTGGAAAGTTATGTAAATCACTAACTAAACCAACAACAAAAAGGTTCTACTACGACTGCCAGCACTCAGCAGCACGCGACGTGACAGACACAGTCCATCATCATGATTGCAGAGCACTACAAAATGTCCTAATACTACTACTAATAACAAGTCATAATATACTCAACCTGAACCTATCAATCTATCACTATATCTTCTTCTTAGTGGCAGCAGGAGTACAAAGAAAGGACTAGACTTGAGACTCTAGTCTCTCTAGCATTACGCGGCTCTGTAACGTACTCCACTCATACATATTCAGGCCAAATGAGCACAAAGTTGCAAACAAGTAAGCATAGTAGCAACGCCACTGAGCAGGCAAGCACCTGCAATCACAGAAGCTATTTAAACGTTAATTTACCTGCAATGTAATCGAATTGGCAGCATTCTTGCTCTTCGGGAAACACATATATTAGCAATATAACACAGAGCAGACGAAAACAAAGTAGTTATTAAATAGCTACTCACCAAGGCCAGGGATCTCCACACCGAGCAGGTGGAGCAGGTCCTGCTCTCGGTCAAGGAGGTCCGACCACCCGTGCGTCGCTTGCTGGTAGGTGCGCCGGACCCCTGACTCCCTACGCATGGCCCGGCACACCTTTCCCCACAGCTGGAGACGCTCCCGGAGGCCATACCCTGACCATACCCTGACGCGAGCCTGCCCCCTGCTGCCACGGTCTTGTGGAGATGGCGCTGCACATAAAAGATCTCTGCGGCCACCTCCACCGCGCTGAATATCTCCCTGGACATCACTTCCTCCCCTCGTAACCGCCCGCAAGGGAGCCGGGTAAAAAAAGTTTAAAAAAGTAGCTTTAAAAGTAACGAAAAGTTAAAAAAAACACAAAATATAGATCTAGAAAAAAGAGGGATAGATATAGAGTAGAAAAGATAAAAAAAGTCCAAAGAAACAAAGGATTGCACAGATGAAAGGATGATTAGAAAGCATGCACAGAACCATAGCAATGAATGAAAAACAAGATGGCCGCGCCCATTGAGGACCGCGTGGGTAATTTCGCGCGATATTTCCCCCGCGAGCATGCGAAAACACCTGTAAACACGTAATCGCGCGCCGCATACGACGCAAGCATGCAACTAGCGCCCGGAAACGGAAACACGTCACACAAACAAGATGGCCGTGCCCATACACAACCTCATGGGTAACCTCGCCGTGCAAGCGGCCCGCGATCATGCAAAAAGCCTCGCGAACACGCAGAAAACCAAAAATCCGCAAATTTGCACGGATTCGCAGATTTTGCGGATTGCGAATTCGATTTTGCGTGAATTCGAGGATCGAGAATTTGCAAATTTTGCCCATACTTATACAAAATGCAGTTTGTGACTAGACCCCTTAGGGTCTAATTATGAGTGAGTCAGTGAATTCCAACCCATGTGTACACCCCTGTTTATGCATGGGTTGGAATTGAGATTTGCAATGGATTTAATGCATCCGATAATAATCACATTTGCAGAAACTTACTGGGGAAAAGCGTATGATATTTACAATATTGTGCAGATTTTGGTTTGTTAAACACCAAAAGTTGCATATTTTTACCCACATACCTGCAATAGATGCTATTTCTTGTTCCAGAAATAAAAACGTACCCCGCGAAGTGGTTGCACAGTGGGTGCGCTGTTGGGGCTTTGAAGGCACACCCAAGGGAAGCCTGTTTGCTCCCAAACGTGCCTGGACCACGCCTAGCACCCGACCCCCTGGTCGTTCAAACCCAGACTCGGCACAGAGGCTGACATGCTCGAGAGAAGCACTTGTTAATCTCAGATATGAAAATGAGCCCCCCCCTTATTTCCCTTAGATATATCCCACATCTCTAACAGGTCATGCTAAATTGGTATGCATGCTGCTGCAAAGTCATATGCATCTTATCTGAACCATTGGAGCCCCCTCATAGCATAAAGGGTTTGAGAAACAAACTCGAATCCCCTGCCTGACGTAGGTAAATTGTATTTTACTGAATACTAGCTCCCTACTCAAGCACCATAAAAATGTCAAGAATTTGTCTTGAGGCCTCAAGAGGATCTGATATTTTTCCCTAAAACCTGGGCAGACCTTAACTCATGGCCAGAAATGGTGGCCACCACCCCCTGAGGGTACAATATGTTCCTTCTACATAGACAGTAGCAAAAAAGAGGAGGAGGGCTGACGGTGCTCTATCGTAAGGTTAAAAGAAAGAAGTGAGATACCCCTATGTTCTACACAGGGACGGGGTATGTTTACAAACTCAAAAAAATAAAAGTCCCTATACCATAATGTCTAAGAGGACAAATACCTCTCCGTGGGCCACGTGTCTTATAAAGATGATAAACAATTTTATTTCTGAAAGTATTTTACTCCCCAGTGGGTGCCTTTCTCCCAAAAAAGCTTTATCTTACCGCTATCCACAGTAATGCAATACGGTATACAGATTCGTAAAATACTGTTTAATACAGTCGCAAATTATATTAAAAAGGGGTTTATTAAAGAAACAATATTACATTACATATTCAATCAAATATCATTTGAAGCATTCCTCCCACTGTAGGTTACAATCTAATTGTATTAAAAACGTTCACATTAAAAAATAGTTGACGCAGCGTTTCGGTGTTAATTCAATATTTTCCTTCCTCAGGACAGAATGTTTTCATAAAATCTTTTTATGAGATGGATTATGCTTATTCCATTACATAATCTGTGGAGGTAAAATATTTCATCACAAGCAAGATGACTACTGTTTTAAAGAGTACTAATGGCAGGTATTTTTTATTTTGAGATTTTCTTAACCATCTTAACCAGTGTCAGGGTGTTAAAAAGAGGCAGAGGTAACCTTAGTGATTTGTTCCTTCAGCTTCAGTTCATTGTCAATCACTATCCCTAGATTTTAACCTTTGCTGCTTGGGTATGAAGTGGACCTAATTCTGAAAGCCACTGGGTTTGTGTCCAAAAAGAGGGATTATTTCTGAATAGGATAACCTCAGCTTTGGATGAGTTTAGCTTTAAGTAATTGTTCTCCATCCATTTGCTAACTTCAACCATGCATTTCCTGAAAGAGTCACCAGTGTTAATAGCATTTTGAGCCAGTGACATGACAATCTGCGTGTCATCTGCATATACGATGCCAGAGACAGTGGAAAGGACTTTATAAATTTGGCAAGTGGCAACAAAAACCTGAGGTTAGAGGCTGATCAAACCCCCACACAACAAATGAATATTGTGTCTAATTATTAGATAGTGCACGAAACCAGGGAGTACTCCCATCTATACTCCCCCAAACATAGGAACAAGTCCTATAACAAAACTCATAGCAATTAGTTTCAGCACCTTATACATAAATGTAAACGTGGCATGTCAGTTTACAACAACAATAGCACAAAAAGAAAACGTCCAATTCCAGGGTATATTTTTCTTAGTGAAGACTATTACAACAGTCTTTACCTCATTATTTCTGTTGGTCTAATAAAAAAGCTTCAGACACTGCAGAACACATCAGCGCCCTTTCTTTTAAAAGTGCCCTGATTCGAAGCAGAAAAATGATCCATTAGCATACTCCACTTGCTTTCTGTAAGACAGCCTACCATCTTCAAAGCTCCATGGGCCCTCTACAGGTATAGACCTGCCTACTTAAAAAATATCTCATGTGGTACACTGCCAGCAGGACCCTCCTTTTGAGCATGACTAACAATCTTGAGGTTGCATATTGGTAATTTATTTTAATATTTTTTTTGTTTCAGGTTTTCCATTGGTACAAATTCATCAACATGAGAGAAGCAGGTGGCAGCAGAGGATCTTTACCTCATAACAGAGTGTTGCTAACTACAAAATCTGAGGACTCCCTTAACAAAGAAAAATGTGTTATATGCCAAACTAATCTGAAAGAAAAGCTAAAATCAAATGTGGCTGGACAGGAGAGAGTTTGGGAGGCTGCAGAAATACGGCAAGTGAAATTTAAAAAAAGAATGAAAATGATGGGTGAAATGGATCACATATTTTATCATTGTAACAACAAGTGCTACAAGTCGCATACAATGGGAAAAAGTCTAGACAAAATAGTCAAAAAAAGCAGAAACCAGTAAATCACAAAAAGAATCTGAATCTTCTGGGATGGCGACAACAACCAAACCCAATGCCCATGCACTTAGAAGATAAATGGGTACCCCTTGTCCACTTCCAATCACAGATCTTCAATGTGTTATCTATGGTTTAGGAAGAACAAGGGCCAAAGAGATTGATGAAAGAACAAAGTAGAGAGTATGTGAGTCTCAAAGGGCAAACATGTTTTTATCTGCAGCTAGATTCTTTCAAGATTAATTTTCCAGCCAACTAGTTGATCTAAACAGCAGTCCGTGGCCTTTGCCCCCCTTAATCTGCTCTTACATATCTTCACTTGATCTGTCCCTGGCCTCTCCATTTCCCCGCCCTCTCCTTCCTCCCACTCCCCTTCATTTCCCCAGAGAGGATGCCAGCCCAGGTCCTCTTAGGACTCTCTCGGCCTACTACCTTAATACCCGGTCAGCAGTGGCCCACTCACACGAACTATCGGTGCTGCTGGACCTCCACGCACCTGATCTCCTCTTCCTAACCGAGACTTGGTTTAGTGATGATTCTCTCCCTGCCCTACTGGCCACTCTCCCTGCTCCATACTATGCTCTACGGGCAGACCGTTCCGCTGGTAGGACTGGAGGTGGCGTAGCGGTCATTACCCGAACCGACCTCCCCTTCCAACTTCTATCCCTGCCAGAGATCGCCACAACAGAATACCTTGCCATTCGTACTACATCTACCACCCCCCCTCTCACTTGTTTTCTCACTTACCGACCCCCTCAGTCACCTTTACGCTTTCTTTCTGACTTTCAAGAGGTACTGGCCACACTTACAGTCAATAACTCCTCCATTCTATTATTGGGAGACTTCAACTTTTGGCCTCTTGATCCAGCGGAATGTCCATCCTCTAAACAGTTTTCAGACACACTTCAATCTCTTAATTTTGTGTCACACGTTTACTCCCCCACTCACGTCAAAGGACATATCCTGGATCAGATCTGGTCCTTGAACTGTCCAGTAGACTCCCTGTCCATCTTACCCTGCACCTGGTCTGATCATCATTTGATTTTGTTTACCCTTCCTATCAGCCCTACCGTCAGGCCCCCGCTCCCAAAGAATGTCTGGGTGCGCTCATGGAGCTGAGTGGATCCGGAGAATTTATCTGCTTTGTTAAGTTCCTCCTATCCTACCCTACAAGGCCTACCCACTCTTTCTCAGGCCGCTGCTATTGAGCACTGGCTACTCGCAGGCTGTGATTCCATTGCCCCGCTGAAGCGGGTGACATCTAAGCGGGAGAAGGATGCCAACTTGTGGTTTAGTGAGGATCTTAAAACCACCAAACTAGCGGTACGCCGAGCCGAGCGTGCCTGGAGGAGGAATTATTGTCCCTTACTCAGATCTGAGTTCACCACTCTTCTGGCTCAATATAAGAAGGCCATTCTGGTAGCAAAAACGGCCTACTTCTCCTCTAAGATTCTTACAGCTGAGAATCGGCCGAGGGAAATTTTCTCGATAGTCCACAACCTGGCATTTTCGGATAGGACATCTCTTAAGCCCTCCCCTTCCCAGGACCTCTGTCACTCCCTAAATAATTTCTTTTTCGAGAAGATTGCTATTATTAAAGCCAACATTCCCTCACCCTCCCCGACCTTTGCTGACCCACAGTGTCCCCCACCTAAGGGGCAACTCGATGCCCTTCCCCCTCTGACCAAGGAATCCCTGACTTCAATAATCCCCTTGGTCAAATCTGGCTCCCCACTGGACGCCTGCCCCGCGCACATTCTTCGCCATATTTATACAACGTGTCCAGATCCCCCTCTTCACTTCCTTAACAGCTCTCTCTCCCAGGGGGTTGTACCTAATTCATTAAAAACAGCTGTCATTGTCCCCATCTTAAAGAAGCCCGGCGCAGACCCTTCGGTCCCCGCCAATTATCGCACCATCTCCCTCCTACCATTCTTGGCTAAGGTGCTCGAACGCCATGTTACCAGGACCTTGAGCACGTTTGTGGAGGAGTATGGGGTTCTGGCTCCTCGCCAGGCCGGCTTCCGCCCCGCACACTCTACGGAGTCCGTAGTTCTTTCGGTCCTTGACAACCTCAGGGAGGGAATGGATACCAACCAGGCCCAGGCGTTGGTCCTCCTCGATCTCTCAGCCGCCTTTGACACGGTTGACCATACCATCTTACTCTCCCGTGTCGGGGCGGCGGGGATCGGGGGTACCGCCCTGCTATGGTTGTCCTCCTTCCTGAGGGACCGCACCCAGGCTGTCCGCCAGGGTGATTTTTCTGCGGACTTCCAGAAAGTGCAATGCGGGGTCCCCCAAGGTTCCTCCCTTTCACCTCTTCTGTTCAACCTCTACATCGCCCCCCTTATTTTTTCGTTGCAGCAAATGGAGGTCAGCGTGTATAATTATGCGGATGACCTCCAACTTGTTTTCAATCTTTCTTCTTCCTCTGTTTCCATTTCAAACTTTTAGTCTATTATGATTTTTATCCGGGACTGGATGAACTACAACCACCTGAAACTTAACCCGGATAAGACCGAAGTGGTGCTGACGGGTGGTTGCTCCAGTCCCTGGTCTCCTCTTTTCTGGCCCCCTTCCCTAGGTTCCCCCCCGGTCCCCTCTACCGCAGTTAAAACTTTAGGTATCAAACTTAATTCCCAGCTCACTCTTCACTCCCAGGTTAGTTCTGTGGTGTCCTCTTCTTTTCTGTCACTACGCACCATCCGCAAGGTATCCCGTTTTTTTTCATTTGATGCCTTGAAACTGATCATCTTGGCGATGGTCATTTCCCGCCTGGATTATGGCAACGCCTTATATGCAGGTATTCCAGCATATTGTTTAAAGCGTTTGCAGCTTATCCAGAACCAGGCGGCACGGTTGGTGTTCAATCTCCCAAAATCCCATCACGTAACACCCCTCCTCAAATCCCTACACTGGCTCCCTGTCCGGGAACGCGTCCAGTTTAAACTTGCTTCTATCACCTTTCAAGCCCGACTTGGCGCGGCTCCGGCCTTCATCACATCTGAGATCATTCCCTATGTTCCAACCAGGGAACTACGTTCATACACCCAATCCCTGCTGTCAGTCTCCTGTTTCCGGAGGAAGAAATGGGGAGGATCGAAGTTTGCGACCCTTGCCCCAGTCCTGTGGAATTCCTTGCCTCTGGAGCTTAGATCTCTAACTCTTTACCCTGAATTTCGGAGGAAACTTAAAACCCATCTATTTGCTAAAGCCTTCAACTAGGTCACCCGTTCTTTCGTTCTCTTTCTTTTACTCTCTGGTACTCCTCCTCTGGGTATTTGTCTGCTACAGCGCCATGAAACCGCTGGTGAAAGTGCGCTTTATAAATATTTTAAACTCAAACTCAAACAGCAAGGTGAATGTATTTGCAGCAGATTTGTATGCCCAACAGAACTGCATGCTTATATACATTAGAAAATATGAATGTACAATGAGCTCCCAGCAGCAACGTAACCACCAGCCTTCAGTTAAGTTTCCACTCTTTGAAAAAGCTAAAGAAGTTTTAAAGCGCACTTGAGTGCTGGCTAAGGATTCACTCTCAGTGAGATTTGAGAAATAATGGTCAAAGTTGATGACACTGTATTGATCCATTATAATGAAACTAAGATTTTTCTGGTGAGCATGTACAATGAGAGAATTTGTTTTTGTCAGTCTAACAAAATGAATAAGCCACTTATAGTGTTCTCAGCTGATTTGACTCCTGAAGTTCTTGCTGCCAAAATAAGATGCAGTTAAATCAGCAGGAGCCATTTTCAGACACATCCTGAAAGATGTAGATTTTGGACTCAAAGACAAATTTCATGATGCCCCTGAGCTCCATAAACCATGGGAGTCAAAATAAATGTCTGATGTTGTGTTAGCATTTTTTACATCATTGTTTAATATTAGCAAAGCAATACTGTTGCAAACTAAAGTTCTTGAGTTTGGAGCAGAAGCTGAAAACATTAATGATGGCCTTCGAAGATATAAGCAAAGTAGTGGAAGACAATCCCATGACTGACAGGCTTATGCTGTGCAAATGTAGACTATTACAACTATTTCAAAATCGTGTTTAATGAATTACATCACAACGAAAATAAAACTCCACTATACATGATGACACTTGATTACAGTCCACACAATTGATAACAAGTGTTAAAGTAGAGTGCTAATCATGTCAATGAATATTATTGGTTTATCAACAAGTTCTAGAACAGGAACTTGTTAGCAGCTCATGCTGTAACAGCTTTTGAATCCGACAGCACCCCACTTCTAAGAAAAGGAATTACAATTTCTGCTCTGGATAATTTTGAAGACACTCATCTTTGTCTGGAACATCCAGCACTCATGATACTGCCATGGTACTTTTTCAAGACTGAATCAATGAAGTAGCTGCTGGAAAACAAGCTGTGCCAGCTGTAGACATAGACAAACGAACACGCAACCCTATATACCAACTGTCGTGCCAGCATGTGCAAAATCACTACAAGCCATCAACACATCCTAGTCTACCAGAATGTTTCAAAGTGGCTGAGGACATGTATCTTTTTCTACCTGATGCTGTGGTCTGAAAAGCTAATTTAACTGGATTTATCATATTGCTTATTCAGTGCAGACTGAACGATGAAGAAAAGCAAGGTTCTTTGTAGGCTGAAATTCATGCTATGATCTCCCAGAATACCATCCCACTAAAGAAAGTTGGCTTTTTACCAGTAAAACCATCTTCAGTCACAAACTACACAACAGTAAACACAGCTCTAACACATTTCCAAAATGTGCAGGCTCAGCTTGAATACCAGCCTATCCTGTCAACTTTCTGTGATGAAGTTACTTTTTATATTGCAGCTGACATTTTTATGAACAATGCAATAGAATTTTAAGATCTTCATCTAATGATGGGGTTTTTCCACATGACAAAAACTGAGTTGGGGCTTCAGGAAGTTTTTTCAGTAGATCTGGCATAGCCGATACACTTATTGAGGCTGAAATCTTTTGAAGTAAAACTGTCCAGTCAGTAATGAGGGTAACATGTTATGTTTGTTCATTAAAAGGTATGCTCCTCATATCTGAGGCTATAGAAACATTGCATTGGAAGGCTTTCTGGAAAAAGAATGACATATTAGGTTTTGCATATCTTATCTCAGAAGTGAACAAGACACAGGCTGCACTTCATTCAAAAGTCATAATGCAGAGCCAGGCAATGTTCAATGCGCTCAGTTCAAAATCAAAAACCTAAAAACCAAGTTCATTGAGTTTGTCAAAGAATGTGAAGAAAAATCAGAACTTTGCAAGAACTGGGGAAATGTTTTTCACATGATAGCTCTAGTGAATAACTTGGTACATGCTGATCGGTAAGGTGATTGGGAGATGCATGCAAAGACTGTGCAGTCACCGATTACTGTATTTCATGAATTCGATTGCATAAACTACCGGAGAAATGGTACCTAGTATTTGGAAAGAATGAAGAAACTAGACGTGGAAAAACTACATCTCCACAGAAAATTCATCCAAATACATTTTGGGGTGAAAGACAAAGTGTAAAGATTCAATGCTGTGGTGCTTGATCTTAAACTGGAACCAACAGTCCACAGATCACAGAAAAGCTCTAAGAGAATTGTTGGTCAGACACGTAAAAGTGAATATGTTGCTCAATAGCAGCTCATTTACCATGACGTCCATTCTATTTGCAAAGTTTTCATGGAGATGATAAATTCAAAAATAATGGACCATCATGAAACTGTTCCTCACCACAAATTTGTGGGAAAGGGAGGTAAATGTTTTAATAAACATGTTAACAGCCTCCATTTCCTGTAGCAGCAAGTAAAACCAATTGAAATGACTGAGCTTGTGTAGCTACACAACTTTATGACCAAAGAATACTTGGATTGCGATATAAAGACACGTCTACTAGATGTCCTGGAACATGGATCGAAACTATAAGCAGAACTGAAGCAAGAGAGATTTTGAATTAAAAGAAAAAAAGCTGTTTGACATGATTACTAAAGCTAGAGAGTGTTGTCCAACCAGCAACTACAAAACAGGTTACAAAAAAACAACTTTTGCAAGCCCATAGAGAGATGGATGTAGCAAAAGAAAGGGGTGAATTTATCAGGGACATTTTGTTGCATGATCTTCTTCCAATAAACACATTATTTGATGAAGATGCTGCAACCAAACCAGTGAAGCACAAGTTCATACAAGAGCTCAAACAATCTCCCACTTGAAGAATTTTCAATTCAAAAAGGTGTCCTCACTGAAAATTTCTTTTGTTGTGGAATATATTTCACAATTGTGAATGGTCAAGATTTCATCCATGCAAAACTTTGGAGAGTTCGTTCAGACCGTTCTACAGATATCAAAGTCAGTGTACAACTGATCTTTGACAGTTACTTCAACTATCTGTCAAAGAATCGGATGAATGTCTACAAGTGGAAGAATTTACATTGCCGGCATCAAAAGTTGACTCATGTACCTGTGCAACTTGATAAATTCTAATCATCAACATCAACAAAAATGAACTTGGAGATGCTAACTTACCTCAAACATTGCTGAATCTTCAGTGAAAACTGCATTTCTAATTATTGCAAATGGAATGATTGTCAATTAGGAGATGGTACCTGCAGAAATATATTTAAAAAGTGAGTGCCACACTTTTCAAGAACTTAACAGCCAATTGGGGAAAGCTGACATTCATGTGGTGCCACATTTCGAGTGGGCTGTTTGTAATAGTTCCAATCGAGTTATTGTACTGTCGAATGACACATATGTTATTATTGTTCTACTTAGATTTGTTGCAATGTTCCAAGATAAGGATTGTTGGAATTATGGGTATGTTATGGAACAGGCGAGAAGAGACACTTAATACCGCTTCATAATCTGTACAAGAAACTTAACTCTGAGATGCCCAGTGTTCTTCTCAATGCACACATTCTTACAGGTAATGACTTTATCAGCAAAATTGAAACAAAGCTTTCGGCTTTAACAGCTGTCACCAGATCGATTTCAGGTTCCTGATCAATGTTCTCCTTGCTCTTTGCAGGATTCATCGGTCTCACCCACCGGTGGAGGAGACAGCAGTAGAGGAAGGGGTGCGCAGCAAGAGCATCCCGCAAGACAGACGGTAAAGGCAAGCCGGACGATTCTCCACGTCAGAGGCCCTAGTTTCAGAAAAAGAAAGTTGCGGCTTTAACAGCGAGATATGCCACGGATAGTGAGAACGCAGCTTCGGAATCTGACATGGGTGCTGACACTGTTGGACAGCGCGGCATAGATTACCATAGTGCGAGAGGTGCTACGTCCACTACTGAAGGTGACAGCGATTGACACATTTGTTTTATTGAGACAGCTGACACTAGAGTGGCACCCCCTGAAAGACTTTTTGAAATTGTCCTTTTAATTGAAAGTGACATACAACGTACTGTAAAAGGGGTATTTTGGGAGAATCTAACTACAACCTATGACATTTTATTGGTGGAGGTGGACTGGCCCCCCTCTTTTGTTTTAGCAGCTCCGCTAGGGGAGGAGGTGATCCTCCCTAGTTTTGCGCACACAGTGCCGAAGGAGAAGGCTCTGCATTTTGCAGAAGATTGGGCTAAGGCACTCGCACCGGCTTTGTACCGTACTCACTGTGGTTGGGACATGAGATTTCCTTACGGTCTATGCCACAGCCTCGGCGCCAATACCCTGTGCGACGTGAAGGGAAAGCTCTCGTGGCAGAAATCCTTGAACAATAGGAATATCAAGGTGTGATTGAAACATGTGTGTCTCTGATGAATAACCCTCTTTTTATTGTGACTAAGCCTGATGGCTCATACCGTTTGGTATTGGATTACCGGCACTTAATCTCCAATTGTCGTATGTGCGCGGTACAGAGTACTCACAGTTCTGCTCTAGTGGATAGTCTCTTGTGCAAATGGTTTAAGACCACCCTTGACATATCCAATGGCTTCTTTGCCCACAATCTGTCCTCTATTGGTATTCAATGGACAGCTTTTACCAGTGGTGGCAAACAGCGCCAATTCCGACGTGGGCTATAAAAACAGTCCTGGCATCTTTGCCGCCCACATTGTCTCTATTTTAGAGGGATTCAACACAGATGCATGTTCGTATGTGGATAACATTTATCTCACAGACGACGAATTATGGCGGCATCTATGTCGTGTTGACCGCTTAATTTGCCGTTTTGTGGACTTTGGCTATAAATTCAACTTTACGAAAAGTCACATTGCAGAGTTCACAGTGTTGTTCCTGGGCTACGAGCTCAATAATAAAGGTTGATGTTTGGCACCTCACTTTCTGGAGAAATGTGCACAGCTGCGCGCTCCCACAACACTGAAAAAACTACAGTCTTTACTGGGCTTTTTGAATTTTGGGCGATCATACATTCCCAAATATGCCCAGCATATCAAACCTCTTCACGCTTTGGTACAACCTACTTTTTCCAAATTTTGCTGGCTGCCAGTACATTCAGCCATCTTGCAATCTTTGCAGGCTGATCTTCTAGAATCTAAATTCTTGTTGACTTGTGATAACCACACCAACCTGGTGATAAGAATCATACCTGGGGCGGTGGGTTTCACATACCTGACCTTTAATGAGGGTGACACAGTCCCTATTGCTTACATGTCACACTTGTACACTTCGGCTAAGATGCGGTTTTCCACTGTGGAAAAAGTTTTGGCAGCAGTGCAGATGACGATTCTTAAAGAACATGCACTGTAGCAGGGGAAATGCATTTTGGTTGTTACTCCCTAATCCTGCCTTGGAGGCAGTTACGTAAGCCAGTGTACCAAATTCAAAACCTTTGCACCCATGGTGGATACAATGGGCCTCGTCCTAGACATCTCCGGATGTCTCGTTCATTTTTTATTCCTCTCTGCAGACTCAAGAGTTTTTGCAGTATGAATTCATTCATCCTGCTCCTCTGACCATGCTGCCCCTAGAGGATTTCCATTGTATCATTTACACTGACGGTTCAGCACAAGCGGCTAGGGTTCAAGGCACGCATATTCTTCAACCTGCGCAATAGTGGTTGGTACTATGGTGGATGATGAACTCATGTCCGATGTCATGCATACACAGACATTAGGGAACTGTACCACTCAATTGACAGAGCTTCGTGCTCTGATGCTTGTATTGGAGTACGCAGATCCATTGTGACTACTCTTGTTGTAAGTGACTCTTACTACTGTGTTCAATCATACAATGACAATTTATTCTTTTGGACTCAAAATGACTATTGTGACTCCAAAGGTCGCACAATAAAACATAAAATGATCTGGGTTCGAGTGGCTGAACTTAAAGAACGGCTCCCACTCGTGTTTGTAATTCATACTCTTGGTCACCAGCGTGTCGGAGTTCACGCTGTTGGCAACAGTCTTACCGATGATTCGGCCAAGACATCAGTTACAGCATACTCAGTAGCAGCAGTTACACATTCCAAAAGTAAGTTTGATGATGACATCTTGGCAGCTATTGCCGCAACAGAGAAGGGAGGTAATTACCTGAAAGGTTTCCCTTCTAAATATTTTTATAATTTAAGTCCTGATAAAGTTCCTTATGTGAGAATTAACAATGTTGGTAACAGGTTGATTCCCAACACGGACCGCAGGCAGACTTTGATTACAGTGGCACACAAGGGCATTGCCTCTGCGCATGCGGGCGTGTCAGCTACTGTATCTCTCCTACAACAGCGTTACAAAAAATCGTGTGATTATGTCCTTCTTTGTGACATTTGCCAGCAGATTAAACCTTCTACTGCTGAACGCCCGCCCCAGACTCAGTTGTACATATCTAATAAACCACTGGGTTGTGTTTATTAAGATCGCTGCGGTCCTTTCTCCTCTGATACTGCTTATAAGTACATCTTAGTAGCAGTTGACTCTTGCACGCGCTTTGTGTCGGTTTGGCCCCAAAGGAGTGCTAATTCTCAAACTGTTGTAAGGGATTTGCGTGTCTTTGTGGGAATTTTTGCATGTGGTACCTTCCATCCCGACCAGGGTCCAGCGTTTGCCTCTAAGGCATACAAGGATGCTATGCGTTCATTGGGGTCCAAGTAAAAATTTTGTTTCCATATCGGCCTGAGGGCAATAGTTTTGTGGAGCGGATGAACCATCCCTTAAAGCAATCCCTGACAGCTAGGGTATTAGGTACAGGCTGCCCACCTCAATAGGGTTCAATGTGCACTAAATCTCCCTTCGCCATCATTGTAATATGATTTCTCCTTTTGTGTTTTAAGGAATTGTAACAATGCTGACCATATTATTTCTAAGCATATGTTAGCAAAAATACTGCATCTTACAGCACGTCATTAAAATAAATATTTTAACTCTTCCCGTGTCTCTTTGTGTCTATAGAAGGTTGCCAAAACGATTCTTTGACTATATTCTTTGTTCTTACCACCCCAAAATGTTCTTCATGGCATAAACTTAAAATCCAATTTATCATGCCATCAGGTGGAATTAATTTGCAACATCTATAAACTATTTCATTATGTATTAAAAGTTCAGATCTAACATCCCAAAAGGCTTTACACTCTTTTGACAGAAACTCCTTTATAGGCCATCCTTCTGACATATACTTGATAATTTCTAATAGAACTTTGTCTTGTGAATGTTTCTCAAGCCAATTCTTACGTTCAATGGCGGAAGTGCCAGAATCATGTACTAACGCAACTTTATAATCACTCCATTGATCATCGTCACTCATTTCTAATGGATTGGGTAACCTCGACAAACAGTCAACAATTAAATTCTCTTTGCCTGGAACATAAACCTTTTTAGGAATGGAATCTTTCATCCCATTGACATTCTAGCTAATCTAGCCGATGAAGATTAAGGGCCAGATGTAGGTAGGATTAATTTACCGATTCTTAATTACCGAATTTTACAGATTCGGTAATTAAGAATCGGTAAATATGAAGGGGGGACATGTAGGACCATCCAGATAGTTTTTTTACCGAATCGGTAAAAATCTGTTTTTACCGATTCGGTAAATACCGACCGGTAATGCCCATTCATTCCTATGGGCTTTGAAGCCCATAGGAATGAATGGGCATTACCAAATCGGTATTTACCGAATCGGTAAATACCGAATTCCACAAGGGTGCAGGGGGTGTCACTTTGACACCCACTAGCACCCCCAAAACAGGTTCGGGTGCCATGTGGCAGGCATACCTGCCCTAAGGGCAGGTCTGCCTGTCATATGGCACAGGTGTGCATGCACACATGTGCATGCACACCGGAATCGGTATTTTACCATCAAATTGATTTGGTGGTAAAATACCGATTTGGTAAGGCTTGTGGGACTCTGAAGAGTCCCACCTACATTTCAAATTTACCGATTCGGTAAAAATACCGAATCAGTATTTTACAGAATCGGTAAATTTACCGAACGGTAAATTTACCGATTCTGTAAAATGACTGTCCCTACATACCATTTCGCTGATACCGGTCGGTAACGGCCGAAAATACCGATTTTCGGCCGTTACCGACCGACCTACATCGGGCCCTAAATGCCTTTTGTGGACAGTAATTAAATCAGCGGTTTATGGTCACTACAAATGACTCCAGGTTTACCCCAAATGAATGCTCTAAAATGATCGAGCGCCCCTGCACAAACTAAAGCTTCTCATTCAATTTTAGGGTATTTTTCCTCAGTGGTGAAATGGATCTAGATGCAAATAAAATGATACTTTCCTTTCGAATTCTTTTGAGAAAGAACTGTACCTAGACCTTTATTACTTGCATCTACCGTGATGTAACTATCTAAATTAGGATCAAAACGTGTTAAATGAGGCACTTTCTCTAAAAACTCTTTGATATATTGGAATTCTTCTTCACATAGAGAATCCCAACACAATTTGACATGTTTTTTAAGAAGTTGTCTGATGTTGAAAACTTTTCCAGCAAAGTTTGGAATACATTTTGCACAGTATTCTGCCATTCCTAAGAAGGATCTTACCTCATTCTTACTAGTGGGTGACGGAACATTTGCGATAGCATCAATTAAAGCTGATTTAGGCTTAACACCTTTCTCATTAATAATATGGCCTAAATATGATACATTTCTTTATACAAATTTACATTTGCTCAATTCAACAGTCAAACCTTTTCCATTTAAAATATCTAATAAATTGTGTAACCTCTCATCATACTGACATTTGTTATCTCCAAAACTAAATTGTCATCCTGGAAGAATAACACACCATTCTCCTTGCCAAATAAGTTATGTATTAGTCTTTGGAATACAGCCACGGCCAAAGCCAAACCAAATGGCATACGCTTGTACTGGAAGCATCTGAAGGGTGTAATAAAAGCCATGATTTTCCTAGATGTTTCTGATAGTAAATTTGGGTGATATGCATTTGAGAGATCAATGGTTGAAAACCATGAAGCCCCTTTAAGGGAAGAAACTATTTCTGTTATTTTAGGCAAGGGAAAGTGATCAATCAATATATTAGTGTTAACATAGAGTAAGTCAACACACAAATGGTTTTTCCATTGTTCCGTCGGGCTACCACAACCGGAGAAATCCAGTCTGAGCTCTCTACAGGTTCAATCACATCCATGTTTTGTAATCTTTCAAGTTCCTTGGAGACTTCATCTGTTATATTAATAGACACCATCCTCATCTTATGTATTTGAGGTTTTGGACAGTTTCATGCTCAAAACCTTCTAATGTGCCTAATTGTTCTTTAAAAACATTAGGAAATTTATTTTCCAATTCTTTACCCATTGAAATACCTTCATCCTTGAATAACACTTTGTCGACACAATTAGGGTCTAAAATAATATATAAGTTCCCTTGGTCATGCCAAGCTAAAACTGATGATTCATTCTTAGCTACAAACAGTTTTCCGCTTGCACCTCTGCCTTTAAACTCAAAAGATAACCATCTGTAACCAATGATGTCTATTCTTTCACCAGTAAAGCTTTCTGGATTGATATCATAAGTATTCTCCAATTTTCCCTTTGAAGTTTTCTCTCCACACTTCTTCATTCACAATAGTAAAAGGTGAGCCAGAGTCTGCATACATTTTTATTCTAACACCACCAATAGACATATTGCATTCGGGTTTTCCATTAGTGTTCTTGTCATCAATATTGAGTACCAATCTTTTCTTCTGTGAGAGATTTAAACCACTTCCATGTTTATCATTATCTTCCTCTTCCTCACTACTGCTAGAACTTTGAATATCATGAACACATTTCACTTTAAAATTCTTCTTACGGCAAACTTTGGAATAATGACCAACCACACCACAATTCATGCATTTTTATCTGATAGCAGGACATGACTCACTGTAGGTCAAATGGTCTTTACTACCTCAGCAATTGCATTTCCAACCTGATTTGTTTTCCAATGAGTGTTACTTGTTTTCCCTTATTGCTCATATTTCTTTTTATGATCAAACTTACGAACACTGACTTTGCACACACATGAGTCTTCCTTCTCTGGATGTTGCAATTCAGTTTCACATCTTCCTGACATTTCTGCTTTCCGTGCTATATTAACTACCTCTTCTAGAGCTGAATCCCCATTAATCTACAAACGATCTTGAATGGTATTGGTTTTACTATGCATCCTAGTGGTTCTCTTATAAAAACATCGTGGTTACTTCCAAATTTGAAATCTATGGCAAGCTTTTTAAGTTTAGCAACATAAGTCTACTGCCTCCCCTTTGAGTTGTTTACGTTGAAAAAAAGTGTACCTAGTGATACCAATGCAAACTTTAGGTGTGAAATATTTGTCTAGATCTTGTAAAGCGACTAAAAATGCATTTGTGTCACCACCAACAACACTTATTCTGTTATAAGTCTTTACATCTATTGGTCCTAAAGAAAGTAAAATAATTATTTTCTTTTGTTCAGCTGACATTTTTTTATGTTCATCTGTTGCTGCAATATAGTTTTCAAAATATTCTTTCCACTTTGACAATTTCATTGTAGGTTCACGACCAGTAACCCAAAAATTGTGTGGAGGATAGATGGTAAAGTTTTGTTGAGCCATTATATTTATTCTCTTTAGGATTGAAGAATTACATTTCCAGTAATAAAATGATATTCCCTCACATAAAATTGCTCTTGCCAAAGAAATATTTTGAAATAAAATAATTGTTAATCAATTATAAAAACTTCCCCTGTTTCCTGTGTTAAACGTAGTTATTCCTGTTAAATTTCTTTTTCCCCCGGTATGCAGTAAACATCAGTAATATGAAATGTAGTGTTTTCCTTAGAAACTGACTCGAAAGGCAAAACAAAAACAGCCTCCATCTTGGGTCACGTTACGCTGTCACTTATGTAGCGTGAGGACGTAATTAGAACACTTCAGTGTTGAGCGCACGGTCAAGACGACTCACGTCATTGCATACAGGCATCAGAATGCAAGACGCGCGAGCCGTCTGAATCCCACACTCCGTCAAAAGATGCAGGACCAACTCAACTCCCAACGGCACAACAAACACAGCGGATAGACAATCCCATGCTGAACAAGGTAAAAATAATCTTCCTTCAAGAAGGTTTTACCTGACATACGACCCTTCTTTTGCAAGGTGTAACTTCCTTTCGCCTGTATCTTGAAAACAAAACGCAGGTTTCTTGAAAACGATAATTCCTTAAAATACCTCTTGTTGGAAATTAAACACCAAAGTCGAGGTCAAGGTTCATCCCCCCAGCTCGTCGCCACAATTTGTAGTATAAATCCAGGCAAGGGTAAGATCAAGTAAACTTCTTTATTTCCACACACAGGAAACAGGTGTGTCTCTTCCAGCAGCAATAACAGTCGGCAACATTGCAATACATTCCATTACTGTCACAACATTACAATACATTCAAATAACTCAATACGTTTTAATAAAGAATACAGATATAACGACTAACCTGCACCCCGACACTATAAATCATTCCAGCACCACTGTTTTCACTCAGTCCAGAAAAACGTACACCAGGACACTGGAAGATGGTTGGAAATCTTTGCTAACTGGTACACATGCTTTGGGGAGGAGGGCAAAACTGGAGCCCAAGATCGAAATCCCTTGCTCTTCTTTTAATTACAACAATAAACATTATGTTGAGCAGCACAAAAACAAAGTACAAAATGGCCCCACCGTTCAAGATTTCACTTGTGAACGACTCATCTCACACCCCGCATCAAAGCCTCGGAAAAGATGACCCCGGTTATGTAGAGTGAGCAGACTTACTGGGGGACGACCATGCAGGCTCCTTGCAAGGTCATGGTTAAAAAGGTGTGTGTCTGTCTATTAGACTCACATTGTCACTCCTTTGCTTATTTTGACTGGCAGGATCCACTCTCACTCAGAAAATGAGTGTCACTCTGACAACAGATATGACAATAACATGGCGCCCCTGCCATTGGCTCATAAGATTGTTGTATAAACTGGAAGAAAAACACAGCTATGTTGAAAATATATACAAGGATAGGGTAGCCCAGCTCTCCATGCAGAAGAATCTTGTACTAACAATTACTAACTTGACATGTTTTACAAACAAGTCCTTATTTTATCATGAATACTTTTGAGAAAGCGTTTCAGGTCATATTGAAAAAAAAAGTAAAGATAAGAGATAGCAAGTACTCTGGCTTATGCATTCGTTTTATTCATGCTGATTGAACTGTACGTGTGTAGCAAAAATCACAGTTTACAGATGTGTGAATCTGCAAGGAAACAATCACAAGTTGTCAAAACAGTGTGATGAAACACCATCAGTGGAGGAGTGAGGTTAGTTTCCATTAGCAAGGGAACCTACAGCCTAGGGGATTTCAAGTCAAATCTAAAAACATTTATTCTGGAAATCAAACTTTTGTCTCAGTGACCTTTTTTACATCTTGCCAACTTTTTAATAACTTTCAAACCATGTCACAAAATGTGTTCTTTTAAACTCCAGCAAGTAAAATAACAGCTATATGTAGAATATATTACAATCAATCTTTAGACATAAACACCTGACATGCACATCTATGAGGTCATATTCTCAAACTATCAGCTACTTTTTCTTTTATATGTATCATGAAAAGACTTAGGGGCATATGTATGAAAGTTTGGTTTTGCGATTCTCAAATAGCGAATTTTAGAGAATCACTATTTGAGAATCACAAAACGAGATGCATGTAGGAGTTGCATAAAGATTTGCGAATCCTCTATATTCCTTAATTGCGAATCGCAAAGTGCGATTCGCACTTAAGGAAACTCTCCCCATTCATTCCTATGGGCCTATAGGCCCATAGGAATGAATGGGAAGACATTCTCAATTTGCGATTAGGAATTAGAGAATTGCAAATTGAGAATGCAATTTCAAGGTTGCAAGGGTGTAAAAAGGACACCCTGGTGCACCCCTGAAATAGGCATGGGTGCACAGGAGGTGCACATACATGCCATAAGGGCATGTATGTGTCCCGCATTGCACTTTAAAAATGAAAAAAAAAATGCATTTTTCAAAGAAAACGCAAATTACCACCAACTTGAAGTTGGTGGTAATTTGCGATTCCTTAAGGCTAAATTGCACTTTTTCTGTGCTTCTTACATTGCATTTAAGGAATCGCAATTTGCGATTCATTAAAGGCAATCGCAAAATAGGAAATCACAAATTTTGTGATTCCTTATTTTGCGAGGCAGTTTTTCATTAATACACACCCTGGGCATTTTCTTGATCATTTCAGTAGCATCCTCCCCAGCCTGGGTACCTGCAAAGGACTATGCCACACACGGAGCTTAGTAATACACGTCTTTATTCTTCTGTGTGTAACTGTGAACTAAATATTCTAAACCAGCATTCAGTCCATTCCGCTCTAACAATTACATCACAGTTCTAAGAAGCCATCTAGAGCCAAAAGGGTTTCATAATTTCGAATTCTTCAGAAACTACATATCCACCTTTGTTAAATAAAAACATACAATGTTCACAGAATATTTATATAGATAGACACATACATTTAAATCTCCAATCTTTTTGGCGCTTTATTTGTTTGACTTGATCTTGTTCTGGAAAACTGGGAGGTGTCATCGCCGATGTCCAGGATCTGCGTCAAGGGTGTAGAAACAATAGCAGTTGCTAATTGTTATGTTTTCAATTAAACTTTGTATGTGATCTTTAAATCTCCTGGCAACAAGGTTTTACTGCTGGAATCTAGATCGAAGAGTCCAGCAGTGAAACTTGGCTGAGGAGCTGAGAAGTTGGCCTCTGGGGGTCGGTACGCTGTTACTTCAATAAACCTCCTACCAACAACCAACCGTGCCCTGATGAATCATGGGTCAAGTGCCTGAAATGAGAAGAGTCTAAAGTAATAGACTTCCAAGGGCACTGGACAGTCACCAAGTGTCCCTTAGTAGACACCACTAGAAAAAGTTCTGCATCAAAAGAAGTATCAGATGTTCTTGTCTGCATTTGTTGCACGAGCACTGGATTGCCTCTCTTAAAGATGGTGTTCTTTGCATGTCATTTTTGGTTAGCATACAATTTCATGTTTTGTTAGGTAACCTAGTCCTTCTTGTGAGTTATTGTCTCATCTTTGTTTCTCTGATTATTACATTGAGGTAACTTGGAATTCATTGCTCTCCAGAATATCAAAGGCACAGGACTTTCACCTGTGGTCGAGTGGGGTGTTGAACAATAAGCTCTCAAGGTAGAATTCAATCCAGTTTTAAAATTGGAATTCTCAAGAGTGGCATGTTGCACAGCTTTCTTTAGCATGCTAGTAAAACACCCAGTACGTCAGTTGACTTTGACTACAGAGGTGTGCTCTTCTGATGCTTTATTTTCAAATACTCCAAGAAATCTCTGAACTTTAGACTATTGAAAGGTGGGCCATTTTCAGACTTCATCATGTTGCAATGCTGCCATCTAGCTTTTCAATGACTTGTTCTTGACATATAGATGAAAGATCTTCAATTAGTGGAAGTATTCATCCATGAACACCAACAGATGATGACCCTTGTCAAGGGGACCGGCATGCCAATGGCTATTCTCTACCATGCATGCTTCAGGAGTTCTGACAAGTTCAAGGTGTGGTGAACATTCTTTGTAGAAAGGCAGTTTCATAAACGACAGACTTTTAACTGCTTTTCAACCCTGTCATCAAGGTAAGGAAACCAAACCCAGTCTCTAAGAGCTTGTTTTCTGGCAACAATTCCACAATGGCCTTCATGGTCTAGCTCAATTATTTTCTTTCACAGACTCTTCGGAATCAGGATTCTCAACCCTCATAATATGAGTCCTTCCTGAGTTATGGACAGTTCATTCTTTACAGTTTTGTACCTTTGATATTCACCATCACGGATGAGAGATCAAATGTGTCAGTTCCATGACTGATCTGTAATTATATCCTTCAGGCACAGCTTTACCATGTCACTGTCATGGCTCATGGTAGCTGCTAACAAATGGCAGCTGCTGTGTTAGATTTTACAAGGAAGTTGATATTGGCCTCAGACATCTCATCTGGAGTACTGTTTCCTTATACAGGCCCTCTGGATAAGTAGTCAGCTTGGTTCTAATCCTTCCCTGGATGATGCACAATGGTATAATCATACCCTTGTAACTGTAGTCCTCATCATTCATTGCAAGAAAGCATTTTGGCCTTTGAGTGTTAAAATATAGTCAGTAAAGCTTGATGATCAGTTACCATTGTAAAAGGTTTTCCATACAGGAATACCTAGGAATGTTCACAAGCCCATACCACAACTAAGCTTTCTTTCTCAGCTTTCTCAGCCCATTCTGCTTGGGACAAACTTATACTTGCATATGCCACAATTCCCTTGCTCACTGTGCCTCTGGATTCAAGCTAGCCTGGCTAATGAAGGGTGACATACCCTGAAACCAGTCCCAGGATGCTTATTTCCGGTCCAGGGAGGACCTGGCCTGGCAGTTCGGTCTGGTCTTTTCCCATGGTGCACAGGATCAAGGCTGATTTGCATATGGCTGGGTCCAAATTAGGGTGGAGTAGAGGGCAAAAGAATGGGGGGGAATGTTTGCATTGGCAACATTCTGTCCGGCATTTGTTTGCTGTAACACAATATACCTTTGAGCCTTAGGGTGTCCATTGTGATGTGCAAGAACTTGACTAGCGTCAACAGCAATCGCTGTATGAATCTTTAGATTGAAATATGCCATTTCAGTGACGTTCTCAATGGCTTGTTTAATTTTCTGGACACTCCTTGCACATTCAAGTGGCTAACTAAATAAAGGATTCAAGTCTCTCAATGGATCACTGACAGTGGCAAAGTCTTATATGTATGTGGAACAGTAATTGGCAATTCCAAGAAATGAATGCACCATGGAAACATCTTGTGGGTGATCACCATTTTACAGCACTTGTACTTTAGCGGGATCTGGTGTCATACCCCATCAGTAAAGATATGGGCGAAGACTTTTATCTTTGATATGTTAAACTTATACTTGTCTGTATTCAAAGTCAAACCTGCTTAGGCAGGTAAACCACATATTTAGGCAGGCGCTTTATCTTGCTCTTTTTGTGTAGTGCTGAATGTGAGAAGTTGGCCTGGTATATGATGCTCACTAGTTCTAGTGATCACCTTGTACCATGCCAAGCAACCCTTATGGTGCAGGTTGTAAAGTCAACCTTATAGACAAGCTATCCTAGGGGGAGCATGGACTAAGCAGTCTTAGGCTAAAATCTGTAAAGGCATGTGAAGCAAGCTGTTTTACCATATACAATCCCTTGAATACCAAATGAAAGGACACCACACAGATATATATTGAAAATATATATAGATTTATTTCTACAAATATCCCTGATACTCTTTATGAGCACATAAGCAAATGCGTTAAAACAAAACACAGTTTAAATACACAAAGGTTGCACAATATGGATGAGCCCTAGGGGCCACCTAAACCATATACTAAAATAGTGGTATAAAAACCACTATGGGGAAAGTGAAGAGCCCTAGGGCCTGGGGAATCGCTGCAGCTGTTCGGGACTAGCAGTGAAGAAGTCGGGAAAGGCCCGCGGGACTCGGGTGCAGTGCGGAAAGTACACGCTTTACCAATGCAATGTCAATGGTGCGTAAAAGTTACAAAGTTAGTTAAAAAGGAACCTTCCGAGTGACCTAGGAGGATGAAACTTTAGACACAGACACTAGAGGTGTGTACCAGTGTGGGAACACCGGCGGAGCTGAGTTACCTCACCCACAGGAAGCGGGTGCATAGGGTCGAAGTAGTGTCGGGTTTCGTCACGCAGGTCGATGGTGCTTGGAGCTGAAGATGCTGCAGGCGACTCGATGTGAAGAGTTCCGGTGGATCCAAGGGTGGATCTGAAGAGGTGAAGACCTGAAAGCAGAGGGGACAATGTTCAAAGTCACTAGCCAGTGACTACCGTGGAACCAGAGTGGAACCAGGCGATGTCGGGTGCAAACAGGTGACGTCGTGTAGCTTCTCTCTGCAGCCACGTGGACACGAGGGGTCGAAGACGTCCAGGAGTCGGTCACGAGCTGTCCCACGCAGGCTTCTCGCTTTTGGCGGTGTCGGCAACTTGATTGGAGCAAACAGGACTTGGCTAATGCAAGACACGCAGGAATCGAAAAAGGCTTGTTACTCGGACCAGCAAGGTCAGAGCAGGGGCTCCTTTTTACAGGAGCGAGGGCAAGTCTGAAGCAACCAGACCCGCAGTGTAAGTTGAAGGTTTCGTCGCCAAGATGGCCGCTCGCCACGTGGCAAGTGGCCGGGATGGCGCGTCAAGTGGCACGGTGCAAAAGGGCCCCACGCAGATCGTGGATAAGCTGGGGGGCTGATCTTCGGTGCAAGGGCTGCTCAAGGTTGGCGCTTCTCAAACCCCAAAGCACAGCGTCGAGGGTGCCTCTGATGCTGCGCAGTCAGCGTTTCGGGGGTCTTCCAAGAGGTCCGGTCCCACGTCTCTCGGTGCCTCCACGGGTCCCTTCTTTGCAGGGACTGTGGATCGGGCGGTGAGAAGTCTGGGAGTCTGGGTCTTGTCAGGCTCTGGGCTCGGGCTCCGGCGGGAGACGGCGGCAAAGCAGACGTCGAGTTGCTGGTTGGTGCCTGTGTTCACAGGGTGGTCACTCCTTGGCCACAAGGGAGATTCTCTTCCGTCTTCTGTGCAGCAGAATGTCGAAGTCCAGTCTTCTTCTGTATTTCAAGTTGATTCAGGATGATCTGAAGTCTCAGGACACAGCTCCCACTCTTATTCGAATCTGGGGGGCCGGATCACCTACTAGGTCCCTCCTCTGGGTGGAACCAGGAAGGGGGGTTGTTACACCCCCTTTCCTTTGTCCAGTTTCGCGCCAGGACAGGGGCAGGAAAGCCCCAGCACCGGTTTGAACTGGCCTATGCACAGGGACACCTTGTGTGCCCCAGGCATGTCTGATTCTATTCAGCCCTGTCCTACCCAATACACAAAATCCTGTCTGGGGTGGTGCTAGCACCTCCCAAGGCAGGAAACCCTTTGTCCAAGCTGCCCTCGCTGGAAGGACTCCCAGCAGCAGGAGGTCAGACTTGTGTCTGTGGTGGCAGCATCCATTTTGTGATGCTGAGGCTCCGTTTAACTTTAACCGGGGTTTAGGCTAGGTACATGTCGTGTCCCTCTAGAAGGGTGGAATGCTACCCCCGTCGCCAGAACTGGCGAGGGGGTAGTATTCCAATTCGTATGACACCTTACTCAACATGTTTTGATAAAGCCAAACCCAAGATAGCATTTAACTGCGAGGTTCATAATGCACTTAAGAGTATATGGTATGGCAGTATCATGAAACAGCTAAAGGACATGGTTCCGAAAGCTGCAGACAGGCTCAGCTCATGCCAGAGCACCATCTCACATATTTCCAAGCACTCTGCCTCCAGGATTGATGAGGCCTTCCATAGGAGTGGCTGATAGGAACATATGTGTCCATTTTAGGTTAGGTATAGGCATACTACACCTAAGTAAGGGGTGGTTACACCGACTTACCCCAGCTGAGTGATCAGCCAGTTGTGCCAAATATGGAGGCCAGGCCAGGGGTGGCACAATACATGCTGCAGCCCCTGGTAGGCCTTGGAAGCACCTATGCCCTGGGTACCTGGGTACACTGTTACAGGAGCCAATAAGGTGAACCAGTTCCAATTTCGTTATGCACCTAAAGTACATGGGTAACAATTTGGAGAGAGAACAGCAGGCTGTGGGTCTGATTAGAAGGCCCACAGCCACATTAAGTCATAAACCAGTGAAGCAAAATGCAAAAATTTGGGGTGACCATAGGATAGCAGACCCTACTCTCCTACACAACCCCCCCCCCAAACGCAGGGACATTAGACTAACCTTGACCAGTTGTGTCTTCATGTTCTAAGTGGAAGTACCTGGAGAGACCATCTGCATTACCATTGTCATTCCCGGGGCGATGCTCCACTGTAAAGTCCATCCCCTGTAGGGAAATGGACCACCTGAGCAGTTTGGGGTTTTCACCCTTCATCTGATTGAGCCATAAGAGGGGCTTATGGCCGGTCTGAATCTTGAAGTGAGTGCCAAACAAGTATGGTCTCAACTTCTTCAGGGCCCACACCACAGCAAAGGCCTCCCCTCAATGGCTGACCAACGTTTCTCTCTGGGGGTCAGCCTTCTGCTAATGAAAGCAATGGGCTGGTCTTGACCATCTACATTAAGTTGTGAAAGCACAGCTCCCACTCCCAACTCAGAAGCATCTGTTTGGACAATAACCTCTCTTGAGTAGTCAGGACTCTTCAGGATAGGTGCAGAGCACATGGCCTTCTTCAGGTCATCAAATGCCTTTTGACAGTATTCTGTCCACTGAACCTTTTTGGGCATCTTCTTGGATGTCAGATCATTAAGAGGAGTCACAATGGACCCATAATTCTTAACAAACTTCCTGTAGTACCCAGTCAGGCCCAAGAAAGCTCTGACCTGAGTCTAGGTAGTTGGAGGAGTCCAGTCCTTTATGGTCTGAATCTTACTCTCCAGTGGTTGAACTTGGCCTCCACCCACAAGGTGGCCCAAGTACACAACCTTACTCTGCCCTATCTGGCACTTGGTGGCCTTGATAGTGAGGCCTGCCTTTTGCAGAGCCTCTAGCACTTCCTTCAGGTGGACCAGGTGATCCTCCCAGGTGGAGCTAAAGACAGCAATATCGTCCAGATATGCTGCACAAAAGTCATCCAACCCAGTAAGGACTTGATTCACCAACCTTTGGAAGGTGGCAGGTGCATTTTTCAAACCAAAGGGCATCACCACAAACTGGTAATGCCCACTGGGGGTAGAAAATGCTGTCTTGGCTTTTGACTCCTCAGCTAACCTGATTTGCCAGTAGCCAGCTGTCAAGTCAAATGTGCTCAAATACTTGGCAGAAGCCAATTTGTCTATGAGCTCATCTGCTCTTGGAATTGGGTGTGCATCTGTCCTGGTGACAGCATTGAGTCCTCTGTAATCCACACAGAACCTCATCTCTCTCTTTCCATCTTTGGTGTGAGGTTTGGGGACCAGAACCACTGGGCTAGCCCAGGGGCTCTCTGAAGGCTCAATGACACCTAACTCCAGCATCTTTTGCACCTCAGCCTTGATACAGTCTCTGACATGGTCAGGCTGCCTGTAAATTTTGTTCTTTACAGGAAGACTATCACCAGTGTCCACCACATGGGTACACCAGTTAGTCTGACTGGGTGTCAGGGAGAACATATGTCGATATGACTGCAAAACCTGTCTGCAGTCATGTTGCTGATGTTCAGTGAGGCTGCCATCTAAGGCCACACCATCAACTGAGCCATCCTCAGGGTTCTGAGTCAGCAGGTCTGGGAGAGGGTCACTCTCTTCCTCCTGCCCCTCATCTGTAGCCATGAGCAAGCCCATGTCTGCCCTGTCAACATATGCTTTCAGCCTGTTAACATGGAGCACCCTGTGGGGGCTCCTGGGAGTTCCAAGGTCCACTAAGTAGGTAACCTCTCCCTTTTTCCTCATGATTGTATGGGGTCCAGACCATCTGTCTTGGAGTGCTGCTGGGGCCACTGGCTCCAACACCCATACCTTCTGTCCAGGCTGGTACTCAGTCAGGACAGCCTTTTGGTCATGCCAGGCTTTCTGTAAGGCCTGGCTAGCCTCAAGGTTTTTGGAGGCCTTCTCCATATACTCAGCCATCCTGGAGCGGAGACCAAGTACATAGTCCACTATGTCTTGTTTGGGCTTTTTGAGAGGTAACTCCCATCCTTCCCTCACCAGACATAGGGGTCCTCTTACAGGATGTCCAAACAACAATTCAAAGGGGCTGAAGCCAACTCCTTTTTGTGGGACCTCTCTGTAAGCAAACAGAAGGCAGGGCAGAAGGATATCCCATCTTCGCCTGAGCTTCTCAGGTAATCCTTTGATCATGCCCTTTAGGGTCTTGTTGAATCTCTCAACAAGCCCATTGCATTGTGGATGATAGGGGGTGGTGAACTTATAGTTAACCCCACACTCCTTCCACATAGCTGTCAAGTAACCTGACATGAAGTTTGCATCTCTATCAGATACTACCTCCTTAGGAAACCCCACTCTGGAGACAACTCCAAGTAAGGCCCTGGCCACAACAGGAGCTGTTGTGGTCCTAAGTGGAATTGCCTCTGTGTACCTGGTGGCATGGTCCACCACCACCAGTATGAATCTGTGCCCAGATGCTGTAGGGGGATCCATTGGTCCAACAATGTCAATCCCTACCCTTTCAAAGGGCACCCCCACCACAGGTAGTGGTATCAGGGGGGCCTTTGTGGTGCCACCTGCTTTGCCACTTGCTTGGCAGGTTACACAGGAGCGACAAAACTCCTTTGTATCTTCTGACATGTGAGGCCAGTGAAAGTGACAGACAAGTCTGTCCCATGTTTTGTTCTGGCCTAGGTGTCCTGCTAAGGGAATATCGTGTGCCAAGGTAAGAAGGAAGCCCCTAAATTGCAGAGGTATGACCAACCTTCTGGTTGTACCAGGCTTGGGGTCTCTACCCTCTGAATAAAGGAGCCCATCATCCCAATAAACCTTATGGGTACCTTGAGCATTCCAAGCAGCCTCAGCAGCAGCCTGCTGTCTGAGGGGTTCAAGAGAAGGACAGGATAACTGAGCCTGCCCCAAGTCTGCCCTAGAAGGTCCCCCTGTCCCCAGAAACTCAACCTGATCAGGTTCAAGCTCTATAGGGACAGTTCCTTCAGGGGTCTCAGAATCATCTTCCTGTGAAGGCTGATCCTCACTTGTAGGCATTTGGGAAGGCACAGCCTTTGCCCTCCTGTTCCTTGTCTTGGAAGGTGCTTGGTCCATTGTTCCAGGATCCAAGACCTGAGGTTCAGAGAGGCACTTTTTGGCCTGTGACCTGGTCACAGCAAGGACATGTGATGATATCCCTAACATCTCTGCATGAGTCCTGTACTCAACTTCTGACCATAGAGAGCTCTCCAGGTCATTGCCCAACAAACATTCTACTGGGAGATCAGCATTAACCACAACTCTTTTTAGGCCAGTTACCCCTCCCCAGGAAAAGTTAACAATTGCCACACTATGTGTAGTAGTGACATTGCTGTCATTGGTCACCAGGTAATTATCACCTGGTATGTACTGTCCAGGGTCCACAAAGCTAGGCGTCACCATAGTGACACTGGCACATGTGTCCCTGTATGCTTGAGCCACTTTTTCATTAATTAAAGGTGTCTGTCTGTACTTGCCCAAATTATTGGGACTGACAGTAGGGGAAAAATCAATCTCCCCATCACAAATCAGAACAGCCTGTGTGGGGACTCTGACTAGGTCAGAATCTCCATCAGTTCCCAAGGTGATACCCACTACCCCCTTAGTCTGTGGTCCAACACTGCCAGCTGTACTAGTGGGTGCAGGTGCCTTAGGGGCTGCAGTGTTGGTGGCTCCACCCTTTTTACAATCACTTGTCCAGTGAGTGGTGTTTTTGCAAAAGCTACACCAGGGTTTTCTTTGACCTTCTTTCTTCTTCTTCTTGGAAGTTTGGGACCCACCCTCAGTATTAGTTTGGGGCCCTGTTGAAGACTTCTGGTCTTTAGCTTTCTGCTCCCCACCCTTCTGGTCTGTTTTCTTTTGGTCACCACCCTGGTTCTGGTTCTGGTTCTTTTGCTTAACTCTGGTTCTAACCCATTTGTCTGCCCTCTTTCCCAATTCTTGGGGAGAGGTTAGATCTGAGTCAACCAAATGTTGATGCAACTGCTGGTTCTGACAGTTATTTAAAATCTGTTCTCTCATCAACAAATTGTACAATCCTTCATAGTCTGTAACCTTACTTCCCAGCAACCAGCCCTCCAGAGCCTTAGTGGCACATTCAACAAATTCAGACCAGTCCTGAGTCTGTGTCTTCTGGGTATCTCTGAACATTAACCTGTACTGTTCAGTGGTTAAGCCTAACCCATCAATCAGAGCACTCTTCAGGACCAGGTAGTTTCTAGACTCCCCATCACTAACTGTGAGGAGTCTGTCTCGGCCTCTACCTTCAAAGGAGAGCCACAAGATTGCTGCCCACTGCTCCTGAGGAACCTGCTGTACTTTGCAAGCTCTCTCAAGTGCAGTCATCCACTTGTGGATATCATCCCCAGCTTTGTAGGGGGGCACAATCTTACTCAGGTTTCTATTGTCATAGGACCTGTCTTTATCCTTATGGATAGTGCTGCCACCAGTGGAATCTAATCCACTCTCTCTAGGCTGCCTTGCTCTAGCAAGTTTCTCTTTGGCCAGGGCAACTTCTAATTCTTGTCTCTGGATCCTAAGTTCAGCCTCTCTCATTTTGGCCTCATGTTCCCTTCTCTGAGGGCTAGTGAACTCCCTTCTGGAGTTACCATGAGAACCTTTAGAAACATGGGAAGTATTGGACTCACCTGAGTGATTCCTCCTCCTCCTATGCTCCTGGTTAAGTCCATTTGGGGGTCTGAATGGGTTGGACCCACCTTCAGTCCCAAATAAGCTTAAGTTAGCCTGGTTAAGCCTGCTGACTAACACCTGGCTATCTCTATCATCATCAGAATCACTTTCTTCTACCTCCTCCCCTTCTTCTTCCTCAGGCTGAGAATTCCCAGGGGTCTGGTCTTCCTCATCTATCTGGATGACAGGGGCAGGGGCATTAGGGTTATCATCTTCAGAAGGAGAAACTTCCTCACCAGTCCCTGAGGTGCCTGGTTTGGAGTTCTTTAGAGCTTCAGACTGGTCTAATAGCTCTCTGAGGTGTCCTGCTGTAGGAGTAGGACCTGTTTTGATTCCTCTCATGGAACACAGTTGCCTCAGTTCCTTAAATGGAAAGATAGCAAATTTGGATGGTGCCCTTGGAGGGTCACTCTCAACAGAGGTGGTTCCAGTGGATCCCTCTGCTCCAGACATTGCTCTAGTGTGGTGGATGTGTTGCAATCTACCTACACTTGTGTTTTCCTACAAAACCTATCTAGTAGTTGTAGTCAGGGTGTGCTACTCCCTATCCTCTACAACAACTAAGTTCAGTAGAACTTAAGTATATCTAGTCTTGTTTTAGTGTACCTATCAGGTACCTGTATGATCTTTCAAATGATATTTTCAAAGATTGTAATGGTAAAACAACAGCTAGCTCAAATCCCAATCCGCTGCTCACCAATGTGAGAAGTTGGCCTGGTATATGATGCTCACTAGTTCTAGTGATCACCTTGTACCATGCCAAGCAACCCTTATGGTGCAGGTTGTAAAGTCAACCTTATAGACAAGCTATCCTAGGGGTAGCATGGACTAAGCAGTCTTAGGCTAAACTCTGTAAAGGCATGTGAAGCAAGCTGTTTTACCATATACAATCCCTTGAATACCAAATGAAAGGACACCATACAGATATATATTGAAAATATATATAGATTTATTTCTACAAATATCCCTGATACTCATTATGAGCACAGAAGCAAATGCGTTAAAACAAAACACAGTTTAAATACACAAAAGTTGCACAATATGGATGAGCCCTAGGGGCCACCTAAACCATATACTAAAATAGTGGTATAAGAACCCCTATGGGGAAAGTGAAGAGGCCTAGGGCCTGGGGAATCACTGGAGCTGTTCGGGACTAGCAGTGAAGAAGTCGGGAAAGGCCCGCGGGACTCGGGTGCAGTGCGGAAAGTGCACGCTTTACCAATGCAATGTCAATGGTGCGTAAAAGTTACAAAGTTAGTTAAAAAGGAACCTTCCGAGTGACCTAGGAGGATGAAACTTTAGACACAGACACTAGAGGTGTGTACCAGTGTGGGAACACCGGCGGAGCTGAGTTACCTCACCCACAGGAAGCGGGTGCATAGGGTCGAAGTAGTGTCGGGTTTCCTCACGCAGGTCGATGGTGCTTGGAGCTGAAGATGCTGCAGGCGACTCGATGTGAAGAGTTCCGGTGGATCCAAGGGTGGATCTGAAGAGGTGAAGACCTGAAAGCAGAGGGGACAATGTTCAAAGTCACTAGCCAGTGACTACCGTGGAACCAGAGTGGAACCAGGCGATGTCGGGTGCAAACAGGTGACGTCGTGTAGCTTCTCTCTGCAGCCACGTGGACACGAGGGGTCGAAGACGTCCAGGAGTCGGTCACGAGCTGTCCCACGCAGGCTTCTCGCTTTTGGCGGTGTCGGCAACTTGATTGGAGGAAACAGGCCTTGGCTAATGCAAGACACGCAGGAATCGAAAAAGGCTTGTTACTCGGACCAGCAAGGTCAGAGCAGGAGCTCCTTTTTACAGGAGCGAGGGCAAGTCTGGAGCAACCAGACCCGTAGTGTAAGTTGAAGGTTTCGTTGCCAAGATGGCCGCTAGCCACGTGGCAAGTGGCCGGGATGGCGCATCGAGTGGCACGGTGCAAAAGGGCCCCACGCAGATTGTGGAGATGCTGGGGGGCTGATCTTCGGTGCAAGGGCTGCTCGAGGTTGGTGCTTCTCAAACCCCAAAGCACAGCATCGAGGGTGCCTCTGATGCTGCGCAGTCAGCGTTTTGGGGGTCTTCCAAGAGGTCCGGGTCACGTCTCTCGGTGCCTCCACGGGTCCCTTCTTTGCAGGGACTGTGGATCGGGCGGTGAGAAGTCTGGGAGTCTGGGTCTTGTCAGGCTCTGGGCTCGGGCTCCGGCGGGAGGCGGCGGCAAAGCAGACATCAAGTTGCTGGTTGGTGCCTGTGTTCACAGGGTGGTCCCTCCTTGGCCACAAGGGAGATTCTCTTCCGTCTTCTGTGCAGCAGAATGTCGAAGTCCAGTCTTCTTCTGTATTTCAAGTTGATTCAGGATGATCTGAAGTCTCAGGACACAGCTCCCACTCTTATTCGAATCTGGGGGGCCGGATCACCTACTAGGTCCCTCCTCTGGGTGGAACCAGGAAGGGGGGTGGTTACACCCCCTTTCCTTTGTCCAGTTTCGCGCCAGGACTGGGGCAGGAAAGCCCCAGCACCGGTTTGAACTGGCCTATGCACAGGGACACCTTGTGTGCCCCAGGCATGTCTGATTCTATTCAGCCCTGTCCTACCCAATACACAAAATCCTGTCTGGGGTGGTGCTAGCACCTCCCAAGGCAGGAAACCCTTTGTCAAAGCTGCCCTCGCTGGAAGGACTCCCAGCAGCAGGAGGTCAGACTTGTGTCTGTGGTGGCAGCATCCATTTTGTGATGCTGAGGCTCTGTTTAACTTTAACTGGGGTTCAGGCTAGGTACATGTCGTGTCCCTCTAGAAGGGTGGAATGCTACCCCCGTCGCCAGAACTGGCGAGGGGGTAGTATTCCAATTCGTATGACACCTTACTCGACATGTTTTGATAAAGCCAAACCCAAGATAGCATTTAACCGCGAGGTTCATAATGCACTTAAGAGTATATGGTATGGCAGTATCATGAAACAGCTAAAGGACATGGTTCCGAAAGCTGCAGACAGGCTCAGCTCATGCCAGAGCACCATCTCACATATTTCCAAGCACTCTGCCTCCAGGATTGATGAGGCCTTCCATAGGAGTGGCTGATAGGAACATATGTGTCCATTTTAGGTTAGGTATAGGCATACTACACCTAAGTAAGGGGTGGTTACACCGACTTACCCCAGCTGAGTGATCAGCCAGTTGTGTCAAATATGGAGGCCAGGCCAGGGGTGGCACAATGCATGCTGCAGCCCCTGGTAGGCCTTGGAAGCACCTATGTCCTGGGTACCTGGGTACACTGTTACAGGGGCCAATAAGGTGAACCAGTTCCAATTTCGTTATGCACCTAAAGTACATGGGTAACAATTTTGAGAGAGAACAGCAGGCTGTGGGTCTGATTAGCAGGCCCACAGCCACATTAAGTCATAAACCAGTGAAGCAAAAAGCAAAAATTTGGGGTGACCATAGGATAGCAGACCCTACTCTCCTACACTGAAAACATGATGTCATTGCTGTAAATGAACGCATTCATGAAAAGCTGTATGATGCATCAAATGATGTTTTGAAACAGTTCTGCAGTGGATGACACACCAAAACGAAGGGCCTGATTTAGACCCTGTGGGCAGGTTACTCCATCACGATGGTGACTTATATCCCACCCACCGAAATATAAATCCCATTATATCCTATGGGATTTATATTTCGGCGGACAGGATATCCGTCGCTGTTGTGTTGAGTAACTTAACAATTTAAGCCCTTTCTCAACAGCGTCAACGGTATCTATGCCCATCATGTCCCCAAAACATAAATCACTAAGGGCCAAATGTACGACCATTCAGTATTGCGGGTTGCAAATTGTGATTTTTTTGTGACTCATTATTCCAGAGCCTAACACAGATGCGCAGCGGATGCGCACAGGGGACGTGACCCTGTCGCGCCAAAGACGTGCCAAAGTCAAGCCTATCTTCACCTGTTTGCGCCTGTCCGATCCTGTACGCCGCCGGGAGGGCTGCATCTTTTTATTATTTTTTCTTTTCTTTCCTTCCCACATCTACCCCCCCTCCAGTTTTAGGCTACCATAATTGTGAATGGCTACTAAGGCCTACTTAAGCCGGAGAAGTGTGGCTCAGGGGTTAGAGGCAGCAGACCCGGAATCTGAGAGCGGTCCTGGACCAGGGTTCAATTCCCCGCCCCGGCGGGTCTTGGGCTAAAAATTCCATGGACTCGATAATTCTCACCCTGGTGCCTCCTCGACTCACGGGTTCGCACTCTGCGACTCTGGGCAACAGCTTGCTTAATCTCCACAACGGCCCCTCGCGGCGGGAAGCCTGACTTTCACCTTGTGGATACCCTGCTATCTCACAGGGGAATATCAGGAAGGGTTCCCTAAGCAAGCGCCGGGACACCTGCTTTGCGGGTAGCTGTGCGCTATATAAGCTCAACTACATTTACATTTACATTTACATTTACATTTACATTTACATTTAAGCAGAGAACTTATAACCTTAGAGAAGGAGTATTCTGCAGACAGAAATTATACCCTGCGGAGAATCTCACTTGTTGGCAATGTGGCACTTGCAAATTTATATGGACCAATAGGTGCTCCCCTGGCACACATAATGATCTTGGGCCCTCAATAGATGCCCCTTTCAAAAGTAAACAACCTGCTATCAGCAACAATAACATCTAAGAAAATGTCTCTGGTACCCCGTCCCAGCTACATTGCACACATCTTAATGAGCGCTCGATTCCTAAACATGCCTCAGAACTATGGGACCACCTAGGTTCCACAAAGCCGGATATATGGATAATCACGGAAACATGGCTAACTCAGTCCTCCTCCCCTTCCATAGCCATTACACTTTCGCAAGGCTACAGCATAACTAGGTGCAAAAGACAGCACAAAAAAGGCTGTGAGAGGCACGTCATGAGCCAGAACCATTAGGAAGGCCCTGAAGCACTCGGGTACCACCAGCACACGTGCTGCACCGGGCTCAGCGACCTTAAGCTCACTATAAAGTAACCCATCTTCACAGTAAATGAGATCATCCTTGGACTCTCCACCTGCTGCCTGGTCTGCAGCCTGCTGCCGCACACCAATGAGAGAAGGGCATTCCATCTGCACCTTGCAGAACTTCTCCCTGGAGGGGCCCCCTTCTTGCTGCCCGCCAATGGGTCAGCTTAGGTAGGTCCCCCAGTTCAGCCACCTGTTCACCGGTAGGCTCCAGGGCATCCCCCTCAGGTTCTGCTCCTTCCTGGGCCATGGGAATGGCGGGGGTGGGTTTCCCACGCCCTGTCCTTCTCCTCCTGGCAGGCACCTGGGCCACTGTTTTAGGCTCCAGGTCTGCTGAATGACCCCTACTGGCTGCCATTGACCGATTGGTCACACAGACCCACTCAGGCAGACCCAACATCTCCAGATGAGCCTGGTGTTCTACCTCCTTCCATGGGGAACTCTTCAGGTCATTGCCTAGCAAACAGTCGACAGGCATGGATGGACTCACAACAACCTTCAAGAGACCTGAGACCCCCCTCCACCCAAAGGGAACGTACACCACTTTGCAGAGGCACACTGAGTTGTCAGCTGACACTACTGGGTGAAGTACATTGGGAATGACTTGCTCTTCAGACACCCACTGACACCTTACAGATGTCACGCTGGCTCCTGTGTCTCTCAGAGCCTCCACCCTCTTCCCATTGATGGTCACCCTCTGCCTGTATTTTTTAGTGTTGTGGACCATCTCTCGGTCTCCTAAAGAGACAAGGGCTGACCCCTCCCCTTCACTAGAAATTAAATCCCTCCCAAACCTACACTCACTAAACTTGGTGTCGGAGCACCAGTGGGTGCTGGGAGTTTCTTGGGGCACCTAGTGACAACATGTCCCACCTCATTGCAGTGATAGCAGGTAGGGGGACCCCTGTTGTCCCACCTGCCCCTAGGGGGCCAGGTTGGTTTAGGTTTGGGGGGCTCGGACTTCTTTTCCTGGGAACTGTTTTGAGGCCCTTGAGAGAACTCCTTTTGGTTACCCTTGTCCCCCACACTCTTCTGCTGGGGACCCTGCCCACCTTTGGTTGTGATACCCACAATTCCTCTGTGGACCCTGGTGCTGGTACAGCGGTCTGCCTCCTTAGCAAGCTCAATCGAGTCAGTCAGCTTGCTGTCTAAAAGATGCTGGTGCAGCTCTGGAACACATAGACTACTCAAGCGCTCCCAACTAATTAAATGCGACAACCCCTTATAATCAGTTACGCTGCTGCCCTTTATTCAACCTTCCAGTGCACGCGTGTACAGATTCACACACTCCATCCAAGTCTCAGACTCTTTCTTCTTGGAGTTCCTCAACTGTTGTCTATACTGTTCTGGATTAAGTCCATACCTGCGACATAGGGCCTCCTTCATGTTGGAGTAGGTCATGGCACCTGCTAATTCTAAGAGCTCCAGAGCACTCCTCCCTGCAGACTCAAAATGTTTCACAGGCCCGCCCGCCCAATGCTGCTTAGGCACACCATTCATTCTCAAAGCAATCTCATACGAGGTAAACCAGGCATAGATATTCTCACTCCTATTATAATTCTGGACCAACTCCTTGGGGATATATACTTTACCCCCCTGCACTGGCTGTGCGCTGCCACCATTTGAACCAGACTCCGCCTGCTTGGCCTTGATATACAACTCCCTCATGCTCAACTCATGTGCCAAGAGCAATTTATTTTCTTCCCGGGCACAGGCATTCTTGCTCTCCTCCGCCGCACTTTCTCTGTCTTTCTCTACTTCCAATTGCTTCATCTTTATCCTCATGACTAATTCTTCTGGAGTGAAACCCTTACTGGAATGGTTGCTGCCAGGCCTTGAGCCTGGGTTGCTCACAGGCAACTCGTGGGGTTGAAAACCATTCATTCCACTTGCATCATTTCCATCTTGGGCCTCTCACCAGGCCTTCAAGACTCTCTGTAGCTCATCCTTCCTCGAGCTGCTCTTCACGGGGCAACCACAATCTTTGCAGAATTGTTTAAGCTGATCAACTTTGTATGAATACAGATCCTCAATGCAAAATTCCAATTCTGCCTCCTTACTGGCTGCCTTCCCATTCAGAGACATGATGCTTTTGAAGAGTTACTCAAAAAATAGAATAAGAAATAAAATAAAAACACGGTATGAGGTTGCGTAGTGGTCTGCACTAGACTAGTGATGTATACCAATTACTGTGGATCAAGTACAAATACAAGTTCAAATCCTCACTGCTGACCACCAATGTTAGATCTGGGGGTCTCTAATTGGCAGAGTTAGGCACCAATGTCCAAATAGGGACCCTTTCTTCCAGTCAGGGTAAGGGGGATGCACTCTTTGAATAACCCCTGCTCACACCCTTGGTAGCTTGGCACGAGCAGACAGGCTTATCAATGGCAATGTGTAAAGTATTTTTACCAACACTCACAGTAACACAGTGAAAACACCACAAATGGACTCCACACCAGTTTAGAAAAATAAAGTATCGTTATCTAAACTACGCAGGACCAAAATGACAAAAATCCAGCATACACAGTTCAAGAATATGATTTTAAAAGAGTTCGAGAGTTTGAGTCAAAATAATCCACAGTTCTATCACTTTTAGCCCAAAGTACCTGTAGATGCAACAAAAGCTCCAAGAGGAAGCTACAGCGTTGCAAAAAACAAGTGATGCATCACTCCTGAGACCCTGGGCGATGCGACAACCCCACTGCACACAGCAGGCGTGTTGCGACGAATCCGGTCACTATGTGGAGGGATGCCATACCTGGTATGGATTCCAGTGCGCATTTGGTAGGAAGCGTCTCACACAGACACGATGCGACGATCTTCGGGACGGCGACGATATTCGGTGCAGCGACAATGCGCGGCGCAGGTTTGATCTCCTCTTGCGGCCCCTCTATGCATTGGCTCTGTGACGATGTTCGCAGCAACAGGATGTGATCCACAAGCAAGCAATGCAATGGTTTCTCACAGCGACAACAGGCTCTGCGAAGATACTTGCAGCAACAGTAATCACACCTTCCTGCACATAAACAATCCATGCCCTTAACGGAGGCACCCTTGCACTATGATGAAAAGGGTGCCTGCGTTGGCTCTAGGCTTCTAAATTTAGCACCAGCACAGGGAGAAATGCAGGGCTGCACCATATTATTGTAAATTCGGTGCAGCACCATGTTTCAAAAGTGGCAGAGAGCGGTGTTAAGCCAACAAGGCTAACGCTTCACTCTGTCATTTCTTTTGTAAATATGCCCCTTGGTGTGTCTCAGCAAGGGGGAGGCTCCGAAAATCAATTAAATACATTGTGAATATTGACAAACATGGCCTACTGTTGGACCTGATACTCAGCACGCAGCGTTTCCCAGAACTTTTTTGCTTTTTCCACTGGTTTTTGCTGATTTTCTTATGTGGCCTCCAGGCAATGGCCGCTTTCACACTGTAAATATGGTGAGAAAGTGCATGTATTCATGTTGGAAAGTGGTGCTGATTCAATATTCTGAAACACGGGCCGATCTGTAATTGCAGACCAGTGGGTGCGCACTGGCATCTATCAGGAGTAATCTCATAAACAGGTTTTCATTGTAGGCTGCAGAATGTGCACACCACACTTCTGGTGCCCGTGATTGCATGTGCCACCTACCAACGCAGGTTTCTACATGCACTTAGACACATGTGTTAGTTAAACCTGTGTTCAGTCTGCTGTGTGGACTCATGGGTGCACACTTGCATCCCTGCCACTGGAAACTATGTGTCCTACCTGCCAATGCCAGTCAGTGTGCATACTTCCCAACATCTGCCCAGGTAGTGAGGAATAATTATGTGTGTTTTCACTACCTATGAGGCCTGCTCTTCCCATAGGTTAACATAGGGAAGTGGTTGATATTACTTCAGACTGCAATATTGGATTTCAGCGTGGCAGCCTCATGAAGTTTCATATTAATGGATTTGTAGCGCCAAACTCATTCCATTGGTAAAGGGGATTTGTCATGATTTGCTTAGAAAGGCTAATGATAGAATATGGACATTTCTATGCTCGAAAGGTCTCGGGGACCATGGTGCCTGGCTTCAGTGGACACTAGGGGTCAAATGGAGATAACTGTGAATTTTCCAAGTGACAGCCATAAACCATGGGCATCCCATGGGAACAGCAGACCTCTTCCATTTGAGGGCAGAAGTGAATAGATTGGAGATAGAGGTTGTGACACTTAGCCTCTAGGGGATTGATCATGGCCCCACTAAAGATTAAGATCTGCTTTCCACAGGCCTATGGCAGACAGGCCTACAATTTAGGGGAGACATCTGTGGTTTTAAAGGAAACCCCCTAAAACACCTCAAACTTCAATCAATCACGTAATTGTGAAGTGCGCTACTCACCCATGAGGGTCTCATGGTGCAGGGGGGGAATCATGCAGTTCCGTCTCACCCAAAAAGCCAGGTCTTGAGGCTCTTCCTGAATGCTTGCAGAGTGGGTGAGCGAATGATGTTGAGCAGGAGGTCATTCCAGGTCTTTGCAGCGATGTAGGAGTAGGCTCTTTCACCCTTTCTGTCTCTGAGGATGCAGGAGGTTTTGGCAAGGGGGAGTTCGGAGGAGTGGAGGCTTCTCTTGGGTGCGTAGAAGTAGACTCTCTCATTGACGTATTAGGGTCCGGTATTGTGGAGGGATTGCATGCGTGAGTGAGTAGCTTGAAGGTCACTCTCTTCTCGACAGGGAGCCAGTGAAGATCTCATAGGTGATGGGTGATGTGGTCTTTTCGTGGGATGCCAAGGTCGAGCCTGGCAGCGGTGCTCTGGATGTCTGGAGCTTTTAGAACAGGGATTTCTTGATTCAGGTGTAGAGGGTGTTTCCATAGTCCAGTCTGCTGGTTATGAGTATGTGGGTGACAGTCTTTCTGGTTTCATGGGGGGATCTATTTGTAGGTCTTGCGGAGGTTGCAGAGGACGTTGAAGCACGTGGAGGAGATGGCATTGATCTGTTGGGTCATTGTGAGGGAGGAGTCCAGTATGATGCAGAGGTTATGGGTGTGGTCCTTGGGAGTGGAAGTGGGAGGGGTGGCCAAGGGCGGTGGGCCACCAGGCATTGCCCTCTGCGGAGGTGCTGGGTCCGAGGATAAGGAGTTCTTTCCTATCCGAGTTGAGCTTCAGGCAGCTGCTGCTCATCCAGGATGCAACTTCTTTCATTACTTCCTGGAAGCTGAGTCTGGTGGTGTCGGGTTCCTTTTAAGGGAGAGGATGAGCTGGGTGTAATCGGTGTAGGATACTATGCTAAGTCCATGCTATCTGACAATGGCGGTGAGGGGCCATATAGATTTTGAAGAGTGTGGGGCTGAGTGATGATCCCTGGGATACTCCACAGCTGATCTCTGTGAGTTGGGGGAGGAAGGGCGGGAGTCAGATTCTTTGGATTTTGCCAGTGAGGAAGGAGTGGGTCCATTCGAGGGCGGTTCCCTGAATAGGGGCATTGTCAAGTCTGGCGGTGAGTGTTTGGTGGGAGATGGTGTCGAAGGCTGTAGAGGGTTCTAGTAAGATGAGAGCCGCCATGTGGCCCTAGTCGAGGAGAGTGATGATGTCATCTGTGGCGATTAAGAGGGCGGTCTCAGTGCTGTGATTGCTGCCGAATCTGGATTGGGAGGAGTCAAAGGAGTTAGCTTCAATGAAGTTCGTGAGCTGGATGTTTATGATCTTCTCAGTGACTTGGCTGTGAAGGGGAGGATAGAGATGAGTCTTTAGTTTTGAGGTCCGTTGGGTCTGCGGCGTGCTTCTTGAGGAAGGGCTTGACTTCTGCGCGTTGCCAGCTGTCGTGAATGTGCCAGTTTTGAAGGTGTAGTTGATGGTGCGTCATAGTTCGGGTGCTGTGGCAGTGGCGGCTCTGTGGAAATATGAGGTGGGCAGGGGTCCGTGGGGCTCCTGAGTGAATGCTCTTCATGGTTGTGGTGGTGTCATCTGTAGTGACCTGGGTCCAGGTGGAGATGGTAGGCTTGCTGGCATTGCTGGAGGTAGGTGTGGCTTCAGTGCCTAGTATCTGTTCGCTGAGGTTGTTGTAGAGGGACCTGCTCTTGAGGTGGAAGTAGGAGCCGAGTTTGTTGCAGAGGTCCTAGGGGGTTTGGTGAATTCCTGTATTATGTTGAATAGCTATTTTGAGTTGCTGGATTTGGTGAGGATCTTGTCCTGGATGAGGTTCATTTTAGTGGATCTGATGCATTTGTGGTGTTCTTGTAGATAGTCCCTGCTTCCAGGGTTTTGCTGTTTCTCCATACTTTCTCGAGATGTCTGCAGGTGCGTCTGGATTCTCGGAGGTCAGTTTTGAACCCGGTGGCTTTCCTGGGGTGCTGTCTGTCGGAATTCCGGAGTGGGTCGAGCTTGTCTGAGTTCGTTGGCTGCAGAGTTGACGTCGGTCATGGCGGAAGGGGGAGTGTGGTTGAGGGTGGTGTCGAGGTGCTCTTCGGTGACCTTATTACAATCCCTGTGCAGGAGGTGTGATATAGGTTTGTGTGCAGTGGGATTTGAGATGGAGAAGCATACGCAGTGGTGGTCCATCCAGAGGGTTTGTGTAGTGTGGCTGAAGTGGATGTTGTTTCCTCCTGCGAATATGGGGTCAAGGGTGTGTCATGCCTTGTGGGTGGGGGTGGTGATGAGTTGCTTCAGTCTGATGTTGGTGAGGTTGTCAAGGAGGGCGGTGGAGATTGGGTCGCTGAGGTTGTCAAGGTGGAAATTCAGGTGTCTGAGCAGTACATAGTCCTTGGAGGCAAAGGCGTGGGTAGTGATGAGGTCAGTGATGGTTGCAGCAAACGTGATTCGTGGTCTCGGAGGTCTGTAGGCATGGGTGCTGTGCACGGTCGTGCCGGTGGTTGGTCTGGATCTGGAAATGGAGATGTTCCTTGGGGGTCAAGGAGTCTTTTGTTTGGGAGATAGTGAGTCGGTACCAAGGACAAAGTAGTGGAAGCAGAACACAGGTACAAAATGGACAAGAGAGGAACAAACAGAGGCTCACATGGAAAAAAAGGCACAGAGAGGCAGAAGCGGCACAGAGGTTGCACAAAGAGACAAACAAGGCAGAGCTAGACAGAAAAGGCATAGAGATACAGAAGTGGCACAAAGGAGGAATAAAGAGAAAGCAGAGGCCCCACAAAACAAAAACAGCGAAGACAGGCTGATCAGCCCAGAAGAAGAGCAAGGCTCTCCTACTGGACCACCAGGGATGAGGCACAGGCAGGAGTCTATGGGTGTAAGAGGGCCTCAACACCTACCTAGAGGGGCACAACGATGGAGCTGCATGAGGGGAGAGTATTCACTGACCAGGAGGTGAGAGGTCTTACTCCTTTAAAGACACATGACAGTATAACTAAGTGTGCCATCCTTCAGCAAAGGGTGAGATATGCTTGTAGAGACGTGGGAGTGTAGAACCCGGACTGTGTGGTGCATAATGCCAGAGGACAACTGCCTGAATAGTGCCTGGCCTTTGCAGAGTACATGCTGAAGTGTGGCACACTCTTCCATGAGGTACCTACACCATCTACCTACGTCATCTGGAGGACTCTGCCCTCTCAAGTGCCCACCTCGGCTACTGAATCCCAACTGGCAGCGTGGTGTGAGCATGGGATTAAGACTTGTGTCTGCAAACAGGATTGCCTAAAGCAGAGCTCCAGAAACTATGCCTGCATCTAAGGTGAGTGGTTCCTGTATTGAGTGGACCCCACACTCATAAGCGTCTACGTGTGGTGAGCAGATTCACCTGTTGTGGGACACTGAGTAGCCCGCTTTGTCGATCCTGCTGAAATCTCTCTCATGCGGCAACTGCATGCTCATTGCACATGGTGTCCAATTCAAAGGGTGCGATCCTGGGAGGGGGTGTACCTTTAGTAGTGCCTCACTCTACTGCAAGTAGCTCTACTGAACTTGCACAGGTGTGTGTGTGTGTGACCCGACTAATCTGGTGCAACCTGTATCATTGTGCACTGGATATTAGTCTCATTTTGAGGGAGGTATAGAATTGCATTTCTTCACTTTTTGTGACTAGAATTTCCGGGTGAACCCAACTCCTCATACACCCGTCGTTGTGCCCCTTTTCCAGGGGGTAGTGGAATTTGCAACTCATTGTGTATGAAAATTGAGTTGCTGGTGTGACTCATACCAATGCACATCAGGTGCTGTGACCAGATTGCCTGGGCACAACCTGGATCATTGTATACTGATTGGGGCACCTCTTCCTATTGAGAGGCTCCTCTGTGTTACTCCCAAACCATCGGTTGTTCATTTGTTGACCCTCTTCGAGGCAGACCAATCTCCACATCTGGCCACTCCCAAAGACATCTTGGAACCCTGTAGCCGCAAGAAACATTGACTGAAATGAAGAAATATTTCCGAGGCAGTTCGGATGCGGGTCAAGAGACTGCCTGACTTCTTTGTGTTTTGAGACCTGTAGGTGAACTTCATGAGTGGCTGCTAACCTTCCCTTGTTAACGTTTACCTCCTAAGTAAAACTGCTACATATTCTCACCTACTTTCGAGGACTCAGATTAAGGGGTCTATTACGATGTTGGGCGGATTGCCTCCGCCAGGCTGGCAGTGGCCACCGCCGGCCTGGCGGAGGCAATCCGCCCGACATCGCAAGCCCAAATCCCCCCCGCCATATTAGGATGGCGGGGTTGATGGTGGCGGTGAAAAACACCGCCCGCCTGTTTTCCACCCCGGTCGCCTTGCGGCCGGGGCAGAAAACGAGTAATATGGTGGCGGTGTCTGTTAGACACCGCCCGCCATATTACTATGTGCATTTTTCAATGCCTTTCAGTGGCGGCAATGCCACCACGGAAAGGCATGCGGTGTTCACTCTGGGGGCCCCCTGTGGGCCCCCAGAGTGAAGGCCAAAGGGGGGTGGCACACGGGTGGGTACCTGTGGTACCCCCCTGCATTTACATGATCGAAGCGGCAGGCACCGTGCTGTGCCTGCCGCTTCGATTATTTAAATGCGTGCATTTTTTTTAACATTGTGGCGGGCGGTGCAGTGAGCACCACCCGCCACAATGTTAAATTGAGGAATGCGCCCGCCACTGTGGAGGGCACATCCTAATACCAATGTCGGGACCCCCGCCCTTTAGACGGGCTGTCCCGATAGCCGATAGGGTGGCGGGCGGGCAAAGCCCGCCCCCCATCCTAATAACCCCCTAAGTGTGACTTCAGCCATGTGTGGCTCAGTGTTTTGGAGGGGGGGGGGTAGGTATCTTTCATTGGGGTATAGGACAATTGGGATGAACTAGAGGGTGGAGGGAGGCTTGGGACATGGATTCTGCAGAGTATGAACCATTGACCTGCTGGTTACCAGTGGCACCCCATCAGGGTGCTGAGTGCGTATGTGAGCAAAAGTGTCCTTACAGACTGGCTGTTACCTTTTGCACATGGTAGCGGTGCGAAGTGAGTGTATGTGAGTGATCGTGTGTGTGGACTACCTGTGATTCACAACACTCACCAGCAGTTTCACATCAAACGTTGATTATATGCCAAAAGCACAATAAATTTGACATTTGATTTTCCTGCTTGGCTCCGGCCTGCAATGCGGCAAAAAAGTGTTATACTTTCGTGTATATACCTGTTGTTGATATCAAGCACCGCATATGGGTGTTCTCCCTTTCAATTGGATCAAGGGAGTTAGATGAGGAACTGTCTACAGTGTGCATACTATTGATATCATAACAATAAGAGTGGGCCTAGTACTGCTAGGAATGTTACTGAATGTGTTTTATGCCCTAAAGTAAATAGTGGTAATGCTGTAATCAAATAATCAATCAAGGAGTGAATATGTATGTTGAATGTAAACATTTTTACATACATCCTGTGTGAAGTCTCTTTTGTGACGCTTAGTGTATTTATTATGTGTGGCTACTGTGCCTTTGCTATACACATAGCCACTGATATCAGTCTGACTGCTTAGTGCCAAGCTATCCAAGGGTGAGCACAGGATGTACAGTGAGTGTAATCACCTACCCTTGACGGGAGCAGTAGGTTCTGATTTCAAGCCAACTTGTCAATGCAGGCCACCTACTGACTACTAGATCAAAACTTTGTAGAGTGTAGGGAAACTGAGGCACAAGAACACTCATTCACAATATAAAACTCACTATAAACTCTTCTCTACCCATAAAATAATTCACATGTTTAAAGATGATTCACATGAATTCATTAATCCCCAGAAATACATTCCATAAAAAAGTATACAATGATACGTACTAAGTGAAAATTCTGCAAGTGTGGTTTTAATCTGTGTAGTGCATTCACCATAAAATCTCAAACTCATTAATTAGAAACGTTGTTTCTATATACTATAAGCATCAATTACAATCTTATTATGGTAGAACAATATCATCCAGAAAATTAAAAACAAGGTCTTTCTTGTAAACCATTAGTCCTAGAAACAGGAAACAAGTATTTTTTAAGTAGTTAATTGGATAGCATGGCAAGTAACTGAGGAGAATAACAGGAAACTAGTTATATTAAGTAAGAATTTGTTGCTATTGTATGTTTTATCTTTCATTTCTTGTAGGTTTCATTTTCTTTATAATCACAAACAACGAGAAACTTGTTGAATTGTATGTGGCGTTATAGTTATTTTTGAAAGAACTAAAGATGCAGTGACACAGTTTGTATTTTTGAAGGTATAAATTGAAATGTATTCATGTTTGAGAATCAATTTGTATAAATTTAGGAGACAGAAAGAAAATGTTCTTAATACTATAGTGTGGAGATTCACATATCGATTTTTTTTCTTGTTGTACTAGGCCCCATACTTATGCCCTAACTCGCACCATTGCCATGCGCTGACAATTACCCCCCATATTATATCACTTATAACATGATCTATGGCATCAGTGATAGGATGACTGCAACATCTGTAAAGACCTCATTGATGGGCAAGGCAGCATTAGGGGGACAAACATTATGGTTACCCTAAGGTACAAGTTATAGATACTTAAGATATCTATAACTAATGAATTTCAGGGGTTTTGTTAATTCAAAATGGTATGTTTTAACCAAATTTTCACCTTACTATAAAATCTCTTTAACTTTTGTTTTTGTCAGTACGTTTCTAAGGTTTTTAAAAAAATAGAAAATAAAGTAATATTAACCTACCTAACTATAACTTCACTTCAACCTTTAATATTTCCAGTGGATAAAAGATACACATAACATATATATCCCAAGGTGGAGGATAGCTACAACTGGTAGGGTGGGAGCAGGACCTGGCCACAGTCTAGGTTCAAGAGGCAACCTGCCGCTGTGCATGGTAGCAGGCAGTGTGCAGCTGAAGTTGGCTGCCCGTGTAGGGTTTGATGCACGGCCTGGCCTGAGGCACACCCTACAGAGGGTTGGTTTTAGGTCCTGACTGGAGCTGTGGTCTGCGGGGTTGATCACCTGCAGAGTGTTGGGTCAAAAGCTATGCACTAATGTTAGTGCTGATGTTAGCTAAATCCCCTTGTTCATGGTCAAAGGGCGTGCATAGTAAGGGTTGGCCGCCTGTGAAGATTTGGGTGGAGAAACAAAAGGCCTGCCTAGATGCTACCCACTGCAAATGGCCAAATTACATCCAATGTGAGGTCTGGCAGCCTGAAGAGAGTTAACGCACAGCCTGACCAGCCACCAGAACCTGTGGCCCACCTCAACGGTGCATAGCTGAAGGTAGTGCAATGCTGGTATTGGACATGTATGGAGGGTTGGAAACATGGCCTAGCTGAGGCCAGGCTCTGTAGTCAACCTGTATGAATCTAAGAGAGGGTTGTCAGCCTGCGGAGTGTTGGGAAGCAGGCCTGATCTGAGGTAATGTTTACGGCCAACCCCCTAAGATCACGTCTTGTGCTACTGATGTCGTTCACCACTTGAGTGTTGAGTGTGGTAAACACCCAAAATATAGAATTAAAAATATTGAGAGGACATAATATCGAATCAAAATATCGAGAGGACAGCATATAGAATAGACATAATATAGTTGGAAATAATATCGACATATAGGTAAGTAATATCAAATGTCATTATATCGAATGTCATTATATAGAATGTCAATATATCAATTTTTTTAATTGTATTATATGTTAGTATATGTGTTAAAAGTATATCACATTTTTAATTTATGTTACAATTTTTTTTAGATAATGAATTTTATGTGAATTAATTTGTGTGCATATTAGTTCCGTAGCGGGTTGTGGGTTTATAGGGGAATAGGGTGGGAAGTAATTTAATATAAATAAAAAATAATAATAATGTATTCATTAATAATTTATTGTAAAAATAATTAATATTGGAAATTAATATTTGCATATATTAGTTCCATAGCGGGTTGTGGGTGTATATAGGGGAATAGGGTGGGAAGGAATTTAATTTAAATTAATAAATAAAATAATTTAATAATTAATAATTTATGATACATAATTAAAATTGGTAATTAAGTTAATTCATTTATTATTAAATATATTTTAAGAGTTACTAATAACAGTGTTTAATTAATTGATAAATATGTAAATTGTGTGAATGTTTATTAATTAACAATTAGTTAAAACGTATTTATTAATAATTAATGTATTAATATGTTAATTATGTTCATTTTTTGAGGAGTGTGTTGAGTGTTTATAGGGGAGTATGGTGTGTACTAAATTAATTGAAAATAAATTTTTATTAATATTTACATAATATTTAATCAAAGTTATTTTATACTGTTAATTGTGTTAATACATTTAGATATCATTGTTTTTATAATTTGTTAATTGTGATTAGCCTATTAATTAAATGTTAATTAATCATGGTAATTTATTAATATTTTAGACTATTGGAGGTGACGTTTATAATGGAAAATAGTGGGAGGTAAATTACATTTAAATAATTTTGAATGAATTTTAATTAAATGGTAGGACTGGGTCTACTAAATTATTCCTCTACGCTATCCAACACTTTCCCTACTGTTGCTCTTTCTGGAGTGGGAATAGTAGTTTTTACCCCTATGCAATCCAACACTTTCCCTACTGTTCCACTCACTGGAGTGGGAATGGTAATGTTTACCCCCACGCTATCCAACACCTTCCCTACTGTTGCACTCACTGGAGTGGGAATAGTAATTTTTACCTCTACGCTATCCAACACTTTCCCTACTGTTGCACTCACGAGTGGGCTTAGTAATTTTTACCTCTACGCTACCCAACACTTTCTCTATTGTTGCACTCACTGGAGTGGGAATAGTAATTTTTAACCCTACGCTATCCAACGCATTCCCTACTGTTGCCCTACTGGAGTGGGAATAGTAATTGTTACACTCCCGCTATCCAGCACTTTCCCTACTTTTCAACTCGCTGGAGTGGGATTAGTAATTTTTACCTACCCGATATCCAACACTTTCCCTACTGTTTCACTCACTGGAGTGGGAATAGTAAAGTTTACCCCTACGCTAGCCAACGCTTTCCCTACTGTTGCACTCACTGGAGTGGGAATAGTAATTTTTACCCCTACGCTCTCCAACACTTTCCCTACTGTTGCACTCAATGGAGTGGGAATAGTAATTTTTACATTCCTGCTATCCAACACTTTGCCTACTATTAAACTTGATGGAATGGGAATAGTAATTTCATATCCTATGCTATGCAACATTTTCACTACTTTTTTATATTTAAAGTAGTGTAAAATAATATTTTAAAAAAAGTTTCTTTTAATATTTTAGATTTATAATATATATTTATTTATACATTTGTAATTATATTTTAAATGATGTCTAACATTTCATAATCAAAAATAAAATATTATCTTTTTATATTATTAAGTTAATATAAATAAAAAAATTAAAATGTATGTTTAATTTTTTGGGGGGATTAAATATATTATTTTTTAATTGTATTTTTTTTAATGCATTGTAAGTTTGTTTTATTTAATTATATTTGTTATTTAATTAATTGAATATTAATTTTAGGACATTTTAAAAATTCGATATTTTAGTAAACTATATTTTTAACAACTATATTTTGGAATCGGATTTTGGCACTTACCTGTTTGTAGATAGGTAGTCTGTTGATATTCTGGCGTCGATATTGTGTGCAGTCGATATTATGTCCCTCGATATTCTGTCACTGATATGTTGAGTGCAGAGCATGACGAGCAGTCAGGCATTCTGCCCAGTGCTGCTGTGCACATTTGAAGGCTGGGTGCTGAGTTGGGCGCAGGAACTTAAGGCCAACCTTAAGGCTAACCCTGTTTTCCATGCCAAAGGCTGTGCACTGTGGAGACTGGTCATCATCTGAGCACCGAGCCTAGTCAGATGGTTCCACAATCCAAGTTGGCAACATGATCATGCTCACTCTCATTTTATAAGGCTTACATGGAGCTCTTGGCTGAGCCCTTATGTAGGTTCATAATGATTTAAAGGTTACAGGAGTGGTGACGAAGTCCACGATGGAGTCCACCATTTTATTACCACTCAAATAGCTTAAGATCCTACTTCATGCACATTCTATCGACCTATAGTTTTTATAAATTTTCATACAAAAACCTTTGCATCGATAATCATGTCATGCCTACACAATTTGTGAGCTTCCCTTATATAAGAATACAAAACATGGGGGTATATCTACAACAAACTGCGATAAACATCGCAGTGCGCGCTTAGTGCAAATTTGTTTAACGCCGGCTATTGCAGGATGTAATCGCCAAGACAACGCGTTATTATCAAAGCATATCTCAACAGCGATAAAAAATCCGGCGATAGCAGGCAAATGTGCAAATATCGCTGGAAATCCAGCGATAAAGGCACAGCGCAATGGCAAACCTTGTTAATAAGGCAGGGTGTGCTTATCCAAAGAATCCACCTCCCGTAGGACATAATGGCTAGGTAAGATTAAAAGCAGGCATAATGAAACCTGCGATAAGCGCGGTTAGCGCTACTTTTGTAATCGCTATACAGGTTAGCGAGCAGATTGCTGATAGGAGAAATGTCTGTTAGCGACATTATCACGTTATGTTGGTGAGTTACGCCCACTTTGCATATCATTAGAGATGCAAAGCTGGGCATTAAGGGAAAAGGGGGCAGAGGCATGGAAACACGCGCTAGCCTGTCCTTGCTGATAGTGCGATACAATCATTGCCGCTTTTCACACGAAAAAGGACGCTAAAGCGGCGATAATTGTATTGCGGCCCCTAGCTGATATGCCCCACGATTCGTTAAAAATCAACATACCATTGATAATATCCGACTATCCAGTGACTTGATTGAGGCAGAGGAAATGCTCGTCGAGGGCCAACCCATTGTGCAGTCAACAGATGCTACACTTGGGACAGAGACTTCCCAAAGGCCAACCGCATTCCACACACCTGGAGGCTATCTGTGGATGGAGTCTGCTTATACAGAGTTTGCTGTAGGGCCTAACGCAATGCCTCTGAAGCGTAGATGACAATCCAGAAAAGACCTCTACAAGGAACCTTCTGGATATTCCCTCTTGAATATGTCTTTAAAGGGATATCACTTACAAATCTGTACCTATGTATATTCTGGTGCAAAAAAACATGTTTAAAAATCACATTTTGCATCCAAAACATTCAACAAAAAAAGATTTAAAACATGTCTCAGAAAATTAACTAGAAATGAAGCACACGCAATGATTCGTTTTCAAAAAGAATGCAAAGCATCACAGCAGATATTCCAAATGTAGTTTGATATTAGTAAAGCTTTTGTTTGAGAACAAATATACAACTTTGCTAGGATGAAATGTTTATCAGTAAATTTAGGACACACATTAAATCAAACACTGAAGTTTATAAAAAAAACTATATTTATTCCACGTGTTATTAAATAAAATGAGTTAGCATAAAAAGAAAAAAACAATAGTTTGACAATGCACTATTTAAGAATGCAATCGAGCCTGCAAACAATGTAACTGTTCCATGAACCCTGAGCACCATGGCAACAGGCCAGCAACCCATCCTTTTTACATATATTTGCAAAGCAAACCATTTATATTTCGGTCACTGTCTCACAGACGTCAGTCTCCACTTGTGACAGATGGGAACCTGATTTTAATTTAGATATGAGTCTGGCTTTTCAGGTCAGCTCGTGATGGTAAAACTACATAGAAAAGGTAACCAGTAGAGGATAACCTAGAAAAATGCATCACCTTTCATACTTTACCTACAGGACAACAATGCATCCATACACATAACGATGGGTGTTTGTTTTAAACCGACTCAGCCTTCGGGATGTGACTTCTTTGACCGTTTGAAGGGCGCACATCTTAAGCATGTGAAAGGGGTTACACATTGCTGGTGTAGCCCTTTAAAATTTTCAAATTTATTCATAGTGCAATTTAGGTATGGCCACAAACTTACATCATCCCTCTGAATATACGTTTGCAGCTGACTCACAAAGAAAATCGTAGTGAAAATAGTGATGTAGTTGAATCATCTCAACAGCAGGATGTTTCAGGCGGGAACCAACTGTTTAAGTGGCCTTCTTCAGGAAACCTGCTCTCTCTTTCAAAAATCAAAGCGTATTGCTTTTCTGCATGGCGAGCAGCATGTTAGCTGCTCCCCAAGCAGAAAAGCAATGCCGGCTTCTGGAGGACGCGGGGAGCTGGCTGGGACTGTGGGGGCTTTGGGCTCCCCCCATGGTCCCCAACGTTATATTTCAGCCCTGGGAGATGGGGTCCCCGGGGATTATAAAAAATGAGTAACACCGGCTATTTTTTTTTTTACGGTAGATTTACCGTGCACGTACCATGCACGTAAGTACGACGTACGGTGCAAAGTCTGTTAGTCGTCCCGTAAGCGTACCTAAGCAAGAAAAAATCAATTAAAAAACATATTTTACAGATATCTATCAAGTTTATGTGTTTATGTGTTGGTTGGTTCTAATGAAACCTTTTTTGTTTATTAGTACTTATAAGTAAGTACTTATACATAGTCTAAAGTTATTGAGGAGCAGTGTTTTACAGAGTGCTGAACTTTTGACCTCTGTTGATAGTTGACTTTTGCATGATCTGTTGGGGGTAGTGTGGAAAGTTATGTCTGTTGGAAAGGTTGAAATGTTGAACCAATAGAAATGTGTGTTTGGTTTTGAGTTATTGTGTGAAGGAATTTGATTTGTTATTAATGTGTATATATGTGTAATTTGAGAGGGAAAATGTGCCATTTCTTGGTTCTGCTGCAAGCACTGAAGCAGAGAGTTTCTGTGTAAGACTATCTGCTGTGTGAGTGACATTCTTCTTAATCTACAAATCAGTTTGAAAGGTGAGTTGATAACTTGTAAGGGACTGTATGTGGTGCATTTCATTTTTAGTAAGAGTAATGTGTTTATTCTTGTAAAGTTTGTAGAATCATATTTCGAGTTTGTCTGCATTTAGATAACTATTGTGATTAAATTATTTGGTAAGTTAATGTGTTTAGTGAGTCACCTTTGTGCAATAAAGTGCAGTGCTAACAAATTTAGAATGTGTGCAGTCACCTTTTTAGTTGTAGAGTAGTTAATAGTGTTGCTTGCTTAGAATTAGACTTGTGTTCTAAATCTACAATTTTGCAGTCAGTATACATACACTGCTGTATACACTCTCGGGCAGATTTACAAGCCCCTTGCGCCTCTTTCTTGTTCTATTGTGTCTCATTTTTGGATGTAATGTTGGCAAAAAATAATGCAGCGGATTGGAAATGTATTTGCTAAATGAGTCAGGGTCGTCCACTGAAATGTAGTAGTAGTATACATGGAATGTGTTCAGTCACTTAAACGTTTTAGTGTAGTAAATGTGTTTTAGTAAAATATATGGTTTTACATTTTTTGTCTAGAATCACACTGAGCGTCTGTGTACATTAAGGAATTATACTTTCCCCTTTTTCCATAATCTCCCCTGTCTCTCCTCACAGTCTACCTCTCTCTGCTTATACTGTCCCCTCTCTTCTGATATTTCCCATCTTTATTTATTCTCACATGTCTTTCGTCATAGTGCTCCTTGTTCTTATAGTCCCTCCTGTCCTCTTTGTCCCACTCTGTTCTCATTGTCAACTCTGTCTCCTAATACTCCCCCTTCTTTTTATACTCCCTCCTCTGACCTCTTAATCCTCCCTCTCTCATCATATCTCCCTCTTAACAATTCCCCAGTCAGTGTACATAGACTGCTGCATACACTTTTGGCAGATTTACAAGCCCCTTGGGCCTCTTTCTTGTTCTATTGTGTGTCATTTTTGGATGTAATGTTGGCTAAAAATAATGCAGAAAATTGGAAAAGTATTTGCAAAATTAGTCAGGGTTGTCCACTGAAATGAAGTCGTTATGTACATGGAATGTGTACAGTCACTTAACCGTTTTAGAGTAGTAAATGTGTTTTGGAAAAATGTATGGTTTTAATTTTTTTGTCTAGAATCACACTGAGTGTCTGTGTATATTAAGTAATTATACTTGCCCCTTTTTCCATAATCTCCCCTGTCTCTTCTCACAGTCTAACTCTCTCTGCTTATACTGTCCCCTCTCTTCTGATATTTCCCCTCTTTCCTTATTCTCACTTGTCTTTCGTCATAATGCTGCTTGTTCTCATAGTCCCTCCTGTCCTCTTAGCCCCCCTCTGTCCTCATTGTCTCATCTGTCTCCTAATACTCCTCCTTCTTTTTATACTCCCTCCTCTGACCTCTTAATCCTCCCTCTCTCATCATACCTCCCTCTTAACAATTATCCAGTCATTATACATAGACTGCTGCATGCACTCTTGGGCAGATTTACAAGCCTATTGGGCATCTTTCTTGTTCTATTGTGTGTCATTTTTGCAGGTAATGTTGGCAAAAAATAATGCAGCAATTTGGAAATCTATTTGCAAAATTATATACATAGAATGTGTACAGTCACTTAAATGTTTTAGTGTAGTAAATGTGTTTTGGTAAAATGTATGGTCTCATATTTTATGCCTAGTATCGCACTAAGCATCTGTGTACATTAAGGAATTATACTTGCCTCTTTTTCCATAATCCCCCCTTGTCTCTCCTCACAGTCTACCTCTTTCTGCTTATACTGTCCCCTCACTTCTGATATTTTCCCTCTTTCCTTATTCTCACTTGTCTTTCCTCATAGTGCTGCTTGTTCTTATAGCCCCTCCTGTCCTCTTAGCCCCCCCTCTGTTCTCATTGTTTCCTCTGTCTCCTGATACTCCCCCTTGTTTTATACTACCTCCTCTGTCCTATTAATCCTCCCTCTCTCATCATACCTCCCTTTTAACAATTCCCCAGTCAGTATATATAGACTGCTGCAAACACTCTTGGGCAGATTTACAAGCCCCCTGGGCCTCTTACTTGTTCTATTGTGTCTCATTTTTGGATGTAATGTTGGCAAAAAATAATGCAGCAAATTGGAAATGTATTTGCAAAATGGGTCAGGGTTGTCCACTGAAATGTAGTAGGTATATACATGGAATGTGTTCAGTCACTTAAACGTTTTAGTGTAGTAAATGTGTTTTGGTAAAATGTATGGTTTTAAATTTGTTATCTAGAATCACACTGAGCGTCTGTGTACATTAAGGAATTATACTTGCCCCTTTTTTAATAATCTCCCCTGTCTCTCCTCACAGTCTACCTCTCTCTGCTTATAATGTCCCCTCTCTTCTTATATTTCTCCTCTTTCCTTATTGTCACTTGTCTTTCCTCATAGTGCTGCTTGTTTTCACAGTCCCTCCTGTTCTCTTATTCACCCTCTGTCCTCATTGTCTCCTCTGTCTCCTAATACTCCCTGCTCTGTCCTCTTAATCCTCCCTAGGATATAGTAGTAAATAGTAATATGCATAGTAATATGCATGGTCTCATATTTTTTGTCTAATATCACACTGTGTCTCTGTGTACATTAAGGAATTATATTTGCTTCTTTTTTCATATTTTCTACACTCTCTTGGCATACTCCCTCTTCTATCCTCTTCCTCCTTCCTCTCTGATTAAACTGCCTCCGTTTTCTTATATTTTCCTCTCTCCTTATATTTCTCTTTTCTCTTCATAGTTGCCTTTCTTTTTGCATAGTTCCCCTACTCTTAATAATCTCTCCTGTCTTAATACTCATCCCTGTCATCATAGTTTTTACTGTCTCCTCATAGTACACTCTCTCTCCTTATACACTCAGTCTTCTCTTATATTTCTCTTTTCTCCACATTTTTGTCTCTCTATCTCTTTATATTCCTTCTTCTTTTCTCATACATACTATTCACTCCGTATAATCTCCCTTTCTTCTTATTCTCGCTCTTCTTTGCACATACTTTCCATTCTTTTCTCTTATTTTTCTTTCTCTTCTCATACTCTCCTCTCTCTGCTCACACTTCTCCTCTCTTTTCTTATACTCCCGACTCTGTCCTGATATTCCTCTCTTTTGGTATTGTCATATTCCTCTCATCATTCTCCCCCTGTCCTTATACTCCCCCCTGTTTTCATATTTTCCTCTCTTTTCTCTCACTTCTCCCTGTCTTCTCATACTATTCCCTTTTTCTTATATTCCCTTTTGTCCTATACTCCTTTTGTTTGTGTTCGTCTTCTCCTGTCTCTGTTCATATTCTTTTTCTGTTTTCATTTTGTCTTGTCTCTCTTTATACTTCCCGTTTCTATTCATATTGCCTGTTCTCTTCTCTTAGTCCTTCTTGACTCCCTGTGTATACTGTGCAACACATTCCTCATACTCCCCATCTTTTCATACTGACCTCTCTCTTTATGTTTGTTTCTCTTGTCATACTCTTCCCTCTTTCATCATACTCTTTTCACTCTTCATAATCCACCATCTGTTTATACTCCTTCCTTTCTCCTCATAGTGTATCATTTGTTTTTATACACCCCTTTTCTTATTATGCACCACTTTTTCTCACATTATCCCTGCTCTCTTCTGCTACTCTTCTTTCTCTTGTTATATACACCCCTCGTCCCTTATATATTTTTCTGTCCTTATACTAGTGCCTGTTTCCACATATTCCTTGTTTTCTGTTTATAGTCCTTGTCTCTCTTCTTATACTGCCCCCGTCTTCTCACTGTCTGTCTCTTTCTTCTTATACTCTCCCTTCCCTCGTCATACTGCCACCTTTCTCCTCATACTCCTTCTTATCTCTTTATACTTTCCAGTCTTTTCATAATCACTAACCCCCAGATTCATGAAACCCATTTTCTGCGAATTCTAAATTGCGAGAAATACCGAATAGCAATTTAGAATTCGCATAATGGGATTCATGAAATTCTGCGTAAAAAAATAGCGATTTGCATTCGGCCGCAAAAGCAGATTGCGATTTTCCCTAAATCGCAGAATAATCGCTAAATCGGACAATTTCCGTGTTGAAATTGCGATATCGCTTTTAGCGAAATCGCAAATTGCGATCTCGCTAATAGCGAGATCGCAAAAACAGGAAGTTGCATTTCGAGCACAGTGATGACATCACAACCAGGAAGCAGGCAGTTCCCTCCCTCATTCTGAATACTGAGGCTGATTTGGACGCAGCACTGCCCAGAGCTCCACTCTAAACTACCTCCAGCTTTGAATCAGGATACACCCCACTGCAGCAATGTCACAGGAAGCAGCAGGGACCAGTTCCACAGGGAGAAAGAGAAAAATTAAATTCTCCGCTTGAACATCTGATTGAGGGAGTCAGTAGAGATCATGACAGACTGTTCGGGAAGGACTCCAGGAGGGTGCCAGAGACCGACAAACGGTGAATTTGGTTGCGCATCCGCGCAAAAGTCAATTCAGTTGGAGTCACCCAGCGATCAATCGACGATCTCAAGAAGAGGTGGTACGACCTCCGAGGTCGTGCCAAGGAGAGGATCGCCGAGAGGCTGGGTGAGCGTGTTGCAACAGGAGGGGGAGAGCCAACAGTCCCTCCCAACACCCCATTGGAGGACCTCGTTGAGGACACCTTGCAACCTGAGGCATTCGTGGGGGTAACCCGGCTGGACTCCTCCGGACCCACCCAAGAAAGCCAAGGTGAGTGCCATGCGACTGCGACCCTGTCCCCTAATAATGGCCATGACCCATTAGAAACCCCAGTCATGCAGCCCATGCACACCAGAAAATCCCTATTGCATTGTGGGACATGTAGTCTGACCACAATTCACATTCAGCCCCATACAGCCAGATATGTCCTAATAGAATCAATCCAACAGCCAGTCAGGGAATGCTAGCCTGCATGCATGTAGCAACCTTCCATGTGCAAGATACATGTTATTAATCAACGTCCACTTTACATCACAGGTGGCGCTGAAGATACCAGCAGCGACAGTGAGGGGCTGCAAATTGACGAGAATCCTGAGGATTCTGAGGGTGACGCACATCCATCCACACAACCAGGTCCATCAGGGCGAGCACCAGCGTCAGCAGCCTTACCACCACCTGCAACGCCAGCGACAACAGGCGCACCACAACCGCCAACTGTGAGACCCATGCCAGTGGCATCGGCAACACCAGCAGCCGCCAGGCCACCAACACAACGCACACCTACTGTGCCCACCCAGTCCAGCGGACAGGTCAGAGAGCGGTGCCAAACTACACCACGCACCGGCAGGAGGGGGGTGACTGTGCGTGTGCCGGGTCTTTCAATAGAGCCCCGCTTGCGCGTCCACCAACAACAGCCACGACACCTTGCAGCAATACATCTGCAGCTGCACAGTACAGCCAGGAATGTTGGCCAGCTGTCCGACCGGATGGAGCGAATGACCACAGCAGTGGAGGCAAACACTGAGGCTATGCTGACCCAGCGGGACCTCACCCGGCGCCGCCACCGCCAGCTCCTAACACTCCTCTCGGCGTACACGCGCTCCAATTATATAATTGGCAACGCAACATCCCAGCTGTCCCGAAGATCATTGGCCATGGAAATCCAGATGGTACAATGCTGCCAGGACGTGGCACGGGCACTTGAGCAGGCAACCACTGCAGTTCAGGCTCTGCAGCCAACTGGCCACGGCCAGGCAGGAGGGGATGACGCTAGTGAGGGAACATCTAGCCACAGCAGCCTGTCTTTGCCACTGGTTAAAGTTCCCCACCGCAGCAGCAGGCTCACTGCGGCATCATGGGCGAATCCGGAGGAAGATGTGGAGAGGCGAATCGTAGCCTCGGGCCGGAGGCCCCATTCACATTTTTGCTCATCACGCAGGGACATGCTGATGAGAAAAGCATGCCCTCTAACAAATCAGGAGATGTATGACGCAATACACCTCAAATGTATCTTTTGAAAAATAATGCAATATTATTGAGAAAAACAACAATAATATTTATTCAATAACAGTACATCAGACTCATGTCATTATTTCAATTGTCATGCATGAGTGAAGTGTTGGGTGAGGGGAGTGGGTGCACTAGAAACAGTTAATTGTGATTTGGTTGCGGCGTCTGTGTCCTTCAGCTGGATTTTCCCCGCGTGCATGACGCGCATGTGCAGGTGGGCGGTTGTCCCCTTCCGACTCACTGCCAGATATCTCTACAGGTATCCTGCGCTTGGTAGCAATGTTGTGGAGTATTGCACGCACGGCCACGATGCGGCAGCAGACCTCAGGCTCGCATTTGAGGGCCCCACCAGTCTTGTGCAGTATGCGGAAGCGGCTCTTCAAAAGGCCAAATGTCCTCTCAATGCAATTTCTAGTGCAGATGTGTGCAGCATTGTAATGCTGTTGCTGTGGTGTGGCAGGGTTGAGGTATGGGGTGAGAAGGTACTCACAGAGACCGTAGACGCTGTTACCTGAATGAAAGGAGCAGAGGGTGAGTGCCTGTTATGCGCTGCAACATGGTGACAATGTACCATTTAGTGACATGTGTACTTACATGGAAGGTGTCCTTCGCCAAAGTCTGCCCTGGCCAGTCGCGTGTGCATGCCGCTGTGCCGGACTATGAATGAGTCATGTGTGCTCCCCGGGTATTGTGCCACTATGTCCGTGATGATTGTCTTAGTGTTGCACACCATCTGGATATTCAGGGAGTGGTAGGACTTGCGGTTCCGGTACATGTATTCTGTTTGTGCAGGTGGGCAGATGTGGATGTGGGTACAGTCTATGCATCCAATTACATGGGGGAATTGTGCAATGTTGTAGAAATCCAGCTTGGTTTGATTCAAGTCCTGTTGGGTTGTTGGGGATGTGATGTAATGGTTTAGTCGGGTCAGCATTGCCTCCAGAAAACTCCTTAGGCAGCGGGACATGGTGCTCTGGGGGATCCCCCCTGCGATGGCAACCACCCCCTGGAAGCTTCCGGAAGCCAGGAGGTGCAGGCTGCACAAGACCTGTACATGGGTGGGCACGCCATTGGTCCTCCTTGTTGGGTGCTGCATCAGGGGGTCTAGGTCCCGGATCAGCTTAGTGATCATTGCCCCATTCAGGCGGTACTTGGAGTACATTTGCTCCGCAGTTTGGCCCAGTAGGGTGATCCGCTGGCGAAATATTCGCTCCAGTGTCCTGCGTCTGTTCCCGGCTGCTCGCTGAAGCCTTCGCCGCCTGACCACCATGTAGAGTCCTGGCATTGTGAGAGTCCTCATGCTCCAGCTGCGTATCCTTAAGTGTGTTTGGTCAGACCTGCACCTGTGGGTAGTTTGTTGAAGATATTTTGTTTTTCCTTAATGCTTACCACCTGGTTTGGGTTCTCCTTAAATTGCGCGTCACTCATAGCGATTTTCGGGTTTACGATTTTTGCGACTTTTCTTGAATAGCGATTGCGATTATTTAGCGATTTCGCAAATTAATTCGCAGAATCCATGGTTTCCCGCAATTTCCGATTCGCTAAAGGGCTTCTTCCATGATTCTGCGAACTACTTTGCGAACTCGCAATTTTTCTTTAGCGAATTCGCTATTTTAAACTTTTCACTATCATGAATTTCTTTTCTTCATATTGCGATCACAATTGCTGATTCGCAGCTATTGCGATCGCAACTTTGCCGCATGAATCTGGCTGTAAGAGTAGTGTGCAAAAAGTCAAAAATAGTATTAGTGTATCTGCAACTAAGAGAAAAGAGAAGAACCATGGAAAATCATCTTGTGAAAAAAACGTGTATAGCAAAAGGAGGAAAAAACAATATAAGGAAATAAGGAAGAAGATGTTCTATAATAGAGTATTGTCTAATTTGACTAAGGTAGTAAAGAATTGTAAAAAAAAACTCAGCCTTTGATAAGAAAAAGAAATGTATTGAAAAAGTAGTTGAGGAAGCTTTTGAATTGAAAAAAAAAACCTGTTTGTTTTAGTAATCAATAGAATTCGATCACTAGATAAGCCACTCCATTTAATGATGGCCAAAAGTAAGTGGAGAAGAGTAATTAACCGAAGTAATTTTTCTGAGGTTTTTTTGGGTGAGTGCAGAAATTGATACGTTAATAGAAGGAAATGTAGAAGAGAATGTACAACATTGTAGTACAGAAAAATGTGAGCAATACATTTCAAAGTTCAAGGTGATTTCAGGTGAAACACCAAGTTATTCTTGTATTCGTTGTCGACGTACTCATTATAAAAATCAGACCAGGACTGTTGATCTGTATTTAAAATGTGAAAAGGAAAATATTAATGAGTGGATGGAATTTGCAACGTATTTGTTGGTAGAGAAATGTTTTGATTTGGGTTCTGATCAGCGTATTTGTAAATATTGTTATAACAAATTAGATGAGAACAAAATGCCTGCTAGAGCTGTGCATAATAATCTTGAGTTGGTAAATATTCCTTCTGAACTGATAGATTTAAATACTTATGAGTCTATTCTTATTCAATGTGTGCATCCTTTTCAGGCTATTGTTCGTATGGAGCCTAAGACAAGGAAATTGCCTCCTTCAGATTTACAGAGAGGATTAAAGGGAAGAGTTGTATATTTGCCTCTAGGTTTAAAGAAAAATATTGAAACAAAGAAAATGTAGAAGATGAACCTTTAGTTATTCTTGTTAATGGCGTTCCTATTAAGAGAAAAAGGCAACGTTGTATCCGGTAAAAAATAATCAATATTATAAAAATGTGTTTGTGAGAGAAGAACAAATAAATGTAGAAGAAGATAGTGATTTGCCATCTGGACAAATTGAAAAAGTGGATGTGTCCAGAACTGAAGAAATCTACGAACATTACAGTTTTCATCCACTTCATTTCAAAGAAGTGATGGGGAATACTATAGAGTTATTCCAAATGAAAGAAGCAAAGGGAAGTCCCATTAGTGTATGGGTAAAAAGTTTAGAAGCTCGTTTTTTCCCTCAGTTGTTTCCCACAGGAAAAGAAGGACGATATGATGACCGACCTGTGCAGATTCCTGCATCTGAATACCGGACATCAAGATTGTATGCAGAAGATCCAAGATTTCGACAATGTATTCTGTATTTGTTTCATCTTTTGTTTGAGAGTGATTTGTCTGGACTTTCTTATGCAGTAAATCATATATTGAAAACAGGTCTACATCTGGAAAATGTTTCGGCAAAGGAATTTATGGATAAAGTACACCAGAAAGATAATGTTTTGGAATCTCAGCTATTTAATCTCATGGCATGTCAGCGTGGTACTAATGAGTACTGGTACCTTCGTCATGGAGAACTTAAATGTATGCTAAGGAACTTAGGAACTCCTACATGGTTCCTTACTCTAAGCTGTGCTGAATATGCTTAGGACGATTTACTTCAATTTCTTCGAGAGGCAAATCCAAATATACTAAATATTGAATACAAGACACCTGGAGAATTGTGCTCTTTGGATCCAATTAATGTATGCAGAAATTTCAATCATAGATTTGAAGCTATGATGTCTTTTATCACCAATAAAAAAAAGCCTACTCTTGGAGAGGTTCTGGACTTCTTTTGGAGAAAGGAGTATCAAGCAAGAGGTGCGCCTCACATACATATGCTAATATGGATCAAAGATGCTCCCAAATTTGGAACAAACTCAGATGATACTGTGTTGTCTTTTATTGAAGAATATGCTACATGTGATGTACCCAAAAGTACACAAGATAAGTACTTAAGACAACAAGTCTTACGATTCCAAAGCCATCGTTGTGGGAAATACTCTTGTCGAAAGTACAAATCTAAGGACAAATTTTACACCAAATGCTGTTTTGCATTTCCACGTCCTGTAAAATCAAAAGGAAGAGTGAACAGTTTTATGTCATCTTTGCGACATACTATCGCAAGAAAGTCTCTAAAAAATACCTACAACTTAAGAAGAAATGAAGAGTCAAAATACATAAATGACTATAACCCAGTCATTTTGTCCATTTGGAATGCTAATATCGATATTCAATATGTTGCGGACAATTCCATTGCTGTTGCTCGATATATAACATCGTACATAACAAAATCAGAAAAGACAGAATTGAAGGAAATGTGGGAAGAGATTTCCCACGAGAAGAGTCTAAGTAAGAAATTATATACTTACAGTTTGAAGATGTTATCTCATCGAGAATGCTCGGATCGCTTACCATCTGCAAGTCTATACTCCAAATCTAGAAGAATCATTTGGGTGAGTTTAGGTATTGTTGCAACACGAAACCGAGTACTTAAATCTGTTAAAGAAATTGAATATTTAGCTGCAAAAGAGCCAGAAAGTACAGATATTGGGAAAGCAAATATGTTGGATACATATTATCCAAATAGAAGTCATCATCGTGAGAACGTTTGTCTCTATGAAGTTCTGCAAAAATATATTTTTAAACGGAATATTACAGAAAACATCAATAATGGTATATATGCCATGATTGGTTCTGAAGGATGTTTGGTGAAACAAAGAAAAGGACATTTGATTAATCACCGTAAACTGAGTTGCGTAACACCTGACAAAAGGGAATTTTACTATTTAGCTGTTTCGCAACTTTCCAAGCCGTGGCGTTCAGAATTGGAATTACTTTCGAGAGCTATGAAGATTCCTTCAACGCAAGTAACGATAGTATAGAATGTCCTGTTTTTGCTAATTATGTGAAAATGTTGAATGATGAAATTGAGCAAGAAGCTACAATAGCAGCTGAGATTGCTAGAGACAGTTCTCAAGACAGTCAAACTTCCGCTCCGTTAAGTCAGGATCCATTAGGAGAACCAATTATTCAAAATGAAGCAGCAACTGCTATGGAAGAGGTGGAAACAGCAATGTATCAAGCTCAAGATGATGTTAGAAACTTAGGAAACTTGGAACAACAACTAAATGTTGAGCAGAAAAAATATATATGAGCAAGTGAGAGAACAGATTAACCATGGATTACTTCATGAAAAGAAAGAGTGCTCTTGCTCATCGTTTCAACCTATCCGAATGTACGTAAGTGGACAAGCTGGAACAGGAAAACGTTTTTTAATTAAAGTAATTACAACTTATCTACACAAAATAACTGAGTCGCATTTGTCTTGTGTTGTCACTGCTCCAACTGGGTTGGCAGCACACAATATTAAAATAATTACTTTACATTGTTTATTAATGCTAGCAGTAGAGCATGAAAACAAATTGGAATACCACAAGCTATCTGGAGAAGCTTGTTGTGAAGTTTCAAAAGTCTTGAAGAAAATGAAACTTCTGATTATTGATGAGGTAAGCATGGTATAAAACTTAATGCTTGCCTTTGTGCATTTAAGAATGCAGCACATTCTTAAAACACAGTATGACGTATTATTTGAAGGAAAACATTCATAGTTTTGGGAGATCTACTACAACTAACTCCTGTAAAAGGACAACTAGTGTTTAAAACACTGGCACATGAAGATACCAGAAAGTCGTGGACCAAGGTCAGCGGACTCGATAATTCTCGCCTCGGTGCCTACTCTAGTCAGAGACCACACGCGGCAACTCTGGGCATCAGCTTGCCTCATCTTCACAACGGCCCCCCCAGATCACCGGGGATGCTTGGTCGCACCTTAGAGATACCCATCTGGGACCATCTCTCAGGGTGAGCCAGGACGGGTTCCCCAGCGTTCGAAGCGTGGAGATACTCCTACGGGAGTCGATTCCTAGCGCTATATAAACCCACAATTAAATTAAATTAAATTAAATTAAATTAAATTAAATTAAAGTCCTTGGGAAGTATTGGAAATGTTAACATCTGGTCATTTTTTCAATATAAGGAACTTATTACAAATATGCGTCAGGCAAATGATGCAGATTATGGAAATATTCTTCAAGATATAAGAATTGGAAAATTGACAGAATATGGCAAACAAGCTTTACAGAGACGATTATTTCCCAATTTGTTTCCAAATGAAAATATTGTTCCTGAGGAAATATATATGAGAATTGCAGAAAACAAATCTGTAATCTGCTTAATGCCAACACTGCGTGAATGTTCTATATTCAATGAAGAAATTTTAAAGTTGGAAAATGAAGAAATTATATAATTGGAAGCTATAGATAAAATAGAACAAGAAGGAATCACTATTATTTTGACAGAAAAGTTGAAGAGGAAATTGGATTCTTTAGAGAACTCGATAAGTAAAACTGCTAGTTTAAAAAATAATTTGTATGTATGTGTAAACTGAAGGGTCATTTTACGACGTAATTTGAATGTGGAAAGAGGTTTAGTAAATGGAGCAGTGGGTAAAATTGTTGAATTTGTTAATTATGTAAATAGAGATGGGATTGAATTTTCGAAAATCACATTTTATGAAATTGCTGAAGTACAACAATTTAGTCGTTGTTCAACTCGGTTTTTGTTTGTAAAAGATTTTTATGTATGCAGAAAACAGTATCCTATTTGTTTGGCATATGCGGTGACCATTCATAAATCTCAAGGTTTAAGTGTAGATATTGCTTTAGTGAATATTGGAAGTACCGTGTTTAAAGAGGGTATGGCATACGTTGCTTTGTCTCGAGTGAGAACTTTATCTGGATTGTACTTGATTGAATTTGATGAGACAAAGGTTAGGTCAGATGCAAATTGTGTGAAAGAGTATAACAGGTTAAGAAAAAAATATGCACCCTATTTAGGTCAATATCCAGTATTTGAAAAGCGTATAGTAGGTAGAATAGGAAGAATTGAGAATATCTGTAGTGAAACTGTAGAGAAAGGAAAAAAACAAGATGAAGTTGCGCCTGCAAGCAAAAAGAAATAGGACAGTGTTGAAGAGAATGTTGGTTATCGGTTTGAAAATAGTTGTGGTGTCAACTGCTAAGCTAATGTAGTGCTTAATGTTGTATTTTTCTTAAAAGTTTGCAACAGCAAATTGTTGAAAATCGGGACGAAAGATTCTGTTCATTGTTGTATTCTGTTTATGAGAGATGTACTAGTGATAAAAGCAAAATACAAAGTGTTTCTGATATTCGAAATGTTTTGGACATATGTCTGGTTCTACTCAATTTACGCAGAATATTCAGCAACATTGTCAGGAATTTTTAATGTTTATGTTTGGTGTATTGGAAGATGAAGGTATAGATATTGAAAACCTTTTTGGCCTTTCTTATAAATGGCAACATGACTGTGAAAATTGTTTGTTTACATGTACCACTAACATAGACACTGAAAGATTCAAATATTTGACTTTACCAGACTGTTAATCAGTGTCTTTTAACAATCTAGTTAGAGGAGCAAATCAAAACATGGAGTGTAGCCAATGTAAATCAGAAATGTCATCAACATTATTTATACAAAGATATGGACAGTATGTAATTTTGATGCTGCAACGTTGTAGAGCTGATGGAAGAAAATTGGAAACTTTAATTAAAAATGTGGTAGCTACTCAACTATCAATATCAGGAAGAACTTTTGTAGCTGCTGCAATTATTTTTTATGATGGACCTTCTACAACATCTGGACATTACACTGTTTATTTAAAATGTCTGAAAGGTTGGATACATTGTAATGATAGTCAATTCGTTTTTAAGCAATGTTTGCCTAAAGAGTTACCAAATTCTTACCTAATATTTTTAAAGCCAAAATTTTAAGAACAAAATTTGGCCTTTCAGGATTACTGCTCTTAAGGTAGATTAGTCTGGTGTTGTATAGTACTTTGTAAGTGAGGGTGAAGAGCTTGAAGGTGATCCTCTTGTTGATGTTGAGGCAGTGTAGGTGTATCAGATCATGGGTGATGTGGCTGCAGCAGGGGACATTGAAGATCAGTCAGATGGAGGTGTTTTGGATTTGTTGTAGTTGTTGTACGTGTTTGGCTGGAATTCCTGTTTAGAGTGTGTTGCCACAGTGTAGTCTGCTGCTAATGAGGGGCTGTATTACTGTTCTTCTTCTTTTGGTTAGGATCCACTTGTAAATGTTGCGGAGTATGTGGAGGGTGTTATAGCAGTATGAGGAGATGCTGTAGACTTGCTTACACATGGAGAGGGAGGAGTTGAGGATTAATCTTTGGTTGTGTACATGGTCGGTAGGTGTTGGTACTGTTCACAATGTAGTTGGCCAGCTGGAGTCATCCGAAACTGAGGGGGCGGGTCTGACGATGAGTACCTCCATGTTGTGCGAGTTCAGGTTTAGAGAGCTGCTCCTTATGCAGTTGGAGACGTCCCTAATTGTGTCGTGGAGGTTGGTTTTTGTGGTATGTGGCTCCTTGGTGAGGAAGAGGATGAGCTGGTTGTTGCGGCGCAGGAGATGATGTTGAGGTTGTGATGGCGGGCCACTTGTGTGAGGGTGGCCATGGAGATGTTGAATAGCGTCGGGCTGAGGGATGAGCACTGGGGGACGGTGCAAATGATGTCAGTGGTTTTGGATCAGAAGGCTGGGAAGCAGATGCTCAGGGTTACTATCGAACGACTTTCAAACTGAGAATTTCACACATACTATTTGGCCATGGGGAAAAGTATGTGAAACCATTAAGGACTTTTGGTAAGTAACATTATTTACAGTGTATGAAAATTAATGATAGTGTTTTGTTATTTTAAGATTGATTGACATACCTCATAGTTACATAAGAAATTGGCCTTAGAAAAAAACATTTAACATATGTTTTATTTCTATTTTTTAGATTGTTATTGAGAATGTTGAATGTTTTTTTTAAAGATATTCTTCTTGATTGTCTTTTTTTTGCCCGCTGTTATGTGATGTGTGCTATTGAACTCACTGTTTCTAGTGAAATTCAATATATTTTGTGTTATAAAAGATATATTGTAACTGTATTTTTTTTGTCTTCTCCAGATGCTAATTTTATAATATTTTTTTATTTATTATTTTGAAGGTAAATATAAGTAACTGTTAAAAATGATCGATGGGATGTACTTCTATAGAGCTGAAGTAACAGAACGTGGATGGAGTACATAAGTATGTAAAGATGGTTTGTATCTTTTAAACACATTTGAAGAAATTAAAAAATATATATACTGAGTGTACCTGTATTCTTTGCATTTTACTAAAACACATCTACTACTTTGGAACTGGTAAGGTGAATAGATATATTGTACTTTTTTTACTACTGCATTTTATTATAATTACCTTAGTTTTTTTCAATAGTGATAAGGGGTGACTGGTTTGAAAATGTACTAAAAATTCATACAAGTAATTTTATTGATATAATCTCATAAAGTAGCTGAGAATGGTATTTGCATAATATTTTTTAAAGGGCAAAATAGTTGATAAAGCAAGTTTTGTATTATGTGTTAGGAAAATCAATAAAATGTGTTTTTCTAAAAGCATCTACAACATAAAAAATTCACTATGGAAGAAGAACTGAACAATATAGAAGACGGTTTCGAAATTACTAACACTCTCATAGAAGAGCTAAATATACCTTTCATGGGCAGCGAGAATGAAGATGAAAATATTGGTGCTGCAGATATCAGCTGTGATTTTTTTAGATGAAACATTGAATGCTGATTTTGTGCAAGCATTAGAGGACATCGAGTTTCATCATATGAATTTTGAAATTGATAATCAAGAAAATGAAATATCTGATGAAATTATGTTAGAAGCTCTATTAAATTATGAAATGTTACAAGAATACATTTATGATTAAAAAATAATAACGGTTTGAGAGACTCTTCTTACAGAATTGTAATCATTCAGCTAGTATCCAAGTACTCATGATGCAAAGTGGGCCTTAGGTCATGGACTGCTTCAAACGCCTATAGATTATGTATGCACTTTTCTATGCACCAGCAAACTTGTCTTTAATAGCTTTTATTTCCAGGTCTATATCCTTTCACTTCCAGCAAAGTCTCTGTGATTGCTGATTCCGTTTTGTACTGAGCTATTCAGCAGAATGTCCTTATCTATGCACTGTGCTAAAAATGAACTCTATTTTAAATTCAGTCAGGCACACTCCTTGCTGAACTGTAATTATCCAGTCAGTACCCAAGTAATCATGGAGCAAAGTAGGCCTTAGGCCATCGAGTCCTTTAAACCTGTTTAGACTATGCATGCACTCTTCTATGTACCTGCAAACTAGACCTTTATACATTGAATTCCCCAGTCGGTATCATTAGACTTTCAGGAATCACTCTCACTCTACTGTTTCAATATTGTAGTGAGCCATTCAGCAGTATTTCATTATGTATGTACTGTGGTAAAACTGAAGCTGTTATACATTGAGTGAGGGATTTTCGTTGCAGAACTGTAATTATCCACTCAGTATGTAAGTACTCATACATTAAAATAGGTCATAGACTGGTTCAAACTCCTATAGAGTTTACATGCAGTCTTTTATGCACTGGTAATATTGTATTTTATACCTTCAATTTCCCAGTCTGTATCCTTACACTTCCAGCAAACACTATCACACTACTGTTTCAGTATTATATTGAGCCATACAGCACTATGTGCTTATCTATAAACTATTCTAAAAGTGAAGCTGCTGTACATTCAACCAGACAGTTTCCTTGCAGAATTCTAATCATTCAGCCAGTACCCAAGTACTCATGAGCTAAAGTGGGCCTTAGGGCATGGACTGTTTCAAACCCCTTTTGATTATGCACGCACTGCTCCATGTACCGGCAAACTTGTGTTTTATTCCTTCAATTCCCCAGTCTCTATCCTTACACTTTGAGCAAACACTCTGTCATTGCTGATTCAGTATTGTACTGAGGTATTCATCAGAATGTCCTTATGTCTGCACTGTGCTAAAAATGAAGCTCTTATTTCAACAGTTTTGTATGAGTGAAATGTCCAGCTAACTATAACATGTGTGAAACCTATGTTTTGTTCAGTGTTTTTTTTTATATATATATATATATTCATTGAAAAAACATAGGTTTCAGGGGTGTTATAGTTAGCTGGACATTTCACTCATACAAAACCATTGAAATTCCTCCATTATAGTTAGTTGTATTAACTGTAACTTTCGCGCCCGCCAACCACTGGTGATGATGTCACATATCATTCATGGCATAGTCAGAGACATCACTGATGACATCACTGATGACATCTCAAATGACATCACTGATGAGATCATCCAGTGAATGTGGTTTGTTTTGTTATTTGAATATGTATTATATATTCACCAATCTGCATTGAAGAATCAGTGGATATATGAATATCTGGATAGAGGATTTAGTAGCAGTGTGATTGATTGTTTACATGAGTAATTTATAGTGTCTCACTAAATATGTTGGATAGTGACTAAACTGTGTGAATATCTGTATTACTGTATTAAACTGCTGCACCAGTTGGTTACTAGCTACGTGAAAGTATTTATTATTAATTGATTAGTTAACTGATTATTTGTATGGGAGAGTGAATGTGTTTGTGGTTCGGCAGGGGATCTGTGACTGCCCAAAGATATGTGAATAGTTAATTCAGTACTTATATGAGGTTAAGACTACGTGTTATAATAGTTGTTTGGGTGACTGAATATCTTTATGGGTGTGGTGATGAGCAAAAATATTTCTCAATGGTACATGTCCAACAAAGTGGAAAAAATAAAAGACAGTGTATGTGACAGTTGTTGTATATAAATATGTGTACATAAAACTCATTGATTGCATGAGTGACTGTATAGATAATTGTATACTTGTAATAGTGATTTCATAACACACTAAGTATGAGTTACTATCTATGTGAATAAATGAAGTGCTATTTATCATCATCATCATCAAAAACTTTATTTCGGCTATTACAGCCATAAAAGCACATTTAGGTTTACAACATATTAAAATCCAAGTCAAGAAAAAACTACAAGATCATAAAGAACACTAGTTAATATACATAGCAATATAAAATCACCCATTGGGAAGTAGACATATGAAAATCATCCTTATGGGAAATTTGATCTATTAAAACATACATTAAAAATATAATTTAAACTAAGAATATAAAAAAAAGATGATTCACGTCCAATGTTTTTAAAGCGCCCAGGATCAAAATAGCAGCCAGTTAGCAGGTACTACTATATCTCGCATGAAATAATCAGCACATACCTACACTTACAAGCTTAGTTTTTACAGAGTCCAGAATCACAAGAAATTACAAGTAGGAGCTTGTATTACTTATTGTCATATCAATTTTTAAGTAAATGCCTTTGTTTACACCACATAGCAAATAGAAATTTAGAAATTGCAAAAACATAAGCTGGGTTAATATCGGATTTTAGGATCCTATAAAATTCCATGTAACTTCCAATACCCAGGTTTCTGCAGAGTTGAATAACCCACTTAGACCTAGCCTGCTTATATGCCAAGCATAAGAACAATACATGAATTACTGTTTCTTCCTCCACTAGCCACCCAGGACAAAGGTGAGGGGTAGAGCCCGCCCACTTATTAGTTGCATCGTGAAGCGGGAGCGTCCCATATCTAAATTGCAAAAACAACTTCTTTGCTAATGGCGGTTGTACTGAATCCAACTCCAATTGTATTGGTACTTAATATCCAGAAACCCATAGGTTAGACTAGAGGGGTTAACTGTTTGTAAAATACTTGTCAATTTGTACTCTTGCAAGGCACTAGCTAAAGATTTTTTTGACATAGTTATTCAAGATTCTTCAGGTACGGTCCAAAGGTCCTCCCTTCCTATTGCACAAAAAGAATCCCTAATGAAGGAAAACCACAGGATACTACCAGCCCATATGTTTGACATTACCACTTTTAATTATTCCCTATAGTGACCTAGCTCTGGGGTACTCCACAGCCGTTGCCAGTACAGAAATGGGCATGCAGAAATTAAGTCCGCAATTGGGAGGATATTCAGATCAATCAATAGTGGTACTAGGGGTGTATTTTTGAGCAGACTCAGAATTTTCTGTTACAGTAAGGGCATTAGCTAAGCTATGTCCCCACAGTTCTGCCCCATATATGATTGCTCCCCTTGCTTGGACTTTATAGATTTCTACCAGCGGGCTTATAACCTGTAAGGCACAACTTTTATGGACTTTTAAAATCTCCCCAATAGCCTGAGTTAACTTTAGGTTAGCTTAATTGATTTGGGGTACCCACCCCATTTTATCGTTTAAAGTAAGACGCAAATAGTCAAAGAAAGGGACCCTTCCCAATGGCCTATCATCCATTCTTGGGGAGGGCAATTTATAGAATTAGCGTTAAAGACCATATATTTTGTCTCCTTAATATTTACCACCAAATTACTCTTTTTGCAAAACTGGCTACATTTCTTTAACACACGCTGCATCCCCATTGGTGATTTCGAAAAGAGCAGGGTGTCATCCACAAACATTAATGCATGAAATTTCCGGTGGGCTAGTTTTGGAGAGTCAATATCCTTAACGGCAAGTAGATCTTCAATTAACCCTTTAAGAAAGAGGGAGAAGAGGGTTGGCACAAGCACACAACCCTGCCTCACCCCCTTTCCAACTGGGAAAGGAGCTGTTAATTTCCCGTTCTTGCCGAACCTTACTCTAGCAAATGTTCCCTCATGGAGGCGTTTAAGTTGATAACAGAGATATGGTGGAACTCCCATGTCCAGCATGATACCTCACAGCTGGTCACTGTCCACCATATCGAACGCTGATTTAAGGTCCACGAAGGTAAGGTACAGGCTCCCACCCTCCAGAACTACACGCTTCAATAGATCAGTTGTAGCCTAAATAGCTCGATCTATGGTAGATGTTTTACATCTGAAGCCTGCTTGCAAGGAAGTTAAAACATTAAGGTCTTCCACCCATTCCCAGTCTTCCCAGTAACAATCTAGCAAAGATTTTTTGTGTTATATCAATAAGGCTAATTGGCCTATAATTTGCGGGTTCAATGGGGGACCCTTTTTTGTAGATAGGGATAATCTCTGTGCCAGCCCATGTACGGGGGGGCTGGCAAGACATAAAGAATTGCATTGAATAATGTTTGAAGGTATGGAGCCCACACTACCTGTTCATTTCTAACCAGGTCCCCCGGGATTCATATAAGTGTGTAGCTGAGTTAATGTAAATAGGATACATTGTTTGCAAAAGTGAGTAGGATGACTGAATAACTGAATATGATGTGTTTTGGTGTGTAATGTCAATATAGGTGTATAAGTATATTTAATAGTGTTCTATTGATCATTGACAACTTGTATGAGTGAATCTATAGGTAATTAATTAGATGTCTGTGTAGATCTAGGCATCACTGAGTGGGTTTTTAGATACTTGTATTGCTGTGTCAATGGATTCAAATATGTTACTCTGTATTTTACAGTGAGTGATGAAAAGTTATACTAGTATATGATGAGGTGTATCTGATTGTCGCGGGGATGATGTAATCAGTGATGTCATTTGAGATGTCATCAGTGATGTCACGGACCATGTCATGAATGATGTAATATGTGACATCATCACCAGTGGATTGAGGGCGCGAGAGTTACAGTTATTACAACTAACTATAACAGAGGAATTTCAATGGTTTTGTATGAGTGAAATGTCCAGCTAACTATAACACTCCTGAAACCTATGTTTTTTTCAATGAATTTCTAAGGTCTTTTAAATGATAATTCCTAACTATAACCTGCCTGAAAGCTATGTTTTTTTTCAGTGAATTTCAAAGGTTTTTTAAATGCTAATTTCTAATTATAATGTTCATTAAGCATATCTGTTTTTTCTTTCTTTTTAAATTATCATCCAAATCTAAACCTAGTAAAAACTGCAAATATCACCACTCTTCAATTGATTCTTTCTGCCAACAAAATTTCCACAAACCACTAAAAAAACAGGCGATATTCCCACTTACCAGTTACAAATTAACATCAACATTTAACTGGTGTAAGGAGGTCGACTATCTACTGCGTGAATTACACCCAACTCACAACCATATTTAAAGACGAATATGTGATAGAGGTACTAATTGTAAGATTCACGTACTCTCCTTGAATTCCGGATGATGCACAAGAGGGTCCACCTCCTGATGTCCCCAACTCTGGACAATGTAACACAGAGTAGTAAGGCAATCAGGCGAGGGAAGGTATTAGGAAGGGAACAGCGGGGAGAGGGATACCTGGAACAAAAGAGTACACGGTTAATATTATGCAAAATTCTTGGTACTCTCATATAATTCTCACTATATCTGATTAATACCTGTGGGCTAGATGGGAAAATATCTGTATTCCAATATAGACATCAACAGTTTCCACTAGAGATACTTCTCTCCATGAAGTCAGTTGTATTCCTACAATAAGAAGGTAAAAACATTAATCTTCCAGTCATACCTACCACCATACAAATCTCATCTTAGACTCGCCCACACATACCCAAGAAAATCAAATGATCTTGCTGATAACTTTCTCTCCTCAACGGGTCTGCAACCTTCTTCTCAAACTGCATGAAGCGTGGCTCAGTGGTGTGGAGAAGCGTGGCTCAGTGGTTAGAGGCGGCAGACCCGGAAGCTGAGATCGACCGTGGACCAGGGTTCGATTCCCCGCCTCGGCGGGTCTCGGGCTCAAAATTCCACGGACTCGACAATTCTCGCTCTGGTGCCTACTCAACTCACGGGGTCACACTCTGCGACTCTGGGCAATAGCTTGCTTAATCTCCACTACGGCCCCTCGCGGCGGGATGCCTGGCTTTCACCTTGTGGACACCCTGCCGGTGTTTCTCACAGGGGAATACCAGGACGGGTTCCCTAAGCAAGCGCCGGGACGCTTACGGGCAGCTGTGCGCTTTACAAGTCCAGCACATTTACATTTACATGACCGAAGAAACAAAGGACTGTGATTTGAGTAAAGGTCGATATAATCCCCAGGTAATGAAAGAATGTCAAATGAGAATAAGAAATCAAAAAATGTTCTAAGAAGGAAAATGTTTGAGTTTCAGGATACACACGAGGCAAAAAGGAAATAGAGAGAGTCAAATAATATCCATAGGTTACAAAGGGCAGCCGCCTCTTCCCCAGACACATCAGCGCTTACCTCAGCGCAGTCCTCTCTCTGTTCGTGTCTTTTAATGCAGGCAGTTCCAACTGAAGGATTCCAATGCGCTTCCTTCAGCACATTGAGAACAATGAGCAGCGCTTTTCCCCTTAACGCGACTCTCAGAATTCTTCTGTGCACTCGGGCACTGTTCCCCTTCACCAGCGCTTCCTTCAGCGCGGCGGGGAAAGGTCAATGACAATGAGCAGTGCTACTCTGGCGCGAGGCTCATAAATCTGGCATATGACAAATAAAAAGCTCTCCGTGGCCGGCGCTTCCTTTAGCGCGACAGAGACAGCATTTCCACACAGAGCGGCTCCAGTTCAGAATTGAGCTCACATGGACTCGACACTCCTAATACAAAGCGTTGCTTCAGCGCGAAGGAAGGAGAACACAACAGACAATGAAGGACGAACACAGGGCTCCCAGGAAATAAAACTGGAACAGAAGGGAGACCAAAATGACGAAATCCAATAGATGAACAGCCTCTCGCCTAACCAACAGAAATACGCGCACTTCCTTCTTGCGCCTGCTGGGTAAAATAACTTTTGCTCCTCCCATGCCCCAGCAGGAATTCTGGGAGATGTAGCCTCAGTTCTTAGTAATCATTTGTAGTCGTGTAGAGTCTGCGCCTGACACTAATCATGCACCTCCACCAACCACAAAAAACACAACACCCAGCGCCACCACCACCACAACCACACCTGTGGATCCCTCCCCCCTACTACCTCAGAGGCAGCGCAAAACAGGACAAAGGACCTTCCCAACATAATATATCCCCTCAACAGCACACTAGCTGAATGTTCAGAGACGTGGCAACCAACTATGTCTTTGGGAGTAAATTCATGCATCAACAATAATTTACAGAATACCAAGTGTACCAGTGATATGCTTACACAACTCACTATAGAAACAAAAAACTTTTCCATGTGGAGATATAGTATTGATACATGTAGTGCACTGCACAGTGGATGCAACCATATTATCTTAGACACTGGGAAATATCTTGGTCATGTAGCTGTGTTGTCCCCCTCCCTTGAAGCAGAAGCGGAGTGGGCTGGTCCAACATACGAAACTCCAGCGTAAGAGTAAAAATACATACGCTGTTCACTTGTGCAAAGACAAAAGCCTCTGGAACAGTGAAGGTTCTCACCCTGCCACGTGCCTGCCGCCATGACCACATGCCTCCCCGATACAGGCCCATTCCGAAGTCAACGCCACAGCACCGCAGACTTATGTCTGTAAAGACTACTGCCTTTGATCTACACTGCGGACAGCAGGGTTCACAAATTTAGCTTTGGATCTACACTACGGACAACATTGAATCAAGCTTTTAATGTAGAAACAATTGTACTATATGTCTTCCGATTTTGCAAAAGGATGTGACAAAAGCATTCTTCTATAACTGTGCTGAATACTGCCTTCGATCTAGTCTGCAGACAGCAGGGTTCACAACTTGAATTCAGCTTTGGATCTACACTACGGACAGCATTGAATCAAGCCTTGCTTTATTTAAGATAGAGACAATTGTACTCTATGTCTTCCGATTTTGGAAAAGGATGTGACAAAAAGCATTAATCTATAACTGTGCTGACTACTGCCTTTGATCTACACCACAGACAGCAGGGTTTACAACTTGAATTCAGCTTTGCATCTATACTACCGTCAGCATTGAATTAAGCCTTTCTTTATTTAATGCAGAGACAATTGTACTATATGTCTTCAGATTTTGTTAAAGGATGTGACAAAAACTATTCCTCGATGTCTGTGCTGACTACTGCCTTTGATCTACACTGCAGACAGCAGGTATCACAACTTGAATTCAGCTTTGTACTGTCTCCTCAGATTTTGTAAAGTATGTGACAAAAAAGCATTCCTCGATGTTTATGTTGACTACTGCCTTTGATCTACACTTCGAACAGCAGGGTTCACAACTTGAATTCAGCTTTGGATCTACACTACGGACAGCATTGAATCAAGCCTTGCTTTATTTAAGATAGAGACAATTGTACTCTATGTCTTCCGATTTTGTAAAAGGATGTGACAAAAAGCATTCATCTATAACTGTTCTGACTACTGCCTTTGATCTACACCGTGGACAGCAGGGTTCACAACTTGAATTCAGCTTTGCATCTATACTACCGTCAGCATTGAATTAAGCCTTTCTTTATTTAATGCAGAGACAATTGTACTATATGTCTTCAGATTTTGTTAAAGGATGTGACAAAAAGCATTCCTCGATGTCTGTGCTGACTACTGCCTTTGATCTACACTGCAGACAGCAGGTATCACAACTTGAATTCAGCTTTTCCTTCTCCTCAGATTTTGTAAAGTATGTGACAAAAAAGCATTCCTCGATGTTTATGTTGACTACTGCCTTTGATCTACACTTCGAACAGCAGGGTTCACAACTTGAATTCAACTTTGCATTTACACTACGTACAGTAGGGGATTCACCCTTGATTTATTTAATGCAGAGACAATTGTGCTGTATGTGTTCAGATTTTGTTAAACGATGCGACATTCCTCAATGTATGTGCTGACTACTGCCTTCGATCTACATTGTGAGGGCTCATGATTCAGGTGGAATGGCGATAGCACATGACGCATTCCAGTAGGCAAGAGACATTGAACAAGTGCGGCTCACCCGAACCACGAACCCATCGCATGGTGTGCACACGCTGAGTTCTTCAGGTACCACTAACTCACTGCACCACAAGTCATCTCCCCGTGGCTTATTAAGACAGAATTTACTAGACAAATAACATTGCTCCCAGTACGGCTGGCCCACACCACACATCTTTGCTGGCTGCGTAGACGCTGAGAGCCGCACCTACCACTAACTCTATACAGCTCAAGTCAATGCCACATGGCTGTGGGCCCTTCTTGACGACTGCCTCCATTCTATACTGCAAACAGTATGGCTCACATTTCAAGATCAGTACTGATGCAAATTGTGTAAGAGACTATAATCTGTTAAGAAAACCAAATGCTCCCAATCTGCAACATCGCCACCAGACATACGTCCCCATTTTGAGAAAGTTAGAAAGCACTGCGTGAAGTGCAATCGTTTAATTTGTTATGGGGAGCAATCAGTAGACCTAGTTAGCAGAACAATTGATAACCATCGATGGGAGTTTTCTTTTTCCCCCACAAAGTACATGCAATCCAGTATGCAACATTCAATGCTTTGAGTGCAGCCTGTTCAGACCATGCATCATCGCAGGGTGAGCACACGCTAAACACCAGACGTACCACTAACTCAGTACACCATAAATAATCGCCACGTGCCTTTATTAAGGCAAAATTCAGTAGTAAAAAAACATTACCACCAGTGCCGCCTGTTAAGGCAGGTTACGTACACGCTCAGTCCCAAAGGTACTACTAACTCAGTGCACCATAATTCATCACTACATGGCCGTATTCAGGCAGAATTCAACTGACTCTTCATTCATTATTTGCACAGTGCAGTACCAAACTAAGTAAAATATCTATCAAACACTATACAATATCCCTTTAGCAGCCTTCCTTCAAAAACATATTTTATATCTGTTCTAGGTTTAGTTGAAAAACTAAATTCACGCGGCAAGTGCAAAGGCACACTCAATGGCACTCTACACTGCGGACAGCACAGGTCACAACTTGAACTATAATGTCCCTGAGACGTACACATTTCAACAATGTATTCCATACATGTTTCATCTTTTATTTCAATCGTGATTACAGATAATGCAGTCCAGCTTAAGATCTACACTGCAGGCAGCAGGGTTTACAACTTGAACTCAGCTTTGGATCTACACTACAGACAGTAGGGAATTCAGCATGATTTATTTAAGGTAGAGACAAAAAATACTCCTGGCTTTTGTAGTCTGGTCTGCCCTGTTCCCATGATGCACTGGGCCAGGGACAGACTAATTTGCATACAGCCAGGTTCTGAAACTGGGATGGTGCAATGAGCTAAAAAACGGTGTTGGATCTAGCCCTGATCTCTTGACTGGGTGAGAGTACTCTGCTTAATTCAGAGACTCTGTCCATCACCACCCCTTGTTGTAAATAATTTTGTCCACCCTAAGCGTGGAAGGGTATACTCAGATGTGAGTCCCTTGCTCATTGCACCATCAGGATTCAAGCAAGACGGGCGAAGACGGCTGAAATGCCAGAAACCGGTCCCCGGAAGCTTGTTTCCTTCCCAGTGTAAAAATTGGCTGTTGTAGTCTGGTCTGCCCTGTTCCCATGATGCACTGGGCCAGGGACAGACTAATTTGCATACAGCCAGGTTCTGAAACTGGGATGGTGCAATGAGCTAAAAAACGGTGTTGGATCTAGCCCTGATCTCTTGACTGGGTGAGAGTACTCTGCTTAATTCAGAGACTCTGTCCATCACCACCCCTTGTTGTAAATAATTTTGTCCACCCTAAGCGTGGAAGGGTATACTCAGATGTGAGTCCCTTGCTCATTGCACCATCAGGATTCAAGCAAGCCGGGCCGAAGACGGCTGAAATGCCAGAAACCGGTCCCCGGAAGCTTGTTTCCTTCCCAGTGTAAAAATTGGCTGTTGTAGTCTGGTCTGCCCTGTTCCCATGATGCACTGGGCCAGGGACAGACTAATTTGCATACAGCCAGGTTCTGAAACTGGGATGGTGCAATGAGCTAAAAAAACGGTGTTGGATCTAGCCCTGATCTCTTGACTGGGTGAGAGTACTCTGCTTAATTCAGAGACTCTGTCCATCACCACCCCTTGTTGTAAATAATTTTGTCCACCCTAAGCGTGGAAGGGTATACTCAGATGTGAGTCCCTTGCTCATTGCACCATCAGGATTCAAGCAAGCCGGGCCGAAGACGGCTGAAATGCCAGAAACCGGTCCCCGGAAGCTTGTTTCCTTCCCAGTGTAAGAATTGGCTTTTGTAGTCTGGTCTGCCCTGTTCCCATGATGCACTGGGCCAGGGACAGACTAATTTGCATACAGCCAGGTTCTGAAACTGGGATGGTGCAATGAGCTAAAAAACGGTGTTGGATCTAGCCGTGATCTCTTGACTGGGTGTGAGTACTCTGCTTAATTCAGAGACTCTGTCCATCACCACCCCTTGTTGTAAATAATTTTGTCCACCCTAAGCGTGGAAGGGTATACTCAGATGTGAGTCCCTTGCTCATTGCACCATCAGGATTCAAGCAAGACGGGCGAAGACGGCTGAAATGCCAGAAACCGGTCCCCGGAAGCTTGTTTCCTTCCCAGTGTAAGAATTGGCTTTTGTAGTCTGGTCTGCCCTGTTCCCATGATGCACTGGGCCAGGGACAGACTAATTTGCATACAGCCAGGTTCTGAAACTGGGATGGTGCAATGAGCTAAAAAACGGTGTTGGATCTAGCCCTGATCTCTTGACTGGGTGAGAGTACTCTGCTTAATTCAGAGACTCTGTCCATCACCACCCCTTGTTGTAAATAATTTTGTCCACCCTAAGCGTGGAAGGGTATACTCAGATGTGAGTCCCTTGCTCATTGCACCATCAGGATTCAAGCAAGCCGGGCCGAAGACGGCTGAAATGCCAGAAACCGGTCCCCGGAAGCTTGTTTCCTTCCCAGTGTAAGAATTGGCTTTTGTAGTCTGGTCTGCCCTGTTCCCATGATGCACTGGGCCAGGGACAGACTAATTTGCATACAGCCAGGTTCTGAAACTGGGATGGTGCAATGAGCTAAAAAACGGTGTTGGATCTAGCCCTGATCTCTTGACTGGGTGAGAGTACTCTGCTTAATTCAGAGACTCTGTCCATCACCACCCCTTGTTGTAAATAATTTTGTCCACCCTAAGCGTGGAAGGGTATACTCAGATGTGAGTCCCTTGCTCATTGCACCATCAGGATTCAAGCAAGCCGGGCCGAAGACGGCTGAAATGCCAGAAACCGGTCCCCGGAAGCTTGTTTCCTTCCCAGTGTAAGAATTGGCTTTTGTAGTCTGGTCTACCCTGTTCCCATGATGCACTGGGCCAGGGACAGACTAATTTGCATACAGCCAGGTTCTGAAACTGGGATGGTGCAATGAGCTAAAAAACGGTGTTGGATCTAGCCCTGATCTCTTGACTGGGTGAGAGTACTCTGCCTAATTCAGAGACTCTGTCCATCACCACCCCTTGTTGTAAATAATTTTGTCCACCCTAAGCGTGGAAGGGTATACTCAGATGTGAGTCCCTTGCTCATTGCACCATCAGGATTCAAGCAAGCCGGGCCGAAGACGGCTGAAATGCCAGAAACCGGTCCCCGGAAGCTTGTTTCCTTCCCAGTGTAAGAATTGGCTTTTGTAGTCTGGTCTGCCCTGTTCCCATGATGCACTGGGCCAGGGACAGACTAATTTGCATACAGCCAGGTTCTGAAACTGGGATGGTGCAATGAGCTAAAAAATGGTGTTGGATCTAGCCCTGATCTCTTGACTGGGTGAGAGTACTCTGCTTAATTCAGAGACTCTGTCCATCACCACCCCTTGTTGTAAAAAATACTCCTGTGGCACTGCTAGTATGCGCAAGCACCTTGAATCCCTGCATCCGGTGAACTATGCTCACAAAGAATGTAGAACACTGCGCCAAAATGTACCTCCACCACCGGCAAAACCAAGTACATCTGGGGCATCACCTTTAACATCGCCACCAGACATACATCCCCATTTTGAGAAAGTTAGAATGCACTGCGTGAAATGCAGTAGTTTAATTGGTTATGGGGAGCAATCATTAGACCTAGTTTGCAGAGCAATTGATAACCATTGATGGTAGGTTTATTTTCCCCCTCAAAGTTCATGCAGTCCAGTATATAACGGTCAATGCTTTGAGTACTGACCGCTCGAACCTCGCATCATCGCAGGGTGAGCACTCGCTGAGCACCAGGTGTACCACTAACTCGGCGCACCATAAATAATCCCCAATGGCCTTATTAAGGCAAAATTCAGTTGCTAAAAGACATTCTTACCAGTGCGCTCTGCCTGAACCACGCATCATCGAAGGCTCCACACAAACCAACCCTACCTTAGAGCACCACAACTCATGAACCCTTTACCATATAATCTTCTGTGTATTATTTCACATATAGTGCTCCTACTTTTGTACAGCAGAAGTCATAAACCGTTTATGATTGAATTTCTGTGTATGATATCATGATTACTATTCTACTTGTTACCAACAGCAACGTAATAAAATGGAGTCAGGCACACGTGCCTGTACCCACTTCCACTATGTATCTGTGTCTGTGTACTTATTATGTTTGTAAAATGCTGCTCCTGCGCCCTACCACATTATATTGTGCTGTAAACTGCGTATGCAACCATCTTACCTCTGCCAGTAACAAAAATTCGATTATATAACTTTCTCTCACTCGGGACGGGCCCAAAATAATATGCATGCAATCTCTTCTAAGCACAGTGATGTACGGATTGGGAAAATAAAAGAAATCTGTAAAAGAAATCACACCCAGAGGGCCTAACTCACCTGAGAGATTAAATGAGTGACTCGTTTTCCTGCCTCTACACCGCCAAGCAGACATCCAAGGAGCCCGTGATATGTGCATTCTTACAGGGGGGCACCCATTTGTTGCATATATATATATATATGTATATAAATATTCACTGAAAAAACCATAGGTTTCACACCAGTTATAGTAATCTGAACATTTTACTCATACAACACCATTGAAATTCCCACATTATAGTTAGTTGGACTCACTATAACTCGCGCGCCCGCAATCCACTGCTGATGATGTCACATATTACATCATTCATAACATGGTCAGTGACATAACTGATGACATCACTGATGACATCACTGATGACATCTCAAATGACATTAGCTAACTATAACTGGTGTGCAACCTACGTTTTTTTCAGTGAATTTCAAAGGTTTTTTAAATGCTAATTCCTAAGTATAACGAGTGTCAAACCTATGGTTTTGTCAGTGAATTTCAAAGGTTTTTTAAATGCTAATTTCTAACTATAACGAGTGTCAAACCTATGGTTTTTTCAGTGAATTTCAAAGGTTTTTTAAATGCTAATTTCTAACTATAACGAGTTGTTTGAAACCTATGGTTTTTTAAGTGAATTATTACGTTTTTTTAATAGCTAATTTTGATAGCTATTAATTATTATATTTTTTCTAATTATTCCAATATTCTATATTTTTATAATATTATTTTTTTAATGTATTTTTCCTGTTTTTTTTATATTTAAACCCTGGAGCGCTCAGGGTACGCGTACCGGTAAACACAGCCGTACAAGTAGCGTGAGCGCTATTCCCGCGAGCGAAAAAATATATATTTATGTATTTAAAGTAAATATTAATGCAAGACATTCCGTGGCATACTCACAAAAGTAGTATTTTTGATTTTTAATCACCGTATTTAAACTTTTAAACACATTTTTGAAAATCGAGCAAAACGTCATTCATTCACGCCACGTAAGCGCCCCCGGAAGCGCCTCCGTAAGCGCCTACATACCTGCCGTGTAAGCGCCCCTGGAAGCGCCCCGGAGCGCATAGTGTAAGCGTGCGTCAAGCCATGTGACCTTAAAACCACACTTTTGATTGGTTAATAACAGTTTTTTACACAACTATGGAAAGTCTCCACCCATTTCCTCACTACCTCTTTGCAATTGCTGAGAGAACACCTCTTCTCCATTCTTCTTGAAAATACTTCTTTTTTTGGAAAGATGTCTGGTTCTGATCTGGAATTCCTACCTGAGGACACCCCCCAGAGATAAGTGAAAGAGCACTTCATCTGGAAGTTCTTTACTTTCCCAGAGGGGCAAAAAAAAGTTAATGCAGCTAAAGTGACCTGCAAGATATGTGACACAACTTTGTCACATGGGGATCCCATCCGCAAATATAGTTTTGGGAATGCCAACTTGATCCGGCATGTACAGAGGAGGCACCCAAAAAATTTCGCAAGGGAGAGCACCAGGGACCTGGCACGCAATCCCCCAAGAGATGGCGCCAGCACCTCCACCGGAGCAGCAACACCTTCTGGAAGAGAAGCAGCACATTTAATCCCGAACATACAGCCGGTGTTTGCAGATTTAAAAATAAAATGCAAACAGTGTGATGAACTGCTATGCTACGGGGAGCAGAGCATTGAATTAATTGATCGAAAGAAGGAGGAACACCGCTGTTCCACCCATCCCTAATTTTTCCCCTTTTTTGGCTCCTGTTGAGCAGTTTGGCATTCCCTAGTATTGTTTTTGTTCTGAAAAAAATACAATTTTTTTTAAAACGTTCGGAAAAGTAAAAAAAAAAAAAACTAGAAAAAAAACTGTTCTTTTTAGAACTACCTCCAATTCTCCAAAAAGAGCTATATTCCTTACATATTTTCAAGGAGTGAGTGAAGTGGAGTACAGTGAGAGAGGAAAGGAAAATGAGTGAGGGAGCGAAGGAAGGGAAAAGAGGGGAAGGGAAGTGAAGCAGGGGGACTGAAAGAAGGTGAGTGTGGGAGGTGAGTGAGGGCAAGGGGAGTGAACATGGGCAATGAGGATAAGTGAAGAAAGCGGAGTAAGGGAACGGGGGTGAGGAAGGGTAAGAGAAGAGTAGTGAGGTTGAGGATAGAGGGTGGATGAAGGCAAGTGAGCGTGAGACAAGGGGAGTGAGGGAGTGAGGAGATAGAGGGAGTGAAGGAAAGAGTGAGAGAAGGGCACTGAGTGAGGGTGCATAGAAATGTAAGTGAGGGAGTGTGGGTGAGTTAAAGGGAGTGAGCATGAGGGAAGGGGACTGAGAGAGTGAGGGGACAGAGGTAGTGAAGCTAAAAGAGAGGGAGCGAGGGAAGGAGAATGAGGATGTGACAGGACAGAGGGAGTGAGAGAAGGAGTGAGTGAAGTGGAGTAAGGTGAGTGAGGGAAGGGGAATGAGTGAGTGAGTGAAGGAAGGAAATAGAAGGGAAGAGGACTGAAGCATAGGTGCTGAGAGAAGGTGAGTGGGGGATGAAAGTAAAGGGAAAGGAAGAGAAGGATGGGGAATAAGGGGTAGTGAGGGAACTGGAGTAAGGGAACGGGGGTGAGGGAGGTTGAGAGAAGGGCAGAGAGCGTGAGTAAAAATGGGTGAAAGGGTGCATAAAAGTAAGTGAGGGTAAGACAAGGGGAGTGAGGGAGTGAGGGGATAGAGGGAGTGAAGGAAGGAGTGACAGAAAAGGACTGAGTAAGGGAGCAAAGAAAGGTAAATGAGGGAGTGTGGGTGAGTTATAGGGAGTGAGCGTGACGGAGGTGAAGTGAGAGAGTGAGAGGACAGAGAGAGTGAGGCTAAGAGAGAGGGAGAGAGTAAGGGAAGGGGAGTGAAGGAATGGGGAATGAGGGGTAGTGAGGAAAGTAGAGTAAGGGAACGGGGGTGAGGGAGGGTGAGAGAAGGGCAGTGTGGGTGAGTTAAGAGGGGTGATAAAGGGTGGAAAAAGGTGAGTGAGCGTGAGACAAGGGAAGTATAATATATATTTCATAATACAAAATACAAAATAACTTGTACAACATGTTATATGGTTTATTTTTGCTGTTCTCAGAATATATTGAATTTCACTTAAAACAGTGAGTTCAATACTACTCATCATATGACAGTGGGCAAAAAAAAACACAATCAAAAAGATTGTGTTTAAAAAACCCATACAACATTTCAATAAATAATGTAAAACTTAGAAAAAACATATCTTAACTCATATCTGATCCACTTTCTTCTCCGCAAGGCCAAATAGTATATGGAAAGTCCTTTTCTTTGGAAATTACTCAGTAGTACTGTTAAACTTCCATTTACCCGAGTTTCTGGAAGAAAAGCTCCAACATCTTTTACATCATGTAACAATAGTTATATTTCCAGCTGTGGCTCAGTCATGATCAACATTTCCTATAATACTGATATCACTCACTATGTGATACACTTACACTACCTCTATGACAACTACAAGTTTTTTCTTATCTTGATCACTCTCACTCACAAAGTAATTTTGAACAGCAAACTAAGTTTTATTAACTGCTCCAATCTTCATTGGCCAATTACCTTTCCTAAAATTTCGGTTGTAAGAACACTAGGTAAGAATTTTGTAAGTCAGAAGGCAAACGTTGTTTGAAAGTCAATTGAGTATCATTACAATTAGTCCAGCCTTTTTGACATTTTAAATAAGCTTTGTAATGTCCTGATGTTGTCGAAGGACCATCATGGTAAATAATTGCTGAAGTTGCAAAGGTTCTTCCTGAAATTGATAATTGAGAAGCCATAACATTTTTAATTAAAGTTGTCAATTTAGTTCCATCAGGTCTACATCGTTGGAACATTAAAATTACATACTGTCCATACCTTTGTATAAATAATGTTGATAGGATTGCAGATTTACATTGAGTACAGACCATGTTTTGATTTGCTTCTCTAACTAGATTATTAAAAGACACTGATTTGCAGTCTGGTAAAGTCTAATATATAAATCTTTCAGTGTCTATTGTAGTAGTACTTGAAAAGGAACAATTGTCGCAGTTATGCTGCCATTTATAAGAAAGGCCAAAAAGATTTTCTACATCTATACCTTCATCTTGCAATACAACAAGCATATACATTAGAAATTCCTGACAATCTTGCTGAATATTCTGTGAAAATTGATTTAGACCAGAACATATGTCTAAAACATTTCGAATTTCAGAAACACTTTCTATTTTTGTTCTATCACTGCTACATTTCTCAAACACAGAATTCAACAAACAACAAAATCTTTGATCCCGATTTTCAACAATCTGTTCTTGTAAAGTTTGAAGGAAAAAAACAACATTAACCACTACATTAGCATAGCAGTTGACACCAGAACTGTTTTCAAACTGAAATCCAACAACATCTTTAACTGAATCCTTTTCCTTTCTGCTTACAATTACTGGTTCATCTACTTTTTTTCTTTTTGCTACAACTTCACTACAATTTTTCTCATTTCTTTTTCGGCCTACCACACGCTTTTCAAATAGAGGATATTGAGGTAAATTTGGAGCATACTCTCTTCTTACCCTATTATATTCTTTAACACAATTTAGATCTTCATTAATCTTTGTCTCATCAAAATCAATCAAGTACAATCCAGATAAAGTTCTCACTCGAGATAAAGCAACATATGCCATACCCTCCTTGAACACAGAACTTCCAATATTCATCAAAGCACTATCTACACTTAAACCTTGAGATATATGAATAGTCACCGCATATGCCAAGGAAACAGGAAACTGTTTTCGGCGGACATATAAATCTTTCACAAGCAAAAATCGAGCAGAACAACGACTGATTTGTTGTACTTCTTCAATTCCATCAAATTTAATTTTTTAAAATTCAATTCCATCTCTATTTCGGTAATTCACAAAATCAACAACAAGACCCATTGCTCCATTTACTAAACCTCTTTCCACATGTAAATTCCGTCGTAAAATTATACGACAATTTAAACATGCATACAGAGTCTTTTCCAAACCAGCAGTTTTAGATATTGTCTTCTCTAAAGAATCCAATTTTGATTTCAACTTTTCTGACAAAATAATAGTTGCTCCTTCATGCTCTATTTTATCAATAGCTTCCAGTTCCACAATCTCTTGATTTTCTAACTTTAACATTTTGTTGTTGAAGATTTAACATTCTTGCAGAGTTGGAATCAAGCATATCACAGATTTGTTTTCAGGAATTTTCTTAAAAATATTCTCTGGGAGAATATTTTTATTTGGAAACAAATTTGAAATTAATCGTGGATGTAAAGCTTCTTTGCCATGCTCACTTACTTTTCCAATTCTTACATCTTGTAGAATATTTTTATAATCTTCATCCTTTGCCTGTCACATATTTTGAAGCAGTTCTGTATATTTGAAATTTAACCATATGTTAACATTTCCAATGCTTCCTAGGCACTTCCTTGTATCTTCATGCGTAAGCATTTTAAACACTGGTTGTCCTTTCACTGGAGTTAGCTGCAGTAGATCTCCAAAAACAATAATGTGTTTGCCTCCAAATAACACATTATACTCTGTTATAAGAATTTCTTGCATTCTTGATTGCACAAAAGCAAGCATTACATTTGATACCATGCTTACCTCATCAATGATAAAAAGTTTCATTTTCTTCAGGATTCTAGAAACTTCACAACAAGCTTCTCCAGATAGCTTGTGGTATTGTAATTTATTATCATGCTCTACTGGCAGCATCAATAAACGATGTAAAGTAATCCCTTTAATGTTATGTGCTGCCAACCCAGTTGGAGCGGTAATAACACAAGACAGCGATGACTCCGTTCTTTTCTGCAGATAAGTTGCAATTGCTTTAATCAGAAAACTTTTTCCAGTTCCTGCGTCTCCACTCACATACAGTCGGACAGGCATAAATGACGTACATGAGCACTCTTTTTTCTCATGACATAAACCATGCTCAATCTGTTCTGTGACTTCATCAAATATTTGTTTCTGCTCAATGTTTAGTTCTTTTTCCAAATCTTCTAAGTTAACTTCATCCTCCTGAGCTTGTTCCATGGCTCTTTCCACTTCATCCATGGCAGTGGCAGCTTCAGTTTAGATAATTGGTCCTCCTAGTGGATCCTGACTCAATGAAACAGAACTCTGACTGTCTTGAGAACTGTCTCTAGCAATCTCTGCTGCAATTGTAGCTTCTTGCTGTATTTCCTCATTCAACATTTGCTGATAATTTGAAAAAACAGGACATTCTATGGTATCCTTGGTTCAATTGAAGGAATCTTCATAACTGAGAAAATCTCCAAGTAGCTCCTCTTCTGTACGCCATGGCTTAAAGAGTTGTAAAAGAGCTAAATAGTAAAATTCCCTTTTGTCAGGAGATTCGCAACTCAATTTTCGATGATTAATCAAATGGCCTTTTCTTTCTTTCACCAGACATCCTTCACATCCAATTACAGCATATACTCCTTTATTGATATCTTCTGTGATGTTCCTCTTAAAAGTATAGGTTTGCAGAACTTCATGGAGACAAACGTTCTCAAGATGACTACTTCTATTTGGATAGTATGTATCCAACATGTTTGTCTTCAAAATATCTGTACTGTTTGGTTCTTTCTCCGCCAAATACTCAATTTCTTGTACAGATTTCAAAACTTGGTTTCGTGTTGCAGCAAGACCTAGACTCACCCAAATGATTGTTCTAGATTTTGCATATAGACTTGCTGATGATAACCGATCAGAACATTCATATGCTCCAATTTCTCGATGCGACAACATCTTCAGACTGTAACTGTACAATTTCTTACTTAGACTCTTTTCATGTGAAATTTCCTCCCACATTTCCTTCAGTTCCGTCTTTTCTGATTTTGTGATGTAAGACGTCACATATCGAGCCACAGCAATAGAGTTGTCAGCAACATATTGGATATCTATGTTAGCATTCCACATGGACAAAATGACTGGGTTGTAGTCATTTTTGTATTTGGAGTCTTCATTTCTTTTTAAGTTATATGTATTTTTGGGTGATTTTCTTGTCACAGTATGTCGTAAAGATGACATAAAATTGTTCACTCTTCCTTTCGTTGTTACTGGACGTGGAAATGCAAAACGACATTTTGTGTAGAACTTGTCCTTGGATTTGAACTTTCAACAACAGTATTTTCGACAACGATGGGTTTGAAAGCGTAAAACTTGATGTCTTAAATTGTTTTCTTCTGTACTTTTCAGAACAGCACATGTAGAATACTGTTCAATGAAACTCATCAGTGTGTCATCCGAATATGTTCCAAATTTGGGTGCATCTTTGATCCATAGCAGCATATGTATGTGAGGAGCACCTCTTGCTTGATACTCCTTTCTCCAAAAGAAATCCAAAACCTCTCCAAGCGGAGGATTTTTTTTGTTTGTGATAAAAGACATCATAGCTTCAAACCCATGATTGAAATACCTGCATACATTAACTGGATCCAAAGAGCACAGTTCTCCAGGTGTCTTATATTCAATATTTTCAATGTTTGCATTTGCCTCTCGTAGAAATTGAAGTACGTCTTCCCAAGCATACTCAGCACAGCTAAGAGTGAGGAACCATGTAGGAGTTCCTAAGTTTCTTAGCATATATTTCAATTCCCCATGACGACTGTACCAACACTCGTTAGTACCACGCTGACATGCCATGAGATTAATTAGGTGACATTCCAAAATACAGTCTTGCAGTTTGACTTTATCCATAAAGTCCTTTGCCGAAACATTTTGCAGATGTACTCCACTTTTCAGTATATGGTTCACTGCATAGGAAAGTCCAGACAATTCACTCTCAAACAGTATATGAAACAAATATGGAACACCTTGACGAAACCTTGGATCTTCTGCATATAATCTTAAAGTACGGTATTCAGATGCAGGAATTTGAATAGGTCGGTCGTCATATCGTCCACCTTGACCTGTTGGAAATAACTGAGGAAAACAACGAGCTTCCAAACTTTCTTCTTATACACTAATGGGACTTCCTTTTGCTTTTTTTATTTGAAACAAGTCAATAGCATTCCCCATTACTTCTTTGGAATGCAAAGGATGAACACTATAATGCTCATAAATTTCTTCACTTCTAGAGACATCAACTTTTTCAATTTGCCCAGCTGAGAAATCACTGTCCTCTTCTACAGTTGTTTCCTCTTCTCCAACATATACATTCTTGTAGTAGTGATTGTTTTTTACCAAATACAACGTTGCCTTTTTGACTTTCCTAACATCCACTAAGTCTTGCCAGATTTTCTTACTCCTTGTCGGAACACCATTAACTAGAATAATTAGAGGTTCCTCTTCTACTTTTTCTACACCAATTGTATCAATATTTTTCTTAAAATCTAGAGGCAAATAAAGAACTCTTCCCTTTAATCCTCTCTATAAATCTGAACGAGGCAATTTCCCTGTCTTAGGCTCCATATGAACAATAGCCTGAAAAGGATGCACACATTGAATCAGAATAGACTCATAGGTATTTAAATCCATCAATTCAGAAGGAATGTCTACAAACTCCAGATTAATATGAACAGCTCTAGCAGGCATTCTGTTTTCATTTAATTTATTATAACAATATTTACAAATACGTTGGTCAGAACCCAAATCAAAACAATTTTCGACCAACAAATAAGTTGCAAAATCCTTCCACTCATTATTATTTTCCATTTCACTTTTTACATATAAATCAACTAACCTAGTCTGATTCTTATAATGAGTTCTTCGACAACACACACAAGAAAAATTAGGCCTTTCACTTGAATTGACCTTAAACTTTGTAATTTCTGTACTTGAAATCTGTACATTCCCTTCCACATTACTTTCTATTACTGTATCAGTTTCTGCACTGTCCTCTTTTTCACCAAAATAACAAAACTCAATTTCTTCACAAACGTTCTTCACATCTAATTCAGATCCATGCAAAAGAGCACTGTTTAACTGTTTTAGCTTAAGTGCTGGACTTTTTGCATAATACAACCTTCGAACTAATTTCCTTACTTTATTATGATGCACTGCTAACATCCTAAAATGGTGAAAAACACTCTGACATACTTTTCTTGAAAGACAAGCCAGTGAATACCCATGCAAACCTGTTTTTTCCCTCACTCTGCAAGGATCTAACTCTTGCAACATTTTCATCTTTTGTTTTAGACTTTTCTTAGTATATGTCCGTAAGAAATTGAGAAACAAATCAATTGAATCCTGTCGCACTCTATAAATACTACTACAATTCCAAGTATACCCTGGAGCCTTAGGACATCTCCCTAAAACTTCATCAGCTAACACCTCTTCTGCATTTCTAGGCACAATTGTTTCTTTTTCAACCGGACAACCGCCCTTCACCTCATATGCTGCTCGACCACTGGTGTCAACTGCATGCACCAAATCATTATCCTGAAAGTAACTCTCTTCATTAAAAAATGGCTCACAACTTAAACTATGCTTCCATTCTCTAGAAAAAACATCACAAAAATTAGTCCGATTAATTACTCTTTTCCACTTACATTTTGATTTCAAAACATTGATTACCTTATCTAGTGTACGAATTCTATTGATTACTAAACTGAATTATTTTTTTTCACTTCAAAAGCATAATCCACAATCTTCACTATACATTGCTTTTTCTTGTAAAAATCAGTCTTCTTTTTATAAATCTTAACATTTTTTAATAAATTTAAAACAATTCTGTTATAAAACATTCGTCTACGAATGTCAATAAATTGATTTCTCCTTCTATTACTATAGACAATATCATCTCCTTCTACAGGTCTAACATTTTTTGGGGCGCTCTGCTTTTTCTTTGTATTTACAGATGATTTTTTTTCTTTGAAACGATATCCAGATGTTTTTTACATTGCGTTAATTTCCTAAAAAACTCCTTTGTTTGCTTACCAGGAGCATTCTTTTTTTTCACTGAAGATTGTGTTTTGGATGAATCTTCTAATTGTGTTTTCTTGGGCAATAAACCATGTTTTTAACTTTTTATTCTTCTTTCCTTCGTCGGCATATTCTTTTATCTTTCTATAAATGATTACAATCTGTGGTAAAGAAAAAATAACATATTATAGACCACTACTAACATACTACATAGCAATTACAATAAGTGAACCATATAAACACTAGTTTACAACATAAGTAAGTTTATAGCAACTGTGTCACAGCAACAGTGCAGTACAGTTTCATTATTAATCTCATTCTCTGCCTGCCCCATCTCACTCTGTGCCTGTGTCTCATCTCACTCTGTGCCTGTGTCTCATCTCACTCTGTGCCGGTGTCTCATCTAACTCTGTGCCTGTGTCTCTTCTCACTCTGTGCCTGTGTCTCATCTCACTCTCATCTCACTCTGTGCCTGTGTCTCATCTCACTCTGTGCCTGTGTCTCATCTCACTCTGTGCCTGTGTCTCATCTCACTCTGTGCCTGTGTCTCATCTCACTATGTGCCTGCCCCATCTCTCTCTTTGTGTGTGTCATTTTTCTCTTTGCGTGTCTCATCTCACTCTGTGCCTGTGTCTCATCTCACTTTGTGCCTGCCCCATCTCTCTCTTTGTGTGTGTCATTTCTCTCTTTGCGTGTCTCATCTCACTCTGTGCCTGTGTCTCATCTCACTCTGTGCCTGCCCCATCTCTCTCTTTTTGTGTGTCATTTTTCTCTTTGCATGTCTCATCTCACTCTGTGCCTGTGTCTCATCTCACTCTGTGCCTGTGTCTCATCTCACTCTATGCCTGTGTCTCATCTCACTCAGTGCCTGTGTCTCATCTCACTCTGTGCCTGTGTCTCATCTCACTCTGTGCCCGTGTCTCATCTCACTCTGTGCCTGTGTCTCATCTCACTCTGTGCCTGTGTCTCATCTCACTCTGTGCCTGCCCCATTTCTCTCTTTTTGTGTGTCATTCTTCTCTTTGCGTGTCTCATCTCACTCTATGCCTGTGTCTCATCTCACTCAGTGCCTGTGTCTCATATCACTCTGTGCCGGTGTCTCATCTCACTCTGTGCCTGTGTCTCACCTCACTCTGTGCCTACGTCTCATCTCACGCTGTACCTGCCCCATCTCTCTCTTTGTGTGTGTCATTTCTCTCTTTGTGTGTCTCATCTCACTCTGTGCCTGTGTCTCATCTCACTCTTTGCCTGTGTCTCATCTCACTCAGTGCCTCTGTCTCATCTCACTCATTTTTGACAAGGATCACACTGAGTATCTGTGTGAAATAATGAATTATATTTTCACATTTTTCAATAATGTCACCCGTGTGCTTACAGTTTGCATCTCTTAGCTTAAAGGGTACTCTGTGCCTGTGTTTCATCTCACTCTGTGCCTGTGTCTCATCTCACTCTGTGCCTGTGTCTCATCTCACTCTGTGCCTGTGTCTCATCTCACTCTGTGCCTGTCTCATCTAACTCTGTGCCTGTGTCTCATCTGTGTTTTATTTCGTTGTGTTGTGCTGCTACCTTGTCGCGGCGCCAGGACGCTCCTTCGCTGGAGCAGCTGTGCGCCTAATAAAAGTACATAACATAACATAACATAACATAACATCTCACTCTGTACCTGTGTCTCATCTCACTCTCATCTCAGTCTGTGCCTGTGTCTCATCTCAGTCTGTGCCTGTGTCTCATCTCACTCTGTGCCTGTGTCTCATCTCAGTCTGTGCCTGTGTCTCATCTCACTCTGTGCCTGCCCCATCTCTCTCATTTTGTGTGTCATTTTTCTCTTTGCGTGTCTCATCTCACTCTGTGCCTGTGTCTCATCTCACTCTGTGCCTGTGTCTCATCTCACTCTGTGCCTGTGTCTCATCTCACTCTGTGCCTGTGTCTCATCTCACTCTGTGCCTGTGTCTCATCTCACTATGTGCCTGCCCCATCTCTCTCTTTGTGTGTGTCATTTTTCTCTTTGCGTGTCTCATCTCACTCTGTGCCTGTGTCTCATCTCACTCTGTGCCTGTGTCTCATCTCACTCTGTGCCTGCCCCATCTCTCTCTTTTTGTGTGTCATTTTTCTCTTTGCATGTCTCATCTCACTCTGTGCCTGTGTCTCATCTCACTCTGTGCCTGTGTCTCATCTCACTCTATGCCTGTGTCTCATCTCACTCAGTGCCTGTGTCTCATCTCACTCTGTGCCTGTGTCTCATCTCACTCTGTGCCCGTGTCTCATCTCACTCTGTGCCTGTGTCTCATCTCACGCTGTACCTGCCCCATCTCTCTCTTTGTGTGTGTCATTTCTCTCTTTGTGTGTCTCACCTCACTCTGTGCCTGTGTCTTATCTCACTCAGTGCCGGTGTCTCATCTCACTCATTTTTGACAAGGATCACACTGAGTATCTGTGTGAAATAAGGAATTATATTTTCAAATTTTTCAATAATGTCACCCGTGTGCTCACAGTTTGCATCTCTTAGCTTAAAGGGTACTCTGTGCCTGTGTTTCATCTCACTCTGTGCCTGTGTCTCATCTCACTCTGTGCCTGTGTCTCATCTCACTCTGTGGCTGTGTATCATATTCAACACATGGGCTGAGTTCTCTGTCTTAAAGAAATGACTGTGATAAATGGTTTTAGTAAAATGAGCCCTTTTAAAGTTTTTTCATTCTGCCTAAGATTCTCTACTAGTACATATCCTAAAGCCTAACTGACTTTAAGAATACATGTATTCCCATATTTTTAAACACATCAACTAAGCAAATTATTCACCCATATTCATTTAAAATCAAGCTTGACTCACAGTGTGATCTTAGGCACATGACCAGGATGTTAAATGTAATCTACCATGTCTGTCTCTGCCTTCACTATGTGTGTTTGTGCTCATACTAACTCACTGTCTCTACCGGCAAAAACAGACCATATATATATATAAGCAAGACATAACATTCCTTTTTCATTTCAACAGCACACACTGGATCTTTATTGCACAGCTTAGAGCCTATTTGTGAACTAAGAGGCCTAACAGAGATGCTGCCTAAGATTCTCTAATAGTACATATCCTAAAGCCTAACTGCCTTCAAGAATACATGTATTCCCATATTTTTAAACACATCAACTAAGCAAATTATTCACCCAGATTCATTTAAAATCAAGCTTGACTCACAGTGTGATCTTAGGCACATGACCAGGATGTTACATGTAATCTACCATGTCTGTCTCTGCCTCCACTATGTGTGTTTGTGCTCATACTATCTCACTGTCTCTACTGGCAAAAAACAGACCATATATATATAAGCAAGACATAACATTCCGTTTTCATTTCAAGAGCACACCCTGGATCATTATTGCACAGCTTAGAGCTTATTTGTGAACTAAGAGGCCTAACTGACATGCTGCGTAAGATTCTCTACTAGTATATATCCTAAAGCCTAACTGACTTCAAGTATACCTGTATTCCCATATTTTTAAACACATCAATTAAGCACATTATTCACCCTGATTCATTTAAAATCAACCTTGACTCACAGTGTGATCTTAGGCACATGACCAGGATGTTACATGTAATCTACCATGTATGTCTCTGCCTCCACTATGTGTGTTTGTGCTCATACTATCTCATTGTCTCTACTGGCAAAAAACAGACCATATATATATATATATATATATATAAGCAAGACATAACATTCTTTTTTCATTTCAACAGCACACCCTGGATCTTTATTGCACAGCTTAGAGCCTATTTGTGAACTAAGAGGCCTAACAGACATGCTGCCTAAGATTCCCTACTAGTACATATCCTAAAGCCTAACTGACTTTAAGAATACATGTATTCCCATATTTTTAAACACATCAACTAAGCAAATTATTCACCCAGATTCATTTAAAATCAAGCTTGACTCACAGTGTGATCTTAGGCACATGACCAGGATGTTAAATGTAATCTACCATGTCTGTCTCTGCCTCCACTATGTGTGTTTGTGCTCATACTAACTCACTGTCTCTACCGGCAAAAAACAGACCATATATATATAAGCAAGACATAACATTCCTTTTTCATTTCAACAGCACACACTGGATCTTTATTGCACAGCTTAGAGCCTATCTGTGAACTAAGAGGCCTAACAGAGATGCTGCCTAAGATTCTCTGATAGTACATATCCTAAAGCCTAACTGCCTTCAAGAATACATGTATTCCCATATTTTTAAACACATCAACTAAGCACATTATTCACCCGGATTCATTTAAAATCAAGCTTGCCTCACAGTGTGATCTTAGGCACATGACCAGGATGTTACATGTAATCTACCATGTCTGTCTCTGCCTCCACTATGTGTGTTTGTGCTCATACTATCTCACTGTCTCTACTGGCAAAAAACAGACCATATATATATAAGCAAGACATAACATTCCGTTTTCATTTCAAGAGCACACCCTGGATCATTATTGCACAGCTTAGAGCTTATTTGTGAACTAAGAGGCCTAACTGACATGCTGCGTAAGATTCTCTACTAGTATATATCCTAAAGCCTAACTGACTTCAAGTATACCTGTATTCCCATATTTTTAAACACATCAATTAAGCACATTATTCACCCTGATTCATTTAAAATCAACCTTGACTCACAGTGTGATCTTAGGCACATGACCAGGATGTTACATGTAATCTACCATGTATGTCTCTGCCTCCACTATGTGTGTTTGTGCTCATACTATCTCATTGTCTCTACTGGCAAAAAACAGACCATATATATATATATATATATATAAGCAAGACATAACATTCTTTTTTCATTTCAAAAGCACACCCTGGATCTTTATTGCACAGCTTAGAGCCTATTTGTGAACTAAGAGGCCTAACAGACATGCTGCCTAAGATTCCCTACTAGTACATATCCTAAAGCCTAACTGACTTTAAGAATACATGTATTCCCATATTTTTAAACACATCAACTAAGCAAATTATTCACCCAGATTCATTTAAAATCAAGCTTGACTCACAGTGTGATCTTAGGCACATGACCGGGATGTTAAATGTAATCTACCATGTCTGTCTCTGCCTCCACTATGTGTGTTTGTGCTCATACTAACTCACTGTCTCTACCGGCAAAAAACAGACCATATATATATAAGCAAGACATAACATTCCTTTTTCATTTCAACAGCACACACTGGATCTTTATTGCACAGCTTAGAGCCTATTTGTGAACTAAGAGGCCTAACAGAGATGCTGCCTAAGATTCTCTAATAGTACATATCCTAAAGCCTAACTGCCTTCAAGAATACATGTATTCCCATATTTTTAAACACATCAACTAAGCACATTATTCACCCGGATTCATTTAAAATCAAGCTTGACTCACAGTGTGATCTTAGGCACATGACCAGGATGTTACATGTAATCTACCATGTCTGTCTCTGCCTCCACTATGTGTGTTTGTGCTCATACTATCTCATTGTCTCTACTGGCAAAAAACAGACCACATATATATAAGCAAGACATAACATTCCTTTTTCATTTCAACAGCACACCCTGGATCTTTATTGCACAGCTTAGAGCCTATTTGTGAACTAAGAGGCCTAACAGACATGCTGCCTAAGATTCTCTACTAGTACATATCCTAAAGCCTAACTGACTTCAAGAATACATGTATTCCCATATTTTTAAACACATCAACTAAGCAAATTATTCACCCAGATTCATTTAAAATCAAGCTTGACTCACAGTGTGATCTTAGGCACACGACCAGGATGTTACATGTAATCTACCATGTCTGTCTCTGCCTCCACTATGTGTGTTTGTGCTCATACTATCTCACTGTCTATACTGGCAAAAAACAGACCATATATATATATAAGCAAGACATAACATTCCTTTTTCATTTCAACAGCACACCCTGGATCTTTATTGCACAGCTTAGAGCCTATTTGTGAACTAGGAGGCCTAACAGACATGCTGCCTAAAATTCTCTACTAGTACATATCCTAAAGCCTAACTGACTTCAAGAATACATGTATTCCCATATTTTTAAACACATCAACTAAGCAAATTATACACCCAGATTCATTTAAAATCAAGCTTGACTCACAGTGTGATCTTAGGCACATGAACAGGATGTTACATGTAATCTACCATGTCTGTCTCTGCCTCCACTATGTGTGTTTGTGCTCATACTATCTCACTATCTCTACTGGCAAAAAACAGACCATATATATATATTTATAAGCAAGACATAACATTCCTTTTCATTTCAACAGCACACCCTGGATCTTTATTGTACAGCTTTGAGCCTATTTGTGAACTAAGAGGCCTAACAGACATGCTGCCTAAGATTGTCTACTAGTACATATCCTAAAGCCTAACGGACTTCAAGAATACATGTATTCCGATATTTTTAAACACATCAACTAAGCAAAATATTCACCCAGATTCATTTAAAATCAAGCTTGACTCACGGTGTGATCTTAGGCACATGACCAGGATGTTACATGTAATCTACCATGTCTCTCTCTGCCTCCACTATGTGTGTTTGTGCTCATACTATCTCACTGTCTCTACTGGCAAAAAACAGACCATATATATATATATATAAGCAAGACATAACATTCCTTTTTCATTTCAACAGCACACCCTGGATCTTTATTGCACAGCTTTGAGCCTATTTGTGAACTAAGAGGCCTAACAGACATGCTGCCTAAGATTCTCTACTAGTAAATATACTAAAGCCTAACTGACTTCAAGAATACATGTATTCCCATATTTTTAAACACATCAACTAAGCAAATTATTCACCCAGATTCATTTAAAATCAAGCTTGACTCACAGTGTGATCTTAGGCACATGGCCAGGATGTTACATGTAATCTACCATGTCTGTCTCTGCCTCCACTATGTGTGTTTGTGCTCATACTATATCACTGTCTCTACTGGCAAAAAACAGACCATATATTTATATAAGCAAGACATAACATTCCTTTTTCATTTCAACAGCACACCCTGGATCTTTATTGCATAGCTTAGAGCCTATTTGTGAACTAAGAGGCCTAACAGACATGCTGCCTAAGATTCTCTACTAGTACATATCCTAAAGCCTAACTGACTTCAAGAATACATGTATTCCCATATTTTTAAACACATTAACTAAGCAAATTATTCACCCAGATTCATTTAAAATCAAGCTTGACTCACAGTGTGATCTTAGGCACATGACCAGGATGTTACATGTAATCTACCATGTCTGTCTCTGCCTCCAGTATGTGTGTTTGTGCCCATACTATCTCACTGTCTCTACTGGCAAAAAACAGACCATATATATATATAAGCAAGACATAACATTCCTTTTTCATTTCAACAGCACACCCTGGATCTTTATTGCACAGCTTAGAGCCTATTTGTGAACTAAGAGGCCTAACAGACATGCTGCCTAAGATTCTCTACTAGTACATATCCGAAAGCCTAACTGACTTCAAGAATACATGTATTCCCATATTTTTAAACACATCAACTAAGCAAATTAATCACCCACATTCATTTAAAATCAAGCTTGGCTCACAGTGTGATCTTAGGCAAGTGACCAGGATGTTAGATGTAATCTACCATGTCTGTCGTTTTACACACAGAGCACAGCCCATTTAAATGACCACTACATTACAAGGCAGAAACCTGACTCATTTGCAAATTACATTTCCAATATGCACCATTCATTTTTTTGCCAGCATTACATAGAAGCATGAGACACAATGCAAGAGTAAACAAGCCCAATATACTTCTTAATCTTCCCCATAGTGCATAACGCACTCTATCCTTATTAAATGAATCATTACTCACCTTTAAAAATGCTTTTGAAGATTTAGAACAGTGCCAGTCACACACACCAGGTTTTCTTAAGCAGAATCTCTGAAATGCACCTCAAACACTGCAACCACAAATGGCCCTGATTCCCTGTAATTCTTCACACATATCCCTGGACTTAACCAATCAAATTCTTCCCACACTATTTCAAAACCAAACTGACATTTTAATTGGTTCTACATTTCAACACTTTCAAACTCACATAATATTCACCCATCCCCCCAGTGCTCATTCAGCCTGTTACCATGGCAACTCCCACCTAACTCAGCAAACAGGTGAAAAGTTCATCATACTATGTTGCAAATGAATCCAGCAAGGGTGTTTGAGCACTCAATATACTAGCTAATCATGTGCAATGTTTCTTTCAATGACTTTTTCTCAACCATTAGAATTACTTCTTTCAAAAAACAAAAGCATGCACCCTAATTTTCAGTATTTTAAAAAACCACCAATAATTTCTTCTTTTTCAAGTGCACTGAATCTCAACCACTTTTTTCATAACTCCTACTTTCAAACTGCCATTTCATTTCCACAACTCATCTGAATACAACCACATCTACCTTCAAGATGCCTAAAGTCTGGATTTTGGGTCATAGCTTTGTTCACTGGAGTGAAATGTATGCAGCAAACAGAGGTATTCACAACCTTGATTAACCAAATGTGGATATTATGTGGATTGGCCAGAGAGGATTGAGATGTCACCAATTGATACCATTGGTAAAATCCTTTAAGCATCTACCACACCCTGACCTCATAATTGTGCACTGCGGTAGAAATGACCTAGGCACTTTGACTGGGGTAGGTCTGGAAATGCTTTTAAAGGACACCTTTGGGCAATTGATGTCACTTTTTCCAAAAAACTGCCTTGGTATATTCTAATATATGCCAAAGGCAAAAATGGAACTGGTCCAACCAATTTTGTCCACAGATTGAGAAAGCAAAGGAAACATGTGAATAAATCTGTTTCTGCTTTCCTCAGAGACTATGGTATGGGTTCCATATACCACAGCAACTTGCCTTACAACATGCAAGGCATCTACAGGAGAGATGGTGTACATTTTACAGATGAGGGGAAACGAGTCTTCCTTTTGAATTTTAGACTCTGCATCGGTACCTACTTGTAGGTACAAAAAACACCCACATAACACAACAGCTCTTTTCAGAGCTACCCTACCTCTAAGCACTCTAAATTCTTATTTTACACTATTTTCTTTCACTGTTTTTCCCCGTGGTTCGCTCGCATACCTGGAAGCGTACATGGGAACGCACCCAGCGCTTACCCCGTGAAAATGTCCCCCTCAAAAATTAGTTTTTTTGCCCTTCAGGGTCCTTCTAGGCCCCCTCAGAAAACCTAGGGGGTCAGGGGGTGTCTACCCTGCCCCCTTTTAATCATTTCCCCCTTTTTTTTCACCTCTTGTGTCTCGATTCTACCGAGACACAAGATGGCGGACTCTCCGGACTGTTTGGAATATTGACAGACACCCGAGAGCCAATCAGCTTTCTGCTTGCGCACTTCCGTGAAGCGCCGGGTGCGCTTACCGGTACGCGTACCATAAAGCGCTCGGAGCACGCATCTAGATATATATATGTGTTTTCAAAGTTAATTTTCGTAAAAACCACTGGAGCAATTTTCACCAAATATAGTAAAGGCACTTCTGCGTACCAGTCCCTACAATTTTGCAAAGTTTGGTGTAATTCCATTCAGCGGTTCGGGCTGTAGCCGTGTCTGAACGTCCTATTGAAATTAACATGGGGAAAACAAGTTTTGGGACCCCCTTTTTTCTCGGCCCCGGCATAACGAATCCCCCCGAAACTTCCAGGGAAGGAGCAGAGCGGAGCGGGCCTACATTTTGGAAAATTGCACGCAAATTCCTCAACCGGCGCCAAAGTTATTCCCAATAGAATGTTGCGGCTTTCCTATGGAAACTAGGTTCTAACTATAACTACCTACTGGAGACCGCCAGTAGGTAATATATATATATATATATATATATAAATATATATATATATATTCACTGAAAAAACCATAGGTTTTACACACGTTATAGTTAGGAAGTAGCATTTAAAAAACCTATGAAATTCACCGAAAAAACCATAGGTTTTACACCAGTTATAGTTACCAGGAAATTTTACTCGCATAAAACCATTGAAATTACCACGTTATAGTTAGTTGGACTCACTATAACTTGCGCGTGCAATGCACTGCTGATGACGTCACATATTACATCACTCATGACGTGGTCAGTGACATCACTCATGACATCACTGATGACACCATCCAGTGAATGTGTGTCTTTCTGAAAAATAAATATTAGTGAGTAATGTTTAAATTTTTCAAACATATGTATTAATGTTTCACTTTGTGTATAAGTGCCTCCATGGGTTGGTGAGTAGCTACATGTGTAGGTATATGGGTTATTAGATGTTTTTTTTAATATCAATATGAGTGTCTATATGTTTGGTGGGGGTGTTACTTAGCACATAGATGCATGAATGACTGACTCTGTTTGTATGTGTTTTGAATACAGCATATGTGCAGGACTGTATGGGTGGATGAGTGTCTATATATGTATGTTAGTGAGTGAATCACTGTCTCACTAGTGTCTTTCTCTGTAACTACATATGTTTTAATCTAGTATATGTGAATATTGATGTATATAAGTGAGTATATGTGAGAGTGAGGGATTGTAAGAGTTCCTGTTTAAATAAGTATGTGTTTCTATAAGTGATTGTTTAAGAGAGTAAGCATGTGTAAGTTTCCTTAGAAGTAAAGTGGTAGTGTGTGTATACCTGTATATGCAAATAAATGGATGTTTAATAGTTTATTTGCATGTGTGAGTATGTGTGAGAGTATCTTTTGGATGACTGTCGTTGTGTAACAGGATATATAGGTGTATCACTATATATGATGAGTGAGTATATGTATGAGTGACTACATAGAACTGTTGGTGAAAGAGTGGATGTGTATATAGATGGTGAATTTACTGAATTGGTTGTTGTAACTGGTATGGGTATCTCCATTTTCTTGAAAATTTTAGTTTCTATTTTTGAATATGTGTTTCAAGGGTTACATTACAGTGAAAAGAGGTCTGTCACTCTGTCGCAAGGATGGTGTCATCCGTGATGTCATGAGTGATGTCACTGACCACGTCATGAGTGATGTAATATGTGACGTTATCAGCAGTGCATTGCACGCGCAAGTTATAGTGAGTCCAACTAACTATAACGTGGGAATTTCAATGGTTTTATGCGAGTAAAATTTCCTGGTAACTATAACTGGTGTAAAACCTATGGTTTTTTCGGTGAATTTCATAGGTTTTATAAATGCTACTTCCTAACTATAACGTGTGTAAAACCTATGGTTTTTTCAGTGAATTTCATAGGTTTTTTAAATGCTAATTCCTAACTATATATGGTCTATAACCTATGGTTTTTTCAGTGAATTTCAATGGTTTTTTAATAGCAAATATCAAAAGCTTTAAAATGTCAAGTACGTGGTAGGTAAAAACATTTCCGTGTTTATGCACGCTGATGTGCTTTGAACGCTGCCCCCCCTCTTTTCTTTTAGGAGTATTCTCTCTTTGCAGATAGTGAAGGGTAGGTAACGCAGGCCTTTGCCCCCGTTGTAATCCGTCGTGCCTGCTTCCCTCTCCATTTGATTGATTGTAATCCAAGCATTTACTGTTTTGGAATTGGTTCTCTTTGGTTCATTCTCTATTTACAAACAAGCAGAGAGTCGCAATACTCTGTTTAGTCTTTGCAGATAGTGAAGGATAGGTAACGCCGGCTTTAGCCCCCGTTGTAATCCGTTGTGCCTATTTTTATCCCTCATTTGATTGATTGTTTGGCTGAACATTGATCGTTCAGAATTGGTTCTCTTTGGGTGATTCTCTATTCACAAATAAGCACAGAGTCGCAATACTCTGTTTAGTCTTTGCGGATAGTGAAGGATAGGTAGTGCAGACTTTTGTCCCCTTTGTAATCCGTCATGCCTATCTCTGCCCCGTTTGTTGGTAGTTGATTCAGCCCGGACCGTTTATTAGAGGTAGATCATCCGACTCCACCGGAGGACACCCCTAATAAAAAGGACATATATATAAAATGTGGACTAGCCGCTGTATCGTGCAAGCAAACTATAACATAAAAATCGTTAGAAAAAACAAAAGGAATCAAGCAAAATCAGTAGGCCACTGATGGGATCTCTTTTTGACCTCGCTAAAATAGAAACATTAGGAACAACCCCTCGTGAGAAATATGAAACTAGTGAGAGGAACCAAGCTCGACGCCATGATGTCTGCAAGACAGCTCGGCTCCGCCGCCCACCCCGCCCAAAATAACGACAAACCCTATGCAAATATTATAAATATATACAACACACCAGCAAAGTAACAGGGTAAAACGTTTTATTAAATAACTATTTACATGGCAGCCTGCTGCAACATCGATCCAAATGCATGACGCTGTTACTGTCCCTCCTTGTGCAGCAGGTCCGCGGCTATGCCCATCCGGAAGACGAGACCCCCGGCACGTATAGGGCGGGGTCTTGCTGGCAGCCATCGGCCGAAGAGGTTGTTGGGTGGATGGCCCGGAAGCACCACGGCCACGATGTTGTTGTACTGGCCTTCCCATTTGTCCACCCTGAGGTGGCATCCAGCGAGCCACAGGTGGGGGGGTGAATGCCTTGCTGATGACCCCCCCTCCTATTGCCTGGTCCGACCAGCACATATACCTGCGCCAGGAGACGGCGTGGGGTGCACTGGGAGGGAGAGGCGGCACGAACGAGCCTCCCCCACCTCCCCAGGTGGAGGTTCCTCAGCTGCACCCCAGCGCTTCACTCGGCCAGCTGAGTTGCGCCCGCTGTTGCGGCACAGTGCCTCGCTCGGCCAGCTGAGTTGCGCCCGCTCTTGCGGCACAGTGCCTCACTCGGCCGGTTGAGTTTCGCCTGCTCTTGCGGCTACAGCGTCTCACCTGCCTCCGGCGCAACCACAGCGCCAACGATCGCTGCTGACGGAGGGGAGCCTTGCCGGTGAGAGCCACTGATCTGAAGAACCGCTGCCTGCGGTGCCTCCCTGAGCCGCTTGACGGAGGCCCCCGAGGGGCGGTGTGGTGGCGCGGACTCGGAGGGGGCGCTTGGCTCCTGCCCCCTCCCCAAGTCTTGTTGCCCTGGTGTGGCCTGAGATCGCCCCCGACATAGGCGGCCGGCTCCCGGGGTCCGGCGGGACTTTTAGCCTTTTGGTGACTCTTGCATTCTGGACCCTGTCCCACAATCCGTTTGACCTGGAGACACGTCCTGCGGTGCCCTCGCAATGCGGCCTGGTCCCTGAATGTGTGCGGGGGGACGGTGTTGATTGGATCAAGATGGCGGCTGGTACCCTTCTTCATTGGTTAACGTCCGGACCGGACGACTGTTCCACGCCCCCGAGGGGCGGTGTGGTGGCGCGGACTCGGAGGGGGCGCTTGGCTCCTGCCCCCTCCCCAAGTCTTGTTGCCCTGGTGTGGCCTGAGATCACCCCCGACATAGGCGGCCGGCTCCCGGGGTCCGGCGGGACTTTTAGCCTTTTGGTGACTCTTCCATTCTGGACCTTGTCCCACAATCCGTTTGACCTGAAGACACGTCCTGCGGTGCCCTCTCAATGCGGCCTGGTCCCTGAATGTGTGCGGGGGGGCGGTATTGATTGGATCAAGATGGCGGCTTCACACAAAGCTGACTCAAGTTTTGCTGCTGATGCTATGCAGACAAAAACTGGTTTTCAGTTTGTACATTCTTCAGGATTTTTCCATCCAAGGCTGGTTGAGAGTTTGTAGAACGATGGCTTCAGATTTTCAACATACTACTCTTCAACATTCTTCATAAATGTAAGAATGTGAGACTCACTAGGAAAATGGCCGTTTATCTTTCCTTTCAAAATGCTGCCAACAATATTTTCTGTATGGTAGACACCATCTTGTAGCATAAAGGGCTGCGTCAAGGGTGGTATTGCCCAAAATGTCTTGTTTTCAAGTGCTCGTAATGACGAAGCCAGGACTGTTGCAGAGCGTCCAAAATCTACAAAAAACACCACTGCCAACTCTTCAATAACTTCCATCACCCAGCACCGCATTTCCAAAGAAACAGCATAGCAAGCTTTTGTGGCCTTTAGAGTTTTCGGAAGCAGTTTCCCAAGACCATCACTGCAGCCATTGCAATCCAACAGAGGAACGTTTTCCAAGATCGGCATATTAACAGGGCTGCTGGTATAATCGGGGCTCTTGCAGCCATTCAACTTAATTGAAGCTTTCACAATGACAGACCGCCCACTGAACTTCGTGCCATGACATTTACTTATAACATTCTGCTGGGTCTTCGCCGAACTGAAGTCTACAAATGCAAAGCATTTCATTCCGCTTTGACATTTCTTGACATGTAGTGGGTTGAAGTCTTTAAAGAGGTCCACAATTTGCTCCTCAGTCACATCACTTGAAAGATTCCCCAAGCCAGGCAGGTCCCACACCACTTGAAAGGACCTGCCTGGCCTCGACCAAAATGGCACCAGTATGGGAGCGACTTGCAACTCCTTATGACGTTCTAGTTACTTAGCCTTGACGTTATGGGGGATTTATGCGGTCTTAGTGCACATAGCGGGCGGGGAAGGGTACTGACTGGGCATACGGACAACCCTATTGATGTCGGTTTTTCATTATTGATTATTGTATTATTAAAGCTTCGAAGTAATGTTACCCATGATACTCGCCCTTGGTGTGCGTATGGACGATTTTATTGTAACTGATCCTGTTATACTTTCGAATAAAAAATCAACCTTCACTGATCCTGCAACCGTTTGTCACGTTTATTTTTTTCAATTAAATGGCTCGCTTGTTACATACTCCTATACCCCTGGCTTTTGACCCTTTCCTACGCGCGGTCTGTACTACCGCCCTCGGGCGATCTATGTAATGAACAGACTACCATTGCCGAGACACAAGGGAATGCATCTCAGAGAGATAAGTCAAGTACGTGGTAGATAAAAACATTTTCGTGTTTATGCACGCTGATGTGCTTTGAACGCTGCCCCCCCCCTCTTTTCTTTTTCTGCAGGTTACATTGGAATTTCAGCTAAAGTATGGAGAAGACCTAAACCGCACCGTGTTCCACGCGAGGAAAAATAGGCTAGCTCTTTGAGACGGTACATTATATGTACGAGCTATCTCTGGGAGCGTAAAAGATTGTATGGTATGAATGTGCGCATGGGCCCTGATTTGTACGGTATGAATGGGTATGTGTGGCGCACGACTGGGTCAATAAAAGAATGCTTTTTGTATGACTGAGGCGTTGATCGAACGGTTAATGGAATGAGAAAAATAAGCCCGAACATGGTATCCGCATGTGAAGGACGAAAAAGAATATAGCACTTTCCTTACTTAGGAACGACTCTCTCTGGAGCTAGTGAATGGGAGAGTAGCCTACACCAGAAACTTGAAGGGTTATTTCAGTACGACGAACCCGACCCCAACCGATATTCCAAATGTACACCCAAAATAATGCGCACCAGTAAGTCAATTTATGTGCTGACTAAATAAGAGAAGTTAGCTCGGCTCTGCCGCCCACCCCGCCCAAAATAACGACAAACCCTATGCAAATATTATAAATATATACAACACACCAGCAAAGTAACAGGGTAAAACGTTTTATTAAATAACTATTTAGATGGCAGCCTGCTGCAACATCGATCCAAATGCATGACGCTGTTCCTGTCGAGGTAGAAGAATAATGGCATAGATTTTCTGTCAATACACACTCATATATGTCTCCTCAACCAATCATATTTGTTCCCGCACAATTTCATATTCAAATTACCATTTCAGTTGGTTATCCTTTCAATATTTTCAAAGTCACATAACGGTCACCCTTCACCCTCTGCCTTCTCTGGCTGTTACCATGGTAACAGCTCAATCTCCACCTAGCTGAAGGCACAGGTCAAAAGTTCATATCTCAACGTTCTAAATCCAAGCAAAAAGGATAATTTCCCTCCAAACACACCTGCCTATCCACTCTTGTTTTACATTTCTTTATTTTCCACGACCAATAGAAGATTTGTTTACAATAAAACTATAACATACAGCGTAGTCTTCAATCTTGAAGTATATCAATTAACCAATCATGTTCAGTTTTCCTTTAACACCAACCCTCACACACTTTTTTTATCGTGACTTTCACCATCTACTTGCCATTCCACTTCACGAACCCATCCGAGTACTACTGCATCTACCTTGAAAATGAAGGTTTGGCTTGTAGGACACAGTTATATTCACTGGAGTGAAAAATATGCTGCAAACAGACGAATTTCTAACCTTGACTTACCAAATGTGCAGATTACGTGGATTGGCCAAAGAGGATTAAGATGTCACCAATTGATACCATTGGTGAAAACTTTTATGCATCTCCCTGAACCTAACCTGATAATTGTGCTCTGTGGTGGCAATGATCTAGGCACATTAACAGGGGTAGGTCTGGAAATGCTTCTAAAGGACACCTTTCGTCAATTGATGTCACTTTTTCCTCGAACTGTCTTGGTGTATTCAAATATATGCCAAAGACAAAAATGGAATTGGTCCAATGAACGTTGTCCACAGATTGAGAAAGCAAGGAAACATGTAAATAAATCTGTTTCTGCTTTCCTCAGAGAATATAACATGGGTTCTATATACAACAACAACCTACGTTTCAACATGGAAGGCATCTATCGGAGAGATGGTGTTCATTTCACGGATGAGGGAAATAGAATTTTCCTCTGTAACATGAGACTCTGCATCGGAACTTACTTATAAGTTCAGCAAAAACTCAATTAACACAAGGGCTCTTTTGAGAGCCACCTTAGATCTAAACACTCAAATTTGTAATTTATCTCCATCTTTCCTTATGTTTTCTGATCGCCGTGCGCGACCAAGTGCGCGCACCTCGTAACTTATTTGCGAAAAAAAAGCTACTTTTACACTTTCGTCATCCTTAATAAACCCCTCAAGAAACATACGAAATCAAACACTCTCCACCCTGCTCCCTTTCCATTCTCACCACTATAGTTTTTCACAGTCTTGTAAATAGGGGTGTGCGACCGAATGCAAGCACCCCGCAAATGTTTTCCCCCAAAAAAAAATAGTATTTTCGCGTTCAGGGTCCATACTGTACCCCCTTAGAAAACCTACCCAGCCAGACAATCTCTACCTTCTCCCCTTTCCATGTACTAACCCTTTGTTCTGTATTATATATTCACTCGCACTAACAAAATGGCAGACAACACTTCCTGTTTTCCTCCGAATCGAATGTTGACAGACGTTAAACAGCAAATCACAATGCCGCTCGCGCACACCCGCATAGGTGCGCGCACCCGTGCTCGCTTACAGATATATAACTGATTTCAACTTTAATTTTCTCAGCAACTACTGAACGGATTTACACCATTTACACAAAAGCGTGATCTGCAACCCACACTCTACCTTTCTACCAAATTTCTTATAAATCCATTCAGCCGTTCGAGCTGTAGCCGTGTCTAAACGTCCTATGGAAAATAACATGGGAAAAACATGTTTTGGGACCCCCCTTTTATCTCAGCCCCCACTTCACCAATCCCCCCAAAACTTTAACAGAATGAGCGCAGCGGACCTAGCCATCTTCTTTGAGAAATTCTCAAACATTCGTCCACCAGGGCCAAAGTTATTCCCAATAGAATGCTGCGGATTTCCTATGGAAACTAGTCCCTAACTTTAACTACCTACTGGCGACCGCCAGTAGGTAATATATATATATATATATATATTCACTGAAAAAACCATAGGTTATAGACCATATATAGTTAGGAATTAGCATTTAAAAAACCTTATTTTACTCACACAAAACCATTGAAATTCCATATATAGTTAGTTGCACTAACTATAAATCGCGCACCCGCAATCCACTGCTGATGATGTCACATATTACATCATTCATGACATGGTCAGTGACATCACTGATGACATCACTGATGACATCTCAAATGACATCACTGATGACATCACTGATGACAACATCCAGTGACTGTATGTTTCTGTAAAGTTAAAATGTGTCTTACATATTGAAGAATGAGTGGAAGTATAAGTGTCTGGACAAAGGATTTAGTAGGTGCGTGACTGACTGTATGAGTGAGTGATTAAATGTGTCTCACTGAGTGCATGGGTTAGTGACTAAACTGTCTTAATTTGTGCATCATTATGTCTGTTGTTCTGTAAACTGCTGCATGTGTTGGTCAGTAGCTATATGAGTAACTATATGGGTTATTGATTGATTGCCCAAGTATTTGTATGGGAGACTGAGTGTGTGTGTGGCTGGCTGGGAGGTGTGTGACTCTGTGCAGATCAATGTGTACTTGTATCAATGATTGTATAAGAGAGTAAGTATGTGTTAGTATATGTTTCAAAATGTAAGGTGCTCTATGTTTAACTGTATAGATTAGAAAATGGAAGTGTGATTGATTATTTACAGGACTGACTAGGTGTGTGAGTAACTCCATGGATGAGTGACAGAGTGTGAGAGTCTGTATAGGTGTATGAGTGCATATGATAGTGTTGTAAAGATGAGTGATTGTATGTATGAATGATTGTATGGGTAAATGAGTGAATGTGTGTGTAAACATAGGAATCACTGAGTGCGTATGTAGTAACTAGTATTGGTGTGTCAATGGTTTCAAAAATTATACTCTGTATTTAACACTGGGTGTAACAGAGGTTATATTAAAGTGTGAGGAGATGCATTGTATTGTCACATGAATGATATCATCAGTGATGTGGTCATTGATGTCAAATGAGATGTCATCAGTGATGTCATCAGTGATGTCATTTGAGATGTCATCAGTGATGTCATTTGAGATGTTATCAGTGATGTCATTTCAGATGTCATCAGTGATGTCATCAGTGATGTCATTTGAGATGTCATCAGTGATGTCATCAGTGATGTCACTGACCATGTCATGAATGATGTAATATGTGACATCATCAGCAGTGGATTGCGGGTGCGCGATATATAGTTAGTGCAACTAACTATATATGGAATTTCAATGGTTTTGTGTGAGTAAAATAAGGTTTTTTAAATGCTAATTCCTAACTATATATGGTCATTAACCTATGGTTTTTTCAGTGAATTTTCAAGGTTTTGTAAATGCTAATTCCTAACTATATATGATCTATAACCTATGGTTTTTTCAGTGAATTTCAATGGTTTTTTAATAGCAAATATCATAAGCTGTCGAATGTCAAGTGCGTGGTAAGTGAAAACATTTTCGTGTTTATGCACACTGATCTGCTTTGAATGGTGCCCCCCCCCCTCATTTCTATTAGGAGTACTCTCTCTTTGCACATAGTGAAGGGTAGTTAACGCAGGCCTTTGCCCCCGTTGTAATACGTCGTGCCTGCTTCTCTCTCCATTTGATTGATTGTTATCCAAGTATTTACTGTTTTAGAATTGGTTATCTTTGGTTCATTCTCTATTTACAAACAAACACAGAGTCGCAATACTCTGTTAAGTCTTTGCAGATAACGAAAAATCGTGTAAAAAAAAAAAGAAAAGGAATCGAGCAAAATCAGTAGGCCACTAACGGGATCTCTTTTTGACCTCGCTAAAATAGAAACATTAGGAACAACCCCTCATGACAAATACAAAACTAGTGAGATGAACTGAACTCCACACAATGATGGCTGCAAAACAGCTCGGCTCCGCCACCCACCCCGCCCAAAATAACGATAAAGAGCGGCTGCCATGATTGGTTGCGGAATGGCCACGACGGAGCTACGAAATGGTACTGCTCTCATGCTAACCCCAGCTTCAGTCTGAAACATCCAGAAACACTGTAGACTACCAATTCGATCAGTTCCGGTAGCGCCCCAATGTAACCCGGTAGAGAAGAACTAGCCCTCCCCTCTTTGACTGATGGTTATTGTTGCCTGTCCCTTCTGTTGTCATTTAACAGAACTATTTAGCCTGCTGAAAGGGGTTGTGTTCCGACCGCTGGTTGGTGGAGACATTTTGACTATATTCTGGACCTGCGTTGTCGCGTAATGCGTCATATGACGCGCCGCGTTAGCGCATCCGGAAGTCATCCGGGGCGCGCAGCGCGTAACGTAAGCATAACAAGTCATGTGACTTGTTAATAAAACTTTTCATTGGTTCATTTTACTTTTCTTATTCTAATGATGAAAGGCTTGGTCATATGACCTAAAAATTACGCTTTTTATTACTTCCGAACATTATTTTTTCTTAAATATATGTTATAATGCTCCAGGCTAATGTACTTTCCCGGAAAATTTACAACTGTCCTGCAAGTAAAATATATTCTTTTTTCGAAAAAAAGAGCGTTTCTTCGTCCCATGACGGAGCCGTTGAGCAAAAGAGGGTCGACCTGCTGTCTTAGTCGCCGATACGCCTGAATATGAGATTCTTATCGATCACTTTATGTTGCAGGAAACACAACAGCCCTTGACCATTTATCTTTACTGCGTTCCTTCGTATTATACCTTTTACCCTTCATGTAATTGGTCTGCTTTATTTCACTTGCCTTTTAATGATTCTAAAACAGTGACTATTATTAAAAACTTTACCAATGTATATACTACTACCATGTTTTCTTTTAAAAACCTTTATTGTGAAAATTTCATTATACAAATACGAGCCTATAACCACGTGGGCCGGCCACGGAGCAAACTGTAATCGTATATGATGAGTAGACATTTACACTGTAGAGGAACGTAACGGGCGGGCCATTAGGTTGCAAGAACTAAGGTGTCTAACAGTTACGGAATCGGTGGACGTACATTTTATAATTAAAATACGACAGGGCCAGTTACAATAAAATTATCTAGATATACATTTGCGGGCAAGTACCATGGGTGACGTTAATTCGAGCTTTCAATAGTACAGTAATCAATAACACATCAGAACTTAATATCAATAGAGATGTCGAAATATTCAATCAATTCTCGTCCCCGCCCGCCATGTGCTTCAAAACTGCATACGTATCTCGTGATTTCAAGGTTCTGCAACCAGTACACAACAAGGAGTTACGAGTCCCATTTATTCCGGCGCAATTTTGGGCGAGGACGGGCAGGTCCAGGATATAGTCAAAATGTCTCTACCAACCATCGACTATGATGATGTTCATATGCTGTATTTATTAGAGTAACACTCATCTGTCCACATGAAATTAATTTGCCACAATCTAAACATGTCATTTTAATCTTTCCAAAGTTCTTCTAAATATTTGGGACCGTTTCCCTTGCCTCTGATGCTGTCAGTGCCACTTCTTTGATGAATGTACTAGCAGGTCAGGGGTTCTCCTCCAAATCTCTCTTTTATGCAGCACTATAATTAATTGGTGCCACCTCTCCATATGACGATGCATGGTATAGTTACCATAACTATATTTTTTTTCGGTTCCTCTGGAGAGTTCATGGTGGCAGATGAAGCGTGTAACGTACCGGGCATTTACCTTTTTTTGCATGTACAGGAAAGGGAAAAAAAATCGAGCGTCCGAGTTCTAAGGTGTCCCAGGGCCATTTTAGTGGACCAGGCCCAAATCCAAAGAACAGGCCGCCATTTTGAGAGTCCTGTTGCAGCCGCCTGTCGCTGTAGCATCAAGAGCAGCCGAAACTCAGCTGAATGGCAACTGAAACGGTAAAGGGGCGCCCCACTACAGCAGACGAGCCTCCACCTAGGAAGGCCCGTTCACGCCGCCTCCCCCCCCCCCCTTCGGGCACCCCACGCCGTTATTCGGAGCAGTATTGTAGGATGGCCACACCAGTGCGGCAACTTGCTAGACATCACCTCGGTGGTAACCGAATCTCAACGCCTTGTGGTGTCTTCTATTCAGAAAACATTGTTATGCTGCCTTCGACCTATTCGCCGCAAGTGCGCACACAACTCAACTGCATAGCTTGCTAGACACCACCTCGATGCCATCCGGATCTTGGAATCTCAGCGCCTTTTGGTGTCTTCTCTTCAGAAAATATTGTTGCGCTGCCTTTGGCCCCATTCGCACATCGGTCCGCTACTGACGCCATCTCACAGGCTAATGGGGCGCCCCACGCCGACTTTCAGCATTGTAGGATGGCCACACCAGTGCGGCAACTTACTAGACACCACCTCGGTACCATCCGGATCTTGGCGCGTTGTGCTGCCTTCGGCCTATTCGCACATCGGTCCGCTACTGACGCAAACTCACAGGCCAACGGGGCGCCCCACGCCGACTTTCAGCATTGTAGGATGGCCACACCAGTGCTGCAACTTGCTGGACACCACCTCGGTGCCATCCGGATCTTGGCGCGTTGTATTGCCTTCGGCCTATTCGCACATCGGTCCGCTACTGACGCCGCCTCACGTGCCAACGTATTTTCTCCGCATTTTATACCCTATGCCGCATAACAGGTCATGTGACTTGTTTATAAAACTTTTCATTGGTTCATTTTACTTTTGGTTTCCTAATGATGGAAGGCTTGATCATATGACCTAAAAACAACACTTTTCATTGGATGAAAACTTTTTTTTTTTCCCAAACGATGAAAGCCCCACCTTGTTTCTGGATGTTTCAGACTGAAGCTGGCGTCAGCATGAGAGCACCACCATCTCGTAGCTCCGTCGTGGTCATTCCGCGAGCAATCATGGCAACCGCTCCCCACCAGAAGCCTACAGGAGTCGGGGGCCCCCAAAACTTTTGATGAATCCTCAAGGCGGAGGGGACGCTTTCGAGAATGGGGTCCAAGACCTAGCAGACAAGCGTCCGATTTCCAAGGTGTCCCAGGGCCATTTCAGTGGACCAGGCCCAAAAAGGAAAGAGCCTGCCGCCATTTTGAGAGTCCTGTGACAGCCGCCTATCGCTGCACCGCAAGAGTGGGCGCAACTCAGCTGAATGGCGGATTTTGACACAGTGGACCAAAAACGGACGGAATGGCAACTGAAACGGTAAAGGGGCGCCCCACTACAACAGATGACACTCCACCTGGAGAGGCCCGTTCACGCCGCCTTCCCCGGGGCGCCCCACGCCGTTATTCGGAGCAGCATTGTAGGATACCAAAACCAGTGCGGCAACTTACTGGACATCACCTTGGTGCCATCGTTCTGGTGCCTTGGAACTATTCACACAACAGTTTGCTACTGATGACCCACCCCCGCGACGCCCCACGCCGGAAATCTGGACGTTGTGCTGCGTTGGGACTATTCGCACAGCCGACCGCTACTTCGTTGTTTTTCCCTAAAAATGTTTATATGTTATTACTATTTTTGTTTTCTTGTATATATTTATAAGTTATTAAAGTTTTATAATCTTACTACTTTGTCGGAGTGCTATATATTTTTAATGTGACACATAATTGTAAAAACTTTGATGTACAAAGAGTCATCCCTGGAATCTTCCGCTTCAGGCTCGGTCCCCTCCCCAATCACAATACAGGATGGTTTTCAGATAATAGGAACGCGTCTGCTGTGACGGATCTCATCGAGTGTGGGCCTTGATCTACTATAACTCCTTTGAAGAGGGGTGATTCTTTACAGCTGGGGCCATAAACTACATCTGCAGGGCTAGCTGATACCCTAGGACCAGCCTGGACAATCGGACACAGAGGAAAAGGAGTGTCAGAGGGTGCGGTAGTGAATAGGGCGAAAGGGAGGTGTTGGGCGGGCACAGGGTGTGATTCTCAGGGAAGAGCAGCGCAGATGGGGGGAGGTTTATTACCCATGCATAAGACAGAGAGCGGGGGTGACCACTGCCTGGGGGAGATGCTTGCGAGGGTGGGGAGCCATGCTAAGGATCGACAGCGTGCACAGAGTGGGTCTGGTCAAGGCATCTAAAATGGCTGCCGTGCACGACAAAAGTGTGGCATTTGAAAAAAGACAAGATGGCACAGACAATGTTTTTCAACACTTCCTGATTTCCTTCGAATCGAACGTTAACAGACGTTGGTGCATATTACCAAAGTTAAGCGATATTTATCCCTAACGATGCTTAGCAACGATTTTTTTACCGCTAAGCATCGTCAGAAATTATCGCAGATAAACCTTGCTATTATTAAGGTTTATCGCAAATACGATAATAAACGACCGCAATGCATTAATATCGCTGAAAACTCAGCGATATTCATGCATTACCGAGCTAATGCTCTTAGCCATGTTATCCACCTCCCATTGGATAACATGGCTAAGAACTGCTCAGGGCAGGTGCTAGCTTTTGGAGATATTCGCGCTTATCTCGAATATTTCCAAAAGTTGATAATAGGAGATAGCGATGTTAGCGACTGTTTCCAGTCGCTAACATCTTGGCATGCCCACTTTGCATGTCATTAGTGATAAATATCACTCACATGCAAAGTGGGGCCCAAGATGGTCGCTATCTCCTACTAGCCGTCGCTAACTGGTGTTAGCAACAGCTAGGTAATACAGATATAATTTTATCTCCGCGAAGCGGAGCGCTGTTACAGATATATATCTTGTTTTTGAACGTTAATTTCTCAAAATCCACTGAAGCACATATATTGAGACCTAGCAAAGGCACATCGAGCTACCAGTCCCTACAATTTTGCCAAGTTTCGTGCAAATCCATTCAGCCGTTCGATTATTATTATTATTATTTGTTTTCCCCGCGGGGCCCTTTTAAAACCTCCACATCAAACCTAAGAGGTCAAGGAGGATCTACTATGCCCCCTTATGGTCATTTGCCCCTTCGCTTTGGCCTCCTCTTGTCTCTCGATCCTACCGAGAGACAAGATGGCGGCCGCTACGGACTGTTTGCAATGTTTACAGACGCCGGAGAACCAATCAGCTTCGCAAACCTCCGTTACGCGAAGCGGAGCGCTGTTACAGATATATATCTTTTTTTGAACGTTAATTTCTCAAAATCCACTGGAGCACATATATTGAGACCTAGCAAAGGCACATCGGGCTACCAGTCCCTAATATTTTACCAAGTTTCGTGCAAATCCATTCAGCCGTTCGATTATTATTATTATTATTATTTTTTGCCCCGCGGGACCCTTTTAAAACCTCCACATCAAACCTAGGGGGTCAGCGAGGATCTACTATGCCCCCTTATGGTCATTTGCCCCTTCGCTTTGGCCTCCTCTTGTCTCTCGATCCTACCGAGAGACAAGATGGCGGCCGCTACGGACTGTTTGGAATGTTCACAGACGCCGGAGAGCCAATCAGCTTCGCTACGCGAAGTTCCGTTACGCGTAAAGTCCGCGAACCGGAGCGCTGCCCGGTCCGCTGTTACAGATATATATCTTTTTTTGAACGTTAATTTCTAAAAATCCACTGGAGCACATATATTGAGACCTAGCAAAGGCACATCGGGCTACCAGTCCCTACAATTTTGCCAAGTTTCGTGCAAATCCATTCAGCCGTTCGGGCTAAATGTGAGGCCAACCGCCCTATGGAAAACTCAATGTTAAAAACACGTTTTGGGACCCCCCTTTTTTCTCGGCCCCCCCTTGACAAACCCCCCCCAAATTTTCAAGGGCTGCTCAGAAACAAAATGTGCCATTTTCCTGAAAATTTCAGCCAATTCCGTCCACAAACGCCAAAGTTATTAGACATAGAATTTTCAAAAATCCCATAGAGAAAAAATCCTAACTATATATACCTACTGGCGACCGCCAGTAGGTAATATATATATATATATATATATATATATATATATATATATATATATATATATATATATATATATGTGTGTGTGCGCATTGAAATCTTTTTTGTGACTTTGTGGAAATCCTTACCGGCGTTGGGGTCTTGCCGGCACATGCGCCACCTAACAACGTTTGTTTGGAGATGATTTATGGATGAATCAGACGTCGGCCGTACTTCAAAATTTGCGGATATTTACCGGGACTGCTGAAAAGACGTATGGAGTTCGAAGCGCCCTGACGGCACTAAGGTAAGCTCAGTATCAGGTGCGGTTGCCGTGTCAGGTAACGCTTGGACTTTACGGTTCTCGCGGAACTCCTCGGGGCGACTGTGCCGGGTGGTGGGGCGAACCTCTGATAGTGCTAAGGGCTGCATAAAGAAATTACTGGGGACTTGTGAAAGGTACTGTTCCAAGTCGCGGGAGTGACCCGCTTGAAATATTCAATTTCCCAGATAAAACCACTCCACAAAAAAACTGTGCCAAACAAGCAGTACTGCGGCATCAGGAACCGTTTATTTAAAACGGGGAAAGAGGGAGATCATCACCTAAAGCTACACGGCCAGCTGCAAGCTTGCAATTAGCTGGTTCCGTTGTTACGCAAACGTGCATAAAGAATCAACACGAGTTCTGAAACTCATAAAACAGCAGCAGTAAGATGGAGGAAGAGGGTGCCAGGAGAAAAGAGGCACAGACACTATTTACCAGAGCCCCAGGAAAAACTACGGGGGTCAAAATTGCGACAGAAAAACTGGAGAATGACACATTGAGTACTTTATTCAAGAAATATGAAAAACTAAAGAAACAGGAAACATCTAAATGGTGGGAGGCCATCTCGCTACAGGACTATGTTGAAAAAGAAATGGTCCCACGGGGTCTAAGAGTTTATATTACACCCTCGCATGAATCATTAAATCCTCAAATGTTACAGGACTGGGCTACAAATTCTTCAAATAGTTCGAAAAATATGCTGTGCATTCTAATAAAGTATGCATGGGAAGACCGTGAAAAAATTCTATTGGAATTAAAAGAAATCAAAGAGGACTTCCAAAAAAATACAGAAAAAGAAAAAATCAATAAATTCAGAGAAGAATTGAAAATAAGAATGAAGAGATATGAGGATGACATTAAATATCGTAAACAAAGGAAGTTACACAGGGACTGTGGGGACTACGAGAGTGGGAGGATCCTAACCTATAGCCCGAAATATGATTATTTATACAAGCAGCAAACTAACACAAATAATGAAGTAGCTGCGGCAGCAGAAGGAGAGGAACAACAAGAACAAAGACCCACAAGCGACTCTGATACAGAAGGGTCCATTCAAACAACAAGTTCAGTGTCTGATATAGTGGTAACTAAAAAACAGGCCACTTTTTTAGACAAATTCAGGGTCCTACGATCCCGACGAACCAAAGAGCAAGTACAAGTCAGGAATACCACACCACAGAGAGCCCAGGAACGGGGCGTGCGAGAGGAAGACCAAGAGGCAGGGGCGTTCAAAAAGAAGACGCCTCAAAATTAAACAAAGAAACAACAAACAGAAGGCCCGTGGGAAACAGACGTGGAGGCTACAGAAAGGGAAAACAATGATGGATATTGAAATGGTAAATAAAACCATCATTAATCTTTCAGAAAGACTTTTAAGTGACTTTGAAAAAACCACCTTATGTTTAGGTTTGTCATTCTGCCCGACTGAGCTATTCAACTATTCAAATACTAGAGTTGATATTTTTAGATTCGTGCGCAAATTGAAGTTGAAAAAATGGCATTTGCTTTACAATAAGAAACCACCAGATGGGGGGATAGAACTGTCTAACACAATACAATTGGCAGTAGGTGATAATGAAATATTACACACTGTATATGAACTAGGCGATGTAACCAGGGAAGAAGCTGACAATTTTGGGTCATACAACTCGGATGGTATTACGACCGACAGTGCAGCTAATACTGAATTTAGAGCTAAATCAGTGTTTTGCCCCATCATGCCTCATGAGAGCATTGATACCTTTCATGAGGTAGTAACTAAAGAATTGACTGAGCATAAACATAAGGTTGCCAACAAAGCGAAACATAACTTTAATTTGACAAAAACACAAAGAGATTTTATCTTATCTCTTGCAAATGATGAGAGTGTTATTATTAGACCCTTGGATAAGGGGGGCAACATTGTCCTGTGGGGACATGACCTATACACAACAGAAGCATATCAACAACTTAATGATACCAACTATTATTGTAAGAGCAATACCACCGAATATAACCAATGTATCACCAGTACATGGAAAAATCTGGAAAAATGGCAGAATGAAGGACTGATCACATGGCACGAGTACTGCTTTCTTAAAAAGATTACCCTAAATTATCTATTTTATACCTCCTACCGAAGGTTCATAAAGATCCTAGGAAACCACCAGGGAGACTCATAGTGTCCTCGATAGGTAGTGTGAACGAAAATATCTCAAGATATATTGATCACTTTCTGAGAGATTACGTTAACACACTCCCTTCACACATAGAGGACACAAAAGATTTCCTTAACAAGATCTCTAATATGGTATGGGAGGAAGGGCTCATTCTTATGACTATGGATGTAAGCTTCCTTCACACCATAATAGATCATGAGCAGGCCTTCACTTCATGCAAGTGAGAGATATGGCTTTTCTGGAACACACGCGCATGCTTGCAGAAATGATGAGGACCTGTTTGAACAATAACATCTTTATGTTCAACGGGGATCTCTACAAGCAGGTGCGTAGGACCGCCATGGGTTCTAGCTTTGCGCCGAGCTTGGCGAATCTATTTCTAGGAAAGTGGGAGGAGGAGATTCATAAAGATAACCGACTCAGGGAGGACTTCAGCAAAGTTAGAACCTGGATCCGCTGCATAGATGATCTGTTTGTGGTGTGGAACAGGTCCCAACTTGAAGCCCAGAATTTTGTCGAGAAACTCAATGTTAATCCTTATAACATCCAACTAACTCTCAATACTAGTTCACAAAGTATAGAGTTTTTAGATACTAAAGTAACTGTATGCGATGGCTGTCTAACAACTGCACTCTATAGAAAAGAAACTGCCGGCAACAGTCTTTTACATGCTGAAAGTGCCCACCCTGAAACTCTCAAATGGAGCATACCGTATGGTGAGCTCCGGCGAGCAAAACGGAACTGTAGTGAGGATAGTCTTTTTGAGTTAGAAACAACATCTATGCTTACAAGATTCAGGGAAAGAGGGTACCCGGAATGGGTTCTTTCTAAAGCTATTAGGAAAGTGAGTGAGAAAACAAGGGAGAGTACCTTGGAACCAAAAAATCCCACACCAGAATCTAATCCAATCACAAGAGTAATCACCACCTTTAATGAGGATTCCAGAAAAGTGAACAGAGTGTTGGCTGATAACTGGAACCTACTTAAAAATGACAACATCATTGGCCCCAGTATGGGAGAACGACCATCTGTCACATACAGGAGGGGTAGAAGCCTGAGGGACATTCTGGTGAAGGGGGATATTAGCAAGAGAGGCAGTACTAATACACACAATCTGAAAGGATTTTACCCATGCGGGCATTACCGGGCACGTAGATCCAGCACAATGGTTAAGGAGGTCGAAATACCAGGTGCAAACAGGAAGTACACCATAGGTCAATTTCTAACATGTAGTAGCAATTATGTAGTCTATGTGTTAGAATGCCCGTGCAAATTAAAATACGTGGGGAGCACTGTGTGTATGGCCAAAAAGAGAGTACAGGAACATCTCCGGGCTATCACTAATATCGATACAAACTACTCAATAGCACGCCACTTTCAAATAGAACATCAATCTAACAATGCCTTACTCAAATATTTTGCCTTAGAACAGGTTATTATAGGCAGAAGAGGTGGCAATAGATTAATAGCCCTGAGAAAAAGAGAATCCCATTGGATAATGGAGCTCGAGACTAGATCCCTGGGTGGGCACAACTGGGACGAGGAACTGGCAAACCACCCCCACGATACATAAGAATATAATGTCTGTCTGGAAAGCTGTTTATCCTAATAGGGTTTACAATAAGTTGATGTAAAGAAAATAATGTAAGAAGAAAAAAAGTTAAAAATGTGAAAATGTGAAAATGTAACATGATAGTTTGTTGCAAGTATGGTTGCACATGGTTTTTAACAAATGTTTTTAATAATTATCCTTTTCTTTCTGTTTATGTTTTCCAGGAAGTAAAGGAAGGGACCTTTTTTCACATTCACTTTTATAAGCTGCAACGTTCCCTACCCTTTTTCTTCATAAGATCGGACCCTCAACGGGAATAAGATAAGAAAAAGTAAATGAGCACTTTTTTGGATTAGAAAAAGTATTATTAGCTGATGGACATCAGACAATATTTACTATGAAATATTAATTGTTTAATTTTTTATTATTTTTTTATTAATTTTTTGTTATTTACCACTTATCATGATTATTTATCATGACACGTATGGAACTTGGAGTTGTTTCTAAATCACAACAAGGGTTTGCTGCCCACATAGAATATGACAGAAGAGAGGCTTAATCTGAAATCAGCCCGAGAGGTATAAAGGTACTTAACCTGGACAATGAGACAATATATGGGCACTAGTCCGAAAGAATATTGAAAGCATGGACTGAATAGTTACAGGTCAAGTGGTGGCGGAATGTAAAATGATAAAATTCATAAATTGCAGCCACAGTCGTGTACATAAGAGCATCGTGAGCGCTTGTAAATAGAAAATAAGTGCAGACAAATGTATTACGATACATGCAAAAGATGGTACACAATTATTTATTCTGCTTTTATGAAGAAATAGATCAGAATGTTAAACAATATGGAACAAATTAGAAGATGTTTTGAAAGATCTCTGTATGTAATAAGCAGAATTCTACACTCTAAGATGGCGCTTGTGGTTTCTGTGTAAATCCTGATGAAATGCAGCACATCGTTTATGTTTACTACTTCCCATTTGGGTGAAAAACTTTATTTATGCACTATGTAACATATGCAGAGTATCGTGTGATCAAGAGACCGCCAGGTCTCGAAACGCGTAGCGATAACCAGGAATAAACTTGGTGATGATTACTCTCCTTCTGAGTGTGCATTGAAATCTTTTTCGTGACTTTGTGGAAATCCTTACCGGCGTTGGGGTCTAGACCGGCACATGCGCCACCTGACAACGGGAGCGATTCAGGAAGGACCCTCTTTGTTTGGAAATATATATATGTGTGTATATATATATATATATATATATATATATATATATATGTATATATATATATATATATAATATATATATATATATTCACTGAAAAAAACATAGGTTTCACACACGTAATAGTTAGGAATTAGCATTTAAAAAACCTTGGAAATTCATTGAAAAAACAATAGGTTTTGCACACGTTATATTTAGGAATTAGCATTTAAAAAACTATGCAAATTCATTGAAAAAACCATCGGTTTCATACGTTATAGTTAGCTGAACATTTCTCTCATACAAAATCTTTGAAATTCCTCTGTTATAGTTAGCTCATAACTTGCGCCCCCGCAATGCACTGCTGATGACGTCACATATTACATCACTCATAACATGGTCAGTGACATCACTCATGGCATCACTGATGACATCTCAAATGACATCCCTGATGACATAACTGATGACATCATCCAGTGAATGTGTGTCTTTCTGAAAAATTATTTTTTTATATATGTATATCTAAAGGTTGATGGAAGAATAAAAGGGTAAATAAGTGTCTAAATGGATGTTTTTTTTGTAAAATTGATTGTATAACTGACTTATTAAGTATATCTTAGTGAATAGGTGTAATAGCGAGTAATCTTTAAATATTTAAATATCTGTATCAGTTTCTCACTTTGTAGATAAGTGGCTGCATGGGTTGGTGAGTAGCGACATGAGTGTGTATATGGGTTATTAGTTGGTTTTTTGAGTACCAAAATGGGTGTTTGTACGATTCGGTGGGGAGTATTACTTACCACACAGATGCATGAATGACTGACTCACTGTTTGTATGTATTTTGAAGACAGTATGTGTGCAGGACTGTATGGGTGGATGAGTGTGTGTATGGGTGTGTTAGTGAGTGAATGACTGTCTCAATAGTATCTTTATGAGTAACTACATCTGTTTTAAACTAGTATATGTGAGTATTGATGTATACAAGTCAGTATATCTGAGAGCGAGAGATTCTAAGAGTAAGTATGTCTACGATTCTGTAGAAGTTAGTGTAGTGGTGGGTGTATAGCTGTATATGCAAGTAAATGGATATTTGCATGTGTGAGTAACTATATAGATGAATGTCGGTGTATAACAGGATATATAGGTGTATGAGTACATATGATGAGTGAGTACATGTATGAGTGACTATATAGAACTATTGGTGAGTGAGTGGATGTGTATTTACATTTTGGGATTACTCAATAGGTTGTTCTAACTGGAATTGGTATTGAAAATTTTATTTTTTATTTTTGATCGTGTGTATCAAAGGTTATATTACAGGAAGAGGAGGTCTGCCACAAGGATGATGTCATCAGTGATGTCATCAGGGATGTCATTTGAGATGTCATCAGTGATGTCATGAGTGATGTCACTGACCATGTTATGAGTGATGTTAAATGTGACGTAATCAGCAGTGCATTGCGGGCCCGCAAGTTTTAGTTAGCTGAGCTACCTATAACGGAGGAATTTCAAAGGTTTTGTATGAGAGAAATGTTCAGCTAACTATAACGTGTGAAACCTATGGTTTTTTCAATGAATTTGCATAGTTTTTTATATGCTAATACCTAACTATAACATGTGTGAAACCTATGGTTTTTTCAATGAATTTCCAAGGTTTTTTAAATGCTAATTCCTAACTATAACGTGTGTGAAACCTATGGTTTTTTCAGTGCATTTCAAAGGTTTTGTAAATGATAATGTATAAATGTATTAATTTTTATGTCTTTCTTTTTATACTAATTTCTTATATTTTTAATATAAATATGTATATTTATTTTATTTTTTTAAATTATATTTCATATTCTTATAAAATAATAACAAAACTAAATTGCAAAGTAATTTTTGGATAAATTATTGCTTGACGTCGGTTGCAAGTATAATACAGCTCCAACAATTCTCTTGGGGCCCTATGCTCACAATGCTGTATCAATCCTTACACCTGCTTCAAGCATGTGCAAGGTTTTGACGCAGCATAAGCTCAAAAGTCACTGAATAAAATATTATAAATTTCACTCATTCACTTTTACGTGGCCTTGCTGCACCCCCTTCTGCATGAGAAAGCCTCTTCTGGCGCAGCACTTTACAATGTAATACACCCTTCAGATGCATCACATTGTTAATAGCACACACCATGGCACATCTTTTGCACCACCGCTGTGCTACAAAAGTGACGCAACGGCTGTGTAAAAGAGGCACAAGGGGATTGTAAATCCGCCCCTAAAACATACAAATTCACCCAAGCACTTTCACCAGCAGCGCAAATTGAAGCATACACTTGCAACATATTTATGTACATATGACACATTCAAGTGCTTCGGACATACTACAGTATACTATAGATAAACACCTTATAGATTTATGCTGTAGCAGTTCCTTATAGTTCTGCACTTTCACATTCTCCATACACTAGTAACATATTCATTCATTCATTTATGAACTACACATTCATTCTGAAAAACTTTTACACACAACCATAGAAATATAGTTCTTTTTTTGATCAGTGAAGGTAGTTCTAAAAAGAACTGTTTTTTTTGTTTTGTATTTTTTTCTTTGTTTTCTCAACAAATTCCAAGCGGAACAAAAGAATGAAAAAAAGAATAACTAAAGTCAAGGACATCTATGATCCTGCATCCTGCGTTTCATCAAGTCTATAGACTGTTCCCCATAACACAAAGGTTTATCGCAATAAATACATAGAATTTTAACTGTAGCAAAGTCAGAATCAAATCAAATGAAAATGCTGCTGCCGCAGTTGATGTGCTTGGTGTAGCAGCAGGTGGGTTCTCGTGCAACCTCCGTCTTGCAGCTCGAGCAAAGTTTGTGGGGTGCAAGTTCTTCACGTGTCGCACCATATTTGCTGTGCCAAGGGAGTATTTTTTACATGGATCACCCCTTGAAAGAGTTTTTTGGCAAATTTTACAGGTTACTTTTGGAGCATTAACCTTTTTTTGACCCTCTGGAAAAGTGAAAAACGTCCAAATTAGAGCTTCTTTCCTCTTCTTTGGACGTTCTTCAGGAATGAAATCTCCCTCTGAAGTACTGCTGGAAGATGACTCCATTGCTCTTATTATTATGATCTTCCTAGAAAGTCAAAGTCGAATAATTATAACGGGATGGAACTTTCAACAGTCGCAATAGGAAGAGTTATGAACCAATCAAATCTCTACTTTTAAAGTCACATGGCTTTGCGTACGCTTATGATGCGCTTGTGCAGCTCTTTCAATACGAGTACGCATGATGTTCTACCGCGATTTGTATAATTCTTTTTAAAAGTAATATATGATTATTACAAGTACTAAAAAAAATGTATAGTTATCCCAAATGTCTGCCCTTAGTATGTACATTAAATACATACATGCTTTAAACTAAGTAGAAACATTGCCCCCTTTCGCGTACAGAAAGCCGTACATGATGACACAACGAAGCTTTAATGCGACGGGTAACGTCAAAGCATATTCGAACCGTATGCGTGGGTACACGCTGAGTATGATAAGCAGTACAAACTATGATGCGATCACCCTCTCAGCCACAAATCAGAGCTCAGGGAGCGCTAAGGAGAATGATTAGTAGTGCTGACACATTGCAGATTCGATTCTGGGCCTGCCTCTGCACACATGATAACACCGCCCCCATCTCTCTCTGTTGTTAATTGTTAGAGCACACTCTCATACTTGCACATGCACGGTGGACGCCCACCCACACTCCCCATATGCTACCACCTAGCATGCTTGCTATCATTTAGCCTGGAAACCAATACATTACCCAATGGCATGTCCCCCAGGGCCATCATTCTTACAGACCGCGAAAACGCTACCAAAGACGGCCTTGGGCTTGGTTTGGTCAGCCCCCGCGGTTCACATATAATGCGGGCACTGACGTGAGCATGCTCTCTTCAGCGAAACCGCAGCCTTTCAAGACACGACAAAAGACGACAGAAGCAAAGGTAAGAGAAGACGTCACAGCATCAGTCTCCACTGTAAATTGTATATGCATAATGCTATTTTTTTATCCTTCATATGGCTTTCCTACCCCTTAATGGTTTTAAATTGTGCTTACATAATTGCAATATTTATTTATAAGTCACGAGGTCCTATACACCTCTAATCTTAAAAATTGTGCGTGCATAAATTTCTGTGTCGTATTTCTGTACTACGCCACGCACCTAGGCCTCTTTTATTATTAATTGTGCGTCCATGATAGTATTTTTTTTCTGCGTCACGAGGCCGTCCCAAGCCTCTATTAACTTATTGATCTTCCTTTGTTTGCTGGAGCTGCAACAGTCTAACTAAGGAATATTAAGAACCCACATTAAAATTCACTTTTGATAGTAGTTACGCAACTCAGTTTACGATGACTAATCAAAACATCCTTTTGTTTCCTTCACCAAACATCTTTCAGAAGCAACCAAGGCCTATCGAGCAACAGCAATGGAATTCTCTGCAACTTATTAAATATACTTTGACGTATAGAAGCAGAGTTCAAGTTGAATGGTGAACTCCGGTCGCCGCACTCTTTATACAAGGTAAGCACAGCAGCCTAGATCTACAAAGCCTTCATATCAATGCATTAGAAATAAGTTGCCATAACGGGCGTCAGTAACGCAGTAGGCACTTCCATATAGACACCACTTGAACTCGGCACTATAACAACTGAAATATACCAGGTACATTGCACTCGTAAAACTGTAGTGTTAGCTTTATTTGCGAGACGAGAGAGGGCCATATTATCAAACCTTGGCAACAAAATTATCGCCACTTTATCGGCAGCAAACTGCCGCTAAAGTGGCCATAATAGGTTTGATAATATGCTCTATTGAATTTCAATCAAAGCTTATGTTAGATGTGAAGGACATCTAACATGAGCTTTGATTGGAATTCCATAGACCATATTATCAAACCCATTATCGTCACTTTAGCGATACTTTCCTGCCGATAAAGTGGCGATAATTTTGTCGCCCAGGCTTGATATTATGGCCCAGAGTGCGTACTGTACAGTAGCTTCTCTGTAAAATCTATAATTACCTCCGAGCAGTGACAACAGATAGCTTACAACAGTCTGACGAACAGATCCACAACCTTATTACGCCACTTTTGAGTCACTTTTAACATGGGTAAAGGGACGCAAGGGGCTAGTAAATATACATCTAACTTTTCAAGAAAAAATCTCAACTCCAGACACTGCGAGACAGTTCTAATGTTGTTTTCTCTCTCTTTCTCTCTCACTCTCTGTGACATCATTTCTCTTTCACTCTTAAACATAGACACTGCTGTCTGCTTGGACGTGTAGAAGAATTGTTTAAGTGAAGTTGTGAAGTCTACTTCCTTATGTGTTTGGCCGCAAGGTTTATACAACGGTAAGCACAGAGGCCTAGGTCTACAAATCCTTCATAGGAATGCATTAGAAATAATTCGGCATAGAGGGCGTTAGTAACGCAGTAGGCACTTCCATATAGACACCACTTGAACGCAGCACTGTAACAGAACTGGAATGTACCAGTCACACTGCACACGTAAAACCGTAGAGTTACCAAAACTTGTAGGGGCATAGTATCAAGAACGGCGATAAAATTATCGCCTTTTCAGCGGCAGGAAACTGCCACTAAAGCGGCGATAATGGGCTTGATAATATGCCCTTGTGAATTCCCATAGTTGCCCAGGTTAACACCAGAACCAGGACTGCTATGGGAAGTCACAACACCATATTATCAAGCCCATTATTGCCGCTTTAGCGACAGTTTCCTGCTGCTGAAACGGTGATAATTTTATCGCTGTTCTTGATAATATGCCCCGTAATGCTTCACGTCATTATTCACATCTACATAATTCTAAACTCTAATTTTCTTTTTTCTTTTGCAGATTACCAATCGGACGCCTTTTGGAATCCATTTCACAATTTGGTTATAACATTGTTTAAGTTATTTTTCCAGTTCTAATATAGTTATAATTGAGTTTCGTTTATATTTATTGTTTAATAAAGGTTAATAAAAAAAAACTACATACTTCTTTTATTTTGTGTGAGGAGGGGTATGACGGCCCACAATAAAAATAATCTTGAAATACTATAGTAAGATAATCAAGACTAGGATTGAAAACTACTGAGTTCTAACTAACAGATATAATAATAACAACGGTGAGAAACTACTAAAATGGCTGTGGACGGAGTACGTAATCAATGTTTGGCGCCTCGGCACTACCTTTCAAATAAATATATAAAAATATGACTATTAATACTGTACAAAAGTACAGCAGCGGATGACTGACACAAACCGGGAAAAGAACGCAACAGATTTACTAACTGATGTAAAGAAAGGTTTGCTTGTTGAACTTGAAGAAAAAGAAAACGTGGGCTTCGAAACGACACTGAGCATGTGAAGAGAGTACAACTGCTACACCAAAAAAAGGAAAGCTTTACATACTATCATAGAAATGAAGGAGCATATTATCAACAAAAGGTGATACATTATCGCCGCTTTTATCAACAGGAAACTGCCGATAAAGCGGTGATAATGAGCTTCATAATACGGCCTTGTTATTTCCCATAGAAGCCCATGTTAACACTAGAACATAGGCTTCTATGGCAATTTACAAGAACGTATTATCAAGCCCACCATCACAACATTAATAAAAAACTCCAGACAATGCAGGTACCCGGAGCTGGAAAGTCATTTTACATATCACTGCCCCAGAAATGTGGCTTCCCCGCGACGTGTATGGGGAGAGAGACAGAGACACCTGAGGGGTGCCGCTCACAGAGACTGCGGGGAGTAGGGCCGTAACCCCCCGCATACTTCAAAATTAATACCAGAGGAGTGCCGTTCTCCAGTGCTCGGGGCACCTTACAAGCCCCCATTATGCAGAAAAATTGCCCCAGTAATTTGCCCCCCCGGGACCTAATGAATAAAACTGACTTCTACTTTTTTTTCACCTTTTCCACCGCGTACAAGTACTGCACGAGTACCCCGCCATTTTTTATTTTAAAAAAAATAAAAATTGAGCCTAAAGATTCATGTACCACCCCCTGACCAAGACTATAGGCTCAGAATTTGTCTACCCTGCCGCGTTTCCTTATTTCTCAACTTTGTTTTACTGTTTTCTTCTGACTCTGCTCTCCTGACAAACAACATGGCTGCCAACACTTCCTGGTTTGGAGTATTGACAGCCAATCAGCATCCAGCTCCTGCTCGTAATTGTACGTATTCCATGCATGCACGCCGGGATTTTTCTTTAAAACAAAATAGAGCCTAAACATCCATGTACGACCCCCTGAGCAAGCCTAGAGGGTCAGAATGCCTCTACCCTACCACCTTCTTTTACTCCTGAACTTTGTTTTACTGTTTTCTTGTGACTCGGTTCTAGCGAGGCACAAGATGGCCACCAACACTTCCTGGTTTCGAGTGTTGACAGACAGTTCACAGCCTATCAGCATGCAGCTCGCGCTCGTAATTGAACAGATTTAAGTACGCGTGCTGAACTCCATCTCTAGATATCGCTATGATTTTACTTGCAATTTTCTCAGACACTACTGAACAGATTTACACCATTTAACAAAAAGCACAATCTGCGAACAGAACTCTACCTCTCTGCTAAATTTTGTGTAATTCCGTTCAGCCGTTCGGGCTGTAGCCCTGGCTAAATGTCCCTATGGAAAATTGCATGGGGAAAACACGTTTGGGGACCCCCCTTTTTTCTTGGCCCCCACTTGACGAATCACCCCGAACTTTCAGGGAAGTAGCGGAACCGAGCAGGCCATTTTCTTGGTGAAATTCATGAAGATTTGTCCTCCGGCGCCAAAGTTATTCCAAATAGAATGTTGTGGATTTCCTATGGAAACTAGGTCCTAACTATAACTACCTACTGGCAGTAGGTAATATACATATATATGTATGTGTGTATATATATATATATATATATATATATATTAGCTTTCTTAACCAAAGTTCGTAAAGCACGCTCTCAGGACACAAAACAAGGTATCACACAATCTCCATAGTGCTGTTTATTACGTGAATAAACAGCACTATGGAGATTGTGTGATACCTTGTTTTGTGTCCTGAGAGCGTGCTTTACGAACTTTGGTTAAGAAAGCAGAAATTTGTCGGCTTTACTCCGCCGACGCGCACGCCACCTCTCACGGGTCGAAGGAGATCCAGAAGGAGTTGGTTGTTCTCGTGGGATATATATATATATATATATATATATATATATATATATAAATATAAATATATATATATGTATGTATATATCCATCATCGCAGAACCCAAATTCGGAAAGAGCCACACGGAAACAAAATCACGCTCTGAATGTCTTTATTGACAGCATGCCAGCAGAGAATATTTCAGGAAGGCAGTATAATCCATCATGCCAGAGGCGTTTCAGGAGTTTTATCCTTTCTTCAGTGGCTTTGGAATAGGCAAGGGGAGGTGTTTTCGGCGCATGCTGTACTTAATGAATCACTCCCGCCCCAATGGGTGTGGCCTCATGGCATTCTGGGTGATGAAGTACGCACCATTAATAACCTCAGTGGGTGCAAATCCCCAAGTCTAAATGTCCTTCAATCAAAGTGCAAACATTCTTGAAAGTCTCTGCCAAGCTATTTTTGCTGCCATTGGAGCTTTAAACAGACTCACTGCAAAGGAGCCTGCTTCAATCCGTCCTGAAAATTGCAGCACTAAATAATGCCACAAACACACTGCACCACTCTAAATCCTAAAACAGTACCCTCAGCACAAACACCACTGTACTACCCTAAACCATAAAACAGTACCACGAACACGAGTTCAGCTGAGTTAGCCACTATCTCTATTATGGTTGGACACAATGTTTGACATGTCATCAACGTAATCCATCAGCTGACCCGGAAATATGTGCTGACTCCAACCACTGTACCCAATGTGCCCCAAAGCAGAATTGGGGAGTGGGTCCATTTGCTCACTGCATACTACCAAACATGCAATCTCACATGCCCAGTTCCCAACATGCATGCCAAAAATCCATGCATGCTATAAACGGGCATCACCATGACACTCCTGATCGTGGGCCAACAGGGGGCAAACACACCCGTCATAATCCATGTCAGCGACCCATACGTTAGAGAGGCACACATCCATGCACCACTCGGATAGGCACAGGCGATATTGCAATACAGGTTGAACGCAGGTGATGTCTGCAATGCAGAAGCTCATCCGGTAAATGATCCGCAGCAATGCCAAAGGCAGTGCACCCAGGACATGCAGCAGACATGTAAAGTATAGGTGGGCATGAATGGAGTCGACCATGTGTTTGAAATGCTCTGCCATTGCGACAGTGGCTCTGCTTGTAGCTGCACTGGGTTGCTGTGTGCCAGTCTTGTGGATGAAAGGGCACAGCTCGGTGCAATGAGCCAGGACTGTGTGCAATGGGTGCAGGGCAGGTGTGTGGTGGGAGTACGTGTGAAGGCCATTTCACGCACCCTAACTACGACGAAGGACTTTTGAGTGTGGGATGTGTACTCGTTGTTTTTAAATCGGCAGTGCGTAGTGTGGAAACGGATGCAAATATGATCTTATCTGTCAAGGGGGGCTGGCCACTTGCAAGTTCATTCTCGGAGCAGCAGATGTTCTAGCGCAAGATAGCTCAGCCAAGAACCTTTCATCCCTACATTAACTTCTCCAGCTGCATTCATACAGGATGTGTACTGAGGCCGGTCGTGGGTGTTGTGGGATGTCTGCAACCCTGGTCATCATGGATGAGATTCCTCACAACGTAGCACATGAGCAGGTTCACTGTGTGTTATGTTGCGAAACAGCTGCTCCTCCCTACCACGAGCCCACACACTTTTGTGCGCTGCACTGTAGAATACCGTGCACTCCTACGGCACACCATTGTAATGCCTATTCGTGCATTTCCTGCGGCATTCAAACCACACCGTGACACTGCCCTGTGGAGGTGGTGCATGCCACTTTACAACATCGACTGCTGCGGTCCTTGTGGCGGCCACACCAGAACACTAACACACATTTACCGTACTTAATGCACACGGACATGCCCGAGACATCCCGTTTCCCTTGCCGGACCAGCACACATCGCTTGTGCATGCAGTAGGATGCGTGCGTAGCTACATGTCCAGGTTCACTGCCAATGCTGAGATGACATGGTAACATTCGCTGAAGACAGCACACTGTGACGTTGCAGGGCCCGTGCCCATTGTGCTAACACAATGACCACATGGACACACTTGCTTAGATGCGGGTTCAGTGGGAGTTGGCAGTCCTGGGGTTGTTGCAATAAGTGTTGTGGCCCTCATGGGTATCCCTGCATCATGCGTATGGACTCCATGGCACCTGTGGGTGTTCCGGTGTGGCTCTTGGCTGTGTTCCCTTTCATGCTGCAGGTAGTCGTCCTGTTTAACATTAGCAGAAATCATGTATAAAATCCCTGGTGCTAACGCGGCTTATCGCCGAAATTTGTTTTGCATCGCAGTGTTTGCCTTTTGTTGTGAAAGTTGTGATCTGTTTTTTTTAGGTACAGAAAAATAAACGAACTGGGCAGTGTATACTGTCAAGATTGAGCACCTGACCCACTATTCCCAATCAATATCAATACAATGAGATTTCTTCATTGATTTTGTGTGTACCGTACACTGTAAATGTATCCACTACCACAGTGCAATTCAAAACAGGATTTTAGTATTTAGAATAAATCGCAAAGTTGTACCTCGTGTGTTTTTGCACGGGAACGCCCACTCTGCATCTCATTATCAGCAGTTTAATGCAACTAAAGTTGAGATAAATCTAAAACACTATTCAGAAGCTGGTGCAAACTGCAGACATCACCAGTATTCCCGTGAACTGCTCCAAAATTTAACACCATGGTGGACACCACCAAATAACAGTAATAAGAATGAGAAAGAGTCACACGGCACTTAAGTAACAACCAAAAACTTTATTGAAATTTAACAAACTCAACACAAAACAACAAGGCGTAAGACTCCTGTCAGGTCCATCAATGTCGACGACAGCCTGGATAATAAGCACAAAATAAGGATGTGTGTAATGCGCAAATGAAAGGAGTGAGACACAGAGAAATGGAGAAAGAAAAAAAAGCCAGAGAGAAAAAGAGAGGGAAGGAAAGGAAGGGATTGAGAAAGGGAGAAGGGAGAGAGAGTGAGTGAGATAGAAGGAAAGGAAGGAAGAGAGTGAGAGAGAGAATAAAGTGAGGGAAGTGACGGAGAGGGAGAAAGACACCGCTGCACCTGCGCATCCATGACTAAATAATTACCTGCTGTCACCGAAGTGTCTACCAGTGGGCACTCCACATGCCCGTAAAAGCTTCAGGGCCCAGTCCCGCCACCATGGGTTGGTGCACATTATGTGGACATGCTTCGCGGCCCTGCTGATCCCACATATGTCGCTGGGTCATCAATGGCGGAGACCTCATCAGCTTCTGGAGCCGCTAACCCTGTGTGAGGAAAGTCAGTGCCATGTGGTGGTAGGCTGCTGACGGCCATACGACTTAGGGTGCGACTAACCCTGTGCAACCCAAGTCCGCGCCATGTGGTGGTAGGCCCCTGATGGCCACATCAGCTTTGGGTGGCACTAACATTGTGCAACTCAAGTCTGCGCCACGTGGTAGTAGGCCCCTGATGGCCACATCATATTCGGGTGGCACTAACCCTGTGCAACTCAAGTCTGCGCCACGTGGTGGTAGGCCCGTGATGGCCATACAGTTCAGAGTGCGACTAACCTTCTGCGCAACTTTTCATGGAGTCTTTATGATTCAAACCCTTGGAGCGTACGCCATCCAGTCACCACCGGCAATAAAGGATGTGACATTGTCAATCCATTATATTTGCGTGGTACCATGGCTTGTGACGCCTGTGAAGCATGTGTCCGATGGGTGTGGTGTGTTTGCAAACCAGCCCTCAGGGAGTAGTTGTGACATGTTGACAATTAGACCCTTGACCTGCACACCAACAGCAAATATGCCTGCGGCAGTTAGCTGTGTGGGCCCAACGTCGGAACTTAATCGGAGCGGCGTATGATGGAACAGGGCAGGGATAGCCAGAATGATTCTGGGACTCTGGGCGTGGTTCAGTACATGTGCAGACAAGGAAGTGACTAATGTGTGTGCTCCCATTGTAGTGTTTACGGTACAAGAAACAAAACAGGCTATGTAGCATACTGTGACTGGCATCCCATTGGACCCATTAGCATCATTGCCGTAAGGTGAATCACTGTCTCTACATTCTTCCACATATTCATACATAAATTAGGTATGAGATAACACAACATTGCACCATTGGATGTTTATTGCACATTCAGTGGAGTTTAGCAGCTGGAGCTGTAGAGGGATGGGACAAGCACACTTCACAATATGGACGCATGGGGGGCGAACCAGAGTCTATCCGGGGATGACAGGTACAGCGGAACTGGAAGGGTACAGTCCCCAGTGAGGTTGCCGTGTTATTGGTCATTGAAGAGGATATGGCAGGCCATGTTGCGGACCAAGGTGAGTGCATCAGAGTGTAACGTGGGACATTGGAAGGTCGTGGCGCTATGTGTGGCACCAAGGATAAACAGGCCAGGTGGCGGAAATGAATGGTAGTGCCTTCTTCTGATCTCAAACCCATCCACGTCCTCATCCTCGTATTTGTGCACTGCCCCACCTGTGGGTTTTTCTGTACCAGCTGCGGGACTGTGTGCCACTGACACAGGAGTGGACAAAGGTAGATTTTTTGCCACAGTGTGTGCCACTGACACATCAGTGGACGGTGATGGACTATCTTCCACACTGTGTGCCACTGTCACTTCTGGGGGCGCAGTGTATACACCTGCCGCACTGTGAGGCAACTTTCACACCAGGGGGCAGAGATGTGAAGGGTGTGGGGACAGCAGCATTCATCTGGGCCATGTCTTGTGGCAGCAATGCCATGATGAGGATCTGAAGGGCCTGGTAGATCCAAGCTACATTTCAGGTTCAGAGCTGGGTGCCATCCTTTACGCCTCCATCCACAGCATGTCATCCATGAGCCTCTGCATTTGTAGCAGGTCATGGCATTTAAAAAAAAACTTTGAAATTCACTGAAGAAATCATAGGTTTCAGATATGTTATAGTTAGAAATTAGCATTTAAAAAAACCTTAGAAATTCACTGAAAAAAACATAGGTTTCAGACATGTTATAGTTAGTTGGACATTTCACTAGTCCAAAACCATAGAAATTCCGGAATAAGTTTAGCTAACTATAAATCGCACACCCTCAATGCACTGCTGATGATGTAACATATTACATCATTCATGACATGGTCAGTGACATCACTGATGACATCACTGATGACATCTCAAATGACATCACTGATGACATTATCCACGTGAAAATCTCATACACCTCCTCACACTCTAATATAACATTTGATACATCCACTCTAAAATGTAGAGTTTCATTTACAAAACCAACGACACACCACTACCAGTTACTACATACGCACTCACTGATTCCTAGGTCTAGGCTCATCCACTCATTCACCCATACAGACCCTCATACATGCAGTCACTCATAAATACAACACTATCATATGCACTCCTATATCTATACAGACACTCACACACTGCCACTCACCCATGCATGGAGTTATACACACACCTAGTCAGTCATGCAAAGAATCAATCACACTCCCATTTAGTCACCTACACAGTTATAGACACACCACCTTGCAGTGTAGTTCCTATATTCCCAATAGGCTCGGCGCATTGGAATAATATATCCTGTAAATGTGACGTAGGGCTTATGTCTATCGAATATATTAGACTTAATTGTGAGTGCCAGCTAGCTCAGAGTGCACTTAAAACTTTCTCGAGTTCACAAGAAGGGATTTAGTTTCTGACACCTGCATAAACATGACAACTTTGTTTCCCCAAGATAAATTGATCTTCAGAGTCGTGGAATCAATAGATAGATATTTTACTCAGTCAATCATGCATGCTTCATTTCACCAGAGGTGCAGAGAAATAGAGAGACGGGTGTTTTCAATAAAAGGATTTATTGACCAGTCTTCTTTCTCAAGCATAAGAAATGAACTGCTACAATCGTAAAACTGGTATCAAAATATAATGCTTGCAGTAAAAAGAGTATGATAAAATAATACTGTAAGAGCATTGTATGATTCCTAAACCATAGATAAAAACACACATAAATAACAGAGGCTAAAAGTACTCAACTGGTGCTTCTAAAATACGCCTACCCCGATGTACCTAACCTAAGCTTAGTACAAGAGAAGAAGTAAGTGAGGTGTAGCATAAATGTAGTATTCTTTGCCAAGAATCTGTCCAAGCTTTCTCTTAGGGTCTAATCAGCTCCGTACTTTGATTTGGAATGAAGAAGGTCAGAATCAGGACTCGATTTCCCAACAACCCACAAGGGTAGCTTGGAAACACCGGAGCTGGATTTCTTGGCAGGAGAAAAGACAGCGTCTCTCTCAGTGCGTCTGCTGAAGGGTCGGCTTCCTTCGGCAGATGCAGTAGCAGGGCACGTCGGGCAAGTAGATAATCGAACTGCTACAAACCACCGTGTCTTTGCTATTGCAAGTGTGGGCATATTTATACCTTGAAGGTACCAAGTTTGACGTAAAGGCGGACATAATAACATCATCAAAGAGTCTCAGTTCTTTGAAAACTCCATGAGTTCTTGGACAAGTCAGTTTTCGAGCAAGGGGAAGTCCCTAGCTACTGAAGCCGAGTTTTCCAAGAAATCGTTGTAGATTTTCGGAACTAGTGGAAGTAGCCCTGCCGTATTTGGAATGCATGAGATATGTCAAAATATGGTTATGATTCTTATGCCTATATAAGTATAAGGTGATTTATAACTATATAAGGGCATGTCTCAATGTTGTCTTTCCAAAAGTCAAAGCCTAATGTGGACAATTGAGCATAAAAGGCCACAGAATAAATCTGTGTAGTATTTGTCAACATACTTTTCATGCCTGTCTCATTAACATTTTTAAAGGAAAAGCTTTCTGGGTTTGTGACATTAAAACCTGTAAAGTATGGGAATTTTTTATAGAATGTTTTAGAGCTACCCTTTTGAGGTGTCGGACAATGTTCCCATTGATTATAAGTTAAAACATTTCTAGTGTTTGCAGATTTATGCAAATAATGATGCCCAAAATGATTAAAACAATACATTTCTTCATAATTTGATGAACCTTCTAAGTATTCATGTTTTGCAAATTTTGCTGACATTTCTAAGTCTGCCATCATGTTATTACCAGTCTCAACGTCCCAATCTTCAGAAAATGTACTGGGTGAAACAAAATCACTCAAGGAAACCTTAAATTGATGTGGAATCTTCAGCAGCTCAACAGGGCCATAAAGGTCATAATCAGTTCTATCCCAAGCTATACCACCAGGTAGAGGAACGGCTGTGATGTTCACTGATGACAGGTCTAGTTGTTCACGATGAGATGATTTGTGTGGTTTCATGAGCAAGTTGATGTTCTTCCTTGCTGTGTACATTTTAATATGTTTTCCATCTATCAGTTTTCCCAAACTTAAAACAAGAATGAGCCATAGTAGGAGATAAAATACACCTAACCCAATCCAAAATTCAACCCATGGTGAAACCAGATATGTATTTGCAAGCTGGTGACCAAGTTCCGTTACTTGTTCCTTGAAAGTTTTGTTTGTTGGCGTTGTTTCAGGTTCACTGGGATCCTCAGAAAAGGTATCGAAGTTGATGAAAGCCAGAGGCAGTTCTGTCAATAGTTGGTATTGCATCCGGGTTATTTGGAATTGCTGGAGCTGCTAGTTCCCTTGACATGTTTATATAGTCAGATGCTACATCATTGTAGACAGGAGTTTCTTGACGAACTGTTGTTTGGGTTTCAAGAGGCTCAAGTTCCATGGCTTTATTGCATCGTCCTTCTTTTCTCACTGCAGAATCTTCAAAGGTGATGAGTCTTTCAGTTTGAACCTCTTGGATAGTAGCAAGATTTGGTTGTCTGCTACATCTTGGGATTCCACTGGGCCTACTAATTATTATCGGCCACATGATGTGGTTTTACCAGGTCAATTGATACAGACCGGTTCTCCTTTCTTCCAGCAAGGGCGGCAGTAACACTGTTCTTGATCCATGGACTGCTAGTACAGGTACTGGTTTTCTGTAAGAAGGCCCACATTCCTTCTTATCCGCTATTTCCTCTCTGACCAGATCCCTAATCTTTGGAATCCAGCCAGGTCTTGCTGGGACAGATGTTTTTTCTTCAGTGGTCATTCAATCAATCAATCAATCAATCATAACACTTGTATAGCGCGCTACTCACCCGGGCGGGTCTCAAGGCGCTTGGGGGAAGGTGTCCGCTACTGTTCGAACAGCCAGGTCTTGAGTTGTCTTCTGAAGGCGAGATGGTCCTGGGTCAGTCGAAGGTGGATGGGGAGGGAGTTCCATGTTTTGGCCGCCAGGTAGGAGAAGGATCTTCCTCCGGCGGTGGCTCTTCGGATGCGTGGAACGCGGCCAGGGCGTGGCTGGTCGATTGTAGCTGGCGGGTGGGTGTGTAGAAGGTCAGGCGGTCGTTGAGGTACTTGGGGCCCAGGTTGTGGAGAGACTTGTGTGCGTGGGTGAGGAGCCTGAACGTGATCCTCTTGTTGACGGGGAGCCAGTGCAGGTCCCTCAGGTGGCTGGAGATGTGGCAGCATCGGGGGATGTCCAGGATGAGTCGGGCGGATGCGTTCTGGATGCGTTGGAGTCTTCTCTGTAGCTTGGCTGTGGTTCCGGCGTAGAGGGTGTTTCCATAGTCCAGTCGGCTGGTGACGAGTGCCTGGGTGACCGTCTTCCTGGTTTCGGTCGGGATCCATCGAAAGATCTTGCGGAGCATGCGTAGGGTGTGGAAGCAAGATGATGAGACGGCGTTGACTTGTCTGGTCATCGAGAGGGAGGAGTCCAGGATGAAGCCCAGGTTGCGTGCGTGGTCTGTTGGTTTGGGAGCAGTGCCCAGGGCGGGGGGCCACCAGGAGTCATCCCAGGCGGAGGGTGATGGTCCCAGGATGAGGACTTCCATCTTGTCTGAGTTCAGTTTCAGGCGGCTGGTCTTCATCCATTCGGCGACGTCTTTCATCCCTTCGTGTAGGCTGGTTCTGGCGGTGTCGG